>NW_027094092.1:17984065-19184065 GCF_029207755.1 Chamaea fasciata | reverse complement strand
TGCTGGTAGTAGGAAAGAAAAGATTTCATTGATCTCTGCTTGCCCTCTTATAACACTGCCTAGTATTAGACTGCGTTTAGTGTGAGCCTCCCCTTTATCCCTGGATGTTGTCATGTTGTATCAGCATGATCTGCTCAGGATAGGACTCTCTAAGGACAGAGTGCAAAAGGAAGCTCTGTTTATATTGCCTTTGTGTCTCTCAGGCTAAAAGACTTGCTGAGCTGATTTAAATAACCCAACACATGTCTGGGAGGGTGTGCACACAAGTGTCCCATCACCTGGTCAGAAGAAGAAACTGACTGGCTGTGCAGTGGCCCCCAGGCAGTTGGCTTGGGAGGAATGGAAGGTTTGAAAGTATTGGTTGGGGTTGCTTAGGAAAAAGGACAATCCCCCAGTCTATCAGAGGACAAATATGTTAGGCTCTTGGGCTTTTCACAAGACTGTGGCAGAAGTCATTAATTTATCATTTGTTATTGCCTTACCTTTGCAGAGAATTTCTGCACTGAATTTGTACATTTTTGTTTTGGTGGCAGCCCAGCAGTTTAATCTGCCCTATGTAGCTTTTCCTCTATTTAACTAGATACTGTAAACAAATGATCAGAGCCACGAGGAAGAAGCTTAGAGGTGGAAGAACCAGCCTAGGGTTGCAGCTCCTTCCCTTCTGTATCCTTGGACTACCCCAACTATCACTCTCCTTTGGATGGTGTGGTCATCTGCTGTTTGCATTCCCACATGAGGTGACTGTAGAGGTCTGTGCTTGTTTTGGACCTGTGGTGGAAGGTGGGATCAATTGTACAGGAGTTTAGTAAGAGGTGGCCGTGTTAGAGAGATCTGTCAACTTTGGATGAAAGGAGGTTTTAAATGTGTCTAGAAAGAGAGGTGCTTTTAAAAGAATTTGAATGAATAGGTGGGCTAAAAAAGATCAGAGTGCCAAAACCAGAAAGGCTTCAGTAGATGCATACTTTTGTTTTTCTTATGGAACAGAATGAAATTGTAGGGTGAGAAAAGGAACGAAAAGTTTAGGCCTTGTTTTCAAACTTCGTAGGAAATTTACCTAGACTAAGACAAACTGAAATTGTTGTTTGGTATGATTCAGTTAGCGGTCTGTGACAGCTGAAGGAGGTGTGGAAAAAGAAGTTGAGTGGGAAGCATTTCAATTGTCAATCTGTGTTTACCAGTAAGAATCTCTTCCAAAACTGAATTTTCATCTTTCTCTCCCCTCAAGTGAAAAGCTGAGGGTTGAGATCAGCTTTCGTAAAGGTCAGCAAACTGAGGCACCGAAAGGATCATCAGGGAAAGTGAATATTGACTGGACCTTGTTCAAGAATTGCTTTCCACTAGCACTGGCACAATGTGAGAATGGTGGCAGAAACACTGCTCTGCTTGCAGCAATGGGCACTATATCAGGCACACACAGGTACATGGAGAGGGACCTGCTGGAGGTGGGAACAAAGGGATACACTCCATATTTACATCTAGTCGCTCTTGGGATGTTCAGCTACATATGTTAGTTGAGATCAGAAGTATATAAAGGTTTTATTTTATGGTGTTAAAACTGCTCCAACTACAGTCATTTTTGTATTGACTTACTACTTTTCTAACAGGGAAGTTTATGTAAAATCTTCAAAGTGAGGATGTCAGGTGCGTGACAGGATGTTTAATGACCAACAAAAGGCCCTGCTATATATACAGAGGAAGGTAAATCTGTGCTCCATTGTTAAGAGTTAGTCGTGGCTCGCAGACAGGATTTGGTAGAAAAGATTTCCTTGACTGTGCCTTTCCAGTCATTCTTTTCTTTTTCTTTCAGTATTTTATTTGGTTAAGCTTATCCATGTATGGAAATTTGCCGCACAAATCTTTCTGTTCCAAGAGGATGGTCAACAACAGGAAACTTCAATTGGAAGAAAATGAGAAAGAAAATGTTCAACAACATGGCAAAACCAGACCCACGTACTCTCTGGGTCTACCTTATTGTAGTTCCAGCTAGTGGGGTTTTGGTTTACGCTGTCTGTATATTGAAGGTTTAATCTTTCTTTCGCAAAATCCCCTCATACAGATCCCATTACTAAGATGGATTTTTGCTGTTTGATGGATTTTTCTGGTGTTGAAAATGGAAAACAGCCTGTTCAAGGAGGAAGGGCTAGGACCAAATAAGATACAGTTCAAGGTTTCTCGCTTTTATGATCTGTTTGAACGTCCCCTGCTGGCCATGACTGCAGGCGGGATGCTGCTGGGAGACCTGGCCTTCTGATCTGTGCTGGCATCTCCTTTCATGAGTGGTTCAAAGATCCCAGGACATGGGTCTGTACCCACAGACTCTGGTGTCTGGTGTAGGGCTCAGTATGTGGTGGGTTGATCTATGGAGATTTACCAAAGCAGAGCATTTCAGCATTTCCTTTGCTTTTACAGGGTCTTGGTAGGACCTAAAGGTTACATGAGATTAACTCTGATCAGTTGATGCCCATGCTTGCCTTCAGACCTCTGAGCAAAGTCCTTGCTTCACATAGTTTTATTATGGCTCTTATCTCTCTCTTTAGTCTTACCAAAGGGAAAGAATAGAGTACCTGCTGCTATTTTTCTGGGGGTTTTTTTATTTTTCAAAAGAAAAAAAAACCCTTCCAGAGTGCTGATTTAGACCCTCTAAAAATTGAGAGATGTGTTTGTATTTCGTATGCTTCTAAAGAGTGGGAGTTTCAGGTGTGAAGTTTGGATTAGGGTCTGCTCCTTCAGGAATACAGCCACTAGGAGACACTATCACTGCATCTATAGAAGCAACTTAAACAGAGGCACAGCAGGTGTGTGAGCCGGGAGCTCAGCCCTGTGTGCAGGTCAGCCCCGTGCCTTTGTCTGGGCAGCCTTCTCCCAGGCCATGGGCATGGTCAGGGAGTCAGGGTGGGCCAGTGGCCATTCCCAGTGGGCACCTTGAGTGTGATCACTGTATTTTGCAGTGTTTAATTATACTGATGTGGGCTCTTCCACTTCCATTGGTCTCAGTTCTGGAGAAGGGGTCCCAGGAAGGTTTATGAAAAGCACAGAGATGTCACTTGTTCAGATTTGTGGTGCACAGTTAATGGGCACATCTGTATGTGTGTGTGTATGCACCCTGCTACAAAATAAATCAGTGAAGTGGAAGAGTATGAAACATCACTATGTTTGTATGGACAGAAGTCTGGGTAGTTGCTTAATGTTGTGGTTTGATTAGTGAAATAATGCTTCTCAATTCTATGTGCGCAATATAAATGGTGTTCATGTAATATGAAATGGCACAAATGCAGTGCTCCCATTCTGTTTCCAGTAGCAGTTAAACTGCATAGTGGGTACAGAGATCCCCACCTTGGCATTTGACTCTATCAATATCTTACTTAGAAGGAAACAAACAAACAAAAAACCTCATCTGAGGTCCATTCCTTCTCTCAAACTTGGTTGTTTCTGCATTCTTCTATAGATACTCCTATTTTCATCGCAAGTTGCGCTGTCTGAAACTGCAGTTCCACCATCAGGAGTACTGTTTGTGCTACCAGATCACCAAACAGTAAAAGTTTGGTCCAGACCAGAGAACATATGATTTGGTTTCTCCAAAATTAGCCACAGCTGTGGAACCCACATCGGTTTTATACTAGCTGTAGACGGATGGTTATTAGTCAACGTAAGTTAACACGGGAGGCAGAAATAATAAATACCTTACTGGCATAAGGCTCTGTGAATACAAGTAAACCTGTCAACATTTTTTGAACAAATTTAAACATTAGGAATTCATTTGCTACACAGAACTATTTTTTTAGTCATGCAGCTGTGATGGTTTTGGATCTTGGAGCAGGAGTTATAAGCCATTTGCTGCATTGTCAAGACAAAGCCTGAAAGGGAGATTGCCAGCATGTATTATGCACCTAGCCTGGAGACAACATGAAACACCTAGGTGAGTCAGGAAAACTAACTTGCCATTTCATCGTAGGGTTCAGGCACCTACATAGGAGAGTGGGTTTTCAGGATCTGCCACAATATATACAACAGGCACACCCACACATTTCTTGTCATCTGAGTTCTTTTTCTGTGATTTACCCACAAAATTCCTCTACATGGAAACTTGAGGAATTATTCTGGCACAAATGTTTAGATACTTCAGAGGATGAAATCTTCCAAGTGCTCTCACTTATTTTTGTGCTGGATTTGATGAGCATCAGCATAGGATGGAGATGTTTTACTCTATGCTCTTTCTTACACGTTTAGTGGGACAGATGGAGTGAATGTAGCTTGGTAATTAGTCATATCAGCTGTGTCTCTGACCTCATTTCACTGTTGTCACTTGCAAATCTCTCATCAATTTCAGTAAAAGACAGTTAGGCTTTACGGAAGATAACTCATGATCCTTAAACAACGTAATAGTTCTCATAGCCCCAACCTTCAGTCTGGCCTTGAGATACCCTTTCAAAAAGAAGTCGTCACCTAGACAGTAACTCCATTTTTATGCATATTCAGATCATTGTATAGACACACAGGGATTAATATGTTTCCTATAAAGTCTACAGGTTCATATTTATTTTGAAGTTTTTGGAAATAGTAGGTTATATTATTGGATTAAATATAGGAAGCCTGAAGGGAGATTGTGCTTCTTTAAAAAATGACTGAAATTTTCAAAAGCGTTTTCTTACCATAGGTTTCTGTGAGATAAATGTGTACGTACAGCCTTCTCCGTGGACATACAAATAGATGTTTGTATACAATGCACTAAGAAGTCAGCATACAAAGCAGTACTGTATTGCTGTACTAGCAGATTACTGCATTTAATTTTCTCTTCTTCATTTTCCTGTTTCCCCTTGACCTGCAGGTTCCCCCAGTGAAGACGGCTAAAAACTGTGAACTTGTGAGCAGTGTTTAAAGGGTCACAGTTTTTCAGTTTAAAAAGAGTAACATTAAAACTCTGTCCTCTTTCAGAGGCATTGTGTTTGACATGTGGGTTCCTTCATGGTATAGGTGACAGTGGGAATGCTGGGATGGGACTCTGTGTGGACATAGATCCTACACTAACCAGAGCCTGCAGTGTTGGGCTGTCGCTGTGAAGAGCTGTCTCCGTACCCAAGCAGTCTATGTGTGTGAGGGGTGTGGGGTGAAGGCGCAGTGCTAACCCGCGGTCCTTCATCTTCAGTACCCTCTCGTGTAATACCTCTCCATTTTCTGTGCCATTTAATTCCCTTCCCCAGCAGAAGGTGTTGCAATGCCTGCTATTTAGAGCAATTAATTGTATGATTTCTTGAACACACTGGCTGGATCTGTCAAATCCATCATCTCTGTAATCGTCCATCCGCTAATGAAACTCCTCTTTCGCCAACTCAGTACAATGTTTTGCCCAATTTTAGCCTCCACCTTGTTACTTTCAAATGCTATTACCAGAGGCAGACAAGCAATAAAAAATAAGTGTGCTCTTATATACTTAATCCTACTTCTGTATTAATTTAAAGGCTCTCAGTGTGCTTAAAGTTTTAAGACAATTAACCACAATACATTTCAGTCCTTAGGAAAGAAAACAGACTAAGTTCAAAGCTCATCATATTGTCTAACTTTTATCTTCAACATCTTTGATTGTATGTAAGCAATTCCAAACTGGGGATCCTTACAAGGAAGAACTTAAAAAAAAAAACAAGGCATAAAAGAATTAAGGAAGACTCCTGGTAATTACAGGAATCTTTAGGAGAGCAGTGTGGAATTTAAGAAAATGCAGTATTTCATGTTCACTGCTGTGTCTGGGAAATCAAACTGATTAAAGCATTTTAAAGAAAAGAAAATAGCATGAGATTCTAAAAATGAAAATCATTTAATTTTTACTTTTCAAAAATAAATTCTTAGTTTCAGCTCCAGTTAAGAACACTAAAATTGTGGGGCCTCCAACACAAGGGAAAAGGTTTCACTGTTTTGAGTAGACTAAGACAATATTTGACTGTGTGTTTTTCAGGGTGGCAACAATCTCCTCTTAGAGAGTTGTAGAGAGCAATAAAATCCCCTTTTACCCTCCTTTTCTGCAGGCTGCATAAAAAGGCGTATCTGATTCTGTCTTCAGCTGGTTCAGTGGCGTTGCTTCCAAAATTTCCAGGAAGTTTTGAGCCTTTTTTTTTCCTGTCAATGTCACACCCTGCAAGTATATTTTGCAATGTTGATTTTCACAACTGCAGTTTTGCAGTGTTGGTTTTTAGTACTGGTAACCATATCAAGGCATGGAGGCTGCCTGCCGGAATGTTCAGTGAGCAGGATGCTGCTGCCACTCCCAAAGTCAAGGTCCTTGAGCCCCACTCATGAACTGAGCTTTTTCTTATTCTCTGATAGCTCACTATCAACTGCATCCCTAATAAGAGGATAATGGACAGGACCTCTGAAGTAGGTATTTCAGGGCAAGCTTAAATTTAATCTATCATCTCTATAGCGTATTGAGAATAACCAGAGATGTATCCAAATGTAAAATCTGTGTGAGTGAGAAAATGGTCAGTTTGGAACTAGAACACTTACAAAGGTTTAAAGTAAAATCTGCATTCAAACTGGTACTTGTCCAAAGTGTAAATGCATTAATTTATCCCAGGCAAAACAGGTAAATGGGTCTAAGGGGAGTTACATCACCTGCTAGTTCACATCTCTGTGTGATTCAAGTTAGTCTCGCTTAGCCCTGCTGCCAAATTTGTGCTTCACATCTGGGAATGACTGCACTTCTGATCGACATGTGGCTTCCTCAAGCCATACCATGTGGTTTCCAGATGGTGGACTTCATCTCCCTTGAGGCAGGAACCCCTGGTGTTTGCCTTTCCAACTGTTCATTGTACTTTCTGTACTGTCATTTATCCAGCAGCTGAATGAGGTTTGGATCTTGCAGATTTGCTTTCTTGCAGGGACAGTGACAGAGATCACCGCTAAACAAGTCACATGCACTGCTAAGCTTCTGACACTGCACATCATTCACAAAGGCTGTCTGGCAGGTGCAGGGAACAAACCTGCTTGTTCCTGCTCCTTTGGACAGGTGTGTCTGATACAGCGCCTTCTCAGAGGGGTTGACAAACACTTCTGGTACATATTTCCAATCTGGAGAAGCAATGTGACTAGGGACCAGTTTAGATTTTGAAAGTGGTGTTACTGTATTAGTCTGGTGTTGTGTCCAGGCTAGTGACAGCCTCTTAGTCCAGCTAATTATCTTGAGTGCAGGAGAGCACTAGTATGGATCTGTCAGGCTAGCACACAGGCAGACACAGGTACCCTTTGTATCCCAGGGTCAGCCTATACAGAGCCTCTCAAGGCAAGGAAAAAAACAATCAGCATTATTTATGAGTACAAAAATTAAGGCCAGCATTTGTGGGTTTTAAAAACCACCAACTGCCTGAGGCCACCATTTCCTTAATTGAAAAAGTGACAACACATATGTAATGTGTGGCTGGGGATGTGAGAGTGGACTAGAGGCTCTTCAGAGATCCCATCCAACTTTAACTGTTCTGAGATTCTGTGCACAACAGATACATGGTATACAGCCATCTCTGTGTAGTACTTTCACATCCTAGTTCTTGATGCCATGTACTGCTGCCACACCATCCTGTAATACGCTTACCCATGTACTGATTTTTCATGAGATTGGATTCAGGCTATGTATACATGAATAATAATCCAACCCAACAGAGATAGCTGGACCTGCTGAGTCCACACTGTGCTGGTTACTATGTGGAGAGCCTTAGGTGTGCTTGTAGAGAACATTCCTGGTATAGCGTAATCCAAACATAATTCAGCTCCTTAACATGAACCAGAGCACAGCAGATGGCCATCTTCAGGAAATTCACTCCAGAAGCTCACTTTGGACTAAATTGCTAATATAAGTTTACCCTCAGCTGGTCACTGATAGGCCTCAGGTAAGTGTTCCCCAGTGGGCAGGTGTTGCTGGCAGGCTCTCATCATCTTCTGGCTGCTGATGTGCATGCTGGCACCATGGCTCCTTCTGCAGCCACAAGCTGAGGTGCTGCCATGGCCTTCGAGTCATTGCCTCTGTAGGTCACTAATGAGCACACTTGGCCTGCTGGCTATGAGCAGCACAGACCGCTGAAGGGCAAAGCATGGCTGGAGGTAAGCCATGGTCTCCAATCACACAGAATGTGGAGGCTTCTGTTGCAAATTCATGCCAAGTGTGCAGAGGGTTCTGGGCTGCATACAATGGCAGAGGCAGCATCTCAAGTATATATGGTTTAGTACACTTCCTTTGAGGCAGAAAACTCTCTCATTAATTGAGCATCTGGTCCTTATCTGTGTAAGACCTACTTTTGCCGTGGTAACTGAGAAAAGATTTGTCCCAAAAAGCGCACGTGTATATAAACACATGTCATCCACATACACTCATGCATATGGGAATTAATTAACACCTGGTTGCTATTTATAGCACAGAATGTAGGTCAGGTAGTGGAAAACAGATCAGCATTGCTCACCCGACATTTCAGGAGACCTTTAGAACAGGCATTTTGCAGTGTCCCATGCTGGAAACTGTCAGGAAATACTATTTCTATTGACATAAAAAGTGCCAGAGGAACCTTGACAGCTGTGTAGAGCAAAAACATGCAAAAAAACATACAAAACCTGTCTCACTGTAATACCAAAGCACTTTAGTAGGAAGCCTTCTGCTGCTTCCAGGATTAGCTGTTGCTTTTCTTCTTTTGTTTGTTCCTGTCCCATATGCCGGTGTCTCTTCCCTGGTGGTCTGCTAAAGGGGGTTCCCAATAACCCTTTCCAGGGGGAACCCAGGGAGGATCTTCTGAAAGATACGGTAATGAACTTAACGTTTAGGGCAGAAGGGCCTCACAGCAGTCACCATCTCTTCAAGTGAGTTGCTGGAGTGCCTTGAGGAGGACATTCCTGTCACCATCTCTGGTGATGGGTTTGTGTCACACGGTGGCACCCTTGCAAACCAAATAAAGCCTGAGCTCCCACTGCAACCTCTCTCAGAGAGGTCTAGGAGGGCTTCACTCTCACTCAGTAACTGAGGCTTCAGTGTCTTTTGAATGTTGATCCCCTAACTGTGTGTGGCTTGAAGTCAGTGAATAGGTGGAAAGACTGGGCAACAGGAAACAGATAAAACCCACAGGGACAGTGTGGTTGTGTAAGCCTCATTTTTGTTGGTAGCCCGGCAGTAGACAAAAGATCATAGTGCAAAGGGGAAAACCCCAATGCGTTGGTTGGTATTTATGGTGCTTATTTTTGCCAGGACACTTCTTTTTTTTCCTCAATAATATTTAATAATGATAGCGTCACTACCAATTGCAGTTAAGGATTTTGTGAAACGTAAAACAAGAACATGTATAGCTAAATTCGCACTGAATGTATCCCACTCTGGCCACCTGGATTCTGAACAGCTTCCTAGTTTAGATGGAGGTATTGTGTTACCAAGTGCTCTTAAATACGTACTTTGTTTTGCCTTTTCACAAAAGAAGTACATTGTAGAGTTTAGGTATTTCAGTTTTGTGGTTGTGCATGTTTTGGAATCCTCTGCATCTTAGGAGACCAGCCCACTCGAGCCTTTTGTCATTGCACTGGCAGTGTCCAAAAGCCCAGGTGTGTGTTAAGTGTTACAAACATTTGCAGTAGAAAGACAGTTGTCTGCTCTGGACAATTGCACTTTCGTACAGAGCTCCAGCAAGCTGCTGCAGCAAAGGTGTGGTAGTGTTTATCACCAGAACTCTTTGTGGGATGCATTTTTGTAGCTAAAAAGAGACACCCTCAGTTGTTATGGCCCTTTAATAGAGTGCTGTGGTGATGGCAGGAGTGAGGTGGAGTCCAAAACCAACTCAATCTTTAGGAGTTATTTATTCACTAACTTACAGATAAATGTTTCTAATTCAAAATATCAGTGGTTAGTTAATCTGAATGTATTGTCCAAGTCAGGAGAAAAGAATGAATTTTTGTGTCTTGAGTAAAGAGGTAGTCTTGGAAAAGCTCAAATACCTGTGTCTTTGTTTCTGTCCATTTTTAACTTGCTCACAAAATACCCAGTGAAGCCAGCATATATAGCCGCTAACAATAAAACCACAAAAAATCAATAATACTTAATTTGCAAAGTTTTCCCGTGTGTCTGGATCACTCAGTCTGGGTTTGCCCTTTGTTTTGATAAGTACAAATGATTTTCTGCTGTATGTCATGCTATTCAACCTGCATATAAAACTTGTTCATTACTTAGGCTTCCTTGACAAATTGATGTAATGACAGTGTAAGGATTGATACAATGAACTTGAAAAGCATTAAGTGACAGTTTAATTCCACTGAGTGGTAACAGTTCATAATATTTTCTATGCAGGCTCTGCACTGAAGGTACAGATCATCACTGTGGTGCCTGAATCAGTGTAAGAGCTGACATATCCCTCCTCCTCGTGCAAATACAGGGGGGTTTAAGCAGTCAGCACATGTCTGAGATTGCTAGGCTGCTTCTGACAGCCATAGCCTGCTGAGTGCTGGAGATGATGAGAAGAAAAAGCTGGAGGTCTCACATCAAAACCACTGGCTTTACTTCTGCAAAGGGAGCACTAAACACGATCACTTGGGAGCTGGTCAGTGCTGATGAAGGCACCCTGGTAGAATGGGGCATGGGTTGGATAGGCATATCAAACATCAAACTGAAGCTGCAGAAACAGCAGTTGGTGCCTGGAGGTCAGATGTGGCTGCAAGGCTGAGAACTGAAAAGAGAGGCACAAATTAATTACCATCTTTTACCTGTGCCTTAATGCCTGGTAATTGCCCTGGGTTACTCACTGACCATACACCATCCTGGAAGTGTTTTCATAATTTTGGACACCATAATGACATCACAATAACTGCCATATACTGTTTCTTCGTTATTTCCAAGGAGGAGAGAAAGGAAAGAGAAGGAGGGTTTTAGCTTCTAGCCAGTTACCCTCTATTTATACTCTCTCTGCCATCAAGAAAGATGATAGTTTCATCAACCTCCCTTCTCATCCATGATATGTCAAGAGTGGCTACATAGAGGTGTAATTTCTCCAGTCTCTTTATTAGTTATGCTGTGATACCAGTGGGCCCCAGATGTGCCTCTTTGTGGCTAAAACTACATGTACAGGAAGAATAATATCTCCTAATTTATCTTCCTATGTTAACAAAGAAATCAGAGACAGCTTAGGAGAAGTAATGTACTCTTATCTTTATAGATGCAGAGTTAAGGTGTGAAGTTTGCTCCTTGTCACACCAGAATCTGCCGCTGTGGGTAGGAAAGTTGTCCTCTTGCCATGGCCAGTCAGGCAATGCAAAACTCTCTGTGTCCCATATTTTTCATCCCAGGTGATTCTGGTTATACCTTTGCTCTGCTTCACTAGAGCCGATGGAGACCAGATGAGGTGCTCAACTTACTTCTTTGTGTGGACCTATATGAAAATACCATGTTGTCGTCTTCACATTCATTGAAGTGTTTGGGGAAGCTTAGATTCTCCTTTTGCTTTCTCTTGGGCTTTTTTTTTTTTTAAATTTTTTTTCCCCAAAGTGAAGCTTAAATTATCTGTAAACGTGAAAATCACAATTCATTTTTAGAGTCAGACTGCCTTTCTCAGAACTGCTGCTTATAATTACAGTTGTTAGCTGATGGGTTTATTAACAGTGGCTGATTTGTAAATCTAGACATTTGGACATCAAGAGCACATACCTGAAAGATAGATAGGACATTTCCCAGTGATGGGAGATACACTAGTGCCAAATGTACATTAAAAGCTGGAATGGAAAGATTGGCAGGTGATTGGGTTATTGCATTTTACTAATCTTCCATCACTGTTTATTTTGCCGACTATTACAAAAGAGTACTCAGGAACAGGAAAGTCAAAACCTATCTGAAGCTGGTTGTTCCTTTAACAGTTTTCTGGAATAATGTGTCATCTTACAACATGTAGTTTCTTCCTAATAACTTAGGCTCATGACATAACTTTAGATTCTGTCTAGAAGGACAGAGTAGCAGGAGACAGAAAAGTTATTGTATCAATTGAGTTAGCAAGATCACACCCTAGAAAAATACGTTTTACATGACAAAGAGTAAAAGAACAGAATAGTGCATTTTCTTGAAATTGGCCATAAATAATTATTGTGAATGGTCTTTCTTATTTAAAGAAGATGCCCTCATATCTACTGAGACATGAAAGATGTTTTACAGACAGACATATACTAAAAGAAACACATTCTAACATGCTGTCACTGTTATGTCCCAAGTGGTAATCTGTCACTAAATTGTCAGGTGTCTCTAGGACCTAACTGACGAACACGGCATAGTTGTAAATTGTCCAATTTGATATGCTGCAAAATTTACATTAAAGTGAATAGGACCTAGCTATCATTTGGTTTGTGTGACTGGGTATTACTGACCTCAAAACACCTTTTTTAAAGTTTTATTGTGAAATTCTCTTCATCATGGTCCAAGTTCAGGGTAAAAGAAGTATTTGGCCACTGTGGAAGTGACCTTCACAGTCCCATCCTGGTATAAATTAGAATATTCTAGCAGGTGTTCTAATTTTCAAAACTTTGAGATTGTTTATAATGGCTAATGAGTGTACTAGACGTCCTTATCTTGTATTTTCTCCTCAACATTCCCTTTGTCCAGAGTTTGGAGAAGGTGGTAGAGGAGTGGCTGAGCTCTATCTTTATCTTTCTGTTCTCAGATGAGTATCCTTCTTTCAAGAATTACACTCGTCATTCCTTTTGAAATACTCAGATTATGTATGTGGAACAGAAAAGACTCCAGATTTTAGCCTTAAATCCAGTACTCTTATAAGATCACTCATTCACATATGTAGTGGAAGTTTTGTACAGCTTGCTAAGTGCCTGTGTGGACAGACCTTCTTCTGAAGATCCTCACTGCACTGCAGTCCTTGGTGGTTCTTGGCAGACTCATAAACAGACTATCTCATGTGAGTGTGTGTTCTCAGTGACTGTGAGTGTAAATATCCACTCTCACACCCACATCACTGTTCACATGCAGTGTCTCAAAGTTTGCCCAGACATTTTAGCACTCCTCAGACCTGAAAATTTTTTGGTCTCAATTTTTTGTTGTGGCCTGTTGTGACCCCTGACAAAAACTACAATAGGATTTAACAATGCTGGCTACCTGCTATCTTCTGTTTACACTATAAGCCTCTATGTAATTTTTTTTTTCAGACTATTGGCAATAGTTGGTCACCTGAACTGAAATCAGACTTTTTAGTTGCTAGAACTAATTCATTATGCAAGTGTCAGGTTTTAATTGAAAAGGAAGTGAGGAAAAAAGTGCATTCAAGGATTTTCACAGTGCTAAAAAAGTACTTCTTTTAATAGGTGCAAGGTAGGTATTCTGCCTGTTGGTTACTTTTTAGATCTTTACTCTTTGCAAGAGCAAATAAAGATTAATTACAAAGGAATGCGAGGAAGGTGATGCACATTTAATTGCAGCTCTCTTGGCCAGCTTTGCATTGTTTTTTTGGGTTTGCCAGTACAGATTGCTCTGGCTATTTGCCCATGTTGTGGCAATCATTTCTCATCAGTTGTAATAGTGGAAAATTTCATTTCAGGCTTACTCTTCCTTCAGTGAGACTATTGCCAGTGTGACTGGCAGCAAAAAGCAGTGTCAGTGGAACATGCTGGTCTTCTTGCTCAAGCCCAGACTTTCATAGAATACGTGATATGTGTCACATGTAAATTCTAATGCTTTGCTGCTTACCTGTTATCTGAAAGTCTTTCTTTAGAAGTCCTTCACTCTATCTGGAAATGTATGGGCTTGCCTACTGTGAAGCAAGTTATTTGCTAGTATGCTGTGCATGAGCTACTCTGCAGTAATTCCTCACACAGATACAATTACCCCAAAACAAGGGGAAAGTAACTGACTATACCGTGAAAGTATAGGAAACCCAGCGTGCTACCTTTGCCTGCACCACAATGGATTACCAGTGCAGGCAAGCCTTTAAAATTGGAAAGGCTTTGCTGCCTACCTCAAAAAAATCTCATCTTCTTTCTGTGCACTGTGAGTTTTGGCAGCTTTGTTTTCCTCGGCATGGTCCTAAATGGGACTGCCCAGATGAGGCCAGGAGATGGGGTTGAAGAATTGATTTTGACTCTGCTTGTTTTTGACTACCAGCTAGCACTACATGAGACACTCTGCAAGTTTGAGCCTGGCCGCTAATAAAACCACTGGATGGTGTTGATGAAATGAATTTGACTCATACTTGTCTTAGAAATACAGTGTCAGAGCCACAGGCCTTTCTTTGCGTGTTTCAGACTTTGCCTTGTTCCCTCTCTGGCACAGTTCCCTCACACTGTGAGTGTAAAAGGAGCAGGACACTTAGAAAACAAGTAGTGCATGATTGCTTGTGGTTCAGTGGAAAAAATAACCCCAAACAGGTAAAGCTCAGTAACATTTATGTGATATTTCCCAGTTTTCCCTTCACAGAGCATTTTGTTAACAGTAAATGCTGCCGTACAGTAATATGTAACCACAGGGACTCAAAGGGCTGTATGGGAGGGTGTAATTAACACTAAAAAAAGATGGCTTGAGAAAACCAAAACAAGTCAAAGAGATGGTTCCTTAGCGAGGTTGTGAGGAAAGTGCTCACATATGGTAAGTGGACTTTTTTTCTGTAATGAAATACAGTAAATAGGCTAATGAAACTCCATTTAGTAATACGCTGATAATGCAGCTTCTAAGTTGTAGTTGTGGAGTGGCATTTTTTCCTTATGAAAATACAAACCTGGAATTCAATTCTGTTAGCAAATGGAGAGCAAAGATTCACTGTATTAGAAAGACAGAATTCCAAATACTCAGATCTGCTATATAATAGAAAATATGACATAGTTTAAACTTTATAGCTGAATTTTTTTGTTTACTTTCCAAAGCAGAACAGAAGGGTGGTTCATATCATCAGACTCAGCTAATCACATTTTTTAAGAAGTGGAGAAAGACCAGTCACTGTTCCTCCCTGTTTGCTTAATACTGCTGCTTTTAGGGTAACGTGCTGGTAAAATGTGGATTGGGATGTATAGGTGGATGCTTGAGGTACAGAAAGAGGTGGGCTTGGTCAGAAATGGGTTTAGAGAGCTGAAACTTAGCTATTGTCTCTTCATACAGTTAGCCTCAAGATGGAGATCTTTCAACCCTTTCTTGTGCTGAGACTACTCTGCCTCTTCTCTGGGCTCTAAGGATGTAGGGCAATTCCAGTCAGGAGAATTGTGCTGCTGCATTAGCCCAGTGTGTTGTCTATCAAATCAGCCTGTGCGTGGTGTCATGGTAACCATTCTGGTGAGCCTGAGCAGGGGCAGTCTGTTTCTGCTTGTCTTATGCTGTTGAGCCCTGGAGTCAGGGCTGGGGTGCAGAGCCCTTCTGCAGGCTGACCCCAGAGCACCTTGTCTGGTGGAGCAGGAAGGACGTGCTTGTGCTGACCTGAGATCTGATCTCTGCCATGTCTTCAGACAAGGACCTGAACTCAAAGGCCAACCTGCCAAACTAAAATTCTGTCTAGACAATTAGATACTGTAGTGCGCTTAAGACTTTTAATGTGGCTTGTCATATTCTAGTGCAACATAAGAGATTATGAATTAACCTCACCTACCTGTTACTCTCTTCTTCCTACTATCTTATTCACAGCTGATCAGAAATACGTGCCTGTCAACCTTCTCTTTACTCTTCATTTGACTTTTGGATCTTAGTCATATGTGGTTTCTCTCGGTTTTCTTTCTTTCCTAGCCTTAAATTTTAAACTGAACCGTAGTTCCCTGATGGCTTTACTTCATGTTAGCATGCTTGTTGTCTCCTCTAGGTCAGTGTGAATTTGATGCTCATGAAGGATGCTAAATGAGCAACCCAGAAGAATGGATATGGGTTGGTATTTCTCCATGGGTAGGAAGGTCTCAGTGCCACTGCAGTACAGTCTTTTAAAGAGGCCTCCAAATGTACAATGTCTGATTTGTGTATGCTTGAAAAATCTCATCTTGCCTCTTACAGGGACTGAATCCAGTCCCAACAGACATTTATCCTTTGGCTTCTCCCTGTTGTGTCTGCCACAAGTAATGTTTTTGTGGTTTGTGGGACTGCTTCATAGGAACTGCAATCACTCCTTTTACATATATCACAAAACTACCATTCGTGGTTGTGTGTTTCGGTCACAGCCAAGTCAGGCTGGACTGAGTCCAAGAATGATCCCAATTCCCCTCCCTTAGGCATCCAGTTCCACTCAGTTGCAACACCAACTCCCTCCACTATGTAAAATTAACTCTGCCTCTCCCAAAATAAAAGACACTGCGATATTATACCGTGCTGTTGCTCCATCCATCATAGGGGAGTGGCCCTATTAGAGAAGCAAGGCTGACAACATGTGTGCGACTCATGCAGTAGTGAATTATGTGTTGTTATAAATAATAATTACTTTAAGCTGGTAAAAATGGCCTAAACTACAAGACACTCCTTCTGAAATCATGGTCAGCACCACAAAGCAAACCATATACCTGTCACCATTCCTTCTGACTTGCGTTTATGCTCCAGGGAATTGAAGGAGCTGTGCAAAAATGTGACACAGACTTTTCTGGCCAAAGAACACAGACTGAAGCTGTTCTTACTGAGCACGGGAAGGGTTTGTGTGAGTGCATTTGTGTCCCTATACAACTGGTTGTCTAGGTTTAGATAGACAGGTATCTGCCAGGGAGGGTTGGAGTCTCCTTTAAAATGTAAGCCCCTCCCCCCTTTTCCAAATTATCATAAATTTGCAATTAAAAGGCTGTCAGGCAAAGATTTTGGGAATAGGTATAGCAGTTCTTTACTAGGGATATAAAAATACAGATGTTGTAGTACAGAAGAATAAGCAGACAAATAAACAAACAAGAAATCCCAGAAAACCCTGACAGAGTCAGAAATACAACCTGGCACCCTGTTGGTCAGGGTGTTGGAAGCAGTCCACAGTAAGCCCTCCTGGAGTGGCAGATGTGGTTCTGTTGGAGTAGAGATGGTCCCGTTGAAGAAAAAGGGTCCAGTTATGATGAGATGGGTCTGGCCTTCCTCCAGGGATCCGGTGGAAAAACTGGATACCTAGTGGGACTGTGGCTCCTTTTTATCTAGGTTATGATGGTTTGGCTCCTCCTCCCTGTGTGGAGCAGCTTACAACAGTGCACTGTAATGTGTAATGTCATTGATGAGCTCTTAATGGTCCATTAGCAGAAGACATTCCCATGGAAGTAGTGAAACAATGAAGAGAGATAAGTAGCACTCCACCATCTGATAAGTGACACTGACCCATTTGGGCAAAGATTAGCAATTCTGCTCCACCCAGATGGAATAGAATAATATGCTCTTTACAAAACCCATGACACTGGTCCTTCACTAGGAGAAACAGATCCTATTATACCGTTAACATGAAACCAAACAACGCTTTTCCAGGAAGTGCAGTGAGAGAGAAAATAGAAACAAATAATATTTCTTGTTACTTTCTCTCAGGCAGATGACTTTGCAGACAGTGAGATATATTTTTTGCTTCTGTCCACTGATCATCACTCTACTGACTTCAGTACAGTTCTGTCAGCTTATGTCAGCAGAGATGTGTCCTTCTGCTTGCCTGCAATTTATGAAGATAAACCATCATTCAGGTAGTTGCCGGCTGTGTGTTTTATGGGGCAACCTCAGCTTCAGTGTACACACATCTACCTGCCCTTTGTCAAGACATACAGTGTTCAAATTATTAGTGGTTTTCAGCAGCAGAAAATGCTAAGTTCTGTTCCTGATCACTGTAGTGTCACGTTTTTTAATGAGAAAACAGTGCAGGAGTTTGGTAGCACTGGGATTTCATAGTACATTATGTAAGCTATAAGATTTTTTTCTTTATATACTTTATCCAGGAGCTTTGTCTCTTACTCTCAAGCTTTAAGCAGCTCCAACAGTTTTTCTAACCATTGAGAGACAGAATGGTTTATGTTTAAAAAAGGAAATTTCTTCCTCTGAACTTCAAAATTCCAATGCAAAATTCAACTTGGTTTAATTTTTTTGTAACAAGATACTTCCTGCCATTTAAAAAAATATTATTTTAAATTAAAATTAGGTGGTAACTGTAAAAAACCAAAATTTAGGGGAATATTTGGATGCCTGCTAGTTTTTGATACAGCTTCTCTATGCAGAATTTTCATGGTTGCAAAAGTATTGCAGAAGATTCAAATGGGGTTTTTGTACTTTCAGTAATCCACAAACTATTTTTTGACCAATACATATGTAAGGAAAGATTGTAGTGTTCTAATATTATAAGAAAATGGAAGCTATATTGATGAGCTCTGAAATTCTGGTTTTGCACTATTTATTGTTTTCATAGTGGGTTTTACTTGCTCAGATATTCCCTCTCCCAAACATACTTCAGACATTTTCTTTTATAAAATTTCCTGGAAATTCTTTTTAGGGCTTAGTATGAAAGTCATCATGCAGATAAGGGGACAATTCACTTGGAAATGAAATATGCCAGTGGCATGATTTGAGGACAGTTTTTTCTACCTTTAATAGCAAGATCAAGGTGTACTTCTGTGTTCTGGGATTGGCATGGGCAGCAGCTGTTCTCCAGAGGGTCAGATGAGCACTTTAAGCTTATAAAATTTGTTTTCACAATGCTTATTTTTTCAAAAGGCTCTGAATAACTGCTGTTGTGGGTCTTTACTTCTTTAAAACCATTTATTGGTGTGATCCTACTTACCAGTTTTTCTCATTTATGTACAGTCAGGTTTATTTGGTTATTCAGATTTGTCTTTAGTCTTTACTCACTAAGGGATTTGGCTGGTGACTCCAGAGAGGAGGCCTTTCTTTCCCACATGTGTAGCTGAGGTAGGGTGCTGTGTATCACCCTTATGCCTCGTGAACAGGAATTCGTGTCTTTGGGTCAAATTCAGAGCTTGCTGTAGGGCTATGCAGCTTAATCAAAGTCTCTCTCCAACCCCAACTTTTCACATTGGGATGTCTGGCATACTCAGACATCACTGTAGGCTGATAATTATTGTTGTGATCTTTATTAGCACAGATTTTTCAACCGCTCCTCTTGTCTTTTCTTGACTCTCCATCTAGGCTTTGATATGCAGGAATGAGACCAAAGACATGTTTTATATGCAGGGTGTGAAATCCATATCTGATGGTCTAGAACAGATACTGTAACCTCATCAGCCAAACAGACAAGAGCTATATCTGTCTGTCTGTCCATCACAAGCCCTTAATCAGTCCTTTGGGAAAAAAAGATAAAACCAAAGAATCAGTGGTGTAGGATGCCTCACTTTGCTGAGACAGCTAGCAGGTGGCATTGATCATTTCTAGGAAAAAGCAATAAACTGAAGAGTAGGCAATTTTCTTGCCAACTATTCAAGTCAGATCATGCTTCATTGCAACTCTATAGAGGTAAAGTGTGATCCCATTTCAGAGACAATAAGGGAACTCATCTGTTCAACAAAGCTGGGAGCAGATCAGGCCAACCAGCTGGCATTAATGAGTGGCAGCACAGCAAGTTTCTTGGACAAACTTACAGCTAAAAGCATAGACTCCGTCTCTTTGTCAGGTTTTTGTTAGAAATAAATTTTCTGTCCTAGGCTACAAAATTAGAGGGAGAAGCTACAGTTAGTGCCATGGGAAGGAGAAATAGTGATATTAACGTTATTAGGAAGTTGGCTGTGCTTATCCAAAGTCATTCTTCTATTTCTAGGAAAAGCAATAAACTGAAGAGTAGACAACTTTCTTGCCAACTGTTCAAATCAGATCATGCTTCACTGCAGCTTTGTAGAGGTGAATGTGGGATCCCATTTCAGAGGGAATGGAAGACTTCAGCTGTTCAGCAAAGCTGGGAACAGATCAGGCCTATCAGCTGAACTCAAATGAGTGGCAGCACAGTTAGTTTCTTGGGAAAACTTGTAGTTCAAAGCACAGACTCCTGATCTTTGTCAGGTTTTTTGTTAGAAGTCAGTTTTCTGTCCTAGGCTGACAGAATTAGAGGCAGAACAGATAGTCTTTACCATTACTGCCATGGGAAGGAGAAATGACTCTGATGTTTTAAGGAAGTAGCCTGTGCTTATCTGAGGATATTCTGCTGGCTTCTGAGCTGAGATATAATGCTGCAGGTTGAGACAAATATTTGTACTGTGAAGAAAGGAAAGAAATTAATTTCCTTGGTCCTCATGAGATATAACCAGGACTATTCAGATTTAAAAAAAAAAAAAGGGAAAAATGAACTTGAATTTACTGATAAAAAAATCCAAATGCATGCATGTGTTTTTGTATTAATGACAAGATTCGTTAGACAGTTTTGGTCATTTTTAGGGGAAGCGGTGGAAGATAAATTCCTTAAAATTTTAATGAGCAGGCTGGACAAGTGACTGACATTACAAGGCATACTACCTGAATTGCTCAGGAAGTGCTGAGATAACCTGCTAGACATCTGGTTTAGAGGTTTTTTTGAGAGAAGAAAGGTCAAATTAAAAAGTATCCAGCCCTCCTTTTTCTTCTGCAGTGGGGTCCTATTGTCCCTAGGTTTTTGAGACCATTCACCACACTTAACATATTCAGTGTGCACAATAGAGAGGGCAGCACTTGCTTATCTTCAGTGTCTTCATCACTGCATTATCTGCACCACTGCCCCAAAGCCATCTCTTAACAGGAAAGAAACTATTCCTTCCCCATGTAGGGTGTAGTCCATGGCTGGAAATGATCTCTTTACTAAGGCCAAGGAGTGACCCTGAAATGCAATCCACTGGAAACTGGAAGGGGGGGGGGGGGGAAGGGGGAAGGAGGTGGCCTGTGGGGAATGTGTGGGGCCATAAAATTAGCAGTGGGGTTGTCCTTAGCAGATGTTTTAGTTGTTCAGTAAACCCAGATAAAATCGTGATTCAGGAATATTCAAGGCAACTCCCTCTTGCTTGTGACTTGAAATAGAAACATTATAAATAACCTTTTTCTCAGCTTGAAAAAAATCAAAGAAAAAGTATAAAAAGAAAAAAGGGAAAGAAAAGGATAAACAGAAGAAATAAAAATCTGTAAACCCTCATGAAAATCCACAAGGTTTGGGGATGATATGTATTTTTTGCTCTGTGTTGATTGCCACTCAGCCCACAGGGGCTGGCTGTAATAAACACATACTGGTCTGGACATAGTCATTTCTTCATGACTGAGTTAAAAATAGAGATGAAGTTCAGATTGTAACAAGAGCAATGCTGCTTTTTGCTAGTCTCTACCCATCCCTAACACTTGTATATTTTCCTGTGTCCTGCAGCCAGTTTAGCCATCCCCTGCAGACTGCTGATGGCCACTGGGCTCCCTGAAGGTTACCATGTGTTAAGCCCTCAGCTGATTTCCCTGCAGAAGCACTAGGAGGACTGGCCAGGGGATTTAAGAGCCAAAATTTATGCCCCAAGAAAGGCAAAAATGCTACAGCTAGAGTCTGGTTTATAAGATTTAGTCAAATATTTATAGAGACCTTTACTTGCACTTGCAAAGCATTTCACTGCCCAGAGTTCAATAAACATCTCAAGCTGAATAGTACATCTAGGTGTCATATCACCAAAACCTGAATGATCCAGTGTTTTCTTGTACTTGTATCTTAGTTCCCTCTGTGAAGTGGAAAGGAAATTACTTAAGCATGGGGCAGAAGAGTTCAAGCCTGGTTTTGCAATGCCTCCTCTTACAAGCAGTCCCTGTGAGATTACTTGGAAGAATAAAGACTGCATTCTTCCTGTCTGCGGAGCACATCAGGAAGCTGAAGCCAAGGGTTTTTTCCTTACTGAAGAAAGTCAGACTGTGGTCTGTGCCCAGAGACATGGTGAAATGGGGAGGTGCCTGCCAGAGCTCCCCTGTTTTCCACATGGCCATTACTCCAGCACAGATTAGGAAAACATATTTGGGTCTTTACCTCTGCCCATCTGGGAGTAATCCAAGGTCTAGGTTGTCACTTCCAGGACAGATGGAGTCAACTATTTGTCCTTCTCATATCTTTTTAGTGTGTGAAATATTTTTTCTCGTACCCATATGTCTGCTGTGCATATATGTGTATTTCTGCCTCTGGGACCTCCCTCACAGCAGAGAAATCCCTCCTAATTTTTAATACATGATGTCCAAGTGACCCTTCCCTTTATGCCACCTGCAATAATCGTAGCACCGTGTTTCCTACAAGGGGAGAGGACACTCAGAATTAGCAGCTACAAGGCTGTGAACACAACAGAGTCTCTCTGTGTGTCTGTGCCTCTCTGTCTCACAGGCTCAGGCTGTGTAATTGCCACTCACAGACTCCAGGAGAAAGATTTCTAAGACTGTTGGTGGGTTTGATACTGTTTTCATTATATAATAAAAAACTCCTCAATAATATGTATCCAAAATGCACCATTCTGTTAATTGAACTTATTTCTCCCTCAGCTGTTTTTTTTCCGACATCCTATTTAGAGAGATGTAAGTAAGATACAAGTTAGAAAATCTGGGCAAGTAATTCTGCTTCATGTTTTCCTGTCTCGTTGAGATGCAGTCAGTAGTTGCAGACAGAGCTAACAAAATCATCCATTGTAGAGCTGCTGAAAAGACTGTGGTAAGAAAGAGAAGACAACTAAATGCATGTGGCTGCCCCATCTTTGCAAGGCTGCACTAGGATCCCAGGGAAGTGTTGCATGCTGTGTGGTTCTTTCTGTGTCTTCCTTACCGTCTTCTAAAGGTAGATGTAAAAGAAGATTACCTGGAAAAGCACTTGGTGTCGTCTTGCTCAGCCACCAATCTAAGCAGAGATTTATCAAGAGATCAGCCTAGTCTGTGGTGCAGCAAAGATTAGTCAGGCTTTAAAATAAAACTACTTGGAAAAAAAGTTCACTAAAAATAAACTGTCGTGCTTTTATCCATGAATAGGTACTGGGACTACAAATAGACACCAATGCTTAAAACAATATGGAATCACAGTCATAGAGCAGAGAAACTGCTGTCTAGGTTTGAGATATGATAAATAGGAATTTTAATATCTCTGCACTAGATGGGCTGTGGTATCCTGGGTTTTTGAGGAAATCATGAATCTGGCATTATTTTAAGTGACTAAATGGCATAATGGTGTTGAAGAAGCACGTGTACAAACCTGTCAGTTGCAATCTTCCTGCTAATGAACATCACTGAAATTCTTGGTGCTTAAAAAGGCCTTGTTATTTGAAAAATGACAGGGTGTTTTAGATCCCAAACAGCCCAGACACCACTGTTAGGGACTTAGCACATCAAACCTGGTTCACAGAGAGCAGCATGACTCCTCTTCCCAGCATAAACTGTAAAACACTTTCACTGTCTGAGGCAGACTGATAATTAGTAGGTGATTAAATGCAATCAAGTAATCAAGGCCCTTTGATCACAGAAGCAAAGAGTGGTTTGGGTTGGAGGGGACCTTAAAGATCATCTTGTTCCAATCCCCCTGACATGGGCAGAGAAGCCATTTGCTTGACCAGGTTGCTCAAGGCTCCATCCAACCTGGCCTTCAGCACTTCCAGGCATAGGGAATCCACAACTTCTCTGGGCAACCTGTTCCAGTGCCTCACCATCCTCACAGTAAGAAGTTCCCTCCTAACATCTAATCTAAATCTCTCCTCTGCAAGTTTAAAACCATTCCCCCTTGTCCTTTCTCTATCTGCCTGTGTATTAAGTCCCTCTCCATATCTGACTGTTTTTTGTTTAAACTAGAGGGTTAGCAAAGAGCACCCCCAGCCTCCACAGTTTACTTCTGCTGAGTAGAAGAGTTTTCATAACACCCGAGCTTAGCCTCCTCACTAAACATTAAGGTGTTTTTCCTTCAGTCTACTACAGCCACAGATAAAAAACTGTTTCGGTCTCACAGATCAGCCTATTTCATAATGGAATGCTTTTCTGACCCCCACTTAGTGTTCTATCTTAATTTAAATACCTAATTTTTAATGGGAAGAGTTGCCTTTGTTATATTAAAGTTTACAAGAGATGCAATACAACCACAGAATAAAACTGATTTTTGTTCCATTCAGAATAAAGCTATCAGTCACTTGGGTTTATAATACGGTATTTTCATGATGGGTTGCTATATTCAGCGTAACCTCTTTCCATTTCACCAGCAGGATAGACTTAGGACCTCTCATGTGGGACATTTCAAAAAGAGCTTTTGTTTGGTGAAAGCTCTGCCTTAAAATCTCTTCAGAGAGCCTCCTTTAACTCCCAGCTCACAATTGGAAGTTATCAACGGAAAGGTGTCAAGACGTCTTTGGTGGCTGGCGTCATTGGGCTCTGTTACAGTGTTTATGTGTCTGGTACTTTGCACCAAATGAGGTTACAGCCTGTATTTTGCACTTCACTGTATGCTTTCAAAATCACTGACTTGTCTCTGGAGAGAGAAAAATGAAAAGCGAGGAACTTTGTCAGATGGGATGAATTGCATTGTTCAGTGGGTCAGGAAGTGTTCTGCATGCTCACCTGAGTGTTGTTATTAGGACAGTAAGGGCAATGATGGTGTTCTCCTTCTAGAAAAATCTGACTTTATTTGTCTTTCTACATTATAATAATATGGCTGCATTTTGAGAAGAGTCTTGTGTTGAAACATGATGATTTTCATTGTGAAGGATGGGCAGAGTTTAACTTCATTTAAGCTTTTGCAAATTTAGGTGTCATATTCTGATTTTCTAAGAAGTTTCATCTTTGTTATTCTGCTTAACCACAAATGGGATTTAATTTGCTAGACTATCTTAATTTCCTCTTTGTTTTCCCTCTGTAAAGGCACCATTTGGGAAGTGTAATTAGAAGTAAATAAGAGTTTATTACATTGTCTGGATTAAAGCACCCTGGGTTTTGATGAAAACTGTCTAGAATCCTACAATAGAAGGACAGTGATTTATTAAGTCTGTGGTAAAGCATGAGAGGAGAGTGTTGAGGTAATTATCCTTGGCAGCTAAGTGATCTAATTAAGCAAACAGCAAAATGCTGCACTATTGATCACTTTAGTTTTGTGGTGTTTTCACTCTCTTAAACTGAGTGGTATAACAAAATCTAAATAGAGGGAATAAAACCTGTGTAACTCTGGCCTAAGAGTGCTTTAATTTTCATTTAATGTGCATTGTTACAATCCCGGGAGTGAATCCAGTGAGCTGATGGTCCATGTTCTCACTACAGATCTCATTTGACTCCAGGATGAATTTCTGATGCCAGCCTAAGGCTTAGCAAAATCAGACTTCTCTAACACTGATGTAAGAAACCTGAGGGTCACGTAATTTTTCTAAGGTCAATACTTCTAAATGTTTTAAAATGCATGAGAGAAATTTAAATATCTTTTCTATGGCAAATGCCTATGTATTCCTGTTCTTGTAACATAGTTCCTGAAAATAATTTCTGATTTTTTATGGTGGCTGAGATCAAGCAGTTTTAAACAGAAGATGCTGGATGGGTTGTTATGGAATAAAGTTACTAAGAAGTACATCAAGGTCGGCACTAGCTTCTCAGTATTGTGTCTAGAGTTCTGCTTTGGAAGAGAGCATCTAGAGAAGGCCACATCTACACAATTGTGCCAATTAAGGGTGTACTGACACACACACACTCGCTTACCTTGCATGACCTTTCCCATGTTGATGATCTTTGAGATATAAGGAATGTGAGTCTTATACTAACTTTGTAAAATTAACGTTACCTGGAACTGATACCTATGACAATTCGAACACAGCAAACTGAGACAGAAGGTGAAAAATGGAAAATTATTCTTAAGAAACATCAGAAATTCTCACCAGCATATATTGATAAAGCATCTTCTGTACAAGCCTTTAATATCTGTTTTCCCTCCCAAGGTAAAAGGTGGGTAGTATAAAAGAATTTGGATGCAAATTTGTAGAGATCATACCTGGGCTTGAAATGAGTAAGATGTACTTCAAGCTGATTTGCTTTCTGGAAGACTGCTGGGAGGAGGAGGAAGGTAAAAGTGAAAAAACACTGGCTTTTAGTTTGTACAGCTGGAATCATGAAGGGATGCCATGCAAGGACCTTGAATGTTGTAGTGGTCAGTAACTAGAAAACAGTCTGGAGAGAGCTCTGGGCTAGGTGGGGACTACTGAAACAGGTACCTTGTCTACTATCACCTGTCCAAGATAAAGACTGTGCTGTGCTTTCTCCTGGGATTCTGTTCTGAAGCTGTTATTTGTGTCATTTTCAGGCTCAGGAGATTGTCTATGAGAAGAAAGTGGCAGAAGCCTTGAGGCTCTGCTGTGAGTCTCAGCATTTGGTGTGGCACTGGCCAGTCTGAGTCATTGCACTGATGGCGTCTGGCATTGTTCCCCAGGGTATGTGCTGCTGGCCTCTTCTGCCAGGGAGCAGCTCCTCCTGCACCCCTTCAATCACACTTCCATGTTGAAGCTAAAGTGAAACAGCAGTGGATCTACTGTGATTCTGTAGTGGCCTCAAACATGTTTCAGCATCTTAACAACGCTGTTGTGGGAAGCATTCAATTTATTTACTCCACTGCCAGGTGAATGGAGGTACAGGGAAGTTGGGCAAATCACCAAAGTAACAGGAAACTCATGACAGAGTCAAGGACAAGTCTAAAGTTATAACTCTTCAAAATGCTGGTAAACTAATTAAACATTAACTGGCTTATCTCCACTATTGCCAGTAAAGCTGAGATGGCTTATTCCATTTAAGTTTTTCCTTAGATGTGCCGGATTGTCCTAATAGTTGCCTATAGCACTTATATCCTGATTTAAATTCCCAGCAGAGGAAAAACACTGATAAAAGAATGGTAGTGTATATCTCTGTCCATTAGCAGATATCTTGTCTCCTGTAAGGCAGTTGGTGATGCCTACAATGAACTGGCTTCAGTTAGGCTTATGAAAGAGTTGCCAGGTGTCATAAAATTCCTGCCTATGTTTCTAGTCCAATATCAGCCTCCCTATCAAGTCTGCTGCACGATCTCTTTCTAGATGGTTGACATTTTTTCACAGGGTTCATCAGTTGTCAGCTTTTGTGTGGGTTTTTTTTTTTTTTTTTTCCCTTTGGCAAGATTTAAAAAGGCTGGGCCAATGGGCAGAGCTGCCGCTAACATTAGTGGGAAGATGATATGATCAGGAATGCAATCCTCTTTTTTTTCCCATAGCCATTGTAGTTGTGCCTTTAAAGCATGTGTGTGTAGAACATGGAACTTAGATTTTTTTTTTCTGGACTTGCTGTTTTTATGTGTTTTTCAAACTTACAACTACATATATATATATATATATTTTAAAAGGTTTTTTCCAGATTCTCATGAATTTTATATATTTTAATATATTTTAAAGAAAAAGAAACAAACAAGTGAAAACAAGCAGAAATCCTGTTTGTTTTTCAAACCCAGACTGGGGAATCTTGAAAGAAAGAACACATCAGCAAAAAGGGTTTTGGGTTTATTTCAGCTCACGTTAATATTGCATGCTTTAAAATTAAATCTGCTTCTTCATTTGAAGTTAAGCTTTACATTCCCCAAAAGCCAGAAAATATTTAGTTTAAGGAAGTAATTAGTTATTTGTTTGACAGTATTGTATGGAACCCTTTTTTTTCCCCCTAAGACATTGAACACTATTTTCAGTATCCCTAAAAGGAGTTTGTATAGCAAATTATTTCCATGCTCCAGTAACAAATGTTTGGAGATGGAAATATTCTTTGATGGCATTGTCGACCCTAATTGCTGGGATAAAATAAAAGGTTTCAAGCTCCCCTCTACAGCATATCAATACCAAATGATTCTGGTTTTTTCTTACTTGAAATCTTCATATATGAGCTAGAGAAAACTGGGCTGGGGAGTGTAGTGTAAGTCTTTGGAAGATTTGTCACAGGGAGGAAAAGTATGGATTAGTATCTGTGAGATTGTAGGGAATAACTTCATGCTTGACAGGGATAGAATTGCTGCTCCTACCAGTTTAGTCAGTCAACCTCTTTGGACAGACACGTAATGAATGAGATTTACATCTACAAAAGCAGGAATGGGGTAGCTCCTTCTTCCTACTCAGGTGAATCTTTCCTGGCATGTAGCTCAGTATTTTCAGAGCCAGGAGCCCACATCCTTCTATCAGGCAGCCCTGAGGTTTGAGTGCTTTCTCTGAAAATCACTAGAAGAAATAGGAATCCCCCATTAACTTTAGTATGGTTTGGCTCAGGTTCAGAAGTATAGAGTCTTAGAAGAACAGCAGAGATCTGGGTTCTGTCTCAACTTGTCTAACCTATAGCAAGCCTCTCATGTTAGAGCCCTGCAGCTCTAGATGATTGTGCAGTTCTGGAGAACTGTATCCAAGGGAAGCATGCTCTGTTCACAGCTGTAGGAGGGTGCATGCTGAGCTGCCTTCCACACCTGGTCATCTCAGTTGGCTGGCAGAATAATGCGAACCTTCCTTCTACTTCCTTTCTGCTTCCTTTGAAGAAGCTACTGCTTGAAAAAAAGAGACCTTGTATAACTATAGCTTTAGATTTTTCATCAAAATATAATCTGATCATTTTCATGCAGCTGGCTCAGAAGGCAAATCAATGTCTAGGTAATGAAGTGCCATGATGGGGCTTGGAGGGGCCTAGCCCATCCTAGCCAAGGATGGCATAATCTGAATCTCTTATACTCGCATAATATTTTAAAATGTATCAAATGCCCTAAATCTCATGCAGTTTTCCTGACAATCATCAATTCTGATCATTGTGGTATTCTTTTCCTGTCTGCACCCTTTTTATTGGCTGTGGAAAAGGGCTCCTGAGGCATCTGCTAAAAAGGGATGCATCCATTGATAGTCGTATGACCTTTAAGGCAGTTTGGGTCAGGCTGAGTAACCAGACAGGCTCCTTTTCTAAAACCTTTAACATTATCGTTTCAGATAAGCACGTGAGACCATGACACTGTCTTATGTACAGGCCCCAGCATTAGGAAGCTGCACATAGCTCACAGCCTAAGAACTTGAGTCTCCACCTGCTGAGTTCAGTCTGTAATGGCTGAGTGGAAGGAAGGTCTTTCAAGGTTCTTTTTTCTTTGAAACCAGAGGTGAAACTGTGCTATGGGCATGAGCAGAAGTCTATAAAGTTGATAACAGTGCAAAAGCATCTTTGCAAAAACCATCTTTTTTGTCATCTCTTCATCCTTTGAGTGAACCCATAGAGGTCTCTAGGAGCAAAATTTGTCAGTTCTAGAGCTCACCTGGTCTGGACTAGGGCAGACTCAGAATTGAAGTAGTTTGTATCAACTCAGAGGTTTCAGAGGCTCTAGCAAACTGTTTTCAAACAACAGTTGTTTTTTTCCTTGTGTTTGTTTTTTCTGTTGTTAGTTTTGAAGTGTGAATAAAGATTGTAGCTGTTTCTCCATGAGTAACCAAACACGAGAAGAATCTGCAAAAACCAGCAGCTAAGCACAGAGAGTGACCACAGTGAGAGCATGTTGTTTGCTGTCTGCTAACCTTTATCCTGAGTGCCAGTCACAGACACACCTCCTGAAGCATTATCAAAACAGGAGCTAAACCAAAGCTACTCCATCATCGAAAACATTTTGTACTCTGCAGCACTTTTAATTGCACAATAGTGCATGCTTTGGTGTAGGTTTTGAGGTTTGAGTGTACCCCGGGAAATTTGGTTTGGGGGAGTTTTTTTTCCCCTCGTACATTAAAGTTAAGTAAGAGAAGGTGTCTTTCGTTAGGAGGTTCTGCCCTTATCTTAGAAGTTAATAGCTCCCATTAAAATTTCCCTCTTTCTGTTTTCCTTGTGTACACTCCTTTTATGTCAGAATGCAAAGTTATGAAACTGGAGTAAGGACATTCACATGCCTTTACAAAGAACAAAGGTGGTATTCATTGAAGTTGTTTGTGGTGTTTGCTTTCTTACTTCTATATTTCATTATTATTAATCCCTCATTTTGCATCCTTATCCCACATTTCATACATCGCTTTGGTTACAGATTGCTTGGCATAAGTACAGAAGATTCAGCTGTTTAAAAAAATAATTGACACCACCACCATCACCTTTTCATGACTGATTGCAGTAAAAAATGAATGTTAATTCAGACCATAGAGACATTAAGGTGGAAAATCCCAGGCAAGGAGCAGGAAGAATTAAATACATGAGCACTGTGAGACTTATAGGCAATGTAGTATCAGACCAGACTTCCAGTCTTCCTTCAGATCTATACAAATACTGAAGCCCTTGCTGGCCAGAAGTTACTTTTCGTGCTTCAAATACCACCTCATGTGCTAAAACTCCTCAGCTGAATGTGTCTCCTTATCATTAGGCATAGTTTCAGGATCATGCCTCAGTAATTTTTTAAAGCTGCTTTTGCCTGCTTCTAGGTGAGTGGAAAGGGAAGAGAGGGCACAAGTGAGCTGCTGCTGCTCCCCATCATGCCACTGTTCTCTTGTCTGGCACAACAGGTTTCTCACAGCCCATGCCAGAAAAGACAAAAGGGAAGAAAACTGGCTGCAGAGGAAAACAGACTTTGTATGACTCCAGGACAATACAGTTGCAGGGCTTCTGTAAGACCTTTCTCATTACTGCAGTGTCCTACATCTCCTCTGGCAAACGGTTGTAGGAACAAGCTCTCCTGCCCCAATAGCACCACATGCAGGCTGATGTGACAAGGCTGTGTATTTGCTCATTGAAAATGTCAATAAACAAGAAATGTCTGGTTATTAATTCTCTTTCCTTCACATACATGTTTTCTTCATACCACTGGCTGAAGCCATGCTGACTTCATTGGCAACTGGCAAAAGACACGTGGAGGGAAGTTGATGTTCTGGCCAAATTCCACTTCAAGCTTTTTGCTAAGGGTTGCTTTCACAACACCAGTTGTCATTTCACAACTTCTGTGTTGAGAAGTGTGAATGTTTCTATTGTCAAGGATTTTTCCCCATTCTACATTGAAGGGAAATAAGAAGCATTTCATATTCAAAAGAGCCAAACCCACAGCCTGTAGGTTGGGCTGCTGGAGCTATGGAGGCAGACAAAAGCAAACAGTGAATAAAAATACTGAACACTGTTTTTTTAAACTCCGATTGTTTACATCCAGCACAATCTTCTGTATGAATTTCAAGTTGCTGGACTTACATGAGGTTTAACATGGTAGAATTATAAATATGTATTTCATTTTAAAATCTAAATTGCTATTGGCATTTTTGATTTGGTTTTAAGTTAATAACTATTCTATGGGCTAAATCTAGTAAACACAGAATGGATGCAGCATTTACTACAAGAAAACACATAACCCAGCACAATGACCATGGAACGGAATGGGTAAATTGGGTTTTTCTGTTGCCTTTCTGGCATGTAGTGGTGGGCCAGGAGAAACCAAAGTTTTGGTTTTGGTTGAATCCCATTTGCACTTCTCCACAACTGCTGCTTGGAGAAAGACTTGAAGGACACAGGTTGCCATTATGTAATTCAGCACCGTGCTTTCAGTGTTCTTTCCTTCAGTTACATATGGAGTATTTATTTTGCTTCACCTTTATGTAAGAGATGTGTGAAAAACTGCCTGCAAAAAGTCAGGGTCAAGTACAAACTGTAGGAGAGGTGGGGAAGTTTGACTGTCAGACTGTAGTTCTGTGTTGAATAATTTTCTTGCAAATGAATTTTTACCTTTCCTGTCCACAGTCAAAGGGTACTTGAATACAGCTCTATTACATGGTGCTTTCTAGCTCATGCTTCCATGAAAATATTCCTATGACACTTTATTCTGCAAATGCAGAGTTTCAAAAGCTCTTAGAGAAACTGCAAATGCATTTCTACATTAAAGAATGTTTTTTTAACTTGTATGCCTTCAATATTTTTCAACAATGAAAGATTTGGCTAGGGAATAAAATGTTCAAAGATGTGAACATGGGACATTATTGTATTGCATGTAATGTGAGTCATTGTATTTGTTTGTTACAGATGAAAAACATGCTTATTAATATACTTTGGACATATCAGCATTCATTTTTTATATCTCTTCCTGAGTTAACCTGGTTTAACAACTTCTAATACTATTTTTTTTTTTACATAACCATTTTTGTGTTAAGGCTGCTAAAACTTTCCCACTGTTACTTTACTTTTGTTTTCTAATAGGTTTTGCCTTTGAGGGGAAAAAAATCATAGATTTTATGTGCAACCATATATATGGATGTTCATAATATATATCTATAACATATATGTATTAGCAAGAATAAACCAAATCAGCAGCTGTAATTTTCTTTTTTTTTTTTGCTTTTGTATAAAGATTCAACCTTTGTAATAATTCATGTGACCCCCTAGTTAAGACTCTGCAGAGTAGAAATTGTAAATCTACTGCTAGTTTAACTCCTCTCTGAGGTTACACACTGAGGAATGGTGTTATGAGTATGTATCTTGGCAAGTAGTGATGACATGTTGGTTTTTGTATTGCTTGTTTGCATTTGATAGACCTCCTGGGATTTTTTCTTGCTTATATTTTATTCAAAGAGCACATGAAGACTACATATATACTGCTTTATTTGTGTTGAACAGCTGAGGGGTTTATTATTCAAAAAGAAAAGCATTAAATTGCATTAATGATGCTGTCACAAACTAAAACATAGGGTTTCCAGAATTCTATGATGTTTCATTTATTTGTCATATAAATATGGCCCAGGGATAAAGGAAGTTTAGGAAAATTTGTGAATCTGATTTTATAACAGATATTTAAGCTGCCTGGAGGATCTGTGTGAGGAAAGAATGTGCAGACAGTTATCTTGGGGTGTGCTTTCTTTTCCTTGTATGGAAATCAGTCACTTCAAGCTAAACTCAGATCAGAACTCCCCTGGCTGGATTATCAGACTGTCACAAGGTTGTATTGCTGTTGTCTTGCCATAGTAGTTGTAATTGGGATACCCAGATGGTTTCCTGTTCTTCTTAATAACCTGGGCTAAAGTACGCCATGTGTCTGGTGATGGAAGGAGTAAATCGTGTTAATGTCCCTTACAAAGAGGAAACTGTGTGTGGGTCTTAGGTAATCTCAGACCTTCATTTTAGCATATCTAAAATGGGAATGTGTTCCCAACTTTTGCTGAATTTTGCTCAAGCCCTGAATTTTGACTAAGCTCTGAATTAGGAATAAATAGGCACTCATCTGAGAGACATGGTCATGTCCCGCATGATGAATTCCTTTATGCCTGGGGAAAGATATTGCTGAGCTTTATGCACTCCTAATTTTGGTCACTCATATAGCCAGGTCTTCCCTTCCCATATGTACCTGTACAACCAAGAGAACGAAATCTCTCTTCCTTTGTAGAAGTGACAGAAAAAAATAAAAGGAAAGAACCCAATACAATTCCTAAGTGGGCTTAAAAAATTGTGAAAATATATATCCGTCAATGTGTGAGAGGCAGCAGCTCAGAAAATAAATTAAACATAAGGAGATTAAAGGGGCAGGCAAGTGAGAGACAAAAAAAAAAAAAAAAAAAAGAGATGTGCTGACCTTGCTTAACTTGGAAAAGCTAATTAATAAAGAGGAAAAACACAGTTCAGGATTCAGCATGAAGGTGAGCTTTCTTTTAGGTGATGCTTATTAACAATCTGGGACATTACTATACAGAATAATGGTCTGAAGAGCTATTATTTCTAGTAGAAGTAAGTGAGTCTAGACTGTAATATTCTAGTTCAGTGACTTTGTAGAAAACCTGTGAATTACTTTGTTCTTAGACTCTTTTAAGCAGAAAAGTTCTCATTGGGAGGCATGGAGGACCAACCTTTTATGTTGCAAGGTAAGAGTAAAGGGAGTTGAAATGTGATCATCGGTACACACATGAATAAAATAAAGGACATCCCCTTTCAATTAGATGGTGTCCATCTTATACAGTTGTAATGACAATAACACTTCTTTCCTATAAAGCAGGAAATGAGAAGAGAGACAAAATAAGTAGATGTTGCCAGGGACATTGAAATGAGTGACAGAAGACTCGTTTATGGAGTAATGGATACCAAGTGTGTTGTTTTACTGTTAAAAACTGTAGTAATATTCTAGTGAATTTTTCCAACCCTCTCCTTCTTTTATGCTCCATGCAGATAAACTTTATTTGAAGGTTAAAACAATACTGGATTAAACATGTTTCACAAAACTGTGTCTGTTCCATAAAAATTCTGTGTTAACAAAGCAAACCAATTTTCCATTTCATGACTTTAAAAGTAGGTTTTCTGCTAGTGCAGGTGTGCATTTCATCATACCAGACAATCTGTAACACACTTCTGCAAGTGCACTAACAAGCCAGGTTGCTTTTAACCAAAGTCATGTGTGAGAGGAGGGAGAGCAATCAGAATAGTTTTTTTTTCTTCCTATAAACAACACAGGAAACTGTGTAACCAGTTCTGGCATCCTGCTGCCTTTGATATTAGTAGAGCTACCAATGCTAGTAGAGTGGATAGTCAGGTTCCATGTTTCTAGAGATGAGTAACTAAAAATACTGAGAAGATTTTTATTTGTTAAAAATATACAGTCAAAATGCACAGGTTCTGTATTTTCATTCAAAGGTCAGATTTCATACACGAATACCACAGGTTAAGGCCTTGTTTTATAGCTTTGCTCTCTTGCATGTTTTCACACTTACCTGCCTATACCGTAATTTGTTCATCCTTACTGTTCATGTTTCATGTTTATTTTTAACCATAGGTGAAAAATGTATTTTCTCACCTAACGCCTATGCTTCCTGTTATAAATAAGTTCTAGCAAAACACCTGTGAGTCATTATTTGTGCTACTAATAAACTAGCAAACAAGGCAGTATTGAAATGCACGGAAGAAGTTAAGTATGTAAACATGTTTTGCATTAGTCTTTGCCATGGAAGTGATCTAATGACTAGAACTGGGAGCCAGAGGCAGACATGCAGAGGTCATTAACGGTGGTTCTCACCAGCTGCCTGGCTTGTGAAGCAAGGTGGTAGGTGACTTGGGGCTGTGGCACCCGCAAGAGTGGTGGTGTGACATGCTGCTCTGCCCAAGCTTCTGCTGCCTCCTGCAACTCTGCACCAGCTCTCAGACTGCTGTGGGGAGTCAAGACTGCTGCAAGAAGCATACCTCCAGCATAAATAATAATTTCTAGCTCCTGTCACTCTAAAAGTGGGTATGTCAGAACACCTGGGTCATTTTAGATGAGTCTTCTTCCTTCTGAAATGGAGCCCTTGTGCTGTTCAGGTTACTAAAAAGAATCACAGCCTCCTGCATCAGTTGAAGATTTTTTTTTTTCCATTAAGTATTTTAAGCTTCTGTTGCTGAAGAGTTGAATGCAGAATAATGAAGAAGAAGGCAGAATAGGAATAAATCCAAGGTTAAAATAAAGTGATGTGTTTTATAAAATTATTTCATTGCCACCTGTCAATTAAAGCCCAGAACAGAAAAACTATAGAGGAGCTCATGGGTGTCCCCAAATTTACATTAGTCTGGGACAAAATTTAAGCTCCATGAAGTTCTCAGGAAACTGGATTTTCCATTAGGCCAAATTTGCCTTCTGATACAATACATCAATACATAAAGTGCTTGTTTTAGAAAAAACGCACCTTTTTTTTTACCAGCAAAAGGTGTGCCCATTCATCTCCAGTAGACTTCTGCTGTGTAGCAAGAGGGAGATCTTTTTCTTTGTAGGTGGTGCCATGATTGCCAGGCAAAAGCCTTCTGAAATCTGCTAGAAGTAAAACTTCATAAAATATTAGAAAACCTGAAGAAAATATTTGTTCCAATGGAATTTTTCTTTACAGCAGCTGTTAGGGAGAGTTTGCTGCAAGCAATTGAAACAACCTGTGCTTTTGCCCCTTAAAGGTTCAAGTGAACCTGTCAAGAAATATAAATGTAGTAATTATAGTAAGAGGAGTGATGCATTGTTTCTGGCTTGAGATTTTTCAAAATGTCACTCTCATACACTTCTAGAAGGTGACTTTTACCTGAGTTCTGGGAAGCCTGCCTGCGTGTGCAGCATGGCACAGCTGGAGTTTCTCTGCAGGCAGCTGGTGGGGGACAGCAAGGAATGTGGAATGGCCACCTGCTGCTGTGGAGGAGAGGACTGGGGACAGACGAAGGACATGACACAGGGAGAGAAATTGGTCTTGAGAAAATGCTGAGGGCTCCTCTTCAAGAAGTTAATCTTTTGATATTTTCTCTAGAGAAAATACTTCGATTTTGATGAATCTTCTGGTTTCCATCAGCTGAAGGAGTTTGCTCATCATTTTTGAGGATGGTCACAGTGCTTGTGTAAATGTCCTAAGGGACACTTGTGTATTCTGAAACATTCCCTGACTGGTGCCATGTGAAGGATACAGTAGACAAAAAGTCACAGGAGATGTTTGCTTTGGCCACTTACTGAGCAATGGGGCAATATTTGGGCTGCACCAACAGCTTAAAGAAACATTAAAAGCAGAAGAAACTGAATTAGGTGATTCAAGAACTGAAAGACTGACCTGTTTAATTGCATTACAGTAAATGCAACTGTGAAAACCTATAGCTTTAAGCAATTAGAAAGTAGCAGGGTTAGTGTATGAGACTTGAGCTGGGCAGTGAAAGAGAGGGAGAGACTTGAACGAATATATGAGGTAACTTCAAGTCAGTGACTCCATGATGCCTCAGGAAAGACACATGAATGCATGGTCACAGATTTTTCATTCCCAGAGATTTTTAAATATTTCAGTAGTACAAACTTTGTGCTTTGATTGGTGTCGCTTGTTAGTTAATCTGGCAGAAAAGTACCAGAAATTAAACAGATGTGTAACTGCAGGATACATGGGCAGTGCAGCAGAGTTTTAAAGAGCATTTGAAGAAAATGCTTCTTCAATTAGGTTTGTTGTGCAAAACAATGTTTAAAACTTTCCCATTTAAATCTGTATATTAAATATGTAGCCAAAGACAAACAATTAAACTAGTACATACTGTATTGTTTGCAGGGATGCAAAGCTAGGTCATGTACTCTTTGGATTTTTAATAGAAATTTCTTCACAAGCCTGAAAGCAACAGACAAGTGCTATAAAACTTTGCATCATCATTTCAGTGCATGACTAAATGGATGCAACTGCAGAATTACTAGTCCAGTATATATTTAGTGTGTCCACTTTTGTGGCTCCTTCACCCCCTTATTTTTGAAGGAACAATCTGCTGATGGGGAAGAAGCTGTAAATGTAAATGATCAAGACATGCGCTGGCTTGCACTGAGGACCCCTGTGGTCATTGTACTGACAACCAGAGCTTGAGTGAGAGTGCCAGGAATCAGAAACAGTATGGCAAGCTGGGACTCCGGCTCACTGCTGGCTACAAACAGCAGGACAATGGCAATGAATCATTGTTTCAAGTCTCCTTTGCTATTCGAGTTTTCAAGCAACTAAATACAAATGCAATAAATAAAAGCAATATAAGCCAAAGCCTCTCTAAAGCCTCCTAACGAAATAGTTAGAGTTTTCTAGATGATCTGCATATAATAAAAATAACCATTAGGCCCTTTCAAAGCAGTATTAGCTTCAACGTCCGTAAGTACTTAGAAACCTAATATTTGGTCATCATTAAAAAGATAAGCTAGGATATGTCCAGCCATTAGTTCTAATTTGATATTTAGGTATCAGTTGTTTTCAGTTTAAAACTTTTAAATTGGGGTTTTTATGAGAAGTTGCCTAGTAAATTCTAGGGCTGTATCTTCCTGTGATTCAGTGGTTAGGGACCAGTTCAGTCAACCAGATAAACATGTACTTAACTTTAAGTACACGTGTAAGATCTGCCAAGTTAACACACAGCTGTGTCCCAGGAGATCTCTTTTCATTAGGTTAAAAGACCAGAAGATCGTGTTTGGGTGTGACATGTTATAAAGTGAGCTTCCAGTTGTGTGAATTTCCTCTAATGTTGGCCTGGGGATGTGCCAGTGACAGCTGAGGGGTGTCATGCTTCACACAGTTTTACTATCCTGTTTCAAATTTCATGTAGGGACATCCGTTGCTTAGACCCTTAGCAGTGTGCGATTTTTTTTATTTCTTGGCATAATTTCCTCCAAAAGTAAATGAGATTTTCCATAGCTCCAACTTTAGGTAAACATTCAAGTGACTTTAGTAGAAATGTCAGTAAAAACTCAGCAGAAGCCTTAGGATTTACCTTATGGGAGTTCATGATGGGGCATAAACTTTCTATTCCTTGGACTAAAGCACCCTGCCATACATCACCATTTTGCTGGATGTGACGTTTACATAATATGCTTTGGAATTCACTATGGAAAATGCAGACATAGTGCATGTGGTTTTGATTAAGACCATTCTGTAATTTATGATTGGAGATATAGATGAGTATAATTTAAGCTAAAAGTCTGCAAGCTTTCTACTTGTACAGCATGTTCTACAGAGGTTCCGAAAGCCATCTCAGGCTTGGTCACTCCTTAAACAATCTGGATTATAAATCTCACAAGGTAGAATGGGAAAAATTGCTTGTGGTTTGTCCTTTTGCTTCCTTTTTCTAACTTTGTATTAAAGGACTCATACAATTTATATCTGTATAACACTTGAAATCCTCAGCCCACAAACCGATGAATGCCAGGACAGTACTTTGGGGGAATACTGTGCTACCTGCTTGTCTTATAGTCATGTCCTGGGTATCTAGAGCTGCTCAGTGCCAGAGATTTCAAACCCACTTAAATGACCCCTCTAGTTTTACCTGCTTCACTCTTTGTATTGAAACACCATGGAATAACTCGAAAATTAACCATTTTAGGTTTCCACTAACTGAAATATTCAAATTTCCATATTTGAACTTGGCCAAGGTTAGAAAATCCATCCTAGTTTTCCCAGAAGCTCTTGGATCCTTATGCAGTGGCAGTAGTTGTATCATGCAGAAAACCAACTTTTGCAGCTCACAGAAATGCAACTTGCTGTTGAGCTTCACAAGTTTTGGATATAAAGATTTGTCTTCAACACTCACACAATAACTGTGCAGCTGCTCTGTGTTGAAACACCTCTCTAAGATGTCTCTAAGGGAAACACCTCTCTAAGAAGACACCACCAAGCTCAACTACAGTATTTCAGTTGAGGCTACTCCAAGTGGTGCCACAGTCCAGTGGACAGTATTAAATAAGCAAGAAAAATAAAGTGTTCAAGAAAATGCTTTGTTAGGATGGAGACTTATGGTATGCCAAAAATAATCTTGTTCCTGGTATTGATTAAATTCTCTCAACCCTTTTGCATCTGTAAAATGAGTGTAAGCAGACCTGGGGGAGACAGGCAGATCCTTTGATGGAGTGGTGCATGCCCTGAGGGCATCACATGTATAAGGCAGAAAGCCACACAATCACCCATCTTCAGGTGAATCCTAAATATACTCTACTTTCTGAAAGCTATTTTGTATTTATGAGTTCCCACATTAATACTATGGGTTTTCTGGGTAAAAAAAAAAAATAAATTTCCCAACAGACATCTCTGATATGTTGGTAAGAAGTAACAATAGCAGCAGATCACCTGAGCAATCTATTTATCTGAATGTCCCTTCCATTTCATACAGCTACTAGAATAAATTACTAGTCCATGTGAATAGGAAACTTTTCCCTCGTTTCACAAGGTTGTGGTCAAAGTGTGGTTACTACCATTTTTCATTTACTTTAAAGGCACAGTATGAAAAAAAGGCTCCAAACTCGAATTGCAGAGGCACATGAGACAAGGAAGAAGATACTTTACATTGGGTGAAAGTCATTGCTGCTTTTTAGGACTTCCTCTGTAGGAAGTCTTTTTGATTCCAGTAGATGGCATTCACTCTTCAAAGCTTGCTGTGTGCAGTCACAAACGCTGCTCCAAGGAGCACACGGAGCTCTCTTTTTAAACTGTATCCCAAGTAATTCTGCTGTGCCACACGAGATTTCTGTAGTCTCTTTAACATACTACAGGGAGTTAGTATGTCTTTGAAACTAAGTTTCTTCACTTTTTCAGGGCTCAGCCCAGGTAAATTTTTATTGAGATGTTTTTCAAGGAACATGAGCAGTTTGGCCAAAGCAATTTTGTTGGAGCAATAGTTGTGATGAAAGTAATCTGAATGTCTGGCTATAATAAATGTGTAGTGGAATTAAAAGAGAAGCAGGCATTCTAGGTAAGAAAAGCTTAAAAAAAAAAAAAAGGAAGGGAAGACTGGCAAGGAGTTTCTTGAATGGGACACATTTTAAGCTAAATATGGTGAGAGAAAAAGCTTAAAATATCTTTTTTTTTTTTTCTTTTCACCCTGTGAGGTAATATTGTAGTGGTGAACAAATGCAAACTGTTTATAATGTTATGCTATGAGACTTCTGCACTTCCATAGAGGTTTCTGGCACTCAGAGATTGCAGTAGTAAATTACTAGCTTTAGAGTTGTAAGTCCGATTTTGGAGAACAGCTGGGAAAGACCATTATCTGTACTCAGAGGAGAATAAATATCCATTAGGGTACATAGGAGCAAGCTGGGACTTTGAGTTTTCATACACTAATTCAAAGTTTGATATTTTCTGCATAGAAGTTCAACTGTTTTCTTAGAGGCTTCTTAGTGGTTATTCTTTGTGCAGTTTCTGACTCTCTCCACAACAGTTTCTGGAAGAGAGCTTTTTCCCACAGGGAGCACTGAGGAGTGTTTTCAAACAGAATTAGTGCTGGATGCACTGTTACATGCTGGCTCATTGACAAACATCTCATGGAAATGAATGCTTGCTTTTTTTTTTTTTTTTTTTTTTTTTTTTTTGTTTGTTTGTTTGTTTGTTTTTTGTTTTTTGTTTTTTTATTTTCTGAAGCCTTGTCAAACTCATATGTACCTGTGCACTTTGCAGGGTTTAGAGGAAAATACTGAAATGTGAAAAGTCACCTATCTCAGACGTTTGCCACTGGCTGCTACATGAATAGCTCTGATGGTTGGGTTTCTTTATCTTGATTTTTCTAGTCTTCTGATTGAATGTGCATTGCAACTGCAGTCACTTCTCAGAAACCATAAAGTAAAGGGCTTTTAGTACTTTGAGAAGCATTTTTTTTTGATTTGTAGCTTCTAAAGCATACTGGAAAAGTAATGCAAAATTTTGGTGTGAGAGGGAGCTTTCGTTTGCAGGTTAAAGCAGTAATACCTGTGATCACTGTTTTTAGCTGGAAGATACTTTGGAACTGTTTTGAAATCTCTTGGAATTTTACAGCACAGCATGAGTAAGACTCCTGAGGCATTAGATGGGTAGATGGGAATTTTTGTGCTGGTATGAAAACTACTGGGAATTTTCGAAGTAGATGCCAAGAACAACAGTCATGATGGGATGGGCACAGAGGGTTTTCCTAATTTTTTGTATTTTTTCTTCTCATTAATACATATCATACTTTTTAAAAGAAATAGTTAATACACAGATTTGGTGAGAAAATAAACTAAGCAATTGAGATTGCATCCTTTTATCCCTAATGGTGTCTAGATGAATGGTAATAACTGTGTTCAGACTTGCTTAGTTGTAGAGTTCTGATGCACTAATTCAGCCAAGTCTGGGAGGCAGTTACATGGCCACTAGAACCTTGTACTGAGTGAATGATGTGGTCAAAAATCACTGGTGTAGCCACCTGCAGTCACAAACCTGTGACAATTTAATTCAGGAAGAAAAGTGTTTCAAGAGCCATTACTCAAGAAATAAATTCATAGGAGAAACTGCATTTTGTTTCCCCTTGTCATGACAAATTCTTACTATCTCAATCAGAGCTCCTTGATCAGTCTCTCTTTCTGTGGACTATTCTGAATTATACAAAAAACCCCCCACTCTTCTACTTCTTTTTGTCCCAAGCTAGCATGTCTAGGAGCTCCTGCATTTCTGGTCTTCTCACATTCTCCCTGGCTTAATCTTTGCTCAGTGCTCTTGAAAATATGCTAATCCCCAGTAATTTCATAGCCTTTTTCTTTGTGCTGCCTGGCACACCCTGAGTAGAAGCAAATGCAAGGTCATGATTTTACTTGTTTCAGAGTTTCTGAGGATCTAAGGAAATAATTTTTGTACAAAGCACACTGTTATTGTATAATTTGCCATGATGAGAATAATATGATTCATCCTTAATTCTTCATCTCAGCCTCAGTGCATAATTCTTGGGTTATGAAGTGTGCACAGTCCCAGGTTGTTATACCACTATAAAGCCCTATCAGCAAACTGGCAGATATTCCTCATGTGCATTATTACATGAATAAATGATCACCTTTATGGTAGGTATTATACTGTCTGGTCTAAGCCACACTTTCTTGCCCTAGACTCTGAATGATGCATAGAATAGAATCCCTGGTGATGGAAATGCACCTTGTTTATTCCAAACAAGAAACAAACTGGTGGCCCTTCTTCTTTCATACAGAACTAATATCCCTCTAAAGTCTAAAATACAGAGTAAATCTGAATCTTGCTGAGGACTGTGAAAGCCTACAAGGACACTTGTCTGTGTGGGGTCTGAATAACTACTTTAGCTTATTCTTAGAAACTGTAGCTTAATTTTTTTCCATCAGGCTTTGTCATGACACTTAAATCAGAAAGTCAGTTAATTCATACACTCCAATACACACTCTCTTTGAGGTGTTCAAGTCAGGTTTTCATAAGATTAGGTAGGAGCTGCCCGAGGGCAATGCTCTGCAGGGTCCTGAAGGCACTGCACGGCTGCCATGTGGAAGGATGCCGGAAAAAGACGTTACACATCTCCCCTTTTGCAACCTTCTGCAGAAATTTCTCTCTCTCATCATTTCTAACACCTAGGTGTTATCCTGGTTGCTTTATCCCTGACTACCTGACACTTCCAAGGAGTTTCTAGGTATGGAGGTACATACAGATCTGTATAAAATACACTTCTTTCTAACAAAATCCATGTGATTCAATGTGATCTGTTGGCTTCATGTGGTTCATGGTGCAGGGTTCCCTGAAAAGTGAACTTTAGTTCACGACCTCCCCATGGAGACTAATATTCTTTCCCATACAACATGCTATGAAATGCTCCATGAAATCTAAGCTGCAAGTCAATAGGAAAAATTGAGCATAGGAAAAGGCATTATCTATGCAGTGCAGTCTGTCTAAAGAGATTATTGAAAGCCATGTATGTGGCCATACACAGGATGTGTGATTATGAATAGAAAAGAATTCCTGCCTGGCAGATCCATCATCTTTACCTCTCTCATGATTCAGATGTATTGCTACAGTTAATAAATAAGTCAATACATTAGTCAGTCAGACATAAAGAAACCTTGAGGGGTGAAGAAAGTCTCTCTTTCCCAGTGATGTGTATTTGTGAAAAGACCTGGATAGATATAGAAAAAAGGATCATACACTTGTAAAAAAAACTGTGTGATGTTATGCTTCATTTTCCTTTGGTCCTGCTATCAAGTGACCTATAGACTACCCTCTCTCTACAGGACAATTAAGCTTCCTGAGCCAGATTTAAAAGCTGGAGAAACTGTTAAAGAAAGCATTAAATGAGTAGAAATCTCATGACAATTCTAATAGGGTTTTAAAAGTGCAAACAAGTGTAGCATAAATTTAAATATTGCAAACTCAGGTAGATCATGTAGAGTTGTTTTCTTAAATGATCTCATGGAACAACACTTCAAAAAAATCAGAAGAAAGAGATGTAACTGGTAGCTGAGTCAGAGTAAGAAGTTGGGTCACACAGACCACTGTTCTCAGGTTCAGTAAGGATGCTGCTGATCAGCTATTTGAATATATAACTGGAGCATCACAGAACTATTTATGTTGGAAAAGGTCCTTAAGATCATTGAGTCCAACTGTTAAACCTTCATCGCCAACTCTGCCACCAAACCTTGTCCCCAAGTATCACATCTACACTAACTAACTTCAGGGATGGTGACTACACCACTTTCCTGCGCAGCCTGTTCCATGGCTTTTTGGTGAGGAAAGTGTTCCAAATTTTTAATCCAGACCTCTACTGGTGCAACTTTAGGCCATTTAAATTGCGTTATCTGTAGCTGCCTGGGAGAAGAGACCAACCCCCACCTGGCTACAGCCTCCTTTCAGGCAGTTCTGGGGAATGATAAAGTCACCCCTGAGCCTCCTTTTTTCCAGTCTAAACAACCCCAGCTCCCTTAGCCTCTCTTCACAAGATTTGTGCTCCAGACCCTTCACCAGCCCCACTGCCCTTCTCTGGACATATTAGAGCAGCTCAATGTCTTTCTTATAGTGAGAGGCCTGAAACGGAACACCAGTTTCGAGGCGTAGCCTAATCAGTGCTAAGTACAGGGGGACAATCCCTGCCCTGGTCGTTTGGCCACACTATTGCTCGTCCAGGCGAGGTCACCGTTGGCCTTCTTGAGCACCTGGGCACACACTGGCTCATGTTGAGCTGCTGTTCACTAGCACTCCCTGGTCTTTTTGTGCTGGGCAGATTTCCAGCCACTTTCCCTGCAGCCTGTTGAGCTGTCTGAGGTTGTGATCCAAGAGCAGGCCTCAGCACTTTGTCTTGTTGAACCTCATGCAATTGGTTTGTCCCAATGATCCAGCCTGTCCACATCCCTCTGCAGATCCTTCCTGCCTTCCAGCAGATCAACACTCCCACCCAGCCTGGTGTCATTTGTGAACAGACTGAGGGAACACTCATCCACATCATTGATAAAGATATTCAACAAGACTGGCCCCAACACTGAGCCTTGGGAAACACCACTGGTGATTGGCCCTCTGCTGAATTTAACTCCAGTCACCACCATCTCTGGGCACAGCATCCGGCCAGATTTTAACCCTGCAAACTGCACTCATTTAAGCCATAAGCAGCCAGCTTCTCCAGGAGGATGCTGTGGGAAATGGTGTCAAAGATTTTACTTAAGTGCATGTAGACAACATCCAAAGCCTTTCTTTCATCCACTAAGTTGGTCACCTTGTCACAGAAGGAGATCAGGTTGGTCAGGCAGGACCTGCCTTTCATAAGACCATGCTGGCTGGGCCTGATCCCCTGGTTGTTCAGATATGCTTGTGATTAAACTCACTCATATGATTATATTAAACTCACAGAATGTACAGGAAATGCTAACTCAGAGGAAACAACATGGCTGTAAATTGTTCCATGGAGAAAAGTTCTTTTTCCTGCTACAAAAAGGCAAATCATACTTCAGGGTTTTGCCTGTTATACCAGTCCCTAGGCCAAATCAGGCTCCATAGTAAATTTCCACTCAGAATTCATTAATGTCTCACAAATAAGAAGAAAAAATCCTACATAATGCAGTTAAAATTCAATAGAAGGGCTTAGTGGCAGCAGGCAGCTTAAAACCCTTGTTAATGCAGACTCTCTTGCAGGCTGAAGCTTATGTTACTCTTGTCTGTAGGAGTTCTGTGTGTTTGGTTTTGCACTTTTTTTTATTTTTGTGCAGAACCTGAGACCTGACCAGATTGTTTTACTGATATATAATGCAACATTTAACAACTGTTCAGTTGTTACATAGCAGGAGTGTTGCCAAAGCTAATGTGTGTTTTCCACAATAAAAATATTTCACCTGCATGGCCTGTCATATTTTGGCTCTATATGCTGAGCTTTACCAGTTCTGGTGTGGTTTGAAAAATATATCTAATATAAGAAATGTAACCCCCAAGCTATAGCCCAGTGGGACTGTATAGTCCCAGACTGTCTCCCTGAAGAAGCTCAGCAGCTGTTGTCGTGATATAATTAATTTAAGCAGCAGAAAACACTATTTGAACTCTAACTAGATGTTTCTAGGTGAGCTCATGCTTGAGCCCTAATTTCACAAAGAGTTGTAGCAAACAGTTTGGGCTTCTTCCATCCAGCTAGTGAATCCCTTTTGTTCTGGTGATGTTCCATAAGTTTTCCTAGTCAATCATCTTTTATCTAGCAACCAGAGCACGACCTTTCCTATATATGAGACAGGGGTAAACTGATCATGGGGTGGAGCAGATCCATACTCCCTCTCCCTGTCATGAACACAGCATATAATCTTATTATCAATGTTATACCATCTCTCCAGGGAAAGGGGGAGAGTTTCAACTTTCTATGCCTCCTCTTTTTTCCTTCTTTCCTTAAGAAGACCAGTCCTTCTAGGAACAATTGGACTTTCATAGCTGCTGTTTACTCATTGCTTCAGAAGAGACCAGTGCTTGGTTTCACAACAAACATGTAGCTCTAGAGATGTTTTTAAACCCTGATCTTTAGCCTGTCTGTCCAAGGTTGTTTTCTTAAGAACAGCTCTTGCTACCTCGATTGAAGTAATTGCCACAAAACAAAGCAGACTTTTGTACCGAGAATACCTGGTTGATTATCTGACAGAGCTGAAATACCTTGAACAGAATAAACACAGTCTCTTGTTAATTTACCTTGTCCCCAGCATCTGTTTTCACTAGCCCTGTTATGGTCTTTGTCTACATTTTTCATTTAAATGAAAGATTATTTTTTCCCTCTAGTTTGTAATCTAGGTTTATGCCAAGCTGGGGGAGTATTTGGGAGAATGGAGAGTTCTTTCCCTAACTGAAAATAAAATGAGATTGTCACTCAAGCACTGCATAAATCATTAACCCTTAAGTTTTGTGAGGAAAGGAGTTACGTTTGGCAGCCAGGACACCAAGCAAAAGCCAATAGACATCCCCCACCCTTTTAGTCCTAGAAGTTTCAGTGTGATACAAGAAAGAAAGAAAGAAAGAAAGAAGTTGAAGAGATACAGGGAGCAGACTATTCCAGAGAGAACTGAGAAAAAAACCTAGGGAAAATGCTTGGAGGAAATAGGAACAAAAAATACCAGGGACCATGGTGCTTTAATAAATTATTTTCCTGCATTTTGACACCTTATGTATAGCAGCCAGCAAGAGAAACAGACTACAGCCTAAAAAGTGCAGATAAATAGATTATCTCATATAGCACTGTGTATCTTACATGCAAAACTAACTGTAAATATTTAGATAATGGAAATTCAAATGTTTATGGACAGGTTCTTTTTCTTGTACCTTGTGTACACTGTGAAGATGAGGAACAATAGCTAACTTCTTGATTATTCGGGCAAGAGATTGTTTCTTTGCTTAAAAGGGAGTAAATTGAAGTTTAATTCTGATGCCAAGTTCTATAATTGCACTTACATATCACCTTGTCAGGGTAAAACATATTTGATATCAGTGAAAATACAGACTGCGTTCACTCTGGGGAAGTTCTATACTGTACTGAGGTGAATAAAAATCAAATCTCCTGGGATCAAAGGAGTTTCTCTCTTTTCTAATGAAAAGTTCTGCCTCAAAAGGGAGAAGGGTAAGTGACACATCTAAACAGAACATCCTACCAAATTATTCAAAAGCTACCACATAATGTCTAGCTCTTGGTATGTGCTGTTTGGTATGATCTACGCATTCATGTGACTACTTGACTCCTTATTTTCCAATATTTGGTTCATTTTTCATAAATCCTGTCAATGTTTTTAAGCATCTGTGGTTAGCAGTAAATATCATCTTTGAGGTTTCAGTACTTAGGAGTTTTCTGTGGACCTGCTTTGGAGCTTAGCTGTTTGGCTGCTTTTCACAATGACATAGGAAAATAATAAGCAGAATTAATTTATGTTCTGGCCTCAGTGGAGTTAGACTAAAAGATGTTTTGGTCGGATGAGTTTCAGATAAGCATTCAGAAAGGGTCCTTTGTTTGAAGAACCATAGAAGCTCAGCACAATGTAATAATGATTTATTTGACTAAGGTAATAATTTGCATGTTTGAGAGATCACAGCTTCTAAAATGCATTCTTCACTGTTCTGTGATTCTTACCTATGTACAGAGGTACCATTAGCATTGAGATTAAATTAAGGGTTTTCAATTGTGTAGGAGGGCCTCTGGTTGTTGGTACACCTCTGGCTTTGTACTTGAGTACAGCACTGCCCATGAGCTGGGGTGTAGTCAAACTCCACTCCATCATGCATTCATTTTATTCCATCAGTACGGAAATGTGAAGCAGAGGAAAACCTTATACATGTTTAAGTCCCTTCCCTGAAGGCTTTAACGTGGCACTGTGGCCTTCAGGGTATGAAGAAAGCTGTTCAAGTGTGCAGTGTCAGTGGGAGACAGCAGAGGAGTAGAACAGATCCAGGGGACTGTGGTTCAGAAGGGCCCATGCTCTGCCCTGACTCACATCTGTGCATCTTCCATTGACTGCAATAGGCACTTCTTGCAGTTCTCTCATCATGTGACTGCAGGTTTCAGGTACGAAAATTCTGCATTCTTCTGGAGCTAAGTATTGTTTACAAGATGCAAATAGAGGCACGAAATCAGCACAAAGAAGATATCTCAGTCCATGAGACAAAAATTAATTTCTGAGATAAATAGGTTTCCTCTTCTAATAATTGGATAGAAAATTTCTGTGGCAAAATTCAGATATTGTCATGTGCTACACAAGAAGCTTCTCTTATCCTTCACAGAAGGTTTATATTTTACTATTTTTTCTCCTCCTCTACTCCCACAATATAGTCAAAAGCCTGGAACATTACTTCCTCTCTGGTCCAGTGATAAATATCTCATTGTTGAAAAGCAGTGCTAACTCCTTTATAGTACCATTTTTCATGTTCTGAAATTCATCTGTCATCACTTTTTGTAGCATGAGTGCAGAGTTAGTGTATTTTCCTACTATTTTTTTTTCTTTAAAAAGCCCATACTCATCAGAATTTCAGTCCATGCTGAGTGTTCACCTACAATCTTGAAGAGATGGAGAGTCTAAAACTTTGAAAAGTGGAAAAGGTTCTGGGAAACCAAACTAAGATTAGCCCAAAGTAAAATCATCAAGTACTTTTGTTCATTGGTCCATTTCAGTTCCACCCAATTATTTACTAGTGAGCAAGACTCCAAGGTTTTCTTTTGAATTAGTTTCAGCTGTCCATATTTCAGAGTTCCTGAGGAATATATAATTCACCTGTAGTGAATAAGAGGTCAGAACAAGTTACATATTCATGTTTGGATTGCAAGTGAAACTAGTTGTAGTCCTGAGTTGCAAACTTTGGATCCCAAGTTCCTTGGGGTTTTGGCACATTTCCACCAGTGATTTAGTGGCTTTGGGGCCCATCTGCATGAAAACTGCAGACACTGTCTTATCTTTCTTGTAATTCCTCAAGTTGTGCACATTATCCCCTGGCTAATCCTTATGTATCTGTGATCCTTGCGTGGATAAATCTTCAAGAAATAGGCAAGCCTCACATTTGAGCTCTCAGAATGTGCATTGGTATTCTTTGATATTTCACTGTCAGCAGTACATTTTGTTGAGACCACTTGTGCTGTGAAATATTTTTAAAATTGCAGAGTAAAGATTACAACACTTAAAAATAGAAGGGATATTTTCTAATGCATTTTTAAATGGTTCTCTTTTTTTAACCATCAAGTGTGTTGGAAAGAAATGCAATTTCAATTTGAAAGGGAAAATCATAAAAATATTTGCATCAAAATTACTGGATTTTTATTACAAGTCTAATAACTTTCTGTTGAAAAACTTTACAAAGACAACAAGCTGTACAATATATAAAAACGTTTGGATTCATTGGGAATGGCTCAGTACTGAGAACACTGAAAGTTTATATGTCTTTTCATACCTGTTTGAGGTCTGTAAAGCTCAGTCTACTGTTGTAGAGGAAGATTTTCTAAAATCTTGTCCTAATCTGGCATAAGACCAAATCCCCAAAAATAATAACAAATAAAGAATAATTTTTTTCTTTACCTATTTCTCATATTTTCATAGCCTTAACATTTAGGGAGAAAGTTTGATTCATAATAGTATTTTCAGTATTTTTTTTTTCCAAAACATTTTAATATTTTGTTTATAAAAAGGGAGTCTATTGCTAACAAATTCTCAGCTACTGAGAAAATTAGAGGGATGACTATTGCAGTCCTGCACTCATGTGTGTATCACTTTGTATCGGGTTTGCATGGCCTGCTTTTGGTAGCAGGGAGGCACAGGGTGGCTTCTATGAGAAGCTGCTGGAAGCTTCCACCATGTTCCCCGGAGCCAATCCCTGGCAGCTCCAAAGATGGACATGCCACTGGCCAAGGCTGGGACAATCAAGAATGGTGGTAATGCCTCGTGATAGCAGATTTAGAAAAAAAGAAATAAACCTTATTGTACAGACATAACTGTGGCCAGAGGAGAGTGGGGTGAGAACATGTGAGAAGAACTGTTCTGCTGACACCAAGGCCAGTGGAGAAGGAGGGGCAGAAGGTGCTCCAGCCACTGGTGCCGAGATTCCTCTACAGCCAGTGGTGCAGGCCATGGTGAGGCAGCTGTGCCCCTGCAGCCCATGGGTATCCATTGGGATGCAGAGATCCACCTGCAGCCCATGAAGGAGCCCAACACCAGAGCAAGTGAATGCTTGAGAGGAGGCTGTGGGGGAGCCGTGGAGAGAGGGGCCCTGTTCCCATGCTGAGGCAGTCCTTGGAGGACTGCACCCTGTGTAAGAGGGACCCACACTGCAACACTTTGAGGGGCACTGTTGCCCCTGGGAGGGACTCATGCTACGGCAGTTTTGAGGGGACTGTGTGCCCGTGGGAGGGACTCACGTTGCAGCAGTTTTGGCAGGAGTGCTGCTCGTGGGATGGAGCCACACTGGAGGAGCTCACAGAGAAGTGTCTCCTGTGGGAGGGATGCCATGGTGAAGCAGGGGAAGGACTCCTCTCCCTGGGCAGTGGGAGAAGCCTTGGGTGATGAACTGACCACAGCCTCCATGCCTGTCTCCTTGCACTGCTGGGGTAGGAGGGAGGGGTGGCAGGAAGGCGTTCTTAAGGACTTACTTTACTTCTCATTATCCAGCTCTTTGTTAGTAATAAACAAAGTAATTTAACTTTTATTCCCAAGTAGAGCCTGTTTTCCCGTGATGGTATTTGATGAATGATTTCTCCTGGTCTGCATTTCAACCCATGAGCCCTTCGTTAAATTTTCTCTCCCCTGTTCAGCTGCAGAGGGGAGTGAGAGAGCAGCTTTGGTGGGTGCCTGGCATCCAGCCAGCATCAACCCACTACAGACTTCCTCAAATATAAACCAGAGTTAGTAAAAAAACTTTTTCCTCTAACCACTGCCAATTCAATGAAACCAAAGGTTTTCTTGGGAAATGCTTAGTTTTCTGACCAATTTTCAGTGGCAGTTGTTCAAGTCTCATTACAACCAAGTTAAAAGTATTCTCTTGATCTCATCATTCTAATTATATTAAAATAAAATGTTAATGTTGAAATTAAATATTTTCAAAAGATTAAGCAAAATGTTGCTGAATGCTTTATTTTGCAAAAAAATCCTAATTTTTAAACTATTATCCTCAGTTGGAATTAAATAAGGTATTAAAATCTACATTTTCCTGCTATTAAAAATTTGTTCTTCAGCTGTCTCTTCTACTTAAGTAAACAGCCATGGTCTTTGGGGAAACTTGAGTTTTCTAGCTCCACACCAGTAGTTTAGTCCATGAAACATTTGGGATGATATATCCAGTGAATCAATTCTGATTGTATTTCTACCATTTGAGAAATAACTACAAAAAATACTGTGAAGGCTGCACCTTTAGAAGGACATACCATTGCCAATTCAGAGACTTCTTCAGAGCAGTAAATATGCAGTGTTTATGAAATGTGGGAGGTGGTGGAATATGCGTCAGATTCCTTACTTATATATGATGGAAGTAATCCAGACTTTCCCTTTTGGCATCTTGTGCTATAACTTCTCCTTGATTTTCGCTTTTAATCCAGTGCCAACAATATGCCTAAGCAAGTAGAAGTCCGGATGCATGAAAGTCATTTAAATCCAGTGGAGCACAGATCCAGGAACATATGTGTGCAGTTCTGCCAGTCCCTCCACAGGAATCTGCTCCTGACTCTTACTGTGTTTGGTAAGTTTTATCTGCTGCTCTGGACACTCTCTGTGTATCTGCGTTTGTTCCTGTGGTCTTCAGCTATTCCAGCTGAACAGCCAGAGTAAATAGGATGCCCATGGGCACTGCTTGTGTAGTTCAGGTGAGCAGGGTATTCCTGACACAGCACAGAGCAAATCCACCCTACTGAAGTATCTGGTTTGGAAAGGAATGTGATTTAAACCCTAGGGCCAGTCAGGTCAGTGCCATCCAGTAGAACTGAATGTGTTTACACTTTTTTTCTCTCAGTGATTTGGAAAAAAGAAAAGGCAAAAACTCTTCAAATTTTTCTTTTATCTCTCAGTTTACACTTCACTGGTTTTAAGGTTTGTATTCCCTCTCTATAGCTGTAAGCCAGTGCTCCATGATCTCATCCTGAATAGTGCCTCTGGCTTTAGCAGTTTCCAAATACAGAACACTTTGACATTTTATTGCGGTCCACTGGCTCTTTGCCTGTTTCTTTTTCACTGTAAGCCCAACAGCCATATGCAGCAAATTTGTAGACATACTCTTGTTATTGTTTGAAAAACCAGCTGCAACTGGTCTTGAACAGCAAATTTCATCTCCATATTTTCAGCCTGCAAAACCCCATACTGCTGAATTATTTGCCTTGAATTGTCTTTCAAAGGTGTACCTGATGCTGTCCAAGAAAAAAAGTTTTAAATACACATATTTTTTTCATTGTATCAAAGAGATACTTCATAGTCATAGTTGCTGCAAATCACAGCACAAGCTTTGCTATCAGGTTCTATTACACTTGGGCTTGGGATCAGGAAAAAAAAGGCATCCTGGAGGTAAACATAAAATACCTGAAATACCTGTTCACAAAGATCATGTTATGAATGCAGACATGGCATTTTTTCCCTCCTCATCTATGCTTTTATAGCCTCAATTCTGAGCGGGAGGTTTAAGTTTTAGCACTTTATCCACATAAACGATGAGGGGTTTGTTTGTGATTTGAGAACCTCAGCACAAGGAAAGGAATAAGACATGAGCCAAAAGAATCAAGCTTTTTCAAAGATATGAACAGTATTCCACATCAGGTAGTTCCTTCCAATGCCCACCTGCTTCTTTTTTTGTTCTTCTTCCAGGTGTTATCCTGGGTGCAGTGTGTGGGGGTCTTCTTCGTCTAGCAACACCTATTGACCCTGACATCATCATGTTAATAGCCTTCCCAGGAGATATACTTATGCGGATGCTAAAAATGCTGATCCTCCCTTTAATTATTTCCAGTTTAATCACAGGTAAGATCCATTAGCCATAAATACTTTCAGTTGCTTTTTACAGGGGTCACCTGGTTTGCTTTTTGTGATGTAGGAAGAATAATGTTGTGATCCTGTCAGCATTTTGCAGTTGCATTGGGTATTTCAGAGTAAATTTCTGAATAACTTGGTTGGCTTTAGTATGTAGATGCTCCAGTGAATTTATTTCCAAACATGTGCGCACATGCTACCATCAGAAATTTCTTAATATGCTGTTTGATCTAATTTCTGGATTGGACCTTGCAAATAAAATGGCATGACACTAGTGAGCCTAGCCTCAGGGCTGGTGTCAGTCAGACCATGACCAGGTTGCAGAAGTCAAGGGCAAAATATGTTAGAATCTTCTCTATTTTTCAATGTTTCCTCTGCAATTAGATGGAGGTTTAAATGCTTCTCTTCAAATTATTAGCCGTACATATAAGAACTAGAGGGAGAAGCATCAGGAATCTGTCTTGTGGTGAGAATATCAGAGGGATGAAAGTAGGCATCCATAGGTAGTCATTAAACTTTGAAAATTATGAAGGATTTTGTTTTATAACTATTGAATTGGATATTGAGTGTCAATATATTTGCTCGTATCTTGAACCCCTGCAGGACTGTCTGGATTAGATGCTAAAGCAAGTGGTCGCCTGGGGACAAGAGCCATGGTCTACTACATGTCCACCACTATTATTGCTGCTGTGCTGGGTGTGATTCTGGTTTTAGCCATCCATCCAGGGAATCCAAAACTCAAGAAACAGCTTGGCCAAGGGAAGAAGAATGATGAAGTATCTAGTCTGGATGCCTTCTTGGATTTGATCCGAAACTTGTTCCCTGAAAATCTGGTTCAAGCATGCTTTCAGCAGGTAAGACCTTCTGCTCCTTGATAATATTTTTTACATCTTTTACTTGTTAGGGTTGTCTGTAGAGTTAATGTCAATTTTTAGGTTAATCAGAGAAATGATGATTTAAAGAGGGATAGAGGTCTAAAGTCTTGAGCAGGTAAATGAAAGAACATTATTTATAGCTGCTTTGGTTTATTTTTAGTTATTATTTAAATTCATTTTTTTTACAAAGTTTATTTTAATTTTCTTATTAAGTAAACTTTAATTTTCTCTATGCTTTTCATACAGTATCTATGGTCATGAATGCTGGCTTGGTTTTTCATCCAGATTGAATTTTAACTTGGCTGTTAGTTACAGAGATGATGGTTCTGCAATGCCCTGTTTGGAACACATGGACAATCATCATTCCAGCTCGTTGCCAAAAATGTACCCCAAAATCCAACCTCTCATAACCTTTATTGCTGTGTTAGAGTCCAGATGAGGTGGGGATAATAGATCCAAAGGGCTGACCCACCTACAGATGGCTCCATCTCACCAGCTTTGGAGCATGCTGGGAAGGAAGGATGCTTGCAAAATGTGTTGCTTGCTCTGTAGGGAGATAATTTTGTCTGAAAGCTTTTCACCAGTGCTTAATCAAAACAGCATGACTTTAAGAGGTAAAATAAGCTTAAGCATATTTCTTGTTCATAAGGGGCTTTCCCCTCCAACTGAATTGTTTGAAAGTAATGCAGACAGGGTTTTCTGGGGGTTGGGTTTTTGTGGTGTGGTTTTTTTTTTTTGTTTTTTATGTAACAGGATTTGCTGCCAAACCTGTTCTTAAGTGTTCCTGTGTGAAATGGTGTGATAGCTGGTGCTGTGGTTATATCCAAAGAAAAAAGTAAAGAGAAGAGGGGGAAGGGAGAAGAGGCCATGGGAGCGTGGAAGAATGGAGGGTGACCTAAACTGCCAAAAGGGCTTGGATTGCTTCACTTCTTACATAGACTTCCACATAAAAACATATAATCCTTGGGGATTTAGAGAGAGAACATTCTCAATATTTCCAAATCATCATGGGAATGTCAGTCATGTGGTCGAACTGTTGGTGGCTAAACATCACATGTAATGCGAAATGTATTTTTGCAAAATTGAGTGAGAGAAAGCAGGGTGCTTATGGTTTTTTCTTCTTCTCCCTCATTTGAACTGTGGAAGAGAGCAAAATTCAATTTTGTGTCAGTTGAAAGTGGTCAAATATCTTGACAAAGGGACAAAAAAAGTAGAAAAAAGAATTAAGCTACCTGTGTCGGATAGGGTTTTTTAAAAAAATTAGTATTATTTTTTTCAGTGCGTGTAATACCAATGTTCAGGTTACTTCACTAGTTATGGATCACAAATTTCACTGATTATTTTTAAATTTAGTTAAAAAAAGAGCTTTTTGGCTTTTTAGTGTATGACTTTAGCAGATTCCAGACTAATTTCTAGTGAAAACTTCTGCCACAAAGCCACATTTCATTTGTGAAGTGTGACTGGATGGAACTTTTGCTTCTGTTAGCCTTTAATTCCTCTGCAAGGAGTTAGGCTTTACTTTTCTCTCTCTTTAGGAGGAAAATTACCTGCTTTAATGGTGTCAGCATGTATTTTCTGTCCTACATTTCTACAGTCTCAATAGACACTCAGAGTTTCCAGGTAGCCTTAGGAGGAAGAAATGTTTTGCAGTAATCCTGCAAAGAGTGGTTCTGAAGGATGCACAGCAATGGTGCTGAACAGTGTGGGGGGAGGTTTTTGTGCATTCCATTGCCATGAGGCGAAACACAACGAGGAGATTCCTGTGCAGCTTTGGAGCTGTTCATTTGCAAACTGGATTGTGGGCTATCATGAGATTTCAATCTCTCCTGAATTTTAGCGTAAAGAAGGTTTAAATTTATAATGAAAATTGCTGTTTCAGCAGAAAAGCCATGGGACCATCTGTAAATTGACATTTAAACAGTTTTCTAGTCTAAGATGTGGTCAGAATCTAAGCTTTATGTCAGACTCAGCGTTTTAGAGACTGTGGCCTTGTGCAAAGGACTGCTGAGGACCTTTGACTTAAGTGACTGTAGTGGAATTTTGAGTGTGAATAGTCTAATATTTGAAGTTTAATTTCCATTACTCAGTTCTTATATTCTCCATACCTCACATAAAAAAGTACTGCGTTGACAACATCCCTCAGATAAAATTTAACTCTGAAAAAAAGTAGGCATGCAAGAATGTTAGGTGGTTTTAGGACAACTGAAGAGTTTCTCAAGCAAAGCTATGTAGGTTTTCTGTCTATATCCCCCTCTCCAGATTTAGGCAGCAGGTTTTAGAAGGAGAGATGTAAGGTATTTTAAAACCAGAAGTCTTTAAACCATATGGATCAAATCTGGACCATCATCCATAGTACTACAATGTCCATGTCAACAAGAAAGAGGTGCAAATGTTCTTTGAAAAGCTAAAGCACAGTTTTTGTTTTCTTGCTAAGTGTTTCTAGGAGCAAGTGCAGTAGGGAGCAGGTGGGAAAACATGGCAAGCCAGTCATAACTTTCAAACTATTTTGCCTGTCCCTGGACCATGAAGGGGCAGAAAAAGGGTCAAGGTGTGAAGTGGGAGGAAAACATCCCTTCTGAAAGCAGCAGATCAGAGATCTCTCTTTTTCTACTCCCTCCTCCTTTTTTTCCTAGCTGTAACCTCAAGCTCACTTCTCCTCCTACCTCTCCTTGCCATCTTTTCTTTTACCCTGCCTTTCATGTGCCAGGAGGGGTCCAAATGCATTCAGAAGCTGATGCCCTCTTTTTTTTTTTTTTTTTTTTTTTTTTTTTTTTTTTTTTTTTGAGGTGGTCAGATTTGTATCTGGCAACATTGGTAATTTTTCTGTTGTCTATCCCCCACAATCTTTTAATTAGAGAGTTCAGGGGAATGTGTATATTCCATTTTGAGCTCTTGCAGTCAAGAGCTCAAAAACTGTTAAGAGAAGTTCTGGAAATGTCCTGCATTTTTGATTGAAGTTAACCATCAAACTGGGATGACTTGAGCTGGACAGACCATCCTGAATAACAAGCCTTACTGCAGAGTTGCTGCCATGACTGATCTTAGAGGCACTTGGCTTTTGGTGCTAAACAAATGGTATCACCCTGTAACACAGAGTCTAGGGAGCACCCTTTGTGAACTGCCTGGCCAAAGGGACTAACTATCTGTAAAATGTTTAACTGTAGTGATAAAAAACATGCATTTGCCATACTTTTCACACTAGAGTCATGAGGAAGACCATCAGTACTTTGTAGTACTTGAAACTGTTGAAAAATAAAGTTAGTTTTGGAAGAAGGGTTAAGAGGTTGTGGAATGCATGTCCCATCCTTTAAAAATATAGTTCCTGGATTTTCAAGTGAGGACTTTTTATTATTAATTCCTTATCTACCCTATGGATGCATTCAGTCTATTTCCATTCTCATCCTCTGTTTTTATTGCCTTCAGATCCAAACTGTCACCAAGAAAGTGCTAGTGCCACTACCTGTTGAAGAGCCACCTAATGTCACTGATTCTGCTATTGCTATGGTGAACGAGACAGCACCACCTGAAGCCCAAATGGTCATTAAGAAGGGACTTGAATTTAAGGATGGCATGAATGTCCTGGGTAAGAAAATTTTCTGCCTGTCAAATATGTACGTCGTAGGTATGTCACAGCTTTTTGCTGTGGCTAGGTAGTCAGTGTTGTATGATCTGGTCTTCAGTGCACACTTAGTCTCTCCAGTTAATAACCAAAGGTTATCACCTACTGGCTGTCCATTGGTCTCTGAGATATCACAGAAATCAGCAAGCGAATTGTTCTGGATTGGCAGCTTTGTGGTTATGAATTGGAGGAGTACAGTGGCAAAGCATGTAGGAGGTACCCAAAATATCCTTTCATCCTAGAAGAAGCTGACCTAGGCTAATACTAATGTATATTGGCAAAACAGTATGGGGGAGAGCTCCAAGAGCCAGTGCTTCACACGCCCCCCGATGGATCTGAGCTAAGTTGTTTCCAGTAGGTGTCGAGGGTGTGCTGAACTAATTTGGCTTGAGGCAAAGCCTGAAGTGAGAGGTGGAGTGTGAACCACACCACCCAAGAAAAATCCCAGAAAGGCTTGACACATTTCTTAGTCATAACTCCCTCCTCCTTTCATCTTGGCTGCTGACCTTTACCAGCTGCAAATGCCATCATGCCATCTTGTCTGGACAAGCCAGCAAGTGGAGGTGGTAGGAAAACGTTGCTTATCTCCCACCCTTTCCTGAAGCAACTGGGATGGGGGCACATGAGAAACAAACAGCTTCCACGCCACTTCTATTTTCTCTTCTGTGTCTAGAGTCCCTGTTTTGTCAGCCCCGAGAGGAGTGCTTCTCCTTCAACTCCTTGCTTTCTGCATGTGGGTGAAGTAAGTCACAGATTAGCTCTCAATTTGCAGCCTCACACCGAGGCTCCAAGACGCTCTGTGACAGTATGTCCACAAGGCTGAGGCTGACACCTCTCTGTCTATAGCTGCTCTCCTCAAAGTGGAACAGTGTGTTGGGGTACCTAATCCCCTGCTTTCTCTCACCACTAGGCCATAACCTTTGAAGGGCAAATGGCCTCTTACAGCTGCTGAACAGCTCTTGCTGGCACAGTGGCTGCTGTGTCTGCAGACCTTCCTGAGCTGTTGGGGAGTTGGTTGGCTGCTTTGCTTAGATATAGGGGAGATGATAGCATCTATAAGCTGCTCTTGTTTTTCCGTGAAGCAGCCTGCTCTACAAGAGCTCTGTATCCTGCCAGCCTTCATGGCACTTTTTCCTTTCAGCATCGGTGGGCAGAGGAGCCGCTTTCAGAGCTGCAAGTTGGCATTTTGCACCAGGCATGAGGCAGCAGCTCGTTGCCAACGCCAAAACCCTCACCTGTTTTTTTCTCTCCCGGACTTCTGCTTATGCATTAAAATGAAACAGTTGTTCTGACATGAGAGATGCATTACATTTACTGTTGGGCTTGTTTTGTGCAGGCTCTGCCACAGAAAAGAAAAGATCTGGAAGGCTGAATACAGTTTCTACAGAAAAGAGACACAGTTTAGCTCAGGGATTTGCTGTGGTGTTTTGACCAATGACTCTCAAATGTTCCTGAGTTTTTTGGGTTCGTTTGGTGTGGGTTTGACTTTGAATGAAGAAATGAAAATGTTGTGGGAATTGCCATCCAGTCTGGATAAGCTGTACAAGCCAGGCAAATTCCTGCAAATAGGAACCAATCTGACTCTCATGACTAACGTAACAGCTCATTTGGAATTAATGAACAAAACTACCTATTAACATTTTCTAATGCAGATTCTGAATTCCAGGAAGTAACTTGGTCTTTGAAAAGCTTTTCATCATTTCTCTATGCTCTGCAGCACACAAACATATGCTTCACTTCCCTATTCAACTGACTCAACAAAGATAGCTTGGTTTTAAAGAATGACTTTGTATCCAGGAAATTGGATTAAAAAAAAGAAGAAAAAAAATCTTGTTGCTAAACCCAGTGTGAGGATATGGGACACCCTGTCTTTTCCCAGGGTATTGGCAGCTCATATTCCCTTATCCTGAATGTTTTTGTGTCCCAATAAGTTTCTTCCATAGGAATTTCCCAGAAGAGTTTACACATTTGTTAAATAGTGGACTCATGTCATGAAAATTTAGCCTCAAAGAGTGGCTAAAGATTCAAACTATCTCTCAGTATCAGTTAATTATCCAACTCTGGACACTGAAAATTTCTGGATACTAAAGGTTAGCGTTGAAGAAACAGCTCCAAAGTAATCCATGACAGATGCATCAATTTTTTTCAACTGATAGTCTAATACTACAGATACTCACACCTCAGCATTTACATTAAGAATGTCACCCATATTGAATGCTATGATTTTGTATCCACTGATAGCCTTTTCAGTGAGGTTAATCTGGTTTTTGGGAGTTCTGTGGTTAAGTGCAAAACCCACATTCTTCTCCCACCTCTACCTTCTTTATTTAACAGGAATGCTCCTGGCCCACAAAAGTTCTAGGACTACTTTTGCCTTTCCCTGCACTCCAGGACTGATTGGTCTGTCAAGGCACTTTTTCAAAGCCTGAGAAAATTCCTCTTGGTTTCTAGCAACTGTTCCAACAGCAGAGTTACAGTGCAGCACTGTGCTACCTTTCCCATTTTCCAGGGCTCTAAGTTTTCCTAAGGTTTCTTGAGGTTTCTAATAGCTGAATGGCACTGAGAAGATTACTGTGTCTGTATTTTTTGATGATCTGATCAATACAGGAAAAAAAAACCCAAACAAACAACAAAACCATAATTGGGCTGTGAAATTGAAATTTAGTAAAACATTGAAGAATCAAATATTTTCTTGATTTGATCATGGGAGTTAAGGATGAGTATTTATTAAAACCTCCCTAGACATGTGTAATACCCTATAGTCCTGAAATCCTGAGCAATGTGCTCTAGAATGGCTCTGCTTGCACAGGAAGGTTGGACCAGATGACCCACTGTGGTCCCTTCCAAATTAACCTAAACTGTGATTCTGTGCTTCTGGGAAATCTGGATTTACAGGTAGCATCAAGACATTGACTAGGTGCAAAAACTTCCTAAAAGCCTTCTTTTTGTCTTGCAATTTTTCCCAATAGGTTTGATAGGATTCTTTATTGCTTTTGGCATTGCTATGGGGAAAATGGGAGAACAGGCCAAGATGATGGTGGATTTCTTCAACATCCTGAATGAGATTGTAATGAAGTTAGTAACCATGATCATGTGGTAAGTTTGTAGCTCTAACTCATGGAACAAAAAAGTCATTTTTAAAAAGCCCTTATAAAACCTTAATATAGCGATGCCAGTTTGTTAGCAAACAGTGTATTTTAATAGTTGACTTTCTAAAGCCTTGATAGGTATATTAGAACCACAGCAGCATTATTTCTATTTGTTGAGGATTATTTAGGACCCAGTTTGAAACATTTTTGAAGAGGTTCTGTTCTTCGTGTGCTGAAATACAACACATGCTTGTACCAGCAAAGGCCTTCAAATGCCACATTGACTATGGAAGTTCATTATATAGGAGAACACCTATGCAAGCAAGAATGGCCCACATAAGAACATCCCAATCTTCTGGGGAGGTTAGCATAATCCCAGGGTATTACCTAGGAGGTATAATTACAAAAAAAGCCTGTAGACACTTTATTCACGGTCTTCTTTGGTAAAAAATACTTTATCATCAAATAAAATTCCAGTAGTTTTCAGTCATGTGTAATCCTTTCACTCACAGTTTCTGCAGAATGTGTTTTACAACCTTGCTGCAATGGGGTCACTGGAAGATACCTGACCTGTATTTGAAGTGTACCCATTTGATTTGTAATAATAGGGCCTGACTTGCCTTTAAGGAAGTGACTTTACCCAATTAAGTCTGAGCCCTTCTTTACACTTCTGAGAGGGAACTTTCACTCTTTTTTTTTTTTTTTAAGTGTTTCTTCTGAGTGCTTTCCCAGAGCTATTTGTATGTCAAGCAGGGCCATCTCACATAAAGCCAGTTTTCCAGAACATACAAATGCATTGCTGTGTTTGGCATTGTACTACTGTGTTTTCTAGGTTTTTGAGAGCAGAAACAGCCACTCCAATGTGACACATGTATCCTGGCTGGGATTCCCTGGTGTCCCTGGGAGTGATTTCTTGCATTACAACGCTGCCCTGTTCTCTAGGGCTCGATGAACACAGTGTACAGGAAAGGGAACAAGGTGCCTGAAGCACGTGTCATCAGCACCATTAGTGTTTCAGAGGGGCAATATTAAGCAAGAGTGATGCAGACAGTAACAACAGTGTAGAAATGTGCAGAATAACAGAAAGAACTTGAAGCAATGACCTTGCATTCCTGCTATGCGTCTGCTTTTCTGGAGATGATCTTGCTGCAGAAAAGCAAAGTTGTTTTTATTCACAAAGTTTTCAATATTTACACAATCTTGACTTGATAGAGAGATGGTGACTATACTCCCATAACCCACCAGGAGCTAGAATTCACTTTTACTTAGCACCATTTGGTAGAGCCAAGACATAATACCCTGCCTACAATATAAACGTTCTCTAGTAGTCAGTGTTGCAACAGCAGGAAATCTTTCAAGTTTCAAGAAATTCACTGTAAATATTTATTTGTATTGATGTGCGTTTTATTTCTCTTCTCATGGAAAAAGGAAATTGGTGTTGGGAATGCCTTTTGTTCATCTCTGTTTAGAATTTTTAAAGATTTGTTGAGGCCAGAAGAAAGGGGGTTTTAGTATGTGTTTATAAAGAAAAATGCTGTTTCTTATGCAGAGTTACATTTTGTTTGGTTTATGATTTCTCAGCACAGACATCTGTAATTCCCATGGCACCTACAGACTCTCAGGAGCATGGCATTGCTACAGAAGCGTAAAACAAAACAGACGTCTGGTTCTGAAACCATGTAACTCTCTATAAGAACTGTATTTTGTCAAGTTCATTGAAACATGGCATTTTGTGATAACTGATATAACAGCTGGCCTTGGATTTGAAGTGATTGAAGGCTTTCCAGGCCTTGGACACATTGCTGGAGAAACCATGAGATATTCTAACAAAAACCAGGAAGCACTTTTGTTCTGTTTTGTATTGTTTTAATGATTGAGGAAACAAAAACCCTACTGTAGGTAACAGAAGCACATAATTAATGAAGACTCCATAAATTAAAAAGCATTTGTCTGAATTATTGAAAGAACATAGTGGAAACATTTTCAGCCTTCAAGATATAAACAGATACTTTCAACAAATAGTTTCACTGAAGTAAATAATGCAACCTCTTGAAACCAGATAAACAATGGATTGTAAAAGTTACATTTTAAGAACAAATCTACACCATTCTTTATAATGATACAAGCCTGTGTAACATTATTATATTCTTGTATAATGTTATTTCAGGATTGAAAACTATTCAGGAAAGGCATATTCCATTTGATAGGACGGAAAATGAAGTAGATGGGGAATTTTCTGGAAATGGCCATTATTTTTAAAAAAAGGTGTGAAAACTATCTCTTGAATTTCCATCAATTCTTGATGTGCACCTCAGTGATGAGCCTGAGAGCTCCCTACTCTTCTCCAGTCTGTATTTTGTTCAGCACAAGTTTTTATGACTGCAGTGCCAAGCTAAGTTCTGTCTATGCTTGTTTTCTTCCTCCAGGTATTCCCCGTTGGGTATTGCTTGCCTCATCTGTGGAAAAATCATTGCAATCAAGGACTTAGAAGTAGTTGCTAGACAACTTGGCATGTACATGGTCACTGTGATTGTGGGTCTTGTCATCCATGGAGGAATCTTCCTGCCTCTGCTCTACTTTGTGATAACAAGGAAAAGCCCATTTTCATTCCTTGCTGGGATTTTCCAGGCATGGATCACAGCACTAGGCACAGCTTCCAGGTACACCTGAGAAATACCAGTGTGTTTTACTTTTTAGCAGATTACCTGCTGTTTAGACATGGTACATCTGCTGTTCTAACCTTCACTGCAAAATCATTTTATGCTATTGAATGAAAACCATTTTTAATACAGCTATGTTTAAATAAATCAATATACCACTTGCCTTCAGGATTCTCTAGAGAGGCTGTACAGCCACCTGCAGACATCTGGCACACCTACTTTTTTGCCATTTGCCTAATCCTTTGTGAAAATTGTGTTAATTCTGTGCTCGTTTCCTCAACTAGGAAAAAGTGATAATTCTATTCATTTTGGAAGCATGTTAAGACCAGTCTCATTTCATTTAAGAAAGAAAAAACAAAACATTGCTAGGTTTCACAAAAGAAAGGAAAAAACCTCTCAGTTTGTATTTTAATCAGTTTTGGCAAAATAATTGGACTTCAGTGAAAAGCGGAGCATTTTAGAGTTGTTGATGGACAGAACAGACTCAGAAAATCTGTAACACAGCTCTCAGTAATAAATTTTAAAAAATCAAAAATTGGTGTTTTGCATTGGGTAGTCAGTAGATCTTGAGCTGAAAATATTTTTCAGTTGAATACCATATTTTTAAAGTGTTTTCCTTCAATAAATGTTTTATTTCTGAAGAAAATTTAATCTTCCATTTTAATTAAAAAGGGGAAAACAAAAAACCCTCGTTCAAAATGGACCACCAGAAAACTGAGCATTCTTGATTTGAAGAATGCCTTGAAAGAACAGTAATTCATCTGTCTCTTTGGGTCAACCCAAACCACTCTTCTGAACAGCTTCTCCTTTGATGAACAAGTTTCTGGGGGACCTCACTGATGTGTATAAATATCTGATGGGACATGCTGAATAGATGAAGTGATGCCTATTTTCAGTGGTGCCCAGTGACTGGAAGAGAGGGAGTGGGCACAAGCTGAAACACAGGAAGTACCATCTGAACACAAGAAAGCACTTCTTGCTGTGGTTTACTGTGGCAGTGCGTGAATGCTGGCACAGGTTACCCAGAGGAGTTGCGGAGTCTCCATCTCTGGAGATGAATTAAGCCTGTCGTGGCACAGTCCTGGGGAACGTGGGAAACCTGCCCTAGCTGCTCATGCCTTGAGCGTGGTGGTCGTGGTGGGTGACCTCCAGAGATACACTCCAACCTCAGTAATTCTGTGGGCCTGTGGTAAACAGTGTTGGATTATAGGAGATCTGGTCTAGCCAAGAGTTTTCATAAATTACAATTTACCTAAAGCTTTTGTTCATTGAAGTGTTTGAGTTTCCACTTCAGCAGTATTTTTGGATGGTGGTGTTTTATTTTGAGCAAGTGAATGTAATGACCTGAAATATTCACACAAAAGCAAAGCACTGTGTGTCTGTGCAAAGAGCTGTTCTCTTCCAGCCATCTTTTGCATCTTTTCCTATCCTCCTACTGTGTTTCACATCCTTTCTTCCTGCCCTCCAATGTCATGGAACAGCATGGGTTGTAATTTTTTTTGCCTGGCTTTTTCAGTCCTTAACGACATACCATCTCTCCATTTAGAGCAAATTCACAATCAAATAAATTTAAAATTTGTCCCTACACTCAGAGTTCTGTGTACTGCACTCAGAGGTCTGTGTATCAGTGTTACAGTCCAGTTCTAAAAATTGTTAGAAATTCCTCTGCACAAATTAGGGGCAAACAAGACCATATGCCAATGTCAATAGTATGGATTTTATTAAATGGTAAATATGAGAGAGGGAGAGAGAAGGGAAGGAAGAGAGAGAAAAGAAAAGAGGTGGGGAGACAGAAACAGAGTGACAGATTAAAGAAAATATCACCACTCTGTGGATCCCACGAGCATCTCATTGATGCTGTCCATCAAGTCTTCTTGGTGGTGAAGGTCCCCCAAAAAACACAGAATGCAATGGATTACTATATGTTCAGGCCAGGTGGGAATGCCCTGTTACTTCCCCCAGGGAGGGACGCAGTTTGACAGTCTCTTGCAGCAGACTCTGGGTCTGTTGCATCATGTGCAATGGGTCTGAAAAATTCATCCAGGCGCTCTCAAGCTCTCATCCTACATCAAGTCACGTTCATGCTTGGCCTCAGTCCCACTTCCAGCTAAATGTAAGCCTAATTTTAAAATTGTCTAAAAAAGGCTTAAATCACAGCAGAAAGTGGAAGTAGAAAATGTAAACAAAGGTATTAGAATTTCTGATTTTTGCTCCCTTATGTGTATGTGGTATATTGATTTTAATTATGTCTTCTTTATGTTTTTTTGCTTTTGTCTCCCTAGTGCTGGAACATTACCCGTCACATTCCGGTGTCTTGAAGAAAACCTTGGCATTGATAAGCGTGTAACAAGGTTTGTCCTTCCTGTTGGAGCAACTATTAACATGGATGGAACTGCCCTTTATGAAGCTGTGGCTGCCATCTTCATAGCACAGATGAATGGAATTGACCTGGATGGAGGCCAGATAGTTACTGTGAGGTCAGTTCAAAAGAGTCCTTTGTTTCTACAGACTGTAAAATGTGAATGCTTTGGGCTGGATGGCTTCTCAGTAGCTGAGTCGTCTCAGTTGAATTCAGTATGAAATCCATGGATTTCTAATAATGATATACAAATTAATTTTTTATATATAGGTCCAGATTCTCTGGTGATGTATTTTCTCTCATTTGCAGCCTTAGTGCACGCTGGTGTTTTATGCTTCTGCAGTTGACAATTGTCATGGTTTAACCCCAGGCAAACACCAAACCCCACAGAGCCACTCTCTCACTCCCTCACCAGTGGGATCAGGGAGACAATCACAAGGGTAAAAGGAAACTCATGGGCTGGGGTAGGAATAGTTCAATAGGGAAAGCAAAAGCAAAGCAAACCAAGGAATTAATTCAGTGCCTCCCACAGCCAGGCAGGTGCTCAGCCATCCCCAGGAAAGCAAGGCCCCATCAGGTGTAACAGTTTCTTGGGAAGACAAATGGCATCACTCCAAACTCCCTTTGTCTCCTTCTTCCTCCCACTTTATGCATGGATGACATACCATGTGGTGTGGAATATCCCTTTGGCCAGTTGGGCTCACCTGTCCTGGCTGTGTCTCCTCCCAGCCTCCCAGGCACCCCCAACCTCATCCCTAGCATGGCAGTACCAAAAGCAGAGAAGGCCTTGGCTCTGTGTGAGCCCTGCTCAGCAATAACAAAAGCATCTCTGTATTACCAACCCTGTGTCCAGCACAAATCCAAAACACAGCCCCACACCAGTCACTGTGAAGGAAATTAACTCTACTCCAGCCAAAACCAGCACACAAAACAATGTCAATTGTAATATAAAGCATTATCTGTCTAATGAAATGCTTTTTTTGGTTTGTTTGTTTAGGGGTATGCTACAACTCATTAACTTTCTAGAATATATTTGTTTATACACTCTAGAAGAAAAAAGTATACCTAAAAAAATCCTTCTACACGTTTATATTTGCCTGTGCATTTTCCATGGCTTTGGTGAACAGGAAAAAAATAATGAACTGAGAATAGCCCATCCTGAGGGTGAGATTGTCTGTGGCATGGTCTGGATACTCCCAGACCTTTTATCTCTAACCCAGCATATATTAACTGTAGTCTTTTTATATCAAATTGTCTTATCCAGACGAAAGCTGACCATCTGTAAGGACAAAAGAATTATCCATTAAAAAAGGATAAGAGTGATTGAAGACTGTTTACTGTAAGGGAGTTTTAACTTGATGAAGACAGCAGGTCTAACATTTTGAATAGTTAAAATGGAAACCACAAGTGACGTCTGCCAAGTTTGTCTTCTTCCTGTCGTTTTCACCCACACAGTTTTCTTTTATTAAACCTTTTTAACACTAAAGAAATTCCTGCAAAGGGATGTCTAATTCTATGTTTCTTACCCAGCTATACTAGTGCTACATTTTCCATTCCTTTACTTCCTGCCCTGACTCCTGAAATAGTAAAGCCAAGTTTGTAAAAGGTTTTCAGGGCTGCTTCTAATGAAGGCAGATGCTAGACCTGCATGATCCATATTTGCTCCTAAAACTGAAAACAGTCATTTCAGAGGTGCTACATGTTAAACTAAATTGAGACCAGGGAAATTCAAATCAGGAATCTGCTGTTGTCTAGGAGATTTGGTAGGCTTGAACCCCAGTTACTCATCTTTTCTTCCTCTGAAGGATTGACCAATTGCCTCTTCCTGATCTCACCATTTCAAGGCTGGTGTATCCAGCTTTGTGACTGACATTTACAAAGCAAGGAGCAACTTCAGTCGATTTGTAAAACCACCGGTTTTCCTCTTGCATTTTTGCAACAGCAATATGACAAGAACTATCTCTTGAGATGATAATAAAAATAAATGAAAGGTTATTAGGTTTTGTCTGGTATATGTACTTTGTGATACTGAGAATATTCAAATGATTCAGACATAACCTTATAAAGTCTTAGTTAGCCTTTTACCAGCCCTAGTTACTTCATACTGGTCATTTAATTCCTCTGATTTTCTATGTTCTTTGCGAAAGGGTGATCTTGGTAGCTACAACAGGTTCTGTTTAGTTCTGAACATTCCCCTCCAGGTCTGAAAGCGCTGCTGCAGGAAGGCAGGCAGGAGCGTTTCCTCACAGTGCTTGGAAGGAATCCCTTATCAGTTTAGGCTGGAAGTGCCTGAGGATCTGGCATCACATGCAAAGCCTGACAGCAGAGCAGAGCAGAGCATCCTGCCTGCACACCTGCTGGACCTATCTGGGTGTTTAGTAAGCCAGTCTGCACTCTAACCCAGACACCTGACAAACACATTGCAGCCTGGGTCAGACCCAGCCGGACAGCATCTGGCAGCTCTAAACTGGGCTAACATCCTCACAGATGAGTTCTGGGGCTAATGGGCAAGTATTTCCTGTAGAGTCTGTTCTCTCCTACTTCTGTATTGGAAGCACTTTCAGATTTGTTGGGTATGAGTGGTGGGGTGAGCCCCCGCTCCCTCCAAGAAACCCGGAGGAAATGGCACCCACTGTGGCATACTTCCCTGCTTTTATGTGCTAAGGCTCCACCCACAGCCCGATTTCCTGGGCATTTTTACCTGGGCAGCCCAACTGTGGGACTTTTCTCTGCCCTGACTGGCTGCCAGATGCTGTCTGGCAGAGACAGAGCCTCTCTCCATTTTCTGCCTCCCTGGCACGTGTTAGGGCTTTCAGCATGTGTACAGCTGCTATAGTAGATTTTCACCTCGTGTATAGCGTATGTTGAGGCATAAATAATAATCAAATTGGTCCCCTCTCACCTGCTTTCCTTTTTATTTACCCTCCTCCTCTCCCTCTCTCTCTGCTTCTCCCTCTCCTCCTTCTCTTCCCTGTTTTTCTCCCCTTGACTTGCTCTCTGACAAATTTATTTTCCATTCTTTACAGGACTGCCCAATGATGTTGATGTTTGTTTTAGTCTGTGTTGTATTTCTACAAACATTTGAAGCTCAAACATTCACTCTATTGATCTTCATCAAAATATAAGAGGCAAAAACAAACACAGTTTTGGATTTATTAAACAATCAGATCAATTTTGCTGTTTCATCTAGGGTGATTTTTATCCAGGCTTGGTACACCACTAGCTTGTATTTTGGGAGTTTTGGATACCAGACTTTTGTTCTTCTGTATTTATTAATAACTGCCTTCTCTCAGCCTTTACCTCACAGTTCAGTCTTCAAGTAACATAAATAAACAGAAATGAATCACCCTGAAAATTCAACCTGTAGTCACCAAACTCTAACATGTCTGGATGGTGAAAACTCAGGATTCAAAACCCTGGAGGAGTTTGTCAAGTTTTGAAAACACAACAACACATATTTAAATGTCATAACTAGCTTACAGACAGCCCTCTTCCAACTCTTGGAACAAACCCCATAGATCTGGCCTCCCCTAATAAATATTTCTAGAGAAACACAAGAGTGAAAAATACTACCTACCTTGATTTATCATAAAGTTGTGTTTTATGGGAAGAACGCACTAAAAATATGACCTTCCTAATGGTCACATGAGTATGCAAGTAAGGTGTGTGTTGTCTTCCTGCTACTCCCAATTGATTTTTGTTTTTGCAGTTTGACAGCCACCCTTGCAAGCGTTGGAGCTGCCAGCATTCCCAGCGCGGGACTTGTCACTATGCTGCTGATCCTGACTGCAGTGGGTCTCCCTACCCAGGACATCAGTTTGCTTGTTGCTGTTGACTGGCTTTTGTAAGTTGTGCTGACTCCACTGCTCGGTGCTGAAAAGGTAGTGAAGTAATGTTCGTCCACAGTACTTTCCAGCCATTGGTCTTAAAAAACTGTAAGTCTCTCCTCTACAGATAAATCAAAGGAGGAATTGGACTGGTATCCTCTACAGATAAAAATCAAAGAAGGAAATGCAACCAGCCATGTAGAAATGGAAAATTCAGTGAAGTAGGAAAAAAACCCCAAACTGTAAGCAGCTTCTCAGCTGTTACAAACTGTTACAGAGCTACTGAAGTCAGTTTCCATGAGCCAAGGATCTTGGCACACTTGTGAGCTCACACTTTCGTATTATCTTCTTCCTAATGATGCCTTTCCATCACTCAAGAGCAGTTTTCTAATCTTTGCTTTCATATTTCCGTTTGCTATAGTTCTGGTCTAAAATGAAGGATGAACACTGAAAATGCAAGTTCCATCAGAATGTTGCCAGCAAGTTATAGAGTTATTTGGGCATTTGTAGTATCAAACTTTCTATACATGTAGGGGGGAAAGCTGGTTTCTTTTTGTATATAAGAAAGGAAAATACCATTAAAAAAAGCCTGTTCCAGGGCAGGACAAAGACCAAACACAAGTAAGAATGAAAAATGAAATAAAGAAGGTAATTCCCTGGTTTCATTTTACTGACAGATCATTCAAACTAGAAAGAATGGCTTTCATATCCAAGAACTTATGATCAAAGTCCTCCAGTGCCACTGCAGGATGTCCAGCAAAAACCAGCTAACCCACATATTGTTTTCTGAGGCTACTGTTATTCAACACTTCAATACAGAGGCTGCAAATAAAGACAGAGGCTATGCCAGGCCACATCCTTTCTCTTGCTGTCATTTGTCAGCTGGGATATCCTTCTGTGCAGAGCTGAAAGAGATTCAGTAGCCCTAAAGTTGTACTGGCCTCTAGAGACTCTTTCATATTGTCCTGTACTGCTGCAGCACAGTATATTCTGGTGTATTCTGGTCAACAGCTCTCCCCTAATATCCTTTTAAGTAGTAAAGATACTTGGTTTTGTTGTTCCAACTTTGGTGCCCAGAAAGGGAGACATAAATATAACTGCACTATTTGTGTGTTTTCTCCTACACTAGCAGCCTCAGCTGCCTGCTTCTGGTACCTTTCAGTTCCAGATACACAACTAAAATTGTGCAAGAAGAAATAGCAGAGCTGAGAATGTACATGTGCAGATAAAATAGAGGTTTAATTTCCTGTCGTTATCTTTTGGCTTATTGAGTAGAATTCAAGAACTTAATCCTCTGACATGTATTTTGGGTCTGCTGGCATGGTCTATCTGTCACTAAGAATTTTGAAGGGGAACATGCAGCTCTGGTTGCTGCTTCAGGGAAAAAAGAGGTATTTACAGCTCAAGGAGGCAAAGGGAAAACTCGACTTGTATGATTTATATATAACTGAATTTCATGATGTCATGATGCAGGATGGTGAAATGAGAAGGCACAGCAGGCATAGCAAAGAATGTGATATTTAGTGGGTTTATTATATATATAATGTTATAGTTGAAAACAGGAAAGTAGTATAGGAATCTGCAGCTGGAAGAAGGAGAGAAAAATTCTATAAAAATATATTTTAAATAGCTGTTTTTCTTGGCTCTCCAAGTAAGGCAAATAGGTAGGTTTCTGCAGCTGGTAGGAGGATGTGCAAAAGGAGCCTGTGGTTTGTTTGGCTTTTTTAGGGAAATGTATTTTTAAAATATTCCTGTGGACTGAGAAGCACTGCCTACGCTAGCAAGCCTCAGAGCTGTAAGTTTATCAGCAGTTGTGATCGAGTAGTGGGTGTTGCTTTTCAGCAGCATTGTCCCCACTGGCTTATCCAAACTTGCTTAAGAAATAAAAGCTTCTGTAGTGTGGGGCTGAAGCCATGATGAATGTAGGAAGAGGAAGGATAGGAATTCTGAAAGAAATACTTCAAGATGTCTTTCCAAAATGAATGGAAGGCAAGAGAACTTTCAGCCTAACGGTTGGGTTTGGATCCTCATGGCCTACCAATCAGCAGTGCCAGTGCAGCGTGATTCAGAACTGAAGAGTAAAAGAGATAAAAGAAGAGGTGAGAATCTCTGTGTCGTGCCACTGGTGCTGCAAAGTCAAGATACTGTTTGTTGGTGAGAGTGCTGTAGTTATTAATCTATGTTCAACCACTAATAGCTTCATTTTCCATCTTCCAGTGGCTGTGTTGTGGTAGCCATAATGATCTAATGTATATGAAAAATGATGCTGCTGATATTGCTGTGTTAAGAAAAGGCCCACAGGCCAACTTCTGAGCAAGCTTTTGCACACACAAACCAGACCTAAAGAATATCTGAAATGAAATGTCATAAAAACACATTTTCTTTACTTACAAACATTAAATAATGTTACAGCAGTTTTTATAAAAGAATGTAGAAGAAAAAATTAATAAAATATTTAAGACCCAATTCCAGCCACTTTTCTGGCATCCATTAGTAAATGCAACCATCCATGTAGAAATACTTGGAACAGCCCTTCAATTACATTTCAATTTCAGATAAAAAAAAAGTTTTAAAAATATTCTACTTGATTAATTTTTAATTTTTGATAAAAGCAAATATCAGAACATCAGGTGATTTTACAGTATTTCACCATCTGAAATTGTGGTCTTACCAAAACCAGTTTTGCATGATTGGTCATTGTGTAGCACAAAGATCACTTTAAGTCAAATCCTTAAACTTGGCACTCTCTCCTTCAAACAGGAGCTGAAACGTTTCCATCTCAGTTTTTTCTCAAGCCTCTCCAGTATCTATTGGGTTGTTCAATCTTTCTATCTCCCATGCATACATACCCAGTGTAAGCTCTTTCAACCAGGAAAGTTTCCCAGGATTTCATAACTCTTACAGTCTCTCTTACAGCTTAAAACCAAGCACAACACAGCAGTGACATTTATTAGGACAGTAATTATATGCCAACAGATGGAATAAAATGAGCTTATTTTGCTTGAGCCACAAACTGGGTACTCTCCAGATGTGAGCTGACAAGCTTAGCAAATATCAGTGGTACCAGATTAGTGGTATTTTGCAGCAAAGAGAGAGGAACTAGGGAAAACGAGCTTTGGCAGCTGATCCGGTACTTAAACCTTCATTCAGTTACTCAGAAAAAGACTGTTTCAGTTCTGACTCTGGGTCTGAATATTCTGAATCTAGATCTAAGCCAAGATCTGATCTAAGCCAAGGCTTAGATCAGAGTCAGAATATTCAGACCCAGTTGAAGTCTGGATGTTATGAGCAGGGTCTAGACTGCAACTTTCCTATATTTGTTTTGTTTACATCATCCCACTTACCTGGAAGTAATTGGTTGGTTGGTTTTAACAAAAGAGTAAGTACAATTGTCTTTGTTCTCCAGAGGGTGTTCTTTGCCCTCAAAGAGGTCAGTGGCACTTTGCTGTTGATCCCTGACAGCTGAGACTTTACCATTTCTGTTGTAGGGTCCTTCCTGGTTTCCTTTGGATCATGCAGTGTAGTTTGTAGTGCTGAATCTCTCAGCTGGTGGTACGTGTGCATGACCTGGAGCATCTCCTCAAATGACCCTTTCAGAATTTGAATTCTGCCTCAATTATATTTATGTATTCTCTCCACCTTGGTTTTTTGGCATCCTATACTATCCCGCTGTCATCTGGCATCAGTGAATTCTTTCAGAATTTAATACCACTCATGCAAAAAAATTAAGTAGGTGTTCTTTTTGTAGAGTTGTATTGCCAGATTCAGTGTATTTAATGGTCTTAATTAAAAATCACACCAGAAAGTCTTATTTTCCTATTCTACCACTCTGAGCAAATTTAAAATAGTCTTCATTGGATGAGAACTGTATAAAGCATTTAATTTTTGTGAAGCAAAACTGGAAGGACGTTTTCCTCCTATAGGTTGTTGGCTTGTTTCTCGGGGGAATTACTGTAGAGGTTTTTTCCCCTTCTGGGTATTCTTTTGAAGCCGAAAAAAACCAAAATTAACTGCTTCAGCAAGATACTACACCACGAAGTCTGTAAATATGTAAGCATGATAATGTTGAGAGGGAAAAGAGGAAACTTGAGTGGGACTATAATTCCACAGCTGAGAAAGGCAGAATTACCAATGTTTAGAGCAAAGATCTTAAAATGGGCTCAAAAGTTTATGTGGTCGTGAGTAAGCGTGAATAATGAATGTTTTTTGGTTGAGATTTTATATATTTAGGTATTTTCTTCTCGGTGTTCTACAGAAAAAGGAGACGTCACACAAATCTAGTACTAGAAATATTAGAAAGGTTGTTTTGTAATTAATCACTGTCTTGGGAAATGAGGTCTTACATGCTAGCTTTTGTCACTTGGCAAGTGTTCACACTGTTCAACCTGGCCATTTTGTGTAAATGAATCTTCATGAATATACTCCTGAGAGTTAATCAGTGTAACCACTTTTCTGACCTATTTGGCAGAGCTAGACTTGGTTGCTTTCAGTTGGTTTAATTTACAACCCTTGGTCAGAAGGTTTTAAGGAGTTTTATGTTTAGTGCAGATACGAAGAGACAAATGAGATTGTAAATGATTTTAATGTGTGCTGCGGCAGGAAAGATAGGACCACCCAGCTCCCATTTTTGCTGAATTTTGGTCAGGTTTGGGGCAGAATTCTGAAGTCAGGGAAAATCCACAACTGTGACTTCACTGTTGACAGATAGAGCCACACTGAAGACAAGACAGGAGAAAGATGGCATGTCTGTTTAATGGCATCCTGTCCAGAAAGTGCCAACAAACATTTCTTTGTAATGAAGCATGTTAGCATGCTTCTGTTGGCACCCTCCTACTACAAGGGGCACTCTTTAGTGAAATGCTGTCACAGGCTCATAATTTTGTAGGCCATGACCTATATTTGGGTTCCTCATATGCCAGGCTCTGGCATACGTAGTGTGAGTGGGCATGCTGCCACACCAACAGATGGCCATCTGTAAAGATGGTGCCAGGAGAGGAGCTTCAATAGCCTAAGCATCATGGAGATATTTCAGGAATTTTTGTTCCCCATGGTTTGCTCACTAGGAGTAAAGGGAGAGGCCTTTTGTTAATTCAAACTAGAAATGAGACCAGCTCATCAGAACCAAAATCCTTTTTTCTGGCTGCATTAAGTTCAGTGCTCTGATAAATTTCTTTGTCAAACTTCATGAGAATAAGCAGCTGGGACATGGGAATTTGAACATCCTCCCCTGTCTGAATAAGTCCCTTGGGAAAGCAGACTTCTCCCATTTCCCTTGAAGGCTCCCATCTCTCTGTTCAAATGATACCTTAAGCTTCCTGAAACAAATGCAGTAAGTGTACCATAAACAGGGCTGCCGTGCCCTACTTTTTCTTCCTCTCTTGCCATTCAGCCTTTGCCTTTTCCTTTTCCTTCTTTTGTAGGGACCGGATGAGAACGTCAGTCAATGTAGTGGGGGATTCTTTTGGTGCTGGCATTGTCTACCACCTTTCCAAGGCAGAACTTGACACCATTGATTCCCATCACAAAGGGCATGAAGACATTGAAATGACCAAGACTCAGTCAATCTATGACGACATGAAAAATCATAGGGAAAACAACTCAAACCAATGTGTTTTTGCAGCTCACAACTCAGTCATGGTAGATGAGTGCAAGGTACCTTTCACATTTATGGATATTGAGACATGTATATAGCACTGCATGCTTTATTTTATCTTATTTTTTAACCTGCATGTATTTTTCAAATTGTTCTGCAAATAACAATGTGACAACAAGGTCCATGAACCCCAGACATTTTGAATGTGTTTGAGCAGTTCAAAAGATGGTTTTTTGCACTCTTCCTAAAACTTGTCATTTGATGGGAGAAAATCATGTACTTTGTTTACATATCAAAAGGCAAGATGCAGCGTATTATGGAATATGCCAAGACACAGAGAATATGGCATCACCTTCTGTGGACATTTACCTAATTTTCTGTGGCAACAGAGAACTTAATTGCCAACCCAAATGAAGGATGGCTGCAACTCAGATGCAGGTGTTGTCACTTGCTGACTGCCTTCATGATATGCTGTTCAGAGGTCGACATGTTGAATGCGCTTTGGCATGAGAATGCTCCTGCACTCACACAGCACGCTTCTGCTTCTCCTCTGTCAGCGTTCCTTCCCGAGGCACTAAGGCACAAACACTCTCTTCCCTCTGTAACCCTTGCTGTAACTAACATGCAACGTTAATACTAATAATGATGTCTTGATCAGAGTGAAGTGAGCTTGAGCAACCCCACCAGTTGAATGCGAAGACAGTTTGGGAGGTTAGTGGTTAAAAGTTCACTCAGAACCCACCACTGGGATGGGGCAGTTTAAAATCCAGAGAGAGCTTTTGAAAAGGAGGAGAAAAGAAAGTAAAACAAGGTGGAACTTCTAATTTTCAAAGTCTTTTTTTTTTTTTTAAATTTTTTAATGCTCCAGTGTGATGCTGTACACTGTCTTTGAGACAGTGGGTTTGCCATTCATCCTACCTTAGCCATTTATCCAAGCAGATTCTCTTCTATCTCCCAGTTGCCACAACTGAACCAGTATCTAGCTGTGAATGACTGCACCAAGTCCATTAGCAGACCACCCTTTATATTGAAAGTATAATTCTATTCTGTCAGCTTCACTTATATCTAGCCTGGCTGGAAATGTTCTTTCGAATTTTTTTTTTCTAATGCTCACTTCTTGAGAATGCAGACCAAACCTGAATTTTCTGGGCAAAAAGTAATACTGAATTCAGGGACAAAAACCAAACATCATTCATCTTATCTTCAAGTTTTCCCTGAATTTCCCAAGGTTTCAATGAAATGATTTTTTTTAAAAAATAATACATTTTTTCTGACATGGCTCTCCCCTTTCTTTTTAGAGCACTATTTTCTATTTGAAAATTTTAAAAAATAAGATCTGAAATGGAAAGAGAATTCATGCTTACACAGAATTCAAAATTGTCATTAATTTATATTTCTTTAAAAAGGCAAGGACATGAGATTAAAATGTGTAGAAAAAACAAAGAAACTCTCTGGAAAGAAAGATAGAGAGCATGTGCACACACACTTTTTGGAAAACTTCTGGAATTTTTTGAAAACTGTTTTTAAGTTAAATAGCCAGTGCTGGGTTTAAGATTATGTTATGGAACTGAATACTGATAATTTAATCTCCTCCCAGTTTCTCAGTTTTGCAGAGAGATCCAAATCAAGTTAAAAAGTAGTAGCCTGTTGATGCAATCAATACTTGCTGCACTTTCTTTTCTCCTTCAGTTTCTCATATCATTTCTCTCAGCTGAGGCAAGAGCTTGCCTCAAAACCATGGATTGATTAATGGTGCTGTACATCATCCAAGGCACACCCTTCAATTCAAGTTTGAGACCAGTGATTTATGAGCTAGAAATGTTTGTTCTTTTTAATTATTTTAGGTTTTCTCTGCTGACAGTCTGTTTGCACTTTTAAACTCATGAAAAGGGCCAGGCTTTACCAGATTGAGCACAAGACTGACTTTGAACAGGTCACTTCTCGTCTGTCTGCAAGCTGCCAAAAGGATGTGTTGTTGTGACCTAATTGATGAGCTATGAATATATGCTGGCACTTGCAAAGCATGTGGATCATGTTGAAGTGGTCTACAACTCCCAAGTGTTAGACTTGCAAAGGCAACAGAGACTAGGATCTATGGCTTTGAAACAGGCAGCTGTTAAATTTGAAAAGCCATCTCTTCATCCTGTCCAATGCGCTGGTGGGTTGAAAAGCTTACTGCAACTCTGGTCAGGATATGGAAAAGCTAATCTACTAGCATGCCCTTTCTATTTACTTTCTGTAATATATACCATGTATAACACTAGTAGTTTATAATTTTGCATGGTCAATGTACATAATTAACAAGTAATTTACCTTTGTATGGGGTTAGAGTGGTTGTTATTGCATGATATTTTTGTAATTTTTTTTATTACCATATTTCACATGACTCTGTGTGATTTTCATTTCTGAATAAGCTGTTCATTCATAAGCTGTAGTTGCATGTTTTCCCTTTCCAATTATCTAAGAAAAAGCTTGACTTTGTTTCAAAAATCAGTGCATTTTGTCATGTTTCCATGTCCCAATGCTTCCATGCATCCTGTTTATCCAGCATGGGGAATTTCAGCTCTGTCTTTAAGTTTTCATTTGAAGCTGAAGATGTTAACTGACAAGGTAAGTTAGGAAAAAATAAGCCATCCGTTTAGAATTAAATGAAAGATTCTCTCACATTATCAAGATCTACATCACTTTTGTAAAATTAAATCGACATTTTTCTTTTTTGATTTTTGGTTTTTTAAAGTCATTTGGCTGGAGATATCTTTCTTGAAACATGGGTTCATTTATACTGCTGTCTGGAATGGAACATTTTGTCCACTGTTCACTGTGAGTTGGTAGATCTCTATAGGTCTTCTACCATACTTAATACCTAAAAATTCCAGCATCACTCTTTACAGGAAAGAGTGAGGTTTTGCTGTACATCATGTGAGACCAGTTTAGCACTACTATGAATTTTTAATTGGACTATAGTCAAAATCTTTCAATACATTGTTATAGTGGTATGATAAACAATACTTTCACAACATATCTTTTCTTCCATTTCTTTAAAGGTGGTGTAATTGTAGGTGAGTTTGTATAGATGCACATCTATGATTATTCTGGCCTTGCATATTTTTTCATGTTGATTCATCAGGTATGCAGCTTTGCTAGAGGAATTCCACTGAAAAAGTATGATTTTCTACATTAAAAAAAAAAACTGGTTTTGAAATAATCCAGAGAAATCTACAAGAGATAGAAAGCGGTAGAATCTGACGTATTTATTTTAAAAAGAAACAAAAACAAATGGCAGTGAAGGTTAAGAAGATGTGGAATATTTTTCTACTACTGATGTTTTCTAGTCATTATAATAAATAAATGAACAGGAGTCTCACTATTTGGGAGTGTTGTGAATTCTGAATAAATATATTTTACCTTTATAATAAGTGGCAGTGTATGTAATTCCTGTAAATATTGTAATCTTCCATATACAACTCACTATTTTTCTTGTCAAAGTGCCTTGGCCTTTAAGTCGCTTGTTGATGATAATTACTTGCAGGTAACACTGGCAACCAATGGCAAATCTGCAGACTTCAATGTTGTTGAAGAAGAGCCTTGGAAACGTGAAAACTAAGTGAAGAGATTCCTAGCTGCATCTTTAATAAGTCCTGAAGCTATCTTGTGGCAGAAGATACCATGATTAAAGAAGATTTATCCTTTTTTTTTTTTTTCTATTTAACAACTACAGTTTCTGCTTAATTTTGTAACTGAAACTTAGCAAAGATCTCATCAAATCATTGTAGTGTCTTTGCCAAGCAATGATCCATAGCCATCTGTTTCCCTTGTGTTACTGTTTGGATGATGCACCTGGAGAATGCTCCATGCAGTGCAATGTGCTCTCACCCACTTCCCCTTTCATTCAAGACACAGAGAATGTAAATGCTGCAAAATGGGAAGATCAAAGTGCCAGTACAGTTCACTACAGGGACTCAGGGTCACAGATACAAGAGAAACATAACACCACGTAAGCCTTCCAGTGTTTTGGTGACTCTTGTGGCACACCTGATCTGTTTATCACTGTATGGCTAAAATATCTTTTGAAAACATCCATAAAGATTTCTATTTGTTTTGATAATACCAATCACTGTACTTTTGTGCCTAGTTGTACTTTAAACTGAGCTTAGATCCGGGGGCAGGATTAATGCATAGAAGTCAATGAATTATCTCAGACATTTTGTTAGATCAGTACAACTAAAACTTACCATCAAGAGAAGACCTTAGATTTGTATGTGCATGCAATGTGTTTTTATCAGATGTCCCAGGGCAGGTGCAGCCTTTGTTTTATGCTGGGGCTGTGCTGCTTTGTGACCACAATGCACCATACAATACAAGGCAGTATAATTACAGGAGTGGTAGTTCCTTCACTAAATCTATGGCTGTTGTGCGAAGTACCGAAAACCATGGACTCAGTTGTGCCATTTTTAATCAAAGCAGGTGGTACCTTACTATTCACCCTGCTCCACTGATGTCAGAGGGGTTTCTCATGTGGCTGGGATACTCAAGTAAGGTACTACTAAGATTGATTATGGATGTCATGACTGGGTACTTGATAATGAGCTGCAAATGAGTTCTGAATCCATTACTCTTACAGAATTTTTGAATGTGTTCATCAGTAGCATTTGCTATGAAGTGAAAGCAATCTTTCAAGTATGTCATGTTTCAGAGAGTGGCTAAATCCTGAATTCATTGCTAAACCAAATTCCATATAAGGTTAAGAGGATTTGTCCACGGTTAGGACTGAATGAAAATGAAACCAGAATTTCAGGATTTAGGCCAGTATGTTGAATTTACATCTCTGTCTCTTTTGCAGAGTAATAAGTATGTAACTCCCTACTGTCAGAGAAATGTTTCTTCGAGTTCATGGCATCAGAATTAATGAGACAGTGTTTGGTCAACATACTGTATCTGACTCGGCCTGTCAGAAGAAATTGCAGTGAGAATAAACACCTTGTGAAATTTTTTAAAGGTGCTTGTTAATACTTAGCAATTTTAAGATACTGCTTAATACCATTATACTGTTAGCAATGTTCCATAGCAAAGCTGAGCCACATGACCTTGGAAGATTCTACTCACAGAACAAGCTTTGTGCAATTTGGGGGGAAATTTTCAGAAGTTTTCAGAAAGAATCAGAATATGAGCATATGGTGAACTTAAAAATGGCAAGAAACGGAGTTCATACATTTATGGAAATAGGCCATTCAGTGTCTGTGCTCAGACCTGTCATGGGTTTAAAGGAGAATAATGTATTTAACTGTAGAGTGTTATTTGGCTCTGTAGAAGCTATTAAAGTAGAAATATAATCTGCTTTTGTTCATCTGCATTCATATAAATATCTCTGAAACTGCACACGGACCTAAGCCAGCCAAGGCGACTTGCATGATTAATGATGTGCAAGATTAAGTCCATTGTCAGAGTACCCCTCATTTAAGCATTTATCATGGAATATTTTTCTTACCACTGTATTTTTGTCATCACTTGAATGCCATGGCCAAGCAAATCCCAAGCAAAATGGCCGATATAATTTAACCAATATTGAACCACTGTGAATTCTGTAGGCCTCTAATGTATTAGAGGGGGAGGCCTTTTCCAAAGGTCTCTTGAAGGATCTTAAGGATTTAATTATTTTGTTTGTTTGTTTTTTGTTTTTTTTTGTTTTTTTTTTTTTTTTTGTGAAGGATGGAATTGTAGGTTATTCAGAGAAGTGGCAGGCAGGTTGTATTCTCTTTTCTTCGATCATTGCTATTAGCATATCCAGAGTTAACCTCTGTCTAGCTATTGCTTCCCAAGTAGCATTCACTGGGTTATGTGCCAGAAATGTGCCAGGGATGGTGTGTAGGTACTGTAAAATGTTCCCTGCTGTGAGGGTGCTGGCTCTCATCAAGTGAAATTTGCTGTCACTTGAGTGGTAGTTATATCCAAGAATAACACACAGCATTTACCCCGATTTATATCCAGCATTCTTGAGCTGCTTCATGGCACAGCTCACCCATTAATAGATGATTTTTCTGCCTCTTCACCACAGCAGCTTCTTACGAGCAGCCACACTGATTGCTTGCATTGAAAGTAGCTTTAGGAAACTGGTCCATATACTTTTAGCTGTCGTTTGAAACTGTTCAGCAGTTGGAAACAAACAGGAATGTCAGCAACATGTGAGTAGGCAGCTCCACAAAATTATATATTCTGAAACACTTAGAATATGCTTACAGTTATCCACTTGGGATATAATGTCCTTTGAAGAGCACTTCTTTGGATGTAGACTAGGGAAGGAAGGAATGCAGTGCAAGAGAAACCCCACCCACAAATGGGAGAATAAATTTGGATCTTTTGATAGGATTAAAATAGCAGACTGTGATTTTAAAGTGGTAATTCTGTAGATACAGTAACTCAGGGATTTTTCAAAATATAATTATGATGGTATTTCTCTATTTAAATGTGGATGTGGGAGAAGGAAAAATGTTGGGTTTTGTCTATTCCTCTGCTTGTAGCCTGACTGAATATTTAATATAGTGTTACTCCAGTGCAGCACTGTATTAAATCATGAAAAAGCTTTCCATTTCTGTGGGAAAATGTAAGTCACTCTTGGCTTTCATTTCTTGATTTGCTCATTCCACGAGGCCGGGTTGCTACTTAACTAAATAAACAGAAAATAACCCAGGGACCATCCACTTAAGCTAATCCAAGGTTCATGTTTCAGCAGGCAATGCTGGAAAGGCCAGCCTCCTTTTGCTTTCACTAGGAGTCTCAATGCATTAATTTGCATCTGGCAAATTTTTTTGTATCTGCTCACGGTGCTGGGGTGGCAAAGTTAAAGAAAAAGCTCCGTGAAAAGTCATTTGGTTACTGGGTAGTTCATATTAACATTGTTTTTGGTGTTATTAACATTAACATTGCACTTGGTGCTCTGCCATTTGTCTGTGCAACTGTGAGGTCTTTTGGCGTTTGGATTGCTGGCTGCACGTTGGCACATGGAAAAGTCTAGACCAGGCAAAGACTCAGTTCATTGCATGCATGCTTACACATTTGCTTTATGCATTTGCTGCTGAGGCTGGGTTAGCATTCTCATAGTATCTGTTCACTGAAAGTAAAGCATGCTGTATGTTAGAACTGCCGGAGAGGTGGAGCACTTTGCCACAAATTGTTTCTTCATTGCTTCCCTTGGAAAACAATGGCTGCACCAGCCTTTGAGAAACGTGTGTGGGTCTTAAACATAAAGATTCTTCAAATAGTTAGGACAAAAGCCACTTGGCCCTATTACAATATGTGCTCTTTCCATTTGAATTGGTGAGAAACCCAGTGTGTCTTTGAAAAACTGTTTGCAGTAGTAAAAACTGTGCCTGCGATGCTTTGGCTACGTGAAAGCCCCATTGAAACCTGTGGGAGTCACAATGTTCCAGGAAAAGTCAAGTCCCTTCCTGGCTCTGTTAAGTTATAAGGCATTTCACAATCCTAGGCAATAGTCTTTGTCTGCTATTTATAATGAAGTTGATTCTCACATCCAAAAGATTTCTGCCAAGATACTTCTTTTATACTTAATTTTTTCAGTGCTACAAGTCCAGCACTGAATTTCAACTCAGCGCACAAATAAGGATCACTCTCAGTACAGATTTTTCCCATGTTTTTTCTGAGATATAGCTGTTCTCCATTTCTTTCTCAAAGCACATGGAATTCCAGACTTTATGCCACTTTTAAAAGTAGGAGTAGTATAGATTTCTAACTTGTTTTCCATCACTCCCAGGGTCAGTAGTTTTCCAGCAGTAGACAGGCAGAAGTGTAGACTGTTCATCTGAGAAGCTGAGACATCAGCATATGAACAAATTTATTCTGGTGACTTGCCTGGATTTTCTTTGCTTCCTTGCCTTCACTTGTGTTATTGCAGCCTTGTTGTAGCAGCACAGCAGCAGTCGCACAATCCCCATAACTACAGGCAATATTAAACCTCCCCTCTAACATTCACTTCTCTCTTCATCTTTAAAAAGGCTCTGAGCTTCAGTACCAGGCTCAGAAGAATCCTTTTGTGGATATGTAAAGGCATAACTGTTTCGCGTCTCTTCAACTTCCATTCAGTTCTTTTTATTGCTGCATTTGAATTAATTTACAGAAGGATAAATAAGGGCACTTTATAAAAAAATGTACTGTAATATTAATCTGTTATGAGCCTGAAGACTATCTTGATTTTATTACTGTGACTTTTAAGGCCACAATTTAGATATTTTTCATAGTAGCCGCTATGATAGGTATATAGCCCATTGGGACAGTTCACCTCAGCTATAATTCCCCATATAAGATTATGTAGAAGCTCCTGTTCCCAGGAGAAAGCATTTGTGGAAAGATGAGTTATTTTCTTCTCTCCAGTAATATTGATGACTTTGAAGGGAAAATATTTACCAAGTTATCTTTGTCTAAAGAATGATATAGAGAGTGTTGTTTCACGTACTTAAAAGAACAAACAAAGGATTTACAGTGAAGTGTCAAAGAAGGCAGTCAAGCTGTAAATGAATTGTTTAGCTTTGCCATGCTGTTTTGGAAAATGTGTTCTTGCTCGTGATTTTTCTGAAACAATGTATTTAGTGCATATTCCTTCTAAAGTCATCAATCTTTCTTCCCCCATGGGCACGAAGGCTGTGTGTCCCCCCCCCCAGCCAACGCACAGACTTGAGGCAGGACTCCTGGTGAAGCCCCCAGGAGCAGTGCCTGGCACAGGCTCTACAATGGGTGCCTCCCTCCGTTTTTCCCTCCTGGTCATACTTTATGTCCAATGGAAATCTGCTGCTATGAACGCTGCTGATGCCCAGGTGCTGGTAATTCTTTTACTTCTCTTTTGAGTGGCCTCCCTGGCACAAGGTTCTGAAGAGCTGTCCCTCACAGGTGCCCACCATCCCAGAGACATCTTCCCCTGTTTAGGGGAAACCCAGTGACTCCCCACTAAGGAGCCAATGATACAAAACTAACAGATAAAGTGGTTGTGCAGTTGCAACTACAAGTCTTACAAAAAAGCCAGGTTCCAAACATGAGAAAGGCCTAGAGCACATAATTGAGCCACTGAGTAGGTCTCTACTAGTCCAGGGTGGAAATAACCAACAGCCTAATGCAAGATTTGGGGAGACAAGAAGACTTGTGAGGTTTCTCACTTCATGCAACCTTTGATCCCCTTTCATTTCTAACTCCATCCTGCTGCAGAGCCAATGCTGATCAATGCTAGAGCATCCAGTCCTTCTAGTCTTCTACTCAACATTCAGGAGTCCTGTAACTGTTTTTAATGATGCTCTGTGACACACACCATTGCACGAAGGGAAGCTGTCATAGGCAGCATCATACAACCTGGATTGTCTCGTACCTGTATATTGCTTTGTACATAAATAGTGTAGTCTGCTGGAATTTTTGTATTGTTCTTTTCCATTCCTTTTTCTACAGTTTTTCAAAGACTGTATGCAAACTGTGCTTGCATATTGATTTTGCAATCAGTATTGTAGATTATAGCATTTCCATGTTGGCATTTTGTATGGACTTGTGAGTTCTTGTGTACTACTAGGTTGTCCTTCCTACTTAAAGACAACTGTCTATGGGACACTTCCATCCTATATATCCTGCTCCTTTCTTAAATATATCTTATTTCCTATGACCCAGTGTGAACTCTCGCTTGTAGAATGCATCAGAAAAAGCTGAACATGTATTTATAGTGTTAAACGTTGTGTGTTCGACACTGATTTAGGTAAGAATAATACAGGTTTTAGGGGTTTGTACTTGTTTTCTGGAAACTACAGTGTAGACTGAATTAAATTACCTAGTATCTGTAATTTACAGACACACAAATATTTTCTTAGAATGTTTTCTATGGGATCATATAAGGTAGGGTAATAATCCTTTAAAGGTGATCAATACCTTAGAACAAAACCAGTTTTCTTATGACATTTAGGATCAATGAAATATTTTTGTGTTATGTTTGGTGATGAATTATAGACAAAGCACAAAATGCAAAAAGCAAATAGGAATTTCAAGATGTCCTTAAATGCTGCAGTCCATCATGGAACAATACTATAATAATCTGAGCAATCTTCTAGATTGACTTTCTTGGGCAATCGTCCCTCACTTTTGTAATTTTTCCTGATGTTACCTTTGCCAAATCCTGCAGTTCTTCCTTAGGACCTGTTAATGTATAACTGACTGGCTCAGAATGCAGTTTATAGAAAATAGATCTGGGTAGGCAAAAAATATATTGTAAGGTACCCCATCCATCTTGCTACAATACAGTGTGTGTGAGTTCAGCCTGTGGAAAAAGTTCAGGATTTTGCCACCAAATTTTGCCTTCTTGAAAAAGGACCAACAGAACCACCATGGGACCAATGTAATTGGGTAGCACCCATACAAATACCTCCTGTTTTCTTAAGTATTTTTAAGAGAAAAACCACTATATTTTTCGACCCAAATGACAGTTACTTCTCATTTTGGTAATTTCTTCCCATTAGGCAAATACCTGTTGGCATTAGGGCTGTGGCTATAGTAATTTCAACTTAATTAATAAGGAACTGTTTTTAGAGGAATAAAAATAAAATAGCATAAACATTCATAACAGCTATATAACAAACAAACAAAAAAGTCTTCTATGGCCTACTAGCTCTTTGACTTTTTTCTTTCAAAACAAAGAAAACATTGAATAGGAAGGACTGCTCTCCCAGTGTGACTGATACTGGGTATCTCTTCAACTATTCAGAAATCCATGGGGCCATGTTATTCTGCTGAGGTTTGGGAGCCTAAGTTTCTAGTAGATATATATATGTAGGAAGTGTGTTGATATACCCTTGTATTTTGATCTATATTGTATTTTAAATCGGATGTAACAGGTATTAACTTAATAGGAATCACAGATAGAATAGTGATGAATTACTAATAGCTGTAAAACCTTATTGATACCAGTTTTGACATTTTGTTGAAGCATGATGTCCAGTGCCTCTCTGCACTTAGTGTAGATAATGTAGCTATCAACACGTAATTTCAGTGAAATGGTGTATACAGTATGTGTAGCTTTAAATTAATTTAATTGGTTTCTGTGTGTTGAGCCATAGTAGAAAATGAGACTGTGTTTTAAAATTTTGTTCTACTTTCTGTTTTTCATTTGTGTCTGGGTTTGTTTCTTTTTGACCGTTCAACTGATTAGGTTCCACAGCTTAGTAACTACTTTATCTGTCTCTTATGGAATACCCAGTTTTCATAACATTCAGAATCATGTATGCAGCCAGCTCATTGTAAATATGTTAATTTTAGTTTTCAACTATCTAACCAGTATGGTGTGTGTTAGAAGCTGCATGTGTGTGGTTCCCTGGCAGTGAGTGAAAGTGATCTCAGCATAAATTTGCTGCCTGGTGAATACACTTGTTATGACATAAAGAATTAATGTTCACCTGGAATGATAAGTTTGTGTTTTGTTTTCTTCTTGTTTGCTTGAAATGTTTGGACTCTTTATCACCAGAAGCTTAGTAAGTCACCATTTAAATTGGCACAGTGAATGAGGGGAAGTCCATCTAACTGCATTCCTGTTGGATGCTTGGGCTGCTTTTGGCTCTGTGCATCATTCAGCCCTTAGTCACGTCACGGCATCACAGGATCCCTCTGAGTCACTTCCAGTTACTCCTTGACCACAGATGCCAGGAAAGCAGTGCAGTCCCATGGCTGTGACTGGGCAAGCCTGCAGGCAGCAAGGGGCTGCCAGTTCTCTCCAGAGTGCCTGAGAAGTCTGAGTAGGAACCTCTGCTTCATCCCCTTAGCAGGAACAGTCTCTGAGAAAGATGAATACACTCACGGGCAAAGGGGCACTGTTTCTTTTGTTGTTAAAAAGGGATAATAGCATTTTTTTGGAAAATAAATGCCGAACTAAATGCTTCTAAAGCTACTGTGGTTATTGTACAGGCCTGTTCTTTACAAAGGATGTCTGATCATAAAAAAAGACAGATCAGCTACACAGTCAGTGGCAAAAATCTTCTGAAATCAGACCTACAGATCTATGAGAAAATAGAACCTTGCATCAACAAGAAGCTGATTCATTCCTAGATACTCTGGACCTGGATCTTATAAATATAATCATCTCCTCTAGGCAGTAAAAAAAATTAGGCCCCAAAGCACAGAAACTGTCCTGCTTGGTGAGTCCCGTTATGCTTCAGGGTGAATTGCACACTGGACTACTCTGTGCTGCCTGCTCGTCATCCCTTGCTCCTTCTCTAAGGTGACCAGGCATGAACTGGAATGTTATGCAATGTTCTATTGTAAAAAGAATTTAAAAAAAGAGGGATAAGGTTGGTCTTTTCACTCAGAAAGTTCTAGAGATTTTGAAATAACATACTGTACAGTATCTATAGCACAGTTTGTTTAGAAATTAATAAATGCAGATGATAAAATTTCTCCCAACCCTGGGCTCTGTTCTTGTATATTGTAGTTGGAATGCCTTGTTGACTTACTCTATTTTTGTAGTTCAGATTCTTTCCTCTTTACAAGGATTGTTAGATTGATTTGCTTTCAATGCTTTCTTACAGAGTGAACTGATTTCTGTAACTTTCATGTATAAAACAAACTAGACATTCTTTCTATACTGGAAATAGTCATGAATATAATATTTCACTAAGTGTTGTACCTTTTATGTACATATCATCAATAAATGTTGATTCATAATTTTCATGTCTTACATCTGCGAGTTTTAATTTCAGCCTGGGCTCAATATGGGAATGCTTTGTGTAGGAGTTTAGATAAAGCAGTCTGATGATGAACAGCAGTCCGCCTGTTCTGAGAACTACATGTAGGGCAGAAGATGGACCTGACTTTGCCAAAGAGTTAGAAATCTCACCCCTCACTTTATCCTCCCAATATTCCAGGATGCTGGCTGCAAATGAGCTCATTTCCCACAACGGCCAGGATTCACTAACTTCAGTTCTTGGCAAGGAAGCCTAGAGAAGTGAAAAGACATGTTAGAAGAGTAGGAGGACACAAAACAGTGGTTGCAGTTGCTTTAGAAACCTACTTCCCTCCCCTGACTGCTAAAAAATAAATCTTTTATTCATAGCCTTTCTAAAAAAAAATAATAAACAAAGCCTGTAGCGGAACTTCGGGAGTTCTTTATAAAGAGATCAACAGTATTTAACACATAAATTAAGAGATCCCATGGAGTGCACCATGGCCCAGTGGAGTGGCAGTTGCCAAGTATGGAGAGAAAGCTCCAAGGTTTATGCATGCTCAGAATGGTAGGCGCTACGGAAATAGCACAGCTACCGGTGTGTGATAAAGGCACAGCCACAACCTCGGCTCTGAGCACTAACTGTGTGCTCAACCCTGGGCTTATTTCTTCTTAATCATCCACTTGAGAAATTTCCAAAGAAATCCAGGCATGGCAGGAAGTGGCTTTGGCAGTGCCTCAGCTGGCAGTCTGCCCTCTGAGTCAGTAACGGACTAAGTCCTGATGTGGTGCTAGGAGGATCTTTGGGCAGAAAGTAAATCTGATTTACTGAAAAAGTAAATCTATCTCCTGCCATTTTGATACCAGAGCAAAAATGTCCTGATCTGGCCTCAACAAGTGTTGTTAATAAATGCACTCTGCTCACGTGAAATTCCTCGCTGAGGTTTTTCCAGGGTGCCCATCACTCACATACTTCATGTGCACTCTGTGCAATCATATTCCTTCCATAAAAGGAATTTGTCTGTTTTTCTGTTACACATCAGAATAAAAGTTTAAAATTAAAGGCTCAACACCAACCTGTGTATGTTGCTTTTTTCAAAGCAGTGTTTCTGCAAAATTACCTAAAATAATCAACCCATGCAGGAGCCAGTACTGCAATTATATGAAGCTGACCTTTCTGAAAATACACACCCCAAAGGCTGATTCTCCAAGCCCTTGCAAACCCCTTGTACCCCTTTTCTCCACGTCTGTAGCCTTAGAGAAAAAGATTATTTCAGGAGTGTGTTTGTGTCTGGAATGTGCTCCTCTCTACAGGAAAGAATCTGCTAAAAGGCACTATAAAAGCCAGTGACTAATGAATCTTGGACCCATATTAAGAGATATTTCTGTATCTCCTCTCAGGCATGAAAGAAAAACTGAGATAATACTTCAGGGCTGTTAGATCGGAAACAATCTTCTCCTTTGTATTAGATAGTACATGTGAACAGGACAAGGTTATGAAAGAAACAGGTGGCTCCAACGTACCGTGTTTTAGGAGGAAAACAGCATTAAAAATTACATTCAGTTGGGCTGGAAGGAGTTATTTGCAGCAAGCATTTGCTTTGCAATTTTGTTTCCAAAGCTGTGCAGAGCCCTGTGCAGGCACTCAAAGCTGAGGCAGCTTCCCAGGCCGGGCAGGTGACAGCCTGCTGTCTCACTTGTGCAGTTTGCAATGAAGGCAGGAAGTAAAACAGATTGCATGCAAGATAAGGCCTTGTGGCTACAGTGGTTCGGGCAGGCAGGTTCTGTGGTGATAAACAAAATGTGTCTGTGGAGACAGATAAATGACAAAACTGACTGCTGCCCACCAAAACTACAGGAACAAGTCTGGAGGAGCAAGATCTCCAGACCCTCTTGGCAGGGGTTAAGTACAGCGATGAGCATTTAGAAAAGCAACATAGGGTCTGTTTTACAGTGTTGTGCTCTTCATTCTCACTCGTGACTGAACTAAAAATGTGTGCTTTTCATGTAGTCATTTGTAAAACAGATCTATCTCCCATTTGGCTGTTTTCTTACTGAAGATGCTGCATGGATCACTCTCCTGTGATCCCTGGACACCACTTGAGAAATACTGCTCTGCAGATGCCCAAGGGAGAAAAGGCAACTGACTCCCAGTGCAGTGAAGGGACAAGAAGAGGGGCCAAGTTAGGAAATGCACTCAAAATTCATTCCACTATTTCACCCAGGTTACTGGTGTTATCTAAATTGACTGGATCATTTCAGCTTTGTTTCTGAACCAGGCTTCTCCCATTTTTGACCAGCCAGTAAACAATAGGCAGGTTTTATATTTGTCCTCTTGATGGGCGAGGGGGGAAGTCAACCTTGAACAAAGGGTAAGTTTGTTTTAAGTCACTGGCTGAACAAACAAGCATCACTATCTTGAGTTCAATTCAGACTTTCACTTGATTAATGAAAGAAAGATTAACTAGAAAATAAACCACTAAAGAACTGCAGGGAAATACCCAAGAACTATAAAGCTAGTGAATCTCAAGACCTACTGCTGGAAAACAAAGCATGCTGAACTGAGGGGACGACTGTGGAACAGTTTTACAGGAAGACAAACTCCATGTACTTCCACTCTAGGTTACAGGTAGACAGGCAATGCTTGAACAAGGCCAAAACAGAGATTAATTTGTGGATCCAAAAAGTAAAAGGAGCCCAACCTTTGCTCTGAGGTTTGTATTATTGATGGCTGTAGTCCACAGCATGTGCAGGAAGACTCTTCTCTCCCTTGGTGTGCTGTGGTCAGCTGAGATCACTGTGTCCCATGCATGTGGCTCAGCTGTCGTGGACTCACCTGAAGGAACTCAGCTGCAGAAAACTGTCTCCCCAAGCTAGCTCTGGTAAGGTGCTGCTAGCAACCTGCAGCAGCAGCCCTGAACAGGATGCTTGCTGATGTACTTTGATAAAATACAAATATAAACTCAGACTTTAACTCCCATCATGGGGCATAACAGTTTATTGCTGTTTCTTAGGAGAAAAATAGAAGTGTGGAGTCTCAACTCATGCAAAGGAAAATGTGGTTGCTGAAAATGATCTGAGGAGATTATTTTCGATTTACCCAGAGAAGAAAAGCCTTCTGTCCTGACAGAAGCTAAATGATGTACACCAATGATTACAAGTAAACTTAGAATTACAGCTAAAACTCAGCTGTACCAAGGCCATTTGGTACCAAATGGTGCCAAACAATTTATGCACTTCCACATGAGACTGGAAACATGGGTGTTAAAACTGACTCCATCCTACCACAATGGCCCAAGGCAAGGCTTTCAGATGCCAGGTACAAAATTTAGAGCCTCCAGAGAAGTGGAAACTGCCATATTGCATCCTCCTCTGTCCTGGGTTGCTCTGGGAGTTACAAGGACTTCAGGACAAACTCAGCAGACCTAAAAGTTTCTGGATATAGAGTCTCCACTGTCTATGAGCCATGTGCTGATTTAGCACTGCCAGCCTACATACCCCGAATCTCAGCTGTGCCTCAGCTTCAGCACCAGCAGAAAGCTGCTGTTGACCTAAATTCTAAGTTAAGTGGGTGTTTGAGTGAGACTTTTCCTAAATTTTCTAAAAAAATGCTGAAAGTTTTTCTGATAAATGCACTTAAATTTATGACATCTTAGACTTGAATAATCCTGGTTTGTTGTAGATTTGCACATACCTTTTTCTTTTTTCCAGTGCGACCATAAATTACTTCTAAGAAATTCATTTAAATAGAAAGGGAAAGTTCTACCCTGTATTAGACATGAAGAATATTTCTCCCCCACCTCCCCCAAAAAGACAACCAAAAAAGGAAATTTGTACAGCTCTATTGTCTATCTGGGATGTTAAAACTAGCTGAAACTATGTCTGTTTCTGAGAAAAAAAAGTCACCTTCTATTTTTGACAGTTTTTGTGGACTTGTTTTGATCCGAAACTTCATAATTTTTAAATTTTTTTAAAAGAAGAGCTAAAGATATTCACATCCATGTTCAATACACAGCATTTTGTGGCAGAGAATGTATAAAGATGGGTCTCATTCCCCCACTTTTTCATCGAAAACCCTTTTGCCTGTAGAGCAGGATATATATCAATAAATTCCTTTTAAGAAAACTTTTCTAATAAAAAGTCTGAGACTCCTTGAAGGGTGTTACTCAGACAAAACTTTTCTATTGCATGCTGGAACCATCCAGACAAAATTGAAAGAAGGCTGTGTTTAAAGCCTATGTACAGCTTTCACTGCCCCTGCTTTACCTGCACTTTAATCATCAACTGTCTCGATGTCAGGAGAGCTGCTTTGATGGTGGATTCTCTCCTACAGTTTTAACTTAAAAAAAAAAAAAAAAAAAAAAAAAAAAAAAAAAAAAAAAACCTATGCAGCAGCTCATTTGACCAATGTGAAGATCCGTATCAGTCTGGACTTTCAAAAACAGGAAGATAAGCAAGAAGCAGAATCCCATCCCACTGTAAAAAGAGCTGGGGAGGATTCATTTTGATAGATTTCTTGGATGAAAATGCCCAAAAGCAGTAAATACTGTACCTGAGAATCATTTATTGGTAAGAGAAAGGGTATGGTTCTGACCAGAGTGGGATAGAAAAAAAAACAGAGAGAGAAAAAGCGAGATGGAGAGAGTAACTTTTTATCTGCTAAGGCTGCTCCCACAGCTCCATTTCCTGGGCATTTTTTTTCCCAGGCATCCTCAACACCCCGCACATGTTAGGGCTTTCAGCACATGTAAAGTCCCCACAGTAATTTTACACCTCATGTATAACATATGTTAAGGCATAAATAAAAATCAAATCAGTCCCTCTCAGAAATGTTTTTGAAATCTTGCCTTCATTAACCTTACTCCAAAGGGGTGAATAAGAGAAGACAGAAAGTGCAGTCCCTGTGCTGTACAAAAGACAGCTGTTGCTCATCTTGGCTAAATTTTTCTCTCCTCTGCCACAGCTGCTTGCCCCCAGTATTAGGGATGCCACATGCAGCAGGGCATAGCAATACTGAGAAATAAGCTACCAGGGGAAAATTCAAAATCAGTCTTCAAATGAGGTGGTGGATGTAGAGGATGACTTGGAGGTGGGGGAGGTTCAAAGGAAAAGGCTCTTTTTTCCCACTCAGAGTTGTGAAACATTCGAGTGCCCGAGTCCTGGGGGTGTTGAAGGTACTTTCCCAGTTGTAGTAAAGACATTTATGTTGGAAAACGTGAAAGTTTACAGGAAAGTTTTACAGATATGAATGTTTAGCAGAAGGCTCTCTGAATGTGGAACCTGTAAGTGAAATAGAAATGAAAGCAAGTTTTGCTACAGAAGAATAAAAGATGTCTAAAGCTAGAATTGCAAAGCCAGTTGTTACTGGACAACTAAGAAGGCAAAGGTTAAGTCGAGTTGGAAAGAGGTTTTATGGCTAGAGCAAAGTATATGTTGACCACAAACAAAGATGTTTTTAACAAGCAAAAAGAGGTCCCAAGAAAAGCAAAAGATACTATAGGCAAACAAAAAACATGCTTTTACCAAGTAGAAAAAAGGTCTAAAAATTTTCCTCTGCAAGAAAACAGAAAAACAACTTTAAGTTTAAACTGTAACATAATATGGTAATGATAGTAGTTATGATAGCCTAGAGGTAACAGTAAAGGCATTGTGTATGATGCTGATTGGTTTTTATGTATTAGGATGTTTAGTAAAGAAAACCAAATAATGCATTGCAACCAAAACTAACTTGGCTTCAGGTTTTGCCTACAAGCTGATGCTGACAGCTAAAGGCTTGGCTCTGTTACCCACGATCCATGACTGCTGTGACTTCAATCTGTGAAATAAACAGCACCTTTAAAGAGCTGCCTGGAGACCCATATCTCTCATTCAGACTCTTACAAATTTCAGTTTCCCTTTACATCCTTTCCCAGAAATTGTGTTCTCCCTCCCAGTTCCCTCCCCCCAGAGCTCCACACCCAAAACACCTTTGCACAATTCTTTCCACCCTTAAGGAACAGGAATTTTATCATCCACTCCCACACAGCTGGAACCGCACCCCAAGGAAGTGCCCTTTTCCTGCCACCTTTTGTCCTTTTCCCCTCCACAGAGAAGTACTAACAACCTGCGGTTACCAAAAGGGCTGGTATTTTACTAATCAGAGCCCTTGCAGAGACTCAGAGACATCAGACCCTTGAACTGTTTAATAAAGATTAAGAAATAATTGTTGTCTAGTGGCCTAATATAGCTTAAAATAAATCCATTAACTGCTGACTTACAAAATACCCTGGTGCCTTTGTATGTGGAGGCAGAACACAGTTGCCAGAGGATTTATTTCCTTCATCTACAGAAAGAATAATCAGGACCAGCCCAGAATGATATATGCTAAAGAGACACTTGGCAATTGTCTCCTAAAAATATTCCAGGCAACATGCTTCAAACTAATTAGTGCAGAGGCTGTTGTTGTTGACAAGGGACACACAAAAACTATCCCTATCGTGAAAAACTGTGAGAGTACAATTTTGGAACTGGTACTGTGGAAAGGGTTTCACATCCACAAAGGTAGACATGACAGCTGCACATCCTTTCTCTGCTTTAATCAAATATTCCTTTTCAGAACTTCAACAAAATACAGATGAAACAACCAGCCTGCATTGCTTCATGAAAATATTACATTCCCATAAAACATACAGAGCCTCTCTTAAATATGCTTCCTGCTTTAGACAGTATTTCCACTGGTCTAGATCATATTTTTTTGAAACTTTTCAACACAAAGGAATAACACAAACTGATCGCAGGGTCTGACCTCCTTAGCATTTTTAGGAGAGATCCTCATTCTTCTTAGGCACCAAGGATAGACCAAGACACAGTTTGTCTGTTAGCACCCAGGAGGAAGGGCTGGATCTTGCTGGGTGCTGCACTCTCCAAATGCTGTTGGTTCAGTGGGCCAGGAATGGTCGTCATGATCTTACTGGGCTGATCTTAAACTGAACCAAGTCGTTGTAGCTGTTGTCTGCTTCTGGGGGAAAGCTGAGTTCATCACTAACTCCAAGAGCATCTGTGGAGGCCATGGGAGGCCAGCAGAGTAGGCAAGGTCACACAGTATTCACCTCAGCCTGGCTCGGAATTTGCAAGCAGAAGAAATGATCACAGTACTCAACACGACTATCCGGCTGAATACTTCTCTCCCACTAACAGCTGGATTATATTTTATCCTCAGTGTGGAATCGGGTTTATTTTGGAAGCTTATTTTAAAGTCCAAGGGGTTTTTTTAGCAATACTATTTCTATTGTCAATTTAGAGATGGCATTTTCTTTCATTCTGATTAATCTGTTAAATAAATATGCAAATATATCAAGTGCTCTATATAAAAATACATACAGACAACAAACAACCCCTCATAATAAAAGCAAGATTAATAAAAATATGTACTGTATTACACATATGAAATGGCTGTCTAGTTTTGAAACTATAATGAAACAATTACACATAAGTCACAGGACATAATCTAAAAAGAATCAGCAGATATAAAATGATAGCATTGCTTCTTGAGCATCTCCCATTTAAAAATATACAAAGAACTCAACCAGTGTTGTCTGTGCTTTTATGGCTACTGACTATAAGATAAATTACAAAGAAGTTTACGGATTTCTTCATTCAACATCTGAATACGGAAATGAACAACACGCCACAGATTTTTTTTGGTTTTTTTTAAATAGAAATTTAGCCTCCAAGACAATGAAATACGTCATTCTCACTGAGACCTACATTCAGTTAGGATTTAAAGAGAGGAGTAATTCTTACTCTGGATCTCCACACTTAGTGGAATGAGTACCTAACACCAATCTAAACACAGCCTTCAAGGGATCATTTTGATTTCTAATGACAAATAGAAATGTGTGCTTAAAAACATTAAACAAAAATCAATGCACTGTTCACAGATGAAATATCTGACCTACATAAAGTCAGAAAACATCCTATGTGGATTTTAAAACATCACCTTGTCTTGGGACCTTTTTCCCAGGTGTAAATTGCCCTGAGGAGATCTGCCAGCAGACACCCGGGCATCTGAGCCTTTCCATGAAGCACATGGGAAACTGCTGGAGGGCTGTGACTCAGAAATACAACCAACAGTCTTGTGCTTCATGTTCCAGTAAAGACAAGTGCTAGCTAAAGTCAGTATTTAGCCAGCTGAATATTCATCCTCCAAAGTGCTTCAGATGAAGAACATAACATACCTTAGCAGAGGAGTTTCAAAGACAGGGGCTATGGCCAGTGAACAGAACTGCTGAGTAACCCTGCCACAGCCCATCCACATCCCACAGCTGACACAGACCAACGTTTTTCCCTGCATTTCTGGGAGGCAGTCCCAATTAGAAGTTACAATTCTCCCTCCATTCCAATAAGCTTTCTTAAAAATGGCACAGACCACTAGTAGTAAATATTTTTTTTCCTGACAATTCATATCAATATAATGCACAGCATCATAGCTTAATACAAATACTTTACATAACAGACACAAAAGGACATAACAAAAGCATGTAACAATGTAACATGTAACAGCTCAGCTACTCTACTATATTACATGGCTGGGAAGAGTTTCCTTTCATTTGCTTTGATATTTTCTGTAGAAATTGAACTTCTGGTACCAAAAAGCAGGCAATGTTTCTTTTTGGTGTTTTTAAAAAGCAGATGGAAAAAAAGGTAGATGAAATATAATCTGAGGAAATGAGCGAGATCATAGAAAAGCAACTTTTAAAATATCAGCAATCTCATATAATGTTATAGCTATAGGGGAGAAAAAATTTAATAGGCTCAGCATCTCCTTAGTAAAATGGAGCACAATATAGAGACCTATTTTCAGGAACAAGATACTGTCAGCTTCCCTTGTGATCTCAATTGCTTGATTTGTGCATATATGATAGAGCTGGGGTCATTTTGTTCTATTCATTATCTTAACTAACAGGCTCATTAAAAACATGCACAAACTTGGACCAATGAAAAAGGGAGGGAGAAGAGCAATGAACATCTCATAAACTGAAGGATAATTGTACAGGTTGCTGGGATAATAAAGAATACAAGTTTAATATGTTTCAGCTCATGTTTTCATGCCTTTATTACCCTTCCCGAGAAGACTTGCTGTATGTCCATAGATATTTTAAAATAGAGATAAATAAATTTTGTCCTTCTGGGTTTCCCTTGTTGCAGACCAAGCCACACATAATTATAAAATGTCACTTTTTGTTTATACTGGCAGATTTTGAATGTAGCCACTGCTATTCCTGGCTGGAAGGCATTTCTGAAGGATTCTGACGTTGCAGACATTGTAGAAGATGCCTTTTGGGTTTAAACTTGATTTTTTTACTCTTGACATTTTTCCTCACTTACTTCTGTACCATGGCATGTTTAATACTTTAAATATATGTAGGATGGAGTGAATGGATACTTCTTTAGCTCCACACAGTGAAGACCTTCCATCTGGGGAATAATGATGTAAACTTGGATGCCTCCTAACATCCAGGACACAGTGAGAGCCCCCTGTGACTGGGACTGGGAACTGAAAGCATTATACAACTCTTGGGGGTGTATTTCAGAAAGCACATGTCAATTTTTAAACTCAGGCATCATTGCAAAGTGATTAAAAAGAAACAGAACTTATGCTTATGTTCAAAAGACATCAGTAGCACAGTGCATCTGTGAATTCCTGTTCAAGTTCCACATGATTTTGGCTTCCCCAGCCCTGATCTGCTTGGCAGTGTGGTACCATTACACTCCAGTCTTCATGTCAAACTCGTGATGATTTTGTGTTTCGTTAACAGTCAGGAATTCATCACATGCTTGTGTTCGGTCATTGTTCGGTTCTTTATGAACTAAGTGCACCATTTCTTGTGATTTGCTGATATCTCCATTTAATTCACTTGTCTTCCTGTCCTCCACTGCCCCTTTGCCATTGTTAATCACTAGCTTTTTCTTCTGCCCACATCTAGGAAAAAATAAAAATAAAATACTATAAATAGAGTCTAACAAAACTAATAAAAAACTGAAGGTCAATATTTAGGAAAAGGTGATTGGAAATTAAACTTGTGTCTGCCAGTGCAGACTTCTACCATACAAAATGTAGAGTTTCTCCATATTGCATATTTTATTTCTGAAAATGTCCACCATTATATGAATAAAATTTATCAGGAGCTCACTTATCTAATTTACATTTATTGTTACTACATATAGCAATAACATTCATTACTGAATGCTAGAATTTTTTTCTATCATTTAAATATATCCACATTTATGAACGTTTTAAATTCCCCCACTATAAGGACACCTTCTACATCCAGGCTTGAGACCACAGCTTTGAAAATGCACAAATTCTTAAGCAAGCAGAAAATCTGGATCAAGCTCTCACCTCATTAAGGACCTCAGTAAGGAAATATGGAGAACTACTCTTGCTGCTGTCTGCAGCAGAGCTCTTTGGGATGTTCAGGTAGGAAATAGGTACTGTGCTTTTAAAAAAGTTACACTTGCTGCAGGGCTGCCCAATAAACTTTATACGTAGCTCTGGATTAAAACACACGCACACACACACAATCTTTTAAAGAGCCACCAGTCCAAAGCTGATGCACACTGGTTATCGTGGTCTGGGTATCCTTCAGTGTAGTAAAAAAGCACTACTTACACAGCTGTCAGATTTACTGTTTAGATGACTCTCTGGCTACACAATGCTGGACATCCTATTTGTCCTCAAACAGCCTTGTGTAAACTGAATATGCACAGCCCAGCATGCCTAAGAGGGACAACGTGTCTGTGAAGTTGGACTTTTAAGTGCTTTCTTCTTAAATAAAGGATATTTTTTACTGAATGACTAATTTGGCTATTCAATTTTACTATTATGCTTCTGAAATACCATTTTTTCATGACTACTGACTCATAGATGAGGGTTATTTTATCTGAAGTAGCTCAGTTCACTCTGCTAATGTTACATACACCCTTGGGAATGATTTCCTGCTCTGCAGCCATAAAATGCCAAAAGTCTCCAGCAAGGAGCTGTGGAGGTCCACAGCCTCATAAAAGAGCAGCTCAGCATGCTCTGCCACCAACAGAATAGGAAAAAATGTGCTCATTGCTTCCTGAACACAAATCTCCACGTATTATATGGTCATTCTGATAAAAAAGACTTAAAATCCAACATTCAAGTAGCAAATAGCTACTCTGTTAAAAAGCTCAATTTTAACATTCAAGTAGCAAAAAGCTGTTGAAGACAATTGGGAAGTAACCTCAGAACAGTCCCCTGAGAAAAGAAAGAGGTAAGAATATTACAGCCTATCCTTTAGGCTAGGATTTTTCCAATTTCCCAGCTAACTCTGTGCAGATCACGGCATTACTTTTCACTCCTCAGCTTCCTCATCTGTAAAATGGAGTACATAAAGCTATTGAAAGCTCTGAGAGCAATGCTAGCATATATGCTTGTGACTGCCAGCTGTGATACTGGCTCTGGTTCAGAAGGACCAGATGAACAGGTTTCTACAGAGCTGCTGTGATTGTCTCAGACAGCCCTTCACACTGCACACAGACAATGCTTCAATGGCGGAGGATCATTCTTGGCTCATCCTGTGGTTGTTGCTGTCTATGTTCATCCGACAACTTCCACGCTCTGTGAACACGATTTTCCCATTAAAAACTAATATCTAGAGGGTAATTAATTTTCTGTGATCTATGTAGAGTTAATTTCCATTTACAAGACCAAATGGTGCATATAGCTGCTGAGTTCATGCGAGTGGTTCCAGGTGAGTGCGAAGGCTGATGTGTGACCTATGTAGGACATGGTGACCTGGGTCCCCACACTCCAAGCCACACAGCTTTGCAGAGGATTCTCTTTGCTGTGGTTTGCTACTCTGCTCTTTGACAAAGCTTTGGAAACTGTCAAGGAAGAAAAAAATAAGGCAGTGTGTTTTGAAAATGTAAAGGTGTGGCCTTACCTTCTGCGGCTGTTCACAGCAATGCACACTGCAAGGATCAGCGCAAGCACCACGAGTGCTACAACAATGATCAGCCAGTCTGCAGGGACAGATGAGGGAGGGGAAGAGAGCATGTGAATGTATCTCATGTGGTTTGGCCGCTTCACAGAACTGCAAAAACACAATCTCTTCTACTTTCTTTAAGCTGTCACACTCTTCTCCTAGCTTCCACGAATGTTTGTTTGATTTACAAAGTCTTTCTGTACAAATCAAACACATTTTCATCATTCAGCTATACACAGGCCAGTTCAGATTAAATACCCCATCACTGTTGTCACCTCTAAGCACCTTGGTGAGCACAGGTGAAGTGGAGCTGTTTCACTGATTTACTCCATTGGCAAAAGAAAAGGCTTAGCATGACACACTTACAATCCCAAGCACAGTAGCAGGATGACTTTTAGCACATTTTTAGTAAAGCAAGTTTCAAAACCTTCCCAGTAGCCTACTCTCTGTTATCATTATAGCTCTGCTATCATTACAGACAGGGGTCCTCTCCCAAGAGGTATGTCCTGTATCTTCTTCATTTGAAACAACTGTCCCTTGTTTAACAAGACTCACACATTTCATCTGGAGCAAATTACCTCTTCTAATAAGTTAATTATTAGTGCTCCATGGTGAAAAACTGGTAGGCATTCTTTTCATAGCATTCAAAATTTTCTGTGTGCTCTTTTCCATTTTGTTCCCATGTGACTAATGCAATGCCTTGAACTGAACACAGAGTTTCAGCTTTGGACTTGCTAGGCCTAAGTAGAGTGCGATAATTACTTCCTCTGTTTTAAAAATTACTTTACCACTAATAAGTTCCAGAATATATATGCATTCTTTTGCAGCTGTATCACGGTATTGGCTTCTTTTTATTCGGTTTTAGTCTGCAAACGCTGTTCTGGAAAGCTTGTCTCAGCTGTTATTTTTGCTGAACATTCTCATGGATATGATACTATGCATATAACTTTACTGAGTTTTGCCTGATTTAATTTCAATTTATAAAAGTTAATTGAATCTTAATCCCATTCTCCAGATGCATGGTTTCTCTCATCCTAATATTGCTGAAAAATTATGAGTTACAATATGCTCCATTTTTCAGACTACTTGCAAAATGCTGAATATTATCTGATTCAGAACAAAGTCTGAACAACTATATTTGACCTTCATTTTCATCTCTTCAGTTCATATAAAGACAAATCTGTATTTGGATTTTTAAAACATTTGACTTCATAAACCCACCTGGTACAGGGGCCGACCTTGGTTGTGAAGCTATTTTTGTTGTGGCCGTCTCACCAGGGGAAGTAGTGGATTCATCATGTCCCTTGTGTGGTCCTTGGTTACCATACTCACTAGAGGTAGAGCCTAAAGAACAAAAAGCCCCACCCATTAGGCCAAATATACTTCATGAATATTTAACAGCAATGTGCAAAGACTGTGATTTTAACAATGTAAAAATCATACTCCAGAAAGTCCATGCTGAAGCAATTAATGAGTGTCTATACTGAAAACTATCGCATAGACTATAAGCATGACACTCATTTGAACTATGGCTAGCTTTAGTATTTTGAGAAGCAAAACTCATGGTTTCCCCCTCTGGTCTACCGCCTATATTTCAGTTCTATCCCGACCCAGGATAAAACTGAACACCTAAAACTAATGCTGTCATAAAATAGAACAATAGTTCTCCGAATGCTTGTGACTTTGATAGCTACAGAGTGGGACTCTAAAAATTAGAAGTGTTTTTTTCCTAATAAGAAAAACTGTTCTCTGCAAACTTAGACATGGATCCTCTTGTCTTTTTCAATAATTTGGTTCCAAAATGATATTAGATCTTAAATTAGTCTCATAATTTCTGTGCTGGCCATACTGCTTAAACTTTTATGCAATTGCATTCCTGGCCCATGCTATTATCAAAGGGTATCCCAAGTCAAAAATTATCAGCAGACTATAGATACAGTAATTTCATCTGGGACTACTGCTTCAATATCACAAAAAAAAAAAAAAAAAAAAAAAAAAAAAAAAAAAAACCCAAAAAAAACCCCCCCCAAAAAAACCAAACAAACAAACAACAAAACAAAACAAAACAAAAAACAACAAAAAAAACCCACCACCAGATTTCCACCTCTCTGAATTCTTCCAGACTCTAAGAAATTAAACACTAATCAGCTGTGAAGTTATTTTTGTTTAACACACATTACAACTAATTTCTGTCCAGAATTTCTGATCTCATTTCCTAGTAACAGCTGGCAAATGCAAAACTGAGAAGCGTGTTTAATTCCCTCTGTGAAGTATAGCCAGCAGGCAGTTCATGAATTTTCCAGATGTTTTTATTATTTTTATTAACAAGAAACTTATTGACTGGAGTGTTGTTTGTTGCTATCTCACAACAAAGGACAGAGCAGAAATTCAACAGTGAAGAGTCTTGATCTACTGCCAAAGAATGCTGACCAAGAGGGATCTACTAACTTGTCTACACTACATCTCAGCAAACTTTTTTTAAAGTGCTTTGTATCATCTTTGAAAAATGCCAGAGCTTTTCCTCCACAAAACCCCTTAGAAAGGCATTCAGACATTTATTAAATTTTCTGTGCTTAGAAACCTGCTACGTTTGCTGCTCCTCTGAGCACTGAGAAGAAGAAGCAGGGGTCAGCCACATTCCCTGCTGTTCTGGCTCTGGGGAGATGCTTGCAAGTGGCAGGAAGGGATCCTCAAAAGCTCTCTACAATTCATTTTGGTTAACATACTAGATTTTTTTTCTTTATGGGCAGTTATTTTTTGTGTTCCTTCAGTGGATTGACTTGTTATTCTGTGGACACTTGGACACTTATTGTGATGTCTGACCACAGGTCAAACATTGCTGTAGGAAAAAAGCAAGTGAAAAACAGTGGTATGGTACATCAAACAATTCATTTGATTAGAGAAGGCCTTTAACAATACATTCATGAATCTTTTCCATTCCATTTCACCTGTACTGGGCAACATTACAAATGAATGAACCCTTCAAAAAATAAGCTTTTTGATGACAACAGTGGTATCTTAGTAATTCCCATATACTGTGTTCTTAAAATACACCAGGAGAAGGTAAATGAAAAAGGGAAGAGTTTCGAGAAAATGGCCTTCTGAGCCTTTTGTCAGGGTACTGACAGTGCAAAGATTCAATGCAGATATTCTCACTGAAAAAGATTCAAACTAGTTCTTACAGGTTTTATGTGCTCAAAACAGAAAGGTAGCAAACATTTTTTTCATAATGTGTAATGTCTGCACATAAAATTAACAAGGCAGCTTAAATTAAGTGAATAGGGCCTGTGAAATGAAAAAAAAGTTTCAGTGGGAAGACATTAATAAAAACGGCTTTAGCTGTCAAACAAAATTCTCTCAAATACATATTTTGCATCTATAGTACTATGCCTATGTCAAAAGACTATAACCAGGCAATTCTGTTAGAGCTGAATTTACTGGTTTATAAAAAATTATTGAAAAAATAATTAGCCCTAGTTCTACCTCACAATATATTAATTAATATTAATGAACTGTTAAGGGAATTAGATTTCAAGTGTTTTCTGTATAATGCTGTAAAAATATAGGTACATAATCTTGTTTATGTGCAAATGAATGCTCACAGAACGTTGGCCAAATTCTACTCTGAAATGGTTCCATTAACTTCCAAGAAAGTGCCTGAAAACAGTGTTTGGATTAGCTGAATTGGGAAAAAACCCCTTACTTTGATGATTATTTGTACAGAAACTACATTTGGGAATAAGGAAAAGTCCCTTCATTTCCTGTATTATTAGCACATGGCCACATATAAAAAAATACCAAAGGCTTTATGGAGTATAATAAGCAAACACTGTTAACTGCACTAACTTGATCAGAAGAATAACCCTTTGAAAAACAAGGCTGTTCACAAATGAAATGTCAGTTACAGCCCAGTAACAGCTACAGTTAAACACTGGAAAGATACCAACAGCACATATAGCTAGGAAAAAAATGGTGTCACAAAGCATTACCTTTCTCCTGTACATATTCTGCTAATGTAGAGGCACTACAGATGGAGGAAAAGTGACAGATAATTAAGGATTACATAGCTGTCATCTGTGGCCAGCAAAAAAAGAAAGACAAAATGCTATCACAACTGTATGGGCACAAGCAGAAAGTTTGCACTTCTCCATTTCAATAGTTGTGTTACCACATTCTGATAACAGAATACAAGAAAAGCTTATTTGCACAACACAATTTTCAGCCTTTTAGCAAATGCTTTTACCAGAAAGATATACCATTCATTACCTCTAATAAGCAGGTTAAAACCAGTAACAAAACCCAAAAAGGAAATCACAATATGACAACCACTTAAAATTATGCTTAGTACGCATTTTTGGATAATAGGCATTGTCCTCAATAACAACTGGATGGATAAATGAAAACGGTTATAATTCATGGTTCTTACTGGTAGTAAGAGGAGTCTGCAAGGGAATAAAACGGTCCTCAATGTCTGAAAAAACTTCAGGTATCCCATGGATATGGGAATCATCTGTGGTGTTTGCTGGTTCACTTTCCCTTCCAGGTGCAGTGCCAGGTGCCAGTGGCTCCTCGGTTGCTTTCTCTTGGTCAGCATCATCCATGGACCCTACGACTGCCATGATGGTGCCAAGATCAAGGAGCACTCACAAAAACCACCACTCACATAATTTCCTGGGCCACAGCAAGCCAGAAAGCACCTTCACCTTCCTCATGCAAAGCACAGGAGGAGGAGAGAAGACATAAAGGCCTCTCCTTCTTCTTCCACACTGTCACTGGCTTCTGAGAGGCCCCTAAGCTCCACATCTAGGCTCAGCATGTTGGAGCAAGATGCTGGTGATGTATACAGATGCCAGTGACAGATGGAAAGGGGAGACCTTTAGAAGAATAGATTTCAGCAGCAACAACCTGACCCTGTAACTCAGGAGTGAGCAGCCTCACCTTTGTCAGTCTTGCCTAGCAATACACAGGGGAAGAGACGTAAGAAACTGATGGCAGAATTTAAGGGATGAAATTCTTCTACGAATGCCCTGCCCTCACCACTGGGACACCACTCCCCAGTGATGGTGCTGCTGCTGAGTCACAGGACCAAGTCATCTGATTAACCTGCCAGAGCACCTCCACCACACCAGTCATGGCGCGAAAGCATATCCAGTCCGATCCCACTGACACACAGGAAAAGAAGATGAGGCCAGGGATTCAGAATCACCAAAGTGCATGTCTCACAGAATGTTTAGGAGATCACCCAAAAACATGCTTCAGCAAAGGACAGAAACCACCAAGTGCACCAGCAAGGAGTCCCTTATGCCTTGTTCACAGATCCCATGACAGATTTTTCAGTGCAAGTCCACGCTAAGAATGAAGATTCCCAGGATGAGAAAGATAGTGAAAGGAGGCATCTTCAGCAGAGATAATGTCTCATTTCACACCAGACATGAGAAATGAGTATGATCCATTATTCTTGCTGGTACCCATCAGAAGAGAGTCATTACCAGTTGTGGTCACACTGGTTGTGGTCCTGTGGAGGACTTCATCCCTGGGCGTATCTGGTGGATTCGTGATGCCTCCAGTGCCCTGTCCTGGTTCATCATCCCAAGGCAGAGGAGTTTGAGTTGGCTCTTTGTGGTGGGCCCCATCAGGAGAGGAAGCAGCTGTTACAACAAGGTGAGGTGCCCATGCTTCCTGGGTTACATCTTCTGGTGCCAGAATGTCAGTGGAGGCTGTGACTGCTGTGATGATGGCTAAGTTAACTTCAAAAACATTTTTAAAATGCACCTTAAACACTACTCCCTCTTCATTTTCATAATCTCTGCCTTTTTAATTTATTAGCTGATGTAGACTATGCAGCGAGAAGAAAAACAAAAAAACCCAAACAAAGCCACAAACAAAGAACATTCTCTGCATATGACACACACTTTTTGGGGTGTCTCTTCCTTCACTAATATTCACAATGCACCCTAAAATATTGGTTTTGAAAACACCAATTTTCAAACTGTTTAAAAGCGAGAAAACAGCAATATTATTTTCAGAATGAGTGTAAGAATTCCTGTTGGTACACGGGAATTAGATTAGAAAGACTTAATTTAAAACATTTGAACAAATTGCAAAATCATGCTTGGGTTTTGCAACTGACCCATTCATATTTAGAAAATATGAGTAGATGATAGAGAACACAACTATATTTTAATCCACAAATTGCATTTATAATCCACACAACTTGTAGTTTTCATAGCTCTCAGTCAAGTCCTAAGTGTTGAGGATTTAATCCATATAAAAATGGATTTTGAGGAAGAAAAGCAAAAGGATAACTGCTAATTTTTCCTTATAATTCCTTTTTTTAGAAAATTCAGGAAGAAAAGCTGCGAGAAGTTCCAAACAACCGCAGTGTGATAAAAGATCATCATATTGTATTAAATAAAAAAGCATTTTATTTAATACAATATGTACATACAATAAACTAAAAGTGTTTTGAATGAGGATAATTTTAAATGGATAACATGCAGAGTCTGGGAATTTAAGTTAGAACCTTGAAGTACTACATGAATAAACTCCAATAAATTATTTCAAATTTTACAGTAGGAAGAGAATATGTTGAAATATTAAGACCAGGAATGACCAGATATGAAAAAGAAACATTTACACTACCAGTCACCTCCAAAAAGCAACTGCTTTCTCAGTTAAAAATACAGCTGAGGAAAGTCAGAGGATGCAGGAAAAAAAATAACCTTAAACAGACAGGAATTCTTGTTGGGATATTCACATGCAACAAAATCATAAAAACATTTGCACTGCAATTTCACAACAAGAATGCACACTTTGAAGATGAGAAAGACAGGGAAAGGAGTCAGTTTCAGAAGAAATAATGTCTCATTTCACACCAGACGTGAGAAATGAGTACAATCCATTATTTTTACTGGTACCCATCGGAGGGGAGTCATTACCAGCTTCGGTCATTGTGGCTGTGGTCCTGTGGAGAACTTCATCCCCGGGGCCATCCGTGGGACTCATGATGCCTTCAGTGCTCATTTCTGATTCACTATCCCAAGGCAGAGGTGTTTGAGTTGGCTCTTTGTGGTGGGCACCCTCAGGAGAGACAGCAGCTGTTGTGATGGTTTAATAACAGATGATTTGAACAGATTATTTAATAGCTGTGAATTCCATGTGTGTGCTGCTGTGGCCTTCCCATTACCATCCCATCCAAGCCTCCTGTTCCCCTTAAAGCACTGTTACCCTTTTCTCTCAACAAAAAAGGCAGAGTAGTGAGACCTTATGCCCTGTACTTTGTCACTGCTCTTTCACAGTTTTGGTAAGACATATCGGTTTGCTATTCTCATCTGCTTTTTTACTTAATTAAAAAGATTCTCGAGGCCAGTGAAGACAGGGAAAGACACAGAGGCAGCAGTCAGAAGGATTCCCTGACCTGCATTCCCAGGATACCTACAGAGTCCCAGCTTCCTTGGCATTGTCCCTTGCTGTTACAGTGTGTTTCACATTACAGGTATCAATACTGACAGTCAAGAAGATATGAAGGCCTCTGCTTCCTCCTCCACACTGTCACTGGCTTCTGAGAGACCCTTAAGCTCCACATTTAAGCTCTGCATGTTGGAGCAAGATGCTAGCAACAAATACAGATTCCAGTGGCAGATGGAGAGGGGAGACCTCCGGAAGAAGAGATCACATCATGTTTTTAGAACATTATTTTGATGTTACGAATACTGCATTATATGAGAATGCATCATGATGCTGTGTCATGCCAGTTTTATAGATTCCTGCCTCTCATCATTCTGTGAATGAACCAGAGGGATAAATATTTCAATGAAGTCTATGAAAAGAACACTCTTTTACCAGGTGAATATCCACAAGTTAAATGGTTTAACCTCTCGAGGTACAAATATACATAAGTACGGATTTGACTTTATGATAAAGACAGTCTGGCAGCACCAAAAAATATAATTTATGTAATGAGCTGGATGCAATTTCACAGCCATACTTCACTAAGGAATGAAAAGCCCTATAAGTGGTGTTGGCAAGTGAAGAACAAATGCTTTATATGGAGCTAAAATTGAAATCTTCTGTGTCACCACCACTCAGAGCTCAGAGAAAATGAATCACTCTACAGCTTGTCATTATTTTAAGAGGTCAGTAATTACTCCTGTCCACAAGTTCATACAATATCTTTCCAGGAGAGGCCATCTGAGAGACAGAAGTGGTGCAACATACATAACAGACATTTTTACTAGTACCTGTAGTGGAAGACTCTCTTTCATGATTGTTCTCTCTGGAAGGAGTAACTCCATCTGTTACAGCAGGCCATGTGGCATAATCCTCTCCCTCATCCCAGCCCGGATACGCCAATGGGTCTTGTGCTGAGTCGTTCTGTTTGGCCCCATGGCTGGGGACCACAGCTGTGATGATGATGGTGAAGCAATTATGAACTCAGTATATAAAGATCCATTTCTCACATATTTCTCCTCTTCAGTTCTTGTCTCTATGACAGGCCTTGCTCTCATGTCTACTACATTTAATGGCAAAGAGAAGTAAAGTAGATTTGCTTCTCATCCTGGTGTATATTTAGAAAAGCTGCCTACTGTCATGAGTAGGACCAAAACTCCGTCCTCAAATTGAGAGCATTTGCTTTTCAGAATCAAGGTGTTTTACTATTTTTCAAAAGTATTTCTCTGAATCTTGCTATTGACTTTGTATTGCTGAATATCAAACCAAAATTCACTGATGCAGAATTAAAAACGTCAAAGACATAAATAACTGCACGGATATGACCCTGACCCATCAATAAGATTTTAATCACATCATTTCAGTGTGGTGACTATATCCCATTTTTTCCCCAAAAAACTTCACTGTTTCATTAGTTGCAGCATTCCAGGAAAACAGATAAGGAAGTGTGACAAAGGGGAATGCTAGGTGATGCTACAGATTTGTGAATGGTGCACACAATGAATAAGATAGCATTCAGCTGGAGAATATTTGATATTGTAGTTATTTAGAAAAACACTATACATATCAACCAACCTGCACTTTTTATTAGACAATCATAGCAAAAGAATACCCAAATCTTGTAAAAAGCATAAACCTTCTTAACCCCTTCAAGCCAATAAGGGGAAAAAAGAAAAGCAAGAAATTTGCCACAGTGTCTTACAATTTTACTTGCAAAGAGGCCATTATGTATTGCTATAGTAGTGTAGTATAACAGATTATCAGACCTGTACTTGACAATCCGCAAGAGCAGATGATGACTGTGGTGCATACACTGTTGGCAGTGCTTACCACAGCACATCTGTCATTAACTCGTAAGTTTGGTACATTCACAGGAACAGAAATTAAAATACACCAATTTTCAGTTACCACCTTTACAGCATAATTTGATATTTACGTTTCAATTGATTAATCCAATGAAAGAGAGAAGCCTCTCTCTAATGCTACATTATGCTTTGTTTTCTTCCCTTCATCACCAGTATCATCTTGCCATAGTTCAAAAGTGGGATGAGTAGACATTTTATATAATTTTTTTTAGATATAAGTGCCATTAACAAAAACTGGAAAAAAAAAATCCCAGGTCCAATAATGGCTTGCAACAGGGGAGTGAACACAGTTCCCAAAGGAGTGAAAAATGCAGCGCACGTTACTATTTTTCCATTTAAACCTCCTCTGTTACCTACAGACAAAACCCTGGTAGGTAACTTGTTGAAAGGTTATGACTGCATGAAACACAACACAAAACGTAGGAGACAGTTACAGAATTAACCTACTAAAGGTCTTGACATGCAAGACAAATAGGAGAGAAACATCCAGGAACAAGTCTGAAGAAAAGACTAATTAAAAACTATATACAACATTCTAATTGTTCAGGTTTATTCACAGAACCTGTGTTATGCCCTTAGAATGGAAAACTGTTACTAAAAAATCCTAAAACTAAATCTTCAGAAAACCCTGAAAATTTACTAGAATGTGACCTGTAATATTACCTGTAGAAGTTTCCTTTCCAACATAATTTTCACCTGCAGTAGTAAATTCATGTTGTTCAATAATGCCAGTGGTATTTGCAGGGTTTTGTTCTTGACTGATCTCTCCAGAATGAATGCTGTGTAATAGTGGATGTCGGGTTGGTCCTTGATGCTTTTCACTTTCACTTGTAACTAGCACTGGTAAGATGATGATTGAATCAATAAGGATCAAAATACTCAGTATTATCCTTATCATCATGGTCTACATAGCACGGGTGTTTGGCTTTTGCATTTTGGCTTTTTCTTGTTGTTGTTGCATTTCATGTGAAATGAAAGATGAAAGAAAACAAAAGTCCTTCAGACACCTTATCACACAAAAGCATTCCCAGGAGCAGCAGAAGATTTAAGTACACTAAAAAGGATCCCAATGACCAGTGGAAGATAAAAGATACCCGAGAGGCAGAAGAGCTCATAGAAACAACAGTTTGCATCTCTGTTTAATACTTATTAATACTAACTTAACTGTTGAGTTTGTGTGTTCTGGGTTTTTAAAGTAAAACACTGACGAACTTTCTTTTTTGAGTTATCTCAACTGCACAATTACAAATCTGGCCCTAAGGAAATTGTACTTTCTTCTGAGATTGGATGAATTAAATAAGTAGGTTCATATAAGTAGATAGGAATACTTATTTTGAACTCAATAATAATTAAAGCTCTTACCAATAAAATTAATTAATTGCTTACTCTTTAACTTGCTGTTCTTTACACAGCAGAAGATGCAGACAGAAATAAGCTGAAGTACCACCACCATAAGAGATGTTCTAATGAAGGTTTGGAAAAGATACATCAATAAACCTAAGATGAGCATAAGAACTCAGCTGGAAATATATTTGCCTTAAGTTTCAAACATTTCCATGAATGGTATATAAAAGTAAAGCTAAGGTCCTTAATCAGTGCATGCAAAGAGTGAGCTGGATGTGTTATATATGTCATAAGTCACCAGACAGAGAAACGATGCTATTTCCCAAGAAGAGGAAAACTGCAAGAATATTCATCTTCACATTCAGGCAATGAAATATTCATAAAGAGAGAACTCATGCAAAAGTAATTCATTATTCTTAAATTAAACCTATTACATATAGTCTTACAAAAAAAAGAGGTAAGATTAATCAGTGTATGAATACAACTGATCTAACAATACTTCACCACTAAAAGAAAGTTATCATAAAAACCATTTCTGTTTGATTACAGAACCTGTTCTAATGATCGTTGTATAAACTTCCACTGTTCAAAACAATCTCAGAACCAGAGAGACACGGAAAAATAGCTTGAGAATGCACTATTTAAGCTTTTGCCTACAGGAAGACCTTAGAATTGAATCTTTTGGTATCTCAATTGACTACTGGCACTAACACTGGTAACAAAATGTTCATGTTCATCTGGAGGTAGTATATTATCCTTTGTAGGACAATTTATGCATTTGAAACACTAGCTCCCTTTTTTGTCTTTTGTCCTCAGATTTTATGATAGAAACTTTTAAGGGGAAAAAGGGAATTATTTTCTCACCAAGGTGGGTCACCAGAATACAGTCTGCTCAGTTTTATTGAACACTACTGGCAGTGCGAATTTAAAATACCAGAGATGTGAGGAAAAGTGGCAAGAAGTGAACTTTAGATGCATAAGATAGACTTGGAGTGACAGATGAATGTCACAGATGCCACCTCTGGGAGCTCCAGTACAAATAATGTAAAGATGTTACAACAAACTGAGGCTAATGGTATGGGTATCACAAACAGTCACAGCCTGAGTATCACTGAATTGTATCAGAAATCTGAGTATTATCTGAAATGCTTGATTGCTTTACCCCTGCTAGCAGAGCTACGATACTGCTCCTCTTCATCTGTAAAGGTGGGGTTCCAATGGTCTTGTGTGGTGATTTCCAGAAGTGTTTCGTGTTGTGAGTTCACAGCTGTTGGGACAACAGAGGATTCAATGCTGACTATGCTCTAAATCTACTGTCTCTGTGTGCCATAAAGGTGATGAAAAATGCAAGTTCTTGCATTCTCTAGCTATAGTCCCTTTATTCTTCTTATCAAATCCCTTCACATCAAACCAGTTGTTCTTTTCTTTGCATTCAACATATGCAAAGTTTCCTGAGAAAAATGGGAAAAACAAGCAGCAGAAGAATAATGTGCAGTAGAAATAATGCAAAATCATGACAGCAGTTGTAGAAATGCAAACTTATGATTTAGGAATAATGCTGGACCTATGGAATATGGCAGATGTCTCAATACACATAAAACATGCCTGCTAAGTACTCAAGAAGTACTCAAGAAGAACCATATTAGAATATCCATGACTGAGCAAAAAAGTGATGGTAAGCAAAAAAATGAGAGGACCTTGACAACCACCAGGAAGCCAGTATTAGTCAAGAAAGTTATAATACAATTAAAAAGATAGAACTTCTACAAGAGTCTTTGACCAGAGACTGAATACACTCCACCCATGGATCATGCAGACACCACTAGCCATCAAAGGTATGGAATGCAGTACACCTGTGGGACAAGTTACCAATGCAGAGTGTCAAAGATAAATAAACACCAAAACTATCCAAAGCACAGGAAGAAAAATAAAAAGTCCCAAAGCAAGATGAATTCCTGATTTTGCATCTTCTACTAAAAATGGAAACCACTGCTAAAAAACACAAATACTCCACTATCTTCAAAAAAATAAAAGGCTTATGAACAGTGACTGCTGAGTAAATAAGAGCACAGACAACAGACACATTAAGATGCACTTAAAATTTAAAAAAAATTACAAAAATAGGACAGATTGATATCTTTGTACAAATAAGAGCATTAGAGTATAGTCTCTATAGCAGCATCCATGCTAAATAAAGCCCCAGGGCTGGGGCCATTCCCTGGTCATAAAGCCAAGTAGCAGTTTGTGTACTTCAGTGACAACATAATATATAGCTTTGACCTTCATCTGTGGGGTTTTTCTGGTTTTCAGACAAAACCATTTTATCCATGGATAGCTTTTGAATCAAAAAAGCTGTATATTAAAATATCTCAATTGTACTGCTGGATGATGCCGAGACATCTGAGGTCACAGAACAAATGAGATGATGTTAGAAGACTGCATGGGAGGTGTGCAGAAGGTAGCAAACATGAGACTGTTTTGTTGACAGCTCCCAGTGAAAAAGGGACTTGGGGTTTGGCCTTTTCAAATTTTGCCTGTGAGCATCTATCACAGACAGGAAGTCTGCTATTGAACACCTGTAGGTTACATATAACATGAACTAGAATTATTTTAACACTTAAAAAAAATTAACAGAATGAAAGATAAACTTTGTCTTGAAAAATCATGAGTAAATGCAAACATGAAGCTGAGATGCTAATTTTAAGTAGTGAAATAAGAGATATTACTTAAAACATAGGAACCTGACATAATTTTCCAGTCATGAAAGAGGTATTTCTGAACGGAACAGCTGATGAGAAGGTCATCCAATTTTCAAACAATATATGTATGGCAAAGGAGGAGGAGCATCAGGTAGGATAGGAAAATCAAGGAAGAAACCATCCAAAGACAACAGAAGTTCCTTACTCGTACTCGAAGCAGTCTCGTCCTTGGCCACACTCCCGCCCCAGCCTGGAAGTACTGTGGGGTACAGCATCTCCTCAGAAGAGTCTTCATCATCTGAATCACTGCCACTGGAGGTCACATCTGCTGTGATGATGTTAAATCTGCCATGAAGCCCTAACCCACAAGGCCTTCTGCTGGCAGCAGTTCAGCTTTCCTGCCTCCCCTACTCTCAGCCTAACAATCCCAGAGCAGAATTTACAGCCCTGTGCTTCCCAGGGGCCATAGCTGCTCCTGGCCTTTTCACTCACAAGGGGTTCTCCACTCTGCCATGGCCCTGCTGAAGCTGCCCCACTAGGGCTCTTAGATACATTTTGGAACCCTTTGCATGCTCACAGCACCAACCATGCCCTGTCCTCTTCTAGCAGGTAGAGCAGAGTGTGCTGCCTTGAAAACCCGTCCTTCCTCTCTCCTACAAGTACTTCTTATTGGCACAGTCTGCTCCTAAACTGCTTCCAAACAAGAAAAAAGAAAGACCCAGGCACATGCTTTACAGAATGACTCCCATACTCATCCTTTTCAGACAGGCAGAATGCCTCCACAGCACATGGACAGTGTGGACAACTGCTCCATTGCTACCACACGTACAGTGAGAGAGTGCCCCGGAATTTGCTTCTCCTTCTTCAAGCATGATGCAATGGACAGCAGTGATAAATGCCACAGATTTACTCCCCATTTCACTTAGAGTTTGTGGACCTTGCTGCCCTGGTCTCTGCTAATTCAGCCCCTAATCAAAGCAGCCTCTTAGCATTCTTTACCCTTGGTTGCTGCTGGCGTGGGTTCTTGCGTCTTCTCTCCAAGATTCAACCACGACCAGTGGTCTAAGAGCGGATTCCACCAAGCTGAGGTGGTGGTTGTCTCCAGGCTGTCATGATGAGGCCCTGGAGCTGATAGGACACGGTTCATTTAACCAAGATCTTGTGATTATTTCTTGAGAAGCAACTTTTCCTCCAGCAAAGTCAAGTCCCCCAGCACCAACACCTTGAGCAGGCTCATGCCCAGAGATGGATGTGAGAGCAGGGCGAATGCATGAACCCACGGTGTCATTACATTCCTCCAACACGTAGCCAGATGCAAGCATTGTGTCAGTCCCAGGAAAGAACACGCTCCCTTGAGAGCAGCCATCAAAAAGCCCTGTGGGACTTTTCACCCCTTCACGCTCCATAAGGTTAATGAGCTCCTCACAGGCTCTGACAGAAGGAGAGAGTAGAGAGTCTTTGAAATAGAGTCCAGAATGAGGAGCATCCACCAAGGTGACAGAAAGGTCAAAGAAATATCCACAAACCAGTGCTGTCAAGGACCTGAGCTCAGAACTGAGGCTATTCCTCTCAAAAGGCACATGCACTCCCCTTGACATGATGCTGTCAGCTTATTTTACACCAGAACCACTTTCCAGGTAGGCATTAGTATATCACAGGGAGAGAGGTAAAGCTTTACTTGTATCCCATTACCAATCCACAACATTTTCTCAGAACACACCATATCAAATATTACGTTCTACAGCTTTATGATAGATATTTCTGAATAGGAAGATGCTTCTGCATCGAAAAATTACAGGAATCTACAGCCTTTACATCCACTGTGCATCCAAATAGGTATTGGCATGCAAATAGATATAAATCTTCTTTTTTGGACTGCTCTCCATGTCACTTTCTCCTGTGCAACTGAGTATTTGATGACTTCTCAGAGAGATGCACAGCTTATACTTTATCTCTTTCTAAAAGGAGTGCTAGGTTACTGATTCATTTATAATACAGTAAAATTAAACTATATGACTTAAACACTTCGGCATTAAAGTGATGTTGCTGGATAACAGCCAAAGCTATCAGAAAAGCCCAGGTGCATAACTTTTATTATCTTTTTTTTTTCCCAGAGAACCAGTTATCAATCCTAACCCTGTAAACAAATATGCCAAAGCTATCGCTTCTGTGATACACATTTATCAGTATTTGACGCATTTTATCACATTGCTCTATAGCTCCTTTGATCTTTTCAAATCTTAAATATCTCTAGTTTTCCCTCTGTAAAACAGTCTTGCCCATGAGATAGAACCGCAAGCAACAGGAAGGGACATACATATTTAGGACCAATACATTTGATAATCAAGTATTAAAATGGAAACAGAAAACTTTCCTGTACAGAAACAATGTACAGATTTTTACAGTGGGTACAGAAACACCAATACAAGGAAACATTAAGTCACACGTGCACACAAAGGCAAACATACAGGAAGGATAAATCACCATCAGAGTCAACCAAACTTCCTACTATTACCAGGCGGGATTTTCTTCCCCTTCCACCCATTACAGGCAAACTTTTGTAACAAAAGCTTTCACTGGAAACAAGCACCAGAAAATTCACTACTTTTTTTCAACCTTTGGGGTAAAATCAACCTAATATTTTTTTTTCTATCTACATACTTAGAAGGTGTTACTAAGTTTCATGTCTTCTGAGAAAAGATGCTTGGGTTTAATAATTTATGTCTTTTAGCAAAGCTTTTGCTAACTGTGTAATGCATACAGCCATTCTTCATCTATCCTGTGATTTCTAAATACAGTGACAAGGGCACCATTTCTCCAAGTCACTTAGACTATTTGACTAACTATCAGCAACCAACAGACAATCAAGCAAATTCCTCATGGATTCCTCTGATGGGGAAAAAAAAAGAAGTAAAGAGCCAGTGGGAAGAAACTTTCATTTCTATCGGTTTGATCTTTACTACAACATGCCTCTGTAGATTTCCTCTGTATAATTAAAATGTTCTCCCTTCAGGTTCACTTTATTTTCTGAGGCAAAGATCTTTATCAGTCTAACCATGAGAACTAATGTGAACATATGTACATTATTTCCACTTTAAAATATGGAAGAGGACTTCAAAGGCTTTTTACTTATTATAGCTGCTGTGCACTACACACTTGATAAAAACATCACAAGCAGTTTTCCAACTCAGTAAAGCTATTTAAGGACAAAGAAGAGAAAATGGCTACTGTTCTTTCTGGGTCCTCAAAGACTGTGGAGCCACCACAGTCCCCAGGTTTTTTTCATGCATATTGCCAACAGCAAGGATGAAATTAGTTTTTGCAGTGCACAAATGGCTTGTCAGTTGGAACTGCCGCATAAAGCACTGCCTTGGTTAGCAAGGTCATGGTATTGACATGGATTACCTACATTCACAACCATAAATAACATCACGAATCTACAAAAATATCCTTTTCTACTTCAGAAATAAATTGACTTCAAGTGATAATAGGTGGTACTAATTTGTGATGCCTCATAGACTAAGTAGGTGTGATAAAACACCCGTGGGAAACCCAAAACAACAATCTTTCTAAGCTCAGGCACAAACTCCACAAGCATTAAAGCAAATCTACTGTAAATGATTTTTCTCCCCTTGTCTCAGAGAGCGAAGTTCATTTCCCATTTAACCAGACTGGAAAGTAGTGTATTTCAATGTCTTTCCAATTTCTGAAGTGTTGTATACCTCACTACTTACCAGCATGCTCATCTGGAAGAAGAAAGCAGTTTTAATGTGATCTATGTGTAATGTAGTTATTATGAAATATAAATCTTACTAGTACTTGCAGGGTACCATCTGTCATCCTCTTCATGGAAATCACCAGCCACTGTCCCCAAAGAGATGTCAGGTGACACAGCATCTGTATGATGATGGATAAATCATTACTATTTCATTAACTCAGTTGCAATACAGTACTCACAAGTACTTTGACTGTTCTACCCTGCAAGCTTCATTCCTTCATTTTTTGATCCAAGAGAGAAGAAAGATGCAGACCCCACATAAGCTTACCTTACTGACACAGTAAGGTCACCACTCAAACAGATAATTTGAAGAGAAGAATGTATTACAATGATAATGAACAGTCTGGCAACTACCTGTTCATGTGATACAAGGCCTCATTGTAGCTGTATGCCATGAGGATAGGGATCCTAGAGCAATGAGTGATGTTATTCGTATTCCCCTCTGCTGAGATATATAAATCTAGACTATGCATGCAAGCAGAGCTGGAAACTGCCATCTGTAATGGCAAGCAACAGATATACACAGCACACACCTCGGGGAATGTGGGGAATGTTTCTGATCCTAGCTCGTTAGCAAGAGAATCTTAGGATTTACCGTCCATGGTGCTAGCTACATGTCAAAACAAGCATAACATGCCATGAGTATACCACCAGTGAAAAGTAATTTTATAATCCTAATGCTCTTGCTTTTTTTAAAATTAATTTCAGTATGTATTGAGGATAGTTATTGGTAAGTTACTGATAAGTTATTGGTGATATGATAAAAAGCCGTAGTCACACAGAAAGCTTTACTGTACTTAGAGGATGACTTATATGTGTATCTCTAATGTTCAATGGGAGCACATCTTTTAAACTGATAATTTCAGCCATAAAAGCAACATAAAAGATCAAATAAGTAGAAAAGAATAAAGCATTTGTATTTGGCAGGGTCCCATGAAATTAATGTCAACCTACAGTCCTTACCATAATCTTTTCCAGGAATTTCTTTTTCACCTCCTCCAGAAGTATGATCTGGCAGCTGTGAGACTGGAGTAGGACTTCCATAATACGAGGGGCTGGATCTCCTGATGGAGGCATCCATGGGAGTTGTCTCATGGGTTGATCCACTACCTGCATTTTCATCATCCAGCCCCGAGGTTGAGGATTCCCCACTGGTATGACGCGTGCCATCCGCATTGTAGCGGGAGCCGTCTGCGTTGTCAATGACTGTGGAAATGAATCAAACAGCTAATATCAAGGAGCTGCACAGTTATAATAAAGGGTAACACCTATGGATTAATACCAGTTCTCCCATTTTTGCCCTCCTATCTAACCTAGATAATACATCACTAAAATATGTCTAATGCATATATGCTAATTTATATATTTGTCACATCTGTGGCACCTGACTTGCATCACTTATTTTTTATCAAACTGCTTGATTTAATGTAAAATCTTGGCATTTTTAAAGTCAATCAGAATTTAGAATTGGAAGAAATAATTTGTTATGAGCCTTTTTAAAGCTTCCAGCAGCTTTTCTAACAAACAGCTCAAATCAAACGTAGGAAGGTTGCAGTCTTAAGCAAATTCCTGTATGTCAAAGGGATGTTAGCAGATCTGAGGTGCCAAAAATGTCAAATATCTGTACAAAAAATGTTTGGTACCCTGATATAGACCAAACTCCACAGGCTTTAGGGGAAGACAAGTGAATAGTTGCTTTAATTTCTATTTAACATCTCAAGTTCTTTTTCTTATGTTTGGCTTGTCTTTTTTAATATTAGTGATTTTTATGTAAAAAAAAGGTAACCAGTTACTAAAATTTGAGCAAGTGCATGTCTTTCTAATCAGTACAGTACCTGTTTCATCCTGATTACTGAGTAAAGAAGTATCTATTTTTACAACTGGCTCACATGATTTTTCCTCTGTTTCTGTGAAAGAAGGAAAATAGAAAGTATTAATTTGAAAAAAATGGATTAAAAAATCACATCCATTGTACATAATGACAAAACATCAGCTTCAGATAAGGAGGACTGAAAACAAATTTCCAAACATATGTTATTCACTGATGTACCACCTCCCCAGGTGGGGCACTTCGAGATTGTTCTGTCAGCTAACAAGAAGATTCTCCATTTCCATAACCATTCCAAAAAATGGCTGCAATTAATGCCAGTTAAAACAGCCTTATGACCCAGTTTCAGTGCAGTCAGACCCACCGTCATTGTGGCAGTGGCAACTCTAACCCTTTTTAGCTGGCAGGACTCTGTCCGCTCCACGGAGGGCTGTGCAGAGGCAGCGTGTGCCCTGCTCCCGTGAGCACTGCAGGCTCCTGTGGGCTGAACTGCCCCACCTGGGGCTGGTGTACGTGCTACCTGCTCACACTGCTGTTAGGGAATAACACTTGGGAGGAGTTATAAAGATCTGGAGGGGATACATCACCACAGTGGTCATCTGTGAATAATCATCTGTGAGTGACAGACAATGGTAACTCACATGATACTATGCCAATGCAGAGATTTTTCATTATATCATTAGCAAGAACAAAATCAAAAACTATCACTGCATTTAAATTATCAATGAACTTTTCCTACATCTTTCTCTAAGAACTCTCTGCTTCCACTATGAATGTCACAATCTACTGAAATTAAAGATCGTCGAAGTTAATTTAGATTTTATTTTCAATACTGTGTTCAGTGTCTGTCATCGATATACATTTTCCTGATAATTTACTACAGTATGTCCAACTATTAAAAAGTCCAAAACCTTAGGTGAAAGCGGTCTGCTGCTGATGCACATTGCTGTCCAGCTGCCTCATGTCTACATGGAGATTTCCCTGAACAAATAGTGAATCAATCTGCAAGCAGGAGAGCAGCAGCCGTGTCCCTGGGCCTGGGATGGTCAGCACAGGCCTTGGAGCTGCTGCAGGTGGCAACCATTCCTAAAACACAAAAAACTGCTCTTGGCTGTAAAGTTCGTGTCTGCAGGAACAGAAGAGCTGAGTGCCATGGCTGACAACAGTTATCTCTTTCAGGTTCACCACTGCAGTGGTCCACTTCACTAAGCCATTATAATGAACTGTTCTGAAGCTGCAAAGTCTGTCCCAAGGCCAGAAAAATCATTTCGTTCAAAACACACTGATGACAAAATGGTCACTGCTGACATGACAGATACACATCTAGAGGCTGACAAAATGCATCTCTTCTCAGCTGAAAACCAGGCTATGTTTATTATTTAAACCCTCATTCCACTACCTTAAATAGGAGATTACATATGTTATTTTTAGTTAATCTGTTTCAAAAATGCGTCATAAAATCATCTCCTTACCTGTCGCATTGTAGCAGTATGCATCATAACGAGCAGTTGTATTTGCTGAAATTTTGTAGATGCCAGTGTTATTTGCTGCACAAAGATGATAGGGATTGATACGTGGGATAACAATATGCCCCACCACGAAACCATACCTGTGAAGAACAGAAGTAAATAAACCATATTACTTACTCTAGCAGATGTCACCTCAAACATTAAGAAGCCACAAAGAAGCCATTACTTTTTAAAAGTGCATGCATTTATTCATACTGTTTTGTTGCTTTTTTGTTCCTTTTTCATTTGAGTGTTCCTTTCTCACATGCAGCTACATCAGCTTCCCATCACTCAACATTATTTTGTGTTTAATTTCTAGACCTAAACCCATTTAAACTAAATATGCATCTTATTTGCTAGCTAGGGGGATCAGTTCCAGAGCAAGGGAGTGAAAGTGAGGGAGGTGAGTGCACTTTTTGTTCAGTGTGAGTTTGTATTACCTGAAACTAAATTCTCATTCTTTAGGGATTCACATTTTCATTGCTTTGACATGCCACACTGCTCAGTGACACTTCACACAGAAATGTTGAGGGCTCAATTTATGGTGCCTGAGCAAGTTCAAAGAATGATTGCAACACACATAATTTTCTGCAAAGACTGACAGCCGAGCAAAATATTCAAATACAAGAATCATTCATCCACAAATTCTTACAGTACCTTTCAGCTGAACAGTGTGATTATTGTGCACAGAGCTCACATAATTCAGTGAAGACTGCAGTTACATAAGGTACAATACATTATTACTGTTTTGCATTCCTGTAACTCCTGATTGATTCCAATGCATTTAACTGGAGATGTGATAGCATGGTAACAAGAACTGGGGTTTGGTTTGGGTTTTGATTTACTTCTTGAGAGGAATGATTTATCAGGGAGGAGTAAATGTCACAGCTTTGCAGTTTTTTATCTACGAACATCATTCCAGTTTCATGTCTAATGTGCAGATACTTGCAATTCTGAAACTCTCTTGTAGGTGGAATCATAAATTACTTTACTCAGACTCCCAACTAAGCCTACAATGCTGACACTTTACAAACCATTACTGATCTACTTGTGTTATGATCTGTTGATTCATCCTATTCACATATATTTGGATGGTTATATGCAGCATATTTTCCCTCTCCTACTCATGTTTAATAAGAGCTAAAGCTTACTGACAAGGACTACTTCTACCACAGGATCAACAAATGAAAGTAATAGGGTGGGAGAGCTGGCCAGAAGGAAGAGAGGAATAAATCCTATCTACATGGCTTACATGTCCAAATCTGTCCTCTGGTAAATTGTGAATTAGGGAAAATTGTAACATTAATTAAAAATTACAGTTTCCCCATGGGAAAAAAAAAAATCCCTCTTCTTCTTTCAATTGCCTTTATATTTTAGCTTTAGAAAATACTTTCCATAATTTAGAATACTCACAATTGCTTGCATAGAATTCTCTACCCCTACGCATTATTCAGCATTTGATCTCTAAATACTGCGTAATGCTGAGCAATTCAGCATGCTGTGTATGTTCATGTGCTAATGTCAGAAAAAGAACATTCCTACTGTGTTATGAAGGACTTTCCCCTCAAAGTAAAGAACTGTTTCTAGTCTTTATGTAATACAATTTTAAATTACATTTCATTTCTAATGGAAGAATCCTCTAAGAATTCTCTGTTCACATATTCCACCACCACAATACTTGTGAAATGAACATGCCAGAATAGAAAAGAATTGTAAGCAGTATTAATGTCAGTACTATTTCTCATGGTACCAGAGTGAAAGTTAGAATTTTGGAGAAATGTCCACTGAATTTTTCTGTGCCAGTTAGAAGATAAATTCCATTTCTCCATGTTTGCTGTTTAAGTTAGACTGCAGTAAAGTTGAAAATCTGCTGACATTTATTTAAACTCCATAATGGTGTACCACATGAATCTCCTGGGCTGCAGTGATCACGCAGTGGTGAAGTTTGCAGTCCTGAGAGAAATGTGAGGTGAGGAGAAGAGTAAAGTCAAACCCCTGAATTTTAAGGAAGTAAACTTCCAGCACTTCAAGGAGGTAGTCAATAGGCCCTCCCGGGAAACTGCTCTCAGGGACAAGGGTGCAGAACAGAGATGGCAGGTCTTCAAGGATTCCTTCCAAAGAGCACAAGAGCTCTTGATGCCAGTTTAAGAAATCAGGAAACCAAGCCAAGAGACCTGCACGGCTGTGTTGGGACTACAGGACAGGAAGGAAATGCACAGGCAGTGGAAGCAGGGTACCAATACCAGCTAGGATATAAACACACTGAGAACGGCCTGCCCAGATAAACCTGGGGTACTGCTGGATGAGAGGCTGGACTCAAACCGGCAGTGCCTGCTTCCAGCCCAGAAAGCCAAACACATCCTGGGCTGCACCCAAAGCAGCATCCAAAGCAGCAGGTCAAGGGAGATTTTCCCTCTCTTCTCTGTTTTGCTGAGACCCCACCTGAAGTGCTGTGTCCAGCACTGGGATCCCCAGCACAAGAAGGACATGGACTTGTTGGAGCAAGTCCAGAGGAGGGTCATAAAGTTGATCAGAGGGACAAAGCACCTCTGCTATGAGGAAACACTGAGAAAATTGGAATTGTTCAGCCTCACATATTTTTATATTAGTATTCACTCAATTTTTTAAAATTAAAAGTTTTCTGTAACTTCTAGTCTCTTGGTCTAGTTATTTTTTGAGAAACTGGGAAGTCTGCATCATCCACATTAGTTGCCCTATACATCATTAATTGTAGCAGGTTATTAGGTCACTTGACAACATAATTTTGGGATTTTTGATAACTATTGTAGCTGTCATCTGAAACATCTCCATTCACAGTTACAAGAACACACTAATACTGTGACCATTTTGTCACTGGGATATTGAGTTTATCCCTCACAGTACCACCTGCTGCTTTTTACTGTTCCTTGGCAAGACCAAATTCCATACGCTCCATCCTCAGCCTCTGACCTCACACTGGGTCCTTACTTTTCACATACTTATCTCACCAGTTGTTCAGAGACACACTAGGATCTGAACATCTTCCTAATTAGCTTATTATACAGTCAATCTTTTTTTACCTTTAGATTTTATTTGTGAGAGGTTATGATTCTTTTTTAAAGATAAATGATAAAAGCTACGTGCATCAAGGACTTACTTATTACTGGACTCGGAGCAAACATACACATGCACAAAAATGTTTTGTTCATTATAGAATATAACTTATTGAACTAATCTTAACATCTACAGTAAGTCAAATGCAGTTATTACACTAGTGGTGTCATTATGTTCTCCAGAATTTCTTTACCTGCAAGTTTCAAATCCAAGCTCATGAGCTTTCTTCAGCTGCTCTAGTGTTGCCAAGGTACTGTTGAGTGCTCTGCAGAGTTCAATTGCTTCAGATCGTGTGAGACTGTAGCGACCATCTTTTTCAACATGAAAAACTCCTCCATATCTGCAACTTACATTGAATTCTGTTATCAAAGAAAAAGAAAAATAAAAAAAAAAGTTAAAAATTTAGATCTAATGCTTCACTGAAGACCTGGAAATTATTTATTTTCAAGTATAATGCTTTCAAAGCAAACAAGCAACAAATAACAGCTACCAATTTATTCAGAAAAAGCAGTGCCACTTTCAGTCACCTTTTTCATACTTCCCCTCTTTGGGCTGAGGCATAAGCCAGATCTCCAGCCTTCCCAAAACTAGCAATATAACATGTTTTTGTGAGGTGTCTAGGACTTTTAACATACCATTAACAGTAATGTGCAGAAGAAACGGTTAATAATAATAACAATATCAATACAAATAAGAATAATCATGTACATAGAGTGAAATGGCAAAACAACAGGACACCTCAAAGCAATGTGAATTAATTTGCTTCTGCCCCACATTTCCCTCAAGAGAAAAAAAGCAGTTGCAACTCCTGACTAGAATGACAACTGCAAAGCACACTTCATAGGAGTAGCTATTATTTCCAGTGCAAAGATGAGGATGAATCATTTTTATCTTAATTTTAATGGAAGTTCCACGTGCAAGAAAGGGAAAAATAGACCTGTCCTTTCCAATATTAAAAGGGTGTGTCCTTACTGTCTATTTGAAAAGAAAGATGACATATAAAAACTGTATTTCTAAAACACACAAAATGCAATTCATGCACATTTGCATTGACACATGATAAATAATGAGCAACTTTCCTAAGGTAATTTTTGCTTGACAGCCTATTTTGTTCTATAGCATAGATGAGAAAGCAAATGATAGTAACCAAGGCATCCAGCCTTTCTTTAATTACTTTCATCCATTCATAAATTGATATTATTCTATGTACAGGGTATCTACTCAATGTAAACCACAAGGAACTTTCCTTTCCATAGCTCAGAGGAAACACGCAAGGAGATAAAACACCCAATTAGATGTAGACTGGGTGATGCATGAGAGGACAATCACAGCATAGGCAGGAGTCCAATAGTATTGATGCCTGCTTGCCCAAAGGAGCTCAAAAGCTGTGCATCCAGTCTTGAATATTTGTACCACAGGCAACAGAATTAATAATTTTTTGTTACTTGGATAGCCTTTCTACAAAAAGAACGGAAAAAATACCTCTTCTCCAACCATTCCCCCTTCTCCAGTATATTGGCTGACAAAAACATTTAATTTAGACAAAATCAATTTGTATTTCAGAGTTGTTTAACAGTCTTGCTGATTACAGTTCTTAGTATTTTTTGATATTTTTATCATCACATGTCATAAAAAAACACATTGCCCTTCTGCCACTCCTTGACTACTGCTATGGGATGGAGCTGCTCTCACATCTGCCATGCAAGTGACTTCTACTTTGGTTCCAAATATTTTATATTCAAATCCTGACATTGCCTCGGAAGTTGTCAGTAGCTGTATTAAGCATAAATGACCTAGACAAGAAAAAGGTTTCTCTTTAGTTTTCCCTTCTTGATTCTCTCTTCCTAAAACATATTCTGTGAGGCCCAAGATTTAATGTTAAATATGGGGATCAGATCATGAAGTTGCATTTGATTACTTTAAAGTAACAAGCTCAGTGATTTTGGAGACAAATTTTCTTGGACCATCAACATCTTTTCTGACAATTTTAGGGTAATTTCTAAAAAGTTTTCGCTGTGAAAGAAGTACCACATACACTTGCTTGGATTCCACTTGATTGCAGTTAATCCTAGATTCACTGAATTATAAAGTGAAGTTCACTTTTGTTTAGAGTGAGTTGGTTTAGCTGTCATCAAACCTCAGCCCATTCCTGGTTTTAAACACTACAATTTATGCTCCATTACCACTCTGAGATTCAGTCATAGTCAGAATTCCACTTAGAGAGACAATTACTTAGACTTCTGCTGTTTAAAAAATGTAGGCTTATTTACACAAAAAGGCTTAGTGGAACTACATGTGGGCTACATGCCTACACACGTGTACATTTTCCATGGAAATGCTCAGCCTGAGTAGACCCTGCACACCAGGACACTGCTGGGAGGTACCAGGCTTACTGCACGTGTGCTGCCTAACTGCACTGCGCTGCACACACGCACAGGAAGCCTTGCTTGTGCAGCCTGAGAGATCACGTGGGTGTCCAGGAAACCCCAGGCAAAGAATGTGGCAATCCAGTTCTCCAAACCGGGTTTGAGGCCACACAATTCATTGGCACTGTGCCCTAAAATAATGCTGAGACAGCACCTTTGATTTCACTTTGATGATATCTTATATGCCTACTATTCCAAAAGTACCACTGCCGTAGCAGAGACACTCTGTTCATGCAGAGCTGAGTACAGAAAAAGGACCAAAACAGTGCCCAAAACTCACGTGGTACTTCACAGTCCAAGCAAATTGCGTAAATTCAGCATCTACTCTTTGAAGGCAGTAATTACCACATTTTAAAAATGACAAAATACAAACCCAGAGCTGTCAGGGAACACAGCATTTTTACTGCATAGTCTCAGATTTCAAAGTTCACACAATGGAGAACCTTAACAGAATTAACAAAAAAAAAAAATCTGATCACACCAATAAATACCATAAAAAAAAAAAAGATGGGATCTAAAGTGAATTAACACCTTAGATTTTTTTCCCATGCTGAGGCTTATCATTTTGAATTAACGAAGAAACATGACTGTCAAATTCAAATCAAAACATATTTCACCTTTTCCTACATGGCAGAAGGGTTAGATCCATTAATTTTATGTTGATGTTACTTAGTTGGCTTTAACAGTTATGCAAAAGATGGAATTTTATTGCGTTCCAAGAGCCAAGACAATGTAAAACTCATTCTGCGTGACGAAATATTGCTGATCCTTTGAACATTTTTGAAGCTTCAAAGGGGCTGATTCAGAGTGGACTCACAGTGAAATCACCAACAGCACGCAAACTTTCTCTTCTTCCTCCTCTTAGAGCTGTCTGGCTTTGGGGCCTGACAGGACACAATCTTTCCTTTCTTCCTTCATCCATATGATTTGCTACAGCTGTTTAATAATAGCCCTTGAAGAAGGCAAACAATACGAAATATGTCTGAATTGTCATAATGATTAATCTCACCCAGACCATGAAATTGGATGACACAAACCAAAGCCATGGAATGCTCCTTCCGTGCTGAGTTTTATGAGCATGGAAAACATAAACTTCCATATAGGCCATTTCTCCCTGTCTTTGCTGGGATTTCTGGTGCCCTCTCTCAAGCAGCTGCATGCAAACCTTTCTCTGCTATCCTCATTCACATATCTAAACCAGGTTCAATTAATACTTGTCAGCCAAAATCATTAACTTTGGTTCCCCAGACAATTTGCTAGCTAGAGCCCACTGGTGGGGTAGAATCGCCTCACACAGACTAAAGTGCATTGTCCTGTCAGAGAAGTGTGAGTTACACCCTGATAATTAATAGGAGAGGCTTGTTAGAAACTGTCACTGTAAGAAACCAGGTGCGATTTCCATTTCCACCCTGATTCTGCAACCCTTATGTATAATGAGTAACACTGACTCACGCTCACTCGTCCCACTGGAATTGATTTTCCATGAAGATTTTTGGTATACTGTATGGATGTCTCATGAACTACTCCCTGCTTTTCATTGTTTTTGAGACACCACCCGGGGGTTTCATTCTCAAGGTGGACATAGTCTTGTATTTGAGGAAAAAAAAAAAAAGCAAAGCAGTTCTTTTAGCAACTGCAGAGACACATCAAAGCAAACGAAGAGGAAGATTTTCGAACACCCCACCCACTTGAACAAAAGTGTGTGTAAGACTTGTACGTGTTAACAGACTTCTCGGTAAAACCGCACGCTGAATTGCATGGCAACCAGGAAATGTTAGGGGGATGTTTTCGTGGGGATTTTCCTTTTCAGTTTGCGGTTCTAGATGATTGATAGATCACCAGGATGTGCTAAACTGGGGCTGACAACAGGGACAGAACTAGAGGTTCGATGGTGCGTATAGTTTGCATTCTCTTTGTTTCAATAGAATATAGGATTTACATTTACTGTAAGAACTTGGTTCTGAATTATTAAACTGATTTCTAGCTCTAGGCAGATATACATGGGTAGATGTTTCCTTATAATCACAGATTACTGAATCTTGTACTGACATTTCTGAACAGGAACAACCATCAGTTTAGCACTGATACCTACATTTTAAATATTATTACCTGCTTTAAACGCATGCTAGTAATGAAGTAGGAAAAAGCAACATACTGGAAACAGATTAAAATACATTTAAAAGAAAATCCTAGTAATTACGATTCCTCTTCAGGCAAATCCATTAATTGGGCATGAGTCCTAAAATTTGAGGAGGCCTGGATGATCCAGATCTTGTCTCGCAGTTCAGACCTATCTCTAGTTATGCTGGTTTTTAATTGCTTCACATGAAAACTACTTCATGCCTAAATAAGAGGGCATATTTTATTTCTGACTTGAGGAAATGGCCTCGGAATACAAAATACCATATGGGATGGATTCATGAAACATTTCAGGATCCAAAACATTTTGTCAACGTGTATATTAAGTTAGTCTGATTACTGCCATTTTGACATCTGCGAGAACTTAAATGTACAAAAAAATATCATTCAGTGATTACCTAATACACTACAACACACATGGGCCTGGAAGGCATTACTTGCTGAGTATTCCACCTTTTTTTTGGAGTCTATTAGTAAAAAACCTCACTCAAGCAACTCGCAGTCCAGGCAACTATAACAGGATACAGAGGCCTTTACCTTTGTGTCAGTAGTTGGACCAAAGCCCAAGTCAGTGATGAAAACCACTGGATAGCTGTTTGCTAGGTTATGTAGAATGATTCATTAATCCCAGCCACAGTCACTAATAGACACGTGTCGACATCATTAAAACACACCTATACTTGAATCCCTCGGGGCTTGATGAGGAAAGGAGAACTGTTCTGGGAAAGTAGGACTCAAAACTGGGATGACTACACGCTGATCAAAATTCAGAAGTCAAATTTGCAAGATCCACGTGAATGAAGCAAGCAGTCCTTTACCATCCCAACAAAAAAGCAACAAAGATCAAGCCACATTTACCATCATTAAGTGTGGCTGGTTTTGTGTTCTTCCAGTTATGATATTCTTGCTCTGCTAAACAACATTCTCTAAAATAAGTAGAGAAACAAATCTAGAAATAGACTACCTGCACCATAAGCAACGCTTTTCCAAATAGTGACAGTGAAAATAAGTCTTCACAGATTCTTGGGAAATGTCTGATGAAATACTTTCCTTGGAGTATTGCCAAGTTGTGAAACCTACAATGATTTATAGGAAATACATTTCCAGATTTAGTGGCAATAAACAGTAGTTTTGGTTTTCAAAGTATCCCTTGTGGATACTTAAATAAAGCAAAATAAGGGGTTTGGTTTTCAATTTGAAACTAATTTTAATTCTGAAATTAATTCATTTGCACAAAATAAAATAAAATCACTTAATAAAGTTAGGTTCCAATGTTTACATGCAATACATGTAGGTGGTTTAAGGAAATCAGGCAAAAGTTTGTCTCAGGGATTTTTTAAAATGTCATACTTTCATTTCAGTTTGGCACAGAAATATGTTCTAAGCCTTGAAAATTTTAATGGGAGAGAAATACCCTAACATAATTATATCCCTAATAGATAGCTGATATTCAGGGAGGGAAAAATTCTCTGCACACCTGGCTTTTTAAAGACAGCAATGTCCAGGAAAACACTTTAAAAGGGATTTACCTGCATGTTTGCAAGGAGTTCCTGCTATAAATAGAGACAACGTATTCTTAGTAGTTGGGTGTGGTGACAAGAAAATGAAGATGACTCTCCATAGATCCAAAGGTATAAAGTCAAAACTTTCTTTGAAGTTGTGCCTAAGCTATTCCTACTACCCAGTTATATTTGGGTACCTAGTAATTCAGTCTGAAAAAAGCAAAAAAGAGTGCAGCTTTCTCACTTTCCTGTGTGCTGCTCACTGCATGAAAAGTCATGAGACAGCCATGCTAATCTTGAGGTCCAAGGCTGATGTGGATCTGTGCAGTAAAAGAGAAATGAGGCTGGAGGTATGCACAGAGGCCAGAGCGGGATACAGTGCTGTGGGAGGCTCTCGTTTCTCCAAAAAAAATTAGCAAATATTTCTTGCATTTCTGTCTTACTCCTGGGAGTGGACGCTGGAAATGGGATGTGGGACAAAGCCCAAGCTGCTGACTTTCCTCTAGGTTTTTGTTCCTAATGAATCTGCCTACTGATCATCTAAGTCATTGTCTCTTCATCTGTTTACTGATGGACAAAAATCTCCAGTTTCTTAACTGACAGCTCTCCTGGCTACTGCTTTAAAACAATGGGTGTGGGGGTAGTGCTATTAATGAATCAAGCATTCACAGAGCCACTCAAAATGCAAGTAAGTACAAGAAATATGCTTCAGTCCTCAGCAGTTGCTGAAGGGAGAAAAGAATCTGCTAATGCATCTTCCAATCATACTTTATCTGCATGGCAACTGTTGCTCTGGTAAACATCCTGAGTGAGCCTATACTGTGTCATCACTTATGATAAACCTTCTTGCTGCTGACATTAATATTAGTCTTTCTGTAATAGTCTCACCCAATAGGGAGCTGAAAGTTTTCAGACTCTAGTAGAATGTGGTACAGCTGCGTAGCACCTCGGGGGAAAAATTACAGGCAGTGATATCATAGTCTGCAATTAGTTATCTGATATGCCCCCCTCAAAATGATGAAAACGTAATCATCATTGCCGATACGAGGAGAGCTCCAGGCTGTACAGTGAGTAGTCTAACCCCAAAGGCTGAGTAACAAGGGCTGTGAGGAGAATCAGTTGGGATCAGTTCCATGCAATCCAGGTGAAGAAACACATGAAACAAAGGTGGAGAATAATAGCTGGAGTCTGATTTTCACTGTTTGACCAATTTAGCTATCTGGGATAAAAGCATTTGACACACAGAGTGGCTCAGCAGACAGATTCCCAGCCTGGAGCCCAAGGGGCCTTATTCCTACTCACTGCTCTGTCACTTATCCAATCAAAGAAAGGAACCTCAGGAACCTTTTCAAAAGCTCTGCCAGTTAAAACAAAGATAACATAACTCTGGTAGACATACTGAAAAAAGGAAGGCTGCTCACAATGTGCCTCTCAATGATCTGTAAAAGTCAAAGGGAAAGTTCTTACGCAACCTTCTGCTGATGGAAGAGAATATTGTCACATGCACTACTCCCTTTGTTTTTCCCCTAATACAAGAATGACAGGGGTCCCATAGCCTGTAATCTAGATTGCCTAGGCCAGCAGGCAACTTCTCTTGGAAATATTTGGTGGCAAAATATTTCCATTTTCTGGACTCTTTGTGACTCTATCCACCCATATATAAGGGTTTGAAGAATCTTGAGATTTATACTGAAAATGCTGACTAGCAAGTAACTTTCCTAAGATGTATGCAGGTTATTTATACACTAAGCTACAAGAGCAGTCAAATTACTTTAATAATTCTTACAAGTCTTAGTTATGAATCTTTTCAAACTGGTTTAATAAAAAGGCATGTTTAATAACTAGAGTTTGCAAAAAACATTAGTATGAACACAATGCTGTTGCTATCACAAATATGCTGGGAATAGTGATATTTCTCCTATTAAAAAAAATAAATTTAACAATTCATAAAAGGCAGTGAAGATTCCCCGTGCTTAAGGGAAGAATGGGAAAGAAGCACTGGTACTTTGGCCTTGATATTCTGTGATTTCAAATCCTACATTAAATCCTACACATATTCAGGCAGCAGAGATACATAAAGGCAACGCACTATTGCTTGCATGTAAATATACTCAAATAGTGAAGCATCATTGCTTCCCAAAAGTGCTGGAATCATTGTGAATATAGTGATTTTGCTGCAATGCTCATTGATTCCAGTAATTTTTAAATGAGATATAGCTGGATTTTACAAAAAGATCTAGAGCTAAATCCACATTTGAATCAGAAATTATATAGTGGCAGACCTCAGTTCAGCTATAGAGACTTTTATGATACTGGATTCATCTTGAGCAAGAGTCAATTCAAATATCAGTTTGGGAATATGCTATCTTAATAAATACAAAATTTGAGACAGTTACTAACTAATAAAGTACCACAATATTTTTTCCCCCACCAAGGATATTACTTGAAGCAAAATTCATCAAGTAGTTTATGAAGAGCACTAGACAAAGCATCCATCCAGGACATAAGAGTACAGGCCGGAAAAAACTCATTGAGACCAGCCCTGATGAGAAGGATTTGGGATTTTTCATGGATGAAAAGCTGGATATGAGCCACCTGTGTGTGCTCACAGCCCAGAAAGCCAACAGCATCCTGAGTGGTATCCAAGAGGATGTGGCCAGCAGGGCAAAGAAGTGGATTCTTTCCCTCTACTCTGTGCTCGTAAGACCCCACCTGGAGTGAGGCATCCAGCTCTGGGGTCCCCAACATAAGGACATGGACCTGTTGAAGCAAGTCCAGATGAGGGCCATGAAAATGACTGGAGGGCTGGAGCACATCTCCTACAAAGAGAGGCGGGGAGAGCTGGGATTCTTCAACCTTCAACCCAGAGAAGAGAAGGCACTGAGGAGGCCTCACTGCAGCCTTAAAAAACCCTACCGGTTTTGGGTTTTTTTTCAAAGAGAGAGAGTTTTTTACACAGGCTGATGGTGATAGGACAAGAGGAACAGTTTTGAACAAAAAGAGAAAAGATTTAGATTTGATGTCAGGAACAAGTTCCCTACTGTGAGGGGTGGGAGGCACTGGGACAGGTTGCCCAGAGAAGCTCCACCCCTAGGAGCATTCAAGACCAGGTTAGATGGAGCCCTGAGGAACCTCGTTTAGGGGGTGGCATCTCTGCCCATAGCAGGGAGTTGGAATGAGGTAGTGTTTAAAGTCCCTTCAAACCCAAGTCATACTGTGATTATGTGATGTCTTAGAAACAGCACAAGTAGCTGATGCAGTGAGAAACCACTTTTCCAGGTGATTTACTATTTAACATTGTGCATAGATCCTTTTGTCTTCCTTGAACAGCCTAAAAACATGTCTTAGACACACCTTGCTATAACAAACTGTTAATTCACCTGACTCATAAAACTACTTTCTCTGGAAGGGTGGGAGATATTGGACTACTTCCCAATATAGAAATCAATCCAAGATACCAAAACCAGTAAGTTAAAAAGCAAAAGATAGGTTTCTGTTAGTCATGTTGCCATGACTATCACTGTAGGTATACTTGTGGATATATTCCAACAGGGGTGGAAAAAAGGTGTCAATACATTGCCTTGCAATTGCCGTGAGTCAACAGTAATGTGATTGTGACTGTGTTGATAAAATGGCATGACATGAGCACTATGAGTAATAAAGCCAGACAGAAGACTGATACTGTTAAGAAATTCAGCGTAGGTCTACGAAAAGTTAGTTGTAGGGATGTTTGAAAAATTAGGCAAACATTTACTCTTACTCATAAGGAGTATTTTCTCACACATATTACTTGGCTGAAGGAAGGATTGCACAGCCAGACTCAGTGATGGATTGCCAAACAGTAACTGAAGAGAGCTTCCTGTTTTTACGGTAACAGTTTACAGAGAATGCTCTGGTCCTCTGTGCTCTTGTTCACTTCCCATCCAGTAGAATAATATTTGCACAAGAACATTTTTCTTACAATTAATCATAATGCTCCTTTCATTTAAAATAGCCCTGTATGTGAAATCATACCTGCTTTCTGAAACTGAAGCAAAATAGGCACTAATCCTGTTGGTGAGACAAAGGGCTGGGAGTTTGGAGAAGAATTCACAGCCGCATCGCTGTCTCGTTGTTGTCCTACCTGTGAGGTGGGGATAAAAAACTGGGCCTCCCATGGGCTACAAAAATCACAAATCATTATTTTCTTCTGGCAGCATGTTTGTCAGTTCATTTTTTTCTCACTAGTTGGGAATATTCCTTCTCTGTTAAATACTACTATGTCTAGACTTCAAATTTTTAGTTCTAGGGTAATTTAAATACATTCAGCCTGACTCCAGCTCTGCTGAAGGTGTTGATGAAATCCATGAGATAAGGTAACTCCCTCTTGACCAAATGTAGTAATACTTAAGTGAACTCTGTGCAATGCAAGGGGGAGAAAAAAAAAAAAAAACAAAAATAAAAACAAAACAGAACAAAATTTCAACAGAGACACCATCTATTTCCAAAGTGATACATTGAGAAAGACTAAGATGTCAAATCTGTTTCAAGAATTAAATTCTTCTACAACAGTCACAAGAATCCAGCAGATGACAAACAGAAGGAATACATCTCAGCACGTGCTGGTGTTGAAATGCTTGAATGTTTAAGGTACTGTAGGATATATTGAGGAGAGATCACTTGTTTTTGCTACTAATGTCCACCTCAAGCTTTGAAGAAGAGGTAGATGTGTATCAAGTAAATGTTATCAATAGATACGTTTTGTAGGTTATTAATGGAGATAAACCTTGCTGGGCCCAAGACTTTCAATGCTGTGGCTATGCTGGGTTTTTTTTCATTAGGTTTGTGATAACACAGAAGCAATTGAAGCAAATATCATTGTTTATATTTTATAAGTAGAGTAGCCTAGTCAAGCAGAGACTTTTTAAATTTCTCCTCATTTGCTCAGCAAAAGAAATTAATTAAAGACTTTATTCATTTGCAAGGGCAAAATTTTGGACAGAAATTCTACTGTTCTGTAAGGGCACTGTTGCAACATCCTACCAGTCTTGCACTGTTCTTTATGTAATATATTGTTTATGCCGCACTAATTTACAAAAAATATGTCTGGTCTCCATTGGAATGTATATAAGCAATAGGAGTTGTTAAGAAGTATAAAAGAAGAAGAAAAACCATCTCCAGCTCCAGAAAGAAACATAAACTACTTGTTATATGTACTACCTGAATTAAAATAAACTCCCATCAAAACATTATCAAAAAGCAAGTTCAGATTTGATCATTGATTTTAACAATCTCCTACTCATAGGGTAAGTCACCCGGAATACTGAACAACTGGGCTTTTTCTAATCCACATGAACCCACAGAGACAGAAAAAACTGTCTAGCGTACATGCCTAGAGATGCCCTGAAAAATCACCTGAAAAACTCTGCTGATCTTGCTCTTCCATGATGCTCTAAGATTGCCCCTGCTTCACGGTTTTAAAATAACCGTTAATGCTCTGTTAAGTGTGAGCACAAACAATATCACTACTGGATAGTGAGTGAGACTTGACAGGTCAAGAATATGTTGAGAAAATAAAGCAAAGCTACTGTAATCTTTTCCCATTCAAAAAGCAGCCAGGAAATTAAGCCATAAGTATAAAAGGGAAGAAAAAAAAAAGGAATGAATAGAACTGATCTTATTCAGTCACAAGACACAAAATCATCACAGACACTCTTAGAAGAGCTTTGCAATATTTTATACCACAACAGGCAGCAAACAGATGCAGGGTTTTACTGAGGCAAGCCACAAAAGCAGGAAAGAAACTTCTCTCTAGGCAGTCACCATGGGAATGTGTCTCACATGCTCAAAATGTCTGGCAGTTACTACTTTAATACAAGAATTGTCAAAGGGATAAGTGCTTCTCTAAAACCTTAGCTGTGCCTGCTCAGTGATGAACTGGAACCACCAAGTATCTCTTCTCAGTAGGCTATAAAATGATTTGGGTACATTCTGGAAAAGAGGAATTTAAGAGCTCAATATGCAATCTCAAGGAGGACATCTTTATTTTCTGTGCTAGGAGAGATTTTGCATCTCACCAGAAGACAAGGTTACTCTGACTAATGCAATGGAAGAGTGGTATTTTGTTAATACCAATTTTCCAAAGTCACTGGACACTCCAGCCCAACAGCCCTTCCTAGAGCATCAAGCTTTAAGTACAAACACCTCCAAAATCTCAATAAGACAATCCATATTTATCACTAGGAAGTACTGGTTCAAACAGGAGCAAAACTTGACTAATTTAAGACACTATTCTTCAGGTAATTATTAAATACATTTTAAAGTTCTTGAACCTAAAGAAGTGTTAACTCTGACAGTAGGGCAAAAGATGCGAGTTCTCATTTGGCAAACTGCTTCAAACATCCCTAATCATAAAAAGATAAACATGGAATAAGAACTCATTAAGGAAGCTTTACTTTGCATTTACTGTTGTCTAGCAGGAAACAACTGCTACTGAACTGAAAAAAGCTGACAGTCCTCAGTGTGTGTATACAGGTAGCAAACACACAAGTAAACAGCATAAAACTGTCAAAGCAATAAAATTTTATCTGATTTTTACAGAACTGCTATTGGCAAAATTGATTTAAACGAAATACATATTATTTCACTTCCATGTTCCAAGTGCTCCTATATGTCAAATTTATGCATAAACAACATATAGGAACATATATAAATACTAACAAAAGAAGTTTTTTTTCTACATTTGCATACTTGTGTAAATGATGAAAAAGGGAAAGGACATGAAAATAATGAAGGACAGCTAATCAAGCAGGAGGAGGAAAAATAAGGAAGTGAGTGAAAGATGCGTTCAGGCCGCACCCTCAGTGTCTTCATTCTTAATGGATCACGTTTCTTTATAATTGGCAAATACTACTTTCCCTGGAACCTGCCTAGTTAACTATTCCATATTCCTTCTGCAGAAGCTTTATCTAGAGTACCAGGGTGGAGCTGGGAAGACCTGGCTGTCCTTAGCAGTGACATACTGTGTCCCTCCCTCATCTCCTCACTCCGTGATAGGGACACTCCACCTTGTCTCAAAGATGCGAGTTGGCCGATGGCAAAGAGTAGGTAAATCACTCCCATCACAACCACCCCTACAGCACGGCTGAACTATTGCATTTACATGCTGCAGGAGGAGCATATTCCAGCCTGTTGAGTCTGTTTTGAGTGGGCATGTGGGCTGGGAGCACTCTCTGCAAACAGCCGCAGCCTCGCTGCCCTGGCATGCATCATCCCAATCCCTGCTGATACGCCTCCCTGTTGGAAAGCTCTGCTCTCTCTGAGAGGCTGCCAGCTTAAGGCCAGTGCTCAACTTTTAGACACCAGTTTGGTCAGCAGCCTGCTTGCTGCCTGTGCACTCGCTCACATCTGCTCACAGGGGTCTGGGTGCCCAGGGAACATCCACTGAGCTTCAGTTAACCTCTTACTTCTGCATGGGAAATCTGCAAGAAACTATTCATTTCAACCACCCACACACACCACACCCTGCTTCTTTACAGACACCTATCCATTAACAAAAATAACAATAAAAAAGCCCCCTAGGGAAATGTACTTCTGAGAACCTGTTTTGCTAACATGCTGTCACTGTGAGACACACATAATTAACAAAAGCTATGCCATGGCAGGTTTCTTTTTGCTATTATACGTTCTGTCAGAGGCAGCATCTTATTTAGGAAAGCAGGTATTTAGTAAAACAGACATTAATTGTGAAGCTGAGGATTGCAGGCTAATGCCCTTTTCCTAGGCAGCTGTCAGTATGTACCCTGGCAATCTCTTTTATAACCCTCTCACACTGCTTTTGGAACAGTATCATTAGCAGAGAGATGGAAGTTCTAACACAGCTGCTGCATGTCTGGCGTTTTTTCTTTCTCTCTCTCTCTCTCTCTCTTTTTTTTTTTTTTTTTTTTTTTTTTTTTTTAAGACACAACACAGTCTCTTAGAGTTTCCAGCTACTAAGCTACATCAATCATCAACAGAAAAGAGAAAAAAAAAAAGTGAAGCAAAGTATTTTTCAAACTCCAAATGTAAGTCGAATTCAGGTCTTCTCTCTGTGATTTTTACTTTAATATAGCATACCCTTCTTGTGCTTTCACGTTTTTAACGGCTAAAACTGTAGATTATTCTTCAACTCAGTTTTTTTTTTTGGTTGGTTGGTTTTTTGTTTAGTTGGGGGTTTTTTTTTGGGGGGGGGGTGTTTTTTTAATGTTTTACAATATGAGAATTGAAGGTTATTGTACCAAAATAGGACGGCTGTGTTATATAAAATTGCCAGTGTTGTCATGTAGAGGAACTGGAAAGTCCCAAAGCCATTGCTTGCAAAAGAAAGTTCAATTATGTTCCTAATTGAAAGCACAGACTCAAAAAATGACTGCAAGTTTCGTTAGGCAGGAAACAGTCATGGAGGTCTGAACTTTAAATTGCTATTAGCTCAACTTTCTGTCTGACTGGAAAGATTCTCCAAGGAAAACCCCTCTTTTTCTCAGTTGCCACTTCACACTACCGCCTGCAAACTCTTTATTCATATGAAGCTGCTCTGCTGTCCCTTGGGCGGGGGCAGCTCTGGCAGCTGCAGCAAAGGAGGGAAATCACAGCCAGCTGCTACTGATATTACTGCCGAGGCACTGCGGGGAGGAAACTGATAAACACACAGCACTGACACAATCCTCTCTGCCACTACTATTAGCAGCACCCATAATGGCCACTGATAATTACAGTGTCTGATAGCTTTGAAATTATTATTACCTCTCTGGGAGAGAGAGATGACTGTCTATTAAGAGATGATGGACTCCTGGAAAATGACCAGCAACTACACCAAGCTGGCTTCCTGCCTACAGTCATAGATAACACACACAGAACGGTCCAAACCACCAGGTTTGTCACTAGAGAAACCCTGACAGGTAAAGGCAAAACACTGTGGATGTGTTCTACTTTCTAGCAAGTTGGAAGTTTCCATTTCTCTATTTTAAGAATTCAGTTTAATGCTGACAAATTAAATCAGCATGCTCCCAGATGCCAGCCGATGCTAAAATATGATGAGTTTTGAACGCCATTAATTGTTCCAGCGCAATGTTGCATCGTTTTCAGCAGGCAAGATTATTGATGGGTCATGTTTGTTCCACAGTTTTCCTCTCTGAGCAGTTAAATTTCACGGATAACTATGTACATTTAGTCTTGGTCCTGGGAAAACCAATTTTAGAGGCAAGTTTTGCAGAACTCCTTCCCTTGTTCTCTCACATAGAACTCTCTTAAAAATAAAAGACCAAACAGTGATATATGAAGGAAGAATTATCATCTTCCATTTTGACTATATTTTCAAACATTTATCCCTTAGTTCTGGAACAAAACTGTGATGCAAGAAGACCAGAGAATAGATGGAGAAGCCTTTTTACAGCATTTGGAATGTCAAAAAAACTTTTAAAGTCTTTGATTTACCCTCTCCTTATAAAGGAACTCTACATTGCTTTTTCTCTGCTTCTCTACAACGTGTTTTACCACCAGTCAACTACACTCAGAACTAATATTATCAAATATTACCACACCTTTTCATCAAGTATTTTAGGAGTTATGAGCTCATGGTTGTCTCTGGTGCTTATCTGTCTATCAGCATGTCGTGATATCTCCGACTGCTGGCACATTCTTGATACAGTCAAACCTCATGCCAGGTTAGGTGATAGATGAATAACTGCAATATTCACACTATCTTCAATTCAGGCCTATAAAATTCATGGGAACTCTTCTGGAAAGAAATACACACCACACATGGATGAGCATTTTGTTTCACCTTGGCTAGAGCTACCAGTGGTTTTAAAAGCATTTACTTAGAAAAGTTCTTCCTCAATTGTATGATGCTATCTGTCCTCATTAAGCCTTTCTCTGACTTCCTATTTTCAAGGTAATGTCTCTTCATTGTGGTGAACACCAGCACCTAAAGAATCTTCAAACATTTCTCTGACAACTGCAAAACAATCCCCTGCTATGGTTTGTTGGCTCTGTGTGTGCGAGTGTTTCCAGCCCAGCTCTATAACCCTTCCACTAAACAAAGATGGAAAGTTCAAGTGAACTCTTAATAAAGTCTAGTTACTTTGTAGCTTTGGAAAACTGCCAAGATACACACTGTAAGGACAGAGCGAAAACAAACTAGCACAAAGAGCTTCTTCAAACTGCTTTGTTTACAAATTTACACGATAGATGTGTAAACCAAGGGGCAGGCAGGTCTCTTCCTCTGTGACCAGCAGCTGCAGGAGCTCTGTGTCAGAGCCTCACCTTGTAATGGGGCTCTGGCAACCTCTCCAGTGCTAACAGCCAAGCTCCTTCCTCCCACAGGCAGACTCATTCTCCCTCCTACCAGTTCATCTTTGTAACTACTACTTCTGTCCCATTTTCTTCCAGTTTGGGGGTCAAAATTCTAGGATTCGCTTTGTGTTAATCAAGGAAAACTTTGAGAAAAATATTTCTACAAATACATAATGCTCACATGAGAAAGTCTCCTCCAAAAACATCATTAACCAAGATGTCAGCATCTATATCCTCTGGGATCCAGACTCCTTAGACAAGTCATGTCAGCACCATGAGTAAGAAACATATCAGTGACAGTACAGTCACAACACCACAGAAATCAGGATGAGTAAGTTTTTCAGTTTTCTCCGTATCTCATTTGTTCCTCTGAAATCACATTACGAATAATTCCAGGTCCTCTTTAATTCCATAAAATTCTGTACTAAAAGAATCAAAATTCCAGTTCAGGAGTTTCCCAACGGCAATAGCCATTAGTCTGTGACACACAGCAAAATCACTGGCTAAAAAAAGAAAACACTAACATCAACTGCTGTTTTGAAATCATTACCGACTACAAAGACATGCTGGAATGTACTGTACACCAACTAAAATATACTGTAGCTATAGTCTAATACCTTACTAAGCCACCACAGAAACTTCCCTGGAGGGCATATGTGATGTCTGACACACTTTTTGTAACTGTGCTGCAGGCTCTATTATGGGGCTTTCTGTCTCACTGTAAAAACACATCACTCCCGGAGTCAGTGCAGACCTGCTCTCTAGGACACTCCAGGCAGCTCACAGAACTAAAATTCAGTCAAGCAGGTATAATATTTATACAGTGCACAGACGTGGACCAAGCCAAGGATTTACACACATCTTAGATCTACCTTATTTGCTTACAGTAGCCCTGTCCTTTCTCTTAAGGCTTTGTCTGTATACCTGATCTTAGCAAGAGCATTTTGGTACAACGGACATGCGATTTTAGAGAAAAAAAGCAATGAGGCTGCTTCAGCTATCACAGAAGCACTAGGAGCTTGTAGCCTCTGACACACCCATTCACAGCCTGGCAGTGCTGCAACCATTACAGAAGTATCCCCTGCTGCTCAGGCAAATGAGACATATATTTACCATACATACACACACACACACACACACACAGAGCCCTTGGGTAACAATGGCCATAAAAAAATGCATTTTGTTAGACTCCTGGAACTGATGAGCACAAAAACAATATAGAAGCACAACTGTCATCCCTAACCACAAAATGCTTCGAGGCAGTGGCAGTCACAGTAAGAGTCTGCTAAAAGTACGTTCAATCCCGTAAAACATGGTTGAGCCTGCACCATGTAAAATTTCAAAAGCTTTTTGTCACTTTAGACATAAAATTTTTATTTTTTTCTCTGTATTAACCTTAGATTTTTAAATACAAATACTTGAAACAGATAACCAAGCTGCAAGAAGGTAAGTGATAAACAACTGAATTTTGTCACTTCTCACCCCCTTTGTTCCAAAAGCTCATCAGTCAGCCCCAAAGAGACCTCAGAAAGTCAGGAACAAGCATGCTTGGCATAAAAGCTCTCCAAATTTCAGCAGAGGTCCCTGCAGTTTTTCTCCTGTTCAGCAAGGCTGTGCCCAAATGCAGTTTGTTTCAGCTGTTGGTTCAGCTCACATAAACTCCAGAATGCAACTATAAACTGGGGGGGGGACTCACCCCTTCCCTCCGCCCCCCTTTTCCCTGCAGTCCGAAGCGGAGCTGGGAGAGCAAACTGCGTTTGTAACAGCAGTCACATTGTCGAGCTGAGCTTAACCAGAGCCATCCCGAATTCCCTAATGGGTCCTGTTCTTAGTTCGGACTTCATTCTTTAATCTTCTGCTAGTTAGTTTTTATTGATCTGGAATTGCCCTTTACAAGCAATACACAGCTTTCTGTGATTGTACAGACCAGCACAACTGAGATTACACTTCTAAAATATCTTTGATAACACTTGAAATAATAAAAGTATATCGATGGAAGAAAGCTGTTAACTATCTAGCAGAAGCTCAGTTGCCGTCTGAAGCATTAACTTAACAATCATAAATGCTTTCATTCATAAAAATCTTACCTGTTTCTGCTAGACAGAGCTTCAGCAAACATAATCCAAAAGTTGCCCATAAGAAGAACTTGGCCATTGTTTTCTTGGAACTGTTTTGCAAAATCCAAAGATCCTTGCAAGCTGCAGAAAGAAGAAAAGCCCCGACGCTTGTTAAGCCTGCAGTCAATGAGTCTGAAGTTTGCTGCACTTTTTATTCTGATTCAAAGGAACTGAAGTAATGACATAACTGGGAGGGGGAAGCTCCATCAAAAGTCACACCCATATTGCAACAAAAGTTACCGAGCAGCAGAAGAAGGGGGAGTGGAAGGAGAGCTGGTACTGACTAAGCAAGCACTTGAGTTTTAAAGAGCCACTGAACCTTCTCTTCTTACACAAGTCTAGTCAAAAGTTGTACTTAGTGTGCTTGTAGGAAAATTTGTGTAATCTCTCCTGAGTTACCTCAGAAATGCACTGTTTGTTATAAGCTTTTCCTCCTGCATTTTAAAATCTCTTCATTATTGTAAACCAAGTGAACATAAAAGCACTAACGTTTCTGAACCCTGGTAAAGAATCTCTAACAGCCTGGATATTTCCCAAAAATATTTTGCTTATTTATTCCTATCTCACCATTTTCTCTTTTTGTGGTTCATTTAAGAGCTAGTAAAATGCCTGCTCTGCAGTGAAGCTTTCTGCAATGTTTCTGTTAACTGCTGGAGGATAACATCATGCAGAAGGTAAGTTGAGGCAATTCAATTTCCCACAGCCTGTTTTACCCTTGATGTCCCTGCGCAGGCTGCTCCAACCAGAATAATGACTGAACAAGAGTAATGAATAATACCAGTGCCATACTGAGGACTATGGCTGACATTTTATTGTATTGATGGTGTAAGGTACAGAAGGAATTTTTCCTCCTATTCCCAATTGAGAAAGCAGAGAAATAGGATAAAAAGGTATGAGATCTTTGAGGTCTCAGTTCCTGAGCGACATATGTTCATTGCAGTGTGTGGTTTTGTTTGGCTCTTCATGAAACCCCTGGTGTAAACCTCAAAGCCTCTGTAGATAAGCAAAAGACTTGTCTCTAGCATGCCTTGGAGATTTCCCGTGGTGTCTCCATGCACTGGCTTCTCTTTAGAGCTGGAGAATTGTAACAGTGGTTCCTGTGCTGTGGGGTGAAGGGTTGGTCAGGCATCACCAAAGCCAGCAGTCCTCACCTTTAACCACCAGCATATGGTGATGACTGACAGCCAGAAATGCCCTGATGTCAGTTTCCCTTGCCAATGCTGGAATGAACAGTCCTATATCAGATTACCATTTTGTCCCACTTGAAAGAATTTTCTCATTCATTTAATCTCCGTTAACACGAACAATGGAAAAATACGGACACGTATCTCCAGCCACAGGCACAAGAAGGTCACATAAAGAAGCTCACATAAAGAGATTTTCAGGACTTTGCCTTTTTTTGCTTTTTGACTTAGAGATGGCTGGCTATCCTTTCCTCAACCAGCCAAATTTTTAGCAACAAGTTCCAACAGCCTTTTACTACAGGTTTAGAATATCGGATGGGACAAAGTTAAAGCGAAAAATCTATCCTTTAAACACAGGGGATCTTTTTATTACAAAGCTAGCAACTTTGAAATTATGGATAAAACATATTTTCTTTAGTGAATATGCTACTTTTTTTTTTTTAAAGAAATGGCTTTCAAAGCAATTAAAAGGCAATCTCCTATATACCTTATTGTCTAAAATGGAAAGAGAAATAGTTCTCTTAAATCCTGTACATTTTTATCTATAGTATTTTTGGCATCAAAACCCATGAATAAAGTTTAGTAGGATTTCAAAATGCTGGCACAGTTAATGAATGTTTTAAATTTACTAAGTATATATTTTTCTTCAATTGCTAAATCAGTTTTAAAATTCACGTCCTATAGATGAGACGGAATAATTAAAAATTCCATTAAAATTCAGGAAATTTTGCATCCTATTTTTGATAAACATAAATTGCCTCTCCGTTAATATCTTGTATTCATAATGATACAGAATTAAAAAAAAAAAAAAAAGTTTTCTTTCGTACAGATAAAGGGAGAATAACGTCGATTTTAGGGATAGAGGCAGAGTCCTATTTAACCAGGAGTGGAAATTCCTAATCCCTTCATGGTCTGAAATTTCTAATTCTAGCCCTTCTGACACCTGATTATGAATAGGTTGTTTTCTGGATACAAAAATATTACTTCTTATTCATCTCAATCTTTTCAATACTTTTGCATGTGCTCAGCAAGGGTGGGTGGTATTCCACTTCAGAAAGACTCTCTCTTGCTTGTTGCCCTGAAAAATTTGGCTAAGATTAGACACATTTCGACCATGTGCACGGTGGTGCTAGTACCTAATGCAAAAGGAGAAGACAGATCTACACAAGAAAAATAATTGATACCATTACGTCATTTCATGTGCTCAATCACAAAAATAGGTAATGAGCTGTTTGGTATGTGACATGTGAGCTTGGCCATTCCTTGTGCCATCTGCCTGCTTACATGTCTAGGACACACATGAGCATTCCAACAAAAAAAAATGACACAAAAATATTTCCTTCTTTTCCACACAAACACGGTCAGCTTATGTCGGTCTCAGGTAGACAGCAGTCCCAATTTGGCCTGTCTGCAGGGCATAATGCTGCTCAGAAAATTCAGTCAAAGCAGATGTACGACTCTGGAAAAACTGGGGTTTGGGGGGTTGGTTTTTGGGTTTGTTTTTGTTTTGGGGATTTCCTTGTGAGAAATACATAATTTCTCCTTTGGTTTGGGAAAACCTTATTACATAGGAACAGAAAAGTTGAGAAGCAGATCTTCAGCTGAAGAAATGCAGCAGAGCATCCCTTTTGAGCCTGTCAGTTGGGTTAAATATCTGAGATTTGGAATTTGCTTACTTCTTTAGCAACAAGAAGACAAACCACTGGCACCAAAAATTTGAAACATGATTAATGAATTAAGTTTTCAAAAGAGAATGAAGCAATAAGACTGAAAATTGATAAAACCCCAGCATTTAAAAGAGTGTTTTTCTGTGATGCTTTTGATACAGTGAATACTGACTCTGTGATGGTAAAATATAGTACAGGAACCCCAAAATAACTCATTTGTGATTTTATCACATATGTGAACTGTAGGCAGCACTAATTAATTTTGATAAAAATCCTAATAGGGAGTACATATGCTGGAGCCCTAGAAAAGGAACATCCATGGCTTACAGTGATATAAAAAGTTGGGTTTTTTGCAGGAATTCACATAGAGGATGAAATTCTGGCCTAGCTTAATTAGAAGACAAAAATTCTACTGAACTCAGTGGCACAGCCTCTCTCTAGAATGAATATTTAGATTTTATTTTGTGGACAGACAAGAAAATGGATGTACCTGAATGAGCCTGTACTTATGATGGAAAAAAAATGGTATCAATGGAGACTGATTTCACTATTGAATGGGAGAAATTGAAAGAAGGGTAGAATGGAATTTTGTTTCTGTTAAAATAGCTGGCATTTGTCTTCTGAAACCCCAACATTTCTAAAAATATACAGCTCCTAATTTTAATTTTTTTCTATTATCAGCAGAAATACTATTTTTTAAAATTAAAACAATTATTTTCTGAGCATAATTTGTTGAGTATTTCAAGATTGTTATGGGGAGTTGAACAGCAACTGGTCTTAGTGAATATTAAAAGCACAAATGTCATTAGGTAGTTCTGGTGATGTATATTTTGCGTAGACTATGGGTGATCTGTGAGACTGGCTGAAAATCAGATTTGGGGGAGCAGGGAGGATTTCATACCCAGTTATCTGTAATATCAATAAAATATGCTATTTTTAATAAGATTTCCTCCATGTCCCTAGACTGCAATCTAGTTTCCTGCATTTCAGACTGGATTCAATTTCAGAGTAGATTTAATTTTCATTTTCAATCCTGAAAACGGGTTTTGTAATGGCAACGGTTGTAAATGCTCCAGTGTGGCAAATCTTGAACTGCACACTTTTCTTGGGCTCTCGAGTGCTGACGGGAAGGCATAAGAAGAGCTTGTGCTGGTTTAAGCTAGAAAAGCTGCTCCTTTGGCTGGAGGGCAAAGCACTCCCTTGGGAAGTTGAGCGCCCGGTTCTGTTCCCATCAAGCTTTTGTTCCTAGATGTAATTTACAGCCTGTGTCCTGCAGAGAGTTAGGAAGATGAACAATGGCTCCTAGTTGTTTACTCCTGAAAAAGGCAGCAACCCAGATTGGCACCTACAGTGTGGATTCATCAGCCTGTTTTACTGGTTTGCCCCAGATCCCTAAACAACTCACTAATCCAACACAGGCAGAAACCTTCACAGCTGGCATGGCTCAAGCTGGCTTTAAGGAATTCTGTCAGACCATGTGGCCCCATCATTTTTCTTGTTCCCAGCGCCACCACAGTGCACGTAGTCCCTGGCTGACCCTCGTGTAGCAGCACTGCACAGGCAGCAAATCCTAGTCCCAGTCCCCAGGGACAGCTCTAACATCACTATCCCCTCTCAGTTACTAAGTTGTTGTTGAAGGTGGAACTGGAAACCCGCCCCTGGCAGGGTCACCAGCTGTCCCAGCCCACTGCAGAGACACAGAACGCATTAGTGACCCACCGAGTCACCAGCAGCTGTGTAGCTGGGGGTGGGGGAATACAGGGGAAACTGAGGGGAGAAGAGCACACTCATATTCTCTGTATGTGATTTCTGTCTGTCTCTGCCCCTCCTTCCCCTGGCTGGCCTTCCCAGCACACACCATGCAAGAAGTCCCTGGAACTGATACATCCGAGCAAAAGAAATGAAAGTGGGAATACGGAATGGTGAGCATGAGCTGCCCTCTGTGTGCTCAGCATTCCGTATTCCCACTTTCATTTCTTTTGTTTGCAGTTATACAAGAGGTGAATCAAGCTTATACTAAGCCATTTCCTGGATGTACTCTTTCCTCCCTGTAGTCTCTCCATTTTCTTCTACTTGATTTTGCTTTGTGACTTCTACCTTGACTTCACTCTGTCCTCTCCACTAATTTCTCCTTTTTCTTAGCCCCCATTCTTTCTAATCCACTCTCTCTTCCATACAGCATATTGGAATTATTAAATCAAACATTTAAAGTCCCCGAAGAGCAGCTGAGCTTTACAAAAGGCAAACGTTCAGGAAACTCAGGAAACACTTAATATTTGCATAACCATACTTTTACATATAGATAAACTCTTAGGGGCCCTTGTGTCTAATTCAGACCTGACTAGAGCCATTCAAATTCAAGGGAGGTTTTCCATTGATTTTGAGAAACTTTGAATCAAGGCAGCTGCAAACACTGTTTAGTTCAGTCCCAGTATCTCTATTATGATAACTGCCTACTGCATTACATGTTTCCCCTGTGTGTGTGTATATATATATATATATATATACATATATTCTGAGAGGATAGAGGGGTTACATCAGATTTACAGCCACCGATAAAATATTTTCCCATCTAACGAACGTAAATCACGAATTTTAGCTGGAACAATTTCTGTTCACACCAGATTTGTTTGTGCCACTCTTGCCACAGCCACACACAACATATCCACATTTAGACTGTGTCTTAAACATAGCACTGTGGGAATGAGCAGCTAAGCCTATCTTTTTCAGTTACAATGAGCACTAAAACCAGACCCCGTCTGTATATAAACAGAAACTTACTAAATTTCAGTAGTCTCCCTGTTAGTCAGTTTTATGATTCCTTTGAAAGGTGGAAGAGAAGGAAAAGCATCTTAATTTTAGACCATAATAAGCATGTCTGTTTTCAGAGGCAAGGGTTCCAGCTGTTTCCAGCGTGCTCTAGGAGGGAAGGTGCAGGTGTGCACACATCAGAGGATGAACAGGGTGAGGAGGCTGACAGGCACAGCAGTGCTGAGTTTTGAAATGCTGAACTCGCTGGGTGAAATACACACAGAGCAGTCTGGCCCTCATAGACTTTTAGGGACTGTATTGCTACAGCAGTGGCATCTTCTTCCTCAAATGAGAAGTCTTTTTGCCTTGTTGGATGTGCAGATATCAGCTGCAAACCCTGAACCCTCTAAGTTATGCAGGTTAAACAGCCAGGAATCAATGAATTGGTGCGATAGCAGCAGCTTGTTTCCTATAGTTTGATCCTTTCTACCTGGATATACTCAGGCAAAGCCAGGACTGCTGTCACCCTGAGCTCAACTGGAAAACAGGGAGCCTGAGGAGGTGTCTCATGTCCAGGTGGCACTAAGTGTCCCTCCATGGATGGAGAATGCATAAGGCAGGAAACTCTTCCCAGTTTTTCCCCTTGGAGCCTTATATCTGAGCTCTACATAATGTATGTTGGAATTGTCAAGTAGAAAAACCTACGACTTCTGAGGAAAGTTCCCTTCTCTGTAGTGTAAACAAGCGAAAGAAGGTAATTCTGGGTGACTGAAGGCAGGAGTTTTGTGTGAGGCTGGGACAGAGGCACAGAAAATAGAATTCATAAAATTAGTGAGACAGAAACTCTGGTTTTGCACATCTCCATGTGCCTGAATTTCTTCTATAGAAATAGGTAAGGGAAGAGCTGAACGCTATTACAAGACAATGAGCTTTTCTTGGAACTGTGAATTGTCACACTAGACTGCATGTTCATTACCTACTTAACAACTTGGCTTAAGTAACATTGAAAGCAAACATTCTAGAAAGTAAAAATAAACACTTATTTGGGATATTATTACATAGTTGGTTAAAGTTCATTTATGGATTAAATTTCTCTCATTAGCAAGAAGTTCATACCTAGAAAAACACAGCTGTGTTTGAAAATGTACCTTTTTTACTGACCAAAATTTGGTTTATTTGCCTAGTCTTTTCTTTAGTAATGTTGAGTGATGATAACTAACTAAATTTAAGAAAAGATATTACTTTCAATATGATTTTGAAAATGTGCTTGCATTCAGTTGCAGTCATTTTGGGTTACCTTTTGAAGGATGTCTGACAGTATCTATCAGCAGCAGATATTAGCCAGACAAAAATTCTATACAAAAACAAACAAACAAACAAACAAAACCCCAAAAAACCCCGAAAAACAAAACAAAACAAAACAAAAAAAACACAACAAAAAAAAAAACCCCAAAAAACCAAAAAAAAACCAAACCAAATGTTTCATGCAATTGTACATTACAATATTTGCACTATGCTGGTGATTTATATAAATACAGTAATCATTAATTTACACAGTATGACATGATCATCATAGCTAAGCAACTCCATGCCATCTTTTGGTTCCTGAAATTTGTGCTTCACTGATATAGAAAACCTTTGTTCATGAATTCACCAATTCTTCAGAATAGTGCATGTCTAAAATATTTTCAATGTGTTCACAAACATTTCATTTGCAGAAATACAACTGGCAATAAATAAATTATGAGTTATTAGTTCACCTCTAAAACATTACTTATATTGTTTAAATATTTTACTGAAGTGTTGGAAGAATTAAGCAGGTCATGTCTCAACAGCTTTTTGAACAAGTCAGCTCTGGAAAGCTATTAAGACTCCTTCAGATGTCAAAGTTTCAGTCAACTTGCACTGAATTTACAAGAAATTATCTATGTCTGAGTCAACTGATATTTCAAAGATACACAGTATGAGACACAGATACAGTGATATACAAATAGATATGAAAACTAGCTAGAGAATCTGTAGTTTATCTGCTGTCCACTGTACCCAAAGTCTCATTAGTACAAACTCCCTCTTCCTGTCATTTGCAAGACACATTAAGATAAAGAACTTTGTACACATGAAGATTTATCTGAGGTTCATACTCCCCTCACTTTGTTTTCTATAACCAACCCTTCCATAATTGTTGCAATAATTTAATGAAAATTTTCCCTAGGGGAATGGGTAGAGAGGCAGAGATAATAGAAGGAGTAAAAAACTGTTCAGCTAGTCTGATGGATCTGGTACTATAATAAGCTCCACACACCACTATCTAGCAAGCAGGAACTGCTAGACAATACCACAGAAAGTGAATCATACTGAACAGTTTTTTGAGAGTCTTGAGACAAAATGGAATGTGTTGAGTGCACTCCTGCAAAGATTCTTTCCCATATAGAAGAGGAGAGTCACTGTTTACTGGCCCAGGAAGGATAGATCTGCATCAACATCAACATGATATCTGACAAATATATTACTCCCTAAGTGATGAATTATACAAGGCATATCTCAAGAGGCACAGATGTGAGATAGGCTATGAATGTTCAAGAGTCTAGTTCAAATACAGATAGAAGGATACCAAAGCTTATCTCAACTATTTAAGGATTCCTTTTTAACTTCTCCTCCCATATTCAAATTTGGTTCTTCAATCCCAGTCTAGCTAGTTTTTCCTCTCTTAATCACACAGTTCTGTACAGACAAATATATCTGAAATATAGTTCACATGGCCCAGTCCTTGTTGAACTTCGCAGTTCCAGAACACTTAACACTTTTTCTAGCTTTAGAGAACTAACTGAAGCACTCATAGGAACCTGAGTAATAAAAATGTAAAAATACAGCACACACTTCTAGTCACAAGCAGCCAGAAGCCCTTACTGGATGCCCATGGAGGCTGAGGCTGACTTTACCTGCTATAAACATTCCAGCCACAGCTGCTAGTGGACACTTGGTCCCCTGGGTGTCTCTTGAGCAGTCACGTTGAAGTTGCTCCACTTTGCTTAAACAGAGAACTATTAGGCCAGAGAGGGCAACTGAACCTATGGCTGATGGCTTTGTTTGACACTCCTGTGTGAGAATTGAGATCCTCCTTCCTTCAGGGAGTAGGCAGCTTAGCATGTATTTGCACATCTGCATAGCAAAGGCAGCCCTAGCCTGCTGTCAGCTGAGCCTGCCTCCGAGCTGAAAACACTGTAGCCTCGCTAGTTTGGCATTGCATATGAGCTAATTAGCCTTGCAGATAAGCCTAACTAGCTAGGACCAGCTACACTCTGGTAGCGATCTATGGCTTTCAGGAACTCGTGTCTTTACATACCTGGTAATTACAGCATGTGGAAGTACCAGCTGGGTACAGCTCTTACCCTCTTCTACTGTAAACTGAAGTCATGTCCCTCATCCCTTGAGGTGAGCTTACCTAAAGAACACATCTCATTGCAGGATTTATTCACAAGTCACCTGTAAGATAGGTTGTGACCTGTCAGATAAGAAAGAGTATATGAAGGGAGTTGTCTGTGTTTCCCCCACCTCCCTACTTTTTTTCTTTGGCAGGGTTCTGCAGGATTTCAGATTTTGGTGGTATGGATTTCGACTGAAGCCCAAAATCAGTAACAGATTTAAAGCCCAAAATCAAATCATATTTAAAGCCTAAAGCCAACAGATTGTAAAGCCTATTCAGTAACAGATTTTGGTCTTGCCAAATAAATTCTTTGCCGAGCAGGAAGTCTGGCCAAGCAAGACTAGGAAGAATTTCTCCTGAGGCTTAACTGGAGTAAGTGGTAAAATTCAGACAGGAAAGAAATTGATCTGAACATTAGGAAGGTCCTGTTGTGGGACCAGCAAAATAGTGGAATAGCTTTTGAGAACATGCTCACCCTTGCAGAGGAATAGATGAAATGACTAGACTTTTTTAACTATGACTCTGTGATTCACTTAAGAGGATCCCACATCTCAAGTGCTATACTTGGAACATCTGAACAGTCACTGCAACCAGTACTAGGAATTAGTCACACCATGGTAGGATTTGCCACTCCTCAGGGACTTTGCTGCAGACAAGGGGTGCTTTCAGTCACACAGCTTTCAGGCTAAAACTCAGCTAGTAGCTTTTTCTGTTTCTTGAAACGCAAGTTAATTTCTTTATGGGAAAGAACACTTGTATTTTAACCTATGTCTTCTCTATTTGTGTTATTAACCAACTCGCAGACATCCTGCTTTCACATTTTTCAATTATCCATTTAACATCCCTGACGGATGGGATATTATCAATAGAATTACTGACTGAAAAATTAGGAAGTGTCTGTGTATGATTTTCTGAGATTCATTTTTAATAATCTCTTACTTTTTTACTCCAACAGAAACACCAACTTATTTACACTTCACTCCAATCAGTGCCATTGTCATGGAAAGAAGGCATTACGCTCTGGGCTCTGCAATGCCGTTAGAACCTCACAGGATCAAATAATTTCTGCTCCCTCACAGATTCAGTAATTGCTTCTAACACAAGAGAAAACATGTGGGTTGTTGCATGACTGAATGGAGAGCTCAAGACACAGGCATTTTAAAGAAAAACATTTGTACAAAAAAGAGTTCTCATAAAGAGATGTATAGTGATCTCCTAGGTCAAGTACACTCTCATTGCTGTGCTATTACACATTCTTCAGTGCTTTGCATGCTGAGCTATTACTTTGCAAATAATATTTGCTCTTTAGAATGGCAGGCAGTGCTAAAGGATTATTGGAATTAATAACTGCGCAGCTCTGTCTTGTTTCAGAAATTCCTGTGAGTGGAGTGGTATAGAGTGAAAGAAATTCTAAATGAGAGGGACACAGAATTTGAAACAAGGGAATAAGGACTGGGCTGAACACATTCTTTTCTTATTAACATTATTCTGCTGAGGTCAGTGAATCCCTTCTGAGCAGCAGCTCAGAAACATGAAGTATATAATGATCTCTTTCTGTAAGTATGGTAGTGGAGCAAGGAAAATGTAGAAAATCTCAGGAGATATGTTGTCATTGAAAATACCAAGCCTAGAGAGACAGAGACCTGAAGCAAAATGTACTTATATAAATGTTCTTCAGATGACTCTTTACACTGATCATTCATGAACAGTTTCAGCCATGCAACACTGATCACACAAGCAACACTGAAGCATCTTTATAAATTTGGGAGTCACAAGAGAAAACACAGGAGAAAAAGGGGAATTACAGAAGTTCACATGATGGTGGCTTCTTTTTCTTGAGATAGACCACAGGCTTACACAGTAATACTGTCCTCAGCCCTTCTTTCCCTCAGGCAGAGACTCAAATTCACCAGATTTTCTTTGTTTCAGCCTGTGCCTTCCCCATTCCTAAATAGTCCCAAAATGAGCCAGAATTTGATCCTATCTATGTTTAGGCTTTGGCTCCTGAATGTAAAACTTCAAGACAGATTTGTCTTCTTAGAGGTAGAAAAGTAATTTTTGGATTGAGTAAAGGTTCCTTTTCCGTGTCAGTGTAAAAATACCTTTTTTCCAAGACAAACACCATTTTTGACACCTTGAACCCTTTCAGCATTTTGAGATCTGGGTACTGTCTGTCAGACACTCTTCAAGCATGGAAAGCAGTCTGAGTTCAGAGGTTCAGCCTGTCTTCAAAAAAATTATGACCAACCCAAAAGGCAACCAGTGTCTGTCAATGACCTCAAACTTAAAAATAAAAGGAGAATAGGATACAAATTAGACTCTGAGGAGTTTGGTCCCTTCCATGCTGGAAGTCAAGGAGCTTGTTTTTCCCATTTCAGTTGTAAAGTATAGCTTTGTTTAGGAATTTAAACCTATGCCTAAGGCTGAACACTTACAAAGGCAGGACTATGTTCAGTAAACCAATCTGCTTTGCTAGGCCAAAAACTATGTTGACTTTTCTCCCTATGTATACCTTAAAACCTGAAAGATTTTAGAGGGGAAAAGAAATTCTAAAATCTCAAGAGTTTCTATAAATCTCAGTTTGCCTTCCCCATTAAATCAAAGACACGAGTGAATTTGCATCTCCAATGACTGCATGAGGTGGAAAGAGATGCAAACCAAAGGAGTTGTGTAGAGCAGAGAAAAGGGGAGCCTGGAGAGAATTCGGAAACCGACTACAAGTCAGAAAATCTCAAGCTCTAGGAAGGAGACAAAAACCACGATACAGACAGAGAACTAATTTCCAGCCAGCAATTAAGACAGTTTTGTCTCAATCGGTAATCATTTGCATGTAACCACCTCCTACCCACCTTAATTCTGAAAAAACAAAACTTAACTTTTTAATTTTATTTTTTTAATTTGGCATCAAACACATTTGCTTAATTATTTTTAAAAGTTTTTGAATTGGAATCAGAAGCCATGTGTGGGGTTTATAAACAAACTCTAGTTTCCAAAGGAATAAATACTTATTTCTCAAATTCCACTGTAGTCCAATGATTTCTTTCTTCTGCAAGTGGCTACATGAAGAGTAAAGGAAAATCATAAATAGCGTGCCAGGTATTTTGCAATGAACTCTCTCAATTACAGTCAATAAATTGCATATCAGATCAGAAGCTGTGGAACAGCGTTACATCAGGTTTGGGCTTTTTTTTTTTTTTTTTTTTTTTTTTAGTTAGGTTTTTGTTTGTTTGCTTATTTGTGTGGTTTTTAGTTACAATTAGCTTTAAACTTGAAGAAATGCTCAGCATCCTCTTAAGGGAGACAAGAGTCTCAGCTCTGCAAGTAGATTACAGAAAGGGCCAGACTGGCATTCAAGGATTGGTTGGTTTAAATATTGCTCCGTATTTCTCTGTGCTCATAGCACAGTTACTATTCTGTTCGAATTCCTATGCAACTATTAATGGTGTTTCACTTTTGTGGAGACATTTCTTTTAAAAGGAGAGAAACTATAACAGAAATACAATTTGTGATTCGGTTGTAAATGTCCATCATATTAATGATCCTTAAAAAGAAAAAGGAAAAAATACCTTTTTGTGATACCAGGTTTCTTCATATCTGTTTTCATTTCAGGATGCGAATAAAGGCTGAAACTTCTACAGCAGCATGTAGTCGTCCAAGTATACTTGTTTATGTGTATATATGTATATATTTTTTAGCACTATGTTTTTGTGTGTGTGTGTGTGTGTGTGTGTGTGTGTGTGTAAAACCAGAAACTTTGTGAATCACCTATCACATGTTTAACAAGCAAAACTACAAGAAAAGCAGAAAGAAGAAAAATGCATTTAACTCCTGAAGGATTTTATTAGAATCCAGCATTAATCCAAATCAAGGAAACAGTTCTCTGTATCTGTTGTGACTCCCCAATTAGGATGCCAACTATGCCAATTTATACTGAAAGAGTGGGTTAGACTTGCTCAAAGAATCACTGCCAAAGATATTAGAAAAAATTATTTTAATAGAAATTTATAAAAATGCAACCTAACAAAGCTTGATGGCAAGGTTCCATCAATTGCTTACTACATGGATGAAACATACAAAGGAAAATTGATTTAGAATTGATTTAGAATGATTTACACAAAGACAAAAGATGCAAAAGGGTAAGGGAGACCTTCTCATTGAGTCACAAGGTTCAGAGTAGACCTCCTTGCTTTCTAAACTCTGGATAGAACTTAGGTGTGGCTTGGTCCAATCTGCATAGCTCAAGGAATTATAATGATTAAGTCTTTATTTCTGCCACTGACTCACCATGCAGTAAAATAAGTTTTCCTTTTATAACACCACATTGCTCCATTTTTCTGCTGTGAGAAACTGAATGTTTAGTGCAGTGTGAAGCACAGAGAATGTCCCCATGTCTCAGGGTCCTGTCGCTGTCTCAATAGAATCTGTAATGCCACAGTAGCCAGACAAACTACACAGAAGCACGTTTGGGGTTTGATTTTCCCTTTTGTCTAAGACGTCTAAAATATGCATTCTTGTCCAGTGACTTTTCTTAGCAACTCACTGAAGGAATTTCTGACATCTCATTATTTTGATTTTTGAATTTCCCCTTTCTACTCCCTAAAAGGCCTTATTCCTCACCCCGTGACAGGTAAGAGTAATCTCATCACTTCCATCACAAAAAGTACCCAACATTTTTGCCTAGATTTTAGACATCAGTGTGTCATTATTTTTCGGTCTTTAGTTGGGTTTTACCAAACTCGTGTTAATTTTTTTTTCCTTTTTTTTTCTGGCAGGAAGTTAGGTTAAAAATTGAGTCCATATAAATTCTCTCTGAAAAATTCTTTAAAATTTTTAAGAGAAGATGTGTTCAACTGTGAGCTACCCATATTCTCTGGTGATTCCACACAGTGAGCAGCCTCACTTCAGCCTGTGGTAATCCTCAAGATATCTGCAATGACTGATGGCACATCATTGCAGGTACTGGCTACAGAGACATGTTCTGTCACATTCCCTCCGGGGTGCAACTTCCTGGATTACTGTGCAGTCATCAATGGCTCATGATCGAGGCTCATTAAGTGCCTGTTTCATAGTCCAGGCAGCTTCATTTATTTGTAACTGCTGCTGGGAAACCTTTGATGACTGCACACATTATTCAAATAGAAGTGCTCAAGACAAAAAGAAATTCCCAAAGAGAAAGACAATTGTTGACTTTCTAAAGAATCTCTGAAACATAACTCTTTACTACCTTTCATAATATCACCTTGTACAAGAAGGTACTGTACTTCCTACCTGTGCTTCCACTCATTCAATAATGGCACAATTCTTTTTTCCTGATTTACTCATTGGATTAAGGAGAATTATTTCAAAGAGAAGAAAAAAAAAAAAAAAGAAGCTGCATTAACATGTTAGTTCAGAGAAACTTTCTGCCCAGTCTGTTGCCCTTTTGTCTTCCTGATTAACTAATTCTAAAACAAAGAATCTTCTTGCATGCCCTTACTTTTCTTTAGCTATATACACAAGAATGTTTCTTTATGATTTGGGAAACCTGTAAATATTAAATAGTATAAAATGGGATCCCTCCTTTATCACCATGGTCAAAATAATTTTTTTAGAAAGACAATCTTTCCCCGACTAGATTTTCTCACAGCACTTCAGGGCAGACCCATTTAATGTGTTAGCACAAAACACATGGTTAGAGCAGGAGTTACTGACAGTGATGAGATTATTTCCCCCTTCACTTAGCAAGTGTAAGATGTGTACTCCCAAAGCAGCAATGACTGCAGCTTTTCCACCACCCATGAGATCACAACCAGAATTAAAGAATTTCCTTTTCCATTACTTACGACATTCTTTCTTTTTATTATTTCCCCAATTCTTCTGGCTTAAAACATAAAATCTGAGCGTAAAATATCTCTTTCCCTAAGCACTTTAGGAAAAGTGGATATAAATCCCTCCAAGGGATCTCTCAACTTAGAACTCTATTTTAAGGAAGTTTGCAATTCTGACTGAGAAATTGAATTGGTTGTATGTTTATGAGAATATGTGTTTACATTTATGTTCCCATTTATGAATATTCAGATCTTAATGGAAGAAAGTATTAGATTAAACAGGAAAGTAAAGCAATGATAATCAGTGCAGAAATGTTATTGTTGAGCCTAATAGTTTCTCTGTCAAAGGGTAGGCCTTGATATTCATCTGTGCAATGAAAACAAAACCATTCCTCCAAAATGGATTTTCTCATCTGAAGAGATGTAGTTAAATTATTTATTCATCAGCTCTCTCTTACAATATTGGCCAGAGAAAGGGAAGTATATTCTGCTGCAATTAGAAATAACTGGATGGGTCAGTATTGCAAAAAGCCTTCACAGCATTTTAAAGAGGAGGAAATAAATGATTTTGTGCTCTGTGCTGATGTATGTGGCCCCATTGGCTTGAGAGGGAGTGCACATAGGGACAATAATTTCACAGTATTAGAGAAAAAATTTCAGGCATTGAGAGTTGATTTCCTACACAGTAAGAGGAATGGGAATGACAATAATAATAGAGCCCAGCAAAGACGTGGGTAACTCAGAATACTGAAAATATTCCTCTTTGCCAGGACCAACAGATTAATTTGCCTGTTTAAGCCACATTGCTTTGGCCACGTGCAGAGATGTCCAATTTAAAAATAGGCTAAAATAGATAGACTGCTTTGCTGAGAAAATCTGAAGATGCACTGCAGTGGTTGCAGAAATTTTGCCGGTTTGTGCACATTTGCCTCTATGGTAATGAAGAAAATTATTTCTAAAGGGTCAGAGAAGATCAGGGGCTTATAAACAGACAATGTCATCCACATAAATACTAATGCAAATTATCATTTGACAATCTTCATACTTTTTTTCTACCAGCCTACATTAAGCAAAACTAAATTTTTTCAGTGACTGAGGATGCAATCATTTTTTTGAAAAGTCTCAGGAACAAACCTGGTCTTTCCACAGTAAGATGTCCTTGGAGTTAGCTGGAATTTTTCTAAATAACAAGCGTCAGCAATGATTTAAAAATTCAGTATGTTGTCCACTGGAGGCGTAGATAGCCTTTCTTATATTCATTTCAGGAAAAACAACAAACAAGCCCACAGAAATTTGCTTAAGCCAAAAATAGTAGGTTTTGTAGGGAAATCCAATGTTTGCACCAATTCTATCACACGTTTTGGTCTCACAAATAAAGTGGCTGCCACCCAGAAAAAACTCCCCTTTAATATATACATCCATTTGTGCTCTTAAACCGAAGAATCAAGGCTTTGTAAGGTTTTAGTCAAAAGATTCAGCAGTTACCCAAAAGAGCAGGAGCAGCAGAACTACTGCTTCAAAGCAGCTCTCATAGTTTATATGGCCATATTTTTGTTTTTATATGATATTTGTTTAGCATTCTTGTTTAATATAAAGAAATGCTTGTGCGTGATACTGATACATTCATTTTCCCAGAACATTATTAAAATTATGAGTTTAACCAGTTGTAGTAATTATATCATATTTTCTTTCAGTAAGGTAAACTGAAGTAATTTGAAAGACCATATTACTAATTAAACAGATTGTGTGTGAGGCTTTCTTTAGTCACTCTAACAGTAGATCTCAGAGGAGTGCTACTATCTTTCTATTTGAAATTTAAAACAATACAGATGAAAATAATCTATTTACATGCTCGATTCCAGAATTTCTATATTTCTTCTTCAGATTAGTTTATGCTACCTTATTTATTTTCACATCACTCGATGTCAAGTGGATGCATAATGCATTGCTCCTTAGTCTTAATATATCAGTGCTGATCTTCTGTCCATCATTACTTATATCTGATGGTCTGGGAGGACGTATATTATATAAAATTTTGTTCAGGTTTAATTTTCACTGAATTAAATACTGGGACAAGGGAGTAATTTTCCATTAAGCCAAGACCTGTTAATGGACACAGCACTGCAGTTGTGGCCTCACCAGTGCTGAGCAGAGGGGAAGGATTGCCTCACTTGACCTGCTGGCAATACTTTGCCTGATGTAGCCCAACACATCATCACCTTCTTTGCAGGAAGGTGTCCTGGTTTCAGCTGGGATGGAGTTAATTTCTTCTCAGTAGCTGGTACAATGCTGTATTTTGGACTTAAAATGATGATAGTGTTGATAATACACTGATGGTTTGGATTTTGCTAAGTTGTGATTATCTGAAGTCAAGGACTTTGTTTGTTTGTTTGTGTCTCATGCTCTGCCAGTGAGGAGGTACACAAAGGAAAAGAAACTGGGAGGGAGCATAGCCCGGAAAGGTGACTTGAACTGGGCAAAAGGATGTTCCACACCAAAGAATGTATTTTCCAATAGATCAACTGGGGGGGTGACCTGGAATGAAGGGTGGGGGGGAAGGACAAGTTGGGTTCAGGAACAGGGTCTGGCATCAGTCAGTGTGTGGTGAGCAATTGTATTGTGCATCACCCCTTTTATTTTGCTTTGTTTTCGGTTTTGGTTTGGTTTGGTTTTGTTGTGGGGGTTTTGTTTTTGTTTTCGTTTTTGTTTTTTTTTTTTTTTACTTTGGTTTCAGTTACCAAACTGTTTCTATCTCAACCTACAAGCCTTACTTTTGATTCTCTGCTCCATTCCACCGGGGGGTGAGGGGCTGGGTGGTGCTTAATTTCCAGCTGGGCTTTAAACCACGACACAAGGGCACATTACTGTCTCATTTACCCAGTCTGCCCATAATTTTCAGTGTTTGTTTCTGTTGCAATTCCTGGAGAAAATGTTATGTGGTCTAAAGGTCAGCTTAAATGCTACCTGGACTGTCAAACAGGGCATCAAGCATCTCCCATGATTAGTTGGAGATGATCTTTAAAAGCTATTAAGTTTTTGATCTTGTTTTTGCAAGCAACCAGGGAAAAAGAATTTTAATGGTTCAGCCCTAATAATGGAAAGTTACAGACTCAGTTCTAAACAAGTCATGATTTTGCATTAGAACTAAAGCTAATACTTAATTAAGCAAGACTTTGAGCAAAATGAAACAGCTGAATCAGTCTGGAACAATGTAGTGTTGAAACAGGAAGGGGAAAAAATCAAAATATTTACATTTGGAAAGACAAAACAATTCAAATGTCACTGTGTGATTTTTTTGTTTAGAAGATCCTATTATCAAATCAATAGGAGCAAAAAAAAAACTGAAAAGAGAATAATGATTTAGCTGTAGGTGTGGTCTAAGGCAAAAATTATACCACAATCTCATTTCCAGTAAGTCATCAATCATAAAAAAAGAGAAATGCACATTGCTGTTTGTGGGATTCAGTTTCCTGTCTAGTAAACGGTTCTCTACTCACAGTTCTAAAATATCACATGCAGCTGTACTAAAATATAAGGTACAGGCCAACCATGTGAACTATAATGGAATCTGTATAATGGAACTATCTGACCATTTTTTTAGGGCACCCTCTTCTCTATAAACTTTATTGGAAATGGCTTTTTATTCTAATTCTCATTAAAGAGGAAAATATTAAATAACAAGTGAGCCGAGAAAGCAAAGAGTCCTCTAGAAACCTTTTCATGTTCTAATGATTCTCTTTTTACAGTTACTTTTTTTTCTGATACCTCAATTAGTCAGATTTTGTTTCACACATGGGCTGCATCTGTGAGATCTCTTCCCTTCGTTTTCTCCCAAGTTTCACTGAAGTGGTTCCTGCAGGTCTGAACTCTATGTGCTTTTATGCTGTTCCTGCTATTGTCAAAACTCTTTACCACCTGCTAATATAAGAGCTGGATGATATCAGCTCTCTCCTATACTCAGTAGGTACCTGTGGAAGATATAGCAGATTCTTTCACTCTAAAAGTCACTGAAAAGAGGTTAGCAAAGACTGTATTAAAATTTTATCAAAGGGATTGAGAGATCAGTTTGAAAATCAACACTGACACTTCCTTAAAACATTGTGATAATCTAGATTAAAAACATTTTCAAATTATTTTTGACTGCTTTTATCCACTAGGCCTTCAGAAAGTTCTCAATTAAATTGTCCTTAACTACTGTTTATGAGAAAGCAATGCAGATCAGCTTTTTTCCTGCCAGCTATTAAAATAAGCCACTTCATTCATACAATTCGTCTATTCATCTGCAACAGGGATTATTTAACTAAGACTTTTCTCTTTTACTGATTTCTATGATTCAGTTCCCCTTCCTTTCCTTCCCTTTTTCTTATTTATTCTCTTCAGTTGTTGAATTCACTAAAATTTATTGCAAGAATTGTCAAACTTACACATTTGAGGACACAATTCAGATGGTTTGCTTTACTCTACGTATTTATGTTTATTTAACATGATCTCACAGAAAACTCTCATCATCAACAAACTGCTCTCAGATTTTGGACTTCCCATTTCTGTGGTTTGTAAAGCTGAACAGAAGGAACCAAGCATAAAGAAGTTGAATGACGTAAAGACTATTTGCTCCTACTATAAAGAACACCAACCTAGGGAGGCAATGAACTTATAAGTTCATAAGTTTCATAGGAAACTACCTTGCCATAGCAACCAAAGGCTTTTTAGAGCTAACAGATGAAAAGGTTGATTCTTGACATCTGGGGTGTGGCTCTTATCACTCCTCTCATCCCTCTACATCAAAACTCTAGATCATTTAGCTCTAGAATTCATGTTTCTAATTCATTGATTAAAAATCTTAGAAGAAACTTAAAAATGCCTACAGCAGGCAAAACAATAGTGAAACACCTGAACAACAATGGCTTTCTCCCAGATTTCCATGAAGAAACGCAGTAGCTGTGTAATCATCAGAACTCTGTCACTGCAGTCCTTCCCACCCTGGGAACTCACAAGTACCTTTTCCATGGAGCACTAAGATGCAGCTGAGATTTAACTAAAGGCAGACAATGTTCTAAATGAAGACAGAGAATGTTCCTGCATTCTCTCAGTAGTCTTTTTGTTTTCACTCCACAAATGCATGAAAGAGCCGTTCATTGTACTGGTGCTGTGCCAAGGAAGAAAGTAATTCATGTTTTTGACCTTCAGTGGATTGGGACCATAATACTTATGCTAAATCTCTCCTTCACCGCATGACTGACCTCCCACGTGCTACCCAGGAAACACTGAATCTTCACACTGTATTTTCCTATTTAGTTCAAGCATAGAAAAATACTGCAGAGTTTGTTCCTAGTTAAAAATTACTGGTGAAAAGTGTTGCTGTCTCTATCAGGTCTGATTAAATAGGATTAGATTACTAAGAAGCTGACAAAGGAAGAATAAACGTTTATGCCACATTTCAATTTGTACAGTACAATTTATGTTTACAATCTGTATTATCTCTTCTGTAACCACAAGCTGTCTAAGCCTCACACTTACACTGCCCTATATTAACCAGATTTTAATTGACTATGCTTGCGCACTTCTGCAACTACAAATTGTTTATGCAAAAATATAAGCTATAAAATCTAAAGGATTACTATCCCGAGGAGGAACACACCAGAATGTTCTGGCAATAGATCAGAAGTTCTTTGCCACAGTTGCATTAAAAAAAAAAAAAAAATAAAATTGTCCTCTGTCCAAAAACCCACCCAGAAACAACAGAGGGTTAAGGTTAAGGGTAGAATTTTTAGCATGTAGTAATTGCTTACCACATCTGTTAGACTAGTGGGGAAACTTCTAAAATTCAGATATGCTTTGAATTCCAATGAATAATATTCCAAATAATATTCAATAGTATGCCAAAATGTTCTTTCAAAATTACTGCAACTAGGAAAAAAAAAAAAGCAGCAAAGTTTGCATGCAAAACTCCTTTAAATAAATGATATTGAAAATGAGTACAGGTCAAGACTAGAAAGTTCTCCCTTAACAACTGTACAGGAGTACAGTCTGGAAACCAGAAACCAGTATCACTTCTGGCTCATGTCCACTGCCGCATCTTTTGCATTATTCCAGGCTGATTTCAGACTGGTAAGCAGCAGAAAGTAGAACCAGCTCTATGTTTTACTCAGTCTTTTCTGCTGTATTTTGGTGATACATCCACTGCCAGTTTCTTTCAAGCATTCTGTTTGCCTGTGTCTTCTACCCTGCACTTGTGCTGCATCACTTCCGGGAAGTAGGACTTTCAAAGGACAGTTAGATTTGTGCCCAGTAAGAAACTATAGGTATTCCAGGTATAGGCAATGGTCCACCAGGCAGAGGGATTTTAGGAGCAAGGCATGCCTTGCACACCCTCACTGCTCTGCACCCAAATGGCACTTCTTAATTTTTTAACCCTCATGCCTGGCTCATCCTGCCATGTCTCTTTATATGCAAATATACACCATCACAGATATTTTAGGAGAGAAAGGCGGGTGGACTAAATTATCTCAATCTCAATCTATTCCAGCCTCAACCAAGTTTCTAAAAAAGACCAGAAATATCAAGTCTTTTAGGATACCAACTCAGAGATGAGCCTGAACATGCATTGTGCTTCATTGTCCTATGTCAAATGACCTAGAGAGCAGTCACTGTCCATGCAGAAGTCCAAACTTACATCAACATAATCAGATGGCATTTAACCAAGGCACATTTAAAAACAGGTTTAGAAACAGGTTCATATGACATAAATGAGCCAGAGAGGTTATGGGCAAATTCTACAAAAATGTATAATAAACAGTTCTATCAACTCTTCTTCTGGACCTGAGAGAGTGACTGAAGGTCAATTTTAAACCACAAATGGTTACTGGTACCACAGAATAGTAAAGCAACCACTTTGTAACAAAGCCAATAAACATGTCTGAATGCAGCAGCTGAAAGTATGATCAAATCCTACTGCTATGCAGATTCATGCAAAGAATTTAGGCACTATTTATAAACATAAACCCACTGAAATTATAACTTGTATGTTCACAAGCGCATTTAATTTATTATGTCCCTCTCGCTGCTTGCTCTCTATGCAATCAACCTGTCTAAGTACTAAAACCAACTGAGTTGAGGAGGTTTTTGAGAAAACAAACAAACAAAAAAATTCATGGAGAGTAATATACAATAATCAGGCTGGAAATCATTCTTACTGCACTAAACCTCCTCCACTTACAAAAAATCTGTGAGAATCAGATACATCATCTGCAAGAGATTAATTTTTTCATTCCTCAGTTTTTGCCACACCTCTATGGAATCATCTTATGGTCTTAACCCTGGACCTTATTAGAACCTTATTGCCTTATTAGAATGGCAATCAGAGACAAAAAAATGGAAACACTTTTTTGTTGCTGCCTTTTAGTTCTGTCACTCTAGTTTAATAACCTGTCACTTAGGAATACCATCATGTAAGATTTGTATCTACAAAAGCAAAGCATCTTGTAAAAAATTACTTTATGGGCTTTACATGTTGATTTCGATGTGCTCCTTCTAGAAAAGAATTACATCATTTCAGTTGATATTAAACATGTTTCCTATGGGGAAGTTTCCAATGAGCAGAAACTTGATGGCTTAGTTTTATCATCCAAAACCTCTAAAATGGTTTCCAGAAAATTTTCAGTAGAGAGATGAAAAATTATTCAATTTCTGACACAGCTTTTCTCTTCTCAAACATGCAAATTTAGTTACATCTCCTGTATAAAATTTATTACACTGAAACCTGAGGAATCTCAGGGTTTTCAATTTCACAGAGAAAAAGCAATTTTTATGGCAATTCATACTCTTTATGAAATGAGCAATAAACATTGCTTTTGCAGAAGTAAAATGCCTTGTAAAAATGAAGATATTTTTCTAACTTGGGGTTTGAAGATTTAAATGAAGACATTGCAAGTGAAATTATTCAATCCCTTGCTGAGCTAACATACATGAAATGAAATATCAAAGCAGTTGAGATTAAGTACATTGTTCTGTACTCCCTCCCCTTTATCTATCCTGCAGTTTTCAAGCCTCTCCGCAACCATCCGAGAGTGTTTCCCTTTGATTATCACTTTCCTTAACTGAAGGGATTAGATAGGTCTCTGCAATTCCACCACTTTCTCATCTTCTGACAGCCCCAAGTCTCTCTCCCATTCAGCATCCAGCACAGCAAAACTAAATTGTGGTTATAAATGCATGTCCACTTCCTGACAATGTAATGCACTGACAAACTGAAATCTTCTGCAAGATTTTTCTAAAGTGAACTGAAGAACGATAATGAACAATAACATAATATTTACTTTACTAGATCAACAGCACATGTATTTTATTATTTCCTACATGATATATCATTTTGCACATAAAAAATTCCTGGCTGACGTAGCCACTCCGGATACGCCATTAACTTGGACATTAAGAGTGGCAAACGTGGAGCCTCAAACATCACCTCTGAGCTGACCCTGAGACACTGGGGGAGTGAGGTGTTTTCCCATGGAAAATGGTCACCATTTGCATCCTGTCACATGGGGCTGGCAGTGGGGTGCCACTTCCTAAAATTGCGAACTTTGCAGGATTTCTCCCAAACCAAAGCTGCCAGCAACCAGGACTCTGGCTGCCCTTGGACCCCCAAACACCACTTCTGAGCTGACCCCAAGACACTGGGAAAATGAGGTTTTTCCCATGGAAAATGGCCACCGTTCATGTCCAGTCATATGTGGCCAACAGTGAGGTGCCACCTCCTAAAATAGTGTACTTTGCAGGATTTCTCCTACCAGGACTCTTGCTGCCCTTGTAGCCCCAAACACCACATCTCCCCGTGATATTGTACATACCTACACTTGCAAGATAAACGCATGGAAGAGGTGAGACAGAGCTTGGTCCATGGAAGGCAAGGGTTTAGCACATGATTTCTACGCACTTCAGCCGTGCAGAACAGCTCTGCTGGTGTAGCAAACTCAGTCATTTCACCATCTGTGAATTATACATGGTGACGTCCTGTGCCACACATTGACTTCTTGGAGGAGTAAAAAAATATTTCCAATTATGAAATGGGAGGAGAAGGAGGTGAGTAACAGAAGAATAGTATAAAAGAAATACCTAGTCAACATTTAAGAGGGGCATTTTTTGCTTGTAATTTAAATAAGCTCAGGAGGATGAAATTTGCACATGGCCCCCTTTCTCAAACTTTGACCTGTGCAATTCCTCAGATCCAGCAGGCCAGGAGTTTTCTGAGGTGACAGTGTTTTGGTGATTTATAGCATCTAAAATGAGGACAGGTCATTCAAATAAAGTAAAATGAAAGGGTTTGGGTTTTTTACCTGCACGATCTTCCATAGCATTGATAGAGGTGAAAAAACTACTACTGGAAATGCTACTTAACCCACCAAATTTATGAATGAGTTCATTGTTGTGTTAACAAGGATGAATCTTGGGAAATGTTTAGTGAGAAGTGTGTTTATATGGAAGAACTAAACAGTTTCTGCATTGTAGACTAAGAGAACTGGAGAGAGGAGTCAGAGACTAACTATTCACAATTGATTTAATACACATTTAGACTGCAAATTTAGACAGATTTTCCAAGCTCACCCAAAGTAATTTCCTGTTCAAACAGTCACCTAGCACAAAAGTGATTTTTCATATTATTCTGATCTCTATCTTAGAAGTCCCATGAGTACTCTGGACTATTTCCAATGAAGGGCTCCTCCAGAGCCCTCTTGATCTCATTTTCAGATTCCACACAGACAAAGCACCTTTATCTGTTTGATCATGTGTTCCTCGCTGTAAGATGTCATCTCTTGGTACTGGTTATCCTCAGCATTCATGTGCAGAGAGAAATATCCCCTTTTCCTCTTTGCTTTTCTAAGCCAAGGATTGCAAATTTCTCCTGATTGTCTCCATTCCCTCAAGCATCTATTGTGCCCTTAATTGCACCATTTCCGGCTTCCATCAGTTGTTCAAATACGCACCATCATTACTAGAAATGCTCTAGAATGATATCTCCCAAGATTTTTGTCTTTTCCCAGGACTGTATATCTTGTCAGCAGCTTATAGTTGCCCATTCTCTCACCTAAATTCATCTTTCTAAGCCACCCTAATTGCCCGCTACCCCTGTGGCAGTGCCAGCTCGGAGTTGTTTTGTGATTAGTCTCTCTATTAAGCGCTTTTCTCTGCTGTACTGTTGAATTTTATCTCATTTCTATTGCTCCAGTATCCAAAGCAATCAAGCCTACCTGTGTGATTGTGATGACAACAGATTAAGACCTTTGTCATTATCTGTCCAACTCTTCACTCCCAAGGTGCTCCTTTATTTCTCTTCTCCTTTACCAGCTTCTTCTCCGCTTCACGTTTTGCACACATTCTCTTCTTCATGAATAGCCTCTAATGTGGTCCTATATATGTTGCATTTAAGTCAAATAAATCAGATTCTCCCCACTGCCAAAGAGTGCCTTGATTTTCTAGAGAAAAAGATAAAAGATTTATGTGGCACAACTTTCTGTTTGCAAAATCATTGTTTGAATGCATCCTGATTTTCAATCTTTGAGTAATCTTGTCCTTCAAATTTGCTCTTAAAGGCTTTTTTCCAGGTTAAAAAAAATGCACCTACAGACAGGCAGATATACCCCTTCCTCTGTAGGTGCTGATAAAAACATGTGTGCCTTCGATGTCATGTTAACCTGACCATTGTATAATAAAATTATGCAACTCAGCTTCACATTTTTTTTTTTGCATGCCAGCCAGCTTGGAAATCTGTGAAAGATTGGGCTCTGATTTAGGTTTTGAATCATAATAGAGAAATAGCTGTACTCCTGACCACATCCGCACTGCATTGAACATTTTTCACTATAAACTTTTCAGTTCATATGGCTAAAAGATCTCTTGAAATCTACTCTGTTCTTAACAAGGTCTGCCTCAACTGGCTTTCTGTAGATTCTTCCAGTAGCCATGTATCTCATGTCTAAGACATGGGATATTTTTGGCAAGGAAAAGAATTTGCCATTCTTTCCCAGCTCTACTTATCTCTCTGGTGGTACCTATAATCTATTTAGGTACAACATTCTAATTAAGCAAGGCTCAGTACTGTCTACATGCAAGATTCTCAGCTTTCCTGCTCATATAACTTGACTAACTCAACCCCATTCATCATACAAGAAAATTATTCAGTTTTCTTTCTCAAAACTGAAGGCCTTATTCACAGATCTTCTTTTATCTTTCCCTTAATTTACAGCAGATCAAGTCACATAATTCAAGTCACAAGTAAATTCTGTGACCAACTCCTCTATAGTATATTTGTAGCATATTTTATTATGCACCCAAAACAAGCTAAATTACATCACCCCTTTCTAATTCTGGTATGAGATGAGGTGTGTTAATTACCAAATCTCAGAATTTCTAAGGCTCATCATTGAAAGTAGGACATATTTTCCAACTTTTATCAGGAAAGGCAAAAATACCAATCATGCAATTTCCAAATGTATTTCCTAACACCATTAAAAATCTGAAAAAAATCTATACAGATTTCAATATTGGCACACACAGTAACTTATTTTACTGTTTTAAAATAGATTACTTTTGATTCAAACCCATTCCACTAAAGTCATGCTGCTTCTTTTTTGTTAATTTCTGATCACATTCTGAGTGTATTGCATTTTCCATCTGCCTTAACAATGTATAAAGAATGGGGTTTGCATATGGAACACATCTCAGTGCCAGCAACTGGTACCAACATGATTCTTATTCCACCGTGTTCCGCTTGTCCTCCACTCGTCTAGTTTCACTTCCCCCACCAGCTCAACTTCCTCCCTTGTGTTACTATGCTGTGGTGTTGGGTGTATAAATATTTGGTTTCTCACTGACTACATCCAGTCTCTGAGATGACACGTAGCTTTTTCAGTACCTGTACTGTTCCCTGTTTTCATCTGCATATTCCCCTTGCTAACTTTCTGTCCGCTGGTCATATTCCTTTGCATTTTATTGTGTAGTTATTTGCTTGATTTAGGCTCTTGGTGAGTAAACACTGAGCCTTGAGATCACACAAGTCTTTATTTCTTCCTCAGTTTAAAGTTCATATTTCTCATTATCATTGCAGAGATTTCTCCTGGTATTTGATTAAAGATTATTTTTAGTAGGTCAGCCCTTAGGTCTTTATCTTTTTTTTACATGGCCTACCACAGAACAGTTCATGATTAGCAATATAAGAGGCAGAAGGACAACATATCAGTTCTCTGTGAGTGTTGAGGTCACTGGCAGAAAAACACTCTGGTGGCAGGAAGTCTCTAAGGTTCAGATATGACTGTAGAATATCCAGTTCTGATGTTCAGGCTGGTTCCTGAACTATAATTTTTAGACGTGGCCCCAGTCTTATTTTTTAAGTCTGCTTTAAAGCATTTTGCAGTCTCATAGTTATACTTCCTCGAATTTTTTCAGGTCATTAATTCTTACAGTACTTCCTCTACATCATAATAAATTCTTCTCCTTTGGCATTAATGTGCTTCAGCTTTTGCAGATTCTTATCACTATTCCCTCTGAGTTGTCATTTCACTTTTTCCTTCCAAGTCCAGGCAATAATAATTTTGCTGCCATGGCTTACTCTAGGATTTTTGCAGTTTATGTGAACCTTACCAAACATGCATTATTTAAACATAATGCTGATTTTTTTTTCACTGTCATATTTATGATTTATAGTCTCATTACTGAATGAAGCCATAGAATTGTAATACTCTTCATGATGACAACGGACTTAAGCAGTGCTTGATTTTTTAATTCCTCTCAAGCTTTAGTCATGCTTTGTTTTTTACAGTGCAGTGCACCTTTTGGGGATGAAGAAAGATCTTTTTCTGTGATGTCATACATCATAAAATGTGTCATACATCATAAACTGTACACATTGATACAGTAGGGGGACGACAAGCACTAAACAGAAAAGAACATACAGTGGCCACAGGACAAGATCTTGTATATAGCTAAAAAATAAAATACTGGAGACTTTTTTCTTGAGTTTCTTTCTTTTCTACTCCTTGACATGGAAAAGGGTACAAAAGGTAGTTTGGTACCTACACAGTACAAAGATCTTGAACAGTTTGTTACTATGCAATTATCCAAGATTTCTAAATCTGCACTTCAAATCTCAGAGGTTGTTCTTATCATGAAGTTCTAAATAATTATAATAATGACGGCTCAAACAAATATTAGGTATCTTAATGAAAAGTCAACACTGGTGAGAGAAAACTGGCTTTTGCAGCATTTGACAAAGACCATTTCACTCAGAAAAAGAGAGCCTGTGGACTTGCATTAACCTCCAACTGCAGTGCTGATTTGTAGATGAAGTGTTCCAAGTTTCTTAATCACAGAAAAAAAAGACTACAAATAGCAATTACTTTTCGTTTGCAGAGGCATTGGAAGAGAGAGAATATTAGAAAGGCCCTCTTTGTGCTTTCCTCACACAGCAGTTTTTTATTATGAATTTCCTTGCAGTTCTATTACTGTGCACCCAAGACCTGGAAGTCACATTCTAAGATACTCACCATGAAGTGTGTGGTCGTCAGCTGTGATAATACAAATATAGCATTTTGAATCTATTTTCTTCCAAACAAGTCCATATTTTCCTTCAGAGACACGAAAACAGATGTCACATGTGCCTCTGTGTGAATGGGATAGAAGGGATTAGAAATTCTTCAAAAGCTCTACAGGCAATTTCTGCATGGTGGAGAGTGGGGGTTTTTCCATTTTTCTTTTTAACAAAGAGGGACTCTTTTGACTTACTTGTAATGACATACAAGCTTAATAATCTAATCTATGGTTTGACATGAGCAATAAAATGAGTAGTAGAGAGGAGGTAAAGAGTTGTGGAAAAGAGAGAGAGAAAAAATAAAAAAGAAGAAATGTAGGAGAGTAAGAGAAGGTGGGGAAAGAGGCGGGGGGGGAGTATAAAATCTTTCCAGTGACTTTTAACACTGGAGTATATTTAGGCACCAATAACTGTGCAACAGATACCAGAGCTATGCACTATGAGCACTATTGTATATTTGACTTGTTTTCGTACAAGGGTGTACTGCACTCCCTTGAAAATACTTCAGGCTATCCAAAGGGAACATTGGCTGCTCACAGAAATCCTAAGAAACCTGGAGAAGTTCTAAGACTCTTTTTATCTTTGCCCACTACTTTGAAACAAAATCTACCAAAGGAGAATGAAATCTGGTTCATTTCCTCTGCCTGTATGTTTCAGAACTTTGCAGGAATATTTCCTTTTTCTTCCTCTATTCAAGAATCGAGAATCCAGTTGTTGTTTTGTTTTTCGTGAAGTGCTTTTAGGTAATGTTATTACTAAGAATAAAAGCACTAAAAAAATGACAAAGCATAGCTAAAGAGAATGAAAAATTCTATATATGGGGTTTAACTAATAGCTCCAGTATCCTCCTACATCTCTCTTTTTGAAGGATGCCTGGCAGGACTCAATTTCATTTTAATACTCTAGATCAAGAAAAACAATTTATTAGAGTAAGGAAAGGGCAAGAAAAGAGGGAGAGAGAAGACTGGCTATATGGGGAATTGTCTTCTAGTGAGGAAAGGAAATCCTGAAATAAATATGTTTTAAGGCTCAGAGATTGGAAATAAAACTCATAGTCTTATAATTTTAGATTACTGTTTTGGTTCCAGGTAAATATTTTGTAGATAGAGGCACAGTTCTATTTGCTGGTGGCTTAGTAGCTACCACATATATAGCTCTACCTATTAAAGTCATGTAATGGTATCTATTTTAAAAATCATCTTTTTAGTTCTGCTAAATTTTGAAATGATTTTTTTTTCTGTGTGTTTGCTGTGTAAAGTAACTTTATGTTTTGGAAAAATTCAACCAGAATAGCTGGGGTTTTTTTCAGAGCATAACATTGGAAAAATCTAGTGTTTTATTCAAATATCCATACTTCTGACATGTTTGGGGGTTTTTTCCCCATTTCTTCTAACACCCATACACTTTACACTTTTACATGGTAGTGGTTGTTGCACGAGGAGTATGACATATTCCAATCCTTTGAGTGCTGCTAAAATTCTAAGAGTAGCTGACTGCCATATACACCCAGTGGCTCTTTGCAGGCATGATTCTCAAATATTCCACCTCCACAGGGCATGCCCAAGCACAGGGCTAAGCACAACTATCCCTGAATCTGCCAAAATCCACAGCACTGTTAATGCAAAGACTGATAAAAACTCAGCTGGAGGAGGAAATGATCCAGGGGGACCCCTTAGATGCCTTCTGGTACTTAAAGAGGGTTTATAAAAAATAGGGAGTGACACTTTACACAGGTAGATAGTGGTAGGAGAATGGCTGAAAATAAAAGAGGAGAGATTGAGATCTGTCATTAGGAACAGGTTCTTAATTCAAAAGGTGGTGAGGCACAGGAACAGGTTGTCCAGAAAAGTTGTGGATGCCCCATCACTGGAAGTGTTCGAGGCAAAGTTGGGTGGGGTCTGAGCAACCTGGTCTAGTGAAAGGTGTCCCTGCACATGGCTGGGTGTCAGAATTGGATGATGTTCAAGTTTCTGTCCAACTCAAGCCTTTCTCTGATTCTGTGAGAATGAGGAAATACCAGTGTTCATTGGTGTATATTCATAGATCAGTTAATGCATAAGTTCCTTATATGCATAAAGAGACCACCTTCCCAATTTCACAGTTAATACTTTATTCAGCATGCAGGCTGCAAAACACTCTGGGAAGGCAGGAAAGCTCTAAAGTAAGTGATTGCTCTCTTGGTAGCACCTATAATCCTTACAGAGACTGAGAGGTATACAGCAGTTAGACTAAGGGTCTGCAGGAGAAAAAGGTGTGCTCAAGGTTAAGAATTAAAGGTTAAACTGAATTCCTCTCTCTGCCTCATATTTTCTGCCTGAAATTGGAGAAGTGGCTTGATCTAATATTTTTTTTTTTAACAAGTGAAGTCTGCATGTGAATTTCTGGATATCTGAAATGCAGCTGCAGCTCCAGTAAAGAAATGTTCTCATTGGCTCACAGCTGCAAGTGAAGTTTGAGAGAACTATACTTTGAAAGTATGAAATTCAGTTTACTCCTACACATTCTTGAACAAGATTTCCTGCATGCTTCAGATTTGTCAGAACTACACTGTCTCAAATCAAGCTAATTGTTTCTTTTAATCATAAAACCCCCTGGAGCTGATAAGATTTGCTTGTCTCAGGAGCCTTTGTGAAGACAAACTGCTTTTGAAGCATTCAGGCACTACAGAAAAGCACAAGTCATCTCAAAGCACATCTTGGTCATTAGACACGGCCCTAAACACCAACCACAGAAAAATGAGGCATAAGCAAAACACTGAAAAGATGCTTGTTAAGTGAGCAGCACTGTGTATGTCATGCAGTAAGCATCTCTGGGGTCCTAAGAGGGTTAGGAGAGGAGGAATCATGTGGTATGCATTGAAAAAGAGAATTGTAATCAGATGTATAAAGAAGCTAAAAAAATTGGAAGCACAGATAAACCTGTTTCTGCTATTTCCTGCTGCTTGAATGTTTGACTTTGGGACTGTCTTAATGTTCTCTTCAAACTTCATGTCTATAATTATCAGTTTACTTTCTTTTCTAGTTCATTTCAAATGGTTTCCTGGGATACTTAGAGGGGGACCTTGGTGCCAGGTTAAAGACAGTGACAATGGGGAAATCAGAAATAAGCAACAGGGAGAGAGAGTGATGAGTTTTAAGCAATTGAGATGTGCATATTCACATATGACTACTAAGGCGAGAGATTAATAAAGAACACCTCATAATCCCCCATTTTCCCTGGAACTTCTGGATTATTTACCAAGCTCACATTTAAGCAAGAGAACCTATCCCAGTCCAACTGGCTGTGTCATCTAAGAACCTCTACTGACAAGATAGAATTGAAAGGACACCGCTTTTACACGTTGGAGCAGCTCTCACCCACAAACTCCCTATTTCCTTAATCTAGAATAAAGTATAACCTCTTGCTAAGGGGCTGAAACTGCTCTGCCTGCACACACCCATCTCCAAGCAAGCTTAGAAAATTCTGCTGTGATTTTCTTCTCCAAACACCAATTTTACTGTGAGGCACCACTGCAGGGCAGAGCAGCAGAGGCCCATTCAAATGAAAATGCCACTCTAATACCTCAGCTGCAGTATTTTTAGACAGTATCTGGGTTCTTAAAAAAATTAATCCAGTAAACATATTCCTCCTGTACTGCTCAGTGGGAGGAAATCCTTGATTAAGAAATAAACCCATGCCTCATTGTGGGAGATTTTATTCTTCTGCTCCACAGTCGGCATTTTCCAGTTCCAACATCCCATATCAACTGGGGAATGCCCTGATACAATTAGCAGGAAATTTAATCTGAGGGAGTCACAAGGAGACGGACGCAGCAGATCACATGTGCCAAGGGAGAAACAGAAACTAAGGAAGGCCCTGTGAACTATTAATAAAAATTTTATCTGATTGCACATTAGTTGATTGTTACTACAACATATTGTAACAGAATGATCTTAAGTTGACAACGGGAAATTACACAAAACTGGGAAAATTCTAGGTTCTGCAGGTGTTTTAAATGTTTTTTCCCCTTAATTAGCATCCACTAAAGGCAAATCAATCAAGTTGCATATGGGTGACAACCACCCAAAACACGAACTAGTAAAGATTCCTACAATTCACATATACAAGGACTTTCAAGAAAAAAAAAAAAAAAAAAACAACAACAACAACAACAAAACCACCCTGAAGGGCATATATGAAAATTTGAAGTTTGAAAGGAATGAAGGAATTAAGTTACAGAATCATCTAATATTATATCTTAAGTGAGGAAAATGTGGCAGTCTAATAGGGAAGAAAAGAAGACCTGGCAACATGGATTCTTTCAAGTACCAAGAATCCAACCATCCAGCTGTTAATCTGTTCTACTTATAGAGCTCAATACTATTGATCTGACACCATTTCTGAAGTGCTGCTCAAGTGAGCAGGATTTCTTTTCTTAATTAAAAACCCCTGTGCATTCCAAGCTGCCAATCCAGCATTATTCATCAGAAATTTAATTAACATAGTAGCTTCTAATAATGAAGTTCATTTTCCTATTAGGTTTACTTTCCATTCTAGCAATATTTCTTTTTCTTTCTCTCTTTTTTTTTTTTTAATAATTTCCTGATTATTATGTTCCAAGCACCACCGGTTTTGTCTCTTTAAGAGACCTGAACTTTATTTTAGTGTCTTTCTTATTTTATACCTAATGAAACACAGGATTTTGCTGTTACCTTTTGACTGACATGAAGTAAACAAACTTAGGATGCTGTTTGGCATTCATATCAGATATACTACATAATTCACATCTCTACACTAAAACTACCAAGTAAAATACAAATCTTATCAATTTCATTTTCTCCATCCACCAGTTTTTTACACAGCAATATCTAGTCAATGTTTTTTTTTATGGGTACTTATACTGGACAACAATTCCTATTTATTTGGCAGTCCATCATCATCAATTCATTCTAACTGCAGGCTACATTTGAGGATAAATTTGTCACTGCAGTACAGCTACTGATTGAAAGCATCTTGTTTTGACAACTGTTTATCTCAGATAAACAACAAAAACATATTAGAATCTGAGGAGGAAGAACATGGTGACTTGAAATCTGATAAGAATTCTGGGTCCTGCTCTTAAATGCAAAGAAATGTTCATTGTAGAGTCACAGCAAGTTAATAATCAGTATTCTGTGTGCAGTTGATTTAATCCTGGCTAAAACCAGATGCCCAGCCAGATGGACAAAATATGTGGAGAACCCTTCTCAGAGTCAGGGGCAGGATGCAGAATATGAAATTAGTTCCAATGTTGGTCATCTACACCCCAAAAAACTTCACTGTCCATTATTCAACAGCTCCTTATTCACGGATGGTGATTGCTACACTTCCATGGCATAAGCCTTCTCTTCCCAGTCACACCCTAAGTTGTTTTTCTCACCCAGGAAATAAACCACAAGCAGGTTGCTTTGCTGCTTTTCTGGTTTCAACAGTAACTTATTTTGTATTGCATTATATAATTATTGCTTCTTTCTGGCCTATTCCCGTAAAGATTATAAAAATAAAAAAAAAAATCCAAAACAAGTTTATGATGTATTGAGTGGAAAAAAAGGAGAAAATATGTAGGAAATAAGTGATTGTTTTCTCAAGTGTTAAAGATCCCAACTGGTCCTTTTCCACAGTAAAATATTTTAAAACAAAGTTTTCTTTGAAGAAATACAAAACCAGCCCCCAGACATATGCATAGACATTTTTGTACCTGCACTCCCTGTGCTATTTTTTCCCAGGTTCTTTTTGTGCCCTCCTTTAGGCTTGCATCAGCAAGGATTAAAGCCTGTAACAAAAAAAAAAAAAAAATCCTCCCTGTAACAAAACCCAGAGTGATTTAACCCATGCTTTGCTCTTTCAATTGCTCTATGTCCAAATAGTGCAGCTAAATGTGATCACTCAATGCCTAGAAAAATCAAACCTTAAATGATTTGCATGCAAACTTCTGTGGAGGTACTAGACATAGTACATTTAAAGCAAATGTGAATGAATGCCGAAAACAAATTGAAGATGTGTCTATCATACAAAGTTGAAATACAGGGGAGACAAGATTTGAGAGAGTTTTATCCAGTGAATTCGTATTTTAAGAGCTCCTGGTTGCCAAAAACCATGTATCACAGGGGTTTGGTTCGTCTGATTTTGTGTAAAAGCAAACAGAAAAGGGTGTTGGAAAAAAATTTTAAAAATGGGTCCTAGAACAAGGTAAGAGTTTGAATGAATCATTTAATTAAAAAGTTTATGTGTATTCTGAGGTTAAACTGAAGCCCCAAATGCTCCTGTTTGCTGCAGCAAGAGCTGCCTTTGCAAGCAGGAAAGTAAAACTAAAGGCAACCCAGCAAGCTGAGGCATGTTATTTCTCAGGAGCTGGTTATGGTGATCCTGTGTGAGCAGCCTTAATAGCTGAGCACTTATTAATTCAGCTGCTGCTGCCTGCTGTGACGCTGAGCAAACCTCCTACACTTGGTAGCTCCACACTCAGTTATAGGAATGTTTACAGGGCCAGCAGCACATCAGAGTACCCCGGGACAGCAGTGGTCTGCTGGCTCCAAGCTTCCATAACTCAGTTTTCCAGAGATGGAGGAGACACTTTTTAAGGAATTGAAATTAAGGGAACCAGCGTTTCTATGTTTCCAAGCACCAAGGCTGGGGAATTCCCTGCTGTTCCCTTTCCATACTGTAACTCTTACCAGCTATGAGACAGTCACAAGCCATTCCACAAGTACTTAGGCTGAGATTTACCTGAAACTGAGAATTACAACAAGAACTGCCTGAATTCCTCTTGAGCTCATGAATTTTTTTGTTGCAGAATAGTTATGTCAGTGAAACAACAAAACAACAACAGTATTTAAAAATCGGTGCCTATATTCTCCTTACAGCCATTTTAAGACAATACCTTTTTAAAAAACTAAACCTACCCTTGCCTCACTAATTTTTGTATTTTCCAGTTACAAGGGTATATCATTGTCCATTTACACACAGTCATATGGGCAGCATGCAGGCAGGACTGTTTTCAATTTGCCCAGTGGGTTTTGTTTATCTGTTTATTTACTCTGATTTACATCAAATGACTACTGCAGGCTTAATGTTTCATAAACAAGAAAATCTGTCTTTTCTGTTCAATAGCACACACATCAATGTGCTCTCACACAGATAGCTTTCTATTACAAACTTCTCCAATAAAATGATACATGCATAGAAATAGATATAAAACCAAATTGTTTTGATGACATCAGGTAAAAACTTTAGTTAAGAACTTTCAAAAACTTCAGAGAAAATACCCTGGACTGCATAGTTATAATAAAAAATAATTTGAAATACACAACATCATAACAGACGACCTCATATTTTTATCATATCAACATTTAAAGTTCTTTAAAGCTTACTAGCTATGATTTATCTGTTGTGATACAAAGTTGCTTTTTCATGAAGTGTAAAGAAGAAGTACTTGGACTTCTGTCATGGAGTTATTCTGTACCAATTTAAAAATTATTTTTCCAAGCACAAACAACCTGGAAAAGTCTCTTGAGAAAGAGGAGTTCTCTCTTTCTTAAAGGGCATTCTTCAATTTACTAAAAAACAAAACAAAAAAACACCCACAAAGAAATTTACTGGTTTGCTAAATTGTTCCCTTTCCTAGTTAGTATGTGCATGAATAATACCAGCACATCATACAAACCAGGTATTTACTTGGTATTTTCTGCCAGTAGACAGACAAACCCCAACAACAGTCCTTCAGCCTCACATTCTCCAAGCTTACTCAGAAGATAACCAGACACATCTGGAAAAGGGAAGACAGTTAAATGACTCAGTGAAAATTATCAGATTTCCAAAAATTGTCTCCCTGATGTAATAAAAATATCTTTAAAAGAACAAATGAGTCATGTTGCTATAGCAGGACAACGTTTGCGTGGATTGTAGCTATGTAGTATAATCATGGAAAACTTTGTGGCAGGGGGATAATCATCCTCATGTAACCCATGCACGCAGGCTTTGCTATTATCTCAGTCTAGCTCCTCACAATCCAAGGCTTCCCTTGGCTTCACTTGTTGTGAAGCTCCACACTCAGTATTTGAAAAATTCCTTCATAACACGTCATCTTTGGCCAGGATTATTCCACCCAGACAGACTGATAGTGAAGCTGCAGTGTGCTGCAATTCCTTTGGCACTTTCAAATGTTTACTACTCTGATGTAACACTTAATAAAGAAGCACCTGTAAAAAGTGGTTTCAGTCATTTAGAAGACAACACTTCCACCTTCTCCCACCAAGTATTATGACTGAAAGAAAGAAGGTAAGATATTTACCCCTTTCTTTTGCAGGAGACATCACTTCCCACTGAAAACCAGGCTGCAGGCAGGAGGGTTATGTCTATTTTCTCTGATAAATATTTGGCTCTTCTTTTCTCTAGGATCTGAAATGGCAGAATGCTGATTCAGCATTAGACAGCAAACCCAAGAAATTTATGCCTACAAAGAACCAGACCAAAACAGACTCATAAAAACCAGGAAGGATGCAGGGAGGTCTCAGCTGAAGGCTGTGACTGCCAACAATCTAATTTCAGCTTTAAGGGAGATTAGACCTATGGCTTGTGTCCTTTAAATGATTTTGGTTCCCACTACTGAATATGCTCAGAAAGTCCAATTACAAAATTCACCAAGATCATGAGAGTTAAAAGTGTGATCAGATTTCTTACCATTGATGGGAAATATTGACTTTACTGTTTGACCAAAACTGAACAGTAAGATAATTTTTATTTAGAGGAAGTGATCATTAATAAGGCATAGGTCTTACTCCTGAGCAAATCTATATCAGATTTTCTTTCAAAGAAATGCATGCTAAAAACTCCACCCCACTGAGCTAGAATCCTGACTGAAAGAGCAAATGGGCCTCTGAACTCCAGAAGGGGATTTCTATTCAGGAATTTCAAGTTTTCATATACCTCAAGGACTGACTAAGGTAGAATCCCAAGCACAGAAAGAAAGGTCAGATTTAAGAATTACTTCTCTGCTGGCCTCCATAATTCTGCCTTAAACAACCAGACTGATTTCTAGCCCAATTGTCCATGCATTGCAGGATGCTTATTGTCCAGATGTTCCTTTTTCATCTGACACTTCTCTCATTAGCTTCCAAGATTTTCAGTAATTTTGACAGCCCAAGAGACTGAGATATCATAGGGCATGAATTAGGAATATTATTGTTAGTACTGGGACAGCTGTGTGCAAAATATATGGGGGAAAATGTCTTACAAGAGCATGTACAAAAGTCTCTTCCTTCTGAAAGAAACAGTAAATTGATTGCCTTGCTTGGGATCACATATTCTCTCAAAATCTGTAAAGCAGACTGTTGAAAATCAAGAGTGTCTCATTTGCCCCTTCAAAATGTTCACATGCTGGATGGCAAGAAAATATCAACTTCTACAGTCAAAGTTCACCAGGAAGACCATTGCAATCATAATAAAACATGACAAAAACCTGTATTCTTCCTTCATATGTAGCTAACATTTACTCCACGAGATTTCATTGGAATGAGAAGCCTCCTTGCATGCACCTCTGATTCCAGTCTGAGGAACGTTACATCATGTTCTCATGGATTCTTCCTCTTTATGCCTTTGAGAAGGAAAAAAAAATGCTTCTCTGAGCTTTGTCAGCTTTCATGAAATACTCTGTTTCCTTTTACGTCCACAATTAGTGGCAATTTCAGGTGAGAAGTCAAATAATATCACTAGAGTGTGCTCTCCTGATTATGATCCCATAGCTCTATTAGGCAGCAGAAAACACAACATACAAGCACAGAGACAGCAGCAAATGTTGCATTGTCTGAATTAGAAATGTCCATGTCTGGAAAGTAGGTGAACTGCTGCAGCACATTCCATCCTGAAAATATGACTTCTGTTTGTTAAAATGCAGTTAGTCCAGCATGACATGAAGTCAGTTGGGAGGATTAACTCATCTCTATTTCTGTCCTCATGTTAACACAGGGCTGCAGTCAACATTTCAAATAGTTACTTTCAAAGGAGACATGACAAGTATAAAGAGGAACTATTAACGTTCTACTTTTGTGTTTTTTTTCTTGATTTCACTCAGTTTGCCATGCTAGGCTGAGGCATTTACTTTCAGACAGAAAAATATTCTTCCATTAAGTCTCTAGAAATGTGTTTAGAGCATCAAAACAAACACCAAAATAGAAGGTCTTAAAAATTACTTTACCACAGAGATTTCACACTAATTGACCTGTAGAGTTTGGTGTTGTCAGGAGATTACTTGCCCTGTGTACTGACCAATTTATAGTCTATTTCATCACCATGCATGAACACTACAATTTGCTGATCTGTTTAAAAACTAACTCAAATCTAGATGACAATCCAATTAAGTTTTGGACAAAAAGGTTGGTGTTCCAAAGAGGTTTTGCCATTTAAACTAGTGGTTGTGATAATTCTGTCTTTTCTTACAATGCCAGATTTGAATAGATAAATTATGGAAAGAGGTGTCACAGCTGAATATGTTTACTGTGAAAAAGCTGTACTTTAAAGATATTCTAACATGGGCTGAAGTGTGAGCTAATAACTTGTACAAGGTATGTATTGAAAAGGAGAAAGAAACTTCTGTAGCAGAGGAAACTATCGAACAATATGGAATTGAAAATTCAGTTTCTGAACACAGAGCTTGATTCTCGTAGTTTGTTTCTCAGAACCTGCTGCATTTAGGGAAATACAGTATTTGCCACCTTCGGAAGAAACTTACACAAGAAATTCCCTGAAGTGGAAAGAAAGACATGCACCTCCTCAGAACTAATCAGGGGAGTCAGCTATGCAAACAAATTTCATTAGTTATCAGACTGTTCTGGATAATTAAGTCTCATGAGCCATGGTGTAATCACTGGAAAATTCCCTCCCTCTCCCCACCTCTATGTATAACTTTGAATAGATTCCTCATGTGTCTTGTTCCTGTTTTACTTTAGCTCATCTGTCATACCACACTACAGAGAACAGGATGCAGAGGTGAACAGTTATCTCCCAGACTAAATTGCTAGACCAAATCAAGTGACTGGAACTCCTGTTCTAGTGAACCTAAGGTCTCTGCACCCATGTATTTCTGTACCTAGAAGAATCCACAGAGATAACTTAATTTACCTCTATACTCAGAGACTGGGAGGCACAGACAGAATAATGGTCTAAGGTCACCCACAGGCTTGGATGAATCCATAGAACTGGCAGCACAGCAGCAGGCAGATCATTGCATCAGGCTTTTGACTGCACCATGGGTGAGCTGCAACACAGTGGAAGGCTGCTAGCCATTCCCTGGATCAGCATTGGAGAAAAAGAGCTTTGAATGAAAAGAGCTTTGCAGTTCTGCAAACTGGCCCAGTTTTCAGAAAAGAAGGCAGTGGAGAGAGCATAAAACAACCACAGACTTGGATGGTCAGCTAGATAGAAGAACACTTGAAGGTGCCATCGGCCATTGTCAAGGCAGCTGCATCCACAGCAAGTTGAAAAAACTTGTCTTGCATCTGCTAATGGGCTTAAGAGAAGGAGAATGTAGGCCTGAACTTTGGGACTGCCATTTTCACATTTTTATTTGAAAATCCATAATTAAAAATATGTACATCTATGAACATCCAAAGGGTCTGTTCCAGGAGATAAGCTACCAACAGCCAGGGTCCAATGTCTGTAATCCGCTTTTCTTAACAAATTACTTTCTGCAGTCTGAGAAGCTTCACGAGGAATTTAAATCATTCTGGAGCTATTTCTCCAGGTAAGGACTTTGCTGCAAGTAACATGCTCAACAGGATTATTTTCTGCATCTTTTCTCTGTACTGGTGTCGTGGTCAATCTGAAGCCATTGCAAGGCAGTGCACACCCTCAGAAATTCATTTAAGCACTCTAAAAAGGGTGGTTTTCCTTAAGAGTTCTCTTCTGCACAAATTTATAAAGATGATGTCTTTTGTTGAAGCCCTCTAAGGATTTCAGCAATATTGCATTTGTGATTTACCATGGTTCCTCTGGAGGTACTGTGTCATCACATAAGATCCATCCAGCAAAATACTTACAGATGCCAAAACAGAGAAAAGAAGAAAACTTCCTCAAGGGAAGAAAGTAAGGAAAGAGATACGAGAAAAGTTGAGGCAGTCTGGAGTACACACAGCTTGCTGGAACTGGAAGGGTCAGCAACAGGTAGGACAGGTAGATTCTGCAAAGCAATCTGCAAACAGAGGCCTTACGGCTACTTCCATACCAATAAAACATTAACCACCAAAGAGCCATTCTCTGGTTCCATTCAGCAGAAATGTGCCCCTTGTTCTGGCTATCTACCCCTGACTTCAATGACCCCTGAGTGGAAGATCGAGTTGATAGTTCTTGCCTTGTTTTAGTTGCAGCCATCAGTCACAATGCTGTGGTTGACCACCACAGGTTTACCCAGCACAGCAAAGCTTCTGTTCTTTCTGGAGTCCATGAAAACTGCAGAGAGGAGCCTGGTGTTCACAGGCCATAGTGTATTTGTGCTGTTAGAAACACATTGATTGGCATGTTATAACAATTCTGCTGCTGAGACAAAAGAGCAATGACAGCACTTTTCTTTCTCAGAAACAGAAGGCAAATAATGAATCAGTGAGACACAGTAACACTGTAGTAAACATTAGAGATGGAGCATATTATTTATGAAGCACAATGGAACTTTTCTCAAGACAATACAGCAGTGTTTACTCTCTCTCTAACACACTGCTGTCTTTTCCTCAGCTTATTTACTGCCATAGAAATTAATCTGCTGTTTTAAGGACAGCAGTTACTTTGGTGGTTTGGCAGCGGATGTAAATGTCAAGGATGGAAACCCTGACATTCTTAAAGCTTAAGATAGTAAATGTTTTTTTTCTATTATGAGTTAAGATTAAATAAAACCCGGTGGAAAATTCAGATCACAACAAGAACCAAGTTTCTTTCAAAGCTAGGGAACATTTGTATTACAGGCTTTGATTCCCATTTCTTTATACTAGAACTTGAAAACTTATGAGTATTGTATCTATGTCCAATACTTAATTGCAAATGACTCATTTTCCAGACATCCTTCTCTGCATCACTCCAGCTGTTATAAGGTAATATAGTAAGTTAGTAGGTGGATTTTTTTAAACAGTCTTAGGTATCAGCAATTCTCTTCCTCCTATGTCATTCTGTTTTCTGTCCCCAGTGCAGGCATATTTAGACAGTTTTCCACACCCTTTGGTGCATTCCGGAAAACAGAGCTTACATTACAGTAAATTAAACTGAACTTGCTTGGTGAAATAGGAGCTAAAGAATATTTTAACATCAGATCATAAGGGTACACCTGCTTAAAATTCTGGCAGATTAATTAATTAATTAATTAGTTTTGTATTTCAACAAAACACTGTTAAAATACAGCCTGGAAAGTTACAATCATTTCCAAAGTTCCAGAAAGACTGAATGATACCCCCACTGGAGGTTAATTACTCTACCATAGAGATGACATACAATACAATGACATACATGTATTTAGCTATTATAGAGAAACTCTTTCCTTCACAAGTACCCACCCTACTATTAATAATTCTGAAAAGATTGCCTTCTGTGTAAAATCTAGATTATGTTTTCTTCCAGCTAAAGAGCAAGAGCAATTTTATAAAAGAATCTGCCATACAAGATGTTGATATCTGGATAAGAGATTTGACTCTCTGAAACGCCAGAATTGAATTACATGGCTGGACAAGGTAAAGGCAGAAAATCTTGGAAGCACAGTGTTGTCATGGGGAATACACAAGTGGACAGTGAACAACACTACAGCAAACTTCTTCCTTGGTTCCCCAGATCTGCTCTGCTTCCTACAGTGCCAGCCAGGTCACCTGCACCTCAGTTTTTGGTATTCATGTCTAGTTTCTGGGATATGTTTCTCTCCTTGGAAATCCATAACCCTCTTAGCATGGTCTCGTTCCAGAACATTCTATCTCAATTGCTGGCAGGTACTCCCCCTCCAATTTATCTTCCTTGGAATATGGTCGGAATTGCATTCTCCTCTGTTCTAAAAATCAGACCTAATTACAGACTTAATTACCTAACTTTGAATTACAGTAATGTTAATTAATTGTTAATTCTTGTTCCAAATAATCAGCTGGAATGGTAGTGGAAAAAATCCATTGTGTGGCATATTATAGCAATTAATTTGCTTTGGTGTTTAAGATCAAAGGCATTGGTTTGATGATGTTCTTGGTTTAAGACAACAAAGCTGGTGTTGCAATCAGCACCAACATGTACATGCACCTCTTGCTTTCCTCCCCTGCTGTTCTCCTGCTCCAGTGTCAGCCTACTACTCACTAAAGAAACATTTTATTGTGTACATGCAAGCATTTAAGAGATGCCTAGCTAATTATCCTTAGGTCTTGGAAAGCATGCAGCAAAAAGTCTGTATACTTTTAGTAACATTTTTGTCTTTCCTATGTCTAGGTTTTGTCTTTTTTATGTCTATGTTTAGGTTGTCATTTATGAAAATAAAAAAAATCATACAGAAGAAGTAACTACATTTCATATTAATTTACTATGCAATGCACTTATACTGAGGACAAGTATTTAATTTTAACTTATTTCTACTCTAAATACTCAATAAAGAAAACAATTGTTTTCTTGGCTGGATGTGTTCAATATGAAATCAGAGCACACTTCTAATTTACTGTGTGCACATACCTTATACGATTTTAGTAGCAGTTACGTATTTTTCAGTTCCTGATTTTCAAAAATTTCTGTGTTTTCTTTCATATGTATGAGTAAATCATCTGGTAAGCACCTGGTGAGCAGGCAGCCCTTGGAAATCTGGGGTGATGCTACATTTGAAGTATGGAGTTTCCTGGGCACCTAAAATTAAAACTCAACAGTCATCTGTATACAGTTAGTTTCGTGCCAGGAGTTACTAGACAGAACTTTCCTCCTCTTCGACTCATGATCCAAATCTCCAAGTTAAAGATAACAGTAGTTATCTTTAAGATGCTAAAGATTGGATGAGATTTAATCAAAAGTGAAGATGAGAGCGTCTCTGTTTCTATTCCATTGAAATTCAGTTCACTCCTATGAAAGGTCTGAAACCTACCAGAATAATAATAAAATCAATCTATTTTCCAGTAAATGCTTTGTCATCCAGTTAAGAATAGCATTCGAAATTCCTTCTTACCTTTTACAGTGAAAGTACAAAGGTCCTGTAAAAAAAAATTGCAATAAAAAAGATCAATCAAGTTTATTCTCTAGGGAAACAAGGAATGGCAAGTCCAAACCTAACAGTGGTTTTTTTCTGTGCTTAGTGATGTAACTCAGCAATGAGTTTGTTGTTTGCATGCAAGCCTCTGTGTTATTTTACACACCTTTGGATATCCCACCTGGTCTCCAGCTGCCACTGCAGAAAAGCAACTATTGTCCTATATTCCTGTAGCTTTTTTTTTCTTTTTTTAAAACCAGAGGTAAAGAGCCACTACAAACACAATACGGCTTGAGGGGTAAAGAAAAAATTAAAACAGTAAAAGAAAATTATAAACCATGCTAGCTTTAACAATGTATTTTATGTATCAGTTAGTGAACAGTCTCTAACAAAGTGATTTGGCAACAGTCAGAGGTACCCTGCTCATTTTACCCCAAAATGTAAAACACATTATGTTGTTAATGAGTCCTACTTCAGTGAATCTCAAAGAATTAAACCAGTTTATGGATAGACAAAGGAATTCTTTTGAAGGAGTGGCAAATCCTGCTGGATTACATGAACAGTTTACAAAGGAGGAAATAAAGTAGTCTTAATATTTCTCCCTGCTTCACAGGCTTTCAGTACTTAGCTCCATTTGAACAAATCATTCAAAGAGTTTTCTGGCTAGCCAAATGAATATAACAGCACACATGTATATTTAGAAAATAATCACCAATTCTTAAAGCCACTGCTTTACTCCTTTTGCAGAACTGTGAAGATAGATATCAACCAGTTTTTGTCACAGTGCTGATAAGCACAGGAGATAGCTTCAGGGAGAAGCGGCACAGGCAAGGATCATCCAGCGCCAGTGGGAAGTGGACCGAAGGACTGAGAAGAGACAGTAGCCTGGGCTTACAGAGAGGGAGGCAACAGGGCTGTGGGGTTTTTGCCATAAGAGTAAGATTCACAAACTGGCTGAGATTTCAAAACCTACATCTAACAAACATGGACCAAGTGCCTCTAGATCATCTCAGTCACAAACAGAATGAGCTCAACATCAGGAACATCCAGACTGCACATTTATAGTGGTGGAGAAATTGTTATTATTTAAGATACAGTATAGGGGCACTGTTGAAATCAGCACAAGGAAAACATAAAACTAGTTTTCCGCTAAAATATCTCTCACTCTAATTTCTGGAATCTTTAAAATGGCCCCAAGTAGCTGAACTAGACCATACAATCATTTAATTGAAAAAGATCTCAAAAATCATCAAGTCCAAATGTGAATCTGCCACTGCCAAGTCCAGCACTAAACCATGTCCCTATGTGCCACATCTATATGTCTTTTAATGTCTCCAGGGATGGCAACTCAATCATTTCCCTGGGCAGCCTGCTCTAATGCTTGACAGCACAGATGTAACTCCAGTCACCACCACCTCCAGGCCCAGTGTCCAGTCAGTTGTTTACCCAGTAAACACCTGTCCAAGCCATGGGCAGCCAGCTTCTCCAGGAGGATGCTGTGGGAAATGGTGTCAAAGGCTTTACTAAAGCCAAGGTAGACAACAGCCTTTCCCTCATCCACTGAACAGGTCATCTGGTCATAGGAGATCAGGCTGGTCAAGCAGGATCTCCCTTTCCCAACCCATGCTGGCTGGGCCTGATCCCCTGGTTGCCCTGACCTTCCCTGGCACTGAGATCAGGCTGACAGACCTGTAGTTCCCCAAATCCTCCTTCCAACCCTTTTTTGTAGATGGGTGACACTTCTGCTGAATTCCAGCTAGCTGGAACCTCCCTGTTTAGCCAGGACTGCTAGTGAACTTTTGAGAGATGCTTCAGCTTTCTGCTGTGTGGTCAGTTGTTTTTTGTCTTCTCACAGTTTGATTACTTCAAAGAGGTGAGGCAGCCCCAGGAGACCTGAGACACATGAACACAAAGGGCTTCCTCACTGATATTTCACATTATCACTGGAAGCCAAAGGCAGCTTTTAAGATGTAGTTTGAGCTGCTGTCCTAACATTTTGCATCTCTCGGCACCTCTGTGGACAGTCCCAGCACTATTTTTATTTCAGAAACCTACATTCTCTTTGCATATTAGTAAGGAAACTATAAGAAGGATAGACAGAAACTCATAAAAATTTTAACTCTTTCTGGGAAAGTTGACTCCTCACAGGCTTCAAAAAAAGTTGAAGATTCCTTTCAAGTCCAAATATGCCTCCATTGTGAAAAGGTCTGCTTGTATAAGGATTTCAGACATAACACAAATCGTTAGGAATCCATGGTGAGGTGAGTCAAGGTTTTCTGGGATTGTAAAAACTGATTACGCATTGCCAGATAAGAAATTCCTCAAATTATTTAAACAGCTGACCCATAAAAGACCTCTTACTAAATTACCTCTTACTTTAAAAGTGGTGGTCAGTACTAAAATAATCTTTATGCATACACTCTATTATTTACATAAATCTACATCTGAAACAAAATTTGTGCAATTGAACAACTTCGGAATGTCCTTCAGAATTCTAATGAAAACATTTTTATGCATAGATATAATCCAAAATTTTGTAAAAACATCATTGTGTTTATAAATGTTTTAGTTAACTAGGTCACTAATTTTTTCAGTGCATTGAAACTAATTTTAACTAGGAAAAAAAGGAAATTCAGGAGGAAGAAAATTAAGATATTGTTCTCACATGGTTGAGAGCCTACAAAAAGGCCATCTTTACATCTCCTATTGTTGGTGACAGGGGCACCTAGTCCAGAAAATTTACCTAGCAGTTGCATACTTCAAGCAAAGAAAATTGCAATCTGTGGTTGTTTAATCTGTTCTTCACTAATGAAACTCCAGCCAAACATTCTAAATTACCACAAAAAATAATGGCAAACCACATGAAAACAATTATTTTAAATACCACTTCAGAAGAAACCCCTAAAACATCCAGAGTCAAAAGACTGTATTCTAGAACTTTTAATTAGAACTCATGGTTGCTATGGGGAAAAAATTGTCACTTATAACAAAGCCACATTTTTCTGTATTTAATTAATCTAAAACTGAAAAAACCCCAAAACAAACACTCCCCACACTCCCAGTCTTTAGGTAGGCAAGAATCCAGAGTTGTTACTGAGTTCTCCACAGAGTTACTGCTTTCCTGTCCAAATGTCACTTTCTGCCACTAGTTAGGCAAACTCTTGTCTCAGTGGAGCTTTTATAGCTGTTCAGGAGGGGGTTTTGGTTGGTTGGGTTTTTGTTTTGCTTGTTGTTATTTTAGAGATGGCATTTTGTGTGGCATTGAGCCACAATTCTGAAATTAAAAGAAAATTGTCAATTACCATCCATGACTAGTTCGATTTAAATGATATATACAGACACACACTACTGAGCTGTATATAGTGCACATTCACAGGAGGACAATTACCATATCAGACAGCTTAAAAATTAAACTGGAAACTTAGAAAAGCACAGAGAAAAATAATGCCTTAGCCTATACCTAAATCAGTCCCAGGACTTGTTTTCTAGACTGTTAGATTTATCTGTAAGTTAAGTACTCTGCAACAATTGCAGGTTTTACTTGGTTATTTGTCTTTTTATTATTTAACAATAACAACAACAACAACGTTTAAAATCTCTTCAAGTGCATTCGACAAATTATTCTCACACAAGACAACTCTTCCTCCCTCCACAGCCCCAAAATCCTGTAATGAGGTAGGTACAAGGGAAAGCTGCTTTCTCACCTAATGATTGCTTCACAGGTTCCTCAGGGTATCTCTCTTAGCCAAGAGGATTTGCTCCCAGCTATCATTGCACCTGTCTCATCACTCGTGTTTGAGCAACAGATGCGATGGTGCAATTACTCTCTTCAAATGTAATCAGGGCAAGATTCTCTCAGGTCTCCCCCGGTGTTGTGCCTGTACACACACACATCGAAACATGAACATTAAAGCAGAAATGTTGAAGTCTCAGCAGGGGAATCCAGAAGCCTGTCCCTGTTCATCCTGTCGCCGAAATCTGAAAGGTTTTAGCAAACATGGTTGAAAAAGCAGCAGGTGGTCTTCACCAGTCCCTGTGTGCACACACAGAGACAGATGTGGGCCCACACACGCATGGGAATTACGCATTTCCTTTAAAATGAGGTCCAAGAAGTAAAATTCCTTTTCTAAATGCAGTACGGAATATTGAAGTTTTGAAGTATTATTTCCTTCAGAGTTTGCCTATGACAATTACATAGTCAGAGATCATCTGCTATACTTTATGGCTTAAAGAAATCCAGGCACTCCTTGATAATGAATAAAATAGAGATAATGCTACACAAAGAATACTGTTCAAGCACAGGTGAAAAAGACTCCTTTCTTTTGACTTTCTTTCATCTCTTACCCTCCACAGTAGGGATTTTCTTCAAAATTAAAGATATCTTCCTGCAACTGCTTAAATGTAGTCTTTGGCTAAAATGCCTGTCTCAGCTCAGACAACACTTAAAATTTCAGCCATGTGAATAATATTTGAGACAGCCCTGACAGGTAAATTTCAATCATCACTCCTCTTCTATGAGTATTATCTACTTCAGTAAGAGGGCCTCGACCCTCTGTTTGTGGCCTCTGTCTGCAGCTGTCAGAGAGCATACAAGTACATATGGATAGCAGCCAAGGAGGTACCTTAGAGCATTGTTTCAGACAACTTTGCATATCCAGAAATGCTTCTTCTGCTCCAGCCTGGGAGTCACTTAGAATCATTAGCCCTTGTTATGAGCTTGAGTAAGATGCCACCTTTGAAGACTATGATAGTTATAGTAGGTTCAAAATATGAATGCACAGAGAAGACTCCAAACTTACCTGAAAAAGCTGTAATTCCTCTATATTTGTCAACAGGGAAATGCAAGGTATTAAAATATCTGATGAATTTCCCTGAGCGCAACCAATTAACTTCTGAATTTACTCCAAAAATAACTGCAAATTTGTTCGCTCTCTAAATACTCTTGGGGGGGGGTGGTGGTGGTGGTGGAATTTGAATGTTACTTTCATTTGAATCTGTGCCTTGTTTGTACTTTAAAGGAATAGTAAAGATGCTGTAGAATTCTTCCCTAGTATCCTAGAATGAGGTTGAAATTTACACCATAAGCCAAAAGTTTCAAACTTCAGAAGAGTTTAAGAAGATTTCTTTTCCTGATCAACCCAGGGATCTGTGGTAGTTCTTATTCTCCAGGCAAGGAGGCGGAAACAGCATGTTGCTGTCTGCCAAAACCTCCCCAAAGTCAGTGCATGCTGCTAATACAGACTGGGACATGACACAGCAAGTAAAAGCATCTGCACAAGCAAATGGCCTCCTCAGATATGTAAGCTTATAATTTATTTGACAGAGAAGAAATTAAAAGTGTACCAAAGCTGCAAACTGAAACATAATTATTTCTTAAAATAGGCAACTGAAACAGGAATTAATTGATGGCTAGGTCAATGGAGAGAATCCTTCAACTGCTTGGACCCCTGCAAAGTGAAGAGTGTGTTGTAATGCACATCACATAGACAACGCAAAAATCATGAAACTGCAGGAGAGATCTGCTGCTCTAACAATTCACTTCATTCCTCATACAACAGTGGGCAGAAATAAAAATGTTCACAGCTGCCCTTTCTTCTTGTCTAGGTCTAAGCCATAAGAAAAACTTCCAAAGTATAAAAGGGAATGTACTCTTGTTCTCTTATCTTTAGAGGAGATAAATAGTGGCATTCATTAACGTAGCATGAATAATTTTCCTTAATACACGTACCGAGCAAACAGAAATGTCCGTCATTTTCCAGCTAGTTATTTTCTCATAATGACACAAATGTTTAACTTGACAGGTTAAACATTCCATTATTAAGGAGAAAGGGAAGAACAGTGTAGTTATTGTATCTGAATGATTACGTCCCATGACACCTACAAGTTGAAACAAAATTGACGTAAAAGCGAAGGAGCGTAAACTGAGTTCAAGCAAACAGTGATGGTTTTTCACAAATAAAGATGAAAGATGAAGATTTGGTAAAGCAAACATGCAAAGTAGCCTATCAAGCTTCCCATAAGTGATTTTCACCCCAGTTTAATCAATATGCAATTTCACCCAAATCCTTTCTGTGCTTGTTGGACATGTTTCTACACATCTCTAGCAGGCTACCATGAACATTCTCCTGCTTCACTCAAGCATGACTACAGAGAAATAAATCCCAAGTTTAAAGTTCAAAACTTATGCTTAACTAAAGAACATGCTGAAAGACACTTTCAGCTTATCAGGTTTTTTCCTGTTTAATCTATTATGGATATAACTGCTATGCTGGCTTAGAGGAATCTGCTTCCATGCCTTCAACATTTTAGGGACAAACAGAATAGAACGTGACTGCATATGAGTCAGCAGTGTGCCCTGGCATCCAAAAGGGCCAACTGTATCCTGAGGTGCAGGATACAGCATCAAGCAGGAAGATAAATTACAGATATTTTATTTCATAAGGAGTAGATTGCAGGGGGAAAAAAAATCCCCAAAAATCAAATATTCCAACATTACAATTAGGGATTAAAGTGTGACACACAATTCAAGATTTGCCAACAATCACAAAGACCAAAATAGCTCCCTTTTTTTTTTCCTAATCATGCCTCCTGCAATGGGAAAAGATACAAAGATAGTAAGTATCCTAAAGGCACGTATTTCCAGCACATATTAGTATACTCCATTTTTATGTTTTTTTAAAAATTACTCAAGAAAGTAGATGTCTTCATTGCATTTCTTACTTTGGTATGTAAAGTACAGGCTGTGAGAAGACATTTGAAAGAATAAACCACTGAAAGCTAAATTTTTCATCTGTGAAAATTTTAGTTTCAGGAAAATTTGCTTCAAAAGCAAGTATATCCATTACCAGTTATTCACTTTCCAGCAATTCACCCATTGCTCCTATCCCAAACCATCAAGAAGATACTGAATATTTAATCTGTATGGGCAGGAATTTGTTGTATCACTCCTGCTAAAGTGGTAGATGTTGCCAAAGGGTACTTTCCTCTGAATTAGGGAGATCTGACTGCTATCACATGTCTGAATTCCACACATTTCCTTCACAGGCTGATGACTGACAAATTATATCTGCTTCAAATAACAATGCTGGCAAAGCAGGCAGGTGCAAAGATCCTGCGATTCCAGCTTGTATTAGCCTTGCTCAGCTCCGAAGCTGCAAAGGTTTATTTAACCTGGAGAAGCTGAGCTGCCTGCCGGGACAGCACAATAGATGTGAGCACCCACACCGCTGAGACAGGACACACATCCCATCCCATGCCTACATGCAACAGCGCCTTCCAGTGGCTCCGAGGGCGCGGGAACAGCACCGGCTGGCAAGAAGGGATCGCGGCGAATGCAGAACTGCAGCAGCACTGAGCAGCCATGCAGCCCTCACCTGCGGGAGCACCACCTAGGAATGCCGTGGAACACACAGCACCGCTGCAGCAACACGTGCACGAGTGAAAAGCAGGAAATCAGATTTATAATTTTCCTGAAAAATCTCCTGGACAGAGCAGACTCAGCAAACAATGGAGAGCTTCTTGTACATAAAGGACAATAAAGAAATTGGTCCTTTTTTTTTTTTTTCACGGTAATATGAGGTTGACAAACAGCTTTGGAAAAATTGGAAGTCAACCATTTCAAATTTCAAATTAATCCTCAGGAACCAATCTTTAATATGGTTTATCAGTAAGAAACTCTTGGAAATACAGAATGCCTACGTCCATTCCTGCACAGTAAACTATATCTGGTAATCAAAATCTCTCCCTACAGTCAGACTAATAATTCGTGAAATTTATGATGTCAGAAGAAGCTAAAAAAGCAAACTCATTTAGCAAAAACTCTCATCTCAGTGTTAAGTAAAGGCTGTCTTGTAAGTAGCTGTTTACCTGATGAGCTGCTGCCATAATTAATTCCTACAAATCATTAGGAAAAAGCAGTTGCGCAAACCAGAATAAAACAAGCTCCCATAATTCTATTGACAATTTATATTCTCATGAGGTCCTGTAAACACAGTTATTTCATAACATTTACATGCAATATGTGGTTCCATATTTATATGCAAGATACCAACTTAATTCTGTTAATTTAAAGTTCAGGCCACTGCACTTGAGATTTCAAGTTACTTTTCAGTATACACTGATGATGAAACACTTTCTTACTTACATCTATATTCTGTCCATGCAAAGAACAGCATTAGTCAGCAATTATTCAGTGTGCAAAATTTGACCTTTCATACTGGGACCTCTATGAGAACACTGCTTGCACAATTAAGTTCTGTTTTTTTCAATACTTAAAGGAGGCATTTAAGAAAGATTGGAACAAATGTTTTAACAGGCCTGTTGCAATAGGAGAAGGGGTGATAGTTTTAAACTGAAAGCGGGTAGAGTCAAACAAGATATAAGGAAGATTTTTACAGTGAGGGTGGTAAAAGACAGAACAGGTTGCCCAGAGAGGCAGAAGATCCCCCATCTCTGGAAACATTCAAGGACAGGGTGGGTAGGGCTCAGAAGACATCCCTGCTCATTGCAGGAGAAGCTGAACTAGATGACCTTTAAAGGTCCCTTCCAACCCAAATTATTCTATTATTCCCTTTTATATTTCATAAAGTTTTATTGAGGTTTTTTTACAGATAAGATTGACTTTCCTATGCAAACATGTGCCATTGGTACTATGCGTTTAAAGAAATGTGGTATGTTAACTTTAAGGTCTTTTAGCTTTACAGTACGAAACCTGGTTATTATAGAAGACTAAAATCATGAGTGTTTCACATTAATTCATAAATTAAATATTTTAAACTGTCCGTCTTCAGCTATTTACTCCTCTATACAGAAAAACAACCCTAAGTATGTAATAGTAATCTATGTTGTCAAAACAGGAAGCAATCTTCACTGAGTTTAATTTAAGGCCAGTCGCATTGGATTCTCTATATTGGCTTTCAGGGTCTCCAGAAACTTTGAAGCCAGTTCATCATCCACCACTCGACCGTCACTCGAAAGAGTCACTGTCATGAGTTGATGCTGTTCAAGTTTCTCATTCCCTTCTTCATCTTCCACAATCTTGAGCTCTGGTCTTGCTCGGCCCACAGCGAGGATGCAGGCCTGAGGAGGGTTTATGACTGCTGTGAAATCACTGATGCCAAACATGCCCAGATTGGAGATACTGCATAAAACAGAAAAGTTTCAGTAACATCAGAAATAACATATTCCCCACAAGAAATAATCTATATTCAACAACTGCTATGATTAAATCCCCTCCAAGGCAAAAGCCATTAAGTTAAAAATAGATCTGAACTGTTTTCAGTTGAGCACATTGAGACTCTCAAGGGTTTGGAATTTTTGCAATTAAAAATAATACACCTTTTAAAAAGTCCCATTTCTTTACAGCAATATATTCTTGTACTGCACACACTGAAGCCAGAAAGTAAGACAGCAAAGCAATGTCTTTAAATATATTTTGCCTATCCCTGTTCTAAGCCAAATGTCTTTTAGACAGAACCTCACAACTGCAAGTTACAATGGCTGCTGGTATCCATTAAGTGATAAAATTTGGGCATCTAGGTATCACTCAGGCGCATGAAAACATTTCTGTCCTTGTCCATGCTAATACACCACTTCACCACCTGTGAAGTGGTGTATTAGGAAAGACTTGGACTCTTCTGTGACCGGTCGTCTATGGAGAAAGCTGGCGCACCATCTCCTCCCTTCTGGTTATAGTTACAGCAAAGAGTGGAAAAACAATTAAATGGTACAGTCCAACCATCAAATGGCACCTCTGCCATGTTCACCACTACACCAGGTCCTTCAGTGTCACATCCACCTGCTTTCTGAACATTCTCAGGGATGGTGACTCAACCAGTTCCCTGGACAATCTGCTGAAATGCTTGACAATACATTTCATTAAGAATTTTTTCCTAATACCCAATTTAAACTTCCCCTAATGCAACTCAAGACCATTTCCTCTCCTGTTACTTACTACCTAGAAGACGAGACCAACCCACGCCTCACTACAACTACACTCCTTTCAGGCAGAGAGAGTGAAGAGTGATAAGGTCGCCTCTGAGCCTCCTATTATCCAGACTAAACAATCCCAGTTCCCTCAGCTGTTCCTCACAAGACTTGTGCTCCACACCCTTCGCCAGCTCCCCTGCTTTTCTCTGGACATACTCCAGCACCTCAATGTCTATCTTGTGGGGATGGAACCAGAACTGAACACAGAACTCAGCACCAAGCACAGATGAAATGAAACAGTACCAAAGTAATTATTTCCCCCGATACAAGACACTCAGTCTAGGTTTGACCCTCAGAATCATAACACGGAGTTTCATCCTAAATAGAGCAAGATTTTAAAAGCAATGCATTAAATATCAGTGGAATAGCTGAGGATAAAACAGTTCTGAACCCATGCGGCACGTATTAAATGCTGCTAGTTTTACCTAAAAGATCCTCCCTGGTACTCTTCTGGTAACAGTTTTCCATCTCTGGCCTTCTTTGCTAGAGCCTAAAGAAGATGAAAGAAGAAAACAGACAGGGAAAAGAAGTTAGTGTGTTGTAATAGACTAATTCTTCTTACTTCAGTAAGACATTTTAAGTAGCATACAGACATTAAATCAGTAAAAGTCACCTGCTTTTCAATTTAGGGAAGCACCTCAGCAACACTGTTGTATCTGCAGTGATTTGGCAAAAAGACTAGGACACAACTTCATCTTCCCACCAATAGTGACTGTTCAATAAAAACTGTTCTCTCTCACCTTACAAGTATTGTTCCAGTTTTTGCAATTCTCCCTGGTGGTTTTAGATTACCTAGCAAAATACTGATGAGATAAATTCACAGTATTCCTAACATGTTTGTTTAAAGAAACTGACATGGACCGTTTCAGAACTTTCTACCAGATTGAATGAATGTATTTTTCTGAGCTAAACATTCAACTACCTTTTGAAGGCTGCCTTTAAGGCCACTCCTTCTGTGATCTCCACTACATTTGTGAGACTTTTCTTTAAAATTCAACAGAAGTAGTGTTCAAATACAGCCCAAGAAGTTCATACTATGTTCCAGGAGAAGACAGTAAGCATGTCAAAGTTGCAAGGATACACTGAGCTTTAGTCTTTTTCTCATCTCTGAATAATTAGTGAACACAATAGCCATGGGAACAGCATTCACACAACAGCATCAATATAAGCGTGATGCATTTGTGCAATTGCATTATTTGAATGATGAAAATATGGTGCCAGGATGCACATGACCTGGAAAGAAGTCAAAATTAACATGCAGCAGAAGGGGATATATAAGCAATTACACAAAGAAAGTGCCTACCAAATGACAGGGAGACTGACAGAAGAAGCTGCAGTTGCAGTGTGTGCCTCCTCCTTGTGCATGTCAGGTATGTATTTAAGTAATTCAGTGAAGAAGTTGAAAAGCAAAATGATGTTGGTGTGGCCACCTATGCCACACACATTCTACTTGAGAGGCAAGGGGAATGCTCATTATCATGGCCCCACTGAATGCAATACAAGCTGCATTGCCATCATGGGAACTGCAGGACACTGATTTGTGGTAAGAGAGGTTTGTAATACTGCACACTATTACAGACATTGGGGATGCTAATAATGAAAGCACGACATTGAACAATGCTTTTCTTCTTGTCATTCTATCACTAACCCCACAACAGTCTCAGCTGACCTTCCTCCTCAACTGGCTACTAGTGTAAGGAATTGTTTTCATAACACATTCAGCATAAAGAAAGCAATATGGACTAGAAAAAAAAAATCTTAAAAACACCTATTTATGAATATTTTGTGGTATTTTTTTGGCTACAACCTTTCGGCCGTTCCCCTTTGTCAACACAGATTATTATGGTTTCTGTAGTTTTACACAAAAGGCAAGAATTTACTAAGTGCAGTGGTGTCTAGTTTGGGGACAGTTTTATACCCTAGGACCTCCTTCTACTGCATTCCTCAGATACCATAGGCTTTGATTAGCACTCATCAAATGACAAAAAAAGGCATGTTTTGGGACATTTCATCATCCATTCTACTTTTGCCTGCCAAAAACCACTCCTTTATCTGGCAACAGCTGCCACATGTCACTCGGAATGGCACCTGGTCTATGCAAAATACTGCTCATTAGTCTGAGGAGTTTAATGCTATATCCTTAATTAAACTGCATATTGAAAAAAATGCAGACAGAAATATGTTCCTTAATATAACTGCAAAGAGAGTAAAAAAAGCAGACTTGAGACATTTTCTGGGAAAGGGCAAAAATACAAAAAAAGCCAAAATCTCAAACCCCAAGACTGGAAATACTAATGAAACTAGCATTAAGTAGCCTTCTCTTGAGGATTAAAGAAATACAATTATATTAAATTGCAAAAGTCTGTACAGGTTTCTTTTTTCAAGGAGTCTAGCCACCATTCAAGTAAATAACATGATATTATTGTTGATTAAAAATGAAGAGAGTTGCAAAATTAATAAGAATTTTGAAGCGTAAGTAATGCTGAAACTGCTTTAGATCTGCTGCCTTTGTTATTGCTGATGTGTATCTGGGTCATGCTACATTTTCTGCTACAGAAAACCATACAGCTGCTCTATTCCTCAGCCTGCTGCACATTTCAGACCCACCTTTGCAGAGGCAGCAATTTCCATTATTCCCTTGGCAGCAACATCTTTTATGATTGGCGTAATGAGCCCTCGGTCTGTTGCCACGGCAATGGAGATGTCAATGGACTGCAGCCGCCTGCAGACTTCCCCATCCCACGTTACATTCACATCTGGCATTTGCTAAAACACACACACACAATATAAAAAACCCCACAGCTGTTAGAAGAATAACACTGCAATCAGTTATTAAGGAAAAGGAAATTCCTTTAAGACACATAGCTACAGAGGCATCCACCAAGTGAATTAGCTTGCACTGATTTTATTTGTATTTACTTTGTCAAAAAGCCTGAAATGTATGCACCAGAAACTAAAAACAGCAGGACAGATAGAAGTTTGTTTGGTGTTGCTAGAAAAAAAAAAAACAACAAATTACTACAAATTTCTTCACTGATCCCACTTTATGATGGCCCAGCATGTAAAGCTTCAAAGCAGTGCAACTTCTCCCACAAATTCAGGATGCTGAATATTAAAGCATGCCTAGAATCCTATTTTCTGTCTAAACTGCAATTAGACATTAATTAAACATTACGATTAAGCTATACCTCTTAAAATTATACATCAATATTTAGTACATGTTCAGCTAGAAATCTGTTAGGTCTTTTCCAGTCCAGTGTTTTCTGAATTCCATACCTCCATAGGAACAGGAATAGTCCCCCAACTTAAACATAACTTCATCTCTCAACTTTTAAATAGTTCAAATTACCCTCACAAACGAGAAAAACAGCTCTCACATCCCTTCCAACGTTTTTACAACATTGTGAGGTAATCCAGGCAATGAGAATTCCTAGCCATGAGCCAGAAGAATTTTTATTTCAAAGCAGATATCACTGAATGTGCCATCAGAATACATCTGAGGTAATAACAAGGTTGGTATAAGACTTAAATAAATGTTTGTTTATGACTAAAAGAAATAGGATGTAACTAAGACTAGATGAATGATCTTGACAATGGTTTTAGTCTGCTGACAAAGCAACTACTGTGATTTGCAGATGTTAACTGCAGTAAGTAGATCTTCACTAAGAAGTTCTCATTTTTACAGTTAACAGCACAGACAGGGAAGAGAATTTTGCCTGGAAACCTAAAAAAACTGACAATAAGCAATACAGAACTACCAGCTTTACTGCAATCCCATTCATATCTCCACAAAGACTCACAAAATACTTTTCTTGTCTCCTTGGCCATTTACTATTAAAATGTATTTTTAAAGTCAATTATTTGCTTACCCTCAGAGTAACTGCTGTTGCCTTGATAATAAAATCATTTACAGATACTTTAATGTCATCTGCAAAAGGAAACAGAAGACTTTAGAAAAGGGGTAACAGTCATTGTTCATAAGATTTGCTCTATCAGCATTTGTGTGATGACAAGATTCCAGTGATTCAGTGATTTCCCCCTTGGGACAAAAGGCATATCCATCAAGAAAAATCTCATGCAGAGACACTCAGGAGCGTTTCAGGAGACTGAAACTGGTAACTAAAATCAGGAGTGGCAGCAGAAGCAGGGATAATAGATACAAAGCAGATTAGGCCATAAAATTACCCTAAAATGCACGACATTTACACAGTATTAAAACGCACCGTTCTCACAATTAAAAAAACTACATTACCCTTCCACCACCATCACTACTGTCAGCAAAACTGATCAAGCAGCAAAACTGCTTAATTTTCAAATCTGGTTTATGGTATATAACACACATCTTTAGAAATATTTTTGCAAGGGAAAATAATTTATAGATAATTATATCAAGTGAAACATTCTTAAGTCATCACAAATTTAGAGGAGGGAACCAAGTATCCACTTACCACATAACTGGCCTGCAACATTTGCCATGATTAGTAATCTATGTATAAGAAGAGAGACAGCATTCCAACAGAACATAATGGAACTTGCAATTACCATGCTGCACTGACAGAATTTCACATCAGACAAACCTGTACCTTGGTCATCAAATATACACTGGTTTCTGTTTACATACTACATTCCTAATTCTTGGGAAAAATGTCACTGTCCAGTAGCAGAGCAGGAACACATGTGTGATAATATTTTACCCTGCATGACTGAAGTTTATAATAGAAAATGAGGCATAATAAAGCTTATAATAGAAATTATGGTAGAAAACACCGCAACTTCCATCAGAGGAAATACAAAAATTTCCCAGGACATGCTCTGCAATTCAATTTCATGCAAGGACATATGGCTTTTCCACCTCTGCATTTAAAGGAAATATTCATTAAGAATCGACAACAGCAGGAGAGGTGTGAAAAATTTCAAGTGAGTATTCCTAGGATCCTTTTTTGGTTCATTCCTTATGAACTGCTGCTGTTTAAAGAAAATATGAGCATCAGAAAATGTCTTTGACATTCACTTGTGAATAAGATACCATTAGGAAAAATAACAGGTAGAAAAATGACCTGGGTAGTGTGGCATTAAAAATCAGTCACTCAAAACTCCAGTGGAAGGAGAAGCAGCTCCTCCATTATCATCTAGGAAATCTGAATATACCAGTCAAATTTCATTTTTAGACCACACAAATAGATAAACAAGCATGGGCTAGTCACTAGTACAGAACAGTTGGCCTCAGTTTCTCAATCAGTACAGCAACAGAAATGTAGAATAAACTATTCTGCTGTGTTATTCTGAATGCAGAGCTCTCACGGCTTAGGAAAGTTACCATTTGAACCTACAAGCTTTCAAACCATGATAGCAATCGTGAAACTTTAGATCAAAACCTAAAGTGTCTTAGACCTAAAATTATTCATTTTTCATTCTTGGGATAATGAGGTAATGAGGAGAAACATCTCAAAGCTGAACTATTGAGAACAAACTACATAAATGATCCCAGAAAAAAGAACTAATGGAACAACACTAAAAAGAATCCACATGAAATTTTTAATGTACTTTTCTCTTGTGCAGACAGCTATATTCTCCTATGCATGTCTTCAGTCTTTAGAACTAATCTGTGGTCTTAAAAAAAATATAGTAAAAGAAAAACCACCCTGTTGTTTCTTCACTCTATAATGTAACAGGCCTTCAGATTTTTTTTACCCAAGACACAGACTTAGTACCAGTCTAGGAGATGCATGCTTCCATCACCAAACAGAGCATCACTACTTGCTTATGCAGTCTGATCATTGTGGAAAATAAACTTCAGAGTGATGTATGAGTTGGCAAAGTAACATAACAGTTTTCCTGTATCCTGAAAAGTTGTCCAATTCAGTAATTGCTGGAACTACAGCTTGAGACCAACAATACAGAATACTGAAAAAGATTATCTGAATGCATAGTGGTCTACCTACACAAAATCTACACCTCCTGGGGGAGTCTATGTAAACAGGACGAATTATACATCAGTATAACCAAAGTAAATCAGACTACTAACCTTTGGCCAATTCTTTTCTTAATTTCAAAACCGCATCAATGGCACAGTCAGCAGCAGCATATGCATGAGGTATGGTGGTTTTAGACTCTGTTAATCTTTTAGCAATAACTCTTCGGATGTTGCTAGCTGGGATTTCTGTGAATGTGCCCTGAAAGAAATCATATGCTGCATATTAAATATCAGGACTGCAACATATTTCCCCTTTGCTGAAAATACTCCAGCATTTATGCATTATCATAAGTGACTCCTGCCCATGTCAACTATCCCCTAGGTATCCAAAAGTGATACATTCCAACAACTGAAATTAATATGTCCAAGACCATTGAGTGTTCTAGTGTATTCCTATTAACTGGGATCAACACAACAGGTTTTACAGAATAATTCTGTTTTACAGTATAGGATTAACCCTGTTTAAAAAAAAATCCAAATATTGAGGCATTTATTTTCAGCCAGAGTATCTAAGCACTATTCCATATTCCAGGCCCGGCATATTGCTCAGATGATGCTTTGATCCATTTAAATTATAAAAGAGCATTTCCTCAGTAAACTACTGCTTTTTCAATTCCCTCTGTAGTTCCTTAAGACAAGCTTTACTGCATCTTTTCTGTTATTCTTCTCTTTCCCTCCAGATATATTTCAATGGCCAACTTCATCTTAGAAGCAGGTCAACTTGTAAGAAATCTCTTAAAATATTAGCAACGACAGAAAGCAAGAACATAAATGATTCTGTAAAACATAATTTTGTATATTTAGTCTTTAGCACGTATGCCTTGAACATATAAGGATTCATAGAACCCTTAGTACATATTCAATAGTACTCAACACACAATAAATTGCAGTATGTATCTTCTGGTGCAATCACAGAAATGTTTTATTCTGTAATGGATCTGAGCTTTTGAGTTCTTTGGCTCTTTGTACAGTATCAAAAAAAAATAAAAACAAACCCAAAAAAAAAAAAAAAAAAAAAAAAAAAAAAAAAAAAAAAAAAAAAAGCAGCATTTTCTGATCATTCTGAATCTTAGCTACATTGTAAAACTCAGCCTAAAAAGATACATCAAATTTAGTTCTAGAGCCAGAAAATGTTTTTCACAAAAGCTTTTCAATTTCTACTAATGTATATTTCAGCAAGGGCATTTATTCTTCAAAAAAATATTTTCTGGTATTTCTAACATTTCAATTTATCATAAAAACTTATTTAGGTTCTGCACAATTACTCTCCAAGGCAACCACCAAGAAGCCTTTTCCTTCCTCACTTCTTGACAACTCATTAATGGACACTTATATCTTGCAGGACAGCAAACAAATCAAGTACAATAAAAATAAATCATCATTCTAGTTTCTCCAATGCCTGCACTATAAATTTTTTCATCACTTCCATTTGCAAGCTACACAAAATAGTATGCAGCCCATCATTTCAAGGATTTCACAGTTTTAATTACATTGCCATAGAATCACTGAAACATACTAAAAGCTGCACGTCACTGAGCTTGACATCTGAGTGGCCTTACTCACTCCAGATCTAGAAATCTCAGAGCAACTGAAGCAGCTACTGCAACTGTTCAGCTGCAGCAATGCTGAAATCTCAGCAGAAGCGTTACCGGTGCAGCAGGCTGTCCTGGCGTGGAAACTGGTGGAATCGCTGGCCTTGGATAAGAAGTCACGGCTGTTGCTGGTGAAGGAGAAGGCACTGCAGCAGGAGCTGGAGAAACCACAGGTTTCAAGTCACTGGGTTTACCTTTCTGCTTCTCTTGCAGAAGTTTGAGAGCATCCCTGGTGATTAAACACAGTGAAATATTAACAAAAACAATTTAACAATTACTTAAGCATTACTATTCCATCACTTATGCTGCCTAATTAGCCAGTTCTGTACATTTAAATTTCTGTTATCAAACCAAACATTAAGAAGGCAATTATTATTAAACAATATTAATTTTGCATTGCCTTTGTGGTATTTTTAGTAAATTCTCATTAACTTCCATGAATAAAAGGGCGTGAATATGCAGTAACAGAAAACATTTGTGTTAGAGAAGCATAACAATCTAACTTTAAGCATGCAAAGTGATTTTTGAATTGCACTAACAATTCTTCTAAATAAAAGAGTACATTTATTCAGGCTATAAAGTCTCACGTAAAAGCTGTTTCATCTGTAATATTTGTAATAATCTGAATTTAATGTAATTACTTAGAGCTGCTAAGTGAAAATTGAGTAATACATTTATCATTCATTTCTCTGCACCTTTCTGTCATAAATTTGCAGAGTCAGGCACAGATGTTATACAGGCCCATTCTTCCTAACACCACACACTTTGGAGAAACAAAGTCGAAGCATTCTACACGGATTTTTTACTGATACAGCTACCACCACAAAATTTTGCTGTTGTTGGCACAGTATGACAGACAGGAGAGACCCCCATCTCTAAGCATAACACTGTGTCTGCTCCAGGTGCATTGCATACGTAAAGCAACAAGCTAAAAACCAGCACTGAAGAGGCTGAACAGAAATAACTGCATTTCCACCACCACTGCCAACTGCAAGGCGAGTCAGTTGTAGATCTCCTCTTTGTATCCTCCAGATCTGCTAACAAAAGCCTGTGTCATGTACCCTAGATAAATCTTTATCACTTCACGAAAACAGAGCATGTACACTGAAGTTCAATTCCACACATTGGCAGAGGAAATTAAAATAAATTAAAAATCAGACTCCTTACAACCCTACCAAGGTTTTAAAACACAAGGCATAAATACTAAACAAAGCAATCTAATTTCAGTAATTACTGCTTGAGAGACTATTCTTGAGTGACAGCCAAGAGTTTGTTACTAACTTTTTATAGAAAGAACAAAATTTCAGGACATTATGCATTCTTAGTACTTCCTAAAAAGGAGCACTCCAGAAACAAGAATTGAAAATTTAAAAGGTCTACAGAATGCCTTTTACCATTGCTGACGTGTTTCAATTTATTCTTACCTTCAACACATACTACAACAAATGATATTGAAACAAAAAAGTGAATGAGCTCAAGATAAATTTTTTTTCTAATTAAAAGTTATTATTTGTTTTCCCAAATACACGTTAGTCAAAATTTGTTTTAAAATTAAGTGTTTATTATTTGACACAACTACTGTACCAGGGAAAAAAACCCTAGATTTGATAGAATGAGAATCATTCCCTACCATGACAATTTCAGACATAAAAAGTAACTGCATGACATAATGCAAGCTTTTTGGTTAACATATTAGAAGCTACCAAAACTTTGTTAAGGGTTTTCACTTGGCAGTCATAGGAGAGACCATCTGGTTTTGGTGGGTTTTAGAGTGTTAATTGGAAAATGTGTGTTAATTGCCAAAATCCAGTTTATCTTTAGATTAAAAGATTCGCTGAACACTTTCTGAAACTAACTTGTACTGTACAAAAGACACATATATAAAAATCAAAGTTCACATATATTTGTTATACATACATATGAATAGAGATCCCCCCTCCAATTCCAAATGATTTAGCTGGTTAAGAAACAGGTACAGCAATGTTATGACTGCCATAGTTGCAACACTGCAAGCCTGAACACAAGTAGAGTTACAAGAGGCATCAAAGCAAATAAAATTAAACCCATTTAAGTACAAGTAGGTAAATAGATATTTTATTACAACTGGAGAAGGAAGGGTTGGTCACATCTTTTCAACTCTATAAACTTCTATCAACATGGGTGAGTAACAGAGAAAGAGAGGTAACTAACATGAAAGAGCCGCCTACTTTGCATAAAAGATATGAGAGTTTAGTAAACATTTATTAAACAAAAATATGCCTTACTAAATTGGAAATATGAAGATTCTGGCAACTCTGTTACAATTCAGTTTACCACTACTACAGAAATGTGTAGTCTTTTCACTTCATGTTAGCCAAAATCCAAAGAATGGTCAAAGTAAACTGAGTATTTTGTGTTCAAAATATATTTTTCTTGATATAGACAAGTTAGGTTACAGACACCTAAGAATCACTGAAGATCCAATGGTGTAACAAGAGGTGCATGGATTGATACAAGCTTCTTGTGGTGACAGTGACTCTTATTAAACTGTACCCAACCCCTTTCATTTGATTTATATACCCCTTTGACACGTTTACACCTGTTTACTCAATTAATAGATTTCCTGGAAGAAGGCAAATGGTTAGCAGGGATTCAGAGCACATGAGAAACTCCCAGGTATCAGACTTACTTCCCATCATTACAGAAGGAACTCATTCCTCCCACATGGCAGCTAACAAATTGCACACAGCAGAGATCTCAGGGTCAGTTCATTCTCAATACATGCACATGGATTTAATCTCCACAAAAACAGCACTCCATGTGTTCTTTGCAAGCTGAAAACGCCTGAGCAGCTCAGAGATCCCAAGACACACTAACTTAACAACAGCTGGGAGCAACACAGCCTCAGAAAAACACGGTTCTCAGCAACCTGCCTTTTCATGGTTGCATTTATAAATCCCTAGATCCCTATGAAATAGAATGAGAAAGGGCAGTAGTAGCTGAAACAATCAATTTTAATGTAGCCCTCCCAAACAGTGTCTGAGCTGATGAGTAGAAACATGGTACAATCTTTGACAGAATTTGTGAGTTACTTTGTACTGGCACACCAATTTTCTAGGGCATTTTTGAAGAAAATTATATCAAGTGATATAAGGGGATATTACTTAGAAATAACAAAAAAACCCTGCCACTCAATAAAAAAAAATCACACATAAAACCAACAACAACAAGACAGACAGGAAAAAGACAACAGTAATTCAACCTTGAACTGACATGTACGAAAAATATAAATATACAAAAGTACAGAGATAAATAAAATAAAGAGAGAATGACAGTGGAGTGGAAGTTCCAACTGCTGTTGCAAGTTCTACAGTGAATTGAATTTAAAGATAGAAAGTTGGGGGAAAGAATCTTCCTTGCTTACGTAATTCGCTATCTTTCTTTCTTTCCTGTAATCTGGTGAGTGCAGCAAAGGAAATATTTCCCTGAATATCTGCAGCAGCTCTCTATAAAAATCTGCACATTTCATTTCAAACTGAATATAATAGAGTCTGTAGGCATCTGAAAGATTAACCCCATTTCAAAAGAATGGTTAGAAAACCCCAGACATTCATCTTAAACTGACATTTCATAGTCAAATCTTTTGTATGAAAAAAGTTTCCAAAATAAATGATTTTGCTAGATAATACTCATAACTACAGAAAAATCTTTGCTAGATCTCCATGACAACTAGGAAATGTTAATTCGTTAGCTCAAAGTCCTAGAGGGTTTCCACCTGCCATAGCCTCGTTACACACCATAAATTACCATTACACTTACATAATTAAGAAAGAACTCTCTCAGATGAATTGCTGTTACATGTTATATTCTATCTATCCAATTCCTTATTACATCTCAACTCAGCCAAAGTCATTAAAAAAAAAAAAAAAAGCTTTGAAAATCTGCCACTTTTCTGGGTCCAGTTCCAAGTTACCCTGACCTGGTCCTAGTAATCTTTGAATGGAACTAAAATAACAGCAGCCAGCAAAGTCTGTGTAAGTGAATGATGGCATTTGTCAAAAGTAATAATTTTACTGAGAACAAAAATATTTATTTCTGCCAAAATCCTCACTTCCAGTAACATACATACTCATGTTAGGAGAATGCATCATTTCAAGGCTAAATGCACTGGATCTACCACATTTTTTACACTCAAACCTTCTCACTCAAAGGCTTGAGTGGCAAACATTACACTGGAATACTCAAAAAGGTATAAAAAACTACTAGATAATAACAAACCACAGCTTTGTAAACAAACATTCTTTAAACCATAGAGAGGAAAAAGAAAAATGGGAGAAAAACAGAATTCTGGAATTTCTTATCATTACATTTCACTGCTCCCCCCAGCCTAATAAAATTAGGAAAAAATGAAATCCTGACAGATTTCAGAACACAACTGAAGAGGAAAAAAACCAAAAAACTGAAGAAAAGGAGTTGAAGAAAACAGGCCACTGGTATTTTATTTTGGCTCTCTATGCATCTTGGGAAGTAAAATCTTTGAGACCCACAGCAGTAGCTAATAGTGATGCTTAGGAGGGAAGAGCCACCATTAGGCTGAGCTGCAGGAAATGTGACAGCACTACCACACAGCTAAGATGGGACTTAAAAAATACAAATACATGTTTTGGTCTTCTTCTAATTAAGGGCTTCTTCAAATTAAGGGCTTCTTCAAATATTTCATAACCCATTTTCCCCCTATCTTTTCAACAGATTTTTCAAATTTAACTAAACCCATCCATAGCAAAAAAATGGAACAAAGACATGGCTTCTTTAATAAACAAACTTTAATCTAATGGAGGGTGCTCTAGTATCAAAAGTTGTAGGTTTACCAAATGATCTACATACTCTTTAGTGAAGATTCCTCGAGGCCCAGTAGGTGTAATATTGCTTGGATCTAGTCCATGTGTCTCCAAAATGTTGCGAGCTGCAGGACTTAAGCGAACCCTGAATAAATGAGTGGAAAAAAGAAATTATTTAAATAGTAAGGTTAACTTGTTTCATCAATGCACATCACGGGAAACTACATTTCTCTCTGGTCAACCAGAAAGCACAGTACATTGGTACTGAGTACCCAGTGATCTTAATACGACTTGCTTTCTGAAATGAGAAAAGCCAGATATAGAGAAAATGTTTTAGAATTCTTAGCTACAAAGCAACAACACACTCAAAATCATAAACGCTTGGTTTCAAGTCTTTCCACAAAATTTCCTATTCATTATTTCCTAAAGCAGACAATATTTGCACCTCATTGAATTTTAAGAATGGTCCATTAAGCCCTTGCCAAAAAAACCCCATCTCATAAATGATCATTTGGTTCCAAATATGCTGATCCATCTCTAACAGTTGCAGTGAAACAGCACTTCTGATGTTCTTTGGTATTAAATGAAAGACCTAATCCTTTCAAGGATCCTTTTGTGGATCATCCTCCTACTACAGGTAATGCCTGGGCAATGACCTCAATTGTCTCCCACTTGCATGATAACAGCCTAAATGCTGGCAGCATTTAGAACACAGCAAACTGGACAGAAAAGGTAATGAGGTTAGGGGGGGGAAAAAAAACCACAAATAAGGAGTGATACCTCGCAACAGGACATATCCTGGGACACCAAGTGATTATGGATTATTGTTACCTGAGTAACACTCTGGAGCTGACCCCTCCTCCAAGATGTTTGAAATGCTTAGAATACGAACAGATCCAAACCAAATTAACAAAGAGCACATAAACCAACTGTTTTAGGTTTTTTGCTCTCCACTGTTATGAAAACACTAGAATAATTTTTTTTCTAATATCAAAAAAGCAAGAGCTTGGAAGGACCTTGGAGTGTGACCTTTCCTTGTTTATTTTTTCTCCTCAAATAAACAGAAAACAAGTCATAGGTACACGTAGCAACTGATGCATAAGCACTATTGTCCATCCTGTATTAATGCAACTTCTTTCCAACTGTAAGCTTAGAATCCTTCAAAATTCAGTTGGAAGGCAGAATAAAAGCACATTTAATTCTAATGTTGTTTGAATTGATTTACTGGGCTTATGAGCAAAGCAATAGTCTAGGCCTGCAAGGTTTATCACCTCACTCATACTGAAACACTCTCCAACTAACAGCCTACTACTAGGCAAAAAGGGACAAAAAATATTTCTTGGTTCAGTTCTACTGATCTAATGAAGAGTTCCATCTCATAACAAACCTAGAAACTTACTGCAATTTCCCAGGTTGATGTTGCAGTTTAGGAGGGGCTGAAACTGAAGGAGCTGCAGGTGCAGGTGCTGGTGCAGCCACAGAAGATGGAGCACCAGCATCAGTTGGTATTTCAACTTGCTTCCAGTCCTGTCCTTCCTCTACCAGCAGACCAATTAGTGAGCCCAAGCGAACATTTTTGCTTCCTTCTTCCACCTAAATTAAGAACAAGAAGTTACATATTACACTGTCTGCCCTAACATGACTAAAACCAGTAGATGTCAAAGTTTCAGGCATATTAATGACAATTCATCAGTAAGATACATCCCATTTCATTGCTGCTATTAATAAGATACTTCAAGACTGAAATTAATTATAATTGCTATTATAAGGAGAGGAACATTAAATTATGCCCCAAATCCCCTACACCTGAAGTTGGCACTCAGAAATCAAAGTAACTTTTTATGCACACAGCCTTTACAACCCAGAACTAGACTAGAAAAAGAAAAATGGTTACGATTTTGCTTAACTTTTAATGTCCTGGATTTTTGAGTTCCTGCTACATTTTCATTACTCACAATAAAAAAAACCTCTGCATAAACCCCAATGAACCCTAGAATCTCAGATGTAGAAAGAGCTGAAATATATAGGAAGACTTTAGAGTTCTGGGATGAGAAGCTGGACACAAACCAACAGTGAGGATTTGCAGCCCAGAAAGGCAAACACAGGAGCATGGCCAGCAGGGCAAGGGAGATGATTCTGCCCCTTTACTCCACTTCTGTGAGAACCCACCTGAGTGCTGTGCCCAGGTCTGGAGTCCTCAAAAAGACAGACCTGTGATGATCTTTACAACTTATAACCCTTACAACCCAAAATATCCTATGATTCTATGGTTCTATACCATAGACACTTTGAATGTTTTAGCTTTGACTCAGGAAGAGTCAAAAAAATCCTAGCTTTGCTGACAAATCAACAAAGCACAGGTGACCATGACAGGGAGAAAAAACTGGAGATAAAGTGAATAGAGAAGTAAAATTCCCTTGGGGCTTTTGCCACTGCAGCATAGTGCTTTAGTCACTAATAAATATATACTAAAGTACATGTTTATTTCCTCCACTGGGAAGAAAAGGGGACAGAACTTATGCTTCCTTACCAGACTGACTCCGGGTTTCCTATAACAGAATCTAAGACACCTAGGTCCCTAAAGCACTTTTAGTTGTGGCCCAGTAACACAAAACCAGCTCGAGCTGGCGCCTCTGGAGAGGGACCACAAACAAAGGAATGAATCCCTGTTCTTTTATACCCTCAGTCTGTGCTGCTGATAGTCTTGGGTCTTCCTGCTGAGCCCTTGGCTCCTGCTGTGTCCCCGTGTCCTGTCACCTGCCAGTGCCACAGGTCCCCGTGCCCTTTGCTGTGCAAGGGGTCAGCACCAGATCAAGGCCCCTTTTCTGGTGCTCCCACCATGACCCCCACCCAGGGCACATCTGCAGCTCCCACTGCAGCTGCACACCCAGTACCTGCTCTAAGTCTATTCCTCAACAATTAATTACAGTTCTCAAACAATCACTCATCGTCTGTTTTGTTCTAAATTAAACTGCAAAGTATTTTAGGAAAAAAAAAAAACAGTGTTAATTTCAGAACCAACTCTACTGAAAGAATTATCATCATTCTGAAATAACCCTTCTAATATTTCATTCAGTTATTTAATCTTCTACGACATTTTACACTGAATCAGATGTGATCATTAAAATACCTATTCAGATAGAGAAGAAATATATATGCATGAGATTCTAATTTACTGTTACCCTGCTCCTCCTAAACCATACCTAGATTATATAGTCAAGAAAAACCAAGAAGGGTTACAGTAGCTGAATACATTTAACCTAATGAACCTCTTATATTTAAATGCAAAATCCAAAGCATCAAGCAGACAGTGTGCTCATTTGACTTAAGTTTTCCATACTGAACTCTGTCAAGATGGTTCAGAATTGTAGCTGGCATCAAAAGGCACACCATTTTTGTCTTATTTCTTTTAGGAAGTGAGTGAAATTCAGCCAGATGTTAGCTCAGAGGCACAAAACATTCTTAAATTCCCATCAACTACACCACACGTGAAACTTCTGAGCAGCCCTTGGAAGGACAATCTTTTCAATAAGTAATCATCACCCCATCCACAAACCTGAACTAGCTCATTTTATAAGCCTTACACAAACATCTACTGAACACCTAATACAGAGCAGAAATATCCACCAGACATTGGAGAAAAACAACCAAGGATCACACCTGAGCTAGGGAAAAAAGAAAAAAAAACCCTGAAAATTTCCGATCTTAGTGCTCTTCTTGTTATTTTAGTTTCTGAAGCATCAGTTTCTTTCTGTACTTTTTAGGAGACTGTAATAAAAGCCCATCTATTCTGTACTGTAATTCTTAGGCCCACCATTTCTAGATTCCAAGGATTAAAAGAATCCATTAAAAACTGGGTTTGCATAATGAGTTGTTCACGTTACTCTAATAAAGCTGCCTCTCTTTCTTTATTCTGAAAGATATTATAGTTATTTTCTACCTCCTGGCATCTGCTCCTCAGGTTCAGCTCTTGGCATTGGATTGTTACTGGATGATGTGGATATAACTAAGGCTGAATGTCACTGCTCCATGACACTGATACCATGTAGCTGCTGGAAAGTCTGGCTTTGATCTATCAAAAAACGTGCCAGAAGAGCAATACACACAGAAATTTTGAAATCTGCAATGCATTTGAAATACAAGAAATGAAATAAAAAAAACCACAGCTTCTGAAATACTAATGTTACTTGTAGCCATCATTAATTACTATTAAAGAAACTTAGCAAATTTCAATTTTTTTTTTAATCTCTCTCTAGGATTAATTCTTTAATACTTTTGACAGAGAGAATCCCCATATCTTCCCCCTCACACTACCTAACAAAGCAGCGTCTGCAAACGCAGAATAGGTTGCACAAGATTTTGTCAAGGCTATTAGGGGCAAACTGATTTTCAGAAACATTCAAAACTGAAGGAGAGAGATTTAAAAATAGTGAAAGCATTGCCTAGCAATTGTTTAAATAACTACATGGGGACTAAACACAGATTAAAAAATACTTCTGATGTGAGACTTCATCCTGGCATAGCAGAATAGATCCTGTGAAACCTATTAAATGTGTTGTTCCATGGTTGACCACAAATTTAGCAACGCAATTAAAAGAAGGAAGAATATTTTAAAAACTCTTGTCTATATACACTAGTGCTTAAATGCAAGTTATCCTGTAGAAATTGAACACTAATGACAGTTTTTGTAAGCCCTGACAGAGTCCATTTACAGCTCAGTTCCATCTTACGTCCCCTCTCCTCCCTACCCCAGCCTCCCATTTATCTCCAGACTTTCACTTTTGCAAAGGATGTTGCCTTTGCTTATACAAAAAAAGGAAGATACCAAACAGAACATCGCTTCTCAAACGCTGCCACACAGGAAACTACTCTCCCTTTTCTGTTTTTACAAAGGATAACTGTGCAAATACATGCTGATGTAAGAAAATGCAACTGTTGCAGAGATAGGAAGTCTAATACAGCAATCCAAAAAGCTTTTGTAATAGCAGCAGAAACACATGTCTCACTGTGCACAGCGCAGAATTTTCTCACGGCTCCAGGAACCGGTTTGTACCCATGCCCATTCTGCTGTTTCCTAAATAGTTGGACTGCAATTAAAACCAGTATGCCTAATTTGTATAATTATGTGATCCACACCACATGGGTAGATAGTCCCTAGATGAGACCTCCCTAACCAAATGACATAATATTTACTGAAAGTACACATCTCTCATATTTTTATTTATTTTATTCCAAATCCTTCCAATTCAGCCTGCTGTTTAATTATTGTGGAGGGAGAGAAGAAACAGCCGCAATACACCACCAGCTGAGACTGGTTTGGAAAATTTCCAACTCATCCCAGCTCCTGTTCTTTATATTAAGCTTAATCAATCTAATTTTGATAGAGGAAATTATTACCTCCAAGAACTGTTCTCTAGGTCAACCCATCGTGTATAACATTCTACCCTGAATGACTGGCACAAGACAATCTAGCACAGAGACAACACATCCTGGGTGAAGTACCACCCAAAATTCCATATTGCAACTGATTGTTAATTGTTTTCCTGCAACTCAGAGTAAGAGGTGTCATAAACTACAATATTCACCATGGACATAATTCACCAGATGTAAAACAAACCAAACAACCAGGTTAAATGAAAATGCATTAGATACATACAGAATCATGTACCAACAGTCTGGTACACGCATGGCACAAATAGAGCAATTATTTCTCCCCAGGAATGCAAGCATTTTTCTAAATGCTGAGCAGAAATTTAGCTATCTAAACTAGTATTTGAAGCAATATGCTAAACAACAGTCTGAAGTTACAATACCCTACTGAGAAATGCAGGATTCCTACCAGTATTTTAGCCAATATGCCATCATCACTTGATTCCATGGTAACCACTGCTTTGTCCGTTTCAATTTCACACAGTGCATCACCAACATTCACTGTGTCACCTGCAAAATACAAGAGAACTTAAGAATACTTACCCTAAACTTCCTTTCAGATCTGTTTAACCATGGAAGATAGATATTCACCATGCAATACAGTAATTTTGTATTCTTTAATATACTTTATAGCGAGTTGATCCCCCATCATTACTTTTCATATTGTATCTTTCCTTTTCAAATAAAATCACCAAGATTCAAGAACCACAAACTGCTGTGGCAGAACACAGACACGTACCAAGTACTGATGTTTACGGCAGGCTTCCCAAGAGGAAGTACACACACAATGAAATTTATTTCCAGAACCCCATACTCAGTAGCACTGCCATGAATAAAATACTGAGCCTTCCATACTCACTGCTAGCCACCAGTCAGAGCAAGCTATCTAAAACTTCTTAGGACAATGGTATCATAGTTCTGTAATTGGTGCCTACACTATTAAAGACATTCCAATAAAAACCTCTGGAATTTTAATGTCTCTGGGAAAGCACAGCTGCAAGCTTGCTTAATCTTCTATATAGGTCAGAAAGGTCTTTTTAAGCATTCATTCATATTTTGTGAAATAAAAACATGCACAAGTGCTAGAAATTGCTTTTGCTACATTACACAAATCCAAGATTAATTCTGAAGCACATTTTTCCTCTGCTTTTGAGGAATATCTGTATCTGCTAGCAGATGATAAAGATATTATATGTCTGGGTTATTTCAACAAATAAATACTGACAAGACATCCAACATTAAAACTGGCGTTACATCAAAAGCTATGAGGTAGTTGAATGTTTTGGTTTCCAACAAAACACAGCTTTTCCTCCTCATAGAGACAACACATACAAACCTAAAACATGCCAACAATTTTATATGAAGTAAAATTTTAGTACTTCCCCATTACCAGAAACGCTTCCAACAGCATTACCTGTCTAAGCATTTAGATTAACTACTGATATCACTCTATTGTGCTTAAGGAGCAGAATTAAAACCTAGTGCAGGTTACCACCTACATTTAGGTAAGAAACAACGCTTATAAAAAAAAATAATTTCCTGTTTCAGGACTACATGAATTAGAAAGGGAAAATGAGATGTGTACCTCATTTGTGTTGAATGAAAACATCAAAAGCTCCGTCACCTACATCGTTTATAAGTCATAAACGTTCCTATTACAGAAATTGGTAGAGAAATATACTTCACCTTTTTAATGTAATAATCTAACAGCCACATTCCACTTTGCAATAAGTAGAGCATGAACAGTTTATAAGAGGAAGTCAAAACTCCAGGCTCTATACGAGTGTTTTAATTTCACTGGATCATTAATTCAAGTAGGCCATACATCAGATCATTAGGCAAGTACTTCTCAGCTGTTAAGAAATCAAATTGTTGGGCAAATTCTGTAATTTACAGAGCTAAGATTGGCAAGCAGAAAGGAGGTTAACTCTGTATCTTAATCTGCCATCAGACTGTAAGCGTTCTGCACCATTAAAAAGAAATCTCAGTGCTCAGATACCGGGACCAGTACCTCCAGCAGGGCAGGCCAGCCAAGCAAATACCTTCATCCATGTGTTTGTCACACGTCACAGCTCAACGTGGTTACCTGAGGCTGTTCACAGAAAATTAACTTTGTCTTGCACAGGGAGGGCAACAGGAAAAGTCTTCAGAGACTACTTTTCCACTACTTTTTTGTTTTTCTTTCATTGCTGCAGCCATAAAGTTACCACAAATTTGAAAGGCAATTGAATAAATGCAGTATAAGGATTCATAAGAATTCACTTCACTACAGCATTCAAGTCCTGTGTGTGTTTAGGTACCCAAGTGTAATAGAAAGGACCACAGCTACTTCCATCAGAGATTGCAGTATTTGTGATAGCTCCTAATTGATGCAGTTTGATGCCAATTACAAATCAGCTTTCCCAATAATTAAGACTGGAAAGAACACTTTTGTAAAGCATATCTTTGCTCTTACATTTTAAACCAAGAGAACAGTATTTGCCTCAACCAGAGCTCTCTGAGATTATACATAATGCCCTTGAAAATCTTTGGGTGGGGTTCAGTTTCTTTTGTTTGTTTTTTTGTTTCTTCATTTGTTGCTGGTTTTAATGATTAAACTCCCATGGCTAAGCTGAATGTTTAGGATTTCTACTGAAGCAGAGTTTCCTTCCAGGACATCCAATTGGCATCCAATAGCCTTGGTGCTCTGTTCAACTACTGACAGACAAGAATCCAAATCACAAGATACAAACTGCATTTCTTAATGCTGCAAATAAAATCAGAGTTGACTGAACACAGATACTGAAGTCCCTGGAGCTGATGTCTCAAAAGGCAGCAGACTTACACTGCGCGTGGATGCTGCCAGCACTGTTGTATCTTCTGTTTTCTGCCCACATTAACAAGAGGATTTTGGTCTCCTGGGCTGTCATTCTACCATCTTTCATCAACATTAAATTCATACATAATAAATACAAGTTTTTAGAAACATAGTTTCATCTTTGTGAGAATGACTTTATTACCCCCAGGAATCAACATGAAACTGCATTAACAATGAGAAGGAAAAGTAAAGCTATCAATTAAATTCCGTGCTTTCCCTTCTGCAGTGATGAAATCATCTGTCCATCCTGTGAAGCCATAAAATTAAAACATTTGCTATTTACACAAAGAACAGAAAGATTATCAAAATAGTATTATACTGACCTCTTCTGGTTATACAGTGAGAAAAATATTTCATATGCAAGTAGCTTGCTTCTGGCAACTGCTTAAAAACATTTATTTTCTTGCAAATTAGATTGTCAAACATTTATATTCAGCAATAACACTACTTTTACATGGCAAACACTCTAGAGAATTAAGTAGTTAAGAGCATCCCTTACAGAGAGGTGTGTAAGCATTAAATCACTTCACTATTTTCTTCAAAATTTATCTTCTTTTTTTAAATATTGTCTTTATGTTTATTGTCCAGACTCTTACAGGAAACAAAAGTATTGATAGGAACTAATTATGGTCATAGATGTGGCAAATAAGATAAAATCCTATATTTGGGTTTGGTCTTCTTTCTCAAGAGAAAATAGAGCAATAAAAATACTAAAATAATTTTCTTTCAAAGTCTAATCATCAATTCAGATTTGATTTTGATTTAATTAAAATAGGCGTGAGGCTTTCTTTCCTTTTGTATTAAGGCAGAAGGCCGGTGGAAAGACTGAGAAAAAACTTTGTATAGCCTTCACTTTCTAACACTTTTTTATAAGGAAAGTGGATTCATTCATGTTAGGGAGCAAACTGGAATCTACTTCAACTCCTACCATGCTCTCTTTGCTTTATCTTGCAATTTTGAATGCTATAATTACTGTAAAACAGGTTACTGTTGATATTTCATGTTTTACACAATTATTGACAACTAACAAATATAAAAAGGACATCGGATCATTCCCTCCTCTCTGCATCATCTTGGACTTGATTAACTGAAGCTTCAAGCTTCAAGAGCAACGGTGCAATTTTTTAATAGACAAACTTCTGAATTGTTCCCAGTAAATTCTGCAGAAATTCTTACTGAAAGTTTCATGAGTAAAAGGCCAAGTCCACTACTGGAGCAAGAAGCTGCCTTCCAGCCACCTCTCAAAATGGATTCAAAATGTAGGAAAGCAAAGCTCTCCAGTTACGCAATAATGGAAGCCGTATCAACACTTAAAAGGATAAGTCAAAGGAAAAGGCTTATCTAGGCACAATAGTCAAAACACGTTTAGCTATCCAAATTGTGTCTGTCAAAAATAATAAGCTTTAAGATATTTTCCTGCAGATGTATTCATCTTTTTAGGAAATTTAAAAATGCCTGTGAACAAGATAATTCCTACTGCTATCCAAAACCCTGCAATGCATCCTGTACCAATGGACAAAAGCTACCTGGAATCCAAAACTACAGCCAAAATTCAGGTTTAATATTAAATTGGAGACGGGACAGGGTAGGAGTAAACACGACAAAAGTGTCCTGACAGAACAAGAACTGCTGACTCTTCTACAGATCATTTTTCATTTACATACAACCTATGCGAAGACAAAACTTGACTGACTTTTTATCCAGTTGGTCCAAAATATTTTAACAGAAGCACATAGTTGTCAGAGCACAGAGTTCAGGCTTTTTTGGATGAGTAGGCTGGTTTCCAGATTGGGTTCTTTTAGGGAAAAAATTCCCCATTTGGTACTATGGTTATGAAAGTAATTTATATTTCTCTCAGTTTTAACTGTAGCCTATAATTAAGATATTAAAAAAGATATTTTAAAATACCATATCTTTCATGGTATTCCATACCACAGCACAATAATGAAAGAGAGACCCTCCCCAAAGTCAATGGCCCTCAGACTTCCAAAGCTACTGAGCAACATGACAACACTGGTAATTAAAAACAGCACACACACTCACACCCTGGAACAGCCTAATGGAAAATTTTCAAAAATATGATCAATGCAGCCTTTTGAAAGACAATTAAGCAAAAAAAGTTTCAAGAATGAACAATTTCAAAGCAGGTATAGTTCATGATGACAGCATGCATACACCAAACATTTTGATACAAAATACTGATCTATAACCAGAAAGAATTATCTTATTTTCACAGAACAGATTTACATAGCTGAAAAATAACAGAAAATGTGACCACAGCAAATGTTATCTTACCTTCCTTTTTTAACCATTTCACAATGTTTCCTTCTTCCATTGTTGGAGAAAGTGCAGGCATAAGAACTTTGATACCAGGTGTACCTGCAAAACAAGCACGTGGTTATCAACTGAGTACTTCTTCAGTGTAATTTTTTCTCAGTTAACTGCTTAATACAAATGAAACTAAAAGTGCATGAATCTGAAAGATAATTGAACAAAAGATTCACTATGATGCTCTTTTTTTAAGCTTACTTACAAGCATGCCCCCCCAGAGAGGTCCAAGAAAAAAGGCATATTACAAGAGAAACTGAAATTCACAAACCCTGAATTCCTAGACCTGAAGTTTTGTTGATCATCTCGAAATCCACCAGAAGCACTACACCTTCCTTTCTCCTGGCGTCCCTTTCCTCCTTGACTCAGGCTGTGGATTTTTTCCAGATTAAAGCATATCTTTTAAATTAATAAAGCCTTTGTGATCCTAGCATTCCAGACTGATGTTCTACCTTTTTCACTGATAAACTTTTTTTAATGTTTATTTTTCCTTTTTACTAGAAAACTATATCTACTTTTCAGAAATTGCTTGATTTCAAGTTTCAGTGATTTTGTCTTAGCTCAGTAAACCCATATGCAGAAGCAGCACTGTGTAAAAGCAACCATGTGCCATGTCAGTGGGATTCTTCTGAGGGCAGAGCTCAGGATGCAGCACAGTCCTTGGCTTCACAGCAAATTACACCTCTTGTCACCTGATTCTCTATACAAAGGAGTATTGGGACATTAATATGAGAGATACTACCTTTCTGAACTTTTAAATATAGTTGTGAGGCCAAAAAAAGCATCTTTTTAGACCAGTTTTGTAAATGCAGCTTTCCAGTACCTGATTTTTGAGGCTCTTTCTTGAACTATTATGTCTGAATTTGTGTTGTTACAGAACAGAAATAGACACGTAGAAGGTACACTGTATACAATGGCAAGATTAGTTTCTGCTTCATATTCCCTTTTCTCTAATACCCAGAATTAAAGATTGTTATCATTCAATAGGAAATAACACCACATTTCTCCCAGTTGTTATATTGCTTGGAGTAGTCAGAAACAGCTAAAAAGAAACACTTAGAAATTAATAATTTTTCAGTTCTTTCCTTATTATCTGCTTTTCAGCTCAAAATTCTTCTAGTTTTTTTCTTTGTCCCCCTTTTTTTTTTTTTCCAGAAGTAGTGCAAAGGCACATGGAAGACAGGGAGGTGATTCAGGAGAGCCAGAACAGCTTCACCAAGGGCAAGTCCTGCCTGACCACCAAGTGGCTTTATATGATAGAATGACTACACCAGAAAACAAAGAAGGGTTATAGATGTCACCTCTCTGGACTTACAGCACTGTTCTCTTTAAATTGATGAAATAAGGATTTGCTGGGTGAACTGTTTCATGGATGAGGAATGGGTTGGATCCTGGGGGAACTGGTCATCGTGTCAATGCCCCCATGGCAATTGGTGACAAGTCTCTTAGAGGTACTGGCAGACAAAAAGCTGTCATGTGGCAGCTTGTGGCTCACAGACCAGAAGGCAAACATAGCCTGGGATAAATAAAAATCAGTGTGGCCAGCAGGTCAAGGCCAGTGATTCTGCCTCTTTACTCTGTCCTGGTGAGATCTCACCTGGAAAAACGCATCCAGCTCCTGAATCCTCAGCAGAGGAAAGACATGGATGTGTTAGAGGGGTCCAGAGAATAGCCACAACAATGATGAGGGAGGGAGCACCTCTTGTAGGAGGAAACATCAAGAGAGTTGGGGTTGTTCAGTCTGGAGAAGCTTCCAGGGAGATCTTACTGCAGTCTTTCAATAGTTACTAAAGGGGGATTTTAAGACAGATGGGGACAGACTCCCTAACTGGGACAATAGCAATGGAACAAGGGGTGATGGTTTGAATTGAAAGAGGGAGGATTTAGACTGGGTGTAAGGAAGATTTTTACAGTGACAGAGGTGAAACACAGAAATGGGCTGCCCAGAGTGGTGGTGGATGCCCCATCACTGCGAGCATTCAAGGTCAGGTTGGATGGGGTTGTGAGCAACCTGGTCTATTTGGAGATGTCCCTGCTCATTGCAGGGGCAATGGACTAGATGACCTTTAAAGGTCCCTTCCAAGCCAAACCACTCCATAATTTTTTAAAAATGTGAAATGGAAACACTGTAGCAAACCTCTAATGATTTAAGCAGCCATCAAGGATCCCGACATTTTAAAATGTACCAACAGCAGAAAGTGAGTTAGTTATTCCCTAAAGCCCCCAAGACAGCAACACAATCAGGATCATGCTACCCAAAACACTTGAGTTTTGTGGAAATAAGCTCAATTGCATGGTTGACGTTCCCAGAAGGCTGCATGAGCAAACACACTTTTTTTTTTGTCTCAGTCTTTCCATGGTAGTTTCAGTTTAATATTACTCATGACTGTCATGTTTAGAAATGTATCCAGACAATGTTCTTTGTAACACTCACAATTCCCATCTGAATTACCTCCACGCACTTTCTATAAAAAGTTTCTTGCAACTTCTCATCTAGGACTAATATACAGAAAAATGAACTATGTTATGTATGAATGCTTATCTGTGTTCATTTACCAAATAAAATTTTGTGGTAATAGAAGAACGAGTCACAAATTAAAGTATGAGTTAACAATTGTCTTATACTATACATATTTACTCAAAAATAATGTCTCAATAACAGCAAGTAGAAAACATTATACATTGTATGATGCAAAAAAGTGTCCTCAGTTTCGTATAGTCTAACTTGATAAGTCTGACTTTGACAATCAAGGCATTATTTTGAAGTCATATCCCACAAATATCTAGAATTACTGAGAACTAGTGGGCAGACCTCATTTTAAAAACTGAAAATAATCGACAGTTTTAGTGAGGAAAAAAATTCATTTTTAAACTTGGTGGTGCACATTTCTCTTCCTTAAAGAGCTACTTGATCCATTTCCCAGAACATGCTTCATACTTTGGCACAAATACAAAACAGAGCAATGAATTCGTGACACTGTAACATTTTCCCTTCAACTTTATGAGCAACTACCACAAAACATACAATCCAATCTGGTCCTTTCATCAACTTAAAACAGGAATTCCAGCAGCAAGCAGCCATAAAATGGACAAATAATTAAATAAAACTTGATACAAAGTAGAAGACAGGACCTTGTGCATGCATTTAATGCTTATCCCCAGAGAAGTTTTGTGCTGTGGCAATTAAAGCCTTGTTCAGCATGAGATACACAAGAACACCAGCCACAACAGTCTTTCAAAGCTGTTCTCGTTGCTTTTTATAATGACCATACAAATACAAAAACCAGGCTTAAAGAAAAGCAACCTTACAATGTAGAATTACCTTCACCAAATGTTATTTGCCCTCATTCAATTAAAAAAAGGGGATAGTAAAAGGAAGGGTTAGTTGCACTGTACAGGCAGGCCTTACAAGCATCTTGGGAAGTAAACATTGTTCCTTTGCAATTGCAGGGCTGCAAAAAGTTCTGGCAATTTGCACAGAATCTCAAAGACTAAGATCATGGGCATATGTCATGGGTTTTGTAAAGAGCATATTATTCTATTCCATCTGGGTGGAGCAGAATTGCTTATCTTTGCCCAAATGGGTCAGTGTCACTTATCAGATGGTGGAGTGCTACTTATCTCTCTTCATTGTTTCACTACTTCCATGGGAATGTCTTCTGCTAATGGACCATTAAGAGCTCATCAATGACATTACACATTACAGTGCACTGTTGTAAGCTGCTCCACACAGGGAGGAGGAGCCAAACCATCTTAACCTAGATAAAAAGGAGCCACAGTCCCACTAGGTATCCAGTTTTTCCACCGGATCCCTGGAGGAAGACCGGACCCATCTCATCATAACTGGACCCTTTTTCTTCAACGGGACCATCTCTACTCCAACAGAACCACATCTGCCACTCCAGGAGGGCTTACTGTGGACTGCTTCCAACACCCTGACCAACAGGGTGCCAGGTTGTATTTCTGACTCTGTCAGGGTTTTTCTAGGATTTCTTGTTTGTTTATTTGCTTGCTTATTCTTCTGTACTACAACATCTGTATTTTTTTATATCCCTAGTAAAGAACTGCTATACCTATTCCCAAAATCTTTGCCTGACAGCCTTTTAATTGCAGATTTATGATAATTTGGAAAAAGGGGGGAGCGGCTTACATTTTAAGGGAGACTCCAACCCTCTCTGGCAGATACTTGTCTATCTAAACCAAGACAGCTGTCCTGGGTTGAACTATATTCTATCACCATCTTCATGAACTGCTGAAACCAGGTGAGGCAGTGCTCCCTGCCTCCTCCACTCTGGCTTATCTTCTGTTAATGGGCCATCAGCACCTTTGCTACACAGCTCACAGATAACCCCCTCCTGGACTATCTCCTGTTAATGGGCCCATCAGGCCTTATCACATGACTCACCATCCCATTGTGGGATGCTCCGCCCAGAGGGAGGAACCAAGCATTCCAGCCTGGACATAGGCTGAGACTCTGAAGACCAGAGGGGGCTTACCCACTGGATTCCCAGAGGACCTGAGCTACCAGACCTTTCTACAGGATCACTGCTTCAGGAAGACCACCTCATCTGGACTGCTTCCATCACTCCGCTCAGGTTGTATTCTGACTCTGTCAGTGGTCTTTTGTATTATTGCATCTATTTTATTTTACTTTCTTTCCTTTTTTTTTCCTATTAAATTGTATCTCTGACTTGGAGCCGCTCATTTGTTTTGCTTTCAAACCACTACAACAGCATATTAGAATTCAGAACCATAAGCAAGTAAAACTCCTGAACTTTCAGTCACCACCCACTGATTTTTACTTCCATCAACAGCAAATGTGTTATTACTCATCAATTATCTGAATATAAAAGGAGGAAGACTTTAAAAGAACCCAAACAAATTTCACATGAACAAGAGACTGCTATTTTCATGACAGTGTATCTCTGTGTATCCAAGAGAATTTGTTCTTGGTGACCTGTTTTAACCATCTAGTTGAATCTGGGAAGATTTCTGCTGCCTTCCCTCTCCATGAAGAGATTCAATGCATTTTTAACCTGTCCCACCAGAGAGATATTTCATAACTTTCTACACACACACTGTAGCCTGTAGAAAACTGAAAAACACACCACAACACCAATGATAACATTATGAAACATTAAAAACAAAGAAAAATTGACAGACTTCTAACAGAAAGAGGTCATTCTATTATTTCTATTTTCTCTTTTTTGTCTTTCTCTGTGACCCACAGGAATTCCATTCTGAACTAATTGTTTTAAGTATGCAAGACAACTTTTCCTCTACCAGCACCAGAAACAAGGACAGAAACATAGAAAGAAACAAAAAAATTCATATGATATGAAAAACTAGATCCACATGAAACAATACCTCAAATAGTGACTTTTTCAGAAACAAAAAAGGGAGAAATAAAAGTAATATTAAATAGAATTTACTTAAATTTACATTGTCAAACTAGGAACCAAGAGTGAGTTTTATGTCCAAATGAGCTGTATTTTACAGGAGAAGTTATGACTTCTTGTCTTTAATTTTAGAGACAACAATAAAGTTAAGAAAAATGCTGTCACCAAAACACACACCACCTTGAAAACCCATAAATACACTAGAAGGGTTGAATGAGGAAAGGCTGACTGAGTTAAAGGCGTGATCTATCCACCCTAACCCTTTAAGGCTTACTGTAAGGAATTAAAAGATTTTAGTCATTTACATGTCCAAAATTAGAAACCTAACTCCAGCTATATATTAAGTATTCTCAACATAAGAAACACAATAGATTTTCTAAGAGGACTGTAGACAAAAGCTATTTAAGGAGTTCAATAATAGGGCCAATTTAGGAGTAACTTACCCTGCATTATATCGTATTTGCATACTATATGTAGAAAGAAGCAAGCCTTTTCTAATAACATGTGGAAACAAAGCACATTTATTTCAAGAAAGGGATAGACTTCCCTGTATTACACACTTTTCTTTTTACAAAAGAAAAGCTTTTCATACTGCAAAGCAGCAAAGGCAACCAGTGCTGGGAAAAAGGGAATGTTGAGGACTAAATGCAATGATTAAACTGTCTCTGAACTACTACTGAGTTTTATTACACAAGGTTAATGAAAGCTCATTTTTTGCAAGCGCCCTTAAACCCCAAAGAGTTCAGGTTTTTCATGCTCAGCATCACACCAGGACCTCATAACAATGCACCTGATCACCATGTAAAGGTTTTAGAAGTTGTAACTTAATAGAGCAAGTAGGAAAGATCATATTTCATTCCAGGATCTGTAACTCTTCCCACATCTCTTAGAGGAAAACATGGAAGGGTAAATAACCTGCCAGATAAGTGTGGAGCAACAAACTCTGAAAAATACATCTTGAAAAGGTGTTGTCATAACCACACACCTTGATTTCTGTGTAGGAAAGGATGCTAGGCTTGCAATTAATGAACTCTATTTTTCCATTAAAAAAACAAATAGAATTACATAAAAGATACATCACACACCCTTCTCCAGTCACTTGAAACATTACCAGGAGAGCAAGATGACAGAAATGTGGTGGAATTGCCAAACATAGACCAAAACAACCGAATAAAACCTTTCTTTTTCAGTGCTTAGCTATGCTTTCACTTAAAAAACACACTCCTGTTTTCAATGGCGAGAACTTTTTCCTTATTCAGAACAAAATATTGATTTTCACTGGCAATAATCAATCGAGTCTGCTGTGCCCATGGCAGGAATGGGCCAGCGGTCTCTCCCTGTCCTTATCTCAACACACGAACCTTCCGCTCTATTTTCTCTCCCTGCCCAGTTGTGGCGAGGAGCTCTAGAGGGGCTCCGGCGAGTGCCCGACATCCAGCCAGGCTCAACCCTCCGCAGGTCCCCGCAGACACACCGAGAGCAGGGCACCGGCCCGCCACTCACCCAGCAGCTCCCGGGTGCCGTGCAGGTGCCTCCATCCCGGCCGGGCGGGCAGGGAGAGCGCGGCGCCCAGCGCCGAGCGCCCGGCCCGCAGCAGCCGCAGCAGCCGCTCGCCGCCGCCGCCGCCCAGCCACAGGGACGCCGCCATCTTGCCCCCGCCCCCCGACCGCGCCGGGGCTGCCCGCTGCCTGCCTGCGCAGAAATAACCCGGCACGCCCGCAGCGCGTGCTCGGCCTCACCGAGCCCCGTGCCCCGCCTGTGCTTCCCGCTGCACCTGCCGTGGGATTGGCCGCCTCGATCACCCCAGGAACGGGCAAGTGCAGCCACGCGGGCACCCGCGCCCAGCCCGGCTGTTCATCCCCGGGGCGCATCTCCTCTAGTCACTGCCGGCTCCCGGGCGCCTTCTCCCTCCCGCCCGCCGGGGCTGGGGTGGTGCCCGCGGCCGGGAGATGCCCAGCGCTCCGCAGGCGCCCGCGCGGGCCCCCAAGGAAGGCCCCGAGCAAGGACCCCGCGCGGGCCGCGGCATGGCGGCCGCCGGCGGGGACGCGGCGCAGGTAACGGGGCCGGGGGGCGGCGGGGCCCCGCCACCGCTCCCAGAGCGCCCCGCCGCCGCGGGGATGGGGCTGGGCTTGGGCCTCGGCAATTAGCCGGCAGCTCCGCAGTGGCTAGTTAGTAGGGAGGTCCTGGGAGTGTTGGTGGATGGCGAGCTGACTGTGAGCTGGCAGTGTGCCCTGGCGGCCAGGAGCGAATTCAGCCGCCAGGATCCGGGCGGGCTCCGTGTCCGGCATTCCAGGAGCAATGTCCGTAACTAAACCACAAGTCCCACCTCAACACGGGGATGGACTTCTCTACGTTGAGGCTGGCAGAGCACTGGAATAGGCCGCCCGAGGGAGCCGTGGAGTCTCCCTCTCTGGGAACATTTCAAGCCCAGCTGGAGGCTTTCCTGTGTCCCCTGCTCTAGGTGACCCTGCCTTGGCAGGGGGATTGCGCTGGATTATCTCCGAAAGTCTCTTCCAACGCTAATTATCCTGTGCTCCTGTATAAACATGTTCTAAAATTTAGTACAGTTTCCAGAATGTTGCCAGCTGTCGGTCTGGCTGCACCTACAGGACTCATGGCTCTTTTGATGTTAACTGGGGTTGTTTGGGTTGGGTTTGTGATTTGGTTTTCTTGTGTTTTTTTTTTTTAATTGGTCTTTGATTGGGGTTTTATGTATCATCAGAGCCAGAGCATGAGCTGGCAGTGCTGTGCTTCATCAAACACAGTAACCACTGAGCGTATGGAAGCATCGCGTGCGCAAGGCTCAGAACGCCTCTCCAGTTTGTATGTGACACTGGTGGAGAGACCGGCCCATGCTTCAAAACTGACAGCAGGGACGTGAGAGGTATCAGCTGCCTAGACAGTGTGGCCTGTCAGGAAGGAGGGAAAGAATCTAGTTCATCATAAACAAAGCAAAGAAAGAAAAAAAAAAAAGCGCAGCACATTGAATTGTAATACATAAAACATTGTCACAGAGGTGAAAGTGAAAACCATCTTCTGCATGTCCATGATCTTTGGTAAGAGAGTGCAAATCTTGTGACTCACTGTCCTTGGAGGCTGTAAAAATGAGGTTAGAGTAGGAGATTCCAAACATTGTCAAACATGCCCCAGGCTGCCATCTCCAGTAATTCACCTTCCCAGTCTCCTGCCTCAGAACCACTGCCTCATGTTCCTATTCCATGCTGCCTCCCCACCCTTAGTTCTGCAAGTCCAACACCACCTGGAAGCACTTCTTTCTAAACATTTCAGCAAAGGTATTGGCACCGAGTAACCACCTGCCTGCCATTTTTGCTGTGTGCTGTTTTTGCTTTTGTTCTCTCTGTTCCATGGGTGTTGACAGAATACTCCCCCCTAATGTGGATTCTTGCTGCTAAACAAAATGTTTTTTCTTGGAAATGTCATTTGATCGGCTTAATGACCAATGTGAGCAGTAAAGCTCATTTGTCATTTAAGAAAAACTTTCAAAGCTTCCAGTTACTGCAATTAAAAAAATGAATCCTATAAAGAAGGCACACCATAAAAGCAGCTGTTTTACTGTGGTAATGTAGGTAGAAAGCTTACCTCTGACACTAGTGATACCTTTGGTTAATATATAGATATGGATATTAATGTAATAAACAATGGAATATGGAAAAAAATACAAGATTTTGTTATTCCTTCTAAAGAAATATTGAAATAATGCAATTTGCCTTCTGACTAAACTGCCTGTAAAGTAGCTTTGTGTTCTAAAAAGGTACGAATGTAAAGTTCATAAAATAATTGGCACATATTTTTATGGTGTTTTTGAGTGTTCTTTAAAAATATGTATTGACTAATGAAATCTGTTCTACTGAAATTTGTAAATCAAGCAAAATAAACCTACAGAAAAACTGATTTAATAGGAAAACTATTAGTCAAACTTCTAAAAATGGATAATGTTAGTTGCATTTATTTTCCCTTTTTTTGTGCAATAGTCCATTACATAATCCTGCTGGTGTAATATCTACGGGCCACTGCACTCAAATAAATTTTAGATGAGACCTTTCTTGTGAAGGATAGTCAGACATGCACCTTCTTTGGAGGTTTTGTTTGTTTGTGATGTCCCTGGCAGAGCATAAAGGGCATTGTGTAAACAGGCAATTATTTTGTAGTTGAAAGTTCATGGGCATAAATTAGGCCATTTTGCTGCAGTATGAGAGTACTAATCCTTTTAACTCAGTTTGAGAGCTTAAATACTTAGGTTTGAGGTGTTTCTGGTGGTTTTTCATTTATTTATTTATTTAATTTCTTTTTAGGATGGGTTACATCCAAGGAATCTTATCCCAGAGCTTTGTAGACTGTTTTATGGTTTAGGCTGGGTAACAGGAACTGGTGGAGGAATCAGCTTGAAACATGGGTAAGTAACGATGAAAGAGAAATAATGTGGTGGGGAGAGAGAGGCTGGCTGTGTTTAGTAGTTGGTGGGGGAGTTTCAGTTCCATGAGAAATGTTTGCAAGTCAGGAGTGAACAAGAAGTTAGAGGGGGAAATGAACAGTATGCCAAATTTAACCGTACAGGAGGGAGGTGAATAGTCTGAATTAATCATTGCAGACCCTTCAAAGGAGTGAGAGAGCTTCAGAGAGTGACCTTATCCCATCCTTTTCCTACCTTAAGGTAGATGAATTGTCTTTCAAGAACAGTTTGTTCCCCCTTTTTCATTTCATTGACTGTGGAATTTAGAGTGGGTTACATCAGGCACGCAGCTTTCAAATGCCTGTGGTCAATCCCACCCTGTACATTCTGGATGCCAGATATTTCCTCTAAGACAGAAATTACTGTTCTGCTGAGGTGATTTCGAAGGAGACAAATACTTTACATATAATTAAAGCACAAAAGGTAACAGCAGCAATTTTTTGTCTGTATCTCCTACAAAGAAGCACCACTTTGTGTTTTAATTTGCTTGTCTCCCGCCTATTCATCATCCCCAATCCTTTTAGTGGGAACAGAGCTCCTCTCAGTGGCCACTGAAAAAAAAGATAAGTCCTCATTCTGCAAAAAGCCTTGCACAGTGCCTGCAGTTCTGTACCCAGTCACAAGGTTGTGACATGATCTTGAAAGTATCTGACCTGTCATTTTTCTGGTATGCACTTGCATGCATGCACAAATAACCATTGCTATTCAAATATATATTATAAATATATGTATGAATGAAAGACCCTAAATGCTCATTCTTGTGCTGTTTGAACTTTGTGTAGATCATTTCACCTCCCTGCTTGACTTTGCAAGGAAAGCAACAACAGTAGTAATAATGAGATGAATGAAAAGAGGGTAAATTCATGTTTTTAGCATTGTCTGTGGGAAGGTCTTTCTAGCACTAATTTGTAATCAGTAGCTAAATGTAACCTATTATCTTTTATCATTCCAGTGCAACTCCTGTTGGTTGTGGCAAGACAAACGGTATTATCAAAGAATACAGTAATACAGTTTTCCTTAGTAGTTCTATGGCTTGTTTACTTGGCATTGTTAGAAAGGAAAGTGTAAAAGAACAGCTGAAATTTGATTTAAGTATAACAACTGTTTTTACTGGCTGATCTTAATCAGCCCTACTCACTGTGCAGTTCGTATGAACTATCAAGGAAAAAAAATTCCAATTTGGACTTGGCATAGTATATTAAAAATGGATGTAGAATTCTTTGTGAGGTATCTTGTATTTGAAGACTATTTTGTCATCAGATTTTCCGGTTAAGTTCTAAAAAATAAAAAAAAAATCTGGTTTGAGAAAAATTGTGTGTCTGTCATAAGTAACTGAATTTACCACTTGTTTTCTCCTCTTGCTCGTGCATATGAATCAAGACTAAATTAATGCAATGCCAGCAGTGCTAATTCAAGAATATCATAAATTACAGATACACCAAAGCCACATTTTTCTGTGCTTCACAGACATTTTAATGCTGTGAATAGTACATCATCTTAAGAGCTCTGGTTTTGGAAGAATTAAAATCACAGAATTGTTTAGGGTGGTAAAAAAATCCTTAATATCATGGAGTGTCCAACCATAAACCTACCACTTCCAAGTTCTCCAGTAAACCACATTCCTATGCACCATGCCTAAATGTCTGTTAAAAACCTTCCAGAGATGGTGGGTCAACTGCTTTCCTGGGAAGCCCATTCCAATGCTTGATAGCTCTTTCAGTGAAGACATTTTTCCTAGTATCCTATTTAAACCTCCCCTGATGCAAATTCACATAATTTGCTCTTGTCCTGTTGCTGGTTACCTGGGAGAAGACACCACCCTCACCTTGCTACAGCCTCCTTTCAGGCAGTTGTAGAGAGCAATGAGGTCTTCCCTGAGCCTCCTTTTCTCCAGGCTAAACACCCCTAGCTCCCTCAGGTGCTCCTCACAAGACTTGTGCTCCAGACCCTTCCCCAGCTCCAGTACTCTTGTCCAGAAATACAGACATGGTCCATAGGAAATGTACCTGTAACTTGACTAATTATTCACTAGATGTCTCTGTGCTCCTGAATTTAGTGCATGACTGCTGAAGCCAAATAGTGATTGCAATTCAGAAAGAGAATCTAGTTGGGGGGTTTGTGCTAGTAATGAAAATAATGCGGTACCATCTTAAATTCATTTTAGTTTCAATCAGTTTTTACAGTTTTTTGTTCACGTTGTCCTTGCAAGAAGTGACGCACTTCTACTTAAATTTCAGTCATTTAATTGCACTGAATTAGTGCTGTCTATTTATCAACACAAATAAACATGGAACTGCACTAGAAACCTAATCTGCACAGTTAAAAAGGGAAGTATTTACCATGTTGAATGTTGCAGATAATTATTACTGCTTATAGATAGTTCTTGGATTTTTATGCAATAGTTTTGTCACCTGCCTTGTCACACATCTATATCTGCTTGCAATTTCTCATTTAACTTTTATTCTGAATTCTAGGAATTTGAGTTACTGCAGGGAGAGACTGTTTTTCTTTGTTGGAAAAATAAGGCTGCACTTCTTACATGGGTTTCAGATATCTGTCAAGCTGAAAGCAGGGTTTTGAACCCCTGCAAGTTAGAGATTTTATTTGTCCTTGTACAAATTGGTTCTATTTTGAAAACTATCTACCTGTCAATGTATGGAAAGAGCTACAAAGTTTTTAAATTGTGGGGGTCTAGATTTGCTATTGTCTTTCCAGTGGCTCAAGAGGCTGAGTGCCTGTACAGTGAAACAGTCATTGCTCAACTGTGTTTACTGACTTTTCTCATCTGCAACTTTTCCTAGGGATGAAATCTACATCGCTCCTTCAGGAGTCCAAAAGGAACGAATACAGGTGTGTTAAACTGCACTTTTACCTCAGAGCTCATCTTGAGATGGATGGAAGTGCCGTTGTGTAGGGATTCATTCTTCCTGTGAAGTTACAAACTTGTTCAACATTACTGAAACAACTAATGATTTCTCCCAGTATTCTACTATCATAGCAAGCCAGTATGTGTTTCAGTGTCCAGTGTAGATTAGTCTTGATGCTCTCCTTGCTTTAAATTAAGACAAAGCAGCGTGAGAGTGGAGCATTACTCCAGTCTATTTTTATTCTTTGTCAGGCTTGGTTGGCTATACCTGTCTGGCTACAGTTTCAAGTTACTCACGTAAATAGACATTAACGCCTCATCGCTGTGTGTTTCCATTTGAGTGATTGCAAATATTTGTCTTAATATTTTCAATAAATAACTGGGCTCTCCCCTTGAAAAGGTGACCTTGTCTGTCTGTCTGCTTTCCAAAAAAACCCAAAATGTAAGAGGAGGGGAGAGCAGTAAACAATACCTATTTTATGACAGCAGGAATTGCCCCAGAATAGTGTAATACATGGAACGGATTTTTCATGTCATAAATCTGAGGATAAATACAGTGAGGAGTGAAAGGAATTTCTTCACTGATAGAAACTTGAGGAAACACAGCAGTGTTTGCTGGGGCTGTGGAGAAGCAAGGCAGGCAAAGGTAAGATAACCACGACGATGTGGTCTGTGCTCGAAGTAACAGAGGATTAAGTGCAGTCAGAGAGGAAATCTCCTGCAATTGTATTTTCTGCTGATTTTTAAAATAACATTAAACTTTTATTACTGTCCTGAACAATTCTTTATACTATTATGAATAGCTAATTAATGCAAAGGTAGTATTCATGTAAAGCTACTAAAAGCAAAGTTTAAAAAGAAGTAGTTTTACAAGTTAAATGTATTATTTTTAACTCACATTTTTGTTGGTTCTTTTAAGTCGGGAAGGAAAAGTATATCTAAGTTTCTTATTTTGAATCAGTTACTACTTTTCCTTTTGATCTATTGTTATTACTGAGCTACACTATCTCCTTTCTGAGAAAGTTGTAGTTTTACAAATACCTGCATGGCATCAGTGTGAGGAAAAAGAATACCTAATATTAATTTCCCTTACACAATGTCGGTAAGTACTATTAGAAACTGGAATAAATGTGGATCATAACAGCACTTTTACAAAGTTAAAAATCATATTCTGTATTAAATACATGGTTTGTATATATTTGTTTCCCTAGAGGAAAAACAAAACTATTTGAGGTCAAATATCAAATGAAACTATTTGAGGTCAAATATCAAACAAAACTATCACATATCAAAATAATTTATTCTTTCTTACAGCCAGAAGATATGTTTGTTTGTGACATGAATGAACAGGACATCAGTGGTCCTCCACTGCACAAGAAACTAAAGAAAAGCCAGTGCACACCTCTTTTTATGAATGCCTACACTATGAGAGGTATGTAGCAATGTTTGCAGTTCAGCAGTGACTGAAACACTGTATATGTACATCCACAAAATTGCTGTTCAGTACCATATTCCTTATACATAGAAGTTATAGTGAAATAAACATGAAACTATAAAATAAATTGATTTGCAAAGGTGGGATATAATCCATGGTAACACCCTGTCAGTATCACGTGCTATTTCTTGTAGCTATGCCTGTGATCAAGTTTTCAGCACTGATTTTTAGTGCAGAATATTGGTAGGTTACAGGGGAAGCCCGGGATTACAGCAGTTTTATATCAGTGGTTTTGCCAATTCAGCTATTACAGTTTAAATCCTTTTGCATCCATTGGCTGAGATTAACAGTCAGGAATAGGTGAAAACAGTATGAAACTTCTCTTTTGCAGGTAGACAGTATGAAACTTCTCTTTTGCAGGTAGACAGCAAAAGAGAGCTTTTGATGTTGTGTAAAATTTACATCTGTTATTTTAGAAAGGATTTAGGGAGTCTCTTCCTGCACAAGCAGCTTACATGTGTACTCAAGAAATAGCAACACTGCATCTTTATAAGTAGATTATAATTATTGTTTACGTATCTTTCCATCATGACACAATAAGATAATGATGAATATTTTTTCAGAAAGTCAGCAGATAATGAAAGAAAACATAAAAAGAAACTAAAGGGCTTTAAACTTTCATTTCACAAATTCGAAATTCTTTATAACCTCAGAACTCTGATAAAATTAACAGTGTCTCAGACATTGCCGAATGTAAAGAAATGTACAAGTTATGTTTCTGCTTGGATGTGTACAAGTAGTGTCTCTTCTGGAATTTGTCACTAACTAAAAGTTAACACAAGTGTCGTAAGACAATCCATAATTATCCCTTATATACGACTAATTGCCTCATACCTTCATTTAGGTTGCTGTACATTTTTTCCTCTCATACAGCAGATCACCATTTGCTGAGATGCCTAATCAAAGGAAATTAATCAAGTACGTGAATAAAATTTTCTTAACAGACACATTTTAAAATTAACTCTAAATTTTCTTTTTCTGTTCTTAGGGGCAGGTGCAGTGATCCATACACATTCCAAGGCTGCTGTTATGGCTACCCTTCTTTACCCAGGGAGTGAGTTCTCTATTACCCATCAGGAGATGATAAAAGGAATCCGGAAGTGTACTTCAGGAGGCTATTACAGGTACTTCTCCATATTTAGGAAAAGAAACATGATATTTGATCATTTGTTTTCAGCAATATAAATACAAGTCATTTGAGTTATATACTTGAACGTGTATAATACAAAGTATTAGGAATAAGAAATAGAAAGACTTCTGGAATGAATGAGTCACCACTGGCTTTCTGTAAGATCTGAAGTCTGTGGAAGAGATCTGAGATAAAATCTTGTAATGCCAAGGCTGCTGTGGTCTGTTGAGCTACAGGAGGAAGCCAAATAAAGAGCTACATCCTGAGATGTTACCACATCTGTACAACATTCAGCTGAAACTGGAGCCAGCCAACACCAGGTTGGATTGATAGCATGTACAAACTACATTTGGGTGGACTTCACAAATCGCTGCCTGTGCTAGTTTAGGGCATGTTAAGAGAGTAGAGGATTTCAGATTTACTTGACAGAGTTTGAAAGAAAATTCAGAATAAACAGCTCATTAAAGATAATGTTATTACTTTTCAAGGATGAGCTCTGAGGTAAGTGCTGAGTTATTCCAAATTATGTGTGATGGCTTGTTTTGAGGTCTCCACCCACAGAGTGTTGAATTGGGATCTGCAAACAATATTTATATAACATGTGACAAGGAGATGAGAAATTGAAATGCTAAATTCTTTCTACTTTTTGATGTTAATTTTTGTATCTAACTATTGCCCTTTGGCAAGGGAGCAAGCCATATGTGATTTTACGCCCAGGCATATTTTATTCCATTTTGGTTGACTTGCCAACTTTACCTTCTTGTCACCATTAGCATGTGCATTTTTAGTGTGGTAAACTACAAGCCTTTGTATTGAATTGTCTAACAACATTGGTTTTTAAAAAATCCACAACAATTCTTTTAATATGCATTTTGAACTCTCAAGCACTCCTAAACATTAGTCAGGAAACAGTGTATTTATGGGGTTCCATACCTCCAAGTTTTCCTGTGTCATTTTATTAATTTACCAGAAAAACTCAAGAAATCAAAGCTCCAGGTTATATGACTCATAAGCACATATTCATCCATACTAGACTGATTCCATTGACTTCCCTCACACAAGTCTCCCTATTGAATTCAAAAGAAAAATGAGACCTTAGGTTCAAAATACAAAATGGGACTTTTCAAAAAAGGGATTGCAAGTTGTTTCTAGTCACATAAATATTTTCTGGAAGCTGTCCAGGAAAATGCCACAGATAGAATAATCAGAAGTATATGTTGGCCTAAATATGAATTCAGTGATCCCAGACCAGGTTTACCTTTCATTACCATAAAAGGAGGATTAGATCAGTAGTAAACTTTGAAAGTCAGACTGTCACAAAGGTATTTTACATCAAGGTTTGACTAAATGTGGGCTGCTTTTATTTCAATTAAAAAAAGAGATCCCACATATTTAGCTCATTCAGAGTCTTCTGGACATTTTTTAGGTATTAGTTCTCAATAAAAAGCTTATGGTCCTGGTTAGGAATCAGTTACGGCATTTATAGCAGCTTCCAAGCTCAAGCAGAAAGTGGAACCTAGGAAGCCAATCCATTAACTCATTTGGCCTCATTAGTAACAAACACTCCGAGTGTAATTTTAGTGATCAGAATTTTTAAGAGTCAAAGTAAAGCTTCAAATACCACCTCACTTTCTTCATTCACTATTTTTATAGCCTTCCTTGAGAAAGCATCAGCATTGAGAACTGTAAGGGATGAGACTTTATCTTCTGAATATTTGATTTAAAATACAAACTGGTGGTGTTGAGGGCTTTTTACCATTGCTTTCTTTCTGTGTTTTACAAAAGAAAGTACTGCTAGCATCCATTTGTGAAATATCTATGTGATCTCAATGATAAATCTGAACCTGAACTGGGGACTTATTAAAACTATTTAAACAAGTTTCTGCTAGTGTTAATTAAGGTTCAAACAATGCCAAATATCCCAGTCCTCCTTCAGAAGAAACTCTTAGGCAAGTTCCACTGAGTAACGTGCATCATCTTGTCTTTGGAACTGGGATTCTCAGGCTCTCTTAAGATCACTTGTAGCCCACCAATGACTCCCTCACAGAGGATTTATTTTTCATGTGTTGATTCTACCTTCTATTTATATGCCTTAGCAGGACAATCTTCCAGGGGCTTTCTGGACTACGTAAATTAATTTTTTCTGCTCTCCAGCAAACAGCTTCATTTCCTTCTTCATGATATGATTCTTTTAAATAATTTAATCTGAGGTAAAGCTTGTAGATGATGCCAGTACAGGATGAAAAGTTTGAAGAAGTTGTAAAGGGACCCAACTACAAAGTGATATGGGAATAAACAGCTACAGCTAATAGATTAAAGTGTTGTTTTCTTTTTGTGCCTCAAGTGTAGCTCAGGTATTGCCAGCATAATATGTGTTTGGGAATGAGAGATGTTCCTGAGAATTCCTATGCTACAGCATGACTTACGAGAGAAGAGCATAAAATCTTGTGCTGGGAATTTAACATTTTACACAGTCAAAGGATTATCTCTTTCCTAGGGAAAAGCTTCATACATCCAAGCATAGGGGTTTTCTTAATACATGAACATGGCCTTTTTTTATAGATATGATGATACCCTAGTGGTTCCTATTATTGAGAATACACCAGAAGAGAAGGATCTCAAGGAGAGAATGGCACGTGCAATGGAAAAATACCCAGACTCTTGTGCTGTCTTGGTCAGACGTCACGGTGTTTATGTGTGGGGAGAGACGTGGGAAAAAGCCAAAACGATGTGAGTACAGTTCAGGAATATGCTATCTCTTGCCTCAAGATCTTCGTGAACTTAATGCTGTCTATAGCCCATGGACAATGATTCAGAAGATTAAGGCCTCACTGCATGTATAGGAAGCTTTTGGGAATGGATTCATGATCCATTGCTTGGTTTTCCTTTCGTATCAGTGCTGGCTGATAGGGTTGCCAACATTTTCCTTTCAGACAAGTCAACAAGTCCCTCCTCATATGAAACATGCAGGCAATCTCTGCTTTTGTATGACACTGCCAGTACTGTTTGTGTAGCCCTCCCTAGTCCCATTTTTGGAATTTAACTCATCTGCTGATGAAATGCAGCAAATCAATATTATGTAATAATGGCAAAATGGCACTTGCCATTCCACAACATTGGAAATAAACAATAATAGAGCTGTCCAGTCAGACTGTCACATTGGTGATAAAATCTTAAGGAAGGAAAATACTAATTTTCATAAAACGTGGTAAGACTTGAGCTTTTACTTACATTGCATTTTTTCCCTATTTATTTTAGGTGTGAATGTTATGACTACTTGTTTGATATCGCAGTGCAGATGAAGCAGCACGGGCTAGATCCTTCAAAACATCCAGCAGGAGAAAATGGGATCTTGTAAATGTCAACAACATTTATATTCAGGTGTGAATTTATCTGTAAGGATGATCTGTTTGGAGGGAGAGACTACAGATGACACCATCACTTCAGTCTGCTTTCCCACTCAGGAAACTTCAGTATTGCTCATTTTCCCCCAGTCTGCTCCGTTACCACTGCAGTTGTATCTATGCCTGAAATAGTGCTTCATTTCCACACGATGCAAAAAAAAAACATGTATTAATAGCTAAATATGTCTGTTGCATATTTAGTACCAATGTACAGCATGGAGTGCGATTTTTTTTTAAAGCAAAATAATATCAAGCATTTCCAGAAAAGCTTTAGTCCAGAAAATGGACTAAAAAGGCCAGAGCCTAGTGAGCTGATCTGTGCATAGTTGTCTGAACACCCACATTTGTTCTGCTTGCAGGATCAGGTTTGATTTCAGACCGTCTCAGTGATATTACTTATATGGTGGGTGGGTTGAGGGTTTTAAGGGGTTTGGTTTTTTCCTTCAGCTGACCTATCTGTTTTGAGTTTCACTGATTAGTATCATCTGTTTACCTCATGCAGGAAATCATATTGACTTTGTTTTCTACTATAGCAATGATCAGTTTTGGAAGTTTTCATAAGAAATTTCTGAATTTAAAGCCCAGAGATAACACGATCAGGGTGTACTTTATATGAAGGACACCTGAAACAGTTCTCACATAAGTAATGTACAGCTTTTAATGTACAGGCAAAACAACAGTGGTAACATAACATTTCAGAGTTGGAAAATACAAGTTTAAACGTACCAGTACTGAGATTATAAAAGAATTTTTTGACCAAAGCAGTGGTGTAGTTAATCAGGATGGACTAATGAAAAATGCTTGCTCAGGCAACATGAGCCCAGAACAGACAGGGACTTGGCTCCTCAGTCATTATGCCCACCCTGGAGGAGGAAGCAGTGGGGCAAGAGGTTTGCTGTCAGTGGGCTTCTGCCTTATCCGGTGTTTAGGGTGCTGCCACTGCCTACAGTGATAAGAACACACTGTCTGCCACACCTGCACAGAGCTACCCATGAGAGCCATTCTAAAATTACCCCTCAGCCCTTGCAGTTGGATAAGTTGGGCTACTGTAGTGGCTTTAATATTCCTTTGCCTATTTATTATGACAAGTTTTAGAATATTTTTGCTTTTACTTTGCTTCTTCTGTCCAGGTTTCTTACATGATGATGGGAGTTCCTGCTGTCACCCCACACTATTGAAGCCAGAAGGGGGTGCTGATCCTCATCTGATTGGCAAGTGTCAGCAGGAACTTTTGGCTCTTAAACCCACCCAAGAAGAAAAGGAGAGTTTAAAAAACTCCAACTGCTGAACAATCATTGCAATTTACAAGTCCTGTTGAATGCCACAGTAGGAGGAATGAAAATTCAGATGCAAAAAATACTTTGAAAAACTTCAGAGATCTGATGTCACATTTTGGTTTTGTGCCTTAAAAATTCGTATTTCAACAACCTACACTTGTTGATCCTGCTCTAATGCTACATCATTTAACTTGAAATAAATCTCCTTTTCTGGAAGTTATTGTAGCTTTTATTTTTTGGGAAAAAAAGTGAGGACAACCCCTTGATTAAAAGAAAATATAGTTTAAAGCATTGTTTGAACTGTTGATTCCTTCATACCATGTTCATGGGGGTTCTTTTTTTTTTTTTCTTTTTAATTAGGCCTGTAGCATATGTACTTTAAAATTTTCCTAATTGTCATTATAATGAGAAGATTTTATAGCATGTATTTTGTAGTTGTTATTGAGGGACTGCTCTGGGTCTTACCTCTTTAAATTTTCTTCACTTTGAATAACAGCTTTTTATGACCTCTGCTTAGCCCCCCCCAAGGTAGATTTAATCAGACTTCTCATTAAAATACAGTATCACATAATTATGACACTTAGTGAATTCTTTCAAAATCTGGAATGGCCCCCTGGTGGCATCAGTGTAAGCCTGGAGTGACCAACTTTCTAATTGAGTGTTGAGACCTCAGTCCCAAAGGTGAACTGAGACAGGCTAAGTGCCAACTGACCCTGTTTTCTGCTAGAGGCCATGCATTCCCACCACTTCCCCTTCCATCATCTCTGGCACTTTTTTGGAGCTTCCATAAGGTGAAATAACTCTTCAACCTAAGATAAAACTATCGTGGGAGTGGGGGAAAAACATGTTTTAATTATTTCCTAATAAGCCACTGGTAAAAACACTGAATCAAGTCCAAGGTGGGTCCAAAGAGAACCAGAGCCAGGGCAAGAGGAGATGGCAGACACCACTTCCCCCTTTTCCTGAGGATGACAATTAAGGTCAGTATTTTGTGTACCTTAGGCATGTTTGCCCTTCCCTCTTGTGAGTAGCTCAGTGCCTGCGGTGTGCAACCTTTAACCCTTAGGGAGACCTTGGTTATTGTGAAATAATGATTATCACTAAGTAACTGCAGGTTGTTGGCTCTATGTTTATTGATATGTTTTTTCATTATTAGACACTTGTTTGTCTGCAGCAAATACTTTGCAACGATTCCACAGCTTCTGAGTGTATGTAGATTGCAGTAAGAACTTGTGTGAAGATGCTATTTTTGGACCAGAGACTGACTTTGGACATAGTGCTTCACTTAAGCATAAAATATCTCTGAAGCGTGTTCAAGACTTGAGAGGTGCAACTGGCCTGAAGGGAAAGCAGACTGTAATTCTCTCAGCTTTTCTTCCCTGTGGTTGTAGCAATAAAAGCATTTCTACATGTGACAATCCAGTTAGTCTTGAAATCTAGTTGCCATCTATTCATTGTGGCCTTTAATTCTTTATTAAAACCACCTGGTTTCTGCAAAAAATAATTTTATGTGGAATTCTGATGATGATGTCAGAATAGGTGATAATTGTATCATTCCGTGATACTGATGTTTTATAAGGATAAAGAACATTTTGCATTTAATGTTTTTTTGCTTTGCATATATAATGGCAAACCATAAAAGAACACTCATGAGGAAAGATATTTTTTGCCAAATATATTCCTCTGGGGTTGTGTTAGTTACAATATTCACTTTCTCATGCGGCTACAATTTGCCACTCTGTAGCCTTTCTGAAATCCCTAAATCATTGCATTTCTACAGCAGTAGTTAAATTCTTTCATACAAGATTCCTAGATATTCAGAGTCCCATTCAGTGATTTGGAAATTAGTTAAATGCGCCCTTCTCATGTCTTCTCATATGAACCCTCATCACAGAAATTACTGCCTTCACAACTCTGGTGGCTTTATAACCCTGTGAAATGATTATTGTTTTCTGAAGTGCTCAGAAAGCTCTTGCCGTTCAGCTCCGATTATGTAGAACAAAAATAAGAAAATGTCTCATACGATTCAAAGCTTCTTAACTCACATAATTTTTAAGTCTATCTCTTTTCCTGATGTGAATAGTAGGCTTATAAGCCAGCTAGGAATTTTTCTATGTTTGCAGCAAAGACTTGATCTCCATCAAAGCTGATTATCTAGGTTTAGTATCACCAGATAGGCTTATGGCAAAATGACATAATTCCCATTTAAATGGCTCATCCAAAAAGCTAAGTAAGTTCTAACGTTTCTCAATAAAAGCAACTTCCTAGCAAACATCCTGCTTGCTTTCCAAGAAGGAAATAAAATTGCAGAATACAGGATCTTGAAATGTTAAAGAGATAGAACTCTTGACTTACCGTAAGCAGTTATGATGCCAGTATATATTCTGTTGTGAATGCTGTAATGCCTGAACAATTGGCGTCCTCTTCAACTCTGAAATTATAATTTAAAAATTAACATTAAAAAAAGCCCTCTGACTGGTGGAACATTACAAATAAATCAGTAGCCTTCTTCTAAATTGTTTTTTTTTTGCCGCACATTTTGGCAAACAAGTTTGTAATGATTTTTTGCTATTTTACAAAAGATGGCAAATTGGAAAAAAGGATCCCTGAAACACTCTTGATGGATTACTCTCATACTGAGGAGTAGAAGAAAATGGATAGTTTGATATTAGTCCTTCCTGATTTCAAAATAGTTAAAAAACCTCTGAAAATGCTTCATTTTTCAGGCCACTTTGTATTTAAGTTTTGTTCTAAGAGGAGGTGAACCCTTGCAGGCTTTGTTTTTGTTTTGTTTTCCTACCTGTTAGATGAAATAGAAATTGTGCCTTACAGAGCCAGGTTCTGTCCAAGGACAGCCCTCTGAGCCGAGACAGACTTTTGTAACAGCATGTAGAGGAGCCTGTGATTGCACTTTTCTACCATCTAATCTAAGCCCTCATGGAGCTGGACGTTTGCTTAAATTTCAAGTTGCCTTGATGTTAAAGGCTTAACGTTACTCCAAAAGAATGCTACCTGAGCTGATTTTTAAAAGAGTAAATTTCTAAGTCCTTGAGTCTGCAAAAGAACTCTCAGGCATTTGTCCTGGTACTGCTCAAGGTTTTGCTGCATATAATGGGTGGTTATTAAAATCTGGCTTTTGGTTGACTTGATTAGCACGGGGTTGTATTTCTGCTAAATATGAGTGCAGAGCTTTCAGCATATACTGAGTGGACCATTGCAAAATTATTTTAGAGGTGAAACCTCTAGTAGAACCACAGCCATTGCCCATTTCTTAGGATTTTAATCTATTAAATCAAAAACAATTCCAATTTTTTTTTTTTTAATTTTTCTAGAGTCTTCAGACTTAATCTAGCATCAGCTAGTTTTTGCTAGAGCAGTCAAAGAAAACCAGTGAGTGCCTAATGCTCAGTACAAAAAATGGACTGAGCATGTTTGTCTGAATGGGCAATCATGGAAGTTCATATACTCTGAGTAGCATCAACAAACTCTGTCTGTACTTAAAAATGTGTGTTGGGTTGTTTAAGATACTGTGCTGTTGGACTAGCAAGTTTCTCCCATCTATGACAGATAAAATTACAGGTTAATCTCCAGAAACCAGATCAACAAGAATTTATTTAAGTAGTTAAGCATAAATTCTCACTCCTTAATGAGTATCAGATTAGCTTCAGTTTCTCTAATGGTAATTTCTGGTTCATACGAACAGAATACACTGGATATAGAAGAAAGAATAGGTCTTATATTTAAAACAAAGGGTTGGAAGTCTAGATTTGTGGCTGATTGAACTGTTACCTTAGGGTCATGCCTTGAACAGTTCACTTTGATGGGAGTTTCAAAAGACCTTGAATGAATCAGACACTACCCTAAATCCCATTGGAAAGTTAGGGATTAATTTTGTTAGGCTCCCCTCTTAACTCCAAGGATGTAGCTGTCTTTATTTCAATCAGGAGTAAAAAAGAAAAAAACAGAGGGGTCACCTTGAGTACAAGCTGCCAACTTATCACTGCTGCATCCCAGTTTGATATCAAATACCTAACTGGTATTTTTTTTTCCATACTTGAAACTTGTAGTTCAGAAAAAGGTTACATAACTTGATTTCACCTAGAAGGAATTTACAAACTTGAAAAATCAGGAACTGAGCTGTCCTGGTTACTCGAACATACATTAAGACTACCAAAAGTAGTACAGCATAATTTTTGTGACTCCAATTCCTCCCTTCTCAAACGATATCAGCTCTCTGTCTTTCCAGATGAAACCTCTGTTTTATGATGTCGTTTTTCAGTTCCTGTTCTCCCGACAAAGCAGGTTACCCTGACAGTCCCCATTTCAGGGCAGTTCCTGGGAACACTGCAATAAGGAGTACGTGCGTATGATGACTGCGCATTACCTCAGCTCAGCAGGTTGCCGGGCACTTAACATGGATGATTCCATTTCTTTGGTCTTTACGTTTTGTCTCATTCACGTGTTTTATTCAGTTTTAATCCTGCTTTTCTGTAAGATTTTCTTCCTTCTGATCTTTTCCTTACAGTCTTTGAAACCAAATGTATACTTAGTACCATTTGCATTCTGGTTGAACTTTCAAACCCAGGAATATTTTTGTGTTAGCAAACACCTCTTTCCTGATTCATCTGCTACATCCCTGACATATCTGGGCATGTCCTGTTATTGTCTGTTTGCAAAATTTTGGTACTTAAAACAGTTAATGTGCCTTTTGTATCTCAGACACACTAGGATTTTGCAAGCAAGTGTCTGTTGATTGCAAGAGCATATGAGCAAGTATGAGACTAATTTCCTGTTAAGAAGTCGCTACATTAAAAGGATATTTGCATAATCATAGGCCAAGATAATGTAGGGAAAACCCCTGAGATCATTCTGCTGCCAGGATTAAGCCAAGCCCAACATGTAATTTATTTGAATGCATGAAAGCTGCTTCTTATCGTTCACTTCTATCTTGAGTCTCCAAGCACTTTAGTTGGCAGCAGCAGGCTCTAACTCCTCCTGGGTAATTCATTATCCTCAACAACTTTTAAAAGGGTTATTTTAAGTTTAACTTAACAGTCCCTGCAACTTAATTAATACAATAAAAAAATTATTGCTTTTATGATTTCTGTCACGTGTTCAAAATCAAGCTGCAGCATCTTCTTGGGTCATCATTTTATTTGATGCCCTCGCCTTCAGGTTATGATAACTTCAGAAATATTGCATGCACCACAAAAGCAGGGATTCAGGACTACACCTATGAGAAACATAGGCAAAACCAATGAGATTTCTTAATGCAGGTACTTTTTTCAACTTGTATATAAATAAAGAAGTGTCCACATAGGAGTTTAGCAGAAGGGCCTCGAAAGAAACCACATTAGCAATGAAAACTCATGGCACCTACCAGTGCTGTTTCTGAACAGATTAATACTTAGGGCTTGAGGTTCCTGATTTCCATTTTAAATTCAGGTGTATGCTTGAAGTTTTACTTGGAGAATCTCATTGCCAAAGTAAAGAATTTGTCACACTTGCCACCTGGTACTTCCTCCAGGTAAACATGCTTAGAGGCTTATGGCTAGAGTGCTGTAGTGGTACCTGCAAGGTTTTGCTGGGGCGTTTTTTTGTTTGTTTTGGGGGGGTTTTTTGTGGTGTGGTGTTTTGTTTTTTTTTTGTGGTGGTGGGTTTTTTTGTTTGTTTTGGGTTTTTTATGATTTTTTTTTACTCTGCTTGGATGAGTAAGTTATTTGAACCCAGAAGTCCAATTGCCAGGAAAAAAAAAAAAAAGGCAGAAAAATCTCAAGGCTGCTGTCCTGCTTGGTTGCCACGGTTAAAACAAATGGGGATACAAAGAGATGTGTAGGTGTAGCAAGGGGGAAGCTGCTGTTTCTGAAAAGCAACCAAGGGAGGAGAACACATTCAGTAGCATTTCAGGGACAGCTCAGGCTACCAAGCCTTCAGCCATAGCACCAGAGGGGAGTAATGTTTCAAGTGAGGAAAGAGCAAACATTATGATATCAAATTATTTAATTGTAGTAAAGGCAAGAAGAGAGAATATAATTAGGTCTCAGACACCAAAATAAAAAAGCATCTAGTAGCAGTGGTAGCAACATTAGCAGATAAGCAAACAAATAGTATGATGACCACTGTCCATTTCAGTTTAAAGACTAACACTTTCACTCCACTAGAAAATTGTACCATGATTTACTATAGCTATGATTAAAACAGCAGACCTCTAGCGGCCTGAACATTTAAATATTATTAATAAAAGGGTTGTATACTAACCTACATTAAGATATCCTGTTTAAAACTTCTAGTCCTCAGTTAGGAAGACTATTATATACGAAAAAGAAGGTCTAGGCGTTTTAAGTAGGTCACAAAGCACAGATTCTTACTAAATTTTTGAAAAGGCAAAAGCAAAACTATCCAATACTGAAAAGTAGGAACTAATTCCACTCAAACCAGAAGGGACAAAGGCTGATTGAATAGACAATAAGTGTAACCTGAGTATAACCCTCGGTGTAACTTGAAACTCACATTGCACAAAATGAATTATCAAAGAAAACAAAATGACAATACATTGCAACCTGTTCCCATAGGGAGACAACGGACTGAAGACAGTAATTCCAGCTATATTAAATGTCTCTCCATAAAATATAGCCTATGTTTAACTCTAACTTGATAAAGGTTCCCAAGCTGAAACACTGAGAGCAAAGTTGTGGCATTGTGCCATATAGCAGCATTATGCAAGACATGAGCTTTTCCTTATCATCGTCCTGTGCATTTGGAAATCTATGCAGAAATTGATATGAAGAAATTTATCAGAAGGCTTAATCTCTGGGGGCGAAAAAAAAATCCCAAAACTACTTTTATTATTTCCTTTATTATTAATGATAGGCCACTCACAGCTTCACTTTCCAGAAATCCTCCAAAGCTCTGCAGGATTCCAATCTGCTTTACCCATTTTTACCAGTCTCTGATTTTTTTTCCCTCTTACCATATCCAGAATTGATCCTAACAACACAGGGGACAGTTCTACAAAGACTTCTTCAAAGAAGAAGTACCCACACATGAGAACTGCTTCAGCATGTAAGAAGGAGTACAGAATATTCGTACATGGTAAAAAAAAAAAAAATCCACCATGAGCACAAGATTCCCAAACAGAGGAATAGGGTGCAGATGAACAGGAAGGGTCATGCCAAAAGCCATAAGTAATTCGTGTTAAAACCCCAGAAATTAAAAATAATACAGCAGGGATCACTAAAGTGCTGTTATCCAGGAGAGGTTTAAGTCAGGATAGTTTCATAAATTGTATTTTTATACCTTGCCGTCTCTGCAATGAAAATGTACTTTTGGGTATAACTAATTAATTAGATGGACTAATTCAATCTATAAAGAAAATTATCACCATTTCCTATACCTTTTATATTGACTAGAAAGACTGAAATATTAAAAAGGTTAAGATCAGGCCAGAGATAATTTCACCAAGATGAAGAATAATGTAAGCAACTGAAGACTTCCTTGCAGAACTCTTGAACACCCTCCTTGAGGGGCTGAGCACAGACAGTGATTTCAGGAGCAGGAGATAAAACACTTCCTCAGGATTTGCAGATGTCATTGGGAATTAGCTTCTATAGCCCAAACAGGCTCTTGGGATTACCTAAAATATTTAGTCAATTCAGATTCAAGAGCACAAGAGCAGTATAAATCACAACATCCTTCTCCAAACTATAACTTCAACACTTGACTTCTTAGAGGAGCTCTAAATTCCTGTTGTGGTTTAATCCCAGACCAAGCCCCACACAGCCACTTCCTTACTCTTCCCTGGTGAGCTGGGGAAGAGAATCAGGAAGGGAAAAACATAAAATCCAAGCATTCAGATGAAGACAATCCAATAGGGAAAGAAAAAGCTACATGCACAAGTGAAGCAAACCAAGGAATTAATTCATCACTTCCCATGGGCAGTGTCGAGCTATCCCCAGGAAAGCAGGACTCCATCACAGAGAACGGTGACTTGAGAAGAAAAATCCCATCCATCTGAACGTATCCCTCCTCTTCCTTCTTTCCCCAGATTTTTGCACTGACCAGGACACCATATGGCATGGGATATGTCTTCAGTCATCTGGGGTCAGCTGTGCAGGCTGTGTCCCCTCCCGGCTCCTTGTGCACCCCCAGCCTCCTCACTGCTGGGGTGGGGCAAGGAGGCCTCAGTTCTATGGAACAATGCTGAGCAATAACAAAAAACACCCCTCCATCATCAGCAGTGTTTCCAGCACAAATCCAAAACATGTGGCCATACCAAGGACCATCAGGAAAATTAACTTTATCCCAGCCAAAACCAGCACAAAGAAAAAGTTGTGATTTCAAAGTTGGTTTCAAATCAATTCCTGTTCAGAGAGGTAATACCAGGAGTTTGACTCTTCTGTGATTTACCTAAGCTCTGTAAATGTTTTGTTCTCCCTTATGCATCTTTCAAGCATTTATAGCTTGAAAGTGCTATCCAGAAAAAGGAGGGTTTTGATACCTGTAATGAACTGCCTTGTAAAAATTTTGTATTCAAAAGCAGAAGAAAATTTACATTTTTAAAATGCAAGCTGCATGTGAAGTAAAATAAGAAACCAGTAGCACACGAGAGCAACAGTACGTCTTTAATCTTGAGCCATATCTGGGTATTAGACTGAACAGAGCAGAATAGCAGCCTCCTCCTATTTGAGAAATCTCAACCTAGAATCCATTCCTAAAGTGGATGACTAAGCACTGTCTTTGACTAGAATGTAACCAGGGATTTTTTTTTTCCCTGAGTAGAAGGAAGTACCAGTTCCATTAAGTTGTATCCAAGGCAGTTATTCAGAATTATGAAAACCTGGTACCCTTTCGTAATGAGGAGGTACAACCAAGTTTCTCCCATCTCAAGCCGAGAGCTAAAACTTTAGTTATTCTAAATTTGATGGGAGCACTCTCATTCCTTTTGTCTGAAAATGTTGTGAAATCATTCACTGGCTAAGAAAGAGACAGCAGTGAGTGCCTATGAAACCTCAAGCAACCAATAGGTATTTATATGGGACAGGGGAGTCTTCAGTTCTATTCTGTGTTCAGTCTATAGATAGGTGCTTGAATCTCTGTCCTACTTGTCAGGTTTTATTTTTTTAGCTTGAGCTAGAGGAAGATGAGTAAGGAGAAGGAAGCTGAAGCACTGTCACTCAGCAAAACTTTTGTCATGAGAGATGCAGAAATGAAGACCCTCCAGCAGCAGAAGGAATCACAGTGTACTCTGTACTGATGATTTTTGAGTTACTGTCATTTATCTAAAATTGAATTGTAAAAGCTTCTTTTCTGTGTCAGTTACGAAAAACATTTCATTCAGAGCCTGACCCAGATGTGCTCACACCCTCCAAAGACTTATCAAGATTTTGGTTACTGAAAGGGTTCAGGTTTAATGTACATGGTTGGTTATTCAAGGTTTTTAATTATTGTACACAGTTCCAGAAGAAATTTAGACCACAAGGAAAAGAACATATGGATTAGGTCTCTCTAATACAAATACTTAAGAAGCTTGAGAAAAGTCCTTGATCTTGAAATGGAGGTTTGAACAGGCAACTTTAGAATATGTCTAAAGAAATGAGCAATTACAGATTCCAGGCCACCCTTTTAACAAAAACCTCTTTTGCTTTCCATGTTTCTTATAATCTTCCTTTGGTACAATCATTCATCTCAGCAAATTCTTCATTTTTCAAATTAGTAACCTTTAATAAACACACCCCTGTGATTTGCATTGATAATCCTTTTCCCTAGAAGAGTGGGTGTTGCTGCAGGAACATGTCCAGAAGTTGCTCTCCAACCAGTTACTACTCAAAAAAACACTGTGCCAGTAGCTATTATGACTCAATAATAGATTGAAATCTCTTGTTATGTGTTAATATAGGATAACAACTCCCTTAGAATTTCCATTAATAATGAAGCATCTTAACAAAATACAGACAGAAAAACAGCTGCTGTGAACTTCTAGTAGATACTATTCCTGCAAGACCTCTATTACATTAGCACTCCAGACACTGAATCCCAATCTTCCAGACACCCAGGAAAGAAGATATCAGGCCCAATTCCAACTGCTGACATATGTAAAAATGAGTAAATGCACTTTCAAGATAATGCAGTAGCACAGGTATATGGTGCCTCTGTGAATGTGGCAATGTTACAGTGTTAAATGCTGCATTGTTCTGACTAGAAAGGGGTTAAGTTCACCAGAAATAAAAGGAGAAAAAGCCCCTTTGTGTGGTATGAAAGGACAGGAGTTTGTTATACCCGTGTAACAGCATCATTGTAACTGGTGGAGTCTTCTATTCTAAAAGAAGCTAATTAATACAGGTAAGTTGGTTTGGTGTGGTTTGTTTTTTTTTTTTTGGAATACAAGCATACATTTAGGATTTGAATAAACAACCTCTTATTCATACCCTCCTTTATTTTGATGGTGACCCTTATGTAGACTTGAACATGTTTTTTTCTGTTAACATGTAACCATAAAACCTAAAATCCACTGATTTGAGCCTATTCATTCAAAATTTCTTTTGAGAGAATAGACAAAAAAATGGTTCTTTCTTTAATTTTTAGAAAGCCTAAAGATCAAATTTTCTCTTATCAGCTAAATATTCATTTCCATATTAGAAACTTCAAATCTAATTATTAGATCTACTGCATATTTCATTTCCACTCCCATTAAATTAAACTGATTCTATCTTGCTCTCAAAACTAGAAGTTGAGGTTTGGAGAGTTAATGTCACCCAGAGTAAAATGACAATAGTCCTTTTGCTTTGTAAATGAGATAGAGCATAAATTTCACCATGTAACTCAAAAAACCTGTCCTCAACCAAATAATTTGCCTCACAAGAGGACAACAAAACTAAAAAGACTGTTTGATCTTCATTTATACATGTCAATCAAGTACCTCTCTTCTTCCTCCTTTTCCCCCAGTTGTGCACCCTTCCCTATTGCCCTACAGCAGTTCATGGGTAAAATTAAACAAGGGTACTCACCCTATTTTTTTCCATTTATTTTTAAATAAGTTACGATAAGAGTTGTCAGTAATGTTTAGAGAGTAACAGTGGGAGTAACATTTTCTTGCTGGGTGAGCTTGGGATTTTTTGTGCAAGCATTCCTCCAAAATGTCATTTTAAAATGTTTAAACACCAGTCAGTTACATGATACTGGAAAATAGCAAGCAGTGAACATGTTATCTTAAGTTAAACATACAAGTTACTGCCATTGCTGATAGAGTCACAGCATAGTTACTACTAAATAATTAATTTTAGTGGAAGTTTTTTTCCACAGCAACTATGCAATTAACTTGTGTGTCTAGTGTTTTTTCAAGATGGGTGTACTGTTCAACTTGCTTGAATTATGCAATACAGGTGTTCTGTATTTGATGAAACATCCTGTAACCTGAGATCATTGCTACTGAATGGGTGGAAGGGTATCCACTCAGCAAAGTGGCCAGGGTTAGTGCTGTTCGCTCTGGAAAAGTACAAAAGAGAGAAGAAAGTGTACACAGAGGGTGTGGTTAAAAAAAAAAAAAATAAAGCTGATAGCCTTGTATCAGTGGGACCCATGAGCAGTCTGGGTTTTCTGGATTTTCCCCAAGGCTTTTGATACTGTCCCTCTCAGTATCGTTCTGGACAAGTTGACCAGCTGTGGGTTGAGGAGTTACACAGTGTGCTGGGACAAGATCTGGCTGAAGGGCATGGCCCACAGGGGTGTAGTGAATGGGGCTTCATCTGCCTGGCAACCATTCACCAGCAGCATTCCTTGGGGTTCAGCTCTAGGATCAGTCTTGCTCCACGTTTGTATCCATGGTCTGGATGCAGGAGTTGAATGCATCGTTAGCAGGTTTGCTGACAGCACCAAACTGGGAGATGCTGTTGGCTGGTTTGAAAGACAAGAGGGCTCACAGAGGGGTCTGAATAGACTGGTGCATTAGCTACCATTAATGGGAGGAGATTTATCAAGTACAAATGCTGGTTTTCTGCACCTGGGATGGAGGAACACTGAGCACAAGTATAAATTGGGAGAAGATGGCTGGAGAGTAGCAGGGATCTGGAAGTGCTGCTTGGCAGCACCTCAGCAGAAGTCAGCAGTGTGCCCTGACAGCCCAGAGGTCAAATTCCAACCTGAGGTGCACCAAAAAGCATCGAAGATGGTCAAAAGAGGTGATCAGCCCACTTTATGCAGCTTTGGTACAGCCTCACTCTGCTCACTGTGAGCAGTTCTGGGGCCTACAATTTAAGAAGGATGTGAAAGTACTTGAATGTACCCAGAGAAGGGCAAAAAAGCTGATGAAAGGGCTGGAAGGAATGTCATATAGCAAGAAACTAAGTCTTTGGCTTGATCTATTGGGGAGAAAAGGAAGCTGAGCTGTGTTCCCCTTGGTCTTTACAACTTTTTAAGAAGGGAAAGTGAGAGGCAATTGCTGATCTCTTCTCTGGTATTGAGTGATAGGACAGAAGGGACAGGCTCAAAGCAGTGTCAGGGGAGAAAAACCCTTACTTGACATTGCAAAGCATTTCTTTACTGAGAGGATAGTCAAATATTGGAACAGGCTTTCTGAAGAGTTCGTTAGTGTCCCAAACCTGTCAGTATTTCAGAGGCATTTGGGATTTTCCCTAATAATGTAGGCACTTTCCCTAATAACAGATTTTTACTTCTGGTCAGCCGTGAAAGTGGTCAGGCAGTTAGACTAGATAATCATTTTCTGTCCCTTCCAACTGAAATCTTCTTTTCTATCCTAAAGATCTCAACCCCAAAAGCATCTGGTTTCCTTTCATGGGTTAGGTCAAGACACTAACTGGCCAGAGCCATATTTCCCTTATCTGCGAAAAGAGGATAAAATTCCTTTCTGCTATGCTTTGTAGATTGTGACCAGTATAATATGTCCTCATGGTAGAAGGTCAGTTGTGGTCAACTGAGGCAGCTTAAGTGCAGTTAATAAATAAATGTAATACTGGGGGAAAGGGAGAGGAATATGGAACAGAGACTAAGGAGAAAAAAAGAAAGAAGGAAAAATGAAACCTTCTGAAAAAGTCAAATAGGACAAAGACTTTAGATGCCAAGGGGACATTAAGAAACACACATATGAAGAAAACACTAGGAAAAATACAAGGTGAAGAACTTACAACAGGAGTATCTAAAGGGCAGAAAAATTGTAGAGCTTAGAAACACGTTTACTTTATAAAAGTATTTGATAACAGAAAAAAACAGTGGCTCTGTGATGAAACAATGTGCACTCGGTGGCACACCATCCATTTTCCCCACGTTGGAAAAACAAGTTTCCTTCCTCTGTAATTGGTTGCATTCCTCTGTGATATAGCCTCACACCTTGGACCCTTCTGAGATGAGAGCTCCACAGTGCAGAGACTCCCAGAGAACTGAGCTGGTGAACCCAAAGTACTTGCAGAGAAGGGCTACTAAAGGAAGTTGCCCTGAGGGCTAGTAAACTTTAGCACTAATTAAAGTGTCTGTTAGCAGCTTTGTGGTTCCAGTCTCCCACAGGATGTCCAGAGACAACTTTCGCAGCTTATTTCTATGTATATAGTGCAGCTAACACATCACTCCTGATCCCCCGGAGCAAAGGCAATTACTTTTCTTCCTTTTCCCTCTCTATGGAAACTTCTAAAGTTGAATGAATTAAGTCTAGGCTGTTGTTGGTGTTCTCTAATTCACCTGTATGGACCCAGATACTACTGACAAACATCAGCTAGCCATGACTGAAGTGATTTGGTTTGACTTGCATTGTTAACCTTCGTGTTGATGTTGACTCAGCTCAATCACCCTTCCTCGTGCAGGGTAAGCTTCATGCTATAATAAAAACAAGCGCAGGGAGACACTACCAGCCTGCCACCAGCTTCCAAGGTAAGGAAAGGCCAAGGGCTTTGAGCTCAAAATACAACTGTGAGCTGTAGGAGGAGCCCTCAAAGATGGGAGTAAAAGTAGAAGTTTTGAGGAGCAATAAGCTGGAAGAAGTCTTCCATGCCTGGCTGAGAATTATTTACAAGTTTGGCATTGAATTATCTCAATCTCAACAGGATCCTTTTGATTTTGGTAGAAACCTGATGGTTATCCAGGGAAATTAGGTTCAGGAGTTTTTAAAGGGTTGCCTTTTGGTTTTTATTTTGGGGGGTTGGAGGAGGGAGGGAGGTGAAGCTTGTTATTTGGAGGGTGGGAGAGCCAGGGAGGGGGTAAGAGGACAATTAAATAAAAAGAAGAATCCTGCTTTGCAGAAGAAAACCCTAGAGTAATTGCTAGTATTCCCCCTTTCTCACGAGTCTGCATTATTTTCAGAAAATTACATTAATGTTTTCCAACATGACGTCTGCTTTAATTGCTCATGTCTCATTTCACGTGTCCTATACCTGCATTAATTCACAAAAATTTCTTGGTGCAACAACTACACGTGTGGGACACATACAAAAGCTACACAGATATTTTGGGTCAGCAAAATGATCCAGTGAGACAGTGTCAACAGGCTTCTTAAGGCAGAAGGCCAGCTTCAGCCCACTGAGTATAAAGGTTCAGCAAAAATTACTTTGTTTTATCCCTGGGGATGGCTAATCCATGGCCTGGGGGCAAAGTCTGGGCCCTGACTTTTTACTAGGTCCTACAAGACTGTGAGATGGAGTGATCAGGCCAGCTAATTTAGAAATACTGACATGTGAAGTGGGGAGGGATGAGGACCAGGTGTTGAAGGGTTTACCTAGTTTCTGCTGCACTGTGCAAACACATCAGTATCTTGCTCCCTTCTACCAGTCTAAGAAGAAAAGTGACACCCGAGCATTAGGAAAGTGACTGTCCTCAATTTGTGCAAACAATTACTAGAAGCAGTCCCATAAACTGGGATACTGAAGTACAGAGTGCAGGTATTTTTCATTCAGGGTAAATATACGAAGGAATTATTCCTTACTTGACCTAGGGAAACACCACTCCCACTCTGCACACAATTACATCTTTTATGTTCTGCATGAAAGAATATACTGCAAATGAATCTTAGTACAAAGTTTAAATAAAGAATTGCCAAGTAATAATTAACTCAGTCTGTCATTTATTATGATTAGGTACTAAGGTAAGGTCAGTTTCCTTTAATGCTTTTCAAAGAATGTGCTCATTTTAGAACAGGTATGACCAGTTACACAGACTTCTCAAAAGACACAGTGTTCTCCTTCTGGCTTAGTGATGCCCTGGGTATTCATTTTCATTGCCAGTTTTGACTTAATTATCAATATCACAACCATGTTGGCATGCTAAAAGGCCAGTCACACAGAAATAACCCAACACTTTTCACCTGTAACCTCTCCTGTAAGGTTTAACTACCGTGATGAAATGCTTTTCACAGCAGGACAAGATATGCTATTATGGCCCCAGTGTGAGGAATCTCAGGTTACACTTTATTCCTAAGCTCTGGTAATGTGGGAGGCTCTTTGGGCACAGGTGGTCAACCAGAAAACCAATAAAACAGACCTAAGTTTGTGCAGAATATTTTGCTGCATATTACAAAATAGCTTAAAATGGAAATACTTTTCGTTCTAACTTCCCAGTCTGGATGGTGTTTTGAGAACAGGCTGTACAGACTTACACATTCACAGTTCCACAAATCTATTAATGTTCCTCCACGCGAGTGGGCAGGATTTGTCTGGTGCTGAGATTCTGTTTTGGCACCCTAGTGCACTGCACATCACCTACTAATGAAGCCTTATTTTGAGATTTTTGGGCTAGAGATAATGATAATCTCACAAAGTTATTATTTACAGTTTATATTATAGTTGCACCTAAAAACTCCAAATGAAAGGATTCCATTTAATTATGTATTTTGCAAACAATAATAAGAAAGAGTTCCTGCATCACAGATCTAACAGGGTTCTTATCGGACAGGATAAAAGCAATGGATGAAAGATATGAACAAGGTGGGAGTGGATTGGAAAGACTGCTTTACAGTTGTAAAGCAAACAGACTTCAATACAGCTCACTACTTGCCTAACTGATGGGAGTGGTTCATGAGCATCACAGCAGAAAAAGGTTTTGAGGAGGGATTTAGAGGAGGATAAGGCACAAGGCTTTATGGATTTTGGCAAGGACTGGTTTCCGCTGGTAGGCACTGCAGCAGAGAAAAGATGTAATACTTTTGCTTATCACTGAAAGAAGCACAACTGTTTAAGAAGTTGCACTAGGTGACCATCTCTCACTTTAAAATTAACTGCCATAACGTAGGTGAAAGATGATTTTTCTAACTGACTCAAGCCCCTTTGACATCTATAAACTGGAAAACAGTTTTAATTTTCATCTCCTGTGAGTACATATAATTATATCCTCTCTTTGTTGTTTATCCTGAGGTTGATCATGTTCCAGTAGGGCTCAAGTCCAGAGAGCATAACTGTATGTTGAAATGCAAATTGCACAATAACCATTGTCATAGAGACTTAAATGGAACATTATGAGATTTGTTACGATCTCATATGGCTTTAGAGGATATTTTAAACAAAACAAAACAAAACAAAAAATCATTGTATGAAATAGAAAATATGACCACATTTCACAAAAATCTCAAGCCTTTCCCATTGTGGATTGAACAAGATTGTTACTTTCCCATTTACTTCCATGCTTTCAGTGGAGGCAACCAGTGTTAAATAAAATTATTTGGCAGTAAGTAATAACATTTTATTCCCAATGCTATCTGACTTACGTAAATTAAAATAAATATCTAATTTAAATCAAGATAAACCCTTAAGAATACAAAAATTAAGATCTCCTAAAACTGACATGTGTGCTATTTTCAGCTGAAAATCCTTTCCTGCCTACTGTACCCCACTCACACTGTCCAGGGTCCCTGGATGCTGCTTTAGGTTTGGCTGTGCATTCATTACCTCCTCATCCCTGGCAGAAGCCTCTCTCTGCTGCCAGTCAGGAACTTTCACTCAGCCAGTCACCCTTAACCACAAACTTAAATCCAGACCAGATTTGTTGCTTCTGTTCCCTTTGCTGGTGTAGCTCAGTAACTAATGGAGCATGATGCCGGTCAAGCTCTCAGGCAGGTGAGTCAAAAAATTTGTATGCTAATCTCTTCTCCCTTGCTCTTTAATTACATCTAATCTGTTTGTTTTGATTTCCCCCCACCTTTATTCCCTGCTGCTTAGCTTCTGTCATCAATCTGCAAGGCATTTTTCAATTGATTAATGACTTACCCATACAATATGCACCCATGCTAATGCCAGTCATCTTCTGCACCATGGGCTCATGCCCTAAGTTTGGTCACTTCGTAGCTTTCATGTGCTTACTAAGACAAATACAGACCCTTTGATGGACTAAAATAACCTGCTAAATCTCTAAATCACCCCTTGCTACCCAGTCAACCTCTCAAGCACCCCATTACTTTTGCTGCAGAGTTCCAATAATCCACTCTCCTATGTTTTTCTAGGTCTCAATCACACTGTTTTCACTGACACCTATAAAGTCTTATTTCAGGAAACAGGAAAATTAACCACAATCACTATTTATTTACATCCACATAAAATAAATCCTAGCTAGAATTGTTAAAACACCTGGCAATGATTTAGAAATATAATTACAGTATCATAGAATCAGTCAAAACACCAGCTGCTCTTTCTCTCCTGTATCTCTTCCATCAGCTACATATCATTCATTATTTAGTAAGAAGATTCAGTACAGATTAAAACTCATCCTAAACCGTATCTATTATGCAATCATATCTTTACCTTGCTGGTATAGTTAAACATCTCTTGGATAATCTTTGAAAAGAGGCAAGGGGGAATAAGCAAACAACTTCTAAAAACAAAGCATTCATGTTGTCTTCTATTATGTAGCTTGGATCACTGCACCCATGGCCCAATTCTGCCACTTCTATTGCTCAGAAACTACTTTAATGTAATTTTGAGAAATGCACTGAAGAAGTCTACCCTCCACACCACATTGAAGAGCAGAGAATTAATCATCCACTCAAGATCTAAAATAATTCCTACTATATGCTATTATCTGATAGATAGCAAAAAGTATTTTCAAAGGTTATTAGAGTAGTGGAATGCAGAATTAAATACTTCAAAGATTAGTCAGGATAGCACTGGTGGTTGGAACAAGAGCAAGTTAACCACCTAGTCCTGTAAATAATTACTACTCTTGTAAATTTAACATCTGTGAGTACAGAAAGAGAGGCATATGTTCAAAAAAAGAAAAGACCCATTTCAATATATGGGTGAAAAAGAATTCAACAGTGTTCTTCCAGACAGTCTGGCAGGGCGCATGTAACAGTTGGGGGTATAATACAGCCCAGGTATATAAAGGTAGCCTTATAGTTTCACCTAGGACACTTCCAGTCCAGCCAAGATATCTCTGCTGATCCAATCTGAATTTACACCAGATTACATTTTGTCTGATATATGTTCAGAAATGCAGGGAAGCCACAAGATTTAAACTGTCAGTCGAATACACAGGAATGTGTATTCTGTGCACTCACTTTAGAATGCCCTTCAGAGGATGGTATGTTGGAAAAGGATGCTCAGTTTAACATTTGTGCTATCAGGATGAAAAATAGGTATGATGTGTCAAAAGTATACCTGAAAAACACGAATGTAATCCAGAAACCTTAATAAATGTCTGCTACAATAAATTTGATTATTACAGCCATTGTAGGTGATACTTGAAATCCGCTTTTTGTGAAATATTTGATACATCCCACTACACATGTTACAAACCTTATAGTTTCTTTTATCAGAAAAAAACCTTATTCTGCAGTGGGATAGTTATGGTACTTACCTGTAAAATACTTTCCAAAGTGCCTTAACCAATCTCTGCATCAACACTAAATTTTGCTGTAATTTCTTCCCCCTTGCTGGTAGAAAAGGCTATGCAAACATTTCTCAGTAACATTGATAAAACCTTGAAACCTCGATGCAACTAAAGATTGGAGTGTGAGAAAGTCTCTCCAGGCCTGCAGTTGCACCATACACTCTGGATTATCTCAAGAACCTGAGAAATTTCATTGATTGCTTGGCTGGCTGTTTTATTTTCCATCTATAGTTTAGCCACATCTCTACAAAATCCAGGATTCCCCTCATCCCTTATTTTTTTTTAAAGTCAGCTAAAAACTAATAAATATCTGTCAGCAAGCAGTTCATCAAATAACAATGAGAAACTTTGGTATATCAAAGGGCAAGAGATCATAGAATAGGCATTTGTCTAAAATGTAGCCAGAACTTCCAAAGAGCTCAAGGATAATTTTTCAGGTTCTCAGGATCCACCTCCACAGGCAAATTTTCAGAAGTGCTCAAAGCCATATGTGCCACAAGTCTTTAAGAGCATGGTGAGTCGATTTGGCTCTTAAGGCAAAGCCAAGTTTTTGAAAATCCTGTCCCCTTTGAAATATTTTTGCTAAAGGCTATTCCAGTATCCCTCAGTTATTATTTTGGATTCTATGCATATCTGTACATCTCCTCAAAAGAATCTTATTGTCAACTCAATATTTTCTGAAATGAAAAATAAACAGATTTGCTTTAGAACATAACTCTTTCATATTGTTGTTTTTGAAACAGTTTCCTAGGCAGCCTTTGTATGAAATACGTCATCCTTGAGTTTTGGAAACTTTTTATCATAAAGACATATCATTTTTCCCTTGCAATAACTTATAAAGCAGGCATTCCTTTTTGCTCCCTTTACAGATATATCTGTTCCTAAACTAATGCCTATTTTCCCCACTGTGGCTTTTATATTTTAGTGAAATTATTCTGCTGGCATATGAGGCACTACAACTATATTTTACAAAATCCTTAACTCTGAATAAAGTATGGAGAAGAGCCTCAGAAAATAGTACTGACTGTTGTAGTTCTCAATAAGAAAATCCAAGAAACTGGAAGAAAAACAGATTAGAACTTGAAAAAGAGTAGTGTGGAAGATGCTACCTTTACACAGACATATTCAACTCAATCTAAAGAGAACAAGGAATGAGTATTTAAAAAAAACATTTTGAGTACATGGAGGCAGGGAATCTACCAAAGCCCAGGCCACACTTGATTAAAGATTATCCTGCCACAACCAAAAAATGAGAGACTGACATCGCCCTTGCATGTGTGAAGCAGAGCACAGCCCGACAGACACATGAAATATCTGTTCTCCGTGTTTGTAAGATTTTAGCTGGAATACTGAGCCCATGGAACTGATAGTCACACTTCAGCCAATATGGCATCTCAGAATGACACAGAGGAGAGCAAGAGTCAGGGGTCTTCAAAAGACTGCAAGAAATAGAGGTTGTTACTAAAAAACAAAAGTGCAAATAAATGTGCATTACACTTTCTGCTGCAAAAAGGATAGGTATTATCCATTTATCAGTGACACATCCATCTGGGAGGAGCACAATTCCCAGGTGATAATCAAATCTGCCAGAACTCTGAGATACAGCGATATATTTCAGGGAAGTGAACCAGTAGGTGACTTAATTATCTGGTGTCAATGGAGATTAAAAAGAGGAGGTTTGCACTGGTGAGATGCAGCAGGAAAAGGCTCAGTTCCTGTTCAGCAGCAGGAATGCAGAGAAAGCAGAGGAGTACTGAGCAGGAATGGCAGTTTGGTGGCAGAGTCTGTTGTACACCAGGATTTGAAAGCAAAGCCCCTTAGGAGATGTCACCAAGGGCATCTGATGTCGATATCACAACAGGAGAGTATTCCCTGTAGGAAATTCCAATCTCCATACAAATAATGCAGAAAGACTTCACAGTGTGGCAACTGTAGTCATGTAATGTGAAGTATTTTATTAGAAACTTATCAACATTTTATGAAATTACTCTCATAATTATAAGACTAAATTTGAAGTGTTTTAACACAAGTGTTTGAAATATGCTTTGTTAAGATGTTACCGCAAAGACTTTTTTTCCCCCCAGGTTTAACAGTTAAATTATCAGTGGACTGGAAAGAAAGAGGGAAGGTAATTTGACAACATCCTGCTGACCCAAAACTGGAGAAGTCTGTTCTGACTTACAAAGCTCATGAGACAACTTTTGACTGCTGTTCCTGCAAACATAAAACAACTCCTAAAAGACTACCAAGTACAAGATTAATTTCTGGCTGTGTGCAAAAGAAAAAATATCGCAACGACAAAACAGAACGTCCAAACAGGTCCCTGAGAAAGGCTGGGGAACATGTAGTTTTGAAACCCTTCTGGGCAAACCTTCTACAACATGGTCTGCTTTCATAGTTTGCCATTCTCTGTGGTGGAAGTCAGACCAGAGGCCTTCTGGGATCCTTCCCCACCTTTATGACTGTGGGCTGATCCTATGGATTCAACTTTCCTTGAAGTTACCAGCCTTGGAGGTGACTTCTCTTCTAACTGCAAAAGAAGAATCTGTTTTCAAGAGAATGTTTGATGGGTCAGTGGGTGTCCTGGGTTGAAGTATATTCTATCACCATCTTCATGAACTGCTGAAACCAGTTGAGGCAGTGCTCCCTGCCTCCTCCACTCTGGCTTATCTTCTGTTAATGGGCCATCAGCACCTTTGCCACACAGCTCACAGATAACCCCCTCCTGGACTATCTCCTGTTAATGGGTCCATCAGGCCTTATCACATGACTCACCATCCCATTGTGAGATGCTCCGCCCAGAGGGAGGAACCAAGCATTCCAGCCTGGATATAAGCTGAGACTCTGAACACCAGAGGGGGCTTACCCACTGGATTTCCAGAGGACCCGAGCTACCAGACTTTTCTACAGGATCACTGCTTCAGGAAGACCACTTCATCTGGACTGCTTCCATCACTCCGCTCAGGTTGTATTCTGACTCTGACAGTGGTCTTTTGTATTATTGCATCTATTTTATTTTACTTTCTTTCCTTTTTTTTTCCTATTAAATTGTATCTCTGACTTGGAGCCTCTCATTTGTTTTGCTTTCAAACCACTACAGTGGGTACCATGAGGGCCCTGTCTAGGGTAAGCATTTTGGGAATAGCCATCTCTGCACACAAGTGTGTCCAGGCAGAGACACTCATGTGGACTCACAGGGCAGTGACCAGAGGCTGCCTTCCAGCTTGTAGGCTCTCCCAGGCCACAGCGTCCATCATGTAGATAGACTTCAATGAAAGATTAAAAGATGTACTTGTGTATTGCTTGGCTCAGAACACCCAGGAAGGAGAGGAGCTATCCTGAATTGCCTGTGGGAATTAATGACTAGGAGCAATGGGGGTAAAGTCAGGTAAAGAAAAACAGTTTGAACATCAGTAAAATTTCCTAACTGTGAGTGTTATTAGACTGGAATAATCTCCCCTAAGGGAAGCAATAAAACCAACATCATTTGCATCTTTGCAAACTAGACCAGACAAAGCACTGGGAAATATACTGTGGGGAATAATCCTGTAAAATGATTGCACTAATTTTTCTCATCTGTTCTTTCTTCATAGGATTGCTTCATACATGGAATATGCCATACTCTTTTTCCTGTTACTTTATTCCCTTTCCTGTGGGTTGAGTAAAAAAAACCCTGAAGGAAATTATACCATTCTAACCAAAAAGTAACATATTAAGACAATTTGCATTTTTATTAAAAAATACATATTTTATCTTTAAAATATAACCAGTGATAGACACAAGAGCGTAATCTCTAGGATAATGACACACTTCAGGACACTAGGCAATTAGGTTTGCCTTTAATTATTTATAGTTTGACATGCTGCTCATACAAGTACTCTGTGTAACAGGAGGAAGTCAGTTTGACCTTAATTATTGCCTGTAAATAATTCCTGAATTGTAACTAAGTAGTGCCTTTTAAAATGTAATTATTGTAATACCAGAGTTACAGAGCTCATTGATTTATAATTACTTAATTGTTTCTACCCATTAAACCACAGCTATGATAAGTTCATCACTAGCCTGGAAACAGAAGAGTTACGGCCAGGAACTTGGACTAACGTTATCTCCCACAGTTAAATGGCTGAACAATCTTTCCAGTCTAGTCAAGGTTAGTAGGGGTCATCAGATGGCTGAGAGATCCTGGGCAACAAGCTGGGCATTTCAGTACACATCCTTCAGAATAGCAGTGAGGGGAGAAGGAAATACAAAACATCCATACCTCCAGGGTCTTGGGCTCTCACCAGGTAAATTGGACATAAAACTACTTCTTTGTGACTCTGATTTTACAATTTTGGGGTCATAATGCATAATTTGGCATACTGCTAACTGTGCTGCTGGGAAACAGAAAACCCAGAAATATGGGGTTTTTTCCTCCACCTTATCAGCACAGGTTATCTAGTCATTTCCACATTTGTATGGAAGGGATAGACTGTCATTCTGCTTCCTGTGACTTGCACTTTAACACTGTAAGAGCACTTCACAGAGAGAGTTCAACACACAGTGTTGCGATTCAACACCAGCCAGACATCCACTAAAACCCACACAGCTGCTTGCATCCCTGTGTTATCAACAGTGCTTCCAGCACAAATACAAACATAACCCCATTTAGGCTACTATGAAGAAAATTAACTGTATTCCAGCCAAACCCAGCACACACACAATGCTCTTGTCTTTAATACATTCAGTTCTTTGTGTACCACTGTCTGGTAATCACCATCCAAACCACTCTGTTGTATTTCATGTGTTTCTCCGACAGGAAAGAAAAAAAAAAAAAAGAAAAAAAAAAAAAAAAAAGAAAAAAAAAGAGAGAGAGAGATTAATAATGAAGCATTTTAAAATAGTCAGCATGTGATACACCTTCACTTAAATTGTAAATCTCATCCACCAGAGGAGCAGAAATGCCAGCATGTTTCTCAGATGACAATTCTGAGAAAGTGAAGATCCACATTCTCCTGAAAAGATCTACTATATTTTGCTCAAAATAAAGTGGTATTTAGGAATAATCTGTGTAGATTTTAAAGGCATTAAAATTTTGATTTAGTTCAAGTAAGCCTTGGTTCAAATCTTTTGCTGTCTTACAGTGCAGTCAAAACCAGCAGCTAAGAAGCGTATGAGTTTTGTGTGCTAGAAGGGATGTTAGAACTGTGATCTGACTACTCAAATAACCACTCACAAAGCAGGTCTCAAGAACAGGAGATTACTGCTGAGTAACCTACTGAGTATGTTCTCAGTATTAATACATTTTTAATGCATTTCTTAGAAATGCCATGGATATTGAAAGCCTGAGAAAACCTATTCTGTGTTAAAGAACAGAGAAGAACACAGAAGTTAAGAGCCATTAAAGAACTTCTTTCTATGAACTTTTTTGGAATATGCCCAAGACCCTGAAGCTGAGAATGAAGATTTTTGTGCAAGCTATAGATATACTTTAGGGGTTAAAGCAATTAACCCTTTAAGGATGTGTTCCAATCTCAGACTTTTATAGTCTGTACAGTGTGGAGGAAAAAAATATACCAGCATGGTTCATCTCAATTTCTGCATGCCTAAGAAAAGGAATATTAATCATGTAGGTTCACCAGTCAGGTTACATCTAAATTCCCCGTGGTAAATGAGACTAAAGAAATGCAAACTATTCTAGTGCTGTACAATCCAGATGTAGTGATAATGCCCTGCTTGTTATTACCAACATTCCACAGCAATTAAGGAATTGTGGAAGAATGCTAAATCTATAGGAAGAAAATCAGATTGCCTCAAAGTGTGGTCCTGTCCCATCATGTGACTGAAAGTGTAGGATTAAAGGAATCACTATCTCAGTGTTTCTTGTGCACTTTTTAGTTCATAATTGAAAGCGGTCTTTATTCAACTGTCAGTTATGCAATTACAACACAGGTTCTTGCCCTCTTGTGTACCCTTCCCAGTCATCCAGGCTTTGCAGCCAAACCCTGCTCTCAGTTCTACCTGCAGAGACCTATTCCTGTCAGTCTGTCTGTGATATACCAACAATAGGCAAAGAACAACTTGCTTAAATGTAAGAGCTGTCCATTCCGTTGGAAGTGTTGATTCCCTTGAAAGTGTGATAAGTTTCTCTTATCTATTCTGCTTTTTCAGATTTAGCATGAAGAAAATGCATAAATTTGGAAGCCCTGTGGTTTGAGTACATGCACAGAGGTACTTTAAAAACCACAGTTTCAGAGAATACTACTTGTTACTCAAGAAACAACAAAACCTCAAATACATCACCACACAGGGACTATAAGCACTCAGAAATAACATTTTCCAGGTCCATGGTAAACCCTCATACTGGGATAAGGTAAATAAGTAAAACTTCCCCCAACAATTCCTAATAGAAGTAATTTATTAATTCATTCTATGATTTTTATTTTTTCCCCTGGTAAACTAAAGGGACATAGCAGTGAGGCATTCCCCAGTTCTGTTATCAATCCCCGCTCCAATATTTAATCTATATCTAGGAAAATCTTTTTGTTTCTCCATCACCCTGCTTGACAAGGAGAAAACCTATCTTCCTCCTCACCCCACGTAGGCACACAGGTGTAACATCCTGCACCTGCACCATCTGTACCATCTGTTAATGGGGAAAAACAACAAACATATTGAAACTGTCCACTGATGGTGGTCAGGCACATCCTTAAAGAGCACTTCCATAGGAGGGAATCAGGCAGCTGAAGGGATGCCCACAAGTGCAGACAGAACAGCCAGTAAGACCATGTCATACAATTCCAAGCTTGTGCATCGCATGTCCTAAAGAAACCTGCTCTTTCAAATTCACCTGCACAGGCTTGCTTTCTTCTCCTCCAGTACTGCATGAACTCACTCCAGTTTTCAAAAACATTATCTATATATAAAACAATACGTGCACAAAAAGTTACCAAGAAAACAGTTTGAATTATAATAGTACCAACAAGGTAGGGCTTTCTTTTTTTATAGCATTTGTGTACATTAAAAAAGGACAGCTACTACACGAGAAAAAGAGTGTGATCAAAGAATAAGATTAACCTTGATAATTGACAGTCTTACTTGAGGACTCCTAAAACCAAACAAATAGAGACACCTCCCTCTATTTCACATCTCACTTTATCCTCTTAGATGGGAGGTTCTGTAGGTATAATGCCCTTTTCACACCGGGCCTATTAGCACACGGTCTAACACACTTCTTACCCTCTTCTAATTGAGATCTGTAAGTAGTGAAATACAGATTAAGTACCCCTCTTTCCACCCAGAGAACTTTTCTGTCAGCTTGAGGGAGCACCAAGAACTGACAAAACAGACACCTTGAATTAGCACAGAAGTCACACGTGTAATGCAAGCAGACTGTCCCACTTTTCCACCCACTGAATTTTTATTGCTAATCTAATTAAATCCCTCTGATTATTTCAGATGGTCACTTGTCAAGTGACAGCAAAGATAAAAGGCTGGGGCATGTTGTGACATGTACCTCGGTTTTATCTGCTGCATTTCCAACACACTTTTTTTTGTGTATTTCTCTCCTTCTCAATTGCCCTTGTTAGTGTTGAGCTCTTACAAACATGACACCTCTGCTTCCCAGGTTTTGGGAGCACTGAAACACAAAAAACCTCGTTGAATTGGAAGGCAAATACATCCTTTTGTTTTCCCTCCATTTTTCAATTTATCACCTATGTTCTCCTATGTTGTTCTCTCCCCTTTTTGCATCCCTTTTCACCATTACAACCTGGCCCTCATTTTGCATGCAGGCTTCTCATGCAGCCCTTGCCAACTCATGCACCACCCACGGGTACAGTGTCGGTCTAGAGGTGACAGCGAGGGCTGAGGGCCATGCTGGGCTGGGTAGAATTCACAGAGCAGGAGGACAGCCCTCACCTCATCCTGGAGTTCCAAGGGGTAAAGCAAACAAAGAGGATGCAGATTTGGTACAAGGTACAATATTTGCTTGTTCTATGTTTGGTCATATTCACCCATTCCAGGAACAAATAAATGGCTCTGAAGGGGCAGGATGGTGGCTCCTTTGCCAAGCACAAAGAGGCTATATTTTCCTACTCCTTCACCTCAGACTGAGGCTAAACAAAGCCATGAACAGCCATGGTGAAACAACAAGGGAAACTACTGGAGTTTTTTGGAAGTGAGAAGATTTGGAATTTTTTATTTAGCATTGACATATTTTCAGTAATGAGAGAAGATGCACATGTACACACACGAAAGAGGTCTCTTTCCAAGAGAAATGGTATAGCAAAATTCTGACTGCAATTCAAGAATTAAAGTTAAGTAGCACGTGATAGATCTCATAGAAGAGGATCTCTTGTGATGTTCTGTTACAAGGGAAACAAGAAAAGTTGCGCAGACACAAGAGCAGGAGTGCAAAGAAGAGCGTCTGCAGAACGGATCAGTTCACAGAAAACTGGGGGTGTACCAAGGGGGGTGAGTGGATCAGAGTACTCTGAATGCAAACGTGGTGGTTGTCAACCTTTTATATCCACCATTCTTACACTCCTTACAAGTGACTCATCTGCATTCAGAAAGCACTGCCCACATAACTAACATTGTTCTTATAAAACATCTGATTCAAATTCCTTTTTACTCTGCTGGAGAAAAATAAGGAAATTATGGAGACATCCCAAAAAAGTTAAGTAAGGGCCAGTAATTGAGTGCAGATAATAAATCCAGATTTTATATTTTTTTAACCTGAATTTCCCATGGCAAGAAAACAGATACAGTATGACTAATAAGGTTTGTATGAAAACATAGCCCTTGTATTATAAAAAGTTCTCTCCTTATTTAAAGAGGAATAGCATAACTGTATATTTTATTTTATACAAACTCTACTAGAGTAGAGCAGAATTCCTTAACAAAAAGGCTCAAGAGTTAAACTGTACCAAGCCCAATATTTCACATAGGCCTCTTGATGTTGGAACAATTTAACATACTGCTGGCAATAAATACAATAATTGCATTCAGTCAGACGGAAAAATAAAGACAGAGGCCCTGAATTCTTTATCAGCATAGGTCTTTTACCAGCTCAAAAACATTCCCTCGTTATTTGCTCCATCCCATTTCCCCTTTAGGAAGTCACTAGAGGGCATCATCACCTACCCAATCCTGCCTGCAGACCAGGTGAGATCAGTCATGCCCTACCCTCCAGAAGCTATGCTGCTCTCTGTAGGAGCGCCTTCTGCAGAGCTCTGGAAACTCAGATTCCCATAGCCCTAGCAGAGGAGGTCATGCAGGGGCACAGTAAAAACGGCCTACTTTGGGTTACAGCAGAGAGGAGAATTCTTAAAAATGGCACTACTAAAGACACCCGTCCATTGACTTCCTTCACTTCTTTGTGGGATTATTTGTAAAAGTTCTCACACACCAATTTTCCAAACTGCCCTGACCATTTGGAGAGACAAAGTGCTGAATAGAACACGAGAAAATGAGTAGCTTTGTAAGACCCAGGGTAGGAATTGTCTCCCACAGATTCCCCATGGATGCATCTACTGTGCAGCACTCCTAACACAACCCAGCTCCCATTTTTCCACAAGGGCTCTTACAGTGAACACAAGAATTGAAAGATCTGGGTGTTGCATGAACTAAAACCATGGGGGAGGAGATCCATCAGCCCCATTCTGTATTTATCCTTTTCTCTCTTGCTTCCTGTGCTTCCTAAAAAATCCCACAGGGTATCATCTCCACAGCTTTGAATTTTTAACCATAAGAACAAGCCCCCCGCTGTCCCAGAACCCTTAATAATGTCACTACTTGGACAGCTTTCCTGGTGGTAAAGCATGCACATACAACCTGGGAGTCAGGCAGATTTTGATCCCTTGAATCTTATTACAGACAGTACTACACACATCCAAACTCACACCAGGGCAAAACCCAGGTACAGGCTGCCCCCTGCTTATCATCCCCATGTCCCAGTCCCACAGCTCAGATGTGGGGTGGGTGTGACAGGGCCACAGGACTTGTGTTCCCCTGTCTGTGCACAGGGATGGCACAGGGAGCACTTCCTGCTCAGCTAAATGCAGGCAGAAGAGTTTTTGTAAGTGTGAGGCCTCACTGCTGGAATTTTCCAAATTAATGTCTTCTGTGGGTGGAAAGCTGTAGTATCTTGAGAAAGGTCTTAATCTGTCAAAGGACATGGAAGGAAGACCCATTTTTTCAGGAAATTATGGAGCTCAGAGAGACTGTGGACTAGTGACACATTGTCTTATGGCATGCAAAATACACCTGTCTCACCAGGGTCTTCCAAGAGCAGCTTTGGACCACCTCCAAAGCCTGGAGCAGCACAAAAAGCACTTGAATTTCCAGTGTTGGAAACACCCGTAATACAAGAAACAGGTCCATAGGTCATAAAGAGTTTGTTGCATTTTCATTTTCACCTGGGATTTTCCCTTCAAAGGGTGAGTGCGTAGAGCTGTTCTATCCATGCTGACTCCCAAGTGCATGCTTCAGTATGGAGGGAATAAATAAGCAGTAGGTGAATAAAACCCCTGCCCTACACTATGAGCCGTGGCGTACCTGGCACAATGTGCAAGACAGCAGCTTTATCAACTTGCTTACCAAAATAGATCAAATGTTGGAAATACAAGAGGAACTGGAAGGGACATTGATGTCTACCACTAAAATTGTGGAGGGGCAGTACTCTAAAAGGCCAGTAAGGTTAGTAGGTAGGTAGGCATGAAAAGAAGAATGGGAAAACATTAAAACTATATCCCAGTTAAAGAGGTAAAACATTCAGACTGAGGCACCAATGATCTCATTAATTCCATTGTCAAAGGCTTGGAAAAGATAACACATTTTTGTTAGACAAATCAGTACGCTGCACTCAAGGGGTCACAGTTTTGGGTATAAGAAACTTCACACATGGTTAAATACCTCTGTGAACATTTCACGTAATTTTCTGGGATGAAAATTATCAACCTTAAAATCATGTTAGAGTAAAAACTTACTGGTTTTCCTATATGTACTGAGAGGCAAAGGTTTCTGTGGACAGGAAAGAGTGGCTCCTACCTTTCTGTGTACAGACAATGGGAGGACACTTAGTGAGCATTATTCACTAAAGCACAGGTACAGTCTCAATCATTCTAACAGAAACCCACCCATTCCCAGACCTATAGTGCTTACTCACAAGCCAGCATTTAGATATGCAAATAACAACATATTGTTATCAGCAGTTTGTCCAATAATATTTCCTTTGTTTCATCAAAAAGGCGTATCAGTTTTGTGCAGTTGGCAGTGAATATGCAAAGAGGAATTTGAAAAAGCAAGACTAGCCAGAACAGCAGCCTCTGCCAGTCTGATTGCAGGCATTGCTGATGTCAGACGATGCATCAGAAGGTTAGGGTGCTAATGACTTGTTGATGTGTTTGACATTATGCAGCTATCTCTGAGCAGGTATTTTCACAGTAAGTGTTGTTTTTATAGATGTTTGCCTATTACTCACGAGCTGGAAGTTTCAAGGGAAAATTTTGAAAACAAGATAAAAGCTCAAGGGGGCAGGGAAGAAGAAAGAAAACTTGTCTGAACTCTCGCATTACTTAGTCCAAAACAGAAATATTAAATACTATGTCCTTGGTCACAAAAGCCTGTTAAAAAATCAGAAATACTGGACACAAACTCATCTTCTCAGCTACAGTAATAGAGTCATTGAATGGTTTGGGACCTTTAAAGGTCATCTAGTCCAACCCCCTAGCAATGAACAGGGAAGAGTCATTTGGTTGTACTCATGTATACATAATCAGATGCAGTCCTTGAAAAGATGTTAAAATGTATTCAAAAGAGAGGAAAGAATTTGAAGTAATAAATCCAACAAAATTACCATGATGGAATAATCCAGCCAGTTTATCTTTGGGGTTTTTTTTTTTCTGTCTGTCTTTCCTTTGGAGATTTGCGAGACCATTTTTAGAGCCTAATTAACTTTTTGCATGAAGATGAAGTCCTTTCATTTTGGAGAATTAATCACATTTCATCTGCAGACACTAGCCATTATAACAAATCTGTCTGTCCACTGTAACAGCAGGATTATGAAAAAATAAATGGAAAGTGACATTCACATTAGCCTAAGAGTGTTTTTGGCAGTCATCAACTGGCTTTTCTAGTTACAATGACTTTAACCCATCATCACCTTTTCATTACAAGTACCTGAGCAGAGGAGTAGGTTAGGCTGCCAGGCAGCTTTTTCAGGCATTTATTGTGGCAGCAATGTTTATGTTTGAAATTATCAAGCCCCTTCTGAGTGAGTTGTTGTCTTAAACACAGAGTTTCATGCTGTCAGCTAGAGACCAGCTGTGTGGGGTGGTGTCAGAGTCAATGTACTTTAGGCACAGAGGAGTGCAGAGTCGATTGCAAATGGGGGATTCACAAATGCATTTTGGGCTGCATATCCAGAGAACTTTGTTCCAGGAGTGAAGGTGCTGGAAGAAACATTCTCACAAGGCACTTTGCATGTGTGTATCTGTATAAGAAGGCAACTGAGCAAGAATACAAGTGCAGTGAAATATGTCTAAGTAAGGGGGGCAGGGGGTGAATGGAGGAAGGTGGAGGGGGAAAGAACAAGTTCTCTGTAGATAAGAGGATTAAGAACTATGGAAAATATTTCCATAACCATGCCAAAGAAAAAGAGATACATTGTTGTATTTTGCACTTCAGCCAGAAGTGCAATCAGTGCCTTGCAGAATACATGCAGGAATATGGCTGCCTAGGAGAGTATGTGTTCTGGGGTGATCCATATCAGCTAAATAAAGGTAATTAAAGATATAAAGGACTGAAGCAGTAAAAACAGGACTGAGCTATTTAACCAAGTGTGACAGCTTTGCATGACTGATTATTCATGAACTACTCCTAGGCAGTTAAGAAACACAAAATGTGATTCATTATCTCTAGAAAGAAAACAAGCTATTTATTAAGAAATCTAACTTCGTGGTGCTCCTAAAACTAGTATAAATATTTGAATTTCTGTCTATAAAATTTCTCAAAAACAAGAATAACCCATTCACTCATTCACATAAGGCACATACGTATACCTCCATCAATTTCTTAGCTGGCAGTTAGCAGGTAGGCATGAATATATGCAATGCAAATGCATATCCCAAATGCCTCATGCAATTAGTTATTATTTCTACCTAGTTCTTACCATGTATTTTTATGGAGATCAACTCTATCAAGTAAGAAATGCTAAATCAGCTGGCCTTTATGAAAGGGAAATGATCCACCGTGTTATCCTCTGATCAGGCTGAAAGCTCAACTCTTCCCAGGTTTGTAATTGTGCAGTACACTAAATTATGATCATAAAGTGTATTAAAAACTCTTCATTAACTCTTCACATGCAGTAATTTCAGCTCATTCACTTCATTAGTTAGCTGCTAATACTGGGTGCACTGTAAGCACATGTACGTGGGGGGGGTTAATGTGAGAGCCAATACAACACCATGAATTACCAGCTCATTCATTGCTCAGCACCTAGAAAATCCCTAATTACAGCTCACAAGCTCATAATGAACCAAACATATATAATTCTATGGAATGATCTGTTAACAAAAAAACCCTTACACTAATTCTTGTTTATTCATCTAGGCATCACAGCTGGATAAGAGATAAGTGCTCATTTACATGTCATTTGGGCTTTTTGGAGGTTTTTTGGGTTTTGTTTTTGGGTTTTTTTGTTTGTATTTTTGTTTTTTGTTTTGTTTTGTTTTTTACAATTCTCCTGCCCTTTCTGCTGCTAAGCGTGACTGTTTCTCTAGGTTTGTTGGAATTTTTTTTTAACTGATGAGGTAGTATATAAATATATATTATAAGGAGTCATGCCAGTATAAGCATGCTTTATTATGAGCCTGCTTAAATTAAACATAAAACAAACACCAGGAAATTGCTATCAAAGGTATTTGCCATAAAATAATGTAGCTTGACTATTGAGTGCTGTAACTGGATATTGCTACAATTGCCAGAGCATTTGCAGTTGAAATATGTTGGTATTATATGGAAGGAATTTTCCTGGAATGTCCACCTCAATCAACCAGTAAGTTTCACAGGCTAAAAACTTCAAACAGTTTTTCCTTCAGGTCAAAATAAAAGAACAACTTCTTCAGTATCACCTTTAGAATTACTGTGTTTTAGTAAGGTTTTCCTTCATCCTATGCAACTCTTACTGAAGAAGAAAAATAAGATATTTTATAAAAGCACCAAAAAAACCCCAACCCTACCTCTAAACCCCCGTCACATTGATTTCTACCATTGTTTTCCACCTCATTTCTTTGCTTCAGTAATTCATTAATAATTTATAGTAATATTCTTATTGTTCTATTTTGATTACAACTACAAAGTTTCCAGGAACAAAACAAAGCTTATATTAAAAAAATACTTTATATCATGTGAATACGGAAATTACTTTCAGAAATGGTGTGGCCTTATATAAGGTTGCTGCTATGTCTGACTCCACTGCAGCCTTACTCACTTTTCTTTGCCACCAATTAATACTTGCAGCTAAAAGAAAGGGACAGATTTTGCAAGGAATCTGCAACGTAATGTTTAGCTTTCTCTCCTTTCACTGGCTAAAGTTTTGTTCCTCTTATTATAGCCTGAGGATAAATAGTCATAATAACGGCATATATTCTCATTTTCCTCATGGAAATTTTGTGGAATTTAATGTCTAACCTTTCTGTAAAGACTTTAAAACCCCTATGCAGCTCTGCTACAGCAATATTCCTCTTTAAGGATCATTGGGGTGAATTACAACATCCTACTAAAAAAAAAAATTTATTTATGTATGACATGAAAATATTTTTACTGGACTTTGCAGGATTTCCTCCCGTCATCTGTTCAAGATGACTTATCCACAGACATTAAATGCAGTTTTGAATCCATGTCCTTGGATGTACTAACAGCTGTAACACAGTGTAAATAAAATAAAGGCAGACCACTTCCAGAAAAACATGCGTAGTTATGCAAAACATAAATTAATGTTATGCATATGGGATTAGATATGGAAGATACTTGTGGAGGCTGTCTATGCTGCCTCTCTATTTGTGAAGGCTTGTAACCTCTAGAGACAAATGTAGCCAAAACCAAGGACAGTACCTGTGGTTTCATGTGGTGCCTATCACTGGACAACAGAACATCTTGTTTTCTGAGCACCTGCTCTGCACTATCCTCCAAACCTGCTTTGTTTCAAGAGATCTTTGTAATACTAGAACAATTAGCCTCAGTGTTTTTATACTGCAACATCATCAGCCCAAGAGAGGAAGATACATGATGCAAATGATGACCTGAGGACTCGGGAATTTAATATGCAAAAACACCACATGCAAACTTCAGTGGGTAGAGATCCTTTGTAATATGTATGAGTGCTGGGTTTAGAGCAAGATGGAGTGATCTTGCTGGAATAAATCATTGCGTAAGTGTGGAACATCCTCCACTGACCTTCTGCATTCAGACAGCCTGGCTCTGAACATGCAACACTGACCCCAAAATTACTATGTGGATAGTCACAAATACTCTGGAAGAAAGCCAGTGGTCTGGGTTTTAGCTGGAGTCTAGGAATTTAGGCTATATGATATAAACGTTTTCATTTCATGATAAAAAGTGTTTGTGGCATCTAATAAACTCATTATCTGGTTCATGTAGGTACTCACTGCTGTTATTATTCTTGTGGTTAATAGTAGCAGTCCTAATAACAATCTGCCAGTCTTAGCAGAGACTGGGCTTTGTGGAAGAAAAAAAAAATGGGGAGAACAAGTCTCAAAGGATTTATACTGGAAATAAAAATTCAAAATCTGTTTATTTATTTATCTGAAGGGGTCATATGTCACTGCCACACTCTTAAGGCAGAGTAGCATAAAACAAAAGCAAAAAAGCAGCTAGTTTGTCTTTATCAGCATACGACCTGGAGAGTGCACAAAGCTGACACTCTGCCTTTTCTCTGCCCCTGTTGCAGGGCAATAACAGTCAGACAGGTGTGGCAGCCCATCATGCTGTTAATCTCTTTTATCAGCCCAGCATGAATGCATAGAGCTCATGAATCAGAGTCCAAAGGGTGGATGTGAGAGAATTATCTTGCTGCTACCTGGAGAAATGAAGGTGGCATTTCTCCTGTAAGCAGGACCATTTAATCCATGCTGCTCCTTGCCGTCCAGACTACAGGGGCCTTCTTGGCTGGGAAAAAGAAGGAGCAGAATAAGTTCAGCACTGCTAGGACAAGGAGCCATCTACTTGAGAGAGGAAAAGAATCTCAAATTCTCATTATAAAGGTAAAAACCACAGTGCTGCAAGCTCACAAAGGGCTCAGCTAAATAGGCAACTTTCAGCCTGGGGTGCCCTAAGGGCCAGGTGGTTTTGTCACCCCTGCTTCCGTAGGATAGAAAAGCCCATTCATTTTGCAGTTCCTGCCATGATGTCCCTGCAGGCAAACTAAACTCTGCGGTCCCCAGGACCATTGGACTGCCTCTCTCCATGCAGACTTCTAGCAGGGAGCAGCCCATCCTAAAACATGCTGGGAACTGCTGGAAAAGTGTGCCAGGGATGTTGTGAAAGTGTAATGGCATAAACTAGCAAGTAAGGAGTGTTTCTTCATTGATCAATTTAGCAGCTCAGATATAACCACAGAGGCCATATGTATTTAGTTCCCATCAGAGCTTCCCAGAATGATTATATCCAAGTGCCAGCTCTGTGCGGAATGGACCAAATCCATCTCTGCTGACACATCATTCTTTTCAGGAGAATTATAGGGATTTGTGTAGATATGAGAAACCTTACTGGCTTGAACTCTCCCAGTTCTTGAGACTTTACTGGAAATATCGACTGGGAAAGAGACCAGATACTGGAAAATATTTCATAATTCTCTCCCCCAGCCTGGGTTAGATGTGCTTTCTGATGGGCTCCAGACAGAACTTTACTTTTTGCTTTTTTATCATTTTGTTTCAGCTTGAAATTAAAACCAAAAAGAAAAAAAAAAGGTTTACTCATAGAAACAGATGAATACATAATGCTTGAATGGGTAAAGGAAAGGGGAATTTTTCTTTTAACCAACTCACCAAAATTAATTTTGCAGTGAAATTTTTCTTCCCTCAATTGTGACTTTCCTTCTTCAATTGAATTTACACTGAAATAACACTCTTAATCCCCAAGAAGCATCAATATTTTTGCTGTAAAGCATTGCTCAACTTGTGGTATGGACTAATGCCATGCATTAGCCATGAAGCAAGGTTTGACGTAACTAAAGAACATCAAGTACAATACCACGTTTTATCAAAACCAAACAGCAGAACAATGCACACAAGGCTCTCACAAATATACCAGACCCATCAGATTTCAATCTGATAAAGTCAATACAGAGAAGAAATATAGGGTACAGTCAGTCTTCATTAACACAGGACTAGGCACAGCAGTTCCACTCTCCCTCTGCAGCATGCCCTTAACCCAACAGACAGGGGGATCAGCCTCTTAGGCTGAAGTATTGGGAGTTTGGATTTCAAAGACCTGTGTTTTTCCACCAGAGCTCACATCCCTCAGAAATGCCCTGGAAGGGACTTGCCCTCCCCCAGGCAGCATTTTGTTTTCCTGGGAGCACCTGTCCAGAGACTTTCAGCAAGGGAGTGACCTCTATCCCCATCTCTGCCTGTAGCTAAAAGGGAGGCACCCACACAGTTAATCAGTTAGCTGGCAGAGCCTTAACATCCATCCTATGGCCTACTGTGGTTTAATGTTTCCCTTGTAAAAAGGAAGAAATGTGTTTAAAAAAAAAATGTGGGGTGCACCACAGTGAAGAACTGGAAAGCAGGAGAGGCTGAGCCCTGGCCACCAGAGCTGAGGCACAGTGGCTCAGCAGCGCCACAGCACAGCCATCCCTCTCCTTCCTGCGCTGGCTGCCAGCACCAGGAGCACCCAGGACACTGGGGGTGCATCCTGAGGGTGCACAGGAGGCAGCACAGTGGGTGCAGACCCCAGCTGCTTTCACCCAGAGCTTGGAGACACAGCTGTGGTTGAATGGAGTGCTGCACAGGCTAATTGCCCAGACGTTTCTCCCATTTCCTGGGAAGGTTTGGCTGTTGGCCACACAAACACAAGTCAAGTGCCACCAATACATGAGCACAGTAAATGGAAGCCACCTTGGGTGCATCTGCATGCCCACCTGGCACACTCTCTTATCACACGGGTTGTCTACCTTGGCAAGATTTGTGCATAAATGTCCATGTGCCTTTCATTGCCCAGCACAGAGGCAAAAGATCTGATCAGATGTTTCAGTTTGTGTGTTCAGGGTGACAAGCAGCACCATGCAAAATTGTGCAAGCCAGTCCAAACACCAGAAACAACATCACCCTTAAAACAGAGATCCACCTAATGATGTAAGAGGCAAACCCTGCTAATTAAGGAGCTACAACAGCCCTGGGCAGCAGGTGAGAAACCACAGGGGATGGATTTCTGCTGCTCTGTGCGCTGTGCACAGGCAGTTCAGCGGAACAGCAGTGCTAATTTTGTGGCCAGCCTGGTTCCACAAAAGCCTTCACCCAGCTTGGTTGCTGTGGATGACCCAGGGCACCTCAACACTACACCCCGACCTGAGTCACAACTGAGCTGAACTTGCTGGCTCTGACATAGGGGAAGCCCCAGAACATCAGAGTTGTTTTCTTAAAAACACAGCTCTTACCAGCATCACTGTGTTCCTCACTCACTTTTTCTACTCATTTTTGGGAAAGATGTATGAGCTGCACCTTGCAGAGGGCCTGACTGCACTGCATAAGCCAGCACAGCTCACGCTGGGGTAGAGCATCCCTCTGATGAACACCAGTGTTGGGCTTACACTCCCTAGAACCTCATCTTCACGGTTTGCATTCTGGCTCATGCCTATGGTGAGGGCCCAGGGGCAGAAGGGATGGAAGGAAAAGCATTGACTCCTGACACTGAAGCTCAAATAACCCACCATTGACACGTTTAATAAAAAAAACACCAAACATCCTGAGTGTTAGGTACATGGTGGTTGAAAAATTTAAGAAGAGAGTGTAGTGCTAAAGTGAAGATAATTAAAGAAGCAAACACTGCTGAAACTCATGTTATGACTAGTTTACAGTAGAGCCAGGGTTTTTCTTAGTCCAGTAAATATCCTGATTTAGACATCAATCCAAACCTCATTTAATGAGATGTATGGAAATACTGCAAAAAGAGCCTGTCAGTTCTTCTGACTTCAAAGAGTTTGAAAGTTATACTGCAGGACTGATTTTCCCCACCATGTTTTCTCTTTCAGTCATGACTGAAGCCGGATAACAGAAAAGGTAGATTCAAATGTTTTTAAAAGGAAGAATTTCTAAACCCTTATTTCACTTGTTATGGGTGAAGATCTAGTCTCCCTGAACAGGTTTGTTCTATAGAGCAACCAAAATTATTTATTTTCTCAAGTCTCATTTTAAAGGGCAGGGAATGAACATTTTGGTTTTTCATTAAAGAAGAAATGCACAGAGACCATAGGCTGCTCTGATTTACGGCTGGGCTGCCTGGTGTATGTTATGGCTTGGATTGACATGAAGCCATTGTGACTTAGAGTAAACTAAATAGGGACCATAAATGGAAAATGTTTAAAAGGCCATTACATAACTGAATAAATGGGCTGAAAAATCTTGTCTGCGTGCCTCTCCCATGCACATTAGCTGGGGATGATGGTTTCACCTGAGATTGAATCTCATCTGTTGCCGCTATATGTATTGCCAGGCTACAGCAAATATTACTAATCACATCTAATTATTTTTTAAAGAACAGGAAAAGAAAACAAATACAATCAGATAGACTGACTCTTTTGCAACTTCACCAAGTTTGCTCTAGCATCATTACATGTAACATAGACAAGAAAATGTCAGATATAAAGAAAATTACCTTTTTTATGTGCAGAAATTGGAGGGGACACCAGGGCACAAAGCTTTGCCTCCCAGGCACTTGGCTCAGCACTCACATTTCAAAGTAACCATTGGGTTATGCTACCAGCCACCCATGGAGAAGCCAAGCATTTTGCAGCTCACATGGAAGGAAGTGCTGGGTCAGAACACAAGGAACTGAGAAAGAAAGCCATCAGCTATGCTTTCTGCCCAAAGCTGTGCCCTGTCACCTCTGGGAGCATGCATGACTACATCCTGTAAACCAAGGGAAACAAAGTCACTGCAGGAAAAAACTGCAGCTACTTTTGGCTACTTGATTCAAAGCAACCACAGCATTGCTGAGCAAGCACCTGGGGGAGAGGGACAAGCTTGTGTGACCAACAGGGACTCTGCCATGGCACCAGCAAGTGCCCAGCCTCCACCAGGCACTGATTCACTGCCGGGATATTGTTCAGAGGCATTGGAAAGGCCACAGAGATACTAGTGTTATTCCTGGGCAGCTCCCCAGTGACCTGCACTTGTTTTCCCAAGTCTTTCCTTCAAGCCTTTAAAAAGCAGTGGTTTGCTGGTATTTTCTTGGGAAAACCTCTCAAGATCACTTGTGTTTATTTATAGAATTCTTCCACTGCTTCAACTACCTCAAAAATTTCACCCATCTGCCAGGTTTTTGTTTAGACTGTATTCTTCTATATGATTAACAGAATGTATTGGATTAACAGAAACAAGCCACAGGAATGTCTTCAGCCTGGTGCTGCCTATGTGGCCTGGGACAGTCCCTGTTCTCCCCTGTGCCAAGGCACAGATCTGCCCTCAGATCTGCTGTTCTTCACTAGGCCAGGCTCACATGATGGGTGCTGTGATGAAGGTTGTGAGGTGCTCAGTTACCAACAAGTGCCATTTAGGGATGTTTTTTGCTTTAAGTTCAAGTATCCAAGTGCATTGCCCAGAATCTCTGTGCACCCCTTCTAGTCACCTTCTGGGAAGGGCTTAATGTTTCTCCATCAGTTGTGATGACTGATTCTCCATGTGCCTCTACAACTTCACCTTACAACAACAAAGTAAATCTGTTATCAGCTAATAATTAAATAAATATTAGTCTAAGGTACTTAATATGAATGCAAAGAGCTGTTTGTGAAGATTTCTCCCATAACCAACTTGGAATGCCTCTTGATTTTTATTTTTCCTGACATCTTCGTTTCATTGACAAATTCAACTGAAATGCAGACTGAAAAGTTATATCACATCCTAGATTCTGTAAATAAATGAGAAAACTCTAAGTGAGAGAAGTTCCCAGTTTCTCTGCCACAGTGATTTTACAAAGCTCTCAAAACACGGCTGAGCTATTTGGTATGTCAAGAGGCAATCCTATTGATTCATGGTTAACAAATTGCCCTCTTTCCAGAGAATCAAGATCAAAGTGTGTTTCTGTTAGAAATTTAAAACCTTGATGGGGGTTGGATAACTGAGCAGTGAGTAATTGAGATGTGGAATCTTTCATCTGCAGCAGCCAACTCCTGTTCACAACGACTAAAACTTCTTGCTGGATGGTGCCTATCATCCCTGGTGTACAAAGGTGGTGCCTAACAGGACTGCCATCTCCTGCACCATCTCTCCAACCCTCCTCCTGTATCCTGCAGTCGAGAAGGTGTGAGGCAGGCGCTGATTTTAAAATTACAAAACCTACAGAGAAGCATAAGCAAAATTTTACCTTAACAGTTTCTGGAAATAAAATATTTCATGCTAAAATATCATGACTGCCTCTGGTCTCAAGGAGGGGAGGACAGAGTTATTCACAAGCTACAGATTTTTTTTCCCAGGATGATTGAAATCTTCAGAGAGTCTCAAAGCTGTGAGTACCATAACTACAAGCAGATTGTTCTGCTACCTTTCTTACACTGCTGAAATCAACAGTCTACCCATGAATTGAAACATCAGTTCTTTGAGAAATTATATATTTGTGATAGCTCTGCTTTCTTTTATCTTTTAAATGCTTTTCATTGACCTTTTAGGGTTTCTGTAACTTTTTTTCCCCCAAGAGTGAGCATATGCAAATTATTTTTCTGCTCTATTTCCCTCATTAGTAATATGTAACTTCACAGGCTTGTGTGTTTAAATGCACACCTATAGCATAGCTTGTGGTCAAGATGCCAAGTCTTCATTCACATGCATTTAATTTCCTGGGATGAAATGCTGATTCAAGTGGACTTAATAAAGAAGTAAATAATTTAAGCATGGAAATGAAGCTGTTGCATGTGAGAGATCTTCTCCAGTCATCTCACCAGTGCATACCAATGGTGCAGTTTAATCTCTACATCTTTTGTTTGGTCTGATTAGGCATATCCCAGCTCCTATTAGGCATCAGGAAGAGAGCAAGTCATCCTCAGAAGTTAGCAGCCTGAGACTCAGACTTTGCTTCCTGATATATCCAAGCTCAACATCATTTCATGTACCTGAGGACGACAGTACCAAGTGCCAAATCCATTTTGCTGTGGTCTGGCAAGTGCAGTAAGATGTTTCCCTCTTGTTAACTCTTAGGTCATTGTCTCTCTTTTGATTTTGCATTGGAATTCTCCAAATGTCAAGGCAGAGAGAGTCTTGTTCTAGGGAATAGAATTAACTTAGTAGTGCTAAGTAAATTAGTCATTAGCACTTATCTGTTGTTGCTACAAACTGATCTGATCTGACACCACAGCCGGCAAAGGCTTGCTCTTTCTTTGCATAGGATTTTTACTCTCCCTGCAGTGTCGTGCAGAGTGTGCTGCTGATCTGCAATGTTTGTCTGCTGACTCTCCCAACACAGGCATTGCACATCCTGCATGTCTCAAACCCACATGCAAACAGGAAAACTGTTCATTCGCTACAGACATCCCTCAGATAATCAATCTTAGTAGGCTGCAGCCAGCCTTTTGCTCCTACATAGCAAGTATAACTCAGCTTAGAAGATTGACACCAATGCATTTTGTTCCTATCAGCTGCATGGCTAGATCTCCTTTCCTTGTTGCTGTGTTGATAGTGATATGGAAGTTCAATGGTAAGATTGCTCAGCTTTTCTCTTTAGCTGAGAACTCAGCTGAAGACTAAAACTGAAGAACGAAACCAGAGAACGAAACTGTTGCAAAAGAGATGACCTACAGGTGAAAGAAAAAAAAAATAGCACAGACTCCTTTAACTTGTTCTGTTTCTTTTGAAACAGATTATACATATTCACTTTTCACTGGGTGTCTACCATTGGTCAACAAGAAGAATGGGATTGGCTAAAAGTTTCAATTTTCATGAAACAAAAGCCAACTAGACAGGCTGATTAACTGGATGGATGATCTTTTCTGTCAAACCAGAAATATCTATATTACCTTTCATATTTTAAGGTTTAGAATTTTTTTTTTCCTAAAAAATAAACAACATTTATTTTCTAACACTTTCAGCAAAAGCATTTCAGTAGAAATGAGAGTGCTTCATGACAGCTAAATGAAAGGAAAGGACAATCCCAGTGCAGCTGCTTGCATCTGGCAGATGCGTTTGCATTCAGGATCTATTCATACATCATTGAGAAAGTTGATTCAGCTCAAGTCTACACAGGCATGTACATAAGCATCTCAAAAACATCAACTAGAGACTGGAATTCTTTTGTATACATAAATGGTGTGAGGATTTACTTCTGTTTCTGACAAAACTATTTTGAAGACAGGATTGAAAGGTATTTTAAGATACTGCAGGAAGATGACTGATGAAATTGTGTTTTATGCATACAGGGAATTTTTTGTCGTATCTTTTTGTGGATAGGAGGGCAGTTCTCTGCAGCACATGATGCTGTCAGTGTAGCAGTATAGACCAATCTAGGTTAATGTTCCCCACAATCTAACGAGAACAACAACCCCTCAATTTCTTTTAACATTTGAACTTTCATTATCACTCATCTGCAGGGAAACAGAACACAGTAAACAATTTCCTAACAGGTTAGAAAGGTGAGGCTCAAATATGACTCAGAGTAGGTCATTGTGAGCTGTTCTCCCACTTGTCCTCTGCAGCCAGTTTGAATATTGCACATATTTGAATTTAAAAGTTTTGTCCACATGCTACTATTTTGTCCAAGAAATGCCTATAATTTCTCACAAAATATAGAAAAAGTGGCCAAATGCAATGATGAAATCCTTACAAAATTCAACTTTATGAACTGTCAAGGCATGTAGTTTGGTCAGAAGATTTTGAAAAAATATTTTTTTCATGGAGACATTCATGTTTTATCGAAGCTTACATGATTCACAAAGACATGTTGCAGAGTCATAAAAAGCCAAGCTGGAAAAGATCTGAGATTATGCCAGTTCATCTCTCACCCAAAAGAAAGATCAACTGCACTTATGTAATTCCCCAAGATGTTGGTCTAACTTGTTCTTACGTATGTCTGCTGTTGGGATTCCTATCCACACAATCACGAATCTCTTGCATACATGTAACCCAAATTTCATTCATTATAGTTTTGGCTTGTTATTTCTCATTTTTTCTCGCTAATAACAGGAAAAGATTCTTTTTTTTTCTCGCAACTTTTTACATGTTTGAAGACTGCTACCATTCTTCTGTAAAATAATCCTGGTTTTCCAGACTTTCTTCATAAAACATCTTTATTAGCTCTCTAGTCCTTGCTGCACTACCAGGCAACTGATTTTGTTTGGCTTTTTATTTTCAATTTTAAAAGATGTACAGTGTCCAAAGCCAAACTTGTTGCTGTATCTAAAGCTAGTCCTACTTCTGCTGAGTAGGCTGGAAGGGCAGTGTTATTATCTCACAGCTGTCACACCTATTTATATGTTCTCATCCATTTTTCCACAGAAGCATGGCACTGCCAACTTGTTTATAACCAGTGATCCACTGCAACACTGCATTCCTTCTTTTTACAAAATAACCATCCAATAAGTCATTTACCACCTCATATTTGTGCAACTTGCATATTTGTGCAACATATTGAGCCATTGCTCTTGCTTTTGTTTGTCTGGAACGGCCTTTAACTTATTTACTTATCACTTTTTTAGTGTATCACCAGTGTTCTGAATTTTCATTCTTTTCTTCAAAGGGCTGGCTGGCATGACCTACAAACTCAGCAAACTGACTCTGTTTCCTCATAAGCAAAGTCATTAATGAAAATACTGAATAGTACTTGGCCCATGAAAGATCACAGTGGGGAGTCACATTTAATTCAACTTAGTTTGACAGTGAATCACTAATAGCCACTTCTGGAGTACAATTTTGCAACTACTTTGAGCACAGTTTAGAGTAATTTCATTAGGATCCTGTTTTCATACTTTGTTTATGAAAGTATCTATGAAGCAGTCAGAAGCCTAGCACAGTAAACCTAACATGTTCTCTCTCCTGTTTATAAAGAAATGTCAGCCTGTCATGCTAACATAGCATAAAAGTCATTGGGATTGTCCTTGGAGATCCATTGTGGCTTTACACATGTTCTGCAAATAGAGTATAGGTAGCAATTTTGGAGAAGCTGAAGTTACACTTTCTGACCTACATTTGACTTGGTCCTCTTCTCCATCCCCTTTTACAGTACAGTTTCTGTATTTACATTTTCTGTTTATCATAGCTCTGATTTTCTCTTTTGAACACACTGTTAACAACTCAAAGATCTCCTCAAACACCTTCCCAAACCATTTGAACAGATTTTGGAAAGACCTGCTGACTTGAAACATTCAGTTCATATGCTTTTAGCATTCCATTCTGAGATGTCATTTTTTTTCTCTGACCTTAATTTGTGTGGGCATGTTGATCAGGAGTCCAACCAAATTTCCAGTGGGAAAGTTTCAAAAGGCTCTCAGATAGGTACAGGGGAGAAAGGAAAAATAAAAGAAACCTATTCCAAACTAAAAAATAGGTGGTTTTTATATTGTAGTATATTTTTAAAATACCTTTCATTGTTTTTTAAAAAAATAGTATGCTAAAATTTTAGAAATTGTAAGTCATGGCTGCTTTTATTATTTGCAAAATGCCTTTTGGATAAAAAATAAGCATAAAACCTACCCAACACAAAAAAACATTGTGATTGATTTAAGAACCTAGTATTTCTTTCCTGTTTTTTTCCTGAGACATGCATCAAGAAAAATCTACTAGCATAAATTTTCCACTTGCATACCATGCTCAGTACCTAGGCTATAGTTTGTACATAATGAAATAAGACTGACAGGCCCAAAGTAGAGTTAAAAACTTATGAGCAAAAAACTTCAGAGACCATTACCTGAGCTGTGTCATCTGCGGGTTATACTGGGTCCCTGTGGCAAACTATTGCTTTCCCCATATTAGAGCAGAAAATAAAGCTTCAAAATAAAGCAAAAGGCACTGCAGAAACAGTCTTTTCAAATATATCACACTCCAGAAATAACTCAGCAAGAAGAGGTGCTGCAGCTGCATCTCCCACGTACATACTTGTCATAAGCCAGCTTTGTGCTTCAGGTGCAATTACCTGAAGCACTGAGAAAGATCTGTGTCTGAATACAACACGGCACAGAGATGAACTGCAGAGTCTTTGCCTGAAATGGTTGACACCATCCACTACACGATCTCTCCAAGTGACCGAAACCAAAACAGTTCTTTTTATATTCCTGTGCACACAACAAAGTCCCTTAATAAGTAATCACACAGCACTTCATAGAGGTACGAGCATACCACTATCAAAAGCAGAATTTAGCAGAAAAGCATTTGCAATTACACTAAAGAAAATAAGAATGTAGCCTCCAACTCCATTATCTCGAAACAATATCCAGAGGGAAAAAAAACAGACTTTGCCAGTGAGAAAATGAGAGAACACATCGTGAAGTGATTGGCAAGTTTGGACACCATATATAGGACAATTTCTCTGGGAACCCACTCATACATGAATCACGTGTGAGACAGATGGGTCATGGGTACATTTCCACATGCAGGTAATGATCCAGGTCATAGTTAGGATTTATGCTTTATTGCATTTGGTAGATTAAAAACAACATACTCCAGGACATCTCAAGATAGTAAAACTTGAACTTTCTCAATGCTATCCCTTTCCACTGCAGTGAGTGTACCTGTCTTTTCACCAGGACACAGCAGGAAGGGGAGGATGGGCACTGTTACTGCAGTATCTCAACCTCCCCAGCTATAAAGAGATCTCTCTTCCACTTCACAAACATTTGGACCATAGACCTCATAGTATGTCAAGCTCCGTAAGTAGGATATAAAAGGATACTTGTTGGTTTCTTGCTTCAAATAAACCCATAAACTTACTCTAAGTCATATTTTCTTTCCTAACTTTTCCTGGATGGAAGTAGCAGCATCTACTTCTCACAGGGTAGCTTCCATCTCCCCTTGTCCACCACCTGAGGCAGAGAAACAGTGCTCTCTCCACATCACCTCTGTGCCCATGCTCATGTGTGCAGAACAGATGTCTGGCCTGGACACCACACCCAAAACCAAATTTGTAGTTGCTGCTCAGCATTAGGAAGGAGATGCATTTTTCTGTTTCATTCCTTTGGGCAGATGTGTAAGCCCTGGGAATAATCTAGCCAAAAGAAACTGTCTGCAACCAAGCCTTTGCAAGGGTGTGATGATCCACTCCACTTGTGGTTTCTTAGGGGTTTTTTTTTCAACCAAGCGTTTTCAATGGGCTGAAGAAAGAAGGTGTGGGAACTGGCAGAGGAACTGAGCTGTGTGGGTTGATTATAGAGTATTAATATATATATATATATATATATATATATATATATATATATATATATATATATATATTTACAAGTGTATCAGGTGAACACAAATAGCACAATTCCAGAAGTTTGAAATGAAAAAAATACATAACGGGTCACAGCTATCCTATCCCTCTGCGGGCACAAGATTGTTATCTGCAGTTTATTTTCCATCTTCATTTTTCATGGGATAGGTGATTGCTCACTGCCTCTGAAAATCAGGCCCCTACTGGTGCTCAGTGATGGGGCCTCAGCCACTTCCCTTAGGAGAGATGAGGTAACTGTTCTCAGATATTAATAGGCAAATGCAGCATCCAGAGTTCAAAAGGACTTGATGCATCATACTGCAATTCTAGTCAGAACAGTTAAAACATTTTCTGACTCTGATGGTGCACTGTAGAATACTGAGCACAGAGCAGCTCTGCAGACCAAGCACCTCCAGTTACTCAACCCGCCCTTCAGAAGTACAAATTACATAGTCAAGAAGTAATTTCCAAAATTCATTTTCACAGTTTCTCCTTTTTAAAATTATATTCCACTACTTATATCTCTTTATCTTGTTGATACAGATAAAAAACACCAACACCCCCCCCCCCCCAATGCCATTTATCAAGTTTGATTCCCTTTCTTCTCTTACTCCCCAGGCATGGATGTCAGAGTTTCAGAGATCCTTGTGACTCATGTGACCTCCTCACCATCGTGTGAGGACACTCACTAGTAGGAGGTGACTTTCTCAAGCAAATACCCTGTGTTACTGACTCCCCAGAAAACTCAGCTGTGTCGCTTGGCAGAGGAAGTTTGCAAGACCCCTGTATTGCCACATTTTGTGTTAGGAGAGTTTCATGCCCCGATTTCACTGGTCCCTGGAGATCTGTGCTTTGCTAAGCACACAGAAACACTCTTAAGGCCAGAGAAACATCATCACAAAAGTAAAACATAAAATTATCTCATTAACATACAAAATTAAAATAAAGGTATTGCTAATTTAAATATTTACACACATCATAGGTTCTCACACACATGCACAGGAATTTTCTCCATGAAATAGATGTTCACTTGAGGTTTCACAAATTGGCTTACACTGATCTAACTGAAAGAGTTACTGAAGGGGTAGAAAGTCATCTCCCACTCCTGTTCCTCTGACTGCAGGTTTCCAAATGCTTCCTTGAGTTGGGACTAATGATCCAGAGGCCTCAGCATATGGAGATGTAACAAAAAGACTTACCCTTTTTCATTTCAGAATAACTTCTGGATCTGGCAGTGCTGGTACAAACACTAGACAACCAACAGACACAGAAAAGCAAGATGAGGGAATCAGAGATGCCCTTTCAGCAGGATTTCAAGTCAGCTTGAACAGGCTGTGACTATTATCTGCAATCAAGCTCAAGGTGTTTCACATGTAGGATGAGCTGGGACATATGTTTGTGATAAGGCTGAATTTCCAGCCTTGCCTTTCTCCAAGCTGAGGAAAGGCTTGCTGGTGTACACCCTTTTTGGGGTGGGGGATCTGCTTAAAGCGTCTGCGGCCACAGGTCCTCAGTAACTCTTAATCTTGATATCCAAACAAAATATGAGTTTTTAATAGCTCTTTCACAGTGTTGCTGGTTTTTACAGTGTGACTTCTTTTTCTGAAACATAAAGAGTCTTTAAAAACGCTGATGACCCTTGGGCGTAGCTGCATGGAGTTATTATCTTGTGAAACCATTTATTTAAGGTGACAGCAAAGCTTATTAGCTGGCTTTGTTCTTAACTTGAGTATAAACAAATGGGTTATCCATGCATAGTGAATTAAATTCTTTCTACACACCAGGAAAAAAAATGTTTTAACACCACCACATAATTTTTCATTGTACATGTATTTAAAAATTACATCAGATGAAAAGTCTGGGGAGGTAGGAGGGTGAAGTGTGTGTGTGCCTTACAGTGGCAGTAAAGTAAAAAATTGGATTAGCTTTATCATCAAACACTAAACTTTCTTGAAAGTAAATAGAACTTTTATAAACCCTTCATCTCCAAACCTACTGGAAAAGTAAAGTGTCCATAAGGCAAATGTGATTGCGTGACAGTTGCTGGGTATGCTATGTGTCCCCGTGCAGAGTGCCCTTCTACATGAAATGCCTCCTGGCATGTCAGTGCTTTCAGTCTGAACATGCTGAAATCTTTCACTCATAAACTATAAAATACTGAAAAATACTGGTTTGGCATGAATAACTGATGAATCATCGGCATTTGTAATTGTTTGGGGGTATGGAGGTAGTCTTGGCTTATTTGTATTCTGATTTCACATGAGAACATTGATATGAAACAGCAGTAATTGAATCTGATAAGCTCTGGTGAGCCTTTCCCCAGGAGAGGAGGTATGATTTAGAGAGAGATACAGGAGTACAGATGGAATTCTAGAAGGATGCATAGAGAGTTGCAGGTTGCCTCACATCACAACTCATAGATTTTATACACTCCTAAAATGAGCGATCATCATCTCAGGCAAAGCTAATTACCTGAGACATTTTGATTCTATCTGCTGTGAGCAGGATGAAATTCAAGGTGATCTCTCCTTTTTTTTTTTTTTTTTTTAATTAATTGTCTATCTATTTAAGCTTTCTTTGAAAATACAGGGATCTTAGACAGCACAAGATTCCAGTCTGTGAGTATTTGGTGGTGAATTTTGTTTCTCCTTCTGTTGGTGTTTGGGCACAGGCTTCATGGGATGACTGTGTTGAGAAGTACCATATTCCACTGGAGGCTGGGCAAGATCAGACCTGTGTTGTGAGCCTCCATCCTCTCTGAACTTCAGTGACTCCCTAAGAGAGCCCCTGGTTACAGATTTGGGTTCCACTTTGAATTTCCCCACCTTGGCAAATTAATAGACTATAAAGATGTGAACTAGAGCCAAAGGGTTTGGTCTTAGCCCATAAAAGCCAACTCAGAAGACAAACACCTTACATCCCCTTCTAGGGAAAGAGGAGTTTCCATGACTACAACCAGAGATGTTACAATGACACCAATTGGGAAAAGGGGATGTGAGAAAAAAAATGGAGACAGAAGCTGGCAAATAGCAAAACTGGAAAGATTTGAAGAAGGGACAGTCCTCTCTCTCAGACTACTTCAGTATCTCCAGCTGGCAGCTGTGTCTTAGCATCCTCATGGCAGCATCACCTCCAGGAAATTTAGCAGTGTCAGTAATCCTCTGACCTTTCTGCAGCACTCACAAAAGCATTTGGGATGCATTCTTAAAAGTCTTCAGCCTCTCTTTGCCTTGGCACATCTGAGGAATGCAGAGGAAGGTGTACAGCGGCACTAGACCTCAGTACAGAGTGAGTCCTGCAGCCTCCAGAGGCTGCAGCATGAGTTCAAACACAACACTTCCCCTCACCCCTAGGTTGTGATGAGGCCATCCTGCACCGTTCCCTAGTGAACTGGGAAGTACAATAATCCCCCTGCCACACAATGCTGAAGGCTGCATTATTGTCCAAAGCTCTCAAAACACAGACAGGAGCTTTAGAAAGCAGTTTTTAAGGTGTTGTATTCAGCCTGTCAACATACTCAAGTATAAGAAGGAGGCTTTCACAATCTTCATTCTATGAAGGTCTCTTCACCATTCCTACAGAGAGATGGGGAGGGTCCTCTGCAAAATTCACAAGATGTATCACTGATACTGGCATTTATCCCCAATTTCACATTTTGTTCCCAGGCACAGTATAAATGCTATATAAGGAACCAAAAATTTAGAAAGAATAAGCTACAGTTTTGCTATTTGCTTTGAAATACCTGCTATAATAATACAAATCATCCATGTCCTTCTTCATTCCCCCTGTTGATATTGAATCTTATTGCTGAATTTCAAACCAAGATGAAAGCAAGGAGGGTATCACACCATACTGAACACAGAAGGGAGAAATTCTTCAGCAGAAATAATGCTTCAGTCATTTTTCATAATTGAATTTTTTTTAGGTACACAAGATGATGCAGTACACACATTGCTGTAATTTCTTGTTCTTCTAAAAGTTATAATTAAATTTGTAAACACTAATTTATGTTTAATTTTTGCGACCAACCTCTGATGGAAAGACTATAAATAGACTGAGTTGGATGTTATTAATTTTTTTTTGCACATACAGCCTTTGTATTTCCACACGGAACTTTTCATGCCTTAAGACCTGGTCATCGACTCAGTCTCTTCCTCCTGCTTTATTTGTTTCTTTCCCTATTATTTTCTCTAACCCTCAAGGACTGAAGGAGCTAAATATCTGGGGAAACAGTGGTTGTTGGAGAAAATTCTTGGCTTGCACAAAGTTTAGGATTTAGACTGCATTGTACAAAGCTTCATTGGCAAGGGAGCAAATACTGATTACCTATCTTTCCAATTACTGTAACTAACCCATTTATTGGAAGCTATTAGTATTGGTAACCATTAATCACCTTTTTTTTGGTAGTTTCACTTACCAGATTTCACTTTCACCAGATTTCACTTTCACCAGATTTCACTTTCACCAGATTTCACTTATCTGAAGCAATTCTCACTTGTCTTTGATGCAGACATGCACCCAAATTTATATCACATTAAAATGTAGGTAGACTCTGTTTACAGCACTGCTCTTATTTATTCTTAATTTACATAGGATTTGTAAACTGAATTTTGCCTTGAATTTTTATTTCAGGCAGCCTTAAAATGCAGCTGAAAGCTGAAGTTTTCCTCAATTTTAAGGGACAACCAAAGAAGAGTCTTGGTTTGCTTGGGGGTTTTTGTGTATTGGGGGGGGGGGGGAGGGGAGGGTGGAGGGAGTGTGCTTTTTGTTGTTGTTGTTGTTGGGGTTTTTTTTGGGGGGGGAGTTTGATTGTTTGGGGGTGGGGGTTTTTTGTTGTTTGTTTGGGTTGGGTTGGGTTTGTTGGTTTGTTTTTTGTTGGTTTTTTTTGTAGGGGGAGTTTATTAAGTGTGCACTTATTTGCATGTTTCCAAATAATATTCTCATCTGTGTTTGTCTCAAATATTGGCCTGAGCTTGCTTGAAACAAAAGGCCCAGCCATTTACTGGAAAACCAGCTGTGATTATTTCAATCTAAGTCTGAACTTGCCTGAAATCTAGTTCCAGTTCCTTTTGAAACCTAGTTTGGGACTTGCAAGTTCTCAAACTATCTCCACTCTTTTGGGACACTGATTTTGCACACTAAACACGATGTTTGTACCTGTGTTCAAAATTCAAACCCATTCTCCTACTTATGTGGACGTAATATTGGAGCCCCTTTGAAAGTACAGGTTCAAAGACCGACTGATTCAATATAGACTGAACACTCCTAGAGCCACCATCCTCAAACACCCATATGCATCATTTCAAAGGCAAGGGAACCACTCACTTACTTAAAATTATGCACGTTTGCAGATTATAGAGCATGATGGTGTGACTTGTCCTATTGCAGCGAAGCTCCTGATTGAGATTCCAGCCCAACTCCAGACGTGCTGCCACAGCAGCAGGCTTAGCTCTGTGGATCAGACTGGCTGCTCAGCTCATGCTGCCAGCCTGGGACACCCAGCGGGGCACCACAGGGGCTACAGGGTGGCCCCTTGCAGGCCACACACGGCACACACAGCACCCAGCTGGCACAGCCACGGCCCCCAGACTGCAAATGCCACAGGAGTCTGCCTTGACTTGCTTTTAGTTGTAGCTGTTTTCACTTTTTTACTTCAAGCTGCAGAGTAAATCAGGAGAGACGTCCCCTTTTCGTAGCCACCACTTAGGTGGAAAAATAACGTGAAGGACAGGATTTCATCGTTTTAGCTGCTTTGATTTGGTAAAGGAAACGCTCAGTGTGAGTAATGGCATCCTTAATCAGCCGAATTCTTGCACACACTTCAAAATACCTTGAAGTTAAATCAGTGCTGAAGTCAGGCCTTTGTTAAGTTTAGCAGCCAAACAAGAAAGGCAATCTAGCTGCGTTGACATAATCCATTATTTCAGCGAGGCCTGTGAGACATAAAACAGGTTTGGAAACCCAGTATCTTCACAACAGATCGGGTATTCAACATATTAGTAAATTTAAGCTATTGAATTTTCTTCTAGTTACAGCAGACCTTTCATCAATATTGAAATACTCTTCAGTACTGAAAGAATTCACATTAGTCACTTCCAATGACAAGTCATAAAGAAAAGGAAGATAAACATTAATCAAATAATTTCTTTCATGAGTGTTTTATTTGAGTTTATATCATATTCACAAAAATAGAACAGTCTTTAGAAGTATTTTGTGAATACATCGTCTCCAAGCTGAAATTTACAATGGCAATAGTGAAATATCTAACTTGGATTTGTTTCCACACGTAGACATTGAAGATGATGCTGTGAGAAGCAAGCAGGAATTATGCAATGTGCTGCAGAAAGAAAGATGAAAATGTAACTAAACATTTTAATGTTTATGTAGTTCAACAGCCTACATACAGTTTCTCAGGATGTTTTTAGAGCAAGTTGCTCTAATTTTGTGCAGAAAATATTGAGAGTGCTCATGCCAACCCTTTGACATTGTGATTTGCATGTAACTGTATAAATACAATATACTTTCCTATCTAGAGCTTTATACATATGAAAAATTATGGTACAATAAAAATCTATACACATGGTGCTACCAGTTCAGCAGCTGCTAACTTAAAGGATACATCTAAAAATATGATTGCTCAGCCTCTGAAATACAAAATAAAAGAGCAATCAGAAATGCTTTTTGTTTAAATAGCAATTTACATAAAAATTCATCTCTTCATTTTCTCCGTTTGGTTAGGCCTGGTAAAAAGACTCTCTTTGGTTGGTTGCATCTGTCCTTGGCAAGAACTGTAGTTTAAAACAGTCCTTTGTGTTTGTCTTAGGCAAAGGTTAATATATTTGTAAAACAGAGTAAATGTTGGCTGGCTTCTATTCCAACTTTGTGCCATTGTAATGCTGAATGACAAGTACCTACTATACTGCAAAGTTCTGCAGGGTGAAAACAGAAACTTGCATGATTTCCACATGCTGAAAGATGTGACAGTGGAAGATCATTTATACTGTACCCCAACATAAACCACTCTCTCAATTTACACAGTATGCTTCTAAGTACAGTTTTATCTTTCAAAACCTTTAAAAGCAGGTTTAGCTGCTGCTCAGCAACGAAGTGGCGACACGCGTATATCACAAGTTCATTTTATCTCCCAAGAAATTTTGTGAGAGATCTAGAAAGCAAATTCATGAAGTATTACAATCCATTGGTATAAGATATATGCTAACCTGAGATAAGGTACAACTACATTGCAGATCTGTGATGGTATCACTGATCTCAGATTCTCACCCAAGGTGTGGAGGTGGTGTGAAGAGCATAGAGTGAAGGGCTACAAATAACCATCAGGTAGGGGGAAGAAATGGTTTTAGGAGCAAAGTGAAAGTACTCTTCTCATCTGGGGGCCTGATTCTTATTATATGAACTACAAAATGATGGTAAAGGAAGTGAAATGTAGCAAATTAAGCTAAAAAAGGAAATTACTGAGTTGCACAAAAGTAAGCAAGGCTAGCACAGACAGTCAAAAAAAAGCAAAGAGAGATAGACTGAGAGAAAAAAAATGCTTTGAAGTACACAAGCTTATTATTTGATTTGTAAATAAGATGAAGCTCTCTCCACCCAGGTTATGAAAAGTAAGAATTGTCATGTATGGGTAATTGATGGTGACAGCTCTGGCATACACAGTGTAGGAGGTGGTGTTATTGTTTAACATGCCCTACATGTGTAGATAACAAGTCAGGCTTTCATGTTTGCCTACAAATTGTTGCTAAGCACATTTTATACCCTTCATATTGATACTTCTGTTGTCTCTTGGTTTCATCTCTATTTCCTTTTAAGACAAACAAAAAGGGAATATTCTGCAACCTCCAGCTGTATCTTGCTGTATTTCAAGCTAATATGGATTCAAACCCAGGGGATGCCTCAGGAAATAGATATTGGATGGATTTAATATTCTTAATTTTCCTTTTTCTTTCTTTTTTGTTTTTTAATCTTGGACTTCTCAGTCCCTGTTATTGTTTTCCAAATTCCCCATCCCTGAAAAAGTGATTTGAAATTGATCTTGGTTTCACCTCTGTTAACATCACCAAGACAATCCTGTCTCTTGACTCCACATCTCACATGCTCAGTGACCTGGTGAAGTGCTGCCTCCTCTAGTTTTTATTTCCCTATGTTCTGCATATGCTCAGTGCCAGCAGAAAGCATTTGTGAGCTGGAGAAAGGAAAAGCTGCCAATGAATGCTCAGTGTCTGCATAGAGCTGCTAGAGGTGAACATAAAATACTGACCCAGATCTCAATGTCCCTAAAATCTCAGGGTCTTTATGTTGACGGTGTTTTTCCTCCAGCTAAGAATCCCAAGCACAACTGACAAATACAAGTACAGTATAGAGTTAGACTTGAGGAAAGCAAAGGGAACTAATATTTTACAGATGGTTTAGCTTTGCATTCCTCAAAGGTTTTTTGAAAGTACCTGTCCAAGTGAGATTTGACCTTCCAAGAGGACCACACAGCTTGAAGTACCTGGGAAGACTGCTTCCTCATGCCAAGGGATTAATAAACGTTCTGCTTGCCCACCTCCTCACTGCTCCATATGGCACAGCTTTGAAAGCTTTAATTAGATGTGCAAGAGGGTGAGAGGATTATTAACATTCCTACTGGGAAACCAGTGCCTTTTAATAAGTTTGCCCAGTCAGAAAACAATCTTCCTTCAACAGCTTTTGGTCCCCAAGATTGTTGCTCTTCCAGCAGTCCACCCCAAAGATATTAGTTAACAAAAAACAGGTTTCTTCCTGGGGTGAGCTGAATGTTCATTGGAGGTTAGGGAGGACACTGAGTATCAGATAAGGTCTGGTCCCAAATGTCTGCCCAAAAAAGAAGGACTCAGTGGTGGAGGTAGTATGGGTTCTCCAAGTAAATGCTGACCGACACCTTGCATAGCCACTGTTCATGTGGCTAGGATAAGCCAGCTGAAGAGGAACCCACTGTCTAATTCAAGAAAAGCAGCTGAAACCCAGCAAAGTATTAAAACACTCAGAAATCAGAGGAGGGAAGGAACAAGTGGTATTGGCCAAGGAAAGCTATAAACCATCTGACTATGGAAAAAGGCTACTTGGCTCAGAGATGCTTTACTGTTTCCTCCACTTATGTTGCCTTCCAAAGTGGATTATCATATTCCCTAAATGCCCTAATATTTAGCTCCTTCCCTTTCTTTATATGACTCATAAATCACATTATGCCTGTATGATTTAAAAAAAAAAAAAAAAAAAAAAAAAAAAGAGGAAAACTTCACAAGAAGGGAAAAATAATCATAATTCTATAATGTTAACTTATATCACAGAAAACTGTGTACATTTTTTCCCCATACAGGACATACTTCAAATAAAATAATTTTAACACCAATAATGATAATGTTTTTTCTTCCCGACAGAAGCAGAATTGTTTTTTCACCCCAGTTTGGTACATAAATATAAGAAAATAGTCTTTGAATATTTACATCCATGTGTCTTAAATGTTATTTCTTGATATATATTTAATTTTCATTTTCTCTCCAACCACGAGCATTCTTTCCAAATTTATATACTAATCTCCGACCATCCACACGCTCAAGGATTTCTCTTTTGTAATAGTATCTGTTAAAATAAAAACAGAAAAAGAGTAAATTCATCTATGGTCCTAAAAGGCCACTGCCAACTAGACAATCCCTTAGCTAGCTTAAAAAGTCTTCATTTTCTATTGAGAGAGATATATATAATACCGAAGATCATTATAATTGAATGACAGAGAAGGAAAAATGGATGTTTTCTTTTTTTCCTTTATATTAATTAGCTTCTGAGTTTGAATTTCACCATGTTTCAGGTCAAAGTATTATGCTAGATTTATCACACACTCTTACGAGATTTCACAGGGGGTTTTATCCAGAGAAGTCAGGATCTGAAAATCAGACTGGGAAGGAACCTCAGCGCCCTTTCAAAAATACATTTTGAAGTTTCAGAGATTATGGAAAAGTTCTCAAAATGTTGAATCAAAGAGGAAAGAAAATCCTAACATCTATTTTAAGACAATGGATATGGGGTATGCCTAGTTTCTCAATGTTGCTGGAAATAACAAGGTCTCCAGCCATAACTGGGCCATTTAAACATTATCAGGTTTCTGCAACCATATTCCTTTCCTACACTGGTTGTTTGGATGGAGCAAAACAAAATTTATAGAAGTATATGAACAATTCTTTGTGTTATATGTCTCGTATAATCTACAGAAACAGAAGAAAAGAACATAATGCTACAATCTCAAAACTAGTCTGAGAGACTGTCAAAGAAAGCAACTGCTGCTGTTGACAGATTATTTTTAAAAGTCAGACAAATTCTCCATCCAGTTGGTCAGTGTTTGTGCCACAGTCTACCTCAGCAACATCCAGCTCACCTCATAGCCCGGCTGAGTTTCTCATAAGTCATGCTGCTGTTGTTTTTCTTCTTTCCCCACAGCTGAGCCACAGCTTCAGATTTTAAAAATCTGAAGACACCTTCTGACCGGTCTTCCCACTTGATTAATCCTGGGTTTTTCTCAGGATTGAGAAGAATATCTCGAATAAATTCCCAAAGATGAGTTCCTCGAGGGTCTGAAAAAGGAAAGAGGGCTGGAAGGAGTGTCTCAAGAGCTCTCTGGGTTGTGCTTGCAATTTTTCTTGTCATCTACAGAGGGCCATAGTTTCTGGAGCACAAGACCCCCACCTCAGAGATATACAGGTGAAAAACACTGGCAGCCTTTCAACTGCAGCTAAGTGTCAGCCTCAGGCGGTCTGAGCCCTGTGGCAGGCACGTAGGAGCCCCAGCTATCAGGGGAAGCAGAGTCCAAACCCACCCACTGCTTCCTTCTGCCTTTGGCGCTGTTTCTGCCCTAAAGAGAACATGTTTAAGCCTTCCCCTCATCTCATTTGCCCATTTCTCCTGATCCCTGCCTACAGCACAGCATGTAACATATTATTGTGTGGCACATGAAACAGCCAAGATTACCGTGAAGCAGGCACTGAACCTCCATGCATTTAAAAGACAGACAGAAGGCACGGGAGGTGAACTGCCATTCTGCATGAATGAATAAGTAAGAAGGTGTAGAGTGGATAGAAGGACAGTGACAAAACTGACCAGCCAAAATTGTATGGAAAAAGGGAGCCAGAAAGTTTGACCATGGTGTAGAAAAGACGAAAACAGATCTCCAAGTTCAACAGGTAGACCTCTCAGTTTAAGAACAAACACATCTCACAGTTACTATAAAGATAGCACCAGAAGGTCCAGGTCAAAAAAAAAAAAATTAAATAAATCCCTCAAGTCAGATGAAGTAGTTTACAAATGAAGAATAACAAACACAGTGACAAGGTGAGCCAGAAAGACAGCAGTCCTTTGGTCTGACTTCAAAAGCATGCAATTAGACTGAATTAAGAAGGAAACAAGCCAGTCAAAGATGTGAAGGTAACTTGAAAATGGTATACAGTGCAGTCAGTATAAGTAGAATTAGATTTCAGTCAACTAATCCAGTATTTTTCTTTATTATTATAATTGTTTTCTGGACCCATTAAAATGTGGTGGACCTAGCCTATCTGGACATCAGTAACTTATGGTCATAATACAGAGCAGAACTGAAGAAACTGGAAATGAAGGGGATTAGCCCAGACTGCCAATGGGACCTGTTTTGTATGCCCAAGCTGTGACTGAGATATTAGAATCACAGAATGTCTCAAGCTGGAAAGGACCTAAAAAAATCAAGTCTTACTCCCTGTTCCTCGCAGGACATCCTAGAACTAAACCACATGACTGAGAGCATTGTCCAGACACTCCTTGAGCTCTGTCAGGCTTGGAGCTGTGACCGCTTTCCTGCGGAGCCTGTTCCAGTGGCTGACCACCCTCGGGTGAAGAACCTTTTCTATTGTCCAGTCTAAACTTACCCTGGCACACCTTCACTCCATTTCCTCATGTCCTATCACCAGTTACTAGAGAGAGGAGATCAGCACCTCCCTGTCCATTGCCCTCCCTGAGGAAGCTGGAGACTGGAATGTGTCAACCTTCAGCCTTCTCTTCTACCAAGCTGAACAAGCTGACAGACCTCAGTTCTTCACTAGTCTTTCTTCAGATCAGTCCTTTTTATACACAAACACACACACACACGCACACAAAAACCGCCCAGATATCTGTGTACAGATATAAAGTTCAGGAGTTCTGTTGGGGCAAAGTGACAGATCAAGAGTAAGAAGAGTCAGGAAGAGACATAATCTGGAGGTCATATTGAAAAAGGATGAACCAAATACCACAAAATGCAGTGAAAGACCAATACTAAGGTTTCCTATTATAATCAATGAATTAAATAGGATGGAAAAGACATACATAAGATATTATCAGCATTAAAAAATCTCAGTAAAGTACATTAATGTAACTATGCACAGAAATCACAATTATGATATCCTGTCTTCAGAGTCAGGTTGAAAAAAACTAGCAGAAAAAGCAGGTGAGGGGAGGGGAAAGACTGTCATATCAAGGGATAAGAAGGTGACAAGATTGAGGCATAGGTGCTTGCTTGTGGTGTTGTGTGTGAGAAGTTCTGCTAGAAGATGCTTAGCAGGGTCTGTGCTGTGTGCTGCACCTGGGCAGGCACAGGCACGAGCATGACTGTGCCCACGCACAGGCCCTCCTGATTTAATCCTGGGTCTTCCTCACCATTCCTTTACTCCGCTCCTCCAGCCCAGTTCAACACAGGGCAGAGGAAGCTGGTTTCTGGTTGCTTCCCCATAGGCCCTCACTGATAAAAACAATTTGAAAAGTTTAACAACACTGAGTCAAAAATTATGTAAACAAGCAGTACTAGACAGTCAGATCCTTTCAGAATCCAATCACAATAATGATTTAACAAGTTTTGCGTTCAAAATGCTTCCTCTTTCCTCCCAAATAGGACCTGATTTTCATTTGTTTCTTTTTCCTTCAATCAACTAACCGTCCATTATAAGCATGGATGTTGACTTACTGTGCTTCTTGGTGTGAGACTTTGGGGTATGATCTTGCGATTTTTTTGCATCTGAAGAGTCTGCAGAGAAGGAAAATGAAGCCTATTTGTAAATTTTATTAAAGGCTTTCCATTGACTAGCAGGTTGAAAGAAAGAAAACCACAAAAAAGAACAAATATCTCTTCTAAAGATAATCACTTTTCGGAAGGTAATCTAAGTGAGGAGGGAGAGTTTTGTTTTCTGTACTATATGTTAATCAGCACACTTCTCAAAGAGACCATTGATGAATAAAGAATGAATGCAGAGGTAAATATTTGGCTTTTGAAAGCTAAATTTGATTAACAAATACCTCACCTCATGTTGTGTGTGAGAGAGAGAAAAATAGGATCATCACATCTGTAAAAGGAATCCTGAATTGTCCCATTATCTTAGTCTTTGCTGAAGCACGTATCTTTGGGGGCTTATTTGTTTCTGAAGAGATGATCTAATGGGAAATGTATGTACTGGTACCAATGCACAGAACACCTACCTGACTAAAACATAATGAACTGGCAAAGCACTGTTGTTTAGGGGGGCAGGGAGGGGAAAGGGGCTGCGCTGGTAGGAGTTTTTGGCAGCAGGACAAGCATATATTTTTCTGTGGCTCAGAGCCATAGGAACAAGCCATTTCTCATCAATGGTACTTTATCACCTGCAGCCAGCCAGAGGAGGAATAGGGTTTCTGGCACAAGCATTTCTTCAGAAATGAAAAAAAGAAGTTCTGCCCGTTCATGACTGTAACTTACCTCGCAGTCTGCACGTTCAACCCTCCCGCCCCCAAACCACTGCAGCCTGGCTCTGCTCTTGTACTTAATGAATAGCTTTCATCTGATTGCTCCAAGTCTCACAAAATCTGTGGGATACACCTGAGAGGGAGCCCCTTCTGTGTTTGCTTTTCAGCATACCTTGTCCCTGAATCCCATAAAGCAAAGCTTAAGGTCCCACGCATGTTTTCCCAGCTTCTATGAATGCACAATTATCATACTTTTCATGGAAACCAGGCATTTGCATGGGAAAATGACTCACAGGAAATATTTATTTGCATAGAAACTTGTCAGATTTGCACAAGCTACTGCAATAACTGCATGTGAAAAGGTAGATGCAAAGTTATTCACACACTTGCTTTATTCATACATAACTGGAAACATAAACTGAACAAGACCGTGGGGATAGGCCGAACCTCTGCTATTCTAAGTCTGATAAATTACTGTCCTTGACCCCCAAGCAGCAAACGTGCTCTGAGTCATTTTGCCTTCCCACTCAAGAGCAGGAACTAGCCAGAACCTCGCTGAGCTTGGAGGGAGGTGTGGGGGAAGTAAAATGAGCCTTATTTCACTGCCTTTCCTCAGATTATGATTCCCCATATGTTATTAAAAGCCTGTGGGAACTCCAGGTAACGACTGCAGGACCCAGTTCTTTATTTGCCCTCATATAAATCCTTCTCATTTTAAAATCCCACAATTCGCTTGCAAATGTTTGTTACGCTCCACTTAGCTGGAAATTTATTCTTGGAAGTTCAGGTGCCTTCTGCCTAGCCAGTGATTTATTCTGGATTTCAGCTGTGTAAATAGCCTCCTGCTCTGCCACAGCTCCTACGTGGAGACTGGTTTCAAACATGCCATGTGAGGAGGCTGGGGCCTGACAGATGAAAAGAGTTATGATGCAGTTTCAACAAAGCCTTCTTGCAAAACTTTTGACAAAAGGTTACACATTATTTGCATATGATTCAGGAATGAGCCATTTTTTTACGGGATATACAAATTTAGTTTTTACAGCAGGCTGTGCCCTTGGCGTGCCACCCTAGCTTTAGGCTTAAGCAGTCAGCAGATAAACACACCATGCCAGGATCTGGACAGGTCCCCAGCCCTGTCAGAGAGTCCTGAAATCCTGGTGGCCATCTTGTGAGAGTGGGTGGAGGTGGTGGAGAAAGCAAACAATGTGTTTGGTTGGGGTTTTTTAAGATTTGGTGGTTTTCTTCTTCTGGTCAAGTTTTCTCTTTTTTCTTCTTTTTCTTTTTTTTTTGTTTTGTTTAGTTTTGTTTTGATTTTTTGGTTTTTTGTGTTTTTTTGGTTTTTGGGTTTTTTTGGTTTTCAGGGGGGTTGTTTGGTTTGGTTTGGTTTTTTGTTAATTCTTGGCTGAGTGCATTGGTTTAGACTGAATGCCACTTGGCAAGTCCAGCCCAGGAGGCTGGAGGAGCAGGGCATGGCAGGCACAGGGGCTGGGGCCACTGCCCACATGCAGCAGCGCAAGGCTGCGTCTACAGCAACGTGCTCTCCTTTCTTACCCTCCCAGGACTTCCACCGCTTTCTCCCTCAGATCTCTGCTTAATGCCCTCCTAAGAAGAACCCGCCTTTCCCTCCTCGCTTTCTTGCTTCCCTGCTGTCTCTGCTTTACTCTTTTCCCACTGCCTTGCTCTCCTCACCTCCGTCCTGGTGCCAGCCCCCGGGGACAGGGCCCGCAGGGCCTTCCACACGTGTGTTCAGACTGCGCTTTGACCAGCACTACAGCAAACAGGTTTGCTCTGCCGCCTTCTCTTTAGCATTTGAACTCTACCTCACGGAAGGAGAGGAGGTTCAGTGGGCACCCTGCTGTCAGCTGAGAGAGGCTGCGGGAGGAAGCCCTTGTGCCAGCACATTCTTGGGCACAGCGCTCGGTGTCTGCCCTACAGCTTCCCCAGGCCAACCCGAGCCTGGCCCCAAACACAGCAACCTACTCAGCATGAATCACGGGGAAACACGGCCACTTCTGGGGAGGAATGGGGCACTTGTTTGCCCAGACCCTTCTACATCACAGAAAAGCGTGGTGTAGCTGGAATGTCTTGTCTCTCTGACACTAATGTTTACCCCTTTGACTCAGTCACTTTAAATGATATGTGGAGATCACAGATTACTTGATCATCTTCCTCTTGATAGAGAGAAGACAGAAGCATTTCTTTAAAGAAAGGTATTGAAATAATGACAGCGAATAAATCTGTCAGAATCATCATTGCTTGGTTTAAAATTACTGGAGGCTCAGATGCAATCCTACAACAAAGGACCACAGAGACTATTACATGTCGGTAGCTCTGGGACAAGCGACAAACAATTAAAAATATAATTACAAGTTTCTTACCAGAAGATTGGTGACTAGGTGTCATCATAGAAATCTGAGCACGACAGAATGTTTTACTGTCCAATAAATCTGGGAATTAAAAAGCAGACGTTTAAACTAATAGCCTCAGACAACAATAAAGCCATCTCAGAATGCATGAAGTATTGTGATGTTAGTTACCTACTGTGCTACCATAGCCACTGTCATAAAGATAATTCTCTTCTTTCCAGGACACCATTAATGATGGATCTGAAGGCAAAGGACCAAAAAGAAAATCAGATCACTAAAAGAACGTTTTTTAGCACAGAGGTAAATATTGAGCACTGAAAGAATTAAAAATGTGGGGGCAAAAGAAGTTCACAAGGGAACTAAGAAGTGAAGGAGCTATGTACAAAATTATTTCCTTTCACTCAAATTATGGATGGAGCTTTTCATATTCAGGCAAACGTATTTACACAAAGCACTGACTTTTAGAAAAAATGTGGTATGCTCTTCTTTTTCCTGACTAGTATATCGTTTATGCCTGGCTTTGAAGGAGGTTTCCTATGCAGATCAACTCTAATTCTACCCAATCCAGTCCTGAATTCTCAGTCCCTGATGATTATGACTGTGTATTGGAGCCACAGAGATGAAAGTCTTCTCAAATATCTAGTAAAACAGAAGGATGGTTATGATGAGTATTTCTACAATGGTAGAACTCGAAAGTCCTCTCTGAAACACTGCTTCATGTTTAAGCACACAGTGAGAAACATCAAAGCCTAATCATAAATGAAGGGCCATTTTATTCCAGGCACACTACGTCCCCATCCTTAACCTAAAAACCACCTTCATGATTAAAGGGGAATATTTTTTAGTGGCCTTCTGGTCATATGGATCAATATAAGCAGAACAGAAGTACTGTCTTTTTGACCTGTACACTGGTCTGGAAATTACTTCCTTCACAGTGCATTTTTAAGGTCAGAAGCCTTAGAATTCTCTTTTTCTTTTGAAACCAGGTCAGAAGGGATGAGATATAAGGTTCAAATCAAGGTGAAACCTAATTTTTTTGATGTTCATATAAATGAAATCAAAAACCCCAAAATGAGTTACAGCTAAATAATCATGTTTGGCTAAGTTACCACTTATGACATAGGAATTTAACAGGCATGCTAACTAATACCTGCATGTTTGGGCACCCAGAGCCTGCGTTCCTACAATAGCACACACCCTTTGCTTGCTTGGACACCTGATCTGCCTAATGTTGCCTCTGAAAATAGGCCTTAGCCAGCCAGAACATGGGGACAGTGTTCACCTTCCCATTTTGGCCTTTTTCAGTACCCATGTTTTTGCAGCTGTGATGGTTTACTGGGGTGAACCGGGCTTCCCCTCAAAACCACTAGCCCTGTCCCTGCAGCCTCACAAAGAGTAACTTTCCCAGCACCCCTAATCCACAGCTCCTGCTCCCCCACATGGAGGAACTTAGCCCACTCTCACTGGCCATAGGTGGCACCACTGGAGCCCCACCAGGCCACTCCTGATTCAGCACATCCAGGAGAACCATCAGCCAGTTAGTCCTTTCCAAGATGTGCAGCTGAGGTACTTTGCCCTCATCTCTGGTAGGAGGAGGAAATTATATTACACCAGGATCTCATAATTCAGGACTTAAAGGATTACTGGAGTTACCTCTGTGGAAAGCAGCAAGGCTGCCTCATGCACATTTCCCATACCATGCAGGCACAGGCCAAGAGTGGATTGCAGACAGCAATCCTTGCCTGCTGCAAGGAGAATATGGGTAATGTTCCTGGTTGGAGAAGCTGGGCTCCAACAGGTTAGGTGGATAAACAGGCTGACAGTATTTGTTGGAGACGCCACATGCAACAGATCTCTATTTGTTCTGCCAGCAGATATCAAAAGGTGGCTCATGGACACACCTACATACAAAGAGGCTGGGACTAGTGGGATAGAGAGTGTGTGGATACGGACAGGTGTGATCTGGCAAAGGAACAAGGAAAATAATTGTGCTTGAAGAAGACGGTTGAATCAAGCTGAAGTTCTTTTCTTGGTTAAACAAAGCCCTTGGGAGGAAAGGGATCTAGCTACAAACACTCTCAGAGAATGAACTGCAATAGCAAAAATGCAGATTTGATCAAACCAAACTACTGCCTGAATTTCAGTTTCGTTGAAACCTGTGAAGAAATTGAAATGTAACATTTTGTTTTCTCTCCAAGCTGTTTTTTTTGGAAATATCTTGTTTCAAACATTAACAGTACTTCACAACAAAATATTTTTCTTCTTTCCTTTCTTCCAATTTTTTTTAACAGAGCATATTGTTAAAATACTTGTTTTGATATCTGCTGAAAGAAGCATAGAATGAAGTCCCCTACAAAGCTGCCTCCATGGAGCACCTCAAAACTATTCCAACTCTGAACATCAGTGCAGACTGCTGTTACTGCAGAGGTCTCCCAGGAAAAGTGGCCACATGCATGTGGTATTACCTGAAACTTCAGAAGTAGGCACTGGCTGACATTTGTATTACTTCTTTAATTCTGCATGACACACTTTCCATTTTATTTACTGCCACTTTGATTTGTCTCCCTTAGAAGGAAGGTCCCCCCTTACCAAAAGACAATTTACCCAACTGCTACTCACCTGTTTGCTCTGTCTTCACAATGACATTATGAGATTGGTACACGTCACTTCCACACTGACCTGCAAGAAAGCAAATTGGCAGATAGGAGGTACGAGAATGAGCACAGAGGAATCAAATGTATTAGCTCCAAGCAGCAACTTCTACACCTGAGCCAGAGGGCTGATTTTGGAGCAGAAAGCATTCCCTCTTCTCTTCAACCTCCAGATTTCTGCCTTAAGCCATATCCAAGAAATTTAGCAATACAGTAAATGAGCTATAAGCAGAATAGCAAACATAGCAAATATAATCTGCCAGGCAAGTTTCTGGGGCATGTAAATGACTTCTGAAGATCTCAGAATTCAGACCAATGTACACATTGTCTCTCTCTAATATCTATTTACCATTCCATTTTAGGTGCTGGAGGTTGCTGTAAAGCAGCTGTCCTGCTGTCCCAGCTGCCTGAGTGAATTCCTGCAGGCTCATACTACACAGATGTTCCCCATTGATATCAAACTCCTGGAAAGGTATGCAGTTGGCATCCAGTTGGTTGGTATCAAGGAGGTGCTGCAGCCACTCCCAGACTTGAAACTTAGTCCAGTACTGTGGGTGTATTTCGTGCCACTGGGTTCCATAAAAGCTACTGGATACTGAAAAAGAAAAAAAAAAATTTGCTGTCTCTGATAGCATCATAGTCATCAACAATAAGATCTATAGCCAAATTGCATGTCTTGGAAGTCTACAGATCTAGGCACTTTTCTCAGTGCTTAACATTGGCTCAGTAGCTATTGCCGGAGAAGATATTGTGGGGGTTTTGGCCTCAGTTAAAAAATTGGGCTTTATTTCATTTCACACCTCTTGTCTGATTGATTTGCAGGAATTAACTCATTAATGTTGGCTAAATACACCAAAATTCTCTGAGGGAAGACCCTTTACAGAATTACTGTCGAAAAGGGATGTGTGGGTAAATCATTTTCTTGCATCAGAAAATGATGGAAAAGCTTTGCAAAACTCTCGTAAGGTGACGTAGAAGCTTTCTTTGAATAAGAACTTAGTAGGGCTGAACACAAATTGTGGGGTTAGAAAAAGGAAGGTTAAAAGCACTCTCATACTGCTCCCATGGTAAAAGCCTGTCAGTGTGGGTCATGGTTTCATGACAGAGTTGGTATTCTGATGGTGCAGATTATTGCTGTAGTCATGTAAGGTGGTTTCTGAATGTAGTTGTAAAACTCATTTTTAGTTATGGAAGCTGCCTCATTTTCTTGTTAGAATGTCTGAGTCTTTTCTTGGCAATCTCTTAAACTGCTCTCAGTTGTATGTCATTGCACGACAATAGTTTGCATGTGCAAATGGAAGAAACTGTACATGGGATAGGATCATTATGTAAGATAAGAGCAAAGGCAGAACTGCTTTTGTCTGTCCTCACAGAGTTCAGTGCAATTTATTCCCTGGGAAAGGAGGAAAAAGGACTACGCCAGACAGAGGTGACGGGGAGATAAAATGCTCACAAGTGCAAAAAGGGTTTAAGGCTGAGGGAATGAGAGTTTACAGGAGGAGAGATTGCCATGGCCTAGCTCTGCAGTGACCCCGCTCCAGGATATGGCACCAGTCTGTTCCCAGTCTCCTCTAGAAAAAAAATTAACCACACAGTGAGAAATACTGACAACAGTGGATATTGCTAGAGGACCACAAGCACCAGAACTGGCACATTTTAGGAAATGACCTTAACTCAGGTGCACTGGACCCCAGGTCTCTTCAGCTGAGGTATAGGACAGTTTCCAGGTAACACAAAAACATTCCCCACAGTTATTTAGCTTTCTTTATCAATATTAGCCAACAAGGCTTGTGTAAGTAACTTGGGGAGTTTGCAGGACTGTTCCTCATCCTCCCATTAAAGAATTTGGGGAACGAGTATGGAAATTATTAAAAGTGCAGTACGTCAGAGAAAAATGTTTGCTGGAGCTGTCAAGTATCCCCTCAAAAGGAGGTTGATTTGTATTCTTATCACTTTAGAAGAGTAAAGTGATTTCAAAGGCCACTAGAATTCTAATGTTAGCAAAGATACTTTAGAGAGAGGAGAAAGTAGCTTAGGTAAAAATAAGCAAGGTGGTGAATTACTGCACAGGCTGCTCTAAGCTTTGAGCTTCCTGTTAAACTTAAGTGAATCCTGAGGAGTTTAACCCTAGAAATTTGGTATAGACCCCCACCATTTCTCTCCATGAAATACTGTGGAAGAGTGAAACCCAGACATGACTTTTTTTCTGTATGACACTGTTATAGACAAATAGGCACATTTATTAAGCACACTGACGTATTCCTGAGTATTTAGAAATTACACAGAAAAAAAGAATAAGCATTTCATTAAGTGGGAGCTTTAATTGTAAGTTTTTTTGTAGTATTATTTGGATCAGAAGGACAAGAGCAGCATGTGATTTTCTGCTTAGATTTTAAGTTTTACCTGTCCATTGAATAATGAAAAGAATTCTAAAATTATGTCAAACACTTACAGAGATATAAATTTATATATATATTTTTATACTGAGAGAATATTTATGAATATATTTTTATATACACAGATATATAACCAGAAAACAGTAAGAAGAAAAAAAGAGAAAAAATCAAAAGCCATGAGCTATCTATCTAATTAGAAAGCTATCTAGTAATTTTAGCAGAAAAAGCAAATGCAGCAAAGGAGCAAAAATACTATTCCCCTGGAAAGCCAGAGGGGTGATTAGCATTAAGCAGTAATGTTGGTTCAGAGGAAGCACGAGGGGTAAAGGTACGAGAGAAAGAATTCTGGACTGAGAAGAGAGAACTTCTGGCACTTTCAACACCATTAAATTTTAAGAAAGAGAGCCAGTAAGGAAATGAGCAATAAACTAGTCCCTTTTACAAGTTCAGCTTTTTACAAATGAAGTAACAAATGAAAACTTTTCTTTTGGTAATACAAATTTACTGGAGTTTCAGAAGTGAAACTCCAGTAAATTAGTACTACTGAAAAATAATACTCGTACATGCTTAAAGGTGTAGCAGCTTCTTTCCCCCAGCCTCCCATAAAAGAATATGGCTCAGAGCAGCTGAATTCCTCCTACCGTTGCATGTAGAATATCCGTCTGTCCAGGAAGGCTGCTGGTGGAGTAGATTGCTGCTGGAATTGATACTCATCCTGCCAGCTCCTTCCAAAATCATGATCTGTAAGTGAATCAAATAGCTTGCTTAGTGAGCGGTGACTAGTCCAAGAGGTAAATGGCAAAAAAGGCAAAAAAAAAATTCACTGAAGGTAAAGCAAGGAGGCCTTCATTTGCAGAAGAAGATACAACTGAAATCAAGAACATGTTGACACAACCCCTTTTCCACTGCCACAAAATCTCCTTATGATAAACATTACCATGATTAATTTGCATACGCAAGAAGCAAGTTTCTACAGCTGCCCATCCATAAATGAATAATCTGTAATCAGAAAAGAAGCCGAATGAAAAGACAAGGCTCCTGACAGAGCAATACATGAAAACTGCCAAGCTTTGAGAAATGAAATACTAAATGGTTTTACTTTTTTTTCTTCTGTTTTAAAGAGAAATGTGATTTAAACATGTTCTTCCTTTTTCCTTTTTTTTTTTTTAAGAGGGAGAAAGAATTTTCCAATAATTGCAAATTAAACTATACAATAGACTACAAGCCATGCTCAGAAAATCCTTCGCACAGAAGGATACACATAATGTTACAGGGAGGTAGCCTCACCAAGGGAATATCTTGTCAGCTGACCCAGTTTCTTATCTGATCTGTGTCAGCAGTGTCTATAACACTTCTTGGTAACAAATATCACAGATCATACATTTCAACCCACAAAAAAAATCAGATGGTCAAAGATCTTGTAAAAGAGACTGCCATGGTTGTAACAGAATCAATATTTTGGAGTGACACCATCCCCAGGACAGCATTCCCTCTTTTAAGCAAACTTTCCTTTCCATGTATGTTAGCAGTAGCACCATAAGCAAAATTGTCCTTTACTTTTTAATATTTAAAAACAACCCCCCTAGTTGTGTGACTTTGTAGAAAAATGTTACATTTATCACATGCTTAATCATTCCAATGAAAGTGTACAAAATTCCCCAGTGATGGGTATTTCTTGATGTTTTACATTATCTTTCAGCGGTGTGAAGTTGTAAGATTTAAAAATAAACATTATAACCAAAGATATTATTGAGGATATTGGGAAAGTAATTTGTTAAACATTACAAAGGCTTTGGATTGCAATTCTTATATACACAGGGGGAAAAAAAAGAAAACCAAACCCCTCTTCAAAAATATTGAATGCCGCAAAGTCTGTAAAAACAAAACATTAGACATCAGGATGGCATGTGCATGCAACTAGACTTCACCCTAGAATTAAAAAGGTTATGAAATACAAAATGGATTTGTGAAGGGCAAAGTCACTGGTCTTGGCTGTTTATCCACTGGGGCCAGTGAAAAAACATTCACTGTGAGCACATCTCTACCTCATGCCAGTTCATGCCAGCACCCTTTTTGGTAAAAGAGGAGTCAATAGAAACACTTACAGCCTTGGTTTTAAGGGAGCAGTATAAAAATGACCTAGTTTGGTATTTTCCTCTGTCATTTAAAATAAATCATGTAACTTAAAATTTACAAGTATCTATTTCTTCCCTCCCTACCCCTCTACCTCCCTATGTATTTAGAGAGGCAAAGGGAGAGAGAGAGAGAGAGGTTACTGACAATTGCTTAAAATGCCGGCGCCTTAGAAAGTTTAAGGAGGTTTATCACTGGGAATGGTGCTTTACCGTAGCACAGACTAATTTAGGGCTTTTATTTTTCTTTCTTTTTTCTTTCTTTTTTTCTTTTTTTTTCTTTTTTTTTTTTCAGTGTCTACACGGAATGGCAAAATCAAACCATGGATGATTTTGCAGTCACTTTCCACTTTAAAACCTAGCCAACCTGTGATCCAGTGACCACTAGCAAAGAGGATTTAATTTCTCATAGTAGGTATATGGGGTTATAAAACATTAACAATTGAGAGAGATACTTCTTGTCCTATTCTGACCAAAGGAAAGATGACTATCACATCAGTCAGTACATTTATATAAGTTAGATGAAATTTTTTAGCCCTGTGTAAAGGCCAAGTGACTTAGTGTTGTGAGTGAGAAGGTGTGAGGAAGCATTTAAATTCAATCTCATGATTATAAACATGTTCAACCTATAACATATATAAATTATATACTTGATGTGTAAGAAGTTTTAAACAACAATCTATGTTTGACAGTCAACACGTACACTTCTGAGGTTGTACAAGTTGAAGATGCATCAAGTTATTTCTTTAGATTTGGTTTAAATTATTAAAGACAATTAGGTATGAATGAATGAAATATTAATGAAAAAGACCTTATTACAGTATCAAATAGTGGTGAGGTAGAATACCAGCTATTCTGGGAAAACAATAATACTTGAGGATTAGGAAAACACACTTAGAAACTTAGTTTGCTGAATTAACTTCTTTTTAAAAAATTATAATAATGCACTTCCTATGCACTTCGTAACTTAAATCCATTGATCTGAAGTCACATTTACAGAAGCTATCTTAGAATTAAAAGTACTGTTTTTTGTGTTCCACAACACATAACACTTTTGCGTTTGTATTCCACAACTTCTGTAGTTTCTGGAATTCCACACAGATTTCGTAACTTGTGCAAAAGGCTTACAAGTACGTCTGGGAAAACGTGCATATAAACTGAAATTATTTCTGCATAATTTTGTCCTGAAAATTCAGTTAATTTTTTCTTCTTCATAAATAATCAGGTGAATTTCCAAACCAAAAGATCCTATGACACTTCGATTCGGCAACTGAAGCTATGGATAGTTAAATAAACCAAATCATGTGTCTTGCATAGTTTTTCCAACCCAGCAGTAACTAAAACCAATGCATATTAATGATCTGAAAAGAAAAACTCTGACAGCCTTTTCCTGAGATCTGGATTTTAGATTTTTTCCTTTAAAATGTCATTTCCCTGTCACAGTCCAGCAGACAGTTGCTCTTCCCCACATCCTGAACAACATTAATACTATTTTCAAATAATGTCCATGGAACTTGCTTTACAATTTAATCAATCAATCTCCCCAGTTTTGGAAGCTAAATAAATTAATAATCTCAACCTCAATAATTTAATTAATTTCCAGTATCACCTGTAGGAACAATTATGCCAAAGAGGGAGAATTTACAATATGACAATAATCACAGAAGCTTTAGCTTTAACCTAAACTTTGCCAAAGTTCTGCTCATTACTCAAGGAAAAGGTTTTTTGGTGTCTTGAAAATTTTCAGCTCACCTCCTTTATCTTAATGCAAGGGTGTACCTTTCTTGGAAATCATTCTAGCACTTTGTTCATGAGGACTATAAAGTCTGACTAACAACTTCCGCACCTTTGCTTGGAAGCATACAGCGTTATGATCAACAATATTTTCTGTTTGAAAACTAAACTGGGATTTTCTTCATGTCATTCTGTGTATGCCTTTCTTTGCTAAAAATTCATGGAAGATTTATGCTTCTGCCAGTGGCTCATCCCATACTTGAAAACATTTTGAGTCAGGATATTGGAAGCAGTGTGTTCCTCATTAGTCCAGGGCCAAATGCTCAAATCTCCCCAGTGTACAGACAAACCTGGTTGAAGGGTGTGAAACCTCAAGGGGAAGGACACATAAGATGTTCAGTTTTCTTTTAATTATATTCCATGTATCAAAGTGAATTGTGGAACTAATGAAGCCTGGTTTCCTATGAATGTGTATCTTGTGGTTGGATTCCCTAGTGTCTAGTAAGATGTGAGTGCTGATTGAAGTTTTTCCCACGGTTGGGGCATTCATAATATCTCATTGTCTCAAAGCTGTGAGCTCAAGCGTCACTCTTTCTTTCAGATCAAGTATTAATGGATTTTCCTTCTGTGCTTGGCAGCCAGTTTTCATTAATCCTGTAAAAACTTCATATCTCTGGGACTTCTACCTCCATATCAAATTTAATTAAAATTGGCAATGAAACTGTAAGATTGTTACAGGCCAAATGTAAAAGCCAAAACACAGAATTACCACAAAAGCCTCATTCCCTCTGGAAACCATATTAAAAGGGATTCTACCTGAGCTGATATTTTGGAAAAAAAATTTAAAAATCTTGAGATCTATCTCTCTACTACGACATAGTACATTATAAATTAAAGCATAGATAAAATATCATTTGAGTATATAATCACATGTATTTTTATAGACACACACACACGTCCATGTCTGTGCATGGCAGGTGTCTGTACACACAATCTCATTCTGTTCCTCTGAAGAGGTGCCGTGTCTGGAGTTAGAACACTACGTAAATAACACTTTACTCAGCCAGCACAGTTCAATGTAGTTGTGCACTGGTGTTCAGCAAAATTCTTTCTACAGAGTCCTATTAGAAGGGATTAATGCATGAAAAAAAAAAATCTTTTGCCAACCATGATATGAGGTGGTATTCTAAGACCAAACCCTGAAGACTTCTCTTAGTAAAAGCTCTAACTGGAGTCTGAAGGAGCTTTGGCTGAGCCACAACCCAGCAACTTGGCAGTAGCAGGAGGTCATTTGCTCTGCTCTTCTTCTCTTCCATGACCACCTGACCACTCTGAGTAAACAGCGGTAATGGAAAGAGCAAGGAGCCATGTCCTGCCTGTGGAGCAGATCCAGCATTACAGAAAAACATATTTACAAATCCTTGAACCTTGAACACTATATAGTGCACTCTATGCGAATTATTTTATTGCACTACAGGTGTGCTCTGAAAATAAATTACTCTGACCCCCATTTCCACATTCAACACAATGAATTTTAACATCTATATAGAGTTTCTCCTTTCTTTGAACCAGAATCTTTCAAGAGCAGCTTTTATTAAATTACACAAAAATTCCAAACATAGGAAAGGTGAATAAGCAGTTCAGAGAAAGTGACTGAATCCTGGAGTAGTACAACCAGAGTGATTGTTCTGATACCAGTTTGTATAGTTGCTCATGGGCACAACTGTGAGATGAATTAAGGGGCATGGAAGGGGAGCCCACAAGAGCAAGGGGTCCATAGGGAAGGGGCCCCCAGCCCTCCCGCTGGTAAAGCCGTGCACTCTGCGCAAAACACAACAATGATGTCTAGGGCAAAACAGACTGAAACTACTAAGCCATGACTCCACCTGTAAGCTATGCAAAGTCTAAGAGTGACTTCTAGCTGAGACAAGCTCAGTGCAGCTCCTCCTGGCGTGTCCAAAAGGGTGGATCTCTTTTGGCATATTTACCTATGGGATTCTTCCCCATTTTTCCCCTTTTACCATCATGGCTGAACTTCAAATGTAGATTTCACCTGGGCCTATTTTCTTTGAAGTGTGTTATGTACACAGTGAAGACACAATCCCTGCTTTTCAGGACTTGGAGTTTATGGAACAAGTATCTACAGAGTATGTTAAATTTTTCAGATCATTACGGCATCTTGGATTACAGTCAAAGCCTTATACAGTAATCTAAAATAAATAATACCAAGTGATAATTGCAACTGAAGAGGAACAAAATCTGGATTTTTAATCATTTTCTTGAAAAATCAAAAGACTACCAAGTGGGCAGAGTTTCAAGACATCACAAAGGACATGTACGACAGCACGTGGACTTGTTCTACACATACAGCTACTTCGGAAACATAAATAGCTCATACTTGTAATGTATATGATCAATTAGCTGCTTTGCATTCCAACCAGCTATTTTACATCTTCAGTGGTGGTAAGGGCAGGCACAAACTGAATATATGAATGTTGAAAGTCTGTTTGCATGTTACTGTAAGCTTTGGGTCTTCTGTTATGGGGTTTTTTACTCCCTTTCATTTACTGTGCATTACTACCAGGGCTCCAGGGTCCTAGTCTGGGCCAGTGTGTCTATACATACAGCTGTGGCTGACCCAAAGATTGCCCTGTGATCTTTATCTGTCTAATTTGCAAAGGTCTCAGGTTCATCCCTGATGTCTGTGCCAGACTCCCACATAAGATGTCATCCTTGCCATGGCTCACTTTCAGATGTGACCTTTTCAGCAGTATGTTAGCATCTCTTCTAGTCATGTAGATTCACATGTAACCAGCACACACTGCCTTGTTTCCATACCTATAGTGCCTATAGAGCAGAGAGAAGCCTCAAAAGAAACAACTCATCTGCAGGCTGATTATTCACAGGCATCTGCTTTACAACAAAAAGCTCGACTTTGCTTTGGCCTGCAAGGTACCATTCAAGTGACAGTCTATGCAGCTTGACCTGTTTGATGATAACCTCAAGACTCACCACTAAGAGAACAGAAAAACTCTTAGCTTTGAAGAAAGTTCATATGAAGAAATATTCTGATCACACTCAGTATTTTTTGTAAAACATACCGATCATTTGATGCATTTCATTTTTAGTCCATCTTGTATACCTTTGGGCCATAGTAACAAAATCTGTTTACTAAATCACATTATGACTATAAAGTTCAAGGAATCATTTTTATAGGAAAATTTTCTAAATAATCACCAAAATCTGTAGTATCCGGGATTCTGGTTTGCGTCTTTGGGGATAATCTTATTTCCTACTACACCTTTCTGAAGTGCACAATTCTATGGTTATGTATTTGTGGAGTATAGAGCTGTGGTTCATATGCATAAACCCACCTTTGCATGTGCAAAACTGGTGAGCTCTTGGTGAGCTTTCAGAGACTACATTGAGACCTTGATCGTTTACTGTTGTGGGCTTTTGGAAAGGAAGACTTTGGTTTATTCTTTTGTTTTCTTTGAACCTTGTACATTAAATGTATACATGAAGGTAAACTGAAAGACCAGAAAAAGGAAGATGAATAGGAAAGGAGTGTTTAACATATACCTACATTACAGATAGGATCGTGATAAACAAAATCAAATAAAGCTTGATTGGAATATTTTATTACTAAAGATCTTTTTTCATGATGCACTACAAGGCAACTTTTGTAAGAGATATGTGGTGGTTGTTTAAACATGTTCGTATGGATGCTTCAAAATCTTGCATATATATTTTAACTAAAGAGAACCTTGGGTAGAAAAGTTAGTATCTAGATCTGTATCTGAGCTATCCCCTCTGCTCCAGGGTTTGGGTTTGGTTCTTATCTCTCTTTTAACGATGTAATTTAAAGACAAAACCATAGTTCAGTTTCCTTTTTGAGAGAGAACAAAGTTCACTTTATGAACACAAGGAAAAAAAATTGCTTGATGATATGCAAAGTTTCATAGGTTGTTTTACTCTGACCCCTTTTTTTCCCAATAATCTTCATATGAACTGACTTCAATTTTCAAGGTACTCATTAGTAAAATGAAAATAAAAGGAAGAATTTTAAAAGAGGTTTTTTGTTTGTTTGTTTTTCTAAATCAGAAACAAACAGAAGGCAGATTGTGAACAGAGTCCTCGAGGCAGAAATGTGTCTGACAGTGTTAACTACCAAGGGTTTGTACTTCAAATTTTCCCCACTGTCATGTTACTTTAGCAGAGAAAACAGTGAAATGGAACCTGCCACTTAACAAGGATATGGTGTTTCAGATCCATGCTTTCCTGTCACATCACAGGTTAGATGTGCACCTTCTTGCCATGCCACTAGTTTTTCAATATGAAAAGGATAATATCATCATTTATTTTGCTGTCAAGAACTTCATCCTCCTTTTTGCAGAAGTTCTGTGCACAGATCCATAAAATATTAGTGAAATTTTCATCATAGAGCTGAGACAAAAGTGAGTCAAGAAAAAGTTTTATTTCTTGTGATAGACATTTGGATTATATTTGCAGTAATGTATTCTTAGAATATTTGGAACAAGTAGATAGATTCACTAAAAACTGGCCAAAAATAAGTGGGCTATTTTCTTCTTTATTTTTCAGAGTTGACTTTGACTGGTATCTAGCAATGCTTTCATTACTGCCTGCACCACCTCAGCGAGTTCATGATAATTTGGGTCAACCATTTTTTCCTGAATATTTAGAAGTCATTTGCCATAGATTCATCAGGCTAGCCTCAGGGATACAGTCTTGGAAACACAATAATGGGAAAAACTGCCTTTGCTCTTTTTTCTTCTTTCAGCACTTAATACCACACCTCATGGAACAACTCCACACCTCCTTTCATGTCCTTCCTATCTCTCTGGTACATCCTTCCTCTAACCAGGAGCCAGCTCATCTCCCTAATCTCCTTTTGCTAAACACCCTTCTTTTGCTTACAATACACTAAATATACAAATGACCAAAAAGTACTCTAGATGGCCCTGTAACTTGACAAGCCACACATCTATAATTACGCGTGAACCTCATCAGCTAACAAAATATTACCATCATGTTCTAACACCTTCTCCTTTTCTCTTGGCTCTGGTTCCCCAACCACTTCCCTCTACCTTCCATGACAGCTTCTCTTTGTGTAGCTTTAAAGACTAACAGCATATTGAGGGGAATGTTTTCCATAGTGCTAATACAGCCTTGTGTGACTGTTCAGTTGTTAGTGAATAATGACAATAATAACAGTAATAATTGTGTTTGTGTTCATGTTTGGCTCTCATTAGATGCTGACTCGTTGCTGACATAACAGCCACTCAGATATATGCTGCTGCAGCAGCCAGTATTTCATGTGGAAGTTCACTTTAACCACTATCACCACCAACACTTCTCTTTTGTTATGGGACTACTCTGGTTTTCAACAGTAGCAACCACTAATTTGCCTACTTTAAAAAAAAAAAAAAAAGGCAATTGTGTTTTTTCTCTTTTCCTTTGTGTAAACTCTGTTTCATATATTTTGTTTTAATAAAGGGCATCTACTTGGAAACTGCAAGGTTCCTTGTTAGGGCTGGTTTCTGAGTGAGAAGCAAACAGAATAAGGAAATTGGGATGGAGACACAAAACAGCAAAGTGTCTTGGAGAATGTGAAAAATTTTCCCACTGGACTACTGTTTTTTACATTAATTGATTCATTCAATGAACAAACTGATTGTGCTTTTTCATTAAATACATGAGGGCCATAGCATAAATTAACTAGGGCAGAAAAGCTGGAAATTAAGCATAAAGAATTTTATGCTAAACTATGCAGCTTGCTGCAATTCAACCTAGTTAAGTATTTATACCATGTTACAACCCACTGCCTGACTAACCACAATACGATCACAATTTTTTGCCGATGGACTAGGAAAAGCATATTTCAAAGAGGAGATGTAGCAGAAGCAATGCAGGGTTCATGGTGGGAAGAGTCATTCTGCAGAGCTGACAGAGAGGGTTTATTTGGCTATTAACTCCTCTACCACATTCGCTTGTACCAATCTGGGACTTGCTGATCCCACCTATGGGATAGCTCCATCCAGGATGCCTGCTTGCCCTGTATTCCTCACCAGACTATCAAGTATCCCAAGGTGAACCTCTGTCTGCAAAGGCACTTGTCCCCATGTGGGTGGCTATCATGGAAACAGCCAGTGGAGCCCACTGACCCTGTTTCAGAAAGCTGCTGTCACACCATTACTTTTACTACCACTCAATCTTTCACATTTGTGTTTTTGGTAAACATTTACTTGGAGCCCAGCTGTATCCATGCAGCTTCTTCATACTGTATTTGCTGAGGAAAGAGTAAGAGATTGCAAGAACTCTTCCCTGGCAGCCCACTCCAGTGGCTGCACAAGGGCTGTCTGCTTTACCGCTGGTGTAGCAGCCGGCTTGCTTCCCCTCTGCTCCCAGGATTGTGAACCTCCCCAAGCCATATGGCACTGGGACAGTACTTTACATATATGCCACCACCTGTTTTTGCTCACTGCCTTTATTAAAAGCAGCCAGAAAATGGGGGAATGAGGTTTCCTTGCTCTGTAGATACTTCCTACAAGTAAGTCAAGAAGCTGTGGGAAACTGTCTCTGCACTTCTGTAAAAGCCAAGAACACCTTCCCACCTTCCTTGTCTCCCTCCTGCCTGTGGTTAGAAGCACAATGCTTCCGTGGCGTCACTCCTTCTCACCTGGCACAGCAAGAGCTGCCCATCCTGTTTCCATTGATTTCTCCAGTGGTTGCGTTAAACAATACAATGGAGTATTTATGTGTCAGTGTTAGGAGCAGGTTATTAAGTAAAACCCACCGTAAATAGAGCCGTTAATTCAGTTGCTGGCATGGCTGTCTGTTATCTCCTCAATACCTCCCAGAGGGTATTAGTCTTACCCTTTCGTTTGAGTTGGCAGCCGAGTTATTTTTTTGCACCTGCTGCTCTACTCCGATAACAGCACAGGTCAGCTTTGATTTGTTGGAATATAAACAAAAAAAGCAAAGCCAGGCATCTGCCTCAACAGCCGGGGCTGGTTTGACGGTAGAGCTTTTTTCCCTTTGGGTTTTGTACAAATGTGCTCTTTCAATTCTTATGTGAACTGTCTCCTGTCTCACAAATAGTCCTTTGCTACAGAATAACCTGGTGTCAGAAAAGAGCTCAATACTATTCCATCAATGGAACCAGTCAAAGTAACCCTCCATTCTAAGACTGAAGACAGAAGTATCATGCAAAATACACAAAAAAAAAGCAGCTAAGACACAGTGGTTCAAAAATTAGTAGGAAAAAGCAGCAAATTAAGTGTAAACAGTAAAGGAACTTTGTTGAGAGATAAAGAAAACCAGAAAGACTGGGAGGGTTTGCTTTCCCATATGAACCCACACATACTCCATCCCTTAATTTACTATTTCACAGGGAAAAAAATAACATTGAGTCCATGTACTACATGTACTTCTGTAGGTACTCAGCTGGGAAGTGAGCTACTTTTAAGTTCTTCTGAAAATTAAGCCTGCAGGGTTCATCTACTCTAATAGCATCTATGGTGATGGAAGGACTGAAACACCGACAACCAAGAGCAAAGAAGGAAGAGTCCACGCATACAGCAAATGCAGTAAATGGCACAAAACATAGAAATGAAAGAAGGAACCAGCATTGCCTCCACATTACAAATAGGACAACGGAGACACTGAGCTGAAATTATTCACCTAAGTCACATAACAAGTCAATGAAGAAGTCAGTCCAACTCCTATCTTCCAGTTCAAGCTCCATTGCATCACGTCTCTGGGAAATCTTTCAACATGCAGATGAGTTAGGTTGAATGTGGTTTTTTTGAGGGCAGAGAGAACGTATTAAACAAGAGAAAGAATTCTCAAGAAAATAAAGAGACCTGTACAGACTGAAAACAAAATTCTTCAATGCATGGCTATTATGTGACTAGTAGAGATTTGAATGATAAGTTAGCCAAACAATTAAACCTACACTTGAGGTATTAAATCAAAAAAGCTGCCCTTGACCTATGTATGATCCTGAAAATGAGCTAGAAAATCCTAAGCAGAGCTGGCTGAAATTCAAAATTTCTGTTCTATGGAACCGTGGCTATTTCTACAGGAATTTTTCCTTTGTTTGTTTGTTTGTTTGTTTGTTTGTTTGTGGGTTTTGGTTGGTTGGGTGGGTTTTGTTTGCTTGTGTGGTTTAGGATTTTTTTGTTGGTTGGGTTTCGGGGGTTTTTTTATTTTCTCTTTTAATCACAATGAAAGAAAGGAATTTTTAAAAGAAAGTTCCCTGGCAATAGGGAATCAACTGACATGTAAAAACGTATATTCAAGTTGTTCAAGGATCAAATGTTCACTTCTGTTACGTGGAATTGTTTGTGAAAGACAGAAACATGAAGCATAAAACTGTGGTACATGGGCAATGAAATCACCCTACAGCAGCTGCGCTGGGAGCAATAAACTCACCTAACATGACTGTTGTGCATATGGTGACCAGGGAACCCTCTGCAGAGCCCAACCACACTAACCCTGAAATGCAGACAGCCTTAAAAACAAACTAGGATGGGAAGTTTGTGATCCCATTCATTCTTTTTCCCTGAATGCCTTTATTCTTCATCTTCCTGCTTATTTCTTTCACTTTTCTTTTTTAAATTTTTCTTTCCCTTTTTTCCCCTCTCTCTTTAATTTTTTGTCTTTTAATTAATCAGACTGACTGACCAAGACAAGTAATTTTTCTTCAAAACATCATAATCCTGTAACCAGTAAAACAGAGTAAAATATCATCTTCAAGTATCTCTCTGTGGCACAAGAATGCCAGGTCTTACAGCAACTGTGGAGTATGTAGCTGGTCTCTGGAAGGGAGGCTGGAGGCACCAGAAATCAGAAAAAAAAACTTTGCTTCCTCCAGTTCTTTTTGCTCCCCTGTACTGCTATGTATCTCAGTCATCAATGTAACTGGAAGAGAATTCCCCAACAAAATCAATGAAAATATTTCCAGCCTATTTCGAACAACTACTTTCCTCACAAGCAGATTTTTTTACCATGGAATTATAGCTATTTTAACAAAGTTCTGAGTAACAAGTATTATCAGAGATCCTTGTAACAGCTTTTGCAGGTGTTGGGGAGTTTTTTTCTTCTTTTCTTTTTATCTTTAGTGTTTTAATCTTCATTAGATTTTTAAACATTGAAGATGTGTCATAGCATAAGGAAGGCTGATGCCTTGATCTGCTGCTTAGAGTCCATGGTTTGGGGAAGGGCAGTCCTGGGCACCCCAGCGCTCAGGCCATGCACGTGTTCCTGCAAAAAAACGCTACTGCAGCACAGGGCAAAACCCACAGGCATGGAAGTGGAAAGCAGCTCTATCTAGGACTCCTGGCATGAGCAACCTCTCACTCACTACAAGACAATGCCAGTCACTCACTTATTCCTATAGACATAATAGACATGCCAGATACCAACAGCTGTGCATTTTAAAGGATTAAATCAAGGAGCTATGCAGATTAGAAAACAGACTTGGTTGAAATTGGGAAAAATATTTGAATTCCTCTTTTAAAAGTTATGGGGAGAAAACCTGAGAAGAAGATCAGGAATTTTCAATTCTTATGAGGAGCATCTGAGGGAATTGGGGTTTTTTAGCCTGGAGAAAAAAAAAAAAAGACTCAGGGGAGACTTTATCACTCCACAACTACCTGAAAGGAGCCTGTGTGTCAGTCTCTTAGGTGACAAGTAACAATATGAGAGAATGTGGTCTCCAGTTGTACCAGGGGAGTTTTAATAAAATATTAGGAAACATTTCTTCACTGAAAAGGTTAGCAAGCATTAAAACAGGCTGCCCAGGGAAGTGGCAGGGTCTCCACACCTTTTAAAGATATTTAAAACACACATAGATACGGCACTTAGGGACTTGGTTTAGGGGTAGACTCAGCTACTTGGTTCAGTGGTAACTCAGTGCTGAGTTAATGGCTGGACTCAATGGTCTTAGAGATCTTTTCCACCACAAATGAATCTATAATTCCATGTACTTAAACCAAGGTGTTTGTTGTGACTGTTAGAATCAGCAACAGGTAGACAAAGAAATTTACGGGATTGACTCTGGTCCAAAATTATTTAATCATTTAAAATTTTAAAGTAGGAAGGGAAGTTTCTGCATGTTGTTACAAAGTATTACAGCTCCATCATTAAAAGTCTTAAAGAGGGTAAGGATATCTGCGAGTCGCTAAATGTAGAAAAAACTGCATCTATTTAATTTTGTACATTCCAATTTGGATAAGTCTGTAGGGATATCTTACTCATCTAATCACCTATTAATTCAGTCTTCTAAAACTTTTTCATCCTCCTCTGTCAGGGCAGGTGCCTGGGAATATTAAGAGTCTTTTATGTGAGTGCTATGTTAGATCTCACTGCAAAAGAGATGAGAACAGCACCCTTGAGTGTGTCAGAATTTGACTCCCTGATAAAGCCCCTCCAATCTATGAGACAACTGCTTAACCAAGCATACTTTGGAAGTTCATCATCAAGATGGAAGCTTTTAAACTATTGTGTAATAATAATTACATGTTGCAGTAAAAAATCATTAAGAAAGTTTGGGGGTAATCACTATATCATGGACGTAGTCTGATTCCTGACTATAGAATCTTGGGCAATTTTACAAGGGTTCTTTAACTACATAGCAACATAAATTAGTAACTGCTCACTGCTAAATGAAAGAAAACCTGGAACAGTTTTAAAAAACTAAACCAATTCTTCTTGTGATGGCACTACTAATTTAGGCAATAGAATATATTTTTACACATAGTTGCTTAACCCTTACAGACTTACAGGCACTCAGGAGACTATTCCGGCTACATCTGATTGTGAGTTGAGAAAATATCTCAAATTTTTATGTCTGTGCCTTCCTCCATAATAGTTCCAAATAGGAACTTTCATTCCACATTTTTGAGCTCCTTTAGGTAAAATTACTTTCTTCCCACCACCACAAAGCAATTCTCTTTTATTATCCCATCTCATTGGTCTATAACCAGTGATTACCCAGTTCCACTTAATCTACTAACTCTCATACTCTTTCCTGTGAAGCATATTTCACAAGATCAGCAGGGGAATAGGTAATGATAACCATGTGCAATGTCAGCTTTTGGAAAGGCAGCCTTTGAGGGCTCTTCCTCAGAGGGAGACATGCAAAATGCCAAATGCCAGTCGATTGCTCCACTGGCTACATGACTCCATGTTTACTCATTCTCACCTGTCTGTAGACCAATGATCAACAAATGCCCCAAGTATTCTAGGCATTCAGTGAGGGATTTGGGGCAAACTGCAGCCCCAGTAGAGCTCAAAGGAGCTCTCATACTAAGACTCCTCAAAAACCAAATTAATCCTTACTTTTTTGCATACCAGTTGTGAGAACAAATCTTTCTTCTTTATGCTTTCGATCAACAGTGTTACTCATGAGTTTCATTGTTACCAAGTTTACAATGTACCCTTTTCTTGAAAACCTACTGAAATACTTCCTGGGATCATCAGAGACTATAATACATGTAAGCTGCAGAGTGTGCCAAGGCAGGGACAGTGAGGAAGAGATGCAGCCATTTGTGGTTAGAGGTCTTGAAGTGCCCGTGGACACTGGCTGAGCGGCTGAAGCCAGAGAGCTTTGCTGAAGATGGTGTTGGGCACCACCAATGCTCACAAGGCACTTACTATTAGGAAGAAAATTCCATGCGTTTATAGCTGAAATTCAGTAGTAGTGAAGCTGTGAAATGGGACAGAGACTTTACTTCATTAAACATCTCAAACTACGCTAGCTACAAAAATAGTGTTTCTGTTCATTTTCTTGTGGACAGCAAAGCCTTTACATTTCGTTCTACCACATCCTAATATTGTGTGTCATTAGTAATGACAAATGACAACTAAGTTTGCTGCCGTTTTCTTTTTATATGCTGCTTGTTTCAGGAATGCCTACACCTCAGCAATTCCTACTTTAAAACTGTAGGAAGGCTGATGAGAAAGAGAACCCTGTAAGACCACAAAAAATCCTACAGAGGGTGGGCACATTGTCCCCAGATTAAGAACGGGTCATTCATTTCTATCTGTATCTTGATCTCAGCACTCTGATGAATTTTTAAGCCAGACAGGTCTGTCCTGGAGCACCCACTTTCCAACCTGTCTCTCTGTACAGTAGGTCATTGCCCCAGTTCACAGAGATGGTATTCATAGTATTGCAGAAAGAGGTCAGATAATATTGTGAGGATTGACTCCAAACAAGTTAACAGCAACAGAAAGCATTTGACTGTAGACTCCACAGAACAGATCCAGGCTACATTATAGTCAGTGGGAAGTTTTCCCAGTTTGGTCTTGTCACAAAGTTAAACGTATTTATAAAAACCGTGGAAGGGGTGAACAAGGAAGGAAAGCTAAGCGCTGATTCTGGAAAGGTGTTATGGCTCGTGGGCAGTTCTCTGAGTTTGCTGAGTCAATAAAATCGTTAATCCTTTTCTGTGAGAATTGTACATAAATACACACTTCTTCAGCAGGTGTAGAATTCCATCCTCACAGGAGACTTTGGTGCAAATTTCTGTGGGACACGCAACAGACTAACATGTCACTCCGGTCTGGACAGACGCACCTACAGAAATCCTTCTTTTTCTTCTCTAATCTCTCTCCATCTGTGTTATTGGATTGGGGGGGGGGGGGGGCGTTTGTTTGTTTTTGGGGGGGTTTTTTTAAGTTTTATCCTTTGCAGTTTGCTACCTTGAATTTCCCAGACAGAACAAGTACAGGTGCTAACAAGAAAATTCATTGGGAATGAAAAAAAATTAAGGAAGTTGAGTGGGAGCCAAATGATTTAATTTTTCACCTGTCCAACTGTCCTATTGTCTGTTTCTACCACTGCTGAAAACCCACAACACCCTGACAATATCTAAAGTAATAAGAAATTAGTATGGCAATACCACAGCAAATTCTCTCAGGTAATAAGAGGGTAGTAATATCCCATGTAAAACAGATCACATTCTACTCCCCGATCTCACCACGACTGAGGTAAATATATGGTGGTCACTCTAGGCTGTGAAGCGCAACCTAATTTGTGCTGGGGCAAGCGAAGAGATATTCGGATTGATAGGTGAGCCTTTATTATCTGGACTCGAGGAAAGTATGTATTTTTACCATTGTTATAGGCTTTACAAGTGACACTTGGAGTAGAAAAAAAAATAGAAATGCTAAATGCAAGGAAACATCGAGTCTAATAATGATAACCTCGTCTCTGCATACAGGACCAGTGCTCAAGGGGGAGAAGGGTGTCTGGAGAACGACGACGCTAAGAAAGCCTTGAGCACATTTCATAAACCCCTGAACAGGAATTCCCAGTATATTGACTCATAATATCTCTGTTTGGCACTCGACAGACTCTGATCCATCCTGACATCCAAATTTCACAGCTAATGTTGAAAAATTAGAGGAGAGCATTGACGTGATTAAAGGATGGAAAAGCTTACAGTGAAACAGGTTGACATCCTTCAATGTACTGTAAGTTTCTCCATGAAAAGGAACTGGCTTTGGAGCTCAGACTAGCACAATTTTCAGAGACTAGGCTAAGAAAGGACTTGTCCCCAGCCAACTACACAAGGAACAGAAATTTCCTACCCAGGAGAACTTCTCAATAGCCATCAAAAGACAACAAAATCAGGTGGCTGAATGTTAAAGCAAGACCATGTCAGACTGAAAATGAGATAAAGTATTTTTAGAAGAATGGTATTTAATTTCTGGGGCACTTAAAAACATTCTGGGGAATTTCCCATCACTGGACTTCTGAACATTTTTTCAAAATTGGAAGTTTTCTAAAAGACAAGCTCTACTTGAAGTAATGTAATTATCTCTGAAAAATTCTGGCAAGTCCTATGTTGTTATTGCAACAATCACTTGGTTTTGAAAATTGTACAAGGCAGGAATTAAACTGTCATTGTGATATTTGTAAGTGAAACACCTTAATCCTGTTGTATTTCTAGTTTTAATTGCAGCCATTTTCTTTAGTTTCTGTATTTGCATTAAATATAAAACTGCTATATTTTCCAGCTCTGGTATTTTCTACAGTAAAAAATAGACATCAGACAACTGGTTTAAACTACATCCTGCAAATTTCCTATAAAAGCAAAACTTAAAGGAGCACATTTTTAAATTTCACTGAAGTTTTCACAAAGTGCAGGAAATACTGGTGCATGTTAGATCTGTTTAACCTGGTGCCAAGTGAGACAAGTATAAATGAAATGACTAAATGAAACTTTTACCTCAAGGTACATTTCTGTCATGAGCTTGTTTAATTCTAGTAATTGTTTGGTTCTAAAAAATAGCAAAGGTAGGAAAGAAAGGATAGTTGGGTGTACTTTAGAAGCAAACACAACATATACTTTTAGATGAAGTAATCAAAAAGCACATTAATGATATAATTGAATAACTCTATAACAATATACACACAAGCATGTGCCTAAAATGTCCCACAAGGTGAAATGCAAACATTTCTCACTAAGCCCATTACACATATTTTACAAAATCAACACAGATTTGGAGCAACTTTTTCTTTACATTCTCTTCTACAACTACTTAAACAACTGTGTCTATACCTTAAGGGGCCAGTTCTGGTTCTATTAAAATAAAATTACCATTGGAACAGAAACAAATTAAACAAGCAAAGACACTGCGGGCCTCACACTATATTTACCTACACAGTGCCTGAGCTGGGTTATGTGCAGTGTTCTTGCTTAGACAGAACTAAGATCAGCAGAACCTCCTTCACCACACAACTGCAAAGAAATTGCCTTGAGGCTGAAACCAAGCCAAATTATAAATGTACTTTAGGGGTTTTTGTTACAAACATCACATCCATCAACATCCTCATCACTAAAATGAACTGAAACATGGTCATTGTGGAGGGTGTCCCAGTTCTGCGACACAAGCACTCTCAATAGCATTGAGAAAGTCCACTTTTTCACCCCTTGTCTTACTGAACAGATGACAATTCTGTTGACAAAAGTAGCAGATTTAGGACCCAGAATATTATTAGATACATCATAATAGAAACTATTCTCGGGATCTGGCCCCCCTCAAACATAAATGCAGCAGAAATACTTAAATAGAAGATACTTAAATAGAAGTTCACAACAGGACAGCAGAAATCTTTATTGCAACATTAAAAAGCCTTTTGATTAAATGAGCTTAGCTGCTGTTCCAAAGTGGGAAAGGAGAGGCTTGGTATAGTGACCAGGAGTCCAGCAGATAATTTTTTAAAAATTATTTTCACTGGTGTTATTTTAAAGGAAGTTCATTTAAGAAAAAAAAAATACCCCAAACATCTTACCTCATTTAGCTGAAAATTCTGGAGTGGAAATCCTGAACTGAGGCAATGGGAAAACTGTCTACAGAACAGTAGGTTGGGTAAGCACAGGTACTAGGTTATGTCAACTAAAGACTCCCAGGAGTGAAGATAAATGGATGTGATACTAATTTTAAAACATTTTGCTGAACAGTCAAGCAGCCAATAGGGGAATTCCTTAGGTCACTTCCTGTTCATTTGATTGGATCTGCAACGACAACAACCAAGATGAGGTTGAGAGCGTTTGCATAAGGCCAGCTCAGACCTCAGCATTCAAAGAGAACAGGTCTAACCGGGTTACACGCGTGGCTCCAGAACAAAAGAAAAACCTGGTAATGGATGAGGGATTGATTTCTTTGTAGTTGTTTTTTTAAGATCATCCCTTCATTTTTATTTTATTTTTTAAAATAGAGGTTATTTCAGGTAGATAGGGAGATCATAATTAGAATGAAAAGGCAGGAATATCCTAAATTAAAATTAGTCTGGAAATAACATTAGGAGATGCATGGTGTGGAGTAACCCTCTGCTGGCAGAGAGGTGGACTGGTTGAGCCCACATGACTGGCTCGATCCTTTCTTTTATAGATTGAGTATCCTGAAAAATGCATGAAAGGGGAGTTTATTGGTCTTTCAGCTTCTCTGGGTATTTGAGAGTTGGTAAGAAACAAAATGAGGAAAAAGTCATCAGTGTGGGTATGAGGGTTGAGCATGAAAGTTCAATTATATGCAGGTTAGCAGGGCAGAGAATCAGTAGACATGCTCAGTCTAAAGTTTTCCTTGGCCATGTGTGAGTTACTCCTCCAGCCTGCAACCATGAACCTGAGCGGGAAACTGGTGCCCAAATGAGAAGCTCATCTGCTTCTCATTATTTCAGTAGTCAAAAAAAGGCACCAACATGGAAACAGTTAAAAATGCACTAAAATGTGGGAAGGTTCTGAGGTTTCATTAATTTGTATGCATAAAACAAGAAATACTAAATATTATTATTCAGTAACTGTTCAGTGATCTGTGTGAAGTGAATTTTCTAATCTTTGCTCATTTTTGGTGCCAAGTCTCATCATAAATCTTCCCCTGGCAGATGCTGACAAGAGTTCTCAGTGCTAGATTTACCAAGCACAGGGAATGAATTGTCCTTCAACATCCAGAGATACTATTAATTATTAATCAAGGCTCATTGTCAATGTAAGGGAAATATTTCACAAATATTATTTATGCTGAACCTGATTTCAAGATAAAGAGTGGATCTCAGACTCAAGGAATGTCACCTTTGTTCCTATCATCCATACTAACACCAATTAAAAACTAAGTTCCTTTTGTCCACGTAGATAAGGTGCACCTGTGTCCAAGTGTTGCTTGGGAAGATTCAATTATTTCTCACCCAGGTTAGGTCAAGTTCCATGGCTTCCATTGATTCTCACCTATCAAAGAAAGTTGTCCTTGAGGAAAAAATGAAGACTATAAATACCCACCTTGGAGAGCTTCATTGACTTGCAGTTACAACACCAAGGGTTGAGGTTGTCCCTGCAGACAGATAGGCAACTATTTTGATAGGCCTAGCACTTACAAGATTTCTCTAAGCATTCATGTCACTGAGTCCAAGTATTTGCATACCAGGTCATGTCTTGGTGGGTATTTATAGCTTTCATCACCAAAATAATGCCTTAGTATAATATCAGCATGAATGATCAGTCCAGAGCAGGAAAAGCTAAGAAGCAATTCACTAGCAAGCAGTAAAGAGCACTTCCCTTCCCAGGAAGGATACCTTTAGCAAGAAACCCAAGTCTTACATTGTGCCACTAAGCAAAACATGAGAGATTAAAGAATCATACTGAAGTACATCTTATCTATATGCTACAGAAGCACCACAGGAGGATGTGACCACTGGATCTCAACACAGACAGGGAAAGCAGAATTTTTCTGTTGCTGACAAGGTCGTCAGCAAAAGCAAAAGAAAAATGGTTCCAATGTGGTACTGAGACTGGAATGTCACTTTCTGTTTGTGCGACTGTTGGCCTTTTCTGTTTCACCTCCTAAGGGCAGAGACAGCTTTGGTTGCTAAGACGAAGAATACTTCCAGACAGACAAAAAAGCACATTGTACCAACAGGTCTGGACAGGGTGAAGCTAGCTTGGTCGGCACACCAGCATGCATTATTTATTACTGTGCTATTTTCAAAGGCAGAGTGCCACACAGGGTGGTGGCTCCCTAAATTTACTGCCCTACCTGGTCAACTATGCTGCCCCCATGCTCCCAAGTACGCTTATTGACACTTACATGTGGTTCAGCACAGAGAGGATTACGGGTGGCTTTCGGAGACAGTCAGACTTTTCCCTCTGCATATCCTTCTTTAGCACTGCAGCCACAAAATTAACATGAATTTGGTCCCCACACAGTTCTCGGTGGCAGAGAAAACATTAAAAACTTTATAACTAGGAACTTGGAGGCCGCAATCACAGTATGACAGAAGTGCCAGTGCAGATTCCCAGAATTAATTTAATTATAGGCATCAAGAAAATTACCTAAATCTGTCTAGATTCTTAAATTGGCGTCTCTTACTGTAATGTCTGACACCTGATGAAAACAGAGAATAAATGTATGATAATTTCTATTTTTTCATTAATATTAATCTCTTCTTCATTTGTTAAATTCCAGTGGAATGTCAAAAGGTGGGTATAAAGCTGATATGTTGGTTAGACATGCCAAGCAATTTGAGAATACAGAGTATGAGATTCCTGCCTTCATTCTGCTGCAACAAAATCAGAAGTGATTCATAAACTTTGATGGAAAATATTACACTTTCTGTAAAAACATCACTAGACAAGCCAGGAGAAATAGGACAGATACTATTTCCAAGCTGTGTTCTGTGTTGCAGGCAAATGCCACCTGTTACTAAGGCTGTCCATTACTTAGGCTTGCAAGACCTTGTAATTTTTTATTCACAGTTTGCTAAATTTTAGCCTTCAGCTCTTTGGGTAAATTGAAATTTTCCATCATGGACATTTGCTTTGCAACAGAATTTTGAGTAATTGTCATCCATACTAGAAAGATGCTAGTATATGTTTCTCTGAAAAATTCAAAAAGGCTAAGGAAAGTGCTGTACTTTGTATTTATAGTAAGGAATATTACTGTCTTTTCTTTGGAAAGCTCAGGATCATTTATGTTTGAAGCACTGATTGATTACAATAGGCTGTCAAATTAAGCGTGTACTATTTGCCATTCCAAATAAAATCCAAGCAAAGTTAGCCAGTTTAAAGCTTATCGACAAATCACAGAATCACAAAATGGGCAAGCTTGGAAGGGTTCACAGTTGGTCTTCTGGTTCAACCTTCAGGGGCTTCCCAGAGCACAGGGCATGGGACTGTGTCCGTATAGATCCTGAATATCTCCAGTGAGGGACATTCCACACCCTCTCTAGGCAATCCGTTCCAGTGCTCAGTCACCCACACAGTAAAATGGTTCTTCCTTGTGTTCAGGTGGAACTTCGGTGCATCAGTTTCTGCCCCTTGCCTCTTGTCCTATTGCTTGGCACCACTGAGAAAAGCCTGGCTCCATCCTTTGATACCCTCCTGTCCCATACTTACAGACATGGATAAGATTCCCTTCTGATTCGTCTCTTCTTGAGGCTGAACAGGCCAGACTGCCTCAGCCTTTCCTCATAAGGGAGAGATGGTGCACTCTCCCAGTCATCTTTGTCGTCATTCACTGGACCCACTCCACAACCTCCATGTCTCTGTTGTCCTGAGGAGCCCAGAACTGGACACAGCAGTCCAGATGTGCATCACTCACCACGGCTGAGTGGAGGGGCAGGATCACCTCCTGTGACCTGCTGGCAATGCTGTTCCCAATGCAGCCCAAGATTCCATTGGCCTTCTTGCCCACTGCTGGCTCATGGACGGCTTGTTTTCCACCATGACCCCCAGGTTTTTCTCCACAGACCTGCTTTCCAAGAGCTCAGCCCCCAGCCTGTGCTGGTGCAGGGAGTTATTCTTCCCCAGGAGAAGAATGTCTCCTGGGGAAGAATTTGTGGAATTTCAGAAGGTGCTTCTCTGCCCATCTCTCCAACCTGTCAAGGATCTTCTGAAGGGTTGCAGAGCCCTCTGGGATATGGGCCACTCCACCTGGCTTTGTGAGGAGGCCTCTGCCCCTTCCTCCAAGTCATTGATGAATTAGTTAAACAAGACTGAGCCCAGTATTGAACCCTGGGGGACACCACCAGAGACAGGGCTCTGACCAGACCCTGTGCTGCTGATCGCAACACTCTGGGATCTGCCATTCAGCCAGTTCTCAACCCACCTCACTGTTCACTCAGCCAGTTCACACTTCCTGAGTTTGCCTTTGAGGGTGTTGTGGGAGACGGTGTTGAAAGCCTTGCTGAAGTCCAGGGGGACAACATCCACTGTTTCCCCTCAAATCATAGTCCACATGATGGATGCAATGAGGCAGAGCCTCGTTACCTCAGCTTTCTTTTGCAGCAAATGTTCTCCACTTCCTGGCTTCACAAGGCTTTCCTAGCAGATAAAAAAGGCTATTCCTGTACATCCACCAACTTGAAAAAGCGGATTTTCCGATGAGTCCTCCATTTGGTCCAGCAGCTACTCTCCGTACAACTGGCAGAGGTCTGTAGCAGGGAGCTAAAGGCTTCGTTAGTGGGATTAACCCACAGGCTACTCAATGCCAAAACAGCCATCTCTGCACGCTGCTTATTCAAAACCTAGAAACTGTACACAGGGAACAAAACTAAGAGAACATTATTAACATTGTTACAGGTTGGGAGGTGCGGTGCTTAGGGCACAGACTAGGGGGTACTCATTCAAAGGGAAGCTACCCAAAACTAAGCGTACAGGGAGTGGCCCTGAGCTGTATTTGCTGCACATGAATCAAACTTGTGCTGAAAACTTCTGTTCATTTCCTCATGAGTTTTCTTATGTTGTTCATCCTCATGGTATTTTAGGTATTATAGTTACACATGTATTTATAATGTAAATAAACATTTAATATATGTAGATTAGCGTATTACATTATACTAATGCATTAGCACTAACAGTATTAGCACAAAAACATTTATTGATTTTTATGAATCCCTAGTGGGGTAAGAAAGTAATAATTTATTGTCCTTCTTTTAATGGAGAATCCTAAAAAGATCAAGACAGAGGTGTTTATTAATTCAAGGTATCCATTTTGAGCTGCCTGAGCACCATGTATTTAAAACACTTAGTATTCTATAGTTATGTAAAGTACTGAAAGCACAGCTACCATTCATTCTCATTTCAGATCTTAGTACTTAACAGTTCTGTAAATCAGACTGCTTTTCACCCAGAAAAGAAGGGAAAAATGGATTTTTTAAATATTACCAAATATTGGCCTGAGTCTAGAAAACAGCCTAAGCATTTTGTCTGCATTTTTCCAAATATAATCAATCTCAAGAAAAATCCATTACAGTTCTGCGTATCACTGTCTATATGAATTATAAGTAAAGAAAGTGATGATAAGTAGGTTGGCAATGGTCACAGCAGAATATGAACTTTGCAGACAATTCTGTGAAGATTCAAATTTTAAACCAATGCAGCTACATATTTTAGTATTTCTATAGCTTCTTCACACACATAATAGTCACCAAAGAGACCCTGACTTTCTGTTAGTTGGTGTGATAAACTGAAAATCATTGAGTAACAAATTCCTTGGTTCTGTATATTCTCTCCAGGAGAAGGATCTATCCTGAAAATCCAGATATGCCACAAAAGGGGTACTGGATAACCTGATGAACAAAGAAATAAAAGCAAGCACCATCAAATTCCATTCCCAGAAATCCATTTGCCAACCAGAAAATAACATTTAAGCACCACTTCTCCTATTCCTGGAGAGGACCCCCACTACCTTGACCCCTTGGTCTCCTTGCCACACAGATCAAGAGTTGGATTTTTTTCTTGAAAACATTGCAGTGGTTTCTCTCATCATGTCAGTCTAAAGGTATAGTAAAGGCAAAATTGAGTGTTCATCCATTGATTGAAGGACTTTCAGAAAAAAAAAATGACATAAGATGTTTTGCAAGGATCACCACAAAACCATCCATGCTCTGAGAGAGAGATTCATAAGAAAAACCACATAGACATCCGCACTGAGAAATAGAATGGGGATAGGGTAGAAAGAAAAAAAAAAAAAAACCAATAAAAATAACATATTAAGTTTTCCATGGAAAAGATAAGGGTAATAAATTGCCAGAAAGAACTGCCAGGGCAAACGCAAGTTGCTTATACAAACACTGAAAGAAATGCAAATCCTAGAGATAATATGGGCTTATAATTAGGTATTTATTTGTTTTAGTCTCTTCAGTGTGCAGGTCAAACCAACTCAATGCACCATTGTTGCACAAACCATTGGGAATAAACTTGTATGAGAAATAGGGAGACAAAGATTAATATTAATAAATAATGTCTGTGACAAATAAAAAGATATGCAGCAATGAGGAGGCCATTAAATGCAGGGCAGCATCAGTTATGTTTTGCTTCTGATTTGAAGGAAAAATGTCAAAAAATTTGTAAGGAGTCAACACTATCAATTGGTAAGAAACTATTTATGAGACTGTCTTTTGCCCATATGACCTGACACACTCCCCTGGATTTCTGTGAGATTTTGACAATGTATATCTAATAGTAGTTTTGTATGGCTGTGTATGCTGCCTTTTCAGGACTCCAAAAGATTTAATTTATTATGAGGCAATACTGACTGTGCAATGATGTCTCAGAGGAAAACTTCATAACTATGCAATTGAGGATGTTAAAAAACAAGCAGGCCAAAATGACCTAATGAATCTTTTCTATCTGTTGTGGTTTGAATCTCTTAGCAAACACTTGGAAGCCGCCAGAACCAAAGCAAAATTATGAGAACATAAAGAAGGCAAACACAAAGTAATGCACAAAGATTAAAAAAGAAAGGAGCACAGATACTGTGTGATAAACTTTTAGTAGGCCTCAAATACTTCTGCTGTTACATTAATAAACCAGGACATGATAAAACCACAAGGAAACAGGAGAGGTGTAACCATTCCTGGATGTTGCACCTCTCACTCCCAAAATTTGGCGAATATAGAAATTAAAGGTTTGTGCTAGGATCACAGAGATAGGAACTGGAGCACAACTATAGAACTTAGAAGAGGTCTTGTGTCATGTGGATACCTTGACATTGTAGTACAATTATAAGGAAAGTAGGAGTAAGCACAGTAAGTAGTGACTGTATTTCACGATATGCAGAATATATCAAACACCTTAGGAAACCTGCAAGTGGGCAAATGGCTCCCAGACACAGAGTGCTGATTCTCACGATGCACTGTGTCTTACCAAATTAAAATTTTCCTGGTTTAAGAGTGTTGAATTCCCTAAGAGCCCTATGGAGTCTTTTAAAATCTAAATGGTTTGAATATTCCCAAATTTAAAAATTGTTCAGAGAAGAGAATTTAGGTTGAGCTAATCTCTGGATTAGCTAATTTGGGTTTTAGATCTCTAATCTCTAGAAGAGACCTACAAGGAGCATGCATAATATCTGTTATATGCTGGGAAAGCAGAAAATTAAAAAAATAAGGAAAACAAAATGTTACGAGGAGACATTAGGAGCTAAAAAAATTGGATAGAAAAGGAATGGCAGGTTCAGTTACATGAAAAACAGGGAATTGTTCACAGTGTAATCAGCTACTTGTAAGGCTGTCACCCTTGTAATCTGTGCAGCATGGGAAAATGTCACAGAGATGAGGAGTCAAGGACAACCTTGGTCAAAATTACCAGCGTCCAGATTTAGATCAAAAGCAGTTTGAGGTCAGGATGGCACAACACACGTTCTGCCTGAGAATACAGAGGCAGACAAATTGAGCTGCAGAGCAACTGACTGAGAAATTACAGATTTGACTAGCTATGAGGGATCTATGGGAGCACTGCTACTCCCCTGGGTTGCTCAAATAGGAATATGCCCAGCAAAGACCCACGACAGCATGAATTTGTAGGTGCCCAAGATCTTCAATGTGAGCTTCTCACTCTTTGTGACACTGAGGAATAGGATTCTGCATGAGTGCATTTTCATGCATGTCTCTGTGTGTGTGAGTGAGCATTACATGACTGAATGACTGCAGAGGGGATAAACTGAGAATCTTCTTATGCACATTTCTGTCTTGGTGTATAAATGTGAGCCGAGTGAATTTAAAATTGAGTACATTCATGCATTTGGGAAAGGGTATTAAAGAAGATTCCAAGATTTAGACTCAGGCACTGGATATATCTGCCATTAGGTGAAGTTGGAATAGCTTCACAGAAATGAATGAAGGGGGGTCTAAGAATCATATAGGTACAAAGGACAATAAAAACCCAACCCTTCATGGTTCGAGTTAGCCTTAGGAGTCATACCAGAACAGATCTTTTGAGGGCATCTCAAAGCAAGCAGCTACCTGCAAGATAGAGATGTGAACAATTCATAGGCTAACTTCCAATCTTTGTGATTATGAGAGGATTTCCTTTGCCAACATCTGAGCAGGGGAGTGAGGGTTAACCCTTGAACATAGCTATAGCAGGCAAATCTTTCAAAACCAGTTTATCCCAGTTCCAGCAACGACACAATGTTCAGTGCCTGTGAGATGCAAATATCGAGTTTATGATTAACTGTGTTAAAATTCCATGGAACTGCAAGTAGTTTTATTTGTTTGTATAGTGAAATTGAGACAATGCACCCTTTCCTTACTATGCTTTCACTTTAATAACATCTAAAAGAAAATCTTTCACTGGATGCATGTGCTATATCCCTATGTGTCTGAAGAGTTTTCTTCACATCCTTTAGTTGGAAGAGGAGCTAGTTAGCACACTATCTGCCAGGGAATATGCATGTCTGATGCACACGTGACCAGGGGAAATATCGTTCTAAGGAAGATGGGGGATAGAATAAGCAAATATTTAACACTGACCTCATTGGAAGTCAGCTGGTTCCCACTCCAAAACTTGCACTGTGAAGAGAGAGTTTTTCTAAGCAGGAAAGAGAGAGGACTTCAGAGGGCTGGGTTATTCCTCTGGGTTCTATCAGAATCTTTCAGAAGTTTGCCTCTTGAGATCTCTCAGTCATGATGCTAAAGGAGACTACCCTTCTTGAAACAATGTAACACTATAAAGATGAATACATTCCTGTTCATGAGGCATTCCAAGTTTCAGTGGTTATGTCTAGATATGAAGACTCGGCAGAGTTTATTAGTGATGCCATAAAGGGAGATCTTGGATATACCAGACTATGTAGGTTATTGTACTAGCACTTATCATGCTAATTAAACTTGAGGGGCACAGAAGTTCAGCCTTTATGCTTGTAGTTCTGCTGCATTAGCATTTGAGATGGGCCGTCCATATCTGTTAGCCGTGATAACAGGGCTAACATAATTTCCAGATGCCTTTTACTCGGCAAAGATTTCATGTTTCTTATGGCACGTTGTTCCCTGATTAAAGCACATGTACATCACTTTTTCCAGAACAAGGGGCCAATGTAATTCAGTTCTCTAGGTGTTTGCACTGAGGAGCTTCATCTGCCTCTTACAAACCAGACTACTCAGTCTGGAAGGTGACCATGTGAACAGTATCACAGGCACTTCAGTGAGGCACACTGACATGAAGCTGGCACTTCTTCTCCTCTGCATAGGGTTACTATGCAATATTGCATTAGTCAGAATTAATGACTTGATTTATTTAGAAAGAAAAACCTTCTCCCGGGTTTCTCCCATGCCCTTTCTGAAATGGCTTTTAGTAGCTGGCATTCTGCATCTGTGGGAGGAAAGGATGAGAAGAATTGCAGTGACTTTAGTAGGATTTAGTCTGTGGCTTGCCAACAGGGCTCAGTGACCCGCAGCAAAACAGCAATGAATTTCAAAGGAGTGAGTCTCTCCTTGAACCGCTCCCTAAGACAGTGAAAGCCTTGGAGCTGGAGTTGTGAACTCCAGGAAACTCCATCACTGCTCTCATGCCCCGCAGGAGATCCTTCTATTTACACGGAGACATATTAACAGGCAGCAATTCCTCCTGCAATCACCCCAGTGCTGGGAATCACTCCCCCACTGATGGACACTGGTGGCTTTATCATGCACCCCCACACACACTGCAGAAATACTTCTCCAGAGCATACCTGAGGGAAACATCTACTGGGGCTGCCACATCTGGAGGAAAGAATAGACACAGACACAGATCTCCAGTACTAGGAGATTGCAGCATTGCTACTAAAATGGATTGGATATTCTGGAGTTTTTTTGCCAACTACATAATTTAGGTCATGGTCTTGATGGTCTAATCTAAATGCGGGACAGGCACAAGATCTGTGGGTCTGAGCATTGTTGCATATGGACAGAAAGAGCACAAGAACCGTGTTCTTGATCACAACACAGGAAACACAGGAAAATATGCTAGTATTCCCAAAATTTACAAGAGAAGAAATAGGGTGGAGAAGAAAAGGAAAGAGGTGGAAAAAAGGGGGGAAATAAGATGTCTCAGCTTCATAGGAAATGGTATAGTCACTTCCTATATTTTTTCTCCACTCTCCATTTGATTGTATTTATTTGCTTTTTATATTTATAGATGGCCTGCAGTGGTCCTTTCTGGCCTTAACCATTCTGTGATTTCATAGGACACTTCAGGCTCTCAGACACCTCAGAACATGTCCAGCTTAGCCTCCTGTTCAAACCAAAACCAGGTAATCAAACCAGGTTGCCATAGGCTTTAGGGTTTTTTGTCCCTTTAAAGGAGTTTCTTGGTCAATCAAATGTATTCCATTAATCGAAACTACTGTTATAACTATCACTGTAACCAGTCTATCATCTAGACTAGCTTTAAATATTCCTCACAATGGTGCTCATACCTCTTCCTTTACAGACTCTTTAGAGGTTTAATCACATTCTGGCAAGAAGTTCATCTGGCTCAGTTTTGTCCCGATCATGTTGAAAAATATACTCCAGTTATAATACACTGTCATAGTCCTCTCACCGTGTCACTTCGTCTTCTAAACTGTACCTCGTATCTCTTTACACATCTCCAGCAATTCTGTAGGTAGAGGCACCAAGGCACCATAAAATCCATTGTCCACAAGGATACGAGTTGAAAGAAAGCAGCCACCTGTTTGTGTGCAATTGTGTGCACTAAAAAAAGAAGAGAAGTAAATTCTCCTGAAAATAATGGTTAATTATATGTGAGTCCAACCGTTGTTAAATATTACTTTCAGCATTTTCCTCCACATACCATAGCTGCATAAAACAGATTCCATTCCCAGCACCAGGTCTCATCCCTGGAAAATCAATGGTAGTGGAGGCAGGTAAGCCATGATATGCTCATGCATGGATTCATTGAAAGATAGAACAAAAAAGAAATTATACCAGAACTCGAAGGCATATCAGCCATCTTACTATCACAAACATTCATCATATAAATACTGTAACATATGAATTTGATGTGAGTTTCTAATGACATAATTCTTCAGGGAATGTGATTTGTTTATAATAAGAAATACAGGATGTGTCATAGAATGTGGCATAAAATAATTTGGTATGCAACTTCTAAGGCAGGAACATAATGTTCCTATTAGCTGTCACTGAACTGTCATTATTTAAATAATGAATAAGATGGGGGAAGAAGGGGAGAGACTGGCAATGATCTATGAAGCACCATTTCATAACTATTACTATTCTTTGAGATGCAAGTTGAAAAGCACAATCTATGTATAAAATTAAGACCACATCTTAGAATCACCATCAAGATCAGATTTCAATAATTTAAAATTCAGAACGAATTTCTATTCTATAAATAGTAATATTATATATATATATAAATATATATAATTTTGACTGAGATTTATCTGAAGTAACCATTTACAATATCTGAAAATTAACAAAAGCTTTAAACTATACCATGTTTTGGTGTAGACAGACCTGGTAGAAAGAATTATTTGCTATTCACTTCTGACCAAGTACACTGCTAGTAGCCAGGTTAGCAGATTCAAAAATTCACCTTCACTGGATTTTTTTAAATGCCCTGGTAACATGAACTCTCATTCCCAGTCATGGGTTTCACAACCTGGTTGCCTGGGAGCAGAGGAAGGAGCCCAAAGAGTGCAGCGATGCTCTGATGATATTCAGTTCAGCCCTGGGGTGGCTCAGCTCTTGGGTGCTGCATTTGCCTATTTAAAATCAGCTCCTCTTTACTAGTACCCAGTGGTGTCACTGCAAATTGCTACATCACCTGGCATTTTTCAAATTGTTTCAACTGCAAATTTTATAGACAGATGAGTCCCTTGGACATAGGTATGAAAATAACAAATCTCCTATACGAAAGGGCAGTAAATCATGACTCAGGTGACTCACTCCCTGCACAGAGGATGGAAAATGAAAGAGTAAGCCCTTGAATAAGAACTGACTGAGACCTGAGTGAGACCAGTTACTGAGATAATTAGCAAAGGTCTTTTCATTTGTACATTAATGAACCAGAAGATCAAAGAGTTTGGCTAGGCCTGTAACCACGACTGCAACATTGTCTTGCTATGCAATAATGAACTCATTATTAGCTGCTTTCATAAATTACATGAGGTAGACTATTTTATTTTTAATACTGTATATAAAGCACAAAAACAACTACAATGTTGTTTTAGAAAATTTTAATTGCCAAGCATGCACTTTCATGTAATAAGCACATTCTTACTTTCAGCTGATTGCTGCTTCCAATTTTGTCCTTTCACAGGGAATTTCCTGACAGGTGGCAAACCTTCTCTTATTTTGTGGAAGAAAGGGGAAATAAGTGACTGAATGACCAAAGTGAACTTGAAGTATGTTGCATCACTTGAGAAAAATCTATAAAATCTACCTCAGAGGTAGGAAAAACAGATTAGCACGGTAAGATTACGTAAGATTGAGAAAAGTAAATATTCTAACAATCAAGTTCACCCCGTCTTTTTGTGCCAGCATGTTTCTGCCATTTAACATATTAGGGACAGATATGTCTGGACCCATGACCACAGAGTTGATGTTTAGCTTGGGAAATTATGTACGTAAGGCTCTGGAGTTGATCTTAGGAAATCTGGAATGTTTTTCTCTTTCTACTGTAGACTTTCTGCAACACTGAAGGCAGGTTATATGATATTTATCTTTCAGGTCTGGAGCTGTAAAGCTGCTCGCATTTACAGCTACTGGCAGAATAAATGTATAAATGTTCACAATCATATGAAAATGTTCACAAAATGTTGAGAAAAGTTTACAAGCACGCATCTGATTGAAGCTTCCAGATAAAATCACAGCAGTTCATGAAGGAAGTTGTCGACTGTTACTGTTGGCAGTAAGATGTGATATGGAGAAAAACTTTGTCACAAATGGACAAGTTATTATTATGTGGGCATGTTAGTATATGCTCTCTTTTAAAATGGAATAAGAAAGAAAGGTATTTTATCTGTTGGCAAAGTTTCTGATGCAAAAATGATATATGTATTCACATTTATTTATGACCCACTCAGAAGATCTGACATTGCTGGGGAGAAGTTTAAGCTTAGGCATTAAGCCATCAGTTGCTACAGTAACAGCAATTATTCACTGCTCTGGGACATAGGGTAAACCTGACACATTGATTGCCACCCCCCCTCTCCCCCCCTGCCCCCTAAATTTTTTTCCTTAATGATTTACCTTCAAGCCGATGATCGGATGATTCACAACTCAGATGAAAATAAGGGCGAGTGAAATCCCAATATTGAACAGTTTATTCAAAAGCTCTTCTAGCCTGGAAATCATCCACAAGGTAACATTTTTTCATGTGCTTCATTAATTTGAATTGCTCTGCAAACTTTTGTCAACCCCCACAGTTCTCACCAAGTATTCACCAAAGCTTTTGTTTCCAGCATGTCTATTCATAATGTCTTATTCATCTGTGACCTCAGTAACATGTTATGGTTGTTTTTCTCTCTAACTGGATGACTTGAAAACCCACAAAGAAGAAGGCTGCAGGAATGCTTCCACCGAAAACACTCGTGCGTGTCAGAGCATGTCATTGCAGAAGTGCAGTTAGGTGGATGTTTATGGCTTGTCCCTATTTCACAAACACTATAGTAAACAAAATGGCAAAGCCAAATGCAAAGCCTAGCGAGTACGGTCCTGGGTTGTTATTAAAATATACGTTCCAAAAGCCCTTTTAATGACTTCAAAGTTCCCTTGAGAAAGACATGGAGAAACTCATCATTGCTTCACTAATGTGCAGGACCCATACAGTACAGTTTTGGTGTGCTCTTCTTATGTCCTCGAGAGAAAAAGGGCTGTAGTTGAAAGACCTTCAGCTAGATGTAGTTCCCCAGGAAATGCTCACAGCTTCTAAAAGATGCGTCAGCCATAGGAGCTTTAATGTCCCCATGGGTGCCAAGGGGCACTGTCACTGCCAGTGCTGCAGAATGCCTTCTAACTGGCTTTGGAAGTCTTTTGTGAGGATTGTAATGATGAATAAGAACTTAGTCTAGACATTGAGCTCTTTTTGCTAAACAAAGAATTTTTACTGTAGTGTCTATGAAAAAAAAAATGAAGAAAAAAAAAGAGCAAGAAGAGAGCCTCCTAACACCTAAAACCCAAATCTAAATGCAGGGTCCAAAGTCAGAAGACAAAGTCAGAAGACGAGTGCCATCAGCTTCAAGGACAGCAGCAATCAATACCATGGCTCCATGCCAGGAGCACTGCCCATCTGAGCTGCATAGCTGGAGGCTTTCTGGAAAACACATTCTTCTTTTGTCACTTCAGCTCTGAATCACAGCTGTTCCTTGGTAACCTTTTGGAGGCAGAGTCCTCTCCTTCCTCAGCGGGTCCCGCTTCATCCCACCCCAGCAATAGCTTCTGTAGCCTGCTAATTTTGGTGTTGAGATAGAACTAAGATGTGAGGTTAACCTGCCACTCTCTTCGTCAGTACAAGACTATCTTCATTATATTATGTGACTCTACGAAACATCAAAAACTGTTCCTCTCTGTAACTTTTAGTCCATTAATAATCACTAAGCATGAAGAGTCCACATTGCTCCAGCTCAGCAATGGAGTTATGCTTCCACTGTCCCCATTTGGCTGGTGCAGGGAGGAAGCAGGATCTCTAGACCTGTTCCAGATCTTAACATTGCCTTTTCTTCTGCCTGCCCATGCCTGAAATTGGTAATGAGAAAGTTATTCATTCCTTTGCTCTCAATACAAAGCATTGTATTAGCTTGCTGTCACTTTGAGTGCTAGCTTATCTCTCTCCACCTGCAATTAAAATGTCTAAGGAAGGGCAGCACAGTCTTAAACTTCGCCTTGAGATAAAACCACTTTTTGTTGGATTAACTCTTCTGCACACACACTGCACAATTTGCGTTCTTCCATCACAAACTAGTATTTCCTGCAGTCCTATTGTCCCGTGTGAATCAAGCCATTCTGAATGTGAAAGAAGAAATAGCTTTAGTCACAAAATACTCTAAAGGTTTGTAGTTCTTTTTTTCTCTTGGGTAGTGAAACAGATGAGAGCATAAATTCTTCTAATAATTTTCCTTCTACTATAAATGCATCATACTATTGAGGCAGCTAGAGAGTGAAGACGAGAACACTCCTCTGAAATGTTTCTGAAATGAAGTAAACTTCTAGGTAGAAAAAGACCAAAGTGAAACAGGCTTTCCAATCCATACTATCACACTGATCTTGAGCCATAACATTTACTGTCATTAATCCTTGAAATATTTGGCACAAAGACATGGAATGGCTGTATCACTAATCATAACTGTGGGAGTATATCTTTGCACCTTTTAGCTTAAAAGTGGGTCTGACTGTGAAGGTTAGAACATCCAGGCATTTGAAAATGTGGGACATACAAACCTCACAACAGAGGTCATGATCTGTTGCATCACCAAGACATCAAGGAAAATTAAGCTTAAGATGAGACTCAAGGTCTATGCAATCAGTCACCATTCCTGCACACGGGCAGACTGTGAAGAAGCTTTTTTTAGGATTCTGCTGCCTGACAGTGAGTAAAGTATAATATTTTGCTATTAAAATTAAATATCTACTATTGCACGTAAATAAGACAGGTAATGAAAAAGCATGTAATTATTAAAAAAAAAAAAGTAAAATTTTCACAGTTGAAAACTTTTTTTCCCACTAAACAGTGGGGGGAAAAAAAAAGAAAGAAAGAAGTAGAATAGAATTTTAGTTCAGCTTTTAGCTGAAGTCCTAACTGTTTTTAAGCTGGGTGTTGATCTATGGATGTAAGGACTTAGGCGAATTAGCAACATCCAGCAGGAGAGAATAGGATGCAGCAGTTACAATGCTTAGGTTTGTTATAGTCATCTGGTTTCACTGAGGTTTTCTTTCCTCATTTTAATTCTCTTTTAAATCATCTGTTGTTACAGAGTCCCTAAAATGCATTATGGAATTGCAAGCTAAAGCCAAGGCATACCCATTCAACAGTGACTCACTGTGCAGCCTGGGCAAGTGTCTGTCTCAGTTCAGGAAGAGGTGAATGGGGCAGTGGTAGTTCTCAGTCTCATAAAACACTTCAATAACTTCCTGTGAAAAGGAGTAGCTCTGTCACTACAATCTCTTAACTGCCTCCTTCCTAGCCCAGTAACATAAGAAGAGCAAAGGACAAAAACCCTGCAGAAAACAAACTCCTCCTGCTCAGCATCTATTTATATCAGATGTTGGAACCCATAGCCATCCCTTCTTGACACATCTGGTAAGTGTGTCTCCTCCACAAGACCAATAATGCACTATCGTGGGGGAGTGGGAGGTAGGGTGGGGACTGACAGTAGGATAAATAGACTGAGAGGGAGAAAGAGACTAAGGGAAAACCTTACAGCAAAGTATATGTTCAGTTATTTCAGGAGTTTTCTTAAGAGCAGGTCCATGAAAAAGGCAGAGGGGAGGGCTATGGAGGGCTGTGAGCAGGTTGAGGATACTGACAGCTGAAGGACAGGGCTGCAGCTGGCTCTGCTGTGTCCACTAAGCAAGCAGTGGCTGGAGGATTGTCAGGTCCCAGGAGCATTACTTGTGGGTCAGAGCCTTTACTATTCTGTGCAGTGTCACTCCGTACATCTAAAATGGCAGAGAAAAAGTAATGGCATTTTATCTAAACTTTTTATACTTTTAGTAGAGATAAAGGAGCTTTTACAACATCCATTTCTGGCTGTCCTCCTGGTCCTAGATAAAAGTGGAAGTTACAAGGGTACTTTGGTGATCTGCCCGGGGTGAGCCAAAGTGCCTTGGCTCTGGCTGGTGCAAGATCAAACCCTCCATAGGCAGCAGGGTCAATATAAGAGCAGCAAGTGTACTGAAAAACACAGAATGCAGGCACTGCAGAATCAGTGCTGCTTCCTGCTTGACTCAGCCTTTGTTTTTAATTTGGTATTGTCATCCACTTGTTTACACTGATACAGACCTAGTCTGGAGAAACCCATCCGTGATTTCCAAACAGCCAACACATTCCATCAGGGGTCATAATCCCACGCTTGATTGATACATCATGGCCTATAACAGTCATGCCAGTGTGTGCAATGGCACCCATTTCTTGGTTTGCTTGTCTCAGACAGTGCCACAAAGGTGAATGTGAATGGTGGTAGCGAAGCGTTGGGCTGTACTGATGCAATGTGACTGGACTCGGCTGCAATATCACAATTTCATAATGCAGAGGGCTTTGAAGAGCCAAACAGACCCCAAACACCCTGTGAAGCACAGGTGCAGGTCAGAGCTGGGAAAGCAGTGTTGGCCAGAGAGAGACATGCAGAGCAATGTGTCCAGGAATACAGGGTGGGTAGAGACAGATGCTGAGGGTCTGATACGTACAGGCATTACTCAATAGAAAGAACAACCTCAGGACAAGGGAAGGAGCACCATCTGCTGGAAAACAGATCAAAATTAAAAGCAGTGATTCTCCTGATCTTTTCTTTATCATCACCTGGCAAAGAACAAAGGAATTACTAACACTTCTAACTCACTTTGCACAACTCTGGGAACCTCTGATTTACTCTTCATGGAATATCAGATCTGTCTCAATATATGTAATCGGTGCAGCTCATCACATGACATAAAAACGAGTCTGTGAGTCTGGGGGAGCTTGAAGTTTTAGGATGGCTTTGATCTGAATTCTTAAGCAGAATCAGATCTAGGTATGACATGTTTTGCGTTTTTTAAAAAAAGTCTCCTCTTTTCTCACTTGACCATTTCCATTGAACCTGTGGTATCCTTGGGACTCCTACTCATGTGTCAAATATAGTTAAAACTGGTCAACAGCTAAAAAGGTCCAAGGAAGCAGACAGAAAAATGTACATGAACTTAGACACACACAACCTTTCTTAGGAAACAAGAGTGCAAAGAAGGCAGATGTGAGCCATTATCTCATCTGCTTTTTTTGCAATGAATGGATCTCAGTCTAGTGATTGCATAGTATTTGTGCAAGAGTATTCAGCATAGCAGCAAAGGAATATCAAGCAACTACTTGGTATACAATTCAGAAGAACTAAGTGCAACATTCATTAGAATTAATGGAATTAGTTAAAAATCAGGTCAATTCCACTGATTCTGTAATTTGGAAAAGAGAAAACATGTAGCAGTAGTTTCAGAGTTTAATATTGAGCAAACACCATTTAAAGTTTCTGCAATAGTCAAGATCCAAGGGTCACCTGAAAAGAAACTTCAGAATCAGCAGCTTTGCAAATTACATTAGAAGGAGGCTGTACCAAGTTTCTTAAATTGTTTCCTCAATTGAGGTCAGTTTCTTTTCCTCCCTTTGATTTGAACAGCATTTAGCTGTCTTCTACTCTGTCCAGCAAATTGCTTACTCCCCCTTGGTGGGAAAAGTGAGAAAACTCATAGGCTGCAATAAACACACTTTAATAGGCAAAGCAAAAGCTGCACACACAAGCCAAATAAAACAAGGAATTCATTCACCACTTCCCATCCACAGGCAGGTTCTTGGCCATTCCCAAGAAAGCAGGGCTGTGTAGCAGCTACCTGGGGAGATAAACACCCTAACTCTGAACATGCCCCCCTTCCTTCATCTTTCTGTGGATTTATGTATGGGCATGATGGAACCTGAGGTTCATCAGGCGGGGTCAGCTGTCCTGGCTGCATCCTTTCCCAGCTCCTTGTGCACCCCCAGACCACTCGTGTGTGGGGTGGGGAGCGATGAGGAGCAGAAAAGCTCCTGGCCCTGTGTAAGCACTGCTCAGCAGTAAGGAAAGCATTCCTGTGTTGTCACAACTGTTACCAGCACAAATCCAAACTTAGAACCATGCCAGCTACTATCAAGAAAATTAACTCTATCCAAGCCAAAACCAGCATAATGCCCTTTCATGTAGAAGAGAATATTACAGAGACAGTATTTAGTCAAATACTGAGTTATGAAGGTTGTTCTTGATAAAAGGACTAATGATGCTACTCACTCTTGGATTTTTTCAAAAATATTAATGATACCCAACGCTACACATACAGTATCATACCTACTTGTAGTTGCACTCACCAAAATGGTATTGACAGCTAAATACATGTTTCTCCAAGCTATCTGTATCTCACCATCTTACCTTTGCTGTTTACCATGCTGGGAACCACTTACACAATAGTAACAATTGCACAAGGAAATAACCACTTTGTGTTTTCAAGCACTTCTGTGTTTTCACAGTTCTAACAACAGACATATGCAGTCCTTTAAAATCCACCCTCTACTTTGGTTTAGGGATGTTTCTTTTGCATTTGTGTATTCCTTCACTAAAAAAACAAGACCTACCTTTTTTTTGTATTTTTGGTTGGTTTTAACTGGCAAATCACAGTTCAATGGATGAAGTGTTCTCTTACCTGGATTATAATCTTGGACACCTTCTGCTCTAAGAAGTTGTTTGCCCATCCTGCTATTACCACTTAGCTTCATATATTTGAACCAAGTAGAATTTGTCACTATCTGTTTTGACCAAGAATATAATTTCATGTAATATTCTTTTGAAGTTGATATATTTTCACAAAATATTATAAATTTAGACAAAGGAGAATTTTCTGGTGGAAAAAATGCTGCCATGGCAGATTCCTCACCAGCACTGCATTCAAGTACTTAGAAAAAATGCAATGAGTATCCAAAAAAAAATTTCCTAACCTCTTCCTAGGAACTCAGATCTTCCGTCTCAACAAAGAGTCATAAAGAGGGTGGTTAACCCTTGAGCTACATTCCTCAATGACAGTGCTGACCTGCTTGGGAAGGATACAGGATACAGGGCCCCTACAAGGGACCATGCAGCTTTCGCCACATCTGCCAAGCAGCAACTGCATATTCCAAGGAGAAATTTCCAGAAGTCATTGTGAACTCAGACCTGGAGCCAATGCTAAGAGAAGTAAGAATTTGACTCCCTTGCTGAAAGTATTTGATCAGTCCAGCCTGCTCCCTGTTTCAGCCTGAGACCCATGCCTGCCTCCGTACGTTTAATGTAGTCATCTTGCTTTTTTGCAGGTAATTGTGTGTTCAAGATATGTATGTGTCCTCCCAGAGACATTCTCTTCTTTTCTTGTTTTTATTTTTAAATGGAAATAGAATTTAAACAAAGAGCTACCTTTTCCCACTCTGCAGTTAAACGCTAAGGCTTCATAAGTTTAAGATAAGTACATTTTGGTTTAAAACTTCAGGCTTCAAGATTTGTACGTAATTATATTATGATCTCAGTAACACAAACTGCTTGCTTATTGCATTCTTTATTGAAAATTCTCCATCCAAACTGAGTTTGAGGTTTCTCATTGCCACAAGATATATAATTCTTTCCTTGACCACACTCTTATTCTTCTGTTCATTGTTTGGGATTTTTTTTTCTGTAATGAGCTAATAAGAGGGATGGTTGCAAAATGAGTGTACAGGTTTCATGTAAAGCTACTTCAGACAGTCAGTTGAAGCTATTTGTAGCTAATTGATGAAGATACATGATGAGTTTCAGATCAGAGTTCCATTTTGTGAAGTAGTTAAAAGCATTAGCAGATAGATAGATAGATAGATAGACAGACAGACAGACAGACAGATAGATAGATAGATAGATAGATAGATAGATAGATAGATAAATATATAGATGACAGAATTTTAATGGAAGGGTATTCAAACCCTTGGAGCTCTAGAAAACTTAACAACATCCTGAACATGCAGAAAGGAGCCTTTGCCATTGATAATTCTCCATATTTTATCCTTGTTCTATAGGCGATTATAAACAGGACTTCTAAGCAAATTGAGGTATCCAAACCTGCTTTCTGTTGAGGTTTACAAACAAATTCTCCTCTGAAAATTATAGGTCATGGATGGTTACTGTATTTCTTTCAAGGAAAATATTGAAATGACAGGTGAACCACTTAGATGATACCTACCTTTGTATACTTAATAATGCACATCTTAAAGGAGTTGATTATCTTAATGGCAATGACACTCTAAAATGTACCCCATCATGTGTCTAAATGAAGGACTGCAGCCACACTAGGTACTGAAGACTCTTTCTAGGCACAATTTACAAATAAAGGGATTGTTCTTATTTGAAAACTGAAATTGCCATTAAAAGTCCACTAAATGCTAGACATTCCTTCCAAAAGGTAATGTTCACAGTTTTACAGAAAAAGAAAAAAAAAAAAAAAAAAAAAAAAAAGAATAATATTAAGTGGGGACTAAAAACGGAAGCAAGAAGGACAAGTGGTCCTTGTGGCTGTAAAGCTTACACTGTTGAACATTGCAGAAGCACTATCTGATAACAACTGTATCCCACTCTCATATGCTATCTAATCTATGCAACAGCTGATGCTGTTGTGATGCAGACTCTTGGTTATCCCAAAGTGAAATCTGAAGGTTTGAAAACACCATTGCACAGCCCAACAGTAAAAATGTACAAACACACTTTCTTCATTTTCTAGGGGTTTGGCAGGCATACAGGATGGCAGCTCCCCTTTGCTCCCTGCCTCTGCCCTCCCAGGGCAACCTCCCTGGCAGCTCTTCCCTTACAGAAATGTACAGACACTTATTAGAGCAAATGTTCTTCAAGCATGACAACTGATTACTATCTGACTTGGCTTTGGTACAGCCTGAGCGTGTTAAGACCTGACAGTATTTCAGTGTTGTAAAAGGATTTCAATGTGCAGTGAGGACATGCCTCCTAAACTTCACTAAGAGTTGGTTTGGGAGAGATCTGCAAGCCAGCATAACAGAAAATTAATGCATGGTAATAGGAGGAATAGAGCATGTGTAATCCTAGCCGAGTTCATAAAAAAAGAAAAACATAGCAACTGTTGTAGAAATTAACATTGTACTTGTTAGCTCCCAATTCCACTCCCTGGCTTTCTGCCTGACCTCTGACTGTCATCTGTCTATTCAGAAAAGTGGACATGAATTAGTTAAGTGTATGAAGTTGTTATATATATCCTAAAGGAAGTTAAACCTCAAATTCAGTTCTCTCATGTATCCTTAAATCACTATAGCCCAATCCTCAAGAGTAAAATGATGATATTTAGCTTTCTTTTAACAAGCATAATTTATTCTACCCTAGCTGTCATTCTATCTTCTGTCAAGTTTTTGCAAAGTTCTACTCTTGCATTCTGATCCTTTCAGAATGTGAGGCGAATGAGCAAGTTCAGACATGAATCCTTTTAATGCAAAAGGAAAGCCCAATGCCCCTTTCCCCAGTGCCTCTTCCCTGCCCACCCAGAATATGCAAATGTTCTTTTGGGATGTGTGAAGGGTTAAGAATTGTTCTTCATGCATAACAATGTGCATTTATCTGTTAATCCTTCATGTCCTATTCCTGATATGTCAAAAGATTGTTTGAGCCAACAACATTGGCAGCATTAAGATTTCTGTACTGCCCAACATTCCTGAGGAACAGCAGACTCAGAAATGTTCATTTCTTTCTGGAAGCTGTCTAGTTAAGGGTTAGTTTCAGCTAACTACTGCACCAGTAGCTTTCAGGGTCATTTCATGGAGAAATTCAACAAAATGAAACAGAATAACAGCCTTAAGTGACCTTTCCAAGTAATCATGGACTCCCACTATGCTTCTTTACAGAACAAATTACTGCTACCCCAATTTTCAGGATTAAACCAAGGCAAAAGGTAGAACGTGTGCATTTCTACAAAGAAAAGCATCACAAGACAAGAAGTCAGGCACCAGTGTCCTGGTTGCTGGCTGCCCTCAGTGTTCCCCGGGCTGTACTTCAAGTTGTCCTTCTCTGTGTTCCGAATGAAACACGCATCCCTCTGAGCTTCGTGAATATAGTTTGAAAGGGCTTTTGAAGCAACACTTTCTTCCAAAGAATTTGTGTGCAGTCTTAATGGCTTTAGGAAGAGGAAAGTTTTCCAGTGGAAAGAGGCCTACTTATGTGACCCACCATCTAGACAGCCTAACTCTGGCAGAACAACTGGTCTTTTCCTGTTGTGTCCTCCAGCTGTATTTCAGTCAGGATGAGTGAACATTTTGCCCTTCTATCTTGTACTGCAGAAGGTGACATAAAACTTGTAGAACTCCAACTGGTTACTTGGTGAGTTCCATTGATTTGCAAGTCCCTTGGTGATCACAGAGTCTTGCAGGATTTAGAATTCTCATAACTGAGTTTTCCAACTTGTGCCTCAAGTCGCGAACTTTTCATGAGGTTAGATTACTATCAAGAGAAAAGCCTAAGAAAGATTTTGTGCTTGTAAGAGAGCACCAAACACCTTGTGTTTCTCATCCATGGACAAGAGAGGGAAAAGTTTATTTAACTAGAACAGTTCACAGGTCTGTGGTTCAGACAAATTTGCTTTTCTGGTCACTAAAACATATGAGCTGCCTTTGCAGGCAGTGGCAAAAGGCGCACGCAGGTTTGTGTAGCAACTAAAAGGTTACTTTTCTGTGCCTTTGCGTTTCAAGGATTTTGAAACAGGTTCAAACACTCTGTGAAGTTTCATCTTTCATTGACTTCCTTAATCCCCCCAAGCTTGGCACCATTTCTCACTCATGTTTATAGTTTAATCTCAAGTTTCTCACTTGAGAGCTATATTGTTTAAACCTGAGGCTGTCAGTGATGGTGCATCTGGGAGTTTTGTTACACATTTTCCAGCAGCTTCTCTTGATTTGGGGTGTGTGGGTGTGTGTGAGGGGCTGTGTGTTCTGGGAGGGCATGTGTGAACCCTGCATGAGGCTGATCACATTCATGGTAGCTCATTTAGCTTTGCATGTTTTGTCACTGGGCCTGAATGCCCATGAACTAACATGGCAGGTAGTACCACGAAACTCTCCAGCCTTTTACAGCCACCTGGATATTATCCACTGCTGTCTTTTCCAGTGGGCAGCGAGGAAGTCTGAGGTCAATCATGAGAGACCTCATGACCTGGTTGAAGGATCTGGAGCACAAATGGTGCTCTCCTGAATCCTGCCAGTTGCAGGGAATAATGGGGGTAGAAACAGGAAAACCACACAGATGCCTACAGCCTTACCTGGCTCAGAGCCTGCTGTTACCAGCATAATTTTTGATCACAGGTCAGTTTAAATGACACCGAGCTTTCTGGGAACAGACAGAAAAAAAGGATCTTTGCTCAGGAGTTAGCAGGTAACCCAGATTTGAAGAGGGGAGGAGATAAAACTGGGATCAATATGGATAACCACCACAATTTCTTCTGGTTTTATTTTCTACGCACCAAAGTATTTCCAAGCATCCTGCCTATCCTCACTAGGACCCAGAGTCATCCTTGCTCATGGACCATGCTGGAGGTGTGCAAACCCAACAATGTCTCCAAAACTTGCCTAGCACGGAGGGCTTGAGCCAAACCTGCCACAGGGCAAACTGCTCATCAGACCAGGTTGCTCAGGGCCCCATCCAACCTAGCCTTGAACACATCAAAGGATGGGAGCATGGACTTGACAACAAGGGTGAGTCAAGCTTACAAAGCTACAGAATCTGCAAAGTGTAAATTAAAGAAAGGTATAGCTTTTTTCAGACTTACCTAAAGCTCCGTTTTCATGCATTATGCCCTTCTAGGCTCTGGTGAGTAGGAACAAAAAAATTGGCCTCAACTTAAGAAGATTAAATTTATTTTTCTAAGACACAGACAGATTTGTTAAACCAAGAAACCTATTGTGAGTACACATCTCTAAATCAAATAATTCATATTGTCCCACATTTTTTAAACAGAAAAGTGAAAATATTTTCAGGGAGCATCAAATGATGAGTAGCACCAAATGCATACAGATGACGGTCCCCAGGTCAGAATAAATATGAAATTCTTTACCTTTGGATCTTTGCTTTACTTGATTTTACCCAAGATCCTTACTTTCATGTAGAGGTTGTAGTGAGGTGGGTGTCAGTCTCTTCTCCCAAGAAGCAAGTGACAGGATGAGAGGAAATGACCTCAAGTTGCACCAAGTGAAGTTTAGATTGTATATTAGGAAAAATTTCTTCACTGAGATTTTCTTCACTGGCTGTCAAGAATTGGAACAGGCTGTCCAGATATGTGATTTCATCACCATCCCTAGAGGTATTTTTGAGAGCTGAAGATGTAATGTTTAGGGACATGGTTTAATGCTGAACATGGTAGTGCTGAGTTAACAGTTGGACTTGATGATCTTAGAGATCTTTTCCAGCCTAAATAATTCTGTGATCTCCTGTGTAGATAGACATCTTCTTGAATATTGGCCATCTAGACTTCTGAGAGAAATAGGCACTTTTATTTTGCCTTTTTAATGGGCCTTGTATATTAAGAGATGAAAGGCATTTTTAAATGGTGGTAATTTTTACAGCACTAAGTCAATCCCTCCTACTGTTTTCTAAACCTTGAGCTGTCTCAAGGGTTAGATAGACCCTATTGTTTCCTAACTCCTCTGACCTTAGTCTGTAGGGGAATTCCCATCATATTTCAAAGGTCAAAGACACACCCTTGATTTTTCTTCCCCTTAAAAAAATAACAGAAGGTTGTGCAAAGCATTTTGACCCTCATTTCTGCTGACATGAGAAAAATGTATGTCACTCCACCTGATACTCCTTAGCAGGGACATTTTTGCATACTTTGTTGGAGCAGCTGCCCACTCACAGCATCTAAAACTGGGAAGCGTCGAATGTAGTTAGAAGAAGAGTAGGATCTAAAAGTAGAACCATTTCACATCCCGGTGAATTGGATTTTGGGTTAAGAGATCAGTGCCTGTCGGAAGTCCATGGCCCTGCTTCCTCTCTGTCAAGTAGAAGGCAAGAGAGAAAATGAGTTCTCCCATAATGCAGTAAATCAAATTTCTTGAGTTAAAAAGGGCACAAAGTCTTTTTGGTGTCAAAGTGAATCCAGCAAAGCATCCTTTTCTGTAGGAAAGTCAAAATCATGCTGTTGGGCTGGCTGGATAACCAAAGTTTCCTTTCCAATCCATCTCCAGCTACAAATGTAAGCAGCTGTTGCCAGACAAACTTGAAAAGCTCAAGTGCTGCCTATTCTTCACTACCAAAGTTCTAGTCAGGCTTTGTTTTTTCTGTGTTTCTTCCTGTAGTTTCAATTTTAATACTAAAAACATTCAACACTGTCTTCTTACAAAAATTTCTGAGAGCAGAAAATGTGTAGCACGTGAATCTTTAACATACAGTGATCATTCCACATAAAGCCAAGGAGAATGCCAGTAGTTCCATCATTTTCCAGTCCCACCCTGTCTGGTGTAGACAGTCTTTAGGATGCAAGGGAATGGTATCTCAGAGGAGACCTGGGAACTTGTTCTATGATGCAGCCTTGTTTATACATGTTCCTCGTTTCTTTTTACTTATGGGCTCTTCTGTCTCTAGTCAGTAGCACTGTTTCTGTATGGGATTACACCAAGGGAAAAGAAAAATAAAAGTGGAAAATCTGTACCTTTTCAGGGGATGCAACTCTTGAGGGAGTAGCTTCTACAAAAGTCAACAAAAGCCTGGAAAAATGCTGAATGTGGCATCGTTGTTATTTAGAGGATGAGAGGATTTACATGTGTAGGGGTGAAGATGTGATGCAGTGTGTTCATTATATCCTCTGCTATGACTGATCTTGAATTTTTGGGTTCTGGATGGAGGCAACAGGGTTAATCAGGTTTCTCTGCTTCTGTAACTGAAAGAAAGGAAACTAGATTAGTATTTATGGTATTATCATCCCCACACTTCCTATATCATATAAGTCAAAGTCTCAGGTCACTCTTAAGATGGTGAGTGATCAAAAAATAATAACAGGCTATAAACTAGGAAATATCAGATGAAGCCAGTTTAATAGACTGTGAACAACGTCCAGTTTTGCAAATCAAAATCAGAGATGTATCTGAATCAGAGACATCTCACTGTGAAATTCTTCAGCGTCCATTTGCACACCCCAGCAATACTTCTCCAAGCAGTCTGAAAAGCTCTGTGATTGACAATTTTATTAAAAACTGTGAAAGATTGTGTCATGGACTAATCCAATGATAACTTCTTCCTGATAATCCCAAGAGTTTAGTCAAATTTATTTAAATCCGTAGGCCTTTGTTCATAAGCTGAGCACTAAGGTACAGGAACTTCTGTGCAAAACCAAGTGCACAGCATGGACTGGGGCTGACTTGAAAACTCACGAGTTCAAAAGCATATCTGTAAGACTGTATCAAAAGAGAAGTCTTTTCCCACATCCTTAAGAAATGAGGATTTTATTTAAATATCTGCATGGAGCAGCAGAGAAAGAAGAGGAAATCTCTTTTTTATGACTCATTTCTTCTGGTTATACCTATACCTACACATTTTGCTCATACAGCCTTTGAGATCCCTTCTGTAGCATGCAGAAACTCTTTATTTATACATTTATTGATGTTTACAAGGTTATAAACAATTTCCTGTCTGGATTATCCCACAGTTTATATGCTGCTTTATCAATGCAAAAGCCAGATTGCAAGAAATCAGCGGTTGCTTTGGTCAAGGTGATAAACTGTTGCACAACCTTATGTGTTTGGTCTCACAGATTACAAACTGAGTTTCTGGAAAGATCTTTCTGCAACAGAACTGCCATGTGCATTTTCCCCACCAGTAGAAGCAAATCCCATCGTTTTTCCACTTTGAAAGAAATGTGAAGAGAGAAAGACAGAAGAAAGGTATGCAGAGAAGGAAATTAAAAAAGAAGCACAGAGTAGAGAGATTAGTCAGTAGAGGGAGAGCAAGGAGAGTCCAGTGGGAGATGGAAGGAGGGTTCTCTGGGGCTAAAGCTTTGCCAGAAGGGAGCCTGTAGGCTTTAGCCACATTTGTCAGCCATCATCTTGTGTAACAAGAGGTAATTCTCCTGGGACAACGTGCTGTTCTGAAATGGCTGCCTGGGACACTGTACCCGGGTGGCCCTCGACCAGTTCCATTAGCAGTGTTTCTTGGCCTGGCCCCTACTGTGCTGGGGAGGTACCGTGTGACACTCCCTCTGAGTCACCTCTCCTTGTCTTCACACCATGCAACATCACCTTGCATCAGAGCTGCTTCTCCCTGCAACCATGTCACACCACCAGCACGAGATGCACGTGACAGTAGCATGGTGAAGCTCATGAGGCACCCGTCAGCACATAATGGAGCAAAGAAATGCCTCCACTTGTAGTAATATGTGCCTAAATTTTTTGCTCTTGCTGTTTATGCAGGCATCCTCAAGAGACTGCTAATTAAGATAGAGCTCTGGGGCACAAAATCAAAACTATTCCAATTTTTTTTTAAAGTATCATATTATGTTAGATGTATGGTTTTCATTCACCAATTCATTCTCACTACTTCTAGTGTCTCTGATGTGCTGCTTCTAATCCTGCCAAGCAGCCTATCCATGAATCCTATTCAAATCTCTTAATGATCATTTCAGACCTAAAAGCAGCTGCATCTGGGCTAGAACCTAGCAGGCTTTTGTGGGTCTAACAGGCATGGTGCTCAGGCAGAGACGTCATCTGACCTCAGGTGAGAGCTGTTCATTTTCTGGCACCCACAGTGGTTTGCTGTGTGACTTTAATCCAGTGCATCCTGGTCTTTGCCAGATGCAAACAGTGAAGAACACCACTTCCTGGGCTTTGAGAGCTCTGAACAAAATTTGATAGCCCTTCTTACATGCTAACATCACAAAAGAAGGAGTGAGACTCTCCTTAGTTAAGTGCTTAAACAGCAGGTTTGCTTAGGTGGTCCATAAGCCACGCTTACATAAATCAACAAAAGAGGATTTAGAAGAAGAGGGGGGGAAACCAATACAGGATAAAGGTAAACTTTCTGTACTTGAGAATGTTTCCCCCCTATCTCTGGGCCATGCTTCAAAAGGGCTGTGTATAAGAACTTGAAAAACCAAACCAGCCTGTCTCTAAGGTGTTCCATATATCACAGTCCTGCAGGTGGCTTTATTCCTAAAGTGCTGGGCTGTGCTGCTGTTGAAGCCTTCTTCTCCCCCTTGCTCCCAAGACCTACTTCCAGACTTAAGTGCTGCATCAGGAGTAATCACCTACCTAAAAGTAAGATCCATTTCTTTACTGAAGTCATTGTTTATTAAAGAGCTGTAGGCTGCCAAAATGCTTTTGCTGTGATGATTTTATCAGGCACTCAACTGGTGTACTCCCTGCCACTCTCATTTCTGCATCACCAGTTTTCTCAATGATAAACAACTGATTTTGCTTCAGTGAATTAATTGTGGAGACAAACATAAGCCTCAACACCTTTTAATAAATTAACAATCTCAGCCTTTATCACTAAATCAGAAGAGGTTGTAATGTGAAAACTACTTTATAGATTTTGTGAACACAGCACCAGATGGAGTAAAACTGAGAGCTGTAAAGCTCTCCTGTTGTTTGAAAAAAAAACGTGCCTGACTCTTCCACTTTCTGTGTCTCCTAAGTGTATTTAAGCAGATATGTGCACGCATAAACAGCACTGGTTAATGGTGAGATACTATTTGATGTGACCCAAACCAATACTCTGTTTGCATAAAATGCATGAAAATATATTTTCTAATAATACTAATAATTACCAATAATTTCTGAAATATCTAGAGCTCTATATGGGATGATCCAGAAATTAATGGTAATCAATAATATCTTTGCGTATGGGTAAAACATGATTTTTCCTTCCCAAATAGCTTTTGCTGCCTGTAAGGCATGTGGTCAAACCTGCTGATAGGATTTGAAGCTGGCAGCTTTACCACACAAACTGTGAGCTCAAATCTAGTCCTCAGCAGGGACTGAGGTTGTCATTCCGCTTCACAGTTTCCCAGCTTAGAGAAATAAGTTGTCCTCACAATAACTACAAAATCAAACACATGCCTAGTTCTAAGTTTTTTTGTTTTTTTTTTTTTTTTTTTTTTAATCTAGTGGCTTTGGAATGTTTTTCACTTCCTTTGCTTGTAACAGTTCATCCATCTTCCCAGATATTATTTCAGCTTGATGATACCTACTTTCCATGGTTCAGGGATTCTGGATTTCATTCCAGACATTTATTTGTGGAAAATCCTACATATTGGGAGGCAGGTATAAAAAGGGAATCAGATACTTTGAGGAGGTTGTCTTTGCAATCATTCTTAAATTGTGTCCCTCCAGTGACCTGTGGAGATATTCTATTCTCTCCAAGATGGCAATCGACTTTTAGCTGCTTATTTCTGCCCGCTGAGTTGGCAACACCACACAACACACCACTCCAGCTATTGAGTACAAGTGTGAGATTTAGTTCCTAAAATGCTCTGCAACTTGGTAATGAAAGCAGTGACCAGGTAAATGCACACTTGGCCTTGCATTTCCTGTGGAGAATCCCAATTCTGTTTGAAGGAATTCATCCTAAATGTTCTGGTGTCAGACCAGACCCATATTCAGAAGCTAAAGTAAGCACTGCTTGTTCGAAAACTTCTCCCTTCTAAACAGCTGGCTCAAATTCCTAAATGGTCCTGATACTCTTCTCTGCACTCAGGCTGAATCATTCAAGAGGCTCTGAAAAGGGAGGTAGTACAACTCACTCGTGTTAATGAACCAAACTTTTGGTCAGAACTGGGAAAAATTATGACTGCATGCAACATTTTTCTCTTCCAAAGCTCCTTTTGTTCTTTACATGACAACACTGCTGGTCTTATGGAAAAGACCTTGCCTGCCAAGACACACTTTGAATAATAACAGTGATTTCCACATGGCTTCTGGTGGTATTAAACCAAGACAACTAATCATGTAGTGTTTCATTTCTGTATCACTAAGTTTGACATATGAGATAGAATAAAAATTTTCTTGCTTCAGGTAAATGGTTGTATTTAAAGCCCTGAAGGAATTGAGTTTTTTAAATCATATTGTTTTAATATTAGTTTTTATTATGTCCTAGAATACAATTCCAAATTTAATTTAAGATTACAGAAATCACAGAAAATATTCTGTTCTAAAATTTAAACATGCCTTTTAAATATCTGATGTGATTTACTTGAGGTTACTTTTGGATCACTTAAATTAATTGCTTTGATTTTTGTTAAAGATTTGCCTGTTATTTACTCTTCTTCCACTTCATTAAACAAACATAAACATACAAAAAAAACCCTAAATACAAACCCCACAACACTGAAATTGAAATATTCCCTGGGGAACTTGTGGTATCAGCAATTGCCAAAGGCAAAGCAGACCAGCAGAGGCATTTTGGCAATTTCTAACTTTGCTGCGGACTGTTACTTGTTATCAGTGTAAGGTCTGTGATGCAACAGGTGCATAGCTCTGACTTCATCCAGGTCAACAGCAGTGCAACATCTACACCCCAGAAAATATGCTAAATTGAATTCCATGAGTAGCTGAGCATAAACTCCCTCCGCTCTTAAGAGACGCTGCTTTACCCAACAGTCAGGTCAGATGCCTCTTGGTAAGCAGAGATGAGCTGAGGAAATAATGAGCCTTCTCTAACCAAGGAATGCTTCTTCCTCCACCTGTTTTCTGTTGCTCAGTTCCTGATGCTTTTAGGCTTTCTAGGAGTCCTTCATGGTTACAGTAATTTCTCTCCAGAATCAAACTGAAACCAACCTGGGAATTCCCTTGTCATTTCTTCCACAGTAGCCTAGAAGTACAGACGACATGTTGAGCACTCACAGATAAAGCCACTACATCAGTGTCACCAGCATTGCACAGGCAGCCCTTGAACATAAAAGTACTTTGCTGTGAAGCCGGAGAAGAATGTAGGTCAGCATAATAACATTCGACCTACACTTTCCTCTGGTGATAGTAATAGGCTTAAGGATTGTGATCCTGATGCCTTTTGAAAACCTGTTTTGTGCTTGGTAGAAACAAAGTAGAAGCTCAATTAAAAGAGATGAAACTGTGGTAGCAAGACTGCCTAAAAAGAAACAGATGAAGACAAGACCACTGATTTACAGGCTATTGCCTTCTCTTCTAGAAAGCACTCTGCTCTTTTAATACATGAGCCCAAAGCCAGCTTCTAAAATATTTTCTGCAAAAATGTGATATAGTTCTGGCACACCTCATCAGAGACAGGACCCTGGCTTTAAAAGGATTGTGATCAGGGCCACTGCAGCCACCCCCCATGTTCCCATGGGATGAAATAATGAGTAAGTTTGCCTTTCCATTCCCATGTTGGTAATTCTAATGATTTTATTTTCTGACAATCAGAATATATCAGCATTTATATTTGGGAGCGTTTTTGTATTTAAATTGTGTTAAAAATTGTGACACCGAAATATATTGTGTAGTTTTTCATTTCTTCTCTTTGTTTTCCAGCACTTGTTGAAAAGAGGAAAATCGCCTTTAAAGACTGGAACAGGAAAGGTCTGAATTCTCCGTTTTTTCCTCCATCCTCAGCTATTCACCATCATCCTGCCAGGTATCTTGCCCCATGCACATCAAGAACGTTTAAGAACACTTTTAAGAACAATTCTGGCATGTTCCTGTCACAAGGGGATGTACTGGCTCTTGTATTGGTGTTATGAAATTCTACCTGCCTCTTTCTTTTTCTCTAAAAAAAACCCTGAAGTCTTTCATAGACCCTTTGGCTTTGGCTGATCTTTCCTTCCTCAGTGGCATAATACCTTGATCAAGTTCATCATTTACAAAACAGCAAAGCTCCCTGAATTCTCTACTCTGATATGAGATATAAAAGGTATGAGCACATGTGAAGGTGAGGTATCCGTGTCAGCACCTTTAAAATGCTCATCAAACACAACACTACTACAAGGGCTGTGAAATATTTGAAAATAATTATCTGAGTCTTTCCAAAACCAAAGCAAAGACAGAAACTGGACCAGGTGAGTGCTGTTCCATGAATAAAACATGTCATCTCATTTATATGACAGTACAAATATTGCCAGAGAATATATTTATCAAAATCAGATCAAAGTTTCAAGCCTAATGGACAAAGTATTGAAAGGTTATTCACTGTACCTGGGGATTGACAGAAGAAATACTTCTGCTTTTCTCTCATATTAGCTTTAGACAGAAGAACAAGGAGCAATCCAACCCTCCTGTAGATAGAAAAGCAATGTCATGAACTTTTCACTTGGCTGTGTATGGAAACATAGATACAGGGAAAGGGCCTGGACTGGCCTGTGGCAGGAGCTCACAGGGCAGCCCCTGAAACACAGGGCTGGATTCATGCCCAGCCCCACAGGGATGCTCATCTCCTCTAAATCTGTCTCGTTGAGGATGTTATGATATTCTAGTTTTCCTAAGGGAGGCTGGAGGCTGTTGGCAGAGGATTAGAAAAGAAAAAAAGAAGTATGCCTGATTCAGAGAGGGATCGATTTAGCCTTCTGCTTTTCTTGAGCAGCCTCTAAAGTTGGGGTTCCTGTAGACTTAAGCTTAATTTTAAAGCTTTTTATTTTTTCCATGGCAGAAGACCTGTTGCCTGCACTCCCATTCTCCCCCACAGAAGCCTTCAGACCCTGACACAGCCAGGTGTGTTCAGTCTGCAGGGCTTATAGAGCTGATCCAACATCAAGCTCAACTGATTTTCCTTTTAAATAAGGAGGTGAATGAAATCTGAGATTCAAATATCCTCAAGGTATGGGTCTCAAAAGTCAGACCCAGAGTTTCAGCCCACCTCTTGGCTTTGCTACAATGTCATAGTAGCATCTCAGGATTTAAAACACAGCATGTAGTGTATTACATTAATTCTGTATGTGCATACATATGAAGATATTTATAGCATGGGAATGATTCATGAAAGCAACCACAAATTCCTCTGTAAACATTTAGGAGTTGTAATTAAAGTAATTAGAAGTATTAATTATTTTACAGAAGCCATGTAGGTTGCAAGATCCATATTACAGTTATTCTGTCACAATTTCAAGCCCTCTGAATTAATTTTACTCTGGAAACTCCTCCAGCCTATTTGCATCATTTTGCACTCTGAACCCACTGTCTAGACAGACACTCTTCACTTGACATGCAGTGCTATCACAAGCTATTTGGAATTACAATTTCATTTAAGCAATGCCTAAAATCAAATATTCTGGATTAATTTGAAACTTATACAGTGAATGATGGATGAGTGGACTAAGAAACTGTGAAATACAGGTCAAGTGTAAGATGCTGTGAGATGTGAAAATATCTAAACATTTTCTGATTTCTTTAGACTACTTTCATTCACATCCTTGCTGGCCTTCCTTTCTTTGGTATTTACTGTTCTGCAACTACCCCACTCAAGTGATATAAAAATATTACAGATAATATATTCAAAATTAATTTAGAATCCTTAAAGCTCCTAAAGCAATAATTCCTCAAGTCTTGGATTCCTGTAATTGCTTAAGAATCAAAGCTGAGAGAAATTACTAGTCATCCTTTAAAAGTTTAAAATACAATAACGAAGCCTATATTTTGATTCTAGGGGAAAAAAAAATGCTTGTGTCACAAATTATGTTTGTTAGCTGCAGTATACATATCATAGGAGATCTAGATTTTATACCAGTAGTGGTTAAAATATGTTTTTCTGGGGAAAAAAAAATACTGCAAATATATACCTATTTCTACCTGTTTTCCTGGTAACTGCATTGCTGAGGAAAGAAGCCTGCTAAAAAAATTGGAATTTAATTGGCTAAGTACTTTTAGGCTCTAATTGTCCAGCAGGGTTACTTGGAAGCTCTTTGTCCAGTGATGTGTGTTGAGAGTAACACATTTTTCCTTGTGTAATCTAACAAAAAATATATACCCTGTGATGACATTAACATTATTTTAGATGAAATGAGTGAAAGAACTTGCTGGAATTGTATGGAAAATTGTATAAATTATTGTAAGTTATCTATCTGCCATAAAGCATAGCTAGGTGGCTTTGACTGAGTACTTTCCCATCTAAGAGTCAAGTTATTTCAGTCTAGGAACACATCACTGCTTTTATTAGAGTTCTAAATTCTCACAAATTCTCTTCTTTGACCTTTTAAATTTTTCATTGCAGTTTTAAGAGGAAGTTTTTTTTCCAGGTGAAACACTTCCTCTTGAAATATCTCACACAAAATGAAGTACAAAAGGCTGTACAATAGAAAGCAGAAGGAAGACTGCAGTCAGGAGAAAGCAAAGGGATTTGTTTCGCTTGAAATATGTTTATGTGAATTTTTCATTGCAGTTTTTCTTTCTTGTCAAATATGTCACAGATTCTGATTCTTTCTGGACATCCATCCTCTCAGAATACTGGAGTGAGCACAATGTCTGTAAGTGGTTGCAGTTTTTCTATGACCAGTACAAACTGTATGCCAAATGCATTTCCTTTTCCCCCTTTGATGTCAATGGCTTGCAATCACACAAAATGATCCAGGAATAGTTTGTGGATGTTGCAGCCCTTTATGAAGAATACTTGTATTTCATCTTAAAGAATAGCAGGATACGTGGTTAATGTTCCAGAAATCAAACTTAAAACATGAAGCATTCCATTTTTGCACGAGTTTAACAAAAAATGTGGAGTCCACGCTCCTGAGCATTGAAAAAAGGTGAAATACAGAGGCCACTTAGATACTACAGGAGGAGTATGCAGAAATAGGGCAGGCAGACAGCAATCTCACTGCAAGGTTTGGCCTCACAATCACACACAGTCCAGGCTCATCTTTGGGAACCACTCAAATCTCCAAAGGGACACAAGCTCTGCTCTCTCCTTGGCTTTTTCTACTCGAAGTGGCCAAGCTGGATGCTCCAAGGGAGGTTTGAATTCTGACAGGATATAGAAAGACACAACCACTGTTATTCCTGTAACTCAAAGTAGCGAAGATTTGCCTGCTTCTTAAAGAGTAGAGAAGCTTTGTTTGATGATGTTATTGTGCAAACTGCACTGATAATCCACCTCATTGTCTTGGAAGATTTATTTTTGCTTAAATGAGCTGAGATTCAAAACTCAAGCAGTTGATTGTTCACTGTAAGTGAAATAGAAGTGCAATTGCTGCTGCGGATACCCTTTCTTACTATTCACTCCTGCCAAAGATCAATTAGTGTGCATGCCAAGCTTTGGCAATTCTACCCAGCTCCATTGTGGTGATACAAACAAAAGAGTTTCCACTAAGCAGGGAATTTCAGAAGGTCATTTCCCTATGCCCTAGCATTGAGAATCTGAGGAGCATTTTAGCTGCTCAAATCCCTCAGCAGCTAAAGTCTTCTCTGGCTTAGGGGAGTATTTGACCAAACTGGAGTTTTATGACTGCTGGAAAAGGATTAAAGGCTTAGGCATGCAGGTCCTGGAGGATCTCATGGGAGCTGACACTGCCAGCAGCTCCCAGTGGTGAGCACCTGCTTAGTCACAATGTGCTGGAATTTATCCATCCTTCACTGGTCCACTACCCACCTTTGAACTGCCCAGTGGGGAGTGGAGGCTGGCAAGGCAGAATGAGAAGCAGAGGGTGACCTGGGTACACAGTGAACAGGGAGGGGCAGGCTGAAGCTGAAACAGGATCACTGACAGACTGGGAAGACCAGAGGCAAAGCAGTAAGAAAATATGTGGATAAGCTTGGTCAAACTGCAGCAGGGTTGTGCAGTGACTGAGACTGTTGTCAATAGGACAGGTAAGGCTGGGAGAGGTGAGCAAGACTAGAGACTGTCACAAGAATAAAACAACTCTGTGTTTAGGTTGGCACTGCTCTGCTGTGGGACTGACCGTCATCACTTTCATCCATCCACACAGTGTTCATGTATCATGTCAGAGAGGCCATTCCGAAGGCAATTATTAAACGTAGGAGATAAGGAAGATATTAAGGGAATTAAAGAATACAGAGCTGTGAAGAAAATCTCATTAAGAAAATTAAGTTTTTATAGTCTGTAGAAAGATTGCACATTTGTCAGGAAACGAACTACAACACCTCATGAATAACATAAGGCCTGTGAGGAAAGGCAGTGGTCCAGCAATGCCAGACCTTACTGCAACATAATCAGTGGACCAAACCATGGCTTAATTCTAGTTTTTCCCAGTTTTTTATGCCACACTTACAACATAAGTTAAGTTTCTTGAATGCAGATTTGTATATGCAGGCATTTACTTATGTTTTGTGACTGTGATTACTCCTTTAAAAGGTGATACTGTCCTAATAATGTAGACAAGTTCCAGCCCTGTGAAGATCTGATTTCCAGCATTAGAGATGATTTTTACTCAGGGAAAGGAGGGAGGGAAGACTGCAGGAGTAGTTTTCAAGGTACAAGGAGCTGAATGAGAAAGAAGTAATCTAACTATAAAGAACGGGAGAGAAACTGTGATATAGATGACGGCACAAATGAAGTGCCAAGGGACCACAGGGCAAAGAAACAAAACACAGGAATCATAAGAACAGATTCAACAGAGACATACAAACATAATGCAAAGGGTAAGAAAAATACCCCAAAAGTTTAAAAAAAACCAAAACAAAACAAAAAAAACACCACTAAAACACTGACATAGTCCCCACAGCTCCCAAGTTTTCAGGATAGTTATGAAAGTCATGTCAGGAAAGTTATGAAAGAGTGGAAGTCCTGACATGACTTTCATAACTATCCTGAAAACTTGGGAGTTAGGGGAACAATTGAGTCAGTGGTTATTTTCTTCTTGTTTTTTCTATAGGTCATGAGGTACTACACTGGGAAGCATTAAATTCTGCCCCATTTCACTGCTTTTTAAAAGAAACTGTTTAGATACATTTCCCAGTTAGGTTCCTATACTTTGGAGTAACACAGAAAATTTTCTTTCATTTCATAAGGAAGAGCTTTTTTTTATTCATTGTACCCTAAACCATCACATTTCTCAGATATGCTAGAATTCAGTGTGTCATCCAGAATGAACCATTTAATCCTCTCTATTTGTCTGGATTGAATCTGTTTCAGTCAATCAAGTTAACAAATAAAAAACACTCTATCCTGAATTATTTATCAAGCAGCTACCTTCCTTGCCTATTAATCTCATCTATGCAAATTTATGAATCCATATATATGTGGTATATTTTGGGTTTTAAGCCAAAAAAAGCATGCACTGCAATTTATCACTCTTCTTTGTGCTCTACTGGGGAGTTGAAATTGCTCACATGATGTCAATTTTGTTACATGGCAAAATGAGTATAATTTTTATTACAAAGAATTTTCAGGGAAATATTCACATCACCGAAATCCAAGTTCACCTTCTGCAACTTCGCATGCATGTAAGTTTGAATTTTCTTCTACTAACCCTTTTGAAGGTAGATTCAAGTAACCTTTGCATTTGGAAGAAGCAGTTCTGGAAAGAGTTTAAGCATTTGCTGAAGTAGATTAATTTTGAAATGCAAATTATTATTTGTGGCAAAGTTTCTTTAGAACTTTTGCCCACATCTATGCAACCATAGTTTTAATTCTTCAAAGCAGTTTATGACATACAGTTTTACATATACCAGTAACAATTAATGTACAGTAAGTGCTCTCAACTGCTCCCTACATAAACCTCACAATAAGTAAATTGGTTAGAATGAAACATGATATATGAAAATTCCATTGTGTTTTTTTGAAAGCATCACAGCTGTTTAGTAGTTTTTATGGACACTGGTTTTTACACACAAAAAATAAAGCAGCAGCTCTAAATCCATCAACAATTTTAGGCTAACCACAGGTGGCTTTCAGGGCTCTGATCTTGCTTTCCAGTGGACTTCTTTGCAGCATGTTATTCCACATCACCTCAGTTCATTGTTGAGTTGCTTTCTTTTTTAACTCTAAAAGTCTCGTTCTTGAAAATCAGAAGACTATGGGCATACCTGCAATAGCAGTTGTGTTTTACAGAAAGCATTTGGTTTAAGAACTGGAATTATCAAAATAAGTGCTGCTGCAATAACATTTTAGATTGGTACCCTATTACACAGGGTTAGTGGGCAATGACCAGCATGAGTCTTACTGACTGTAATTACACCTACATCACATCCTGGCTTCACCCCTACCAACCAAATGTTACAAAACTCAGAGAAGTAAGGGGGATATGGGGGGCAAGAGGTAGAGCCAGTGAGGGGGCAGGAGCAAATGACACTATAATGTGTTCATCTCTTACATTTTGTGTCCCTTTCTGTGTGGATTTGATAACCAAGTGCCATCCTGTGTACCCCGTGGTCCTCTGAGTGCCCTTCTTCACACCCCAGGGACCCCCACGTACTCTTTTGTTCACTTTTCATCCCTCAGATCACTTTCTACACAGACCTAGAGCCAGCAACAGCTGTCTGTCCTGGAACCTTTTTTTGTGGGGAGCAGTCGCTGGACGTTTTCCATTTTGGAGCTATGTTTGGTTTGATTTGGTGCCAGGGTACATTTAGTTTGCTAGACAAGTGCATCGCCCCATCTAGTGGTGCTGTAAAACAGGGACAGCAGGACTGTAAAGGCCAGCAAGATCTGTCTCTCCTTGTGTGGTAGCAGTTGCCTGGGGGCTATCAATTTTGGAGCTGGGCTTTGAGGAGAGTAAACACTGTGGTTGTACATTAAGGCGGGAAGGAAAGCACAGAGTCCCAGTGTTGGTCATGCAGTGTATAGGCTGCAAGGGAAGGTGAAGGCAAAGTAACAGCTTTCTGTCTGGACAAATTTTGTGCAGGAGCAGTCACCGGAGGTTTTCAAGTTTGGAGCTATGCTTGTGGTGTTTTAGAGAGTGTCATTCTACGTTTAGTTGGCTTGGGCAAGTGCACTATTTCTGGAGTTATTTTCTGAAGTGTCCCACCAACGCGGGGACTCTATGCCTTCCTTCCCTCATACTCTCATTCTGGAGCCCAGCTCTAAGGTTGCAAATGCGCAGTGGCTGCTCCCACAGTAAAGGTGACAGGACAGAAAGCTGTTGCTGGCCTTCCACTTCCACTTGTAATACCCGCAACAGCCCTTCCCCCCTACATCAGGCCACACTCCGTGTGCCCCCACCCTGCCCAGAGCAAATGCCTGACCCACATATCTGGGGGTCTAGTGTGGTAAACTGGGGGTTGATCCAGTAAGGAAACCTTGTCTGACTGTGTGAGTGTGGGGAGTCAGGAGGGGCACCCATGGGGTCACTGGAGTCACCCTTTGTGAAGGGACCTCAGACCCACCAACTAAAGTATCTGGAGCTGGGAGCGTGACTGCCGGAGTGGCTGCTGGGTGGTCAGACAGGAAAGTTTCCTAATAGTGGATTCAGGTGGGAAGGAGGGCGCATAACCACACTGTTTGTGCTGCAATTTATGGGCTGCAGGGCAGAGTGAATTCCAGCAACAGCCTTCTGTCCTTCAGCCTTTTGTGTGGGAGCCATTGCTGGACATTTTCTGGTTTGGAGGTGGTCTCTCTCCAGAGTGATAACGTGTGATGATTTGGTTGGTGTTGGGAAAGGTGAGACAGGGAAAGCCTACAAATATGATTGCCTGACAAGAAATACTGAAAATATTAAACCTGTGAGTGAAATAGAAATGAAAGCTAGCTTTGAGATGTAGGCATGGCAGGCAGGAAGACAGCGATTAGTTGGTGATGGGTTGGGTGATAACAAACAAAGGAGCTGTAGGGAGTAGCCCCGCCAAGGTATCAGGGAGAAGCTAGATAAGAAAAAGTAGTCTTTAGAGTTTAGAATGCAGAGTGATATGTTAATATAGTAGTTCTCATAGGCTGTATGCAAAGTTTGTAGGTTTTGTATATCTCTCTCTCTCTCCCCCCTTGGAGCTTCCCTTCAGCCGAGGCTGGTGGCTGAAGGCAAGACCCTTTTACCCCACGGCCCTTGCAATAAAACCACGTGTTTCTATAAGTGTCTCGGGTTTGCAGAGTTCCCTCTCCCTGCCGTCCTCGGATGTTTCTACAGGTTGGCAAGGAAAGCGCATGGTCCCCAGTATTAGTGGTGCAGTTGACACTCTGCAACGAAGTGGTGCCAGCAACATCTTTCTGTCCTGGAAACTTCTGTATGCGAGCAGTTTCTGCATGTTTTCAATTTTTGAGCTGGAGTCTGCTGAGAGTAAACAACGTGATGGTATATTTAGGTGGGAAGGAAAGCACATATCCCCAGAGCTGCTGGTGCTGCTTATAGACTGCATGGAGAAAAGAAGGTGAGCATCAGCTTTCTGTCCTGGCACTTTTTGTGTGGGAGCAGTTGCTGGACTTCTTCAGTTGTGGGCCGGGCTTTTCCTGGAGTGGAAGTGGAGATGGCACATTTTTTGGGAAGGAGTGTGCAGAGCCTCAGATTTGGGGGTGCAGTTTAGAGGGTGCAACGGAAAAGCGTAAATGAGCAAGTGCTGGCTCTTCATCTTCCCCCGATGCCATTCCAAAACACCACTAGATGGTGGTATGCATCTGCCTAACAATCCAAATGTACCCTGATGCTTTTGCACCGAGCACAAGTGTGGCTCCAAAAATGAAAAAGTCAGGCAAATGTTCCCACACAAAAGGAGCCAGGATAGAAAGATGTCGATGGCCTTCAGTTTCCCGTTGCAGCCCATAAACTGCATCACCAACATTGGAGCTAAACATTTTCTTTCCCACCGGCAGTTCATCCTTCCATGTCTAGATATAAACAATGTCTCCTGATTGAAAGCTGTGGACAGCCACATCCAAAGGAAGGGAGGGTCTGCCGATTGAGATACCATGCAAAGAGGACAAAACCCATGAGAGAGAAAGATAGAGAAATAAAACAGATAATTTCTCAACATATCATGACCTTTCATATGCATTTGATCACCTTTCACCACCACAGTATTAATTGGATGCAATCTGCCATACAGAATTTCAGAGGGGTTTACTCCCTCTCTAGCACAACGAATAATGTGGATTCTCAGTAAAGCAACAGATAATACCTCTACTAAAATTTGACAATTTGTCTTGATAGTCTGATTCAACCTTTCCTCTTTTTCATTAGATTGTTTTCTCCAGGGGGTGTGCAAATGCCCCTTAAACCAAAGGGACTAAGACAATCCCTGAATCACCTCTTCGATGAAACATGGTCCATTGTCTGAAGCTAAACCCTCTGGAATTCCAAATGAAAGAATTATTTCTTTTATTAAAAATTTTAACAACCTCCCTGGCTCAGCTGTTGCGGCAATGGAAAGCCTCTGCAGATCCTGAGAAAGTATCAACCAGAACTAGCAGATCCTTGTGATATCTACATTTAGATAACTCAGAGAAATCTATTTGCCAGTATTCCCGTGGAGCTATTCCCCCTTTTACCACTCCTACAGGGGTTTTTGGATTAATTGCACAGCAGACTGATTTTCTAGTGGTTGTGAGAATTTGTTGATTCAAAGGCACAGGCAGCCAACCATAATACCACAAACCCACAGTTAAAACCCTTAAAAAGAGTAAATCTATTTCCATCGTCTTGCTAGTTGGGGTATCCCAAAAGCAACACCCATGCAGAGGCACACATAGGCACTGTTGAACTTGTCCATGCTAAAGTCTCACTGGCCTGCTGTACACTCTGCTTTATCAAGGATTATTCCTAACTGCACAGTCACTTGAGCTATTGACAATATTCCTCACCTTTAATCCAATTCCTCCCAACACAGAGTTATGCACCAAAATGCAGACTTTTTTTTTCTTTTTTGAATGTCTCAGTATTTCTGCCAATCAACCTTCTTTCATTCACATATTGGCATGGAATTATGTTGTTATTGTTACCTAACCATTGTTCCAGTTCTTTTGCAAATACATTACCAAACAGAGTAGAGCTGTTTCTTGATCTGTGTGGTAGTACTGCCCAGCATAGCTGCATCTTTCTTCCCATTGCTGGATTTCTGCTCATCCACCAGAATGTAAAAGAGAGCATCTTCTAAATCCAAAACAGTCAAATAAGTACTTGCCCATTATTTATTTGATTTTCATTTGGGTTATTTGCTCTTAAATCCTGCACCAGCCTATGCTCTTCAGAATGGGCCTTCTTTACTGGGACTTACACTCTCTGAGCAGCATTCAATACCACATCCAGGATGTCATTCTCAGGCTCCTCCAAGGTCTGGTTCATTCATTAACAGGATCAAGCCTTGCATGCCTTTTCCTGTGGGATCTGCAACTATGCAGAATTTCCCACCTATGTGAGGATTTAATTTGTATAATAAATCACATCCTCTTTTTCTGTCCCTGCCCCAATGTTATATAGGGTGAAAAGGATAGAATTAACATTTTCACATCTTCTGGCTCATCCCCTCTGCAACACACCACAACACACCTTGCTGTTTTTACTGTTCTCCTTAATACAGGGCATTTGCAATAACTCCTCCCAATTCACACCAGTACCCTGCTTCTCCCCATCATCTACTCAGCTACCAATACCATCATCAAAAGCTGCAGAACCCTGCTTCCTGCTCCCACACAATCACAACAGAGCCACCAGTGACTCTGTGAACACCTGCCAAACCCAGGATTTCCATTCATACACAAGCAGCTATTATGTTCAGCAAGGACACCACAGGCAGCTGTACAAGGCATGGAAAGCACATATAGCCCCAGTGTCTGGAGTGCAGTTTATAGGCTCTACAGAGAAAGGAAAGCTAGCAACAACTTTCTCCCCTGGCATTTGTTGGGGGTGTTTCCAGTAGCAGCTGCTGGATCTTTTCTGGTTTTGTGCTGTAATCTGCTGAACGTAAATAATAGTGTGGCATATTGAGGTGGAAAAGAAAGCACATGGCATTGGGTGTGTTGTCTGTGGGCTGCAATGCAAAATTGAAGGCCTGCAACTGCTTTCTTTCTAGATACCTTTTGTGTGAACAGTCACCAGACATACTCAGTTTTGGAGCTGCAATTGTAGTAGGTTAAATTGTGCCATGGTGCACTTAGTTTGTTAGGCAGCTGCTTATCCCCATCAAGTGGATTTATGGCTGAGCAACAGGGGCAAGGTGGAAGCCAACAGCAGCTTTCTGTCTTCCATACGTTTTGTATTAAAGGAGTGCTTGAATGGCTCTTGAGGCTAAAGAGGTGAGCAACACTCAGCATTGCCTATAACAAGGTTGTTGAATAGAAAGCACCAGGAGATAGGGCTGCTTGGGAAGACACACCAGACATGCAGCAGGGAAATTACAACACGTTGAGACTGGCTCTAGTGGTTTGTGGCACATGCCAGTCTTGCTCTTCCCTCTTTTAAAGCTTGCCAGGCTTTCTTTGTAACCCGTGGAATTTTTCTGGGTTATAGTTGACTTTGTTCCGGTAAAGTGAATTAAATGTTCCTGGCAACACTTTAGTACTTCCAGGAAGTAGATAACTACCCAGTTCCTGTAGTTCATAAACACACCTTAGTTTAATAAGTCATCAGTCACGTGGAATTCTTGCACAATCTTTTGCCTTTGGTGCTGAGTCTGCATGTCTCACAGCAACTTTTCCTGTACTTCATACTGTTTTGCTTCTTATCCCTGTATATTGGTGAAAATTACTTCTGAAGATTAACTGGTGGTGGCATCTAGCAGAGAAAGATATTTCAAATACCAGACATGGACAAAAAACACACATTCTTTGAATTCTGTCTTATTTGTCACTCCTGACAGTGGGATCAGTGGTCTTGAAAGTTGAAGGCCAGGTTCCACTCTCTAATGTTGCAGAGCCTAAAGGGAGGCTTTAGAACAAAAATCACTACTGAATGTAGTTGTTTGAGAATGGATATCACTCAGATGGAAGGCCTGTAAATCTTAAAAGTGAGAAATTCAAATACCACATTTTGGTTTAATGCTGCTCTTGTTGTTACACATCACCCAGTATGTCAAGGATTTGTTCTTTTCTTCAGCACCCATCAAAATGCAGGTTCATCTCCGAGCATGTGAACACTGACACAAAATGCACATGTAAATGATTTGAATACTTTGCTGGATTGGAGCCAGGGACTCAACACCTCACAGCATGGACTTCCCTTGGGAAGATGGAGGATCTGCAACTGATTTTGGTTCTGTCCTGGATAAGATTCCATCACTACAAGTGGACAGGGCCTGCCCCAAGAGTCAGGACAGGACTATGCTTATTTAAATGTCACCAGGAGGCAGGTGCAGTAAGTACAATTAACAATTTTGATGGAATGCTGAAATGATGAAATTCTTTAGGCTGTGTGTGCACTATGATCTGTAGCCTAGAAGCGCGTGGATGTGCTTGAGTGTGCCACTTGGCACACTCAAGACAATCAGCTGTCAGAAACAGGATCTCGGCAGGCTAAATTAGCAATCTTGCAGTGTGGGTGTAAATCTTTCTACATTAGAATTTCTTCACCCAGCAAGTCAGTGTCTTTCATGGAGTGTCATATGAGAAGTTCACCCTAGGCTCCTCAGCATTCCCACACCGTGTCTCTAGCTAAGAGAAATAAGTATACTGGGCTGGATTTCAAAGGAGACTCCCTCAAATTGCACATATTTCTTGGGATGCCCTGGCATTTAAATGAAGATAAAATGAGTCAGTGCAACTTTCTTGCTTCATTATGGTAAAATATTTTGCTATAAAGTTGATATTATGAATCACCTCCTTTTCTATTTAAATGTTTCATTATTTCAGTTACTATATTAGACACAGCACAGGTTATAGGCAGAAGACCAAATCTGTAGCTCTAACCCCCACAGCAAAACACTTCACTCACACTGGAAGAAATAGAGTTAGCTGCGGTCATCAGTGGGAGCAGGCAGCAGTATCTGGCCATAAATAAACATTATTGGACTAACTTATTTGAGAAGGAATCCATCTCACTTCATTTTAGGTGTCTAGGAATTAATTTTTAAGTGTAAGATAAGTGTTGTGTGCTCCTCTCCTAGCCCTGGAGAGTCATTGCAATGCCTGTGGGGCATGTTCCAGCTGCCTGGAAAAGGATATCCTGCCACTGCTCAAAGAAGGACCTGGGATCAGATTTAGTGGATTAGGTATCAGAGAGCCACCATGAGGTAAGAAAATCTCTGTTGTGATGGCAGATTGGGGCAAGTGCCTGAATGTTGGCAAATTTTCACTAAACTCAGTTCCTTAGTCTAAAAAACACCTTGGCTTTACGTACCCTCCCTTTCTAAAGTGGGAGGTTTCCCACTTAACCCCCTGAATAAACTGTGCTTTCTCCTTCTGAGGCATAAATCATAAACTCCCCATGCACATGAAAACACCAGTGGCCTGATTAACCACAGCAGCCCATGGTCTGGGACCATGAGAAAAACCTGTGCCACCCTGGACTGCCCCTGAGAGCTGTGGCACCAGCAGTGATGCTTTCTCTAGTGATTTTTCCAGCCAAGCACATAGCTTTATTTTCTTCTAATTTGTGTGAACAACTTGATCAGTTGTTAAGCCACTTCTACCATGACTGGTTTGTATTTGGTGAGATTTTGCTGAACAAGATATGATTGAGCCATACTTATCCATCTTTTCTGTCAGCAGGCTGAAATGTAAACACTAGCATAGGTGATAGTGTCCTAGCACCAATATTTACAGACAGAGAAATAAATAAGTTGCTAAACCTCAAACCATGTGTCTTGTCCAGTTCAAGAGTCCATTTTGGGCAAGGGTGCCAAGTGCTTTCATGCCTGTGGACTTCTTTTGAAATGACAAGCTGTTTGAGAAAGACTCCCTCTGTTTGCCCTCACCACTTGTTTTTAAAGGATGATTCAAAGGTCTACTGTTGCTTGACTGCTGCAAAAATCTGTGTGAGGGAGGGGCAGGAATGGAGAACATGTACAAATTTTCCCAGTTAAGCCAGGTCTTAGAGCTGATATTTACCCTACAGGCACAGTGACATATATGTGCAGCTGCACATGCTGTAATATCCAGTACTTAACATGCCTGGTAAGGAGTATGGCCAATGACAGCATCCTACACATGAGACTCCAGGCAAGGACATCTTTGGTGGGTAATGGCCCCTCATGCAATGCTGCAATCTGACAGGTGACATTTTCACTGGAAGGCTGCAGGTACAATGTGAAAGGTCAATTGTGAGCTCACAGGGCTAACACTGTAATCAATGGAATCACCAGGTATTAGAGCAAGGTCATGAAGGTGTGCACCCTGTGAAAAAAAAATTGAGATTTTGAAACCTCATCTTCATTGCAGCATTGTTATTGCTACTGCTATTGTTATTGTTATTGGTGTTGGTATTGTTACTGTTACTGTTATTGTTATTGTTATTATTGCATCTGAAAAGTAGTGATGCATATAGCCAGAATCGCCTCCACAGAAAGCTGGTGATGAAAGGGGGTGAGGGAAGTTAGCTGATATCTCAAAAAAGTCCAGTCATATTTGCATCAGTATTCACGCTCCTTGTACACTATCACAAGACATCCAGAAAAACTGTACACTTCTATCTCTGGAAATCATATCCAACTCAAATCCCATGAGAGGGGTGAGAACTGCAGATATCTGTGAGAAGCCAGCATTTTGTGGGACTCTTTACCAAGATAAAAATGAACAAACAGCCCCTTTGGCTTTCAAGGGGATTTGTAGAAGTACACTCTGAAAATGTATGAAAGCCGAGTAACTCTAAGTTTAGCTAATTTCTTAAGTGCAGTAATCCAAAACTGTTTAAACACATCTCATGCTGGGATTTAAGAATATTGACCTCCATGCTGGTAGTCCTGTGCTATTGAGAAAATGATGAAATAACAAAAGATCAGTCACAGAAATGATAGGATGAAAAAACGAGTCCCTCATTTCCTTCTTGTCTCCAATCAGATGAGCTAAAATACTTCCTCCAATACAGAAGAGGAAAAGGTAAAGGCCAGACAATGTAAGGTCAATGGGTCATCTAGCAAAGTCCTTCTTAAAAGCAGCTGCTCAAAAGGCATGAAGAAAAGTGAGAAAAATATGCAGTCTATGTTTTGGGAGTGCCTCTTCTTGGTAGTTACATTGCATTAAACCCTGAAGTGTACACTTTCCAAGGCCTTTATTTATTATTTCTTTTAACAACTGCCACATGACCGCAGTATGACCTATTTTCTACTGAATAAGTTGCACAAAAAGCTTGTTCAACAACATATGCATTGATACTTGCACTCTAAAGACCTAATGTGACACAGTGCAGTACCTCACCAAGTTTTCAAAGTGAGGATCATTTTGAAATCCTGAATTAAATTCAGGATTCATGAAGATAAGTACATTTAGGGACATGGCATTATGGCCTTTTAAAAATGCCTTTACTCTAAAGCATGTAACTTTCCCCCATGCATCATTTCCAAGGTAGTTTTCATGCACTTATTTCTAAAACCAAAATCTGCCTGGCATCAAATTCATTATTCAAATCATATTTTCTTCATAGAAGCCACATAAAATCAGTCACTGGCAGAGTCATTCTCACTTTGTTACAAATACTAGGCCTGCATAAGATATCCTGAGAAATAGCACTCTACTATTTTGATGAGTTTTGGTAGAAAGCACTCTTTCCTTGCATTCTGTGATACTGGTTTTCTCCACCTTTCTTAATTTTAAATCATTAAAAAAGTACAGTCTTTGAAGGAGAGATGCAACTGCTGTCCCTTCTCTGACCAGTTAATTTTCTTTTATATTGTCCTCTATACAAAAGACAACAAACTTCTGCTTTTTTAAAAGCCTTTGCTTTTAATAATTCCACGTACCCGCACCTTTTTTATTTTAGCCATTTTGCCCTTGACCCTAAACTGCAGATGTTATTCTAGTCATCCAGCAGTTCATCTGTGTGATTGTTAAATTCATTAGCTTTCCAGTCACAAATGTAAACTAGGCTTGTTCTCACACACAGAGAGAGTGTGAAGCTCCAGCAGGGAGGACAGGGGGATTTGCAATAGTCGCTCCCTAGCAGACAATATTTTGACAAGTAGCCTGGCAGACATGGATTACCTAGGAAGCTGACCTTCCTGAAGCCTTCAGGTTCATAAATAGCCCACAGAGTCGGGCCTATTGCAATTGTTTAGGTCCTGAAAACTTGTTTGTGAAACATGCTGATGATCTGTGCTTCCAGTCACTTTTACTTATCTGTTCTCAGCTCTTTATGTGGTTACAACATGTGTTTCAGATCCATGTACGAAGAATTTGTGCTTTGTGTATGACCACAAAACCAGCAGAATTACACAGACTAGAACTGTTCAGTCACAAACATGAACAAAGTCCACTGGATGCTTGGGGTCACTCCACAGACCGGCCAAACAGCAGTAAAGGACTTGTGCACTTGGTTTACTTTCTGCTGCCCATCTGGCTATGACCTGAACTTAATTTTGGTAAATAGGCTAGTTGCTTTCTGTAACAATTTTTATTGCTCATTCAGATGTTTTGATAAACACAGAGTCATTAAACATGACTAAATAATTCAATTTCTCCAGAAACTGAAAAATATTATGGTGCACTTCTTAGCTGTTTACCTACAGAGCCAACCTTTCACCTGCACAAGTTTAGGTGAACCGTACCACAAAATTCACTACTTCTGCACCCAGTACAAAACACCTTTTCCAGACTTGCTTTTTCTTTTCATATACATAGATACATCAATGTTCTCTGGAAATGTTAAATTACAAAAATATAAAGGCAATACATTTTGCCTATTAAGGAAGGAAGGAACACCAATATGACAGTTTGTTTGCTCTGGGAAAAGCAGGGCTTATAAATAAAAAAGGCAAAACAGACAACTATAGAGCAAAAAAACCCAACACCCAAAGTAAGTCTTGAAGCAATTCTCCGCCTTTAAACAATTTTGCTCTCTAATCAGGCCTTGGTGGTAAAACTAGCCATTGACTTTGTTGGTGTTAGTGTCAGCTCCTGATGAGGGGAAAAAATGCAAAAAACCCATCCTGCTTGATGTCAGATATTCCATGGCAGATGTAAGGAGATTTGGGCCTCTAAGTTAAATACTCATGAGCAGTAACCAAGATCTTGGTTTGGAAGCCACACGTTTCTTCCTGGTAAGGATATAAGAGACTTCAACACATCATCAGGGACATCAAAGGCAACAGAACACAATAGAAGGGGAGGAATGCTTTCTAATGTCCAATTTCTGAATGATTTTTTCCTCTTCTTAACCAGTCAGCACTCTGCTTTGCTTGAGTTAGTAGTACTATAGAAGCTAAAAGAAACACATCACAAATAAATTATGCTTTATTATTATGGCTGCAAATCTAAAAAAGATAAGGAAATTCAACAGAAAAGGTACAAAGGTGGATTTTAATCACATGTGTACACTCAGCCTTGACTGAAGATGAGACTTGCATACACTGAAAATCTACAGGGCCTTAAAATCTGTTGGTTATGCATTATACATCTGAAACAAAGTCTAAGGAATTGAGCTCGTATTGCAGCTCATTTATGGAAATTACTGTTATGATCTGAGAAAAACTGAATACTTTTACCTTTCCTGAAAGAGTGGTTGAGGAACAGTCTTCATAAGTGGTAGCACTGCGGATATTAGTTTGATCGCTGTGACCATGGTGTTCAACACTGGATATTTCATCTGGCTTAGTTTGGGAATAGCTCTGGCACAGATACTAGATACCAAGGGAAGCCGGATGGGGGCACAGTTGCTGTGATTCAAATTTCCTGTATTTTCTGGGAGGTATTCTGAAATATAGAGTCAAAAAATCAGAAAGCTCTAGGCAGGATGGAAGAGTATGTCTTCACACTGCTGTACTCCACACTAAAGAAGGCATATCTGAGTGAGAAGGAAATTTAGTAGGGAAAATGTGTGGATGTGCTTCAGCCAGGCAGCCAGAGATGAATGCTGGGGTTTGGAGGGAAACACTGGGCTACAGTGATACAGCAACGCTATATAACCAACAGTAGTCCTAGAGAGTGTTGCAAGGCTTGGAGGCTTTATTTCATCAAAAACTATGAGGAAAGACACTTCAAATCTTTTAATCCACTCAGCATGTAGTATTATCCTGTGCATTTCTCATTCTGTCAAAAATGGCAAAACCAGTTGAAACAAATGGACTTTTCCTCACTCCCCACACGCACAGATGAGGTTTTGCACAGCCTTCCCATGTCCTCTGTTTAACTTGAACTAAAGGAGGAAGTCAGCTGATGCTCTTTAACTGTAAACTAGAGTAGCAAGGAATTGAACTCACTTCGTTCATTTAAAGTTTCATTTCTAAACAGCAGTTCAATCTACTTCAACCTCTGAAACCAGTCTGAGAATTACTGTAAGGCATGTAATTGGTACACCAGAAATCAAGCAAATAGTCAGACATAATTAATATTAGTCTCCTTGCAGACCTAGGTGGGTAACAAACAGTTCTGCTACTATCCAGGAGAGATCTGTGGCCCAATGAGCAAAAGAATTCTGCAATGAAAACCCCTTCAGTTTTGGCTGGCATTTGAAACTGTTAAGGAAAACTATGTGATCAGTTTCAGAGTGACTGTTAGCCTGTGTTACAGATTTTCTATTGACAGTCGATTATTTTAAATATTTTATGAGTAGACATAACAGTGTCTTTCCAAAAGTATCTGCCAGATCCACCAATCTGAAAATCAAGCCTTTAAATAACTTTCAAAATATTCTCTAAATACACCTCTAGTCTTTGCTAGAAGTGATGATGTGTATTTTCAGGCCACACAGTTTTCTTTCTCAAAGTTTTGCAGAGCTCAGGGAGTGTCATAAACACAACCATCATTAGGTTGCAACATTCACTGTGGTGTTTTCTAATATACAGTAACCTTTAGTGTTGTATTTTTGACTTGTTCCCTTACCTTAGAAAACTCCCATCTACATACTTTTTCTTTTCAAAGCTTGGAGAGGCTCCATTTTGCTACTATTAACATAACCTTAGGCACATGCTGTGAGGTTCGCATTTAATACCCTTTAGACCTGGGATGTCATCCATCTTCTCACATCCAGGATGGTGTCAGCAGATCTGTATTCCTCACTTAATAGGACTGTGAAGGACAAAGTCAGGAGCCATAAATACGCAAAGCAACAGATAAGAAGTGAAACATCAGAAGGAAAGAAATGAAAACCATGGGATCTAAAAATCTGCATGTGATGCACATCTGTCACTTGCTGTGGGTGTTGCCACCAAATGGCCCCTTGACCCATTTTTCTGAGTGGAGGATCCCCTATGAACTTGTCCAGCAGGGCTCTCTCTTCTGCGTGCTCCAGCAGTGCTTTCATTCTGGTCTTACTGGTCAATATGTATTAAAAATAATGTGGAGAGACAGTGAATTGCTTGGAACATTGAGTATGCAGATGTCACTTAATTTCTTTTGCACTCTTCCGCCAAAGATACTTGGGCACTTTTAGGAAATCCCAATGGGGTCTACTCATGGTCAGTTAATTAAAAATTTAAACTTTCCTTAAAAAACTTGGGTACCTGCTCAGTTTATGGACATTTTGGTCAATAGTGTATTAAACCTATACTTGCTCACTTCCCAATGGATATTGATTAGTGCTTGTGTTCACTTCGTTCCCCGATCATCTCTTTGGAGGTATTGTTACAATAGGCGAGACTGTCTCAGCTTTTCAACATAGTAATACCAGAGACTGGGAAAATAACTATGGGCATGGAGAATTACTAGAGAGGATTTTGTTTCTAAAGCAAGAATGTGTTGCTTAGTGGTTAAATGGCACCTGCACTTTGGAGACAGACTGCAAAGTCTATTTAGTTTGACAGAGCACTTGTTTAATTTGGACTTAAACTCCCATCAAAAGTTGTGACATGTTTTGAGTGATCATTTTGCCATTCCTCAAAAACGAAACACCTGTCTCACTCAAGAAAATGAATAAACTAAAAGAGTTCTAAAAAGGATCCTGGTTAGGAGAAGAGGGTCATATTTATTTTCCCAAAACATCTTTCTGTTGTTGCAATCACAGACGCACCCCATATGTTCCGTTCCAGATCTGACTATCACAGGGTAGTCTGATAACCTGTTAACAACTCAGTCGAGTGAGATTAGTTTGGGTTAAAAAAAAAAGCAGTGAAAGACATGGCAAGACACTCTGTTCTGCTTAAATATCTGTTGAATTGTTACTGCATCTTCATGAGAAAGTATTCAAGAATGGAAAAAGACAAAGCCAGCTCAAAGTCTGAGACATTACTGTGCTGGCAAAGCTTGGTGTTACTCAGTATAACAACAGTGGATGAGATGGTTGATTCATACCAGTAAGGGATTGGGAGACAGGGTTGGTCTGGAACGTGTAAGAGAAGGAGGATGTGGCAAGGCATGGGCAGTATTTGTAGTATATGAAATCACTAAAATATTTTCACTGATCAGTAATGTTCACTACAGAGTTTTGCAATTTTTGATCCTGACAGAACATCTTGTTCCTTCTGGATACTGATTTTATAAGGACTTTCACAGAAGCATTGTATATGCTGAGCTGGAAAGAGACCCACCAGGATCATAGAGTCCAACTCCTAGCCCTGTGCAGGCCACCCCAAGAATCCCACCATGTGCCTGAGAGTGTTGTGCAAGCATCTCTTGAATTCTGTCAGGCTTGGTGCTGTGACCACTTCCTTTGGGACCCTCTTCCAGTGCCCAACCATTCTCTGGGTGAAAAACCTTTTCCAAATGCCTAACCTAAACTTCCCTCAACTCAGCTTCATGCTGTTTCCTCAAGTCCGGTTACTGGTCACAAGAGTGAAGAGATCAGTGCCTGCCCCTCTCCAATGAGGTCTCCCCTCAGTCTCCTCCAGGCTGAACAGACCAAGTGACCTCAGCTGCTCCTCATGCAGCTTCCCCACAAGGCCCTTCACCATCCTCATGGCCCTCCTTTGGACACTTTCTAACAGCTTCATGTCATTTTTATATTGTGGCACCCAAAACTGCCCCCAGCACTGGAGGTGAGGCTGGCCCAGCTCAGAGCAGAGCAGGACAATCCCCTCCCTTGCCTGGCTGGTGATGCCCCTGATGCCCCCAGGACAGGGTTGGCCCTCCTGGCTGCCAGGGCACTGCTGGCTCAGATCCAACTTCCCACAGACCAGGATCCCCAGGGCCCTTTCTGCAGCACTGCTCTACAGCCTCTCATTTCCTAATCTGTACACACAACCAGGGTTGCCCTGTACCAGGTGCAGAATCTGGCATTTGCCCTTGTTAGACTTCATACTGTTGGAGATTGATTTACCATCTCTCTAATTTGTCAAGGTCTCTGCAGGGCCTCTCTGCCCTCCGGAGAATTGACAGTTCTTCCAATTTGCACTATTATTTGGAGAACAAATAAATTAATACTTTCCTTGCATCATCTCACAAAAGGTAAATGTGGCCATTTGGTGAGACTGCACTCATGTATTTGTGTAGATTGTCAGGGCCCTGAGCACATTCTCCCTTCACCTCTCCCAGGCTTTTGGCTGCCAGACCTCTGGGTCTTCTTAGAAAACGGTGCAGGTGTCTGGATTTTAAATGAGCTGTTGGGAGAATCTGCTCTGCAGGGTCCCAGTGGGGCTCCCTGCTTAGCTTGGGAGTAGCTTTTAAGAACACAGTTTAATTCTCAGTGCCTTCCTGCAGTTGAGCTGTGTCTGACTGTTTTCCACCTTGGCAGCCTTGGACTTGCCCGATTGCTGAAGGCTCATCTAATGATCTGGCCAGCCCAGTTTGCTGTCAGAGGACCTGTCCTTCTCATCTTGCTCAGATGCCATGGTAAGATGCCCTTCTCAGGGAGGGTCCTGTCCAGCCCACTTTGCCCTCATGCTTGGTTCCTGGCATACATACATGCATACGCACATGCATACACTTATTTTTCTCTGCAAAGTTACAAAGTTACATTTTTGAGCTGTTCTTCATTTCATTTTCTACCACCTTGTGCTGCCACTCAGGCTATCAGTGACTGTGGAACATTGACTTACCTGTGCTTACATTCTAACTATGGACACCTTCATTTTTAGATGACATGGGGGATAACATGAAAGGGGAAAAAAAACCCCAAGTGTTTTTGGCCCTGTTTAAAATGAAACAGCAGTGATGTTTTCACTAGCAAGCAAATTGGAAAAATATCTTCTCAGGAAACTGAGACTGTACCAAATAAATTTGTGCTCTGAAGGTGTTGAATATTCAGTTCCAGTGATCAGACTAATTCTGTTATCTATATTAAACTGCTTCACATAAGCAACTTGAGAAACTGAAGTAATTTTTTAAAAATACACAAAACAAAATTGCAGTGGAGATAGCCACACTTCCAAACCAGATCCAGGCTTAGGGTATAACACTTTGCCATGTCATAAAAATAGACAAAAGTAAAAATAATGAAAGGTGGATACACTAAGTAAGAAAAGCTGCTACAAAGAAGTCATGCTGCATGTACAGAAACCAGAAAGTCTTGAAGACCTGGGGTAAGATAACCAAATATATTTAGGTCAATTACTACATAACCATCATGGTAATCTGATATTATTTCAGTCTGACAAGACACAGATTATCATGACCTGTCACTGATTATTTTGATTTCTTTGGATTACAAGGATCAGAATTAATTACAAGGTCTTACAGCACCAAGTATGTGCTCTGTGCTGATCATACTCATATTTTTTTTAGAAACTAAAAATAGGTCAATTAAAGGGAAAAAAATGATTTAACTTTGCTGAGCACTGCAAGGTTGCTACAGAAATACAGGCCATGCTGCAGACACGCAGAGAATTGCAGTTGCAGCCATGGATGTCAGAATCACCTTGTATCTTATCACCTTCTTAACTGAAGAAACACAGCAGAGGAGATAGAGCATTTCAGCAGTGCGCACTGCCACAAGAAAAGGCACAAAATGTTCTGAATAGGTTGTTCTTACAGAAGTACCAAACTGGCATCTGTGGGTTAATGAATAGAGCCTGATCTAGCTGTCAGTGTCAAGACCAGTGGCAATTCCTTGCAGGATTATCTGTGACGTTTACACTTGCCAGCTAAACACAGCCAAGTCGGTTTAGCTAAGTTGCAATCATCACAGCTTTACATAAGGCAATAGTTTTCATGTCTTTACTAAGGTTATCTGCAGGAGGCTCAATCATGTTAAAGTAAGCACTATGTCTTGATGCTCCCTAATTCATGACAGCTTACACAATTACTTGGAGAACAAAATAATTAACATCAACAGATGTCCTCAGTTGAACTGATACTCTCCTGATTTCATATGCAGATGAAAACAAGGACTGGAGATTGATATGTATACAGGCACTGGTAGAATGAACGATGGCAGATTTGTTCTTTTCTGTTCTTTTCTTTTTATACAAATATCTTGATAGTAAATGGACCTGCAAGATACAATAAATATATAAATGCCTAACAAGACAATTTAGGTTGCCTTTGTGCCTAATGAAAAACACACAGGTGATTTTCCCACCCAATTACCTTATTGTAACTGTCCACTTTATATTCCTAACCACTATTCCTGTCCTAGCCAGACATATGTAGATGTGTGCTGCTGATGGGTGTAGCTGATCATTTATTCTTTTGTTTTCTTTCTCCCCCTGCTGATATTAATAGATCTAAATGCCTCTGCTTTTTCTTCTCCTCACCTTGCTTTTTTCTAGGCTTTATGTTTCCTTCTGAAAGAATAACACCTTAAAATTGCATCATTAGGCATACAATACTAGAAGGGAAAATTCTGGCCAGAAGTGGGGGTTTCTTTTTATTGACGCTGCATGATCCTCAGTGTAAGGGAAAGATTTAGTCTGTAGTGTCCATGCTTCTGGATTTGGTCCCGTTTGTGTATTTGGAAGCTTTCAGCCACATCCTGGAAATTGCAGCAGGAAAGACTGCATGGCTGGGTGGGTGTGCCCACAAGGGAAAAAATGTAGGAATCCCAGCTCTCAGCAGTGCGAAGGAGAGACTCCATACTCTGACACCACTGTAGTCAGACATGCCATGACCTCCTTTTGGGACAGAGCAGTCTTCCAGCTGTTATCATGCTAAAATCAAACAAAGCATCTGATATCCAAGATCTTGAAAGTGGCAAGTTCATTACAAATTCAAAAACTAGTCGTTTTCAAACTGACTGCCATTCTGCCCCGAGACTGGCACCTTGGCATTTTAATTACTTTCGTGATTTTTACATTTTTAAAAGAATGTAGTCACTTTTACAAAGACGTATTTAGTGTACTTATTTCCCTCAAATCCCAGTTATTTGCTGGAGCAGAGTGTGGTGGCTGGTCCTTCCCGGGGGGGCTATCTTGGCTCCGTGCTGGGGGTCCCACACAGAAGGGGCCAGGATTGAAGGCTCTTGCTGACGCTCACCGGTGTTCTGCCCTTGCGCCGCCTTGAAAGGATTTCGCTCACCTAATGCCGCGCGCCATTCAGAACTCAAGAGGAAACTCAAATGAAAAACCCTCCAGCCAGGGCTACCGAGCAAAAAGGAACCAGGAGGGAAAGCTGTTGCTGTCCTGCGCCCTCCCTTGGAAGATCCTTCACACCCCCATCTGCACTTGCTCTAAGATCTGACCCTATTCTTGCCAGAGCCCAGGAGAGCCATTGCCTTGGGCTCACAGAGGGGCTGCGGGATCAGAAATCTCAGCTTTCCTTGGCAGATCCTCCACCACCAGAGATGTGCCCCACGCGCAGTCCTCCTCCAAGGAGCAGGTTTCTCCCCGCCTCGTTTACAGCCCCGGATCCCCTCCTCGCAGTCCCAGAAGTTCCTTTCCCGCGGACGCCTGCGAGGCCACAGAGACCGTGTTTCCCGGTTCCTGTCGCAACCCCAGCACTGCCACCCCCACGGTCACACTTCCACGCGCGTTCGGCTTCCTGCGCCCCGGCTCCACCGCCCAGCCCAGCCCCGGCCCGCGGCACCTCCCCGGCCATCTCTGCTCCGCCTCCGCGGGGCGTGCCGGGGAGCGGCCGCCGTCCCATCGCGGCTTCCCGAGCGGCCGCCGCGGCACCCGGCCCGGTCACCGCCCGTCGCCGCCGGTCTCTGCAGGTGAGCGGCGCGGGGCCCGGGCCCCGGGGCCGGGCAGGGGGTGGCGGCGGCCGTGTGCCCGCCGTGCCCGGCTGATTGACCGCGGGCTGCCGCTCCCCTCCCCCTTCAGCCGGGACGCTCCCGCAGCGCGCCGCCGTCCCCTTCCTTGGGGCTGAGGAAGGGCAGCATCGGGGACGGGCGGACGGGCTCGCCTGGTCCGGTTTTAGCCTAATTATTGTTTCCATTAGGTCGAGCGCGAAGTTCCGTGGTGTATGTGCGAGTGTGCCGGGCGCTGCTTCCTAAGCGGAGCTCGTCTTCGCTGGAGAAAAGGGTGGAAATGCAGGGAAGGGTGGCGGGTGCGGTGCTGGCGGGCGCTGGAGAGTCCTGGAAAGGCGCGGTGCCCTTGGCATCGTGCTCGCGATTTGCCCCGGTTTGAGGTATAGTGCCTTAGTGCTGCAGATAAGGGCGGGGATGGGGGCAGGGGAGCGGTGTGACACAGGTACAGCGGGAGATCCGCTGAATCTGTGCCGCCGCCGAAACAAAGGTGACACTGGTGACCCGCAGCTTCGTGGGTTTGACTCGTAACCGGGAGGAGTTTCGCTTCTGTGGAAGGGTACACTCTGCGTGGCATCGGTGGTGGGTTTTCAAGTGCGGAAACGAATTTATTGTGTGTGTGAGAGAGAGTCTGTATGTCCGTGTGATTCCAGCCTGTAAAACCTATAAAAACCGCAGTCACTACAAACTCCTCAACTACAAACACAGGAAATGTAGTATCTTTTTCAAGGCGTGACAGGTTTACTGCATGAGAATGCTAATTAGACTTCTTGTAGAAAGGTCTTGCAGCATCACGGAATTACATTTTCTCTCCTCATATTCCCACAGCTTGGGTCTTTGCGCTATGTTCTCTGGTTTAAAATTGAAAACTGAACCTAAAATATTACTTGGGCTGCGATCCAGTTATAATTGATGTGTACTAGTGTTGATGAAACTGTAACAGGAAGCACCTTTTTTGGGAAGAGGAAAGTGCAAAGTAGGACCAAGACAAACGTCTCATTCTTCCTCCTAACCTGGCAGTTTGTCAGCATTTAAGAGGACAATCTGCAGTCTAAAGGAAATTACAGTACAGAAAACTGCTCGTTTCCTTTTCACGTGTCTGTGTAGGGGAGTAGCGCTGAAAATGGAGATCTAATGCCTTCGATCTTCTTTCATTATGCTTTCCCAATTGTCTGACGTGTTCAGTTTCCAGATCTGCTAAACCCTTTACGCTTTTTCTGGCCATCAAGACTGGATGCTACTTAAAACAATTGTTGAGGGCTTCCTTCATAACTAACAGGTTCTTTTCCTCTTGTAAGCATATCAATATAAACTAATGATTACCAGTTTACAATAGCACAGGTGGTGTTGTATGGATCTTTGTTAGCCTAGGAAATGTAACTTCACATGGTTACACAGGTATCGGGCTCTGTCACAGCTGTGACTTAGCTTGAATGTTGAGTCGATCTGAGTGCTTTTTAAAATTTTGGGGTGTTTCAGCCGTGACTGAAGAGCCTCTTCCTGGAAGAAATCACCATTCCTTGTTCAAGAAAAGCGTAACCTTGAACAACTGAGGCTTTTTAGCGCTGAGAACCGTTCTGGAAGTCGCTCAGCTGCACCAGCTGAGCACACCCTTTTTCCCCTGCCCGCTGAGAGATGCGCTTGGCTCCTTTCATCGCTTGCGGTCCTTTTCTCTGGGAACTTTTGTTTGGCAGCGCCTTCCCGGCGCGCGTGGAAAGGCCTGGAGCGGCCGGGGACGCGCGGGCGGCGCGGGGCGGGGCCGCGGCGCCGCGACCTTTCACCCACTTCTCGGGAGCCGTCACGTGAGCGCGCGCGGGCAGGGGCGGGGCGCCGGGGGCGCGCCGGGGGCGGGGGCGCGCCCGCCGCTCGGGGCCGGGCCCGGCTGCCCGCGGTCTGCGCTGGGGAGCGGCGGAGGCTGGAGCCGGGGCGGCCGCAGCCAGCCGCGGTGTCCCTGTGCCCCCCGGGCAGTGAATCCCAAGTCTTCTCTCGAAAGTCCGGGATGAAAGGCGACTTAAGCAAATGTTTGTACTAAGAAGGCAAACAAGTAACACCCCCACCCCCCGAAAAAAATCCACGGATATACCCCAGCCAGTCATCAAAACTCCAAAAGCGTGTATGTATTTATTTATTTATTTATTTATTTATTTATTTATTTATTTATTTATTTACTTACATTCCAAATCCATTGTCTTTGCCCTGCAGCATGCTTGTACCACAGTTCTGAACTCCACGATCAAAATGACTGAGCCCTCTTTCTTCAAGTCTGGATTAACTTTTTTGTGGATGTCAGTTTAAATATTTTTGCAAATCTTTGGAACTGGTTCTTCAGTCTTAGAGCCTCATGCAAGCTGAAAAACCTTATTGAGGTCTTTCAACCTGGTGCAGTAAATGGCCATTGAACTACTTAGGGAGCAATTAGCTCAGTTTGCTTTTTCATCACTGCACATTGTTGTTCATCTTCCAGCATCTCCTAAGTCCTAAAATGTGACATCTTTTATGTCTCGTGAAAGTCCTGCCACTCCAGAAACATTTGTCGTCATAGGGAAGATAATAATTCTTGTTTGCCGCAAGAGCACAGAAGCTTATTAAGTTCAAAGAGAGAGAAGGGTTCAACATGTATAATCTAAATGCCTGGGTATGTCTTTTATAGGAGTTAAAAAGAAATACCCAGGTCTAGAGCCTAGTTTTTATGAGGTGGGGGAGGTTTCTGCATGGTATGATAACTGCAGTGTTTTAGCAGAGCGTGCTTCTCTCTCAGATTATTCTGGATTTCTAGAAGGTCAGAGGATGCAGCTTGCTGGGATGTGAACAATATAACGTGTATTGCAATGGAGGCTAGAATGATCTAAGAGGCCTAGGAACAATACAGTATGTCCTGTGTAAGGAAAAAAAAATCTGTAGAAATAATCCAACAGTTGTAAGTTTCTGGTTCGATTTTGGAGAATGCTGGTGGTTTGTGTTCATTAGGGGTTTTGGAGGGGTTGTTTGTTTACTTGTTGAGGTGTACATTTTGGAACCATCTTCTACAGGAACATGCTATTGGGAAGAGGAGAGAGATCATATGATCCAGAAACTGTAGGGATTAATATTCCTTAGGGTTAGTCTAGTAATTAATTAACAGCTTGTTTGCAAATCTCCTCTGTTTTGCCTGTTTCCAGATCAGGTGGGAAGACAACTTCTACTAACTGTGGCTTTTCTCCTTGAAGTGCAGATGAAAACAGTCTGTTCTCCGAATACCTCTCTGAGAAATCTTGATGGCATCTGTGTTGAGTCTAATGGGAGTTTAAAGCCTGCAGACAGACACTTGGTTGGATGTCTTAAACTGAATACTGAGCCTAACACTGGAGTCCAGCCCCTGAAATTAATTTGCTTGTCACAGGAGCTGGCAGTCACTGCTGGAGTCCTCAGAAATAACTGAGTGGGGAGCACATGAACTTTCTGTCACTCCAGAGTTCCTCACCATCTTGGACATGTTCAGTATAAACAGCGTCATTCATGTAATGGAAAATAGAGTTTCAGAACTGCTGTCTGTGACTATTTTCTCCATTGGCATCAGTTCTTCTGAAATGGTTCCAATCTGATCCAGCCCCTCTGAGCAGCTGAAGGCTGTGTGTGAATCAAAGCTCACACTGTTTTTCTTGACTTTCTGTTTGAGAGCTACAGCTGAGTGATTGCCATTGCTGTAGTGTAGTGTCTGTTAGGAGCTAGGAGCATTGGAATGAGCCTGCCTCTTGACGTGTCCTTACTCAGGACCCCAGGGGCAGTGAGCTTCTGGGATAGAAGGTTTGTGTGTGACAAATAGATCTCATGCCTGCTTTTAAGGAAGACAGGTGTTCAGGTATTTATGTTGCGTTCATTGGCCTGTTTGTCATTATCTCTTTCCATCCATATAGACCTGTTGCTCCAGTTTACCGTCTAGGAAGGGAATAAGAAAATTGGCCCAAGATTCCAAAAGAGATGTCTGCAGAGGGTAATGAGTATATTCACTCACAGGTGATCTTGGAAAACTGCTGAAGTCAGTACTTTCTGCCCATGGGACAGCAAGTTACTGAGGAGTTCTTACCTGTTCTGATTTCAAACTCTCCTCTGTGGATGAGGTTTGCTGTGGCTCCCAGTGTTGCTGTAGCTGGGTAGATACATGTATTCAGTTCTCCACCTTGGCTTGAGAGCCAGCATTTGTTCATCTCTTAGTTGTGAGAAATCCTTAAAGACATCTGCAATTCCAAGAGACCACACCTGTCAAGTGTAGGTGAGGGTGGGAAGGATTGGAGCCAACGATTAGCAATAACCAAATATGAGAACTTGTCCCAACTAAAGTGTCATTAGAACACCTGTCAGATTAATTTTGTTTTCATCAGTGCTATGTTAATTCAGCTTTTAAAGGAGAGTGACTCTTCAGTTTCTGTTTTATTTGTATGCCATAGTTACTAGGTTCACCTGAGAAACGTTGAGTGACCTTAATCCTTGTGGCTAATTTGTGCGCAGATATGATTTGGCTTCATACCTCTCATATTTTTTGTAAAGATTTTGTGTCTGTAAAATATGATTAGTCATTGTAAGATAGCTGAGTTATCTGTAATATTTGAAAGCAGTGAGTATCTGTGTCATCCTGTATACTGAAGCATGATTAGACAGTATTGAAGGTTAGTAGGCAGAGAAGCAATTTAGAAATAGGAATTCTCAAGTGAATAACTGTGTCTGGTTAATCTTTATAGTAAGTTCAGTAGTCAGCACCTTGTGGAATGTCACATGAGCTAAGTATAAACTCAATGAACTGCTCTTTTTGAGGCTTTGGTATCTTGATACCTTTTTGCATTAAGTGCAGTATACAGGAAGGTACCATTACCTAAGAGAATATCCAAGAAATGGATATGAGAGACCAGGCAGTCTTTTTGTTCATATGTTGAAATGTTTCAGCTGCATATTTTATACTGTTTACTGAAGATTCTGTAGCAGAACAAGACCTGAATTTCCTTTGAAAGGCAAAGAACTCTTGACAGATTTGCTGCTTGTTTAGATTTCTCTTAAACTGAATGCTATTTTTATGCTTTAGTTTTAATTTTGTTCACCTGTGCATCAAAGGAGCACCACATGTACACACGTGAAAGCATTTTTGGCATCCTTTTGGCATTCGCTGGTTAGCTGCCTTACCTTATCGATCCTCTTGCAGTAGGGCAGAATTTTGGCATTTATGTGACTGCCTCCCCACCACTTTCTCAGCGAAGAGTGGATAGGACCTTGATTTACTGAGTCAGTGCTGGATGCTGCTGTACAGTGTATACTTCAGTGCCTGAAATTATTGTATTTATAGCAAACCCCATGAAAAACCTGCATATACTTTACAGAAGTCACATTCCTTTTATTATTGATAATTTTTAGTTTGATAGGAGCAGTCAGTGTTTTTTCTAGACAGGCACCTATACATGTAGCATTAAATTGCAAGCTTATTTTTTTATTAGGACCTTGCATGGTTTTCCAGCATATCACTGCAAATTATGGGGCACTTAAAGTCAGCCCCAGAAGTCTACCTGCTGCCTTAAGACTGGCAGAGTTTCACTGGGCAAGGTAGTGGTGTTTAAAATACCAATATGCATTTGGAAACCATGTGTAATGGCACTTTGGTGCTTTTCAGCAAAGGCAAAGTTACTGGAGTATTTTTGAAAAACTGAGCTGAATCATTTTCTAAAGGGTTCTTCAAAGTCCAGCTTCTTTTATCCTCCAAACTACTAGCATATTTTTGTCAGTTGCAGAAAACTTGTTCTTTTCGAATACCTGGCTGCTACTACCCATTTGAATTTCAAGGTATGCTGATGATTTAGAGCAATTGAAGCACAAGATTTCTTGTTCAGACCTTAGTGCTCTGTAACTTTATTTTTTGCAGCAGATGTCTTCTGAAAACTCCTCCATTAAATTTCCTAAAGCATCTCTGCAGGCTTGATAATTCAAGCCCTTAATCCTCTTACTGGCTCTTCACTGGACTCTCTCCAGTAGTTTCATTTCTCTCACTGGGGAGCCCAGAATTGGACAGAGTTTTTGAGATGGGGCCTCATCAGCGCTGAGAAGGGCAGAGTCACTTCCCTCAACCTGGTCGCAACAGTCCTCCTAGTGCCCCACAGGATTCTGTCAGCATCCTCTTCAGCCTTCTCTGCAAGGGCACCTTCTTGGCTCATGTGCCACTTGCTGAGCTTTGCCTTCCAGCCAGGCAGTCGCTGCTGTGTGGGGTTAGTCCTCCCCACATGCAGGACTTTGCACTTCTTGTTGAACTTCATGAGGTTTCAGCTTGCCTGTTGCTCTAGCATGTAAAGGTCCATCTGGATGGCAGTGAAAACCTTCTATTTATCAGCCACTGATCCCAGTTTCAGTCCCTGTACTTGTGAATCCATTGGCAGTTTCAGTGTGGGGTTTTTTTTTTCCTCTGGTGGGTGGGGGTTTTTGTTGGTTTTAATTTTTTGGGGTTTTTTTGCATCCACTTTTGGGATGACTGTAGAAGTCAAATAAATTGTAGCAGGTTGCAAAGTGTGGAAATAAACTAACAGGCCAGGAAGTTATCTGTAGATGTTGGCACTGGCTTTGTTGTGCTTCACTATGTATCATTTCATTGCAAGCACACTGTCTAGGCAAAGTTAGCTGTCATAGTCTCATCTGAATACTTTGTGTAGGTGGTACTGAGGGTTTGGACTGACAGGACCATCAATAACAGCAATCCAAGTGAAATGTGTAATAGTGTGTGAAGAGATTGGATAGATATCTCAGTGTTTGGAATTCTCTTTCTTTTGATTTAGTGCCTGATACGAAATCAACAGATTTGAGCATACAAAGTTCTTTAGTGGTCTGTATCAAACAAAATACATTCATAGTTTTGGCCTTCTGGGAGATAGAAAATGCAAATTGCCATAGTAATGGCTTACACAGCTGAGAGAAAATACTTGGTCACTGTCTCAGCACAAACACAGTGGCACTGTTTAAGTGTTTAAATATTGGCTTTAATTTCATTAAGTCTGTCCTCAGACTCTTAAAATTCAGTGACCTACCCTAAAGTGTCAAAAGACGTTATCACTAAACATACAGAATAAATCCTTTGAGTGTCTGTTTTCTTTTAAAAGCTCACCTCCTATTTTGTGTGGACAGCAAAATAGTGGATAAAATTTCTTCAATATTTTCAATATTTAAAGAGGTTTCAGACTCCAAGTCTTTTACGAGAACTTTTGGGAACTCCAGAATTATTTTCTAGTTCTCTGTAGCTGCTTTTAACATTCAAACAGTAGCACTTTCTGATTTGCATGTTAATAGAAATAGATTCCTTCCCCCTCGCTTTTCTCTTTTAAATAAACTGGTTTGGGGTCAGACCAAGACTTTGAGATACTTGCTTGGTTTTCCAAAATCATTCTTCATTCAAGGTGTCTAGCTTTAAATGGAAATTTTAATACAGTTTTAAGTATGTTTACTAATTTAAATTGGATTTAATGTACTTCCTTCTGATATTTTTCTCCATTTCCCATCTTGAAAGCTTCCTTAAACAATGTCATTTTAAATAGTTTAGTATTACACTTCTCTCCTCACCAGTCGCTATTTGAAACCAGAGTGCCAAACTAAAATTTGAAGTTGTAAGTTTATTTTAAGAAAGGAATGAAGAATTATTCAGGGTCAAGTTTCTGTTGTGGTTCCTTGGGGTTTTTTTGTTTTGTTTTGGGTTGTTTGTTGTTTTTTTTCTTTTCCTTCTAAGCTTGCTCAGTAGGAACTTGGCAGGAGTTAGAAGAAAAAGCCTTTGTCACAAGATGCTTCTCATTGCTTTATTGGTGGTGCTTTTATCTGCCTGAAGTTACAAGGACTTCCAGGTAATTTTGAATTCAGAAGCGCCTTGTTACAGGTAATTCTGATTTCAGAACTGCCATCATACCTCTAATGCTGCGAGTCTATCTATGAACACTCTGTAGCTTGGGTCCTGAGGATGTCTGTTTGAGAGTATCAAACCTGTGTGTCGTGGTACATAGCCATGTTCTCAGAGAAACTATATGCAGCAGCCTTTGCTTTTTGTAGAAAACTGTCAATTTTTGATTATCCAAGTAGGATAATTGGAGGCAATTGTTTTGTGAGCTTGGTTCCTGACAGTCATATGCCCTGCGTATTAAAGTTAATCTATAGATAGATGTCAGAAACCTGTGAGGAGAAACTCTAACTAAATTATCAATGTACTTGGAAGTGAGAGTCATGGAATTATGTCTTTCCTCAAGGTTTTAGCTGTTTGGTTCATCAAGTGAATGGGACCTCTTCAGTTTTCCTCTGCATTTGTTAACTTCCTTTGCAGGAAGAGGAGCTGTTGGTGTGAAAACTGTAAGTAATATGTCTCTTTTCGTTGGATGTTTAGAATCCTGACAAGGAAAAATGGCAGGCGTTTTTCTATTCAAGAGGAAGAGGAAACGGGGGGAAAAGTGAATTTCATGAGCCAAGCAATGTATAGGAAGCAAGTGACATCCTCTTAAAGCCTAGGATTTGCATATGCTTTGAGGTATAGGTAGTGACTTCACTATCACTAGCACTGTCATTTATCCCTGTAAAGTGTATGTAGTCTACAGAAAAATAAAAAGATTCATACTCAGTAGTATTTCCAGGAGTAGCTGCTTCAATAGTTAATACCTTGTTTTGTACAATGTACGTAATGCAGTTAGCTTTTTTTTCATGGCTTGTTGCTTTTTAAAATGCACATGGCAGTTCTTTCACTGTGCTTTGGGGAGACATTGCCAGCCACTGGTAACTTCTTGCCTGCCTGACCTAAATGGAAGCATCCTGCACGCAGGACCTCTCAGCCTCACATTTTCCAGAGCTGAAGCCCTTATCTCCTTCTGTGATTGTAGGAACATGTAAGCCCTAACACTGACTGTTCAGTCTCTGCAACCTGAAATCGTAAGGTCTGTGAGTTAAACCTCAGTCTTTGTAGTGTGAATGTCCCGAAACTGCAAAAATAACAGCGTGAGGATTCTTTTTGCATAGTAGATGTAGCAGCAGAGTTTTGCAGACCATCAGCACATAGGCTTTCTAGTGTGTAATGTGTTTTCTTGACTTAAAAGTGACATCCAGCCTAGCAGTGCTTGTTTAACAATGAGGAAAAAATTGTGCTTAGTTTAGTTTGGCTCAAGCAGAGGTATGAAAAAGGAAGAGGAGAAACATCTGCAACTGTTACAACATGTTTGAATTTAAATAAAACCAGATAAGAGCAAGGAACAGGCAGCTTTCATCTCTAAAAGAAAAAAAAAAAACCTCGCAAACAATCAATAAACCGAATTTTAAGGGGCATGCGTATTTTTTTTTTAAGGTGCATTAACATTATAAGAGAGCACTGAAAGGAATGAAAATAGCCATTTCAGATTAGTTGTAGAAATTATTGTGCTGAGGTTTTTCTTTTCCCCCTTTGAGTAAGACTCTGCCAAGCTGTTAGGAAAGTCAAAAGCTGTTGTTTATGGCTCTCTGTGGGGAACGAAGTTAATTAGTATATGCTGTGCAGAAATATGCTGCAGACCCGAATGCCCGCGGTTAGAAGACGCTATTGTTTCGGCGCTGGCGAAGTGATTGATGTGGGTGCTGCCTTAGGAACAGTGGCAAGTCAAGTTTAAAAGTCCAAGGCTCCGCCTGTGCCCTTTCCCCTACTTTCCTGGCGAGCACGTGGCAGCGCAGGAATGCAGCGAGGGGAAGTGTACCGAGGCTTATGATTAAATTGGCCTTTAAGGAGGAAAACAAGTGTTCAAAGAAGCGGGCTTCGGGAAGCCTTTGGTATCCTGCCGTCATAATTCAGGGCAGTTTTAAAGGCTTATGGCTTTCTTAAGTAAAGGAGAAGAATATGAAAACAAACAAGCCGTTTTATTGTTTCACGTCTTAATGTCAAGCAGTACAGTCCTAGAAATGGACAGTATTTGTTTTCAGGGCTCCTTTACTTGATTCAGGATTAATTCTTGCTGGATTAATTTTTTTTCTTTTTCATTTGGGAATAAGAAATATTTTCCTTAACGAAGCTTATTTATTTTTATGAGAATGCTGAATTTTAATTCATTCAGATGTCAGGTTGACTGTTAATGCTTGATGCTATTTATAATATTTTTCTGCCTTGGACAGTAAAGAAAGCATGTGCTTAAAAATGAAAGGGTTCCTGAAATTCTTTCCATTCAGAACCAAAGAGGACATTAATTACAAATTTCCAGGCTGAGAAGTCACAGGGGAGTTGAAGGGTAATGGAAACTAGCTGATCGTGTGCTTAAGTCACTGGCATTCCAGAATACAAAAATTCCATGAGTGAACTGAGCAGAACCTGTTGGCCCATCTTAAGACAAATCCGGGGGCCTGATTCTCTGTATGCAAATAGTGTTGAGTTCTTTGTATGTGTTTGTTGGGGTTTTGTCCTCCCAGTCTTAATAGTGCCACTGAACACATTATGGATGTTTGACTTCGAATGCTTTTGCAAACTCTGTGGAGTTCAGGTTATACCCTGTATTGCTGCTGCCTCTGCCTGTTTTATTGCTCTCTTGTCAGCTGGTCATGAACAATTTAAATGAATGAATGGACAGCTGACTTTGACTTCCTCATACCTGCCTGCAGCAGAGCCCATGTAAGTAGTTGTTAGTGACAGAGTCATTAAGTACTACAAATTGCAGTTGTTACTCGGACACAGGGCTTGTGTTAAAGCTTTTGAAACTGATGTTCAGAGCTGGTTTGCATTCTTCTCATTTGTTCTTCTTTGTTACTCTAATCAGTCACTACACACACATAAATCAATTGCATACTATCTGTAGGATGCTGTGAGCTTTAGGTGCCATGTTTACAGGCACACAGCTTCTATAACCAAAGAGCCATGAGCAGTGGCTGATGGACTTGTGAGATCTGTGAATTACCATTAGGCACTGTAGCAGTACTGGCACTGCAGAGGTGGATCACTGTAGGCTGGTCCAGGAACAGGCTCATTAAATATTGCAAAGAATCAATGCCTGTTGGTCACCAACTTTAATAGATGATGTGCAACAGCACTTAACTCATTCATCTCTGCAGGGTATTCCTTCTCGTTTTATATTGTGTATTTATTTCCTAAGCCTACTGTTTTTGCTGCATTCCAGGTGCCTGGTTGTCTGCTCACACACCTTGGCACCCATTCTTTGTGTTTCAGATGACTTTGATTAAATAGAGTATTTACAGGGTAGAGGAGAAGCACTCTGGTCATAATAAACTGCTTTTGAAATGTCCACCTAAATTGCACTGATTAGTCTTCATGTGCTATTCTACAGGGGATGACAGTCTACCAGAATTTAACTAGCTTTGGGTTTGCAAACAAAATGTAAATTTTAGCTTTTAGGATTTAAAAAGGGTAGAGTAGTTGTTGGGGAGTTTGTTTGTTTATTTGTTTGTTTTTTCCTTACATAAAACTGTCAGTGCAACCTTAAAACACTTGGTATTGATAACTTGTTTTGTACCAGTGAAAATCTCAATCTAAAACTTGCCTTTGAATCCTGTCCTACAGATGGGGTAATAAATTCCACTACTATTTAGTCGTACTTCTAGGAGGATATTGTCTTTAGGGCTATGCGTGAAAGATTTGGTAAGGTAATAAATTAAGTTGGACAAGTGACCGACTTTGTAATCATGATGGTCTCCTCCGGAATACATAGTTTTGACCATTTCACTGTTATACATAGAGTCTGTCTGCAAAAATCTACTTTCTAATTGTAAGTGTAAATGTTAGTCTGAATCAATAATTAGTAGGAGCAACTTCCAAGGTGTTTATGTATAAGTGCTGGTTATGATAACAAAGAAAAGCTGTGAAATTACCAACAAGTTTAACAAGGACAGGTGCCAGATTTTGCATTTGTGTTGGGGCAACCCTGGATGCGTGTACAGACTGGGGAATGAGATGCTAGAAAGCAGTGCCACAGAACGGGCCCTGGGGATCCTGGTCTCTGGGAAGCTGGATCTGAGCCAGCAGTGCCCTGGCAGCCAGGAGGGCCAACCGTGCTCTGGGCACACCAGGCACAGCATCACCAGCCGGGCAAAGGAGGGGATTGTCCTGCTCTGCTCTGAGCTGGGGCGGCCTCACCTCCAGTGCTGGGGGCAGTTTTGGGTGCCACAACATGACAAAATATATAAAGCTCTGAGAAAGAGTCCAGGAGAGAGCTGTCAGGATGGTGAAGGGTCTAGAGGCGAGAGATGATACAGGAGCAGCTGAGTTCACTTGGTCTGTTTAGCCCGGAGAAGAAGGGACTGAGGGGAGACCTCACTGCAGTTACAACTTCCTTGTGGGGGGAAGAGGAGGGGAGGGCACTGATCTCTTCTCTCTGGTGACCAGTGAGAGGACCTGAGGGAATGGCTTGAAGATCTGTTGGGGAAGTTTAGGTTGGATATTTGGAAAAGGGTTTTTCACCCACAGGATGGTTGGGCACTGGAAGAGAGTCCCAAAGGAAGTGGTCACAGCACCAAGCCTGACAGAATTCAAGAGGTGTTTGCAGAACACTCTGACACAGGGTGGGACTCTTGGGGCTACATTGGATTTACATTTCTGTTTTAAATTCCAGTGGTTTTTGTTTGAGTCTTTTATGGCTGCCCGGTGTAATTGTCTTCTGTCTATATTGGCATGGTTGTTGATATTTATTTGGGCAGTTAAACTGAGCTACAATTCCATGAAATTTCATCATAATTTCAGATTTCTTTGAGAAGGTAATTTTCCTGGCACTTGTGGTTTGGTTTCCTCAACTTTGCATAGTTTTGATTTTGGCATTTATTTCCCAGTCACAGCACAGAGCCACAGGGACTACAATCTCTTATTGCTTTGAGTAATCATCTTGAAATTAGGATATGAAAAAATTTTGGGAGAAGATATGGCCAGAAGAAACTTTGTTTTTCTAGCTGGCGTCAAAACTTTAGATATCTTTGTTTCAAATAAAACATTTTCTGAATCATCTTTAAAATGTGAGATGCTCTCTACCTGTGATTTGCTTTTTCTAAATGTTTTGGCTTTTGCTTTCTGTTCTGCTCTGATTTTTTTAATTTATTGCATGTAGAGGTGATATGCAGCTATCTGTGATGCTGCCAAAATGCCCAAGTTACATGAGTGTTTCGTTTCCACTTGCAGCTGTTTTGGTTAAAAGAGGTGCCTTAAATTAACCATCAGGACACCCAGACTGAAGTGCAAGTAGAACCTGTAAGGAAAAGGCAAGTACTATATGTAAATTATTTATGCTCAGAAATCTTTGCCAAAATTACGATGTAGAAAATATCTTGCTAGAAATGGACTAACTAGCTTCTAGTTCCTTTGGACAAGAAAGAAATACTCTTTTTACACTTTGTTCTTTGACAGAACTCTCTCTGAAAATGGCGGAAGCTCATCAGGCAGTAGCTTTTCAATTTACAGTAACTCCAGATGGGATTGACCTGCGTATGAGCCATGAGGCACTCAAACAGATTTACCTCTCTGGTGTCTATTCATGGAAGAAGAAGTTCATCAGGTTCAAGGTATTCTAAACTAGTCCCGTCCACCAAACTTCAGGGTTATTTAATGTTTTATGAACTTATGGAAGTTTTTTTTACAGAAAACTGATTTTTTCCCCTTTATAGTAAATAAAGTTCCTCATTGTGAAAGACTTACAGACATTTTGTTTGAGACAAGGGGTACTGAGGAAGGTGGCACAGGGTCATACTGTGAAGACTGAAAGGGTACATCTCTTTGATTTATTCTTGGAAGCAAGATGAAGCAGATGCAGAAATTAACTGACTTCATTCTCTTCATAATGCACCACATAATTATGTAATCTTTTATCAGAAGTCAAAAATACGACTAGTTGTGATCTTTAGTGTCATATGTCTTAGAGGTACAAGGCTACATCCTTTATTATAGCTAAGTAGTTTTGTTTCTGATGAGGTATTTGGTGTAGATTGCTGTGAATTTATTGTTTTGTACATGTGATTATAATTGTAAATATCTGTTTCATTAATAGCAAGCTACATAAGCTGCTGGCTATCTTCAATGTCTCTTTCAAAAACGCAAACATATTAACAGAAATCTTATTAAAATTTTCTTATAAAGCCATGAGAAGAACTGTTTAAATTATATAAAATAATGTTAATTCTGGTTCTCAGTGTCTTGTTCAGTAGGATATTTTTGCCACATATTCATGTAGAAGGGTCTAAGTCAGTGTAAATTGAAATTATTGAAGTGTCATTTGTTTTAGAGTTGTTAGTTTCATTATTTTTACTAAGACTTGCAGCAGGATCAGTGATGTCTACAAGAGAATGTAAAAGTTCCTTTCATTGTTGATATCATTTTCTGTAGTAATCAAACTTAAGTAAATCTACTCCCTACTCCGGAGATAATCACGTGTAGGAAATTGTTGGATAATCTTAACTATCTTGTTTATAACTCAATGACTTAAATGTGTTGATTTTTCTTTCTTTCCATGGTAATATGAAGTCAGTCACTGTGGTATGAAAAAATTATGTGAAGGTTTTTCTTTCCAGAATGGAATTATCACCGGCGTTTATCCTGCTAGCCCATCTAGCTGGTTTATTGTAGTTGTGGGTGTGATGTCAACCATGTATGCCAAAATTGATCCTTCCTTAGGAATAATAGCCAAGATCAACCGAACACTCGATACAACGTAAGTAGACTGGAAGGTTACTGTTCCTCTAAAGGGAAATCAGTTTTGTTTGCAGCTAGTCCTAAAGCTATTCCTGTTAAAATGTATCAGGTTTGGAACACTAGGTTTCTGACGTGGTAAGCCAAATAAGGAGATGTGCGAGGATATGAAATGGGGAGGTTGCTGTAGCAGTATTGCTGCAGTTTTCTGGGTATTTGAAATATACCCAGAAAACTTTTATGGCCTTTGATGTTGCTGCATGCAAAGGTGTTTGGAAAGTAATTTATGAAAGCAGGGTAAGCAGGCATAAAGCTTGTGTAAAGCCTGTCTGTACTATGATTAGACTTACATTTGCAATACCTGCTTCTCTTTGGAATTTAAATGGACACTAACTGGCATATGCTGGCTTTTATTTTAAATAGTGGCTATATGTCAAACCAAACACAGAACATTGTGAGTGGAGTACTTTTTGGCACAGGGCTTTGGGTTGCCCTTATCGTCACAATGCGCTACTCCCTGAAAATGCTGCTCTCCTACCATGGTTGGATGTTCTCTGAACATGGCAAGCTTTCTGCTGGCACCAAGTTTTGGATGGTAAGGATATATTGGCTTCCTTTCATCTTAACTTGTAACTGATCAATATTCAAATCCTTAAAAGAAAATTTTGTAGTTTTATTCCTTTCTTGTGCTTTTTGTGTCACGGGACAGGAGGCTGTTAGGTAGCTATTTCTGCTGTCACCCTTCTAATGTTGTAATTAAACCATTCACCGTGGCCTTCTAGAAGGAAGAGTAAGCACTTCAAGAATAACTTGTAAATTTGCCAGTGCCTTGGGCCTGTGTGACTCAATACCTACTTTTTCTCTATGTGCAAGTACAGAACTTCAGCTGCAGCACCAAAGAATCTTGTCCTTACAGAAAGCGTTCCCCTAACTCTTTATTGTAATGTCACGATTTCTAGTCATCCATTATAAAATTATTCTTACGCTTGAAGAAAATATTGTTGAGTGTCCTTTTCAACTGATTTATTGGTATGCCTCCAAAATGAGTTGGGGAAGAAGCATAAGGTGTAGGTAGCGTGTTATGCAGTTTTCAGATAAGGATAAGGTGGAAGTGGTATGTGTCCTGTGGATTGCTGTGCTTTGGAAAAGTATCCTTAAAGGATATGATAGGTGTAAAATGAGGAAATGCAGATATTGGTGCTGCAAGAGATTAAGTGGGATTTTTCTACTTGGACTCAGTTTTCTCATCTCACTTTTGCCTGTATTGTAGTAGAAATAGCTTAGTTTCAGTACTGTGATAAAATCAGTCTCTGCAGCCTCAAAAATTAATGGGTGTGTGTTAAACTAAGCACAGGTCATGATTTACTGTGGGAGCTATTCAAGGACAAGTATCCAGAGTGGTGTACACTGAAATAGAGTTTAATGTTTGTCTGTTACAAATGAAATTTCTAATTGATGGTTTCTTCTGGAAGCGGTGTCAGCCTCCTGACTCAAATTGGTACAGTCCAGAGGCTCTGAATGGGTAAGGTTTTCTGTCAATTGCTTGGAGCTGTAGCTGCCTTGGTTTTCAGCATGTCCTACCAGACAGATACTTCAATCAAAGCTCTTAATATTGCCTTATCAGCCATAAAACAGTATGAACCGTAATGCTACTTACTGTGCTTTGTTGCATATTGTATTTATCAATTTTTTGTCTATCATATATGTTGCATATGTATTTTGTTGTGTATTCTTTATGTTGTAAAAGTACAGAACACTGAAGGTGCCCAACAGTGTCTCATCTATACTTACTATGAAGGTCTATTTAACTAGACCCAGCAAAAGAGAAGACTGGCTTCACTAGTGAAGCAGCTCCAACTACCTTAGCTTTCTAGGTTTTTATTATACTGTTTTCTCTTCAAATGGTCATGCGGATCAAAAGCCTGAGCTCTAATTTCAGTCACAGTACAAAGTGATTTTTCAGACTGGTTGGAAGTCTGGTGGCACTTCTAATCAGGATATTTCACCTTGTAAAGTCAAATTTCCTGTATCAGTGTTAAGGGGGAAATCCAAATATTAGTTGCCATTTAAAAAAAATTAATTGAAAAATGGTAATCATGTGTGAACAGATGCAACATATGTTAGAATGACATTATTTGCTGTGTCTGCATATGAAATCAGAGATGTAGTGAAATGTGTGTGTCTGTCAGAGCACTTCTTCGGTCTCAAGCTATTATAAATTCTCTATTGCAAGTTTTCTTAAGAGATAAATACTGTGAAATGTAATTGCTGATTTTTGTCAGTTGAGCAGGTACTCTCTTAAAATAATTTTAGCCTTTTCTGGCTTAAGAGGTTTGGAGCTTGTCTCCAAGTATGAAATTAGATTTCCAGATGAAAAGCTGAGCTTTTTATTTCCCACCTGTTTCCAAAATTATCTTGTCCTGAGGCACAACTGGATTTCATTGGGCAGATGACTGTGGTGCATCCCATGTACATCTGATGGCTCTGATATTGATCCATTTGCAGGGAGGTCTTTGTTGCTGGTAATGCTCCGCAATTCTAAATTGTTTTGTGCTGCCTAAAATTATCTCCTCTAGCTGTGCTGATCCAGGAAACTGAGAGGGAGGAAAAGCTCTACATCCTAACAGTTTTGTTAGGAGAAGTTTTCAGAATTTAGTAGTCAAATTACATCCTCTGTTTTATTCTGACTTGTCTGTTGTCTTATATATACTATCCTGTGTATTGGACCAAGATTACACTTTGACAGTAAAAGTTCTACTGGATTGTTGGTATAGCACTTCACTCGACTTTCCTGCTGAAATAGGGTGGCAATGTCAAAGTCCTTTCATGAGTAGCCTAAAAGTTGCATGGTCTAGAATTTCAGCTTAGTGTGTGCTGCAACTGAAAAGTAGTGGTGGGCAGAAAAGCTGCTGCTGTTTTCACTCTCCTGTGGAACACAGGAGATTCTGTTAAATGAAGCTAAGTTCTCTCTGGCTTTTTTGTTTGGTTGCTGGGGTTTTTTGTAACACAAGCACTGAGTATAACACTGGCATGCTTGCACAATTTGGTATGTTCAAATCCTGTAGTAGACTACCTGAGATTGATTTATGCTTGAATTAACTCCCTGTAACATCACTCCTATTATTGATGTTGAGCTGTAACTTTGGAAAACATTAAACCATGATACAAAAGCACAATGACTAAAGATTACTGTAGTTATCTAGAAACCTTAGCTGAGTCACAGGCTTGATAATGATTGTGTTTTGAAGCACGATTTAGATATGTTTCTAGTATCTACTGTGTAATATAGTAAAAGGTCAGCTGGTAAACGTGGTCTTTTTAGTCTTTCCAGATGGGAATGGAACTAGAAAAGAAGTGCTAACTGCATTTATATTAAGATCAAGGTGTGCCCTACATAAACAGAAATATTGCCTGTGACAGGATGATGACTGGGAAGTCAGGAATGACCATGCCTGTCTTGCTCTTCCACTGACATGTCGTTAAACTTTTAGGAAATTAGTTTCTGTCAAGGCCTTTTTTTACTTCTGAAACCGTGATAAATATGGTAGCTTCTTAAATCTAGTACAGTATAATTTACCAGTGAAAAGGACTGTGAGTTACATTGCACATTTAGTCTGTCATTTTTCTTTCATTGAACCTAATAATTTGGTGTGTGTATTTTGTTTTTGCTTTTCTTCAGGCCCTTGTAAAACTTTTCTCAGGGCGTAAACCCATGTTATACAGTTTCCAGACGTCTTTACCACGATTGCCAGTTCCAGCTGTTAAAGACACAGTTAATAGGGTATGTACATTCACCAATTTCTTTTCTTCAGTAACACAGAATCCATACCTAGATGCCTTTTGGGGTGTTTTTGTCATGCCTCATGAAAAACTGCATAGTGGTATTAATATGGTGTAACAGATTCAAACTTCTGTGTGGAAATTAAAATAAAGGCTGTGACAAACCAGTGAAACTGGTGACAGTTTGAAGCCAGTGTGATTCACATTGGATGATGTGATGCCTGTTGTTGTAAGGCTGTGCCACAAAGTGTGATTTCCAGGGTTTTTGAAGCACATCACTTCTGTTACCCATCCCAGTTGTACAGTGTTATTAAATGTGTGTGTTACATATAACACAAAACCTTGTAGCAAAGTGTGTAAATATGGCAATATGTCACAGAAACTGAAGGTTTGATTTTTAGAGGAGAGAAAAATAAATCTCTCTGCTACTGAAGAAGCAGCATGTCTTACCCTTTGGAGTGGAAAATCTTTAGAAGACTTACCTCCTTCACTTGTGTTTTGCTGAAAAATGTCTGAAAAAATATTTTATTTTTTGAAGTTTGCAGCAGACTTTAGAAGTGCATATACATATAGAGCATATATTTTACAAACATGGTATTTGCAGCCTTAAGGATTGAGACTGGATAATCTTTGTTTACTCTTAAAGGGCTTTATGTGGAATGGTGAGAAGCTGTGTTAGTTCCTGTGCTGATGCTGATTCTTTTCTTGTGTTCTAGTATCTGGAGTCAGTTCGACCACTTATGGATGATGAAAAGTTCAAAAGAATGGAAGGTCTTGCCAAAGATTTTGCATTTAATTTGGGACCAAGGCTTCAGTGGTATTTGAAGCTAAAATCCTGGTGGGCCACCAATTATGTAAGTAGATAAATAGGAGGCTCAGTTGTTCCAATTACATTATTTGTTCCCTGGTGCATTTTTTTGGCTTAAATTCCATTATTTCTTAAATGTAAAAGAAGGCAATCGAAACTGCTTAATATTTTTTTAAAGTACATGTGATTTTGCATGTAAATAATTTGTGTGATTTGCTAAACAGTGTGGTGAGCAAAGGTGAATGAAACCTGAAAAAATGAATCCTTATTTTGCATTTTGTTATTCTGGAGAATTTTGTTGTTAGGATTGCTTTTGGAGTTTGTTAATTTACTTGTTGAGCTTGATAACTCCATAATGGGCCTAGCTACCCAGATAGTTTAGAGGAGTGATTTGGAACAATTTTTTTAATATAGAGCAGCTAAGGCATGTATAAGAAAAATAAAGAACTGTATCAATTGAGTTGTTGGTCTATCTTTTTTTCTTACCAAAAAAAAAAAAATCCAACCCTCAACATATTATCGAGAACTGTAATGTTATTTCCTTCTTGATATGTTATGTTGTCTAATGTGCCTGTACCCAGGCAGCCTAATGTATCCTGGCAAAGGCTGTAAAACATTCAGGAGATCTGAATATCATGTGGAGATCGTGACTTCTTTGAAACCTTATCGGAGAGATATAGCTGAATTGAATTTAGTTTTCTCACCCTTTTTTTCCCTGTTTTCCCTGAAGTCTGGTAGAAATTAGTGGGGCAGGGGTTATTGCCTTTTTGAAGTAGGGAGGCAAACCAGCAGTTTCCTTCCCACTACTGCATGGAATGTTGTCCTGTGGCGCCATCAACACAGAAGACATAAACTGTGGAAATGATGAGATTTTACTGCTTTTCTTTTCCTTCCTGCTGCAGGTTAGTGATTGGTGGGAAGAATATATCTACCTTAGAGGGCGTGGACCGATTATGGTTAATAGTAACTATTTTGCAATGGTAGGTACATCCTGTAAATACCTTATGTGCCAAGCACTGTAACGTTTCTGGTAGGCATCTTACTTCATGGTGTCTTAGAAATCCATTGCCTCTGAGGATGTAACCTTTGTTTTTCTTTCTTCTTGTATAATCTGCAGCCAGTGTCTTCTGGTGCCTTCAAGTATGTCACATACTTGAAGTACTTCAAGTACGCTTATCTTAATGACCCTAGCACAGCTGCCACTTTGACAAACTCATGCAGTAACGACTAAAACAGTTTTGTCCATACTGTAAAAAGCAATCTTCCAAAATCTTTATCTAAAAGTTCATGGGTAACACAGCTGAAGGAGGCATGCTCTCATACTAGCAAATACACGTAGAGAAAGTAAAATTGTAAAAGACTGAAAACAAAAAGGAAAAAAGAAATATGAAGGGCTTGGATCAAATTTTATATAGCACTTTCTTTTCTACTCAAATGATTAATAATGTTGAAGGAGATTGTGACTGCTGAAGAAAAATTTCATCTGCTCACTGCACTTGTGCACTTCATAAATTTTAAAGCCTTTTCTATGTTGTCCAGAATAAACTTTTAAGAACGTGGATGAGAAGTACTATCAGGTTTGTTTCTTTTTAATATAGTCTGGTAATCATTAACTTACGATTCTTATCGACTTTACAGGACTTCCTTTCTTTATGTCCCACAACCCTGCAGGCAGCTAGAGCTGGTAATGTTATCCATGCCATCCTGCTCTATCGGAAGAAACTGGACAGACAAGAAATCAAGCCAGTATGTATATCAGTTTAAATGGCTTTTGATCTTTTTCCAGCACAATCTGTGAGAAGCTGACCAGTTTTCAGAATGGGAGAGGAGAGGAATGTCTTATTGTTAGGAGCTTTTGTAGGTCCAAATCATCTTGGCTATCATTTGAATTGCATATGGGCAGAAACTACTAACTGTCAAAAATACAGAATTTTATGGATACAATACAGGATGGTTGGGATAAAGGTCTGGAGGCCACTTGACACCAAGAGTGGGCCAGTGGGAGCTTAAGATGATGATAAAATCCTGTTTGCACTAATTTCTAGGTAGCGAAGATAGGCAAATCCCATTTGAATTTCTGTACTTTCCAATGTCTGTGTATTGTAGTAAACAGATACTGTGGAAGCAATTGAGTAGTTTTTTTCAAGATCATTGAAGGTTTGTGATTAATTGTGTGGAACTACAAGTCTGAGAAATGTAAACTTTTGTTCCTACACAGCCATAAATAGCTTAAAAGAATGCATTAAAGGTTAATGCATGCTGCATGTGTAAGTTTTGCATCCGGACCACCCATGGAGAACTCTTTGGGTTTCAGATGCTAGCTAGCTTCAATCATCCCTCCTGAAGGGTGAGCTTTTGGTAGAAGGGGAAAAAATAATGTTTCTGGAATGTTCATGGGATATTCCACATGTAGCTCAAGGAAAGACCATGAACAGGGAGGAAAAAACTCAACACTGCATTACTGTGTTATAAATCTTACTATTCTGAAGCCTTTGTTTAACCAGATCTTGGGGTTTTTTCTTTACTTTTTAATTTTCTAATTGTATATGCAAAATTACATTTTAATGTATGTTTGCTTCACAGATTCTTCTGTTGGGATCTACTGTTCCACTCTGCTCAGCTCAGTGGGAAAGGATGTTCAATACTTCCCGTATCCCGGGAGAGGAATCAGGTAAGCAAGGCCAGCCAAGAAGAATCAGTACATCAGTACTGTGTTCCAAGACTCAGGATGTAATGGATTATAGAGCGCCTAGATATTTTTCATTTTAGGGAGATTTTGAAGCTTTTTTAGTGGTTTTTCTCCTTTACTTAAATTTACAAAACAACTTCAAGATAATATTGTCCACCCTGTTTTTTAATTTATAAATAGCCTTTACTTTTCCCAAGCTCAAGATGATATTTGCGTTCTTAATATTAAAGTGGCATTTTTCTTTGCCTTTTTTTGTTTTTCCTAAGAAGGTTTTGTCACCGTAAATGAAGTCAGATTGCATCTAGAGGAACTTACCATTTTTAGTCAGCAGGTGGAAGAAAACATTGCTATTCATTTCCTTACTCTCTGAGAACTTAACAGCAGATTTTAGTAGAGACCTGCTGTTGTGTTTTCCTACAAAAGCTTAAGCTGTATCTAGGCTTCTCTGATCATGTCATGTGCTGAAGAGCCTATTGGATCTGATTTCACATGTTTACCCAACAGTGCATCATTGTGGCAGCATCACAGTGAAGTACAAGCAGGAGTTATTGTTTAATCACCTCCATTGGGAATGCGTGTACAGGCTGCCACTTGAAGACAGAATGTTTGTTTTTTTTACTTTCTGTAACTCACTCTAATGTTTCAAACTGCCTCCAAACTTCTTACTCCCACTCAACTACAGAATTCAAAACAAAGAGCTCTGAAACAGACACAAGGATCTGCCCACTCTTCCCTGCTGGAGGGCTGGCATTTGCTGTGCTGTAAGAAGTTGGATAAGAGAGAAGTGGCATTGGGTAGTGGATAAAGCAGTAGGTGCACGTGTTAGATAAGGACTCTGCTCTCAGTTCTGCTGCTGGCCTTTGCTAGATTGTTGAGGAATTTTTTTCCAGCTATGCCTCAGATGGCTTTATGTGCATAGTGAGGGAAAGGACATCCCTGGTGTCATTACTCTGTCTCATAACCCGGAGCTTAAATAGATGAGCAGGTTTTTAAATCTCTGCTGGACAGTTTTGAACTATGAGCTACTATTATTTAGAACACTGCAATACTTCAAGTACTGAGAGTGTAACCCTTGCCCCTTCCCTGTTGTCAATAAAATAAAAGTATAAACAGTTTGCATTTAGCCTTGGATTTGGTTTTCTTTCAGTCTAAAATGAGTTTTGCATGGAAGTGTAGAAGTGGCTCATTGTAGCTGGCACCTGATTAACATACATCCTGTATATTTTCGTGGTTCTCCTCAATTTCTCTTGTTTAAAGTCTTTCAAATTAAACTACAGTCAATATAAAAATTACCATATTTTCCTCCTAAGCTTTTCATAAATATAATATTTCCTATTATACTTTTTCCATTTTTCTTTGTTTCTGTTTTTCTGAAGGAAAAATTGTGTCATTCTGTATATGTCTAAGTGAGTACTTTTTTACACATCTTTTACACATTCTCATGAGCAGCTTGACTCCTTGTCCCCTGATTTCAATTATTTTATGTATATTATAGTTCCTAAAGAAAAAAAGTCCTCTTATTAACTGGTGGTAAAATCTTGTTGAATACTGTATCTTGTCACTTGAGCAGTTGTTAAATAGCATACTTTGTCAAAAATCATGACTACAGAGTGAATGACTTCACATGTGGTTTGATACAATGCCTTCATGACTAAATTTAGACTTATCCCAGTTAAGCCACGTGGATGGTAAAATGAGGAAAAAAAAATGGGGCTTAGTTTTCTGCTTCACATAATAATGCTTACACATTTTGGCCATATATGGAATACTCATTCTGTGTCTGCCAGGATAAATGTAAACAAAAGCTGATGGTATAAATTTTGAGTTTCTTAAGACGCTCCATGAGTTGTCTAGCACCAGAATGCAAATGATTTAAAAATATCTTTCCTGATACTCATCTAGATGTTCTTTGCTGACTGCTTCACCAGACTACACAACTAGTGCTCATTTTTCAGATAGAGAAATACAGATTTAGTTGTTTGATAGTAGCCTCCAGTGTGGGAACTGGTGGTGCTGTATAGGCAAATGATTGTCAGATCTGGGCATTTGGCTGTGCCATGCAGGAATCTTTGTGATGAAATAACATGGGGTGCTGAAATAACTTGCAGTGCATGCAATAGGCATCTGTGTTATTTAGTGCATTAGTGTTTTGAGACTTCAGCTTTGTGTTCACATAAGTGATTACAATTCTAGATACCCTCCAGCACGTGAAAGACAGCAAACACATTGTTGTGTATCACAAGGGCCGTTACTTCAAAGTGTGGCTGTACCATGATGGCAGATTGTTGAGGCCCCGAGAAATTGAACAGCAAATACAGAGAATTCTTGATGACAATTCAGAACCTCAGCCTGGTGAAGAGAAACTTGCAGCTCTTACTGCAGGAGATAGGTATGGTGATTATTACTTTTTAAAGAAGTTTAGTATTTAGAGATCATTGCATAACATAATCATTGAATATTGGCTTTAGAATTTTAAACTAGTTTGGAGTCAGTTGTTTATACCTTGGTCACTGATTTTGTATATTGATGATGTGTAACAGTGTTTCGGTCACTTGTAATTGTGTGGAGTTAAAAAAATTTTGCAGTGGCAATCCTATATGCAGATTATTATTTTTACTGTTCTCTTCTTCCTTATAATAGATACTTTCTTTTGTTTGGTTTTAAGCATAGATGATCTATGCTGTAGGTATTGCATGTGCAGAAATGTTGAATTTCTGAGGATGAAGTTTTGCACCTTTGTGATGATGAGTTGAATTAGTTCTGAGGATTCCACTGTAAAAGTTCTGTCAGAGCTTTTCACAGTTCTTATACTTTAAATGCAAGGAAAGTAGTTGTGTCAAATTCCACAGAAGTAGGAGGAATGTCTCACAGTGATTTTAAAGGTAATCAAACATTGACAGATTTACATAATCTGGCTATAAACCAAGTTTGTTTTTTTTTTTTTTTCCAGAGTACCATGGGCTAAGGCTCGACAGGCTTATTTTAGCTGTGGAAAGAACAAACAGTCCTTAGATGCAGTTGAAAAAGCAGCGTTTTTCGTGACATTGGATGACTTTGAGCAGGGGTACAAGAAGGAAGACCCAGTGAGGTCACTGGATGCATATGCAAAATCCCTGATCCATGGCAGGTGTTATGACAGGTGTGGTATTGACGCTGTGGAAAATGCATTCCTGTTTTTAGAATTTGGCCAATGCATATGAATTAATGATGACTTTTAAGTTGATAAATTACATAGAATCACAGAAGGGTTTGGGTTAGAAGGGACCTTCACCTAGTTCCAACCCCCTCTGCAACAGAAAGGGACAACTTTCACTACATCAGTCTACTCGAAGCCCAGTCCAACCTGACCTTGAACGTTTGCAATGACAAGGCATCCACATCTTCTCTGGACAATGTTTAAGAGTCTCACCAGCCCACTGTAAAAAAGATTTCTCCATTATAACACATCTAAATTTACCCTCTTGCCAACAGTTTAAACCAGCAGTTTATATCTGTTGCCCTGTGTCTTGTTACTATGAACCATGACAAAAAGTCCTTCTCAGCTTTTCTTTTAAGCCCTCTTCATATATTGAAAGGCTGCAAGAAGGTGTTCCCAGAGCCTGAGCAACAAGCCCAACTCTCACCCTTTCTTCACGGGAGAAGCATTTCAGCACTCTTGCCATTTTCATGACTCTCCTCTGACCCAGTCTAACAGTTTCATGTCCTCCTTGTGCTGAGCACCCCAGAGCTGAGCACAGCTCTCTAGGTGGGATCTTACCAGAGTGGAGTAAAGAGGCATAATCCTCTCCCTCAACCTTCTGGCCACGCTGCTGCTTAAGCAGCCCAGGACATGATTGACTTCCTGGGCTGCAAGTGCACCTTGCCAACTCATGATGAATTTTTCATCCCCAAGTCCTTCTCTGCAGAGCTGCTAAATCCATTCATCCATCAGTCTGTTTGTACTGGGCATTGTCTTGACCCAGGTGCAGGGCCTTGTAGCTAGCCAAGTAGAACTTCACAAATTTCTGTCTATTTATTTAAATGTTCTTAAATAAAAAGAATAAGTTCAGTGCATTTGAATGTGAATTTTAAAGAGAGAGGAAGTTGCAATACAAACATGCTTTTGAAATATACAAAACCATAAAGAAATCTTGTTCTCTTTTGTAGGTGGTTTGATAAGACATTCACTCTTATAATATTCAAAAATGGCAAAATGGGTCTGAATGCAGAGCACTCCTGGGCAGATGCTCCTATTGTTGGACACCTGTGGGAGGTAGGTGTTTGGTACAAAGAGCTGACTCAGAAGATAATGTGATATGGTCTCAAAGCAGCCCTGAAGGTCAGCAGCTACTTTCAATCCCTTGTGTTCACATTGACGAGTGACTGGGGGCCTATGTCTACAGCAACTGTAGAATTTGAAAAAGATCCCAAACCCTTGCTTAAGAAGCTGCTATTTTTTGAAGGACAGCATTTTACTGAGCCTAGATGCCTTTGCAGAAAAGCAATACAGCTCTCCATCAAACTTTACTTAAATGTTTTAAATCCACAGATTATTGTCTCTTTATTATGGCATTGTATTTTTTGTATCTACATGCTCCTAAAGCTCTTAAGCTTTCTTATGCTGTGAAACTCCCGTGCTTACTTTCAAAATTTAAAAAAATTGTACACAGTTTAACTTGCTGTCAAAGCATTGTCTGCTAAGATGCAGACTGATATGCTGTTGACATTATCTCTTGTGTTTATTTGGAATGAATACAATAAATTTACTTTGCCATGTCTGTTCATCATATGCTTAGTTTAATTCTTGAAATCCTATTTGATTTTTTTTCCTTTTTTGTTTTGAAGCTTAAACCTACAAACAGTTACATGACTCAATTAAAACTATTTCAAAAACATTAGTTAATTTTGATTTTGTATGTATTTTTGCAAGTGGATCTTGGGTCTAACTGGTCCCCCAAGTAATTCCCAAATTTTGTAATAGAAGTGTTTTATTATAGAAATGTTTGCATGTGTACAAGAGCAAAAAAAAATTGCATTTTTTTCATTGCATTCTCCACCCAGAGAAGAAAGAAGACCAAACTGAGAGTGACATGACAATGCATTGTAGATTATCTCAGTGAAAGAGATAGATTTTTTGCTTTCAATGAATGATATTATATGCTTAATTCATATATCTGTGCTTAATATTAGTTGGTATATTTTCTGCTAAGAATTAAGATGATTGAAACAAGATTTAAATTTTCTAGAAAGTTATGTTGTTAGCTCTTTACAGATTGTCTATTTTTAGAATAGAATGGACTAAGCTTTATTTCATAGTTGTCATGTTCTGACCACAAAGTGAAATGAGAAAATGAAAATAAGAGATTAAAAATAAATCATCAAGTTTTTTCTTTCTATATTGAGCAGATTCAAATTTTTTGGTAATTCTTTGTGTTGTATGTGGGTTTGTTGTTTTTGAACTTCTTTTTTAACATTGAGAATGCTTGATATCTTGTAAGATAAGGCCTTCTGTGTCTATTCAAGTTGTGTTGTTTATCTTGGAAACCTCCTTTCCCCCCCAAGAGCTCCCATGCACATGTAAAATAAACTGCAATTTTGAAATACAATTCTTAAAAATAATTGAGTTCTTGCAGGGATTTGCACTTCCTCTGAAATAACTTATTCCTTGATGAATAAGTTTTGACAAATAACAAACTTGAAGAAATTCTCTAGTCTAAATTGAACAAAGGTTGTGAAATCTGAGTTTAGTTTTTTACTTCTGCTTAGTCTGAGGTGGGTTTTGAATTGAAAAGTTTTTGATTAAATCAGTAGCATCTAACAACATGTACCAGTGTAATTGAATGAGTGTTTGATGCACATCTGGTGTTCTTGTAAAACTGGGGGCTTCACTTGAAGTTGTTTGTGGTATTTGGAAATGGATTGTATGTTTTATTTCACTGTGTAGTGAAAGTGGGTTATATTGCTTTCACAATGAAATCCTAATTCTATGGCAGTAAGTAATGTGTTGCAATTCTGAAGAGGTATCAATTCTTTGCAGAATGTGATGGCAACTGAGTATCTTGAACTGGGCTATTCAGTAGATGGACATTGCAGGGGAGATACCAATCCCAATATCCCTATTCCTACCAAACTGCAGTGGGAAATTCCAGAAGAAGTAAGTACATAAGATTTAGTGGTATGAGGATGAAACTTCTTTTTTTACTCGTGGTCAGATCATTGATGTAATTATTGATAACCCTAGAAATCAGCTTTAAATTCCTTGGAGTCCTGTAGGTTGTGTGCTTTATGTGTAGCCATTGCTGAGTTTATTACAGGGGGTTTTAATATCAATCTTTAAAAATTCTGACTGGGAAATGCCAGCATTTTACTAGAAGCTTTCTTGGTTGGCAGTATGTCAAAAATAAGTGGCCGCCTCTTTTAAATAGTGACTGTATTAAAACAAACTTTTACTTGCTGGGATTTCATTACTGTTGTCACAACAAATACTCTTGTCTAATAGTTCCTTTAGAATAGCTGTCTTTTATTTTGCGTTCATAGTTCTGTATACATGCCTAATAACGTTTGGTTTTTTTAAGAGGTCTTTTTGCCTGAGTTTCTAGAAAAACTGCCACCACCTATTTGGATTTTAATTTTGAATAAAAAGGTTATAATTGGTGATGTGTTTAATTAACCATGTATCGGAGCTTGGAAGCCACACTACTATTCCCTTTCTGTAACTGTAGGCCATTCTTTTATATTCACCTGATCTGGATAGTTTTAATGCTGGTGGGTTTTTTAAGAGTTATTTTTGGATGTGTACTGGCTTAAAACATTTTTATTAGCTTTTGAATTTTAACTTTCTAGCAAAGATAGTTCCTCTTCTTTCTCTAAAGGGAAATTATTTAGGTAATGATGTTCCTGGCATGCATAAAGGCAAGCATTTCCTGTTTATCAGTTTAAAATACTTGCATTTTGTCAGTAGCTCTCTCAAATGCCATGAATGCATGTTTGTATACATACAGGTATGTCTTTGTTTGTTTGTTTAAGTGCCAAGAAGTGATTGAGAAGTCTCTGGCTACTGCTGTAGCTCTAGCAGATGATGTGGACTTCTGTTCATTTTATTTTGATACTTTTGGGAAAGGACTAATAAAGAAAGTGAAAACCAGCCCTGATGCCTTTGTGCAACTTGCCCTGCAGCTTGCTCACTATCGGGTAAGGACAGACTGTCTCTGGCTCACAGAATCTCATTAAGTTGGGTGTAACAAGTTGTGACAAAAACATGTGACTGTGTGATCTTGCACTGATTGTACAAGGTTGTTAAAGACATTCAATGCAAATTGATACAAACCCTAAGCAGATTTTTAGCTGGAAATCAATTCTACAATGCTTCACAAAGTGATGCATTTTTAAATTTTTCTCTTCTGCTTGGTCTGTCCCTAGGCATTTTGGACTAGAAAGAAGATATGAAACTTCTAGTAGTTTTATTTATAATCCAAACAGTGTCAAATTTTACTTTTAGATTTGAGTCACACAGGATGCAGTAGTCATGGACACTCCCATTAACAGAAATGCTTACCTGTGTTGTCTTCTGTTAGTTCACCTTTCCTGTAATGTGCTGTCAGAAAAGACCAGTGTAGCAACATTCAGCTTCTCTTATAAACTGACGAAAGTTGAGTATGAAATGCAGAGAATAGTCCTTGCTAGTCTGATAGTTCTGTTACTGTTTATCAAATCCTGCTGCTAATGTTATTTTTGCCTTTATTATCTTCAGGTAAGTGGGCTAATGGTGGGCTACTGAAAACTTAAATATTGAATTTAATTTGTGGAGTGATTCATTACCTGTGTGCTTAGCTTGGGCTGGTGATTAAGAAAGAGGGGCCAACTCTCTCTAAACAGTGAAGTTCCTATTTTTCCCTTTTTTCAAGGATATGGGAAAGTTTTCTTTAACGTATGAGGCATCCATGACTCGCCTGTTCCGAGAAGGCAGGACGGAAACGGTTCGCTCATGCACGGTGGAGTCCTGTCGCTTTGTTCAAGCCATGGAGGACCCAACAGAAAATGTAGGTTTGGTGCCTTGTACAATTGGGAGAGTAGGTTTGGATTGGGGATTAGGAATAAATTCTTTGCTGTGAGGGTGGTGAGGCACTGAGACAGGTTGTGCAGAGAAGCTGTGGATGCCCCATCCCTGTCAGTGTTCAAGGCCAGGCTGGGTGGAGCTCTGAGCAATCTGGTCTAGTAGAAGATGTTGCTGCCATGGCAGGGAGGTTGGAATGAGATGATCCTAAAGGTCCCTTCCAACCCAGCCAACCTATGATTCTGTGATAATTCATAAGGCACATCATGAGTTACCACTGCACAACCATGTAAGTCACCAAACAGTTTTTAAGCGTCTAGAGTGATGCTTTTTTTTTTAGGAAGGAAGAACTGCATGAGGTAATAGTCCACATTTTCTGTCAATAAAGCAGAAATTCTGGGCCATACCAAAAAGAATTAACCAAATACACCCTTATTTACATGTTTCTGAACTCCTGGAAACTGTGATTACCTGGGACATTTTTGTGACTTGTAAAACTCAGACACAGATTTGTCTAATCTCATACCAGTTAAGCTTTCCTTTTGGACAGGGAAGCAAGAATAATTCACAGGAAGGAAGTAGTTGCTCTTATATGTAGATTTCGATGACCAGCATTTACGTACCTCTGTACCTTCAGTGTTGGCAGTTTGGCTTCTAAAATAGTTCTGGCAGTTCTTAAATCACATTGAGATTTGCTCTCTATAACTCTTTAAGACCAGAATCTATGGAAGCTATAAGTAATGTAGTAAACTTGAGTAGTAATCATGTTTGATTGTTAGATAACACTTAAAATACAAATTAGTTTTCATTGTGCAGCTTACAGTAGGCAATAGCTGACGCTAATACCTGAAATTAAATACATGAGGTTGAAAAGCCAGAGGATACTATTTGAGATCAGTTGTCTTGTACTTGACCTTTAATCAAGCAAGTCAAGGCTTGAGAGTCATTGCCGTAACTTAGTTTCTGCACCTCCGTCCTTAATGCAGTTCCCTTAACTGAGTTTCCTTAATCTTTTTGTGTTTGTTAGAGAGAAAATATACTGAAGTTCTTTCGGCAGGCGGCTGCCGAACATCAGCGCTTATATCGCCTTGCCATGACGGGGGCTGGTATTGACCGCCACCTCTTCTGCCTCTACGTCGTGTCCAAGTACCTCGCTGTAGATTCCCCTTTCCTCAAGGAAGTAGGTGACTTTTATTGACAACTCTTCATTACCATGAAATAGTTCTTTGGTTACTTAGTGTTTTGTGGTATCTGCTCAAGATACTTGTACAACTTTGGTTTTCCTAAGAAAAAAGGTAAAATTTCAGGTGGTGCTCTTTAACCTCTGCTGATAAATTAAGATAGTTTCCTTTTCCTTTGTGTATACATTTATTGATTGACCTAGAATGCCTTCAGTGAGCTTTTTAGCATAATACGTGTTTCTTAGAATTGCAAGAAATGCATAGCCATTATTGAAAAAAATTTTTTTGCTTGTGCGTTTTGTGTATTTTCAAGGGAGTACAACAGAGGCTGTGTGTTTTCTCTGAGAATTTTCTTGTGAAACTGACAAATTCAATTTCTTTCAAGTTATTAAGAGTTAAAGGAGCTGTATATTGCATTAATGTCATTGTTTATTACTTTGACAAGTTACAATTAAACTAGATTTAAGGTTAGATTTTATAAAAATAATTACACTGCACTTGTTCATTTTCTCTGATTAATAAAAGATGTGTTCCACCTTGCCTCAAAATTAAGCTACTTACATTTGTCTGCTTGCTCTCCTAAATGTGGCTAAGTCAAGAATAAAACAACTTTCTACATTTTACACAAACTCTCAAGATGTACCGTTAAGAGATTTTACAAGCTTCTAAATTGATGTAGGGTCTTCCTGGGATTTGAATATGACTATTAATGGTCTGGTTAGAACAAGACCTTTTGTGTGTAAGTTACAAGGCTGTAGACCAGATAATCTTGTTTGAAGTAGCATTTCTATTGAAATTTAATTTTATTCTCTTTGAGGAATTGACATCACTTCCTCATATGTTAATGGTTTCCATATCAGGACAAGTTTAATTGTTTCATTCAAGCTTCTTAATTTTTCATTCCATTGAAATGGGAGTTATCATTAATATTGCTTTATAAAGTGTTTTCTAACAGTTTATAAAGCAGTATTACACTCATTATAACACTTGTTATCTTGACTGTTTTTGGAGAACGTTGCATGTTCTTAAACAGTGTTTTCTATTTGTTTGCATCTCTTTCATATCTAATAAAGGTTTTGTCAGAACCTTGGAGGCTGTCAACGAGTCAGACACCACAGCAACACATTGATCTGAAGAAGAACCCGGAGATGTTATCCTCTGGTGGAGGGTTTGGCCCGGTATGTTTCCTAAATACAAGTACCCACTAAAACAGAGTTTTATTTTCAAGATGCCAGTCAAAAAATTTCAGATCTGTAATCCCTCATTGTCGCATATCACAGGTGCAGCTCACGCTTTTAAATGCATGTATTTAATACTTTCCCGTGATGGTGGCTGTGCTCAGAAAACTCGGTGTCACCTTTTTCTGGTATCCCACTACAAGAATGGATTATTCTTAAGGAAATACACAGTTGTGAAATGTGGTACTGGGCTCCATGGCAGAGATCTGATGAAGGTGGGGCACGCTGCCTGTGCCCAGATCTTCTGTACATCAGGCTGTTATTGCAGTGACAAATGCCTTATTACTTAAACTAGATTTTAAGGTTGGGACTTGTAAAATATATAATATATATATATAATATTATATATATAATATTATATATTATATAGACTATTATTAATATTAATTAATTGATGATTAATTATTAATATTATATTTCTGTTTGATTAATAAATGTGTTCCTGCATCACTCCAGATTAAGCTGCTCACATTCCTCTGCTTGCCCTCCTAGGTGTGAATAATGGCCAAGTCAAGAATATAGCCATGTTCTATGGCTTCTGTAGACTTTCAAGAAACCAGTGTACTGTTAGAGATTTGACAAGCTGCTTACTTGCTGTGATATTTTATTGGTATTTGAGCTTGGCCATTGATGAGAATATTGGTGTCAACAAGACCTCTTAAGCAGCCTTTATGGGGCTATTATACTAGATTAATCTCTTTTCAAAAAGCATTTTTATTGAAGGAACAATGAGAGGAGTCACAGGACTGTTCTTTGCCTCACAGAAAGTAGGGTGACAAGTCCAGCGTATTTTGGCTGGTTTGTGAAGCGGGAAGATGTGGCTGGGAGATGGAGTGTGTTAAATTGTTTTGTTTTTGTACTCATGTTTCTGATAAAGCTTTCAGTAGTTTTTGAAGCTGGAATGAATTTAACTTGCAGTATCAAGGAGGCCTCGCTACGGCCATACTGCTCATTCTTGAGAAACTGGCTTCCTCAAGCGGATTATGAAGTCAGTATTCTGAATGCCCAAAAGGCAACAGAAAAGGATTTTGGCTGCAGGAATTTCTAACACTGTTTTCCCTTTGTTTTTGCTTACAAAAACAGTGCTTTGGTTTGCTGAAGTAACCCAGAGATTCAGTACATCAGCTTTCCGTGCATGTGTTTTTTGTTGGTTTTGAAGGGGTTTTTTAAGCATTCAGTAGAGTTTATCTCTGTAGCACTAACAGTGAGAAGAGTGAGAAGACTGTCAGACTGCTTAGCAGCAGTGGCAGCAAAGAGATGGAGGGTTGTGATCTTTTGAGTTAGAAAAGACTTGAAGAGGGGTGACATCAAGATAATCTGTGTTTACCAGACATAGTTTGAATATAACATCAGACTGAAACTTGGGACAGTTAATGCTACTAATGTTGAAACTGGACAAGACCTCTGCTTGTGATACAGGTGTTCAGAATCACATGTTTGCTGTAGAGTCAGAAGAAAACTTATATTTGGCAAGTTTTCATAATAGAAGGCTTTTACACTGTGTTTGTTTACATCTGCAGAATGATCCCAGGAGACTGATTTTTTAGGTATACAGCTGAACTATTTTATTCCTTGTTGCTTAAGCACTGAAGCTGTGTATAGCTGCTTAGGACAAGGCCTTGACAAGAGAAGTTCTTTAAAATACTTACTAAATAAGTATTTTATTTCAGATTATTAAAGCTGGGAAATATTACAGACAAATATTCAGAAAATGGTTATTCCATGCACTTCAGATGAGGCTAGAACTATTCCATAAGTGGAGCCAGTCTTCAGAAATTATGCATTAAATGTAGAAGTTGAAGTCTTACTTGAGGAAATTGCAATTGATTTTAAAAACTGTAACAACTTCTTAATTGTGCGTAAGTTGATTGAGGATGAAGGAGAAAGAAAAATTTTAAAATGTGTTTTTCTCTTCTTTCTTCCCCTAGGTGGCAGATGATGGTTATGGTGTTTCTTACATGATCTTGGGTGAAAATTCCATCCACTTCCATGTCTCCAGCAAAATATCTTGTTCTGAGACGGTAGGAGTCAGTCCTTTCCTATGGTTTAATAAATCTGTTCTGCTGTGTGCTCATAGAACTGTTCTACCCATTGTCTAAAATACATAGTAGAACTTGCAACACACTGTTATAATGGTTTTTTCTTTCTCAATATATGCTGTTTTGCTGGAGTTTTTTGCCTATAGTTGTATCAATTTAATAGTTTCATGAAGTAAGGATACCATATTCTGTTTCACTTATGCTTTCAAGCACAAAGAAAATATGTGGCCCAGGATCATCTTTGCACATGTGTAGTTCCCTGCAACTCATGAGAAATGATCCCATGTGTTCCCTAAACAGAAAGACAGGCATATCTTGGGTTTTCTTATTACAGTTTTGATTGGTTTGTCTTGGGCTGCAGCCGTAAAGACCGAGTAAAATGCATGTTCTCTATTTAAACCTTCCTGGTTTGAGTAATACTGAATGAAGATGACCCATAAATTATAATCTGTGCTTAAGGAACATAACTAATCAAAAATTTGTTAAAATAACACCCATTATTAGAGTATAGGAGATGTCATATGTTGAATATTTTGCTGTTGTGGAGGCCTACTTTGAGTTCAATTCATCATTCCCCTTTATATTTTTATGGCCTTACTGAATATACTGAGTTCATTCAGGGTTACATAGCTGACCTAGTTTTCCTCTTTTGACCTTAACTTGTCCAGGAGATCATGGTGCTTCTGGTTAATCATTAAAGATGAGGAAACACAACTTTGTTTTTTTCATAGTTGAAATTGTTCTTCAGATGCATGTTAGCTTGTACTTTAGATTTCACTCTGTTCTTTTTACTTATTAGTCAAGTCAAAGGTCCATCCAGAGAAGGCAGCAGTTTGTGTGTGTGGCCTTGATATTAGTAGGGTCATTGTAGTAAATCCTGTAATCTAGCTAATAATTTACATTTGTAATCTTGATTTCTTCCTTATACCATACATCTAGCACTTAGAAAAAACAGAACAAGTTCCTGTTTTGTTTACACTTAAAAAGTTCTTATTTTCATTTTCAATACTTTTTTCAATGGCAAATGATGCAGCATTTCTGAGAGGAACTCAAAAATAATTTTTCTGTTCTTTCAGTACTTCTTGGTCATTAGTTATACACTCACTGAAGATTCCTTTGTTTTCTGCAAATGAGCTTTTGCAAAATTTTGTAGGAAAAGCAATATCAAAACCCAGCAATTTTAAAGTAGCAGAAAGCTATGCATGCATCTGATTTCAAAAGAATATGATCTCATTTCTGACTGCAGAAAAGTAGATGCATAATGAAGAACTCATTGGTCAGTAATAGCGTAAACCTGGGCTAATCTGTATAGCATTAAAAATTCTGTTACTAAAATACCCATTGTATGGTAAAATACATGCCTGAATTCCATAAGCTCCAAAACTACAAAATATTAGAAAGTTTCTTCTTTTGCCTAAAAAAATAACTGTTGATGGATAGTACAAGTATTTGGTTTTGGGTTTTGTTTATTTGTTTTTAAAGGATTCTCATCGCTTCGGAAAGAACATCCAGAAAGCACTGGTTGACATCATGGGTTTATTTAACCTCGGTAAAAACTGTACAAAGTGATCTGCTTTCTTAGTGCCAAGCAATCTCCTCTGGGTGGAAAGAGAACTCTTCTGCACAGTGAACAAGAGCAAGGTTTGTCCAAGAGTAGCTGGAGAAGAACCTGAGTCAACACCTCCTTGATCACCTATTAAAGCCTTAGCAGTATATTTAATGTCTTTTTTTTGTTGTTGATGTGGTTTGTTTTGGTTTTTGGTGGGTTTTTTTGGGTTTTTTTGTTGTTTTTTTGTTTTTGTCAGTAGTATGGAAGAGCTTATTTCGACAAAGGATGACTTAAAATCTTTGTGTTTCTAGGGAGGAAGCACAGTATCATTGCATGTATATTCTAACTTCTGCAGCTTTCTCTTAATTTGCATACACTTTCTCTTTTTTTTTTTTAACTTTGAATTAGTTTACTTGTTTCCAGAATCAAAGGGATAAAACACACCGATTTAAATACTAGAAAAAAGTTAGATTTGCTATGTATTAATAGCAGAATTTTTTTCAATGTATCTGCTGCTTTATGTAAATGAGTGACAAAACTTGTGGCCATTTGCCTTCCTTGGTTTCTTTTTAGAGGTAAATTCTGTAAAACATACCAAAAAATCCCATCTGTAACCCAACTTAACACACTAAGTTATAGAAATTTTATGGGTTTTGAAAAGAAAAAAAAAAAGAGAAACACAACCATTGGATAGTACAATGTGTCCCCTCATTAGCAGGTATCACATTTTTCTTACTGCTTACAAGCCTGTTCCTGACGTTGATTTTATTTCTGTATAAATAAATGGACCTGTGTGCTTTTCATGCAAGTGCCTTAGAAAAACAAAGATCCTTATCCCAGGAGAAAGGCATATGCTGGGAGTTGTTTCAGTGGTGAAAGAGGTAAAGTTGTAGTAATGCAGGTCTGGTTTTCAAATTACAAATTAGGATGAAGTGGCATAAGCAGACATGAATATGTTCCCAAATGGTACAGTCAGGTTTAAAGTTCTAATGAAGTGCTCCTGTTTTGTAACAAGGGTTGGTCCTTACGAAGGGCAAGACTAACTTTTTTGGGGATTAACAGGTATTCACATGTTTGCTTTGGTGAATGCAATTGGGGTCACTCGGTTTCTGGGTCCTGGGAAATGTGAATTGAGTGGGATGTGACGTGTTAGAAAGTCTGCAAAGCAAGGCTGCCTGTGTAGGCTGATGGATTGCAGTTTGTCTGCCTTCAGCCTGGAAGGACCACTGCTGACTACATTGCCAACCATCTGCATGAGAAGGGCAAACTGCTAAAGCCATGGGAAATAGCTCCAGAGTGGAAAAATAATGGCCTGCTCAACCCCCTCCTGCATGATGCTCTTGGTCAAGCAGTTTCTAAAGGATACCGGGAGGGAGGGGAAAGCTTTTGCACTCAGAAAGGAGCATGATGTTTCCAAGTGCAGAAATGGAATGGCTGCTACCAAGTGGAGTAACTTTTCCATGATGCTTCTGCTCCCCAGGCTTTTTAGGTGTGGTACCTTTTTTGCATCCTGCAGTGCAGAAAAGTGTACTTGTTCGCACAACCATTTTTTTATTATTATTATTATTTTATATAAGGTACATGATGGTTACTAATACAGTGAATTATGCTCCTGAGCTCTGCTGAGTTTAAAAGACCCTTAGGGTGGATATAAAACTTCTCATTAGATTTTGAATGTTTTCTGGCCAGTATTTCTAACTTTCTATGCCTCTTCATGTTTTTTTTTTACTCTGATCTAGCTATTAAAACACCTGTGTATGTGTGCTTGAGGTTGGAACCCTCAAAAATCCAAGATGCATCCTTAAGTGACTGCATGGTTACATAAATATGGGAATCCTCAGAGGAACTGATCAAAGACACTCGTTATTTGATTAGGGTACGGTGTGTGGGAAAGGACACTTTGAAATAAGCCTTATTGCACCTGGCAGGCCTGGCACTTATCAAGCTACTGCAACAATTTTATAGTGATCTATTTTTGGAGCTGCAGAAGTAATGCACTGGGGTTTTTGGGGGTTGTTTTTGGTGTTGACTTTTTTTTTTTAAATTGACCACTGAGCAGTCCGTGTTTAAATTAACACAAGGGCATATTAGCTTGTAGGATTTCCTTTTTAAAAAAAAAGGTTTAGATTTGACTCTCAGGTCTTAAGTGTTTCTAGTCTAATTGTAGTTAGTGCAATTTTGGATTCTTAGAGAGTAAGTATGATTGGCACAGAAAGCTGTTTTTTATTGTAAATGTTTAAAATGTTGTGTGGTGTTAAATGTATCTTTTAAAATTTTGGAATAGATAAAGTTCCTAAACAGATAATATTTTATTTCTTTTTCTTTAAAATGTCAGCAGCATGTAAATAAAATATGCTTTTTGGATGTAAATCTTAGAAATCCACAGTGAATGTAGGTTATTAATGAATAATTTAAATCTTGATGTTCAATATTGTGTACATACAGTAAAACTGCTTGGGGTTTTTTTGCTCAAAGCCATAGGAATGTAACTGAAATTACCTAGATTCAAATGAACCTTCTAGTATAGTGTATTTTATTGTAAAGTTAAATGTTCATATTCCAGTAAAACTACTAATTTGATACTAAAACCTTGAATCATTGATTCTCAATTAGTGACTTAGGAGATCAAACTTAGGGTTGAGGAGGTGGCTAAGTCAGATTGGATGATTATAAATTTTTTTGTTTATTAAATAGCAGTGTGGAATTGGTGGAATATACCTCAAATGAGCGTTTTTCAAATTTATTATTTCAGCTATTTCATGGCAGAAGTTAGGAAAGCATGAAGTCCATTTACAGGGTGCCATTGTTCAGGATTAATACCGTTCACAGCTGAATATTTTTTAAGGCTTGAGGCTCTTGAGGGACTAGGAAAGTGTGTGCCTGACCTTGAAACTCATGGTTCTAATTCAATTTAATTGGTACCAATTGTTTTCTCATGTAAATTGTATTAATTTAAGGTTGCAGATTTTTTATCTTGTTTAGTTACTTTACATCTGTTGTTGTTTATTTACATCCAATACTTTGTCTCTATTTTCTACTTTCTCCTGTGACTTAAAAAAATGAAATAAAATTTCACGATTACCGCTACTTAGAACAGTGTTTAATATCTTTTGTATCTTCTTCCCAGCTCCCTCGCTGTAGTCTCTTGAAATTCAGGACTTGTGAAATCATTGCTGTTAAATCCAGTTAGGAACAGTAGCAGTGAACTATTCAGTTTATTTTAGCAGTGATTTAAACATGTCTTCTAGTTAATAAGGAATGTGTTAATGAACAATTAAAACTACAAGGAATTAAATCTCCCCAAAGAAGCTGAACATATGGATTCACCCTTGTCTGACATCAAATTGCATCCACTTTCTTTTTTCTGTGGTGATGTCACATAAAAAATTTCATTGTTCCAGCTTCAAGCATTCTTTCTCCAGAAGGAACAGTCATGCAGATAATAAAGATGTGATCGGGTGGAACTGTTGCTTTCTTGGTAGTTGAAGATAATGAGAGTTTGTTAGTCCCTGTACCAGGAGCTAAAAATGAGATTTGGAAAAACCTTTCTGACCAGCTTGCTTCCTCATATCCTTACATTTTATCACACTATATATGAATGTTTCCTTCCTTTGCCCTTTTTCTTGAAGGTACTAGAGTGAAATTCTGATCAGGTTAAAAATAATTGGATTGAAATAAAACTTATTGCTTGTATCTACCTTGCTTGCTTACCTTCCTAAACTGCTCTTTATATAAGGAGGAAGCACAGCACACACAGGTGGAGAGCAAATTGTCAGGTTCAAACAAGTTAAATTCAAATTTGAAACTAGAAAACCCAGCTGTAGTTGGTTTATGTCTGTTCCATTTTCTGTTTGGTTTGTTTATTTTTGAAAACACAAATGTAGGTATTAAGTGTGATGCTATTATAGTTGTAAATGCATCTGAACCAGAACTGCACACTGAACAGAAAAAACGAATAATATTCAAACTACGTAACAGTATCTGGCAATGCTGAATGAGCCACAGCATTTATATCCCTTGTTATGTCACGAAAACGTGTGTAGCTTCCCATTTTAACATCACTAAGTCATGTTTTTTTGTTTGGTCATTTGGCTTTTTAAAAATGAATCATTAAATACATAAAATAGTTATAAGTAAAAATTTCTTTTCTTCAGGTGTTCATATCATTCCTATCTCCAGTTGCAGGTAAGAATAAATGCTTTTGTTTTAAAGACATCAAACACCCAAACTGTTTCTCGCAGCAAGTCTTTTACAAAAGAATATTAATATTTCTTTCACAAGAATGTAATACTGTAGTGCCATCAAAATCTTGTATTGATGCTGCAAGGGAGTTCTTGGTTAAAACACTCATTTTCTCATTTTTTTATGAACAAGACATGCATTATTTTGTGTACTAGAATTCCCTCAGTGGTATCAAGGGTTTACCTCAGACTTGTGCTTCTGTGTATGATTAAACAGTAAGCATGCAGGCAAGGTTTTATGCTAATTGGAAGCATCTGTCCAACCATCAGCTGTCTAAAATAAGGCTTTATTCTAAGTGGCAGAGGGTTAGAGGTGCTTTCAAACACTGTCCTTCCTGCTCTGTTCACAAAAAAGAGGCAAAGAAAAATGTTCTTTGTTGCTCTGTAGATTTCCTGCATTGTGGAGCAAAGCAAAATAGCATCTGGAATTTTTACCTGTTTCTGGTTTTCAAGGCTCAGGTCTAATTGGCTCCTGTCTTTCCCTTGCCCGTTCTGATTGCAGTCTAGGAAAGTTAGGTAGGGGTCTTCTCTGAAGGCCACCTGAACCCAAACTGACAAGTGGGACTGCACCAAATAACCCAGGGCAGCTGTTTAATTCGTTTTTGAGCTTTTTTCCCATGTGCACTGTATGTCAAGGAACAGGGCTGAGGATTCCTGTCTGCCTATAACACCAGCATTCCCTACCTGTGCAGAGTTGTTCTTTATGACTTAATTATTCTCTTAAAATTATTGAGTTATTCAAATATAAATTCTGAGATACATGCAAGACAAGTTATAGAAATTTGGGCTTTTCGTGAAAGATGTTTCTGAAGGGTACTGGAATTTTGTAAGCAGGATTTTTGAAGTTGTCTATTCAAGGGTCAAAGTGTGTACTGAAAGAGGAAAGGCTTAGTCTAGAAGTGTAACTTTTGGGGTGATGAGATTGTGATCATAGACTCATAGAATATGCAGAGTTGGAAGGGACCCACCCAGATCATCAAGTCAACTCCTGGCCCTGCACAGGACACCCCAAGAGTCACACCATGTGCCTGAGAGCATTGTCCAAACACTTCTTAAACTCTCTCATGCTGGTGCTGTGGCCACCTCCCTGGGGAGCCTGTTCCAGTGCCCAGCCACCCTCTGGGCGAAGACCTTTTCCCTGATACCCAGCTTAAACCTCCCCTGATAGTTTTCATGATGTTCCCTCAAGTTCTGTCACCAGAGAGAAGAGATCAGTGCCTGCCCCTCCTCTTCCCCTCACAGGAAGCTGTAACTGCAGTGAGGTCTCCCCTCAGTCTCCTCCAGGCTGAACACACCAAGTGACCTCAGCCGCTCCTCTTACAGCTTCCTCTCAAGGCCCTTCACCATCCTCATGGCCCTCCTTTGGACACTCTCTAACAGCTTCATGTCATTTTTATATTGTGGCACCCAAAACTGCCCCCAGCACTGGAGGTGAGGCCGCCCCAGCTCAGAGCAGAGCAGGACAATCCCCTCCCTTGCCCGGCTGGTGATGCTGTGCCTGGTGCCCCCCAGGACAGGGTTGGCCCTCCTGGCTGCTGACTCAAGATTTAATTTCCATTAATGAGTTGGTGGATTGGCAAAGTAGGTGAAAGATTTGTTTCTATTAAGTGCAAGTGGCACCACATCTGTCTTGGGCTGCCACAGCACAGAGTTGTTCATTTTGGAACAGTCTGATTTATGGTATTGCTGAATTCGTTGTCCAGTTTCAGATGACTACTTCTTACTTAGACTAAATCCCAATTAACCTCAGTCAATTTGTATAATTCAAGATTAAGTCATTTTATACATACTCAGTTGTGACTATTGCCTCACTTCTTCAGGGCCATTTAGAAATAAGAGGATGCCTCCTGGTGCTGAAAACAGAATACGAATGCCATTGTGACTGTGAAGTATGTTACTGTTCACTGTCATTCTTTAGGAATATTTTTACTTGAAATACAAGCAAAAATCATTCTGTCATTGACAATTAAATTAACTATTCACAGTGTTACACTTGAACATAATCCTTGCTTTAAAAAACATGGTATATGCAGAAAAATTATAGAATTTATTGTGTTTGGGATTTAAAGTCACTTTTAAAGCGCGCCTCTTAAGACTGAAAACTTTATATTCCAGGTTGAGGTAAGAGAGGCAGTCAGTATTGTCACTGAGACAGCAATTCTTCAGAATACAAGTGTTTACAAGTCTGACTGCAGGTTATTAGCATTGCACAGTGTAGCAGAGGAATCCAGATGTTCAGACAGAACTCATTCCAACCCTGTGGTAATTAAATGCTATAACTGATAGCAAAATTATATGCCAGAGAAAATTGACTCATTTGTACCGTGCTAGCATAGAAAGTCACACTTAGCAAGTGCCACAGCAAGAATAATAAGGTAGTTCCTTGACTCAATCTAAATTTTATCTAACTATGCCGCTATATAAAATAGAGTGCTATTTTATATATATAAAACATGTTACTTTCTATTTAACAGCTGGAAACAAACAAACAAACCACCAAACCTACAACTATGTGAAGATTGCTTTATCCAAAGGAAAACTCCTGATCATTAATCACGACTAAATAAATGAAATTAACTGTTATAGTGGCATGTTAAAGAGCTACAGTTTTAGATCTCAATAGGTGCTTCCAAAAATTATGGGTGAAAAAGCAACTATCTTCATGCATGATGAACCATTTGTTTGAGAGATTCTAGTCTGTGATTATGAAGCTTTATAGGATAGGTGATACTCTTGGGAAAATCTTTATATGCTTGGAATTACAGCTTATTAGATTAATCATTAGTTACTCATTTCAGGTTATCTACCACTTGGAAGCAGGTACTCAAATACAGTTAATATAAACAGTTGTGGCACTCAGAAGCTAAAATTAGTTCATCTAATTCCCGACTATCATGACCAAAATAATTATCTTCAATAAGGTGCAATAAAAACGAAAATTGTCTCTAGATAATTTGAAATTATATAGATACAGATATCTGTCTAGATAATATACTGCCAGGTAGTATATCGTAGATTGTTAATTTGCAACTGCTTGTGTTTGTGTTCTTAAGCAACAGCGGGGCAGATGAGCCAAAGGTAATGCAGACGCCACCACTTACTATTTTAATTTATTTTTTTAAGTGAAAAATTGCTAGGCACTCCAGGGACATAAGAGCGATGGATATGTTAAAATCAGAGGAAGTTTTAATATAGATTACTTTCCATATGAATCACATTTAGCACAAACCCCTTAATACTTTTGCATTTACCTTCGTTTGCCACCAAGGGACACTGTTTCTCTATGAATGAAGAGAAGCCTTGAGGGCTATGGGATTTTCTTTAGTCTTGGGATTTGGAATGTCTCAGAAATATTTGAATAATTATGTAAACTTGAAACCCCATCAAGTTGTTAAAAAACCCCTGGGCTTTGGGGTCCTAAAGTTACTGCTATTTAGATGGAGTAGCACATTTTCATTTAAGCAGCAACAAAGTATTTGAGTTTCAGTTTTAATGTACATAAATATTTCTTTACCTAAATATAACTTCCTCAAAATATTTTCCATGCTTTATTTCATTATTTACTATTGTAGTTGTATATAGTCTTTTATTTTGATAGAAGTTGAAACACAAAGCCTTTTCATGTTACGCCCCATACAAGCACCAACAGCAGCAGGTGCTGAGTGTGGACATCTCTGAGCAAATGCTCCAGGTGTGGAGCCTGCTTGCTTTTATTTGTCAGAAGCCATCAGAAGCTAAAACAGGCACATTCAAGTTAAAGGTCATGTTCCTCTTTAAAATCCAGATTGTCATTTATTTGCTGTGATGGTAGGGAAGAAAAACCTGAGGGGGGGGAGCATTCTGGAATGTGTTCTTTAGTTTTTATTTGCTTGAGCTTTTTTCTGTTCTACTCATCTTCACAGCAAGTACAAGAATTAAGACAAGGAATTGAAAGTTTCTCAGGACTGTTCTCCTGAGCTTTTGAGTTGTCACTTGGTTTTCTTCTTTTTTTTTTTCTTCCTCCTTCTTTCCTTAGATGGGAAGGAATTAAATACAAGTTCAAGATTTATCTTGTAATCTTACACTGTTAAGTACAATATACATTCCTTTTCCTCTTTTTAAGATGGGTTGTTAAGGCTGTATTACTGGAAAGTAAAAATTGTGTGTATTTTCTAAGTAGATTAACTGGATCTCAGTATACTTTCTGCATATAATGGTTTCTGGTTTCAACATTTGCTAGAAGTAACACCAGAATTTAAAAAAAAACAGTTTTTGGTGAGAAAAATACATTTCTTTTACTTGTGAACCTTTAAATCTGGTATTATGTAGATTATGCTGTTTCTGAGAACCCCTTTAAAACTCTTCTGGGGTGAACAAAAGCACATTGACTTTAACCAAAAAAAAGTAGAATATTTTCTTCTGTTAGGATTTTTTACACATTTTTCTTTTAATTCAGGTTTCTTAGTATCAATGCAATTGTGCAGTTCATTTGCCTCAAAAACATTGCATTATCCTACTTAATTGAGATGTTTCTAAATCTAATTAGCATGTGTTTAGCCTGTATTTTTGACACTAATGATTTCCTTTAATATTTAATTGCAGATCATTTTAAAATAAGAGGCAGACTTGTTAGGCAGCAGCAAAGATAAAAACAGTACTTACTGTTTCTGAATTTTAGAATAATTTCCAGTATTTGTATATGTTTTTTCTCTTGTTTTTTTTAACCTGCATAGCTTACCTTTTGTTTTAGGGGCTACAAAGTTCAAGAAACCACATAACTGCACAAAATCTCAGCACCTTAAACTGTAAGTTAAAATGTATCAACATTTAAGGGTTACTAATTGCAGTGTGTAGATGAAAGGACAAACATACAGGACACGTGCTTTAAGACAAACGTGTTTGTGTTAAAAATTATTCATCTGATTCTGAGATAGAAAGATCCACAATTGATGTGGATTTGTGTCAGAGAAGCTCAGAATTTCATGCAGTACTGAAGATGACTCTATACAATCCATAGCATGGAAAATAAGAAGTGAATCTGGAAGTACATTTGGAAAATCCTGTGTAGAATGCAAATGCTTTGTACCAAAATGGAAATTCTCTGTCGTGCTGATGCTTTCATACATGAATAATATGCACAGAGATGTATGTGTATAATACATACAATAATTAGGTTTGATTCTTTGGTGGACAAGGTGTATTTTACAACACGTGAATTTGATAGAGAGAAGCTCTGTCTAGATTTGGTTGTGATTAAATTACATAGAAATGAACCTTTTTCTTTAGTAGAAACTGAACATTTTGCCTAAAAATAGAACTTGAATTTCAAAACTTAAACCAGTTAAACTATTTTTATGTTATTTTACGTGGTTAATCATAAATACTGTGGTTGTTTTCCCAATGGTGATTTTTGCAACAACTGCAACTGCAGTAACTGAGTTCATGAAACTGAGTGATTAAAAGCCAGTAAGGTAAAAAAAAGAAAAGGGAAAAAAGTACAGTACACACTGGTATCAGCTTCATGTATAAAAAATACAGGGTTGGTTTTTTTTTTCCATTAGTTAGTACTTGACAGACATAATTTGTATCCTAAAGAAGGATGACTGTTGCCTCTGTATTATTTTTACATAAAGAAATATAGGGATGTCATTCATTCCCTTCATAGAATGTTGGATTAAAACTAGTCATATGTTAACTAAATGATAATTTTTATTCTTTCAAGGAAGCATTCTACCCCAAATTTAATTTCAGGAGGGTTTTTTTGCTTGAATGAAAAGATACAGTATCCCAAAGTCAGACAATAATTAAAGGACATGAGGCGGGATCTGACTGTTGCATGCAGATGGAGTAAGAGACTTTTTGTTTAACCTTTCCCTGTCTGCACCCATTCAGCAGAATTGATACAGTTTAATTATGTAGTGAGAACACAGTCTTCCATGTGATAAATTAGGAAAAACTCAGAAGCAATCTGTTAGAAGCAGAAGCTACTCAGTGTGGAACAGCAATCCACTTCCTAAAATTCCCAGTACAATTGAGTTTCAGTAGGATTGTTACCAGTAAGCAAGAAATTAGTGATGTAAAAATGGATTTAATGTAGAATTGAGGAGTATAAATTAAAAATAAAATTTAAAATTACGGGGATAAGTAGAAAAAGATAAATTCATTACAAGATGAACTTAGAATTCTTGAAAAACTGAATTTCGTGCAATATGCTCTCATTATCAGATGCATCTTTATTTGAGAACACACAGCAGGGAACAATGCCATAATATAAAGTGTAAAGTTATTAAGTTCAAAAGACAGATGACCTCAAATGATGATGGGGAAAAAAATAGGTTTGCTGGTCAAGAGGTAGGACAATAATAAAGAGGTGAAAAAATCACATGGAAAATTTAGAAGAAATAATACAGAGAATTAAAACACAATCCACTCCATTAGATGTTTACATAAAAATTGAAGGCTGCTATTAGCTGCCCTCCCTGAAGTTAGTCCCTGCTTGATTAGACCAGGTGATATCAAATTTAGTCAACTATACTTAGTGTTCTTAGGGATTAAATATTTCCCTTTCAATGTAGAGATTATAAAAACCTGTAACACATTCTGACAGGAAACCCCTTCTCTTTTTACACTACGTGTTAATTTGGTCCATTTGAAAAACTGACATATATGGACAGAAAAAGAAAATGGTAAATGTCAAAAGGGCCCAAGTTTTAATAAAAAAGCAGAATGCAGAGGAACATGAAAGGAAATGGAAATATAAGAGACACACCTCAGGAAGAGTGTCAACTGGAATAAAGTAGCAAGATGTAAGAAATAGCCTCTAATTCTGTATTAGTTTTGTACTGGTTTGAGGCAAGGGGAGGCAAAAAATAGATGTGAATTAAATGGTGAATCAAAGGGCTACCATTATTTGTTCATATGATACAGCTATGAAAAAACTTCATACTGTTCTAGGGAATACTGGAAAGTATATTTTTAGTAGAGCAAGGAAGATATTTGTAGTATTTTATAAAATGCTGGGAAATCTCCATTTGGTTTAGTGTGAGCAGTTCTGGTCATCTGTGCTCACGCAAAAGAAACTTGATTTGGAACAGATGCAGTCCTCAAAGTCTCCTGGGACAAATGAGAGAATGGAATATGTGTCTTTAATGGAGAGAACAGAGGAGTTTGATTTAGTCTAGGCAGATTAAGTCTGAGAAGATATATGCTTCCTCTTCATAACTAAATTCAGGAAATCAGTATTGAAGAGGACTAGTCATTAAATGATACATATCACTTAAATTTAAAATGGAAAGGAAGTTTTCTTAACTGCACAAAGAGTAAGGTTCTGAAATGTTCTTCCAGAGAAAATAGTGGGATCCAGGAACTTAAACTATTTAAAAATGGAACTTCAAAAATTATGCAATTAAAGCAGATTTCCTGGAGACAGTAATTCCGTGGTACAAAGTTTTCGGTGTCTGTACATATTGGCATATTCAGAGGATTCTGAAAGGGAAGACAGAAGATGAAACCATTTTTCCTTGCCTGAATCCCATACTTCAGTACTTTTACTAGTCACCCACGGCACTCAAAAAAATACTTCACCTCCCTGGTATGTCATTGTTAGAACCAATAAGTACGGAACATTAGCAGATGCTGAGGCAAAATGCAGGCAGTGTGTATTCACCTTCCTGGAGATATTGAACAGTCCTGTTTAAATGCTGAGCTTGAATTGGTCACACACTCTTTTGGATCATGAAAGAATTTTCAACTACAAAAATAGGGTTGGTTAGTTGGTTGGTTGGTTGATGGTTTTAGGTTTTTGGATTTTTTTTGTTTGGGGGGGTTTTTGTTGTTTTATTGGGGGGGTTGATTATTTTTTATGATTCTGAGAGAATGGGGAACAACATTAATGTTCTGCCAATTTAAAGACTTACTTGATGTTGATGCTCTCACTTTTACGCTTTTAATACTCCCTGTTTTATTAGGCTTTGTATTTAGTTTGGGGTTTGTTTTCCTTTTTGTTGTTGTTTGAAGAGTTGGGGAGCTGGGGGTTGCATCCTGGCTTGGTCCTTTTAGCATTTTGTTAGTGACCCCAGTAAATCTTTTCATTCTTCACTCAGAGTTCAGGATACTCCCTTTCAGTGTTTTTAATTTAGACATTTTCTCCTTTTACTGTCATACTAATATAGCCCCACGTTGTCCAGCTTCTGTTTTCTGCAGAATGGGATTCTTTCTCACAGCCTGTGGTGTTAACCCTGGCCAGGTCTGGCCTTCTGTATACATACCTTTGTAATTAATATTGCTGAAAGTGACAAATTTGCTACTGGTATAAAGTCATTATTTCTTCTCATTCTATTATGCTACACTATTAGGGGGAGTAGTCATTTCTTAATGAATGACAAAACTCTACAGTCATCATTTAACCCCTGTGTTTAGGTGCTTTTAGTTTGTGTTTTCAGTAGCAGGAACAGCAAAAACAAAGCGGAGAAAAGAGACTTACCATACCAGTGGTAGTGACAGTTCTATGCATATTTGGTGCTCTGGGTGTGTCTGTGTTTCTGCTTCTGCAGTGGAGACATTCTGTAGAGTTAGCTTCTTCCGTAGAGCTACTTGTGAGCAATTGGTCTCTACCCAAATGGTTTTCATTCCAGCTGTTGCAGTGTGGCAACCTGCTGTGGCATATATTATAGCGTTTATTCAAGATGGTGGTTTTTTTTGCAATCATAGTCAATAAGTAATTAAACTATGTCAGGCCTTTTGAGACGTGCTAGTAAGTTTAAAAATTTACTAGTTATTTGCACACTACAGACAGAAATTATGTGGTGTGTGGCTAAGGAGCTAAAAAGGGACTTTGAAGAGGTGAGTTCACTTTTGCACTGTGTCACATGCTTCTGTGCTGGTCTTGAGGTACTCACTGAATTTCCATGGCTTTGACTCCGGGAAATATTTGAGTGAATGCTGAATAATGAAGTCTGTCCTGTTGGCAAGAGCCTTCTTAAGTCAGGACTCTTGGAAGTGGGATGGCAGGCCCCTACCTCCACCTTGTTTTCCTGTAGTCTGTCATTTAGGAGTCCATAACTCCCCCTAAGTCTCCCCATTTACTCCAGCAAGCTGTGACTTGGGCTTTTAAAAGAATAAGGAATACCAGGTCCTGACCAGGTACCTCACAGAAAAACACCCTGAGCCCAGCTGGGGTCTCAACTGGAACAAAAATAATATGTTTGGAAAGAGAAGAGGTGTACAGTTAATTTGCAAAACCCAGTCGCTGTCCTGTAACTACATGCCAAAATAATGCTTTCATAAATCTTCATTACAGAGTGGATATTTGCCATTCAGTATTACCCACTTCAGAGACCAAATGTGACTCATTATTAAATTACTTCAATCTGTGCTGATGTAGAAGCACCCCTGACACATCTCTTTGTGAGCCATTTCTTCAGAGTAATTGCATTAGTAATAGCCGATTACACAGCAATCTTATGTTCCTACAAAATTAAGGTAATTACTGTAGCTAAAAACACATCCCTCTGTATTCTGTCCTAGCAAGGAAGCTCGTAAAAGGCAGAGTAATGCTTCTATTCTTTGTAACAAGAGAAACATTAAGGTGTAATTACATTATTGCTGCGGCGTAGGAGAAGTTTTCATATTTGAAAGGAGCATGGAAACAAAATAAGAGTTTGAAGCTATAAAATCTTAGTCTAGAAAGGGAGGGGAAGATCTTTTGCATTTAGATGCCTTAACAAGTATGGAGGAAATGTATTTTGAATACATGAATGAGTTTGTGTTCTCTACGTTGAAAGTATTGGATGACTGTCTTTGAAATAGATTTTAATATGCAAAAGCGCAATTTTTCTTGGTTCCAGAGGTTCCAGAGAAGCTCATATGGTTATGTTTTTATACAAAATAAATGGGTATTAATTTTTTAATTTAATCGCAAACCTCCTGAATGCTGAGGTCAGATTCTAATTAGACTGTGTGCTATAGAATTTGATTTGTGTTTTAATTTTCACCTTCCTTTATGTCTTTGAGGGAAACTTGACATTTCACATTTTCTTTAATACAATATTAGAAGTTTAATACAACAGCTGAGGGAGAACAGACAGGCCTTTCCCCATAAATGTAGCTAAGTAATTAAAACCTAAATATTCTAGGAGGGATATTGAAAAATTAATCTCTTCAGAGACATTATGCAGTGTCAAAATTCATAGACAGAGGGTACCACTGGGTCATGAGAGAGTGGCAGTTTGTGCTTGGCTGGGGCTGATGAGAGTCTGTTGCGTGGTACGAGTACTCCTTGCAGATTTTGCTTTCTGTAGGATCAACGTGCCGTGGTTGAAATGCTGACAGCCCTCCAGCAGGGAAGAAATGTTCAGCTGTAGAATATATCTTGCAATATATCATATGCAAACTCATAGGATTAACGTGGTGCTCAAACTTGTTTTGATGACAAAGGTAAATCCTAGCAACTAAATGTGGATTTTTCAATTGACACGGCAGAATAGGAGAATGTGTCAGGTTAAGGTAAATTCCTTTTATGTAAGTATCTTAGCAACTGTTGTATATAGTTTACATCTATTAGGAATATTCATAGTGAAAGAAGTGGCTCTTTTAAAATGTTTACAAATTAGAGATCTTATGGGATTAGAGTAACAACTTCAAAAACGTTTTTGGCAGGAAGAGAAATTATGGAAGGTAATACTGTATTTTTCTGTTACATGCCACCAGCACTGGGGACAATGGACAGCAGCTACAGCAGGGAGCTATCCAAAGCTACATTTTTAAAGATAATGTGATCACTCCCACATGTTGTGTTGTGAAAGCTATTTTTCATCTGCCGTGTCAGGTGATCACAAAGACAGTGTTTACATGGAGGCACCTCACTCCCTTCAGCAGTTTAGTTCCTGATAGGCCCAGGAACAGAGAGAAGCTAAATATAATTAATCACGGAGTTGAATGAGTGTTGTTGCATCATATGACAGGTTTTGGAAGGAAGCTCTTTGAGGATGGCAAAGACATATTTATCTGATATTTTTAATACCGGTGCTTCCCACAGACAACTTTGGAAATTATATGGGGAACTATAAGCTTTTCATTTACTTAATACTGTCTCATGCATAATGTAAGGAGAAGAAAAGATGAGCAATATTAGTAAGCCTCTAGCCTTCATAACTCTCAGATGTAACTTTAATGAGATAAAAGGAAGTTTCAACCTGGAACAAATTGATTTAACACTTTCTGGTCTTTAAAGAAATTTATACTGTGACTTCACAATAGTTACATTCAGTTGACTTTTTAAATTATTGATTTTCAGTGTGAGGAGAGGTTTGCAGCAAACATCAGGAAAGCTTTGTTTTATTAAAAGCAGCTAATGTAGGTATATTGTACTGTAAATCTTCTTTTGATGTTCAGAACGTTCCCTGCTGTTGAACTCAAGTTTTTTAGTCTAAAGCCCCAAGCAGAAAAAACAAAAAATGCATGTATTTCCTGGGCATTCTGCAGAGAGCAATGCTTGGTATCTATGATTAATTTTCCTAACCTATTATAACTGCACTGAGAACAAGGAGTTTCCTCTGACATAAGCAGATGTTGGGTTTGGGCCCTACATCTGTACAGCAGCTGCTGCAGACATCCAGCTGTTTATCTTACAAGCCTGGGGTATTGTTCTTGCTAAGCTTTGAAAGCATCTATTCATCTAGTCTCATACCAGGAGATGAAACTCAAATCATTCCATGATTCTGTGATAATTACACTGCTTCACAGCATCTTTATCTTGTCTGGGCTGTTTCTGTTTTCGGCTTGTCATCCTGCTGCTGTTCTTTTGGATGTGGGAAATGCATTAAACTGCTGTCAGTCTTTTCTCTACTTCAGATACACAGAAAAATCACAAAAATTCTAATTTGGTGGGGCTTTTTCCAAAAAATAATTGAATTCTTAGAATATCACTGGTTTTGGAGAGAGAGCAGCACAGTGTGCTTAGTGCATTGTGCTCTTAGAGAACTCAGATTGGCACTGGCAACAGAGACAGAATAATTCAGACTGCTTTGAAAAATCCTGACCTCCCTCTGTTATCCTGTAGATTTCAGTTGGCACATCAAACCAAGGAATGGATTCTCTTTAGTGTGAATAATCCCATGTAGTTAGAACTACTTACACCATCAGAAAAGTATTTTACTCTTCACGTGATAAAAAGCAATGGGTATGTAGCTTGTATACTGGTAAATTATGTAGAGTTTTTCTTTTAAAATTGCTTTTGAAAAACAAAAATCCTCCAGAATAAGATTGTAATATTGTCCATCATTATCAGAAGCATATCTTCTGCCATCTAGTAATAATGAGAGCAAGAAAAAAACAGTTCAGGAAAACTATTCCATCAACACAGCGCCTAGTTCAAGGTAACAGGTATTAGGCTACCTGCTGTTGGCTTGTACTGGTTTTCTGTCAGCACAGATGATTCAAAAGTGTGGAGAAGATTATAACTTGCTGCAATTCCATTAAGTTTTTCTGACACCTGGGACAACTGTGGAAGAATCATTTACTCCTTATCCTGGCATTCACTGTTCCAGTGAGAAAAAGCAACTGGGATATGGCATTATTAACATCTCAATTCTAACCAAAGATGATCCTGCTTTGATGAATAAACCCATGGCTGGTTAAATTCACCTCAGGATTAACATATATACACCTTCCAAGTATTTTGACTACAAGTTGAACTGCTCCAAGATCATTTTAGTAATGCCTCAATCTAGAATAAAACTTCCTAGGCAGGACTGACTAACTTTTGAAAAGCCAGAGGATATATAGTATTACAGGGGTGACTCCTGGATCATCACTCACTCCTTAAAATTGTTCCTGATATATTGTACATAAACCTTAAAAGGCAACAGTAGGTCAGATATACTCCACAGTCTCTAGAGCAAATGCCACCTGAGTAATATCTGAAGTAGGTGTAGCATTCTCTGTTCTTTAAGTGACTTATTAATTCAAATGTCTTGGTTTCAAAGATATTCGTGGAGGGGCTGCCTACTCAGTGACATTCTGTTGTCAAGCAGCAGCAAACTTCACATTCCACTCAATCACTGCTCACAAGCATTTGCCTTTTTTCAGTTTATATAATAAGAATCTTCTTAATATAAGAAGAAGATTGCATACCGTGTAGATTCCTTTAAGTAGCAGTAAAAAATAGACCTGGTAGCCTTAAAAGTCCTCAGAAGTGGTGTTTTAAACCCTGCAATAAGGTGCATAGGTCTGTTTCCTGTTAGAAGAACAGGTAATTAATTATGTTTGTTTGGTTTTGAAAGCTTGACTACGAGCAGAAACATAAGATAAAAGGTAGGGTTTAGCTGTGTGCTAATGGTAATCTTACCATTCTATTCCATTTGCTGGCACTCCCTTCTGTCATTCAAATACTGCCCAAGTATTTAACCTGTAAAATAGCTGAAGATCATAAAATATATAAATCTCAGTTCAGGTGGTCTTTGTACTTCCGAGATTTCTGTCTCACAGTGTTTGTGTGCAGATTCGTTTGTGAAAATTAATTAAGTTTGTGAAATTGTTTGTGAAATTATTTGTGATTATGTGCCAGGCTCCATTATATCAGAGTAGTTAATGATAGTTGACCCCAGGAGACCTGGAAATAATCTGTAGCTGAAAGAAAAAAAAAAAATCACAACACAGAAGCTGACTAAATGTCAGGTATTCCCCATGTGTTTTAAGGATGTTGTGTGCTGATGTACAAGGTGACACACTGTGCCGTGATAGAACACTTGCAAATAGTGAAAATGAGATCACTTTCTATGTCTTAACTGCATCAAGTGAAACTCAGCACAGCTTACGTTTTTATTTCTCTGTTAGCAGGCCTGGAAGCAGAGAAAGTAGCAAAGGTGAGGGAAATACAGGGGTACCTTCCTCCCAAATTTCCCACAGAAGTGCTTTCTAGCTGAAATCTGAAAATGAAGTAAATTACTCTTTTTTTCTTTCTTTCCTGTCTTTTCTTTATCAAACTAGTGAACTGTAACAACTTGTCCAAACAGGCTCCTAGAGGTCATTTCAGTCACAGCTCTGATAATTTATTAAAAATTTAATCTCATTTAAATCCATCCCACACACTAATGATAACCTAATTAATACATGGAATTGGCAGGACTTTCCTCAGTATCCACTCACAAATTCTTCTTTAGGTTAATTCTCTTTTGATACTCTTAATGCTGGATTGAAAGGGGGTTGATTATGTTACTGTGATGAATACAGAAGGAACATCAGATGAGTTATGACAAAGGAAGACACACCTTTTTAAATTGATTTCTGTGAACTAGCTATTTCACAGCATTTCTATTGGGATGACCATTTCAGGACAATAAGAACTCTAATAACATAATGTGGCACAATACCAATGTATTCACTGCACAGAAGAAAGATGTAGCATTTACCTATACAGAATATGCTTTTACAAGGAAAAAAGCCGAGGGCACCCAAATCCCCTTTAATCTCTGTCAGAAATGTTGTGTCCTGAACGAACTCCACGGAGCTGTTGTTTGATTTAAACTTTTCCAGGTAGTCTAATTTGAGAATGTATAGACACTGTGAGGAATAACATTTCTGTTAAAGGAGAAACCTCTGCCTGAGCAGTTGCACAGAGACCACCACAGACTACCTGCTGTGACCTGAGTCCCTTTGCACTTCCTCCTTCTACAGACTTGACCCTGGGTCAACAGGAGCAGAGTCTCAGGTACTGGATTTATAAAAACAATTCAATAGTGCGGTACAGCAACAGGTCGGCTTGAGTTGGATGCCTCTGCAGAGGGACTCAGAACAAAGAAATATTTAAGGCAATGATACCCTTAAAACTCATGTACCCCTCCTCTGCTCTTTACACCCTTTGCGTGTACCTCTTGGTGGAATGGTAATTTTTGGTCTGGGGTCTTTTAACACCTTATTGCATTTCTTTTCTCTGTGTTCATGCAGGCAGGTCATGCCCTGGTCTTGTCTTGTCAAGCTGCACCTCCTGCTGATGGTTAAAGCTTCCTTATCTTCTTGTTTGTGCCTCTGGTACACCTGCTCGCTGGTAGAGCATGGGAAACTAAAAAAAGCCCTGGACTAAAGATAAACATTACTTAGCAACCACCAAAATGCGTGTTGCTGATTTCCTTCTCATGCTGAAGACAAAACACAGCACTGTACAAGATAGTGGGAAAATTAGTAAGAAAGTTAACTTTATTCCAGCTGAAAACATATCTATGTGTGACCTCACAGTTTGCAGCCTAAGGTTTCAGCAAATCACACTACTCCTTAGGCTGCAAACAAGTAAAGTTAACAAAGAACATACTAAATCACACAGTATCATGATTCTATGTGATTCACTCTACTTGTAAACTTACTTATGCTGAACATTTTTTATTTATTAGCATATGAGCAGCTCTGTCTTATTAACAAGGGATTATATGAGCTCCTTTACTAAAAGCAAAGGACTGAACTTGGTGGGCTAAAAAGTTTTTGTTTTGTACCATCCCTGACAGTAAATCCGTGCTGTGCAATTCTGCATGCCCATTGCCAGCTACTAATGTCTGACTCTGCCTCAGCCTACCTAAAAGTTGTTTATTCTTGCTGCAGTTGGCACTCCTGAGAATGAGAGGTCCTCGTTCTGAGAACTAGTCACAGGGTTCAAATTCAAGTGTTGGACACCCCACAGGTAATCTGGTTTTTCCTTGTTTCCAGGCTTGAAAGCTACTGCATTGTTACCTCTTTTACAGAAATAAGTATTGTAAACCTTAGAGTGGTTAAAACCAAGATCTTTAAATGGGTCAATAAAGTCACAAGAGGAAAAAAAAAAAAGGTTTGAAAATTATAATTAAAACATTTTTTAAAAATATGGTTGAAAAACAGCATTTATGAGGTCTTTTTAAGGTGATGAGGAGAAAAATGAAAGCTTTTTGATAAAGTAGATTAAATGCTGTCCTGTTATATGCTTAAGTGAAAATCTCTTTGTACCAAGACAAAAGAAAATTGCTGTGGGTCAAGGTAGTGTGATTTACTTTTTTTTTTTTCCACTGACTTGCTACCTTCTGCAGAGATGAAGCATAAAAGTCACATCATTGCAAAGTCTGTTTCTTCAGACTAAATGAACTCCCTCACAAATGGGCAGTGATTTATGAGTTGAGTCCTTTTGGTGAAGGGTGCATAAAGAGCATTCACTAACCATGGATTAGACAGCCAGAAGATGAGTGAACTATTACTCACATAATTCAATGACTTAAACATCCCAGGTAATTGATGCAATCCTTCTTCTTTATTTGGTCAAGGATAAAAGGCCTGATTCTAAAACTTTTAGTGAAAGCAGTATCTAGTTATGGAAATAATGCCTTGACTTAACATGGCATGATTTAAAAGTCTGGACACAGAAGTGATAGTAAAATTTAAATTCTTAATTTTCCTTTTCTTGCAGCCTGTGCAGAACACTGTGCTGTGAAGTCTGCAGCAGGGCTAGCAGGGTTTAAGTGTAACACAAGAAGAATTACAGATCCTTTGTGAAATGATGTGAAATAAGTTTTAAATTGCATTGCAATATTGTGCTTCAAGTATCATCTTAGAGTAAGTAAAACCTTGTAATGAAATTGCTTGCCCACATAATAATTGCTGAGCTGTGTGATTAGAAATTGAAGTGTCACTTTGCATGTGTCCTAGTCTTTACTCTGCAGGAATATAGCACACATCCATCATCTGGAATTTTTTTTTCATGCAATTTTAACACTAGTGTGGTCCTTGGAGTCCACAGACACATGCTACGTTTTAGAACAGGGTTCTAAATCAGTAATGTTTCTGTTCATTTATGTGAATGATCAGACAATTGGTTAGTGCCTGGGACTGATACACTGTCTACAAGCCCAAGTATCCAGATTGATTATTCTCTAAATCAGTACATTTGCCTTACATAAAACAAATGTATATAAATAAATACATATTATATATATATATATATATATATATATATATATATATATATAGGATATTTTCCTGTGCTTTTAAGCACTGAAATGTGTAAGCCCTGCTCAGCAATAACAAAAACAGCTCTGCATTATCAACCCTGTGTACAGCAGAAATCCAAAACACAGCTTCATATTAGCCACTGGGAACAAAACTAACTATACCTCAGCTCGGATCAGAGGAGCTATAAACTTACTTATTTCTAATGCAAAATTTATGAGAGTTTTCTCCCGTTATTTCTCACTAAAACCTTGGCAATTTATCCAGACAGCCACTGCACGACTTGCGGATTTTATCACCTGACTTGACTCCCATGATGTTCTTAATGTTTGTCATGCTACTTACTACAACAACATTTTTTAAATCACGGTTTACTCTCAGTGTCTATCACTGAGCCAGGGCATTTCTCTCTTAGCCAGCACACTGTGTACTGCTAAAAGTTTTCACTTCTTCATTTCCAAAAGCACTACTGTTCTTTGTAATTATCATTCTTAGCAAATCAGACATCTCTATAGAGTTAACCCATCTCTGCTGAACATGCCTGAGCTTTTCCATGAAGAGCACTATTACCACCTTGTGGCTATGTAAACCATCTATTACACTCAGAAGAATGGTGCTGGTATATAGTGCAGCCATCTAAATTGTCAGCCTTCTCTGCATTATCTTCGACTTCACCTGCATGCACAAAACCTAGAGAACCAAGGCATTAAGAACAAACAGCCCTAACATGCTCTACATAATATTTTATATCAGAGAAAATAAAACAACAAAACAACAAAGAAAGCTGTAAACCATCCTCCGAATATCTGAAACTTTTCTTTTGGAAACCCTTACCATTTTTTCTCCCAAGTTTAGCAAGTTGTGGTTTTTTACCTTTAGGAAAAAATGCCCCAAAGGGTTGTGAGACAGGGCATAGTAACTCTCCTGAAACATATTGGTTTAGTAACAGCAAAAGGAAAATTTATTCCCATGTTCATGGTCAACAAAATAATTGCTTGGTAGAAAAGGCACAGCTGAACAGAAAATTAGCCCAGGAATACAGTGTACCTGTCTCCTCTGGCTGTGATTTTGCTGGCAAATGGCACCAGGGAGCTCAGAAGGGAAGTGCCATAATACCAGGCAATGAAGAAAGATTGTGCAGAGAGGGTTTCCCGTCTCTTTTCAGAACATACAGGTATATTAATCTTTTTATTCATACCTCCCTTCTTCAAAAGGGAGGTCCTTCCTGCTGCAAGCTATAGTTTCAGCTTTTTATGTGATTTTAGGATTATTAATCCTAACAGGAACTGAAAGTTCTGCAAAGATTTTTTCCCAGTCTGGGCAGCATAAGGGTAAGTTTTTCAGAGGTGATGCAAGTCCCAAGCACAATTTTTTAGCACAATTTTTTAAGCATTGTGGTGCCAAAGTTTTACAGTATTTGAGAGGAAATTTAGGTGATAGCATAAGTTAATAGTGTTCTCCATGCTTTCCTCTCTAGAGGGGATTTATTTTGGCATTATAAGATTAAGATGTTTATAAAGTTGGATTTATAAGACCACAAAAGTTCTTGCTTATAAATAATTAAAATTTCAAATCTTGTTGGTAATTCAATACTTGACTTCCTTGTATGGTCTAACAGATCCAATCAAGTGTGTTTCTGCACCTGAAAATAACTTAACACCCCCCAAAAAAGTAATCCTCAAATCATTCTTGAAAATAAAGGATTGAAATCCTTTATTGCTTTAATTCTTCTGAAGAATGTATCTATCCCAAGTCTGCCAACAGATGTGACTCCGCTATGAATTCACAGAAGGTAATGTGGTAAAAAATATTAGGGCTTTTTCCCTACAAAGGAAAGTTCCTTTCTGTCTGGCTGAGGTGAAGAATAATGCTTATGCTTAATAACTACTACAGATGATAGAAGGACAAAACAAGTTACATGTTCTTCCCTTTATCCAGTCCACAATATCTGGCTTATCAACATAGTCACAAATACTAGTTTTCAGTAATTACTATGTTTTATGCTAAAACATAGCTAGAATGGGGAGAAGAATATCAAAATAGTGATTAACATTCCAAAATTTTTATGTCTAATTAAACAGATGTTTGAGGGCTCTGGTGAACAGTAAAATACCATCTATAATGTACACTGCAAAAGGAATTCAAACAAAAATGGACTAGATGACCAAAAAAAAAGTAGATATTTTGGGGGAAAAGTGTTATATATTTTGAACTACATAAAATTAATAAAAATTTCACAGATGTGGAGATCTAAATAATACATGGAGTGTAATTCCTTTAATGGCTAGAATCAGTAGATGGTTCTGATGGCACAAAGTGACAGTAGGAATTAATGAACAACTTGCTTTGCAGCAGGTGGAAAGGAGGAGTATTGTTGATGGAATAAAGGTGACTATAGTTTTATTTTTGAAATTTTATTTTTTATGTACTATCTGAGATTTGTTAAAATTAATTTCTTTTAATAACATTGCTGCACTGGATAAAGTCGAACCGTAGCTGATATAAATAAGGGTACTTTCAAGGTCAACAGTACCACTGCAGTTAGTTTCATAGGTCAGGATTTAGCCCTTATATGTTGTATTTGCTGAGCTTTATTTTTAAACAGTGGCTAAGTGTGTAGTCAACAGGAAAGCCAAGCAGGCATAATTTGCAAAATGGTGTTTTGAAAAGTGGTTCAAAAATGTAGCATTTAGCTATAAAAACATGGTTATTTTTCCTGTCTGCTTCCACTGGTTCTCTAAGCCTTAGGGCATGGGTTCATTCTGCTTGATTTGAAGAAGGAAATCCAAATGTCTCATTTAAAAGGTTGCTCAGGATTCAGAGCACCCATGCTCTGCTAGCAGAGAGCAAATTCAAATCTTCATTTTTTCAGAACTGCCCTCTTCAGTTCCAGAGCCCAGAGTGCCCGTGGAGAGCCCTAGAAGCTGTTACTCAATGCAAGTCAAACTCTGATTTGCAGAAAAGATGCACCAAATTGTCACAGAAATCTTTGGAGAATACTTTAAGTAGGATTTTAATTGCTGCAGAGGACAATAGATATGAAAACTACCAGAAAGCTAATGATTCCTAAATCTACTGTCTTTTAGATCTGAAGTTGAAGAAGAATCAGGTAACAGTATCAAACTGCAGACACATCTTAGGGAAGCAGGGTGTGATTCCCCTATACTGTCATCTGAATAAATAGTAAGCAAAGAATACTCCAAAAGATATGACATAGGAACTTGCACAGGAACATTGATGTAAATAACTGAAGCATCAATTTTAGATTTTGTTAGGAAATGCTACCTTTAATATTGATAAATGTAAATAATAGCCATAAGAGTCATAAATCTGATCAATTATTTTCCAATAAAATGATTTTTAATGGAATGGAATAATTTCAAGGAAATGCATTATCTTGTGAACGTTCTGAAGCGGAAATTATAGAAGCATTACATTCTGAATTAATTATATATGTGTTTTTAAGTGATAAATAGGCAACATGTATTTTAGAAACTGTAAAAAAATCCAATCTGAATGGTAACAGGCATTTTACAATTTCTCCTCAGGCAGACATTCTGTATGAGACTCATGTCTCCAGCACTCAGAAAGGCTGTATGATTTATATATACTTAATTAGAAAAAAATCCATGGAGATCAATTAAATTTGAAAGGCTTGAGCAGAATCTCAAGGGAATTTGATAAAATTTTAGGGTATAAGTTTTTTGATAAAGTTTTTGCTCCTTTGCAAGCCAGGAGATAAAATAATTCCCATCTTTGGTTCAACTCTGTCTTTTCACAGCTCATCTCTGGGAGGTTCTGAGTGCGGCACATGCATTGACAAATGTCCAGTGCTCTGAGGTATTAAAAATCTTAACAACTTGATATTTGTATAGAGCTACTGAATCTGAGTAGTAAAGGGATCAGTGAGGTGCATTTTTTATGGCTGAGTCATGCTCAGTCCTCACACAATTCGGTATCAGAATTATTATTTGCCTTTATTTAAAAATAAGTGATAGAACACAAAATACTGGCAGAAGTACTGCACTGTTAATGTACTCTGTGAAATGGTGGAAAATTGTACTGCTAGTATAACTTGAGTCTAAACTTTCTTTTCACCCTTTTAAACTTAGAAAACTCCTGATGCAATCTGAATTCTGGACAAACTGCAAAATACTTCTCTAACTTGCTTCCATTTTGTGTCACATATCCTGAAATAATTTTGGGGGGAGTTATTAATGTGCTTCTCACATGCTATCTTGTGTCATATCTTCTCATCTCTTTGGGAAAAACAAAAGACCGCTCAAGAATATGTCAGAATCTTTAGTAAACAGACTTACACCAAGTTCTCTGTGACCTCAGGCAAAAGGAGCTGCAGTTTGAACTGTGGTAACATTAAACCTGAAAGCAGGATTCTGCCAACCCCAGTACCAAGCCCCCTCAAATATCCTCAGTACTCTGAGTCCTAATTTTTCTATGCTAGTGTTGCAGTCTGACCTTTACGTGAGTAGACAGGTGGGAAAATACATGCATCCTATCAGCTCCCTAATGACTTCCTAATCTGAACAGACTCTTCTGTGCCAGCTGTGCCACCAGAAATTCCCCCTTTCAGGCTGAACTGATTTGCATCTAAACAAGTTTTAATGAGACTACCAGGCAGGTAGGTGAAACACCATATAAAATTATAGGGGTTTTTTGTTACAGGTAGTACGCAGAATTCAGTATTTCTCCAGAATTTTTAGCCAAATAGATGTGATTTCCAAGTTTCTGTTGTAAACTGGCATCGAATGCTGTGCAGCTGAAGGAGTCCTGTTTAATTAATCCCTGGATCAGGTTCTAAGGGTTGTTTTATAGCTCTGTGCTCTCATGTCCCTGATTTGGACTGGAAAAAAAAAAACTTAGCTAACCATTTGGACCTTGAAGGACTTTTCTTACATGAATATAACTGTTTCAGAACCTATGGCTTCCAAAAAGGCCTGTGCCACAATTTCATCAGGAGATGTATGGAAAAGGTCTTCTGGGATTTTTTGGGCATGGAGTTTAAAAGTGTTACTTGATAATTTTACCATCATTTGTCATTTAATCATCATAACTTGGGTTACAAGAAAAAGCACTTTTAGCACAACATTTAAGATTCTCATCTCCCACCTATTTAGTTTCTCTGTGTATGAAAATCACTGTAAAAATATTTGTCACTTTTGCCTATGGCTTTTCTGGACTGACAGTGATTTTTTTCTCTGTAGTGAACTGCCTAGAACTGCTGTTGGTATCAAAATTGGGAATGGTATATTTTCATTGTAATTCCTAGTATTCCCTTTGAGTTTCTATCTGCTATTGAGGTTTAAAAAAACCCCATTTTTAGAGGACTCTGTACAATGAATCTGCGTTACATTTCCAGACATAATTTGGAGCATCAGTATGCGTATGTAAAATTAGAGTTGTTTTTCTCTGCGTACATAATTTGCTTGCATCAGCATTTAATCTCATCTTCCATTTTATTGTCCAGTCATTGAGCATCATGCAAGCCTTCTGTTCATTGTCAGAGTTAAATTTGCATGAAGGGTAATTTCATATCACTGGCAAACGTTACAAGAAATGTTTACTCTTCTTTTATTTTCTTTTTTTTAATTTGGCTTTTGTCTGTAGTGTAAATGTATACAAATTTAAGCTAATCCTACACAACAGGGGAATGGAATATATGCAAATAAGCAAAATGATACAATGAGATGGAAAAGGGGATTTTTTTAATTATTATTTTTACTGAAATGTCACATTCTTTTATGGTCCATTTGCCCCATTGAAACTTATTGTTTTGAAATTGTGGATTAAAGGACATTGGACATTTTTATCAGGTGTTTGTCCAATAGGTTGATTATGGAGATGTTATTCCAAATATTTGCAGAACTTACGTTTGAGATGAAGTGATTTAAGACATACTTCAAATAAAATGCGTGTCAATAAAATGATAATGTTACTGAAATTGCAAAATTGATCCAGAATGGCCCCTAACTGTGGTTTTCCCCTTTCATATTTGCCAAGATAAGCTGCACTACAAGGGTGAAGAAATAAGCTGAAAATTTTACCTGTCTCTATTTCAGAATATTATCAATATGTGTTTGAATGCAGAAATAATGAAATGAAAGCATGTGGACTGCTTTTTGTAATTAGTTTATAACAATCTAGTTTCTATAATATATACATATAACAGTGCAGCACAGTGTAAAACCGTGTGAGCCTCCCTGTTTAGTCAGTGCTGTAAATCTTCCTGATCCTATGAGTTTTCCACTATTTCAAATAATCTCAAATTTCAGAGTTTTGAATAACCATTCTAACAGGACAACTCCAACTCTAAGGAGGTATGCTAATTTAATACCTAGGTATGAAGGTATGCTAATTTGATCAAAGTAATAACTGTTTTCAAAATCTATCCTATTATTTCTAATTTCTTACCCTTTTTGAAAAGGAAAGAAATTCAATGCCAAAATGAAGTTCCTTTTATTTGATCATAGATTCAGCTGCTTTGCCAAAGATGGTTTGCTACTGAGTTCTTCAAATAGATCCTGGATTTTAACAGTCAATGAACCAAAGTCCATGGGTGTCAAAGAAAGGAAAACCTCTTGATTTTAGTGAGCTCTATTTCAAGGTTTTGTGAGAAGTGTGGATATTATTAGTGGAAATGAGAGTTTGGACTTACTGAGCTATACTAATGTACAGAGGTTAAATTTCTTTCTATTCTTTTTTTTCACATTTTGGGAAGCCCATAAATTTGCCAAACATGTATAGTAGCAGTGTATGCTTTTTTCATTACCCTTAAAAAACAAAAAATCCAGTAAAATATAGTGTGAAGGGTTTGCTCATAAGCTCACTGGATCTGATGTAAAGTGCATTTTCACACTTTGGAAAGTGAAAACATCAGACATTAGATTAGGCTGAGTGATTATCACAGGAAGAGCACAGCCTGGATGACAGGGTGGGATAGCTGTGTGGGTACAAAGCACACACTAGTGGCTTGGCTTTTAGAATTCTGCTATGCTAAAAGTGAAAAACAGGTTAGATAATAAAGGTCTGCAAAATTTCTGTCAGTCTGTGCACTCCAGTGCATGTCAGCATTCTGAAGGGATGATATTTCATTGCACTGTGCAGAGACTGAAAGTCATCTAAATATGAAAACCTTTCTAAGGTTCTGTATCCTCTCAGACCTTTCCTCAGTCTTGATCTGACATTTATTGTGTGCAGGCCCTACCACCCTGGTCCAGTACATCAAAGCTGTTTTGCATGGATGAAACATGGATCCAAGTGCTTTGCTAGATCACAATAAAGAATCTCATTAAGTATATTTTTAATCTTGCAGCAGCCAGGAGCTTTTCTTCATTAAGGAGTGCAGCCCCAGTGTTGTCATTGACATGGGAATCCTACCCCTCAGATTTGTGTAAACCTGCACAGAACACTTTAATTTGCTTTGCTTCAAGGTATGCTCCAGCCAATGGGCCAGTGTAGTACAGGTGAAGAACATGAAATCTATTATGAGCAGGAGTTTATTTCATGTCCATGAAAATATGAACAGAAAATAATGTTTCCTCGAAGCACAGAAGTATAGAAGATCTGTGACTTAAAATGATTCTGCATGGCAGCACTCTGAAGTCACTGTTGTTTCTTGTTGTGACAGGTAGAAGAATTATAAATGAAAGGCCTCATAAAATCAGGCCTGCTCTATTAAAGCTAGCCTGTCATCTCTTTTAAGTGCAGTTAAGCAATTTGGAAATTCCCATGTGAAAACAATCCTGGTATGAAAGATTGGTTAACAACCTATTCTTGGGTTGAAAAATAAGTGCATCTGTGTAAACAATAAGATCTGTTCCATGAGAACCCATAAAGGAAAAATGTAAACAATCTCAATCTTAGCATGTACACACAAATCACCTTCTGACCAAAAAATGAAGTAGTGAGAAAACTACCAGCTAATAGGTGCTGCACACGAGGTCTATGAAAACTGTATAAAATAAGTGATGTGAATTGGCTCTTCCTGCGTGAAGAAAATGGAGTCTCTGCTAACTTATTACAATAGTTTCTCTGTTATTTAAAATACTCAATATATTTTATTTTGCTCCAATATTGCGGAGTATAGATGCAGTGTAATCTTACAATTTACCCTGGCCTTTGTATATGATGTATTGTGTGCTGGAATGTACATAATTCTGAAATGAAACAACTTAGTTGCTCTTTATTTTTTATTTTCTCATTTACCTACAGAAAAATTTTACCAAAGCAAAATTATACACTGTAACATTGCAGGAGACGGAGGGAAGGGGAAAAAAAAAAGCAAAAAATAATCCAACAAACCAACCAGAGGGCAGAATGCTGTTCACCATTTATCAGATAAATGCAAACCATACTTCTTAACGTCAGGTCATTTTGTGGATTTTTTTTAGAATTCAGTCTAAATCTACACTGCAACAAAATAAAAATGCATTCTTCAAGACTGGTTCATTTCCTCTGGTGTAGGTAGCTTGTCAAGTGCTCCCACCTCTGCAAAATAGGGAAAAAAAAAGATAATTAACACATGTAAGTATGCATATTTATCTTAGCAATTAAGTAAAGAAATCCAGTTTCAGTAATAAAAAATTTTAAATACTTTTCTCAACTACAAGAGACAAATCTTTGAACTTTTTATATTTTAATTTATGAAGCACTGGGCTTTTTTCTTTTGAATGTCAGAAGTATCTTTCTGACACTATTTCAACATTTTAGAAACAGCAGTGACAGAAGAACAATTATATTAATTTTATTATGTCAATTGATATTGCTGGATCCCAGCATCTCATAAGACTTAATATTATCTAATTACAGCTGCCATCCTACATGTTGCTCTTTATGAGAACCACTTAAAGCTGGAGGGAATAATTTCCAAGAGAAAGAGATGAAGGCCACTTTTAGTTATTACCAAGGTACTTCTTAGCAGTAAAAATACTACCTTTTTTCTTGCAGATTAAAATGTATATCTAATCTGAATAACTACTGCCTGAATCTGAACCCCACAAGTGGAGTTTTTCCCCCTTCCCTCACCAAGGAATACATCCAAACCAATGTCATTAACGTAGGAAGGTTTCATTTAAGCAAACATGTTAAAGGATTTCTATCATTAAAAAATACGGTTTTCACTAGCTTAATTTACAGTTCTGGGTTTGTGTAAAAGTTTGAACTAAGCCTTTCCAATAAATATTCTTAAGAGATAATATGTGGTAACATTCTGTGGCTGTTGCAACCTGAGAATACAGGAACTATGTCTGGGAAAAGCCAGATCTGGAGATTCATTTTTTGTTTTTCATGATGACATGGTAATACCAGCACCTTCTCTGAATGAAAACAACTGTTTGTCATCACCATCCTAAGAAGGGAGCCTTCTCAGCTCATTTGTTCTAGAGAAGAAGTAATTTGTAATTCTGTGAGATGCTTTTTATTTTCTTGTCGGATTTAGCAGCTTTTAGCCTACCCAGGGCGTGTGTGCTTTAGTTTGTTTTACGCCCTTTTTGCTGTGTCCAAATATTGATTTTACTTCCTAGGCTCACACAGCAGAGTAAAGGAGTGTTTCTTCACAGTGGTACAACAAACTACTACTTTGTCCACAGTAAATATATATGCTAATAATCTACTTTAAATATGTATTTGAATTATTTCAGGCCCTTAGGACTAGCAATAAAGATGTTTGTTCTCAAATGCAAATTCAATTCAATAAACACTGGGTTCACATTTTCAATAATGAGAATTATTTTCCTTGGGTGGATACAAATAATTCAGAAAACAATGAGTAAAAAGCATCCCAGGTATGCAGAAAATAATTCAGAAAACGATGAGCAAAAAGCATTCCAGGTGTACAGAAAATGAACCAATCTGTTGAAAGTCTCTTTTAATGATGAAATTAAAACACAAATGTACACACAGTTCCACAGCATACACTTGCCACAACGTTGCTTATGATTTGTTGTATACAAAAGCAAGAATAAAGAAGTCATTTATTGAATTGTCTACTTTTTGAGACAGAAATACTCCTCAAACGTTTGCGGTAGAATAACTTTTTTCTACTTGTCGCTTTCTTTGCAACTACATATTACAGTTTTATCCATTTTGTAGACAGTTTTAGAAGAGCTGAAGAGGTTTTTAAAAGCTGAACACTGTGTTTGCTTGGGATTTTTTAAAGCAAAACTAATGAAAACTCAGAAGCAGATAAATTTGTTCTTCATTGAATTCCACAGTAAAGCTACTACAGATTTTTACAGCATCAGCTGTAAGCTCAGCATCACAACTCTTGTCACAACTGTGAGGCTGTACAGATTTTTTACTTCAGAGCATTCTGAGCTGTTTGCCAGTGTTGTTGCAATTTTGTCATGGAGCTTTATTGTAGAATACATGCAAAAAGGGAGATGTATTTCTTTTGTCACAAGTGATGGAATGGTATCAGAACTCTGCTACATCAGATCTCCACTGAGCTGCAATTTTTCAGGATCACTCTGTGTGTGTGAGTGATCCCAGAGGTGCTGTTCCAAGTCTTGCACACTCAAATCTGCAGCAGATGTGTACATTAAGGGATAGCCTTGTCTCCTCAGTAAATTTTCTACCAAAAACTGTGAAAGATTAAAAGGCATTCACTCACCTTTCAGATGCAAGTAAGTCAAAAATTCAATGACTGTGCGCACAATGTTTTCATCAGCCATGGGTCTTCCAAGGCTCCCTGTAAAACAAGCTGGTTGTTACTAAGAGTTAACATGGTTCAAAGAGGCATCATATGAGATGTTGTGGCTAAGTTTATGAGTACCCTGGGGAGGGGAAAAAAAACCCCCAAAACTATCTGAAATTCCTTTTTCCTTAAAATCTCTGATGGAAAAGCTCATTTCCTGGAAGGGCAAAGCCCCTAAAAGGTAACTGCAATTCTCAGAATCCAAATCACCCAGCTTCATATGCCATTGCTGCTTAGCAGCTGCTTTGACACCTTAATGGTTGTGGTCTCTAAGCCTTATGAGATCTGTTGCAGAACAGAGTTATCCTCTGTTCCCGACTCTCTCCCTTGTGTCCACCTGAGCCTGCAGGGACAGGTTAAATTTCAAATTTAGCAAACAAATTCATCAGCTTTACAGAACAGTTAGAAGTCCGTTCATGTAGCCTGACTTTGTTCCAAATAAGCTTTTCAAATGATATAGAAGTGATTTGTAGCCCAAAACCTAGGCCTGGGTGATTGTCTAGAAGTCCATAAAGCTGTGTTTTTACATAGGTATCTAATCCAATACACTTTGAGTTTGTGAAAATAGATTTTTGATGCTATTTTAATGACCCAATGGGTGCTTATTATTGCACTTTTGAGAAGGATGCTTTCTGCATCAGTTAATGAGAGAAAAAAAATCAGCAGGGGCTTGGAGGAAGACACCTTGCTACTTCTAGGAGGATAAAGAACTGCTCTGTATTAAGAACAAATGGTAAGCAATTTCCCCAAGATTTTTAATTCTCTGCGCACAGATGTGGGTACCAGAACCAACAGTCCATTATTACATCACTGAAAACATTATCAGCTGGGTCAGAAGGCAGACTGAGCTCTGTAGCACAAATTAAAAACATTGATGAGGGTTGCAAGGGACACAAAGGTTTCTGGTACAAAGAGAATAAGCATTTAAGAATGCATTTAATAGGCTTGCACCTAAAAATGTTGTCTTCCAGTCTTTGAACTCACACAAAGATTTTATTATTATTTGCATTAATAATACTCTTTCATTAGAATTTTTCCTTTTTTCCCACCTAACCTGTTATGGATTTTTATTATTATTGTATTACCCACATTTTTACCCAGATTTCATTGTCCATGTGATATTTATTGGATAAATATTTTTCCTCAGTGACTTGGAAATATGGTGCTTATGTATTGCTCTGCTATTGACCTTAATTCTGCATAGTGGATAACTTGCAGATTTCAGTAAACAAACCATTATGATCTTGTAACTTGAAGATTTGACTAATCATGCTCATAGATAGTTGTAGTTTTGTTGTGGGTTTTTTTCCTGGACCTAGTGCTCAGTCCCGAATACAGCTTACAAATTTTTCTAGGTTATCTGGAGAGCTTATGCATTTTGCGGCATTCCTTCAAGGAGAGTACAGTCCTTTGCATAAACTCTTTTACATTAATAAAATAATATGTGCATATATTGCCATTTTAAGGGGCTTTTGCAGATAACCAGAAGAAATCCTTCATTTTCAATTAAAATAATATGCTGATTACCTTATGTATTTTATTTTTACACACACACACATATATATATATGTATATTTAAATCTCCTTTGGGTAGAAACTGTAATAAACTTCAGCTTCAAAGAAACATCTGGTGAGGGAAGAGAAGGAAGCTTATAGCAGAGGCAGCTGTATAGTTTTGAAGTCTCATCCTGAAAGGTTTGGTTGGGTTTATCTGCAATTGTGGAGGATCAACAGTACCCAGCAACAGAGTTCTATAAATCCATACATTCATATTCCTGTAAGGGACCTGGTATATGCACAAATGGCAACATGTTGCAATGTGATCTCTATTGCTGGATTACAAATCCCTTACTTTTACATTGTTTTTGCCTGCCCATGTATTGTTTTAACACTGGTATCTGAGACAGCAGGGTTGGGGGTTTTCCCTTAAAAACCAACAAGAAAAACCAAATCACAGCACCAAAAAAATACCACACACAAACCCCCACTGTGTAACTGTGCACCAGAGCTGAACTGACAGTCCTTCAGTGAGTGTTAACAATTAAGACAAGTATTAATGTTTCTCTTCTCTTCACAAAGTATGTATGCATGAGATTGTAATTAAGCACATGTCCTTTATTTATGAACTTATTTAGTGTTAATTACATTCGCACTGTTCTGGGTGTATTTAAAATAGGCTCCAAAACCTTCGTTTTGGCCCCATTAGTGCCGTGATAAATGTACTCAGTAAGTACTGTGCTACTTTTATCAGCCTAAGGGTGAGATTCGTTTCAGGTCACTTTTAGATGTCTGCAGCAGGTTCAGTTTCTCCTCAGGAGATAAAACAGGTTTTTCTAGAAGTTTCTGGACCTTATCATGAAATAGGTGTTCAAAATAAAGCCGAAAAATTGTCAGCTTCTCTTCTTAAAGGGAGTCTAGACATATATTTTAGAAGCCCAGCTTTGGATGACAAATCCAGAACAAGGCTGCACCCTTTCCATTGCCATTTACTAAATTCTGGCACATGCAACATCTAAGCATTTCAATTTCAGTTGTGACCAGGTTCTCAACCTGTTAATGAAGATAATCCACCTTGCTTAATCATAGGAAATACTGAGACTTGGTGTTTTCTACAGCCTTCATTACTGAAAGACACCTTTATGGACCCTCTTCTTTGCCAAAAAACAATTAACTCTGGAGTAGCTAGAGTGACATTTGAAATACCTGTTTGAACATATGAAAAGAGAAAGCCTAAGTTTTTTGCAAAGCAATATGATCTATTACACATTTAAAGCAACAAAATAATGATACATTTTCCTAATCACTTAGATGTTGTAATCTATGACCATACAAAGATCACACTGAATGGCCAAATGTCATTTTTCTTCCTTTCATGTGTTTATTAGGATTTCTGTTGAAATGCAGAAATAGTTTTGTAAGCAAGTAGTCAGTTCAATAGTAAATAAATTACTTAACATAAAAAACAGATCAAAAACGCCGGTTTCCGGACTTTCATTACCTGCTTTAATATCCTCATCAGGCGGTATTTCCCGTTTACCAGTGAAACCATGCTTGTCATTAAAAGATCTGTGGTTATCTACTGCATCTGATAAATAAATTAAAAATCAGAGGAGTTAATTGACTTTGCAACAACCTTTCCTATATTGCTTGCTTTTCATGGATTTCAATGAAAAGATCATGATGGGCAGTTAATGGACAAAATTACAAGAAGCTAACATGTCATTAAATACAATAAAATTTCTTCTAAATTTGTGCTTATGATTTATCTAAATTACAGACCCAGTCCTGTGCTACATACTTGCTGAAACTATTACTGGATTTGGAAGTTGCAAAGAAAAAAGTAAGGATATATCTGCATATGAACTGGGAAGTTGTCCTTACTACTCCTTTCTCTGTCTTTAAGAGGGTGTTGCTGGTGAGTGTGCTTAAAAGGAAACTGCAGCTAGTTTACATGAATAGCCTACAGAAACTATCTTACAATACCCCTGGTGCCTCTTCTCCCCCCCTTGCAATGGGCATTTCCTTTATCAGTAAAAGCTGATCAATGTGACCTGCAACAAAGGATGATTCCCAATATCCACTCTTAGATGTAAAATATAAGTCTTTGACAAGCACATTTCCCCACAGTATTTTTTCCAATATGCTTAGATCTGCTTCTGCCAGACATTTACAGAATCACTTAATACATTTTAAGATGCATTAAACTTTTTTTTCTATTTTTTATGTATCCTTAATTGTTAGTTAAAAAGAATGAAGAGTGTCAGAGTAAGTATGTGTACTATTTGTCTATGTATTACTGAGACTGAAAATGTAAAAACACTGGTGATGAATTTTACCACATTCACAAGAATTCATGGTAAAAGGACAAATATTGGAGACAGCTTAGTTCTGCATTACTTTTCTTACAATCTGCATTTGTTATCTTCATCTGTAAACCAGTCCTCCTGTAGTTTGAACACCTTGTATATTAATTTTTCACACAGTGAACAGTCTTGAGTTTGCAAGTTACGGTTTTAATTTATTTTGCTTTAATTAAAAAAAAGTAGTATAATAAAGGCAAGTAGTGAAAGTTTGTAAAAAGATTTAAAGGTGAAATCTGAAATGCATGGAGAAATATCAAGTGCCACATTTTTTCATTCTGCCCTTGACATCTAAGATGCTGTAAGATTTTTTAGCACTTCTCGTGGTGACGTATTTGTCATATGAAAATTACAGTTCAGAAGCACAAAATGTGAGCAGATATATTTCTGGACATAAGGCCTCCCATCACACTTCTTTAGAAAAGAACAGCTGTTGTCTAAGAAAACTCAGTTCTATGATAGGCATGTAACAAACATCTAAACAAGTGTTTTCCCAAATGAGTTTCTTCAGTCTTGCAGGTTTAGGCAAAATTACTATATTCAGAGAAGCGAATAACACAATTTTTGCATTTTGAAATAATGGGGGGAAAAAATAAAAAGTGCCTCACTTACGTGGCCCAAGTAGATAACCAGCACTATTCAAAGTCCAACCCCTTTTGTCTTTTGCCTTAAAGAAAAGAAAACGTAAGTATGTTATTCCATGACCTACACTCAAAAGGACATTCTCTTAGCAGAGTCTTCTGAAGGCTCAAAATCAAGAAAAAATATTTTAAAAATAAAGCGAATCATACTGAAGTAAATATTCAGGGTGAGCTCTTCCCCCTCCCTGTCTAAGTCTATAGTGTTGCTATTGACATCCATGTGGTTTGACAGCTCCACACCACATAAGTGATGTCTGCAAATTACACTTTAGAGGCAGAAATTTCTACTTTATACTTGAAGTTTATTTTATCACCTGATAGGCACCTTAGCAAACAGCAATGCTTCTTTTTACTGCTTGGATTTATATAACAGCCTCCTCATAAAAGAAGTCCATATGTACATCATCTTCTCTGAGGCAGGTGGGACACCCGTTCAATTTTGGTCTAGCAACTAGACAATCTTAATCATAGTATTTTTTTACAAGGGAGCTAGTATTTAAAATCTCCAAACAAAAAACCAAACAAAAAACCCAAAAAAAACCCCAAAGCAAACAGTTTATAGCCCGAAATGGTTTTGATTGCTGCATCCTCTGCAATCCTTATATCTGAGAACAGCGTGTATCCGTGGGAGGTTCACGGCTCCTCGCTAGCTGAGACACGGATACTTACTGAGAAAACCAGCCCGAGTGTTTCCGAGAGGGTGGCACAAAGGATTAAAGACAGAAACAGGAAACTGGTGCACCTCTGCATCTGGAAGAAACCGCACCGGGGTAAGCGCCTTGCCTGCCCCGGGGCACGGGCGGCTGGCTGGGAAGCGGGGGCCAACCTCCTCCCCGCTGCGGCTGCCAGGGGTCGGCAGCCCAATTCCCGCCGGGAGAAGGGCCAGGGACCGGAGGGGACGAGGGGGGAAAGGTACCTTTGAGCTGGGGCGGAGTGTCCCTCGCAGTCCTGCCGTGGCGCGGCCGTAGCAGGGCTGGTGGCACGGCGGGCTCTCACTGCATGGCCGCGGCCCCGCCGCGCTCCCGCCGCGCTTTATGGGCAGCGGAGCGGCCGCGCCGGCGGAGCCGAGAGCCGCCCACCGCCTGCCCCCGCCTCCCCCGGGCCATTTCCCCCTCTCTCTCTCCACCCGCCGCTTTGGGCAGGGCAGAAATTACGGCAATCCAATTAGAGGTACTTGGAGGCACGACTCAGGGAGCCGGGAGCTGCAGCTGCACCCCCTGCTCTGTGCCCGCGCCTCCGCCCCCCCGCGGCATCGGGGGACAAGGGGGGGACCAGGGTGCGGAACGGGGATGCACAGCACTTTTCAGAGACTCAGGTACGGGAGAAGCGCTGAACACACGTGTCTGCCTGTGCTACTGCCGGACAGGCGTCACGGCGTTTGGGGACGGTGAGGACTTCACACAGCTCTGCTCTGCTTTGCTTTCTGCAGCTCCCTGCGGTTCACTCGCGGCCCCGCGAAATCCCTTTGACTCGTGCCCGGTGCTCCAGCATCAGTGAGAGGAGCTGCCAAAAGTCTGTACTTCCTGCAGCTCCGCATCTGAGACAGCATTTCTTTCAGGATTAGATATAAAAGCCAGGGATTTAACTCTCTCCAGTGACTAGACTAGCCCTGGCATGTGCTTTTACCACCAGTGGAGTTTCACCAGTTTACTTATCTTAGTTATGGTTACAGCTGGCATCGGGATGTGCAAAACTAAATCACAATGCAGAGATTCCAGTATTAGTTCCATTTCCCATCCCCTCTTCCCCGCCCCCCCCAAATTGTACTTTCTTTACAACAAATTAGTTTGTTCACTGCAAATCCCTTAAATTCATTTCTCTGCCAGTGAGAAAACATCACAGATGTTGCACAGAATAAGTTCTACTTACAGCTCCTTTTCCGGAAACTGCGAAAGAGTTTGCTAAATGCAAACTTTTGAACAACACACTTATCATGCACTAGTTTAAAAGCAAACTTTTTTTTAACTTTAATGTAGCAAAATGTTCATAATCCAAGCTAGAAGCAGAAGCTGTGTCTTGTATTTCTATTTTCTACACTCTTTTGTTGGATGCAGTAGGGTTATAATAGTCTAGCTTTGTCTTTGGGTCTCTGAGCAAAAACTTCTGGGATAAAGTTTATTTTATGCAATTCTTAAATGCTGATGTACATGCATGGGAAGGTCAGCCTTGCAGATTTTATTCAATACTTTTTATTATTTCCTGAAGGTGTTCTCTCAGCTATTGCATGATCCTCACAATTCAGATCAGATGGATATGGAAAACAGCAATACAATGTTTGCCAAGTGATGTTTTCCTTTACCCTATCAAAAGTGAACTTTTGACTGAAATTCCCTGCCTTTCAGCAGTTAACGTCCACTAAGTATTTATGAAACACGAACCTTCTTTGTGACACAAAATGTTTTCTTTTTATGTTATTTGAAAAAAACCACAGAAGCTGGTTATATCAAGAGATATCCAACTTTGCATTCAAGAAATGTTACAAAAATATGTTAATTCTGTGAACTTTGACTGATTTTATTTTTGATGTTCCTGTAAAATGTATTTGAAATGTTTTTGAACCTGCAGTTTTTATTCTGATTTTTCATCCACAGTACTTGCACCTTCCTGTCAAATTAGAGTGAAATGATCTCTTCATCTCCACTGGAGTCAGATGCAAAAGAAAGCCTTTTTGTACACTGAAAAGCTTAATCTATCTCTTGCCTATCATACTTCTTAATCTAAATCTATCTTTATGTTAGTGTCAATTAAATAATTTTATCAGTCATTCCTACAATTGATGCTCTCATTCCCACAATTTCCTTTCTCAAGAATGCTATTATCCTTTTTTTTATATTCCATAGAAATTTTAAATCTCACTGCTCAGAGAAAAAAAAAAATGAGCATTAGTCTGAAGCCTGCCTTTCCTAGCTTAGCTTGACTAATGGCCATCTCTGTGACTGCACAGCTTGTTTTCATTTGAGGAGACCCTTCAGTGTACTAATTTCTCCATTGATTTATTTATTGTCTGGTTAATTGTAAAGGCCAAATGCAATTTGCAGGAGCTGTTAGGTTATGCCTAATCCTCACCAGAGGTCCATTATCAGATAAACTCACAATGAAGCTCATCTAAAATTCACTCAAGTCAATGGAACAATAAGCATTGATAACAAAACTGTCTCTGATGTCTCTAAACTGATACATGAGAGATAGGATTGGCTGACTCACACAGCAACATGTATATGCAATTTTATAGAAGTGATTGTAACAGCATTTCAAAAATAATTAAAACAGGGAAGAATACTGTTTGTAGCCAGAGCAAAAAACTTTGAACTTTTAAGGAAATAGTAATATGGATTAAATAAATTAAAAATATTGAAACATTGGACTTGGGAAATAAAATTATTGCATTTAGAGGTTTAATTTTGAGAACAAACAGTAAATCCTAAGGATTCTACCATGTCTTTAGTGATAAAAATTTCTCTTTTATACAGCTGGTGAGGTAGGATGGACCATTTAAATTCTAATTAGAAACAAAAATAAGCCATCCAGAATGGCTGTCTTGCATAGTAGGAAAAACACTGAACACAAGTGGATTTTGCATTATATTTTCGAAGGGTCTGGAGTCTGCAGTTGCCTCCCTTCACAGCTGAGATTACTGAGAGTTAATGAATGAAGCAGGAAAAAGCATGTCAGCTATTTCTGTGTTGAAGTTGTCTAATAGGGTTGTTTTCACCAACTCACCAATGAATATTAAAATCTTAGAATATTAAAATATTAGAAACTGCTGCAGTCACAGAGATGTCCATCTGTACAAAAAATGAGTGAGGTTTTTTCCTGCTTCCCAGGCAACATCAAGTTTTCTCAGGTATGTACACAAAATCTCTAACATAATATAAGCAATTTTAATGAATTCTAGGCTTGGGAGATAAATTATCAGAAAAAAATACATGAGTCATCCCGTGAAACAAAGACATTACAGAAAGTAAATGCTGTATTGGAGGAGTGTCATCATCCCGCTAACTAGAAAAAGTTGGTTGCAGAAGTTTCAAGATGTCTATTTTGAATCCTATTCAATATTTACCAGGTGATCACTAAAATGCAGTGACACAAATAATTTACATTGCTGTCTTTTCTGCATTGGAAATAATTTTAAATTTTTGAGATCAGCGTTTCCAACCTGAATAGAGAGATTTGTTATAACTGAGCATGGAGAACACGAATGCAAGACTTTCTGTGGCTAAATCTGAGTGGGAAAGGCACATATCTCTTTCTAACAGAGTATGGACACTGTGAGATCCGAGTATCCAGAAGCAGAGAAATTCCAGTTGCCATCAAGGCTGTGAATTGCTTCACTGATCTAAAGGCTTATTGCTGTTCTTGTGGTAAATGAATCTGGTGGTTCTGCCAACACTGAAAAGTTATTTAAAGTTTTTCTTTCAGCACAAAATCCTTATCCCAGCCCTCAACAGTTGCATCTCAGCTGCTCATTGCTAACCTAAGCAGAGATAAGTTGCAGATGATGCTGTCTGCATCTGAAGATGACAGAACTTCAATATGCGACTATCTTTTTGTAAGTAGTTTGCTCTTAAGTCTTAAAGAAACCTCCTGATTATTCTTTCCCGCACATGCATAGAATTACTTCCTTCTTTAATGGAGGTAGAAAAGAAAACAGGTTGTTGTCTTTTATTAAAAAAAATTATTATTAAGAGAAGGTAATTAATTTCCTTCATCCCTCCAAACCCTTTGCTATTGTTTTCTTCCCATTTTGTAATTTCTATGAAATGTATGTAGTTTTTACTGAGTGAATCTGTTGCACGTTTTACCACCTCAGCATCAAATAGAACTAAATATTACAGATATCTTTTGAATGAAAGGCTATTTTCTGTTCTGAATTACACTGGTATCAACCAACAATTTCCTCTTATTACATCATTCATTGTGCTACCAGAGCTATTTTTCACAAGCATATACCATTGCACCAAAACTGTGACTACCACATGTTAGATCATCTCCTGTATTTTTAAAATGATTTTTGATTCAAGAAGCATGGTCCTTTTGAGGCTAATTGTGTATATATAAAAAAGAAACCACAGAATAAACACTTCAGAGAAAAAATCTGAAAGTTAGTGACTAATACTATTGTGATATTGTGAGAAACGATAAAAAAGCCACTAAATCTTGATTCCTGCTTCCTTACAGGCAACTAATGTATCAATTTGGGTAAGATAAGCCAGTAGGTTCAAACCTATCATGGACAGATTTCTCACCAGCATAATGACACAAGCTTCATTTCCTAAAGTCAGACAGAACCAGAGGCTCTCCTGAGGACAGTTTATTTGAGAAGAGCATTGAGAATTTGAAATATTCTAGGAAATACCATTTTCAAGTGTTTCTGGTACAAAGAGTAGTGGATCAATACAGACTGCACACCCTACTGCCATTCCCAGTCTATGCATCCCCAGAGCACTTCTATTTGGGCAAAGAGGATATATGCAGAAGGCTCACTGAAATTCCAGGATAACCAATGTTTCAGCTATTTCCTTTGTAGGCCAAGGAGAAGGATGGGTCAGAGGCACTGCTTCTCTCAGAAGCAAACACAGCTTTATATATATCTCAGCTCTGTAAGGGACTGAGTTTGGCACTCAGCTCCTGCTAATATTAGAGCTCAGCTTCTCTGACTCTCTGGGTTCGAGTGGGAACCTCTGACTCAAAGGGCTAATTCAGGATTTATAGTTGCAGAGGTTCCTTTACCAAACTCGGAATTCTGAGGCTTACCTGAAAGACGCTGGTTCTTGGCTTAGTTTTCCATTGAATTCCTCACTCGCTGATGACTCCTCTGATCAGCTTCAGGGAAAGCTCACACCTGTCAAACACAAGGGAGTTCCAGGTCCTGCAAGACCTCAGGAGGAATTCCTGCCTACCCAATCCCCATAGGGCTGCATGCTTTTTAACATCCTCCTCAGTGGTCTGGATGATGGGATTGAAAGCACCTTCACCAAATCCGGTGGTGCACCAAACTGGGTGGAGCACTGAACATGTCAGAAGGGATATCTTACAGGGAGAGCTGGACAGGCTGGAAGAGTGGCATAGAAAGAACAGTATGAAGTTTAACAAAGACAAGTGCAAGGCTATGCCCCTGGGATGCATCACCAAAGTTCCCAGGACAGGCTAGGATCCATCTGTCTGAGGAGGAGTCTTGGTGAAAGGGACCTGAACAAGATAACATGAGCCCACGGTGTGCTGCTGCAGCAAGGAAGGCAAATTGGATCCTAGGCTGCATCCACGGAGCATAACTAGCAGAGAGAGAGTCGTGATCATCCTGGTCTAATCAGCACTTGTCAGGCCACACCTGCAGTACTGTGCCCACTCCTGGTATGCGCCATTCAAAAAAGACATAGACACATTGGAGAGGGCTCAAAGGAGGGCCACAAAGGTGATTGAAGAGCTGGAGAACTTGCTCTGTGGGGAAAGACTTAAGGAGTTAGGACTTTTCACCCGGGAGAAGAGGAGGCTCAAGGGAATCTCATCATCATTTTCCAGTTCCCAAAAGGCAGCCACAAACAACATGAATGCTCTCTCTTCACAATGACACACATGGAGAGGATAACGAGCAAAGGGCACAAGCTGTACTCAGAGGTTTCATTTTGATGTAAGAGAGGAACTATTTACAGTGAAAACAGTCAGTGTCCCAGGGCCTTAGTGGAGTCCCCATCATGGAAGTTTTCAAGTCAAGTGGTCAGGGTGCTAAACAAGGGATGATTTTTCAAGGTCTATTCCAACCCAAGCTAAATTACAATAAGTGCTTTACCAAATTATGTGTACTAAAATGAGACACCACAGGAAGGCAGGTCAGCGCTTTCATGGCTTCTATTTTTTAACAGGACACAGTGCCAGCTGCTTCATTAGCAAGTATGTTGCAACCTTATAATACAAAAAGCCTCACAAGGAGGCATTTCAGACATGAAATGCATTCACAGTAATTCAAAAAGGAGCTACAGAATAACACTTACATCGAATATTTTCCAAATGTATTTTTATATTAAGTTTCATTGAAGTGTAAAAAAAATAGGCAGAATGTTAAGAGATAGATATTCAGCTACAAAATACACTTCTGCATTTTGCCTGTTACTGGTTTTTATTTTGTTAAAGCATAGAATAGAGTTAGCAGGATGATAATACGCAGCCTTCATTATCCTACTGTACGTGCACCCAGTTAGTCTTTTCCTGTTATGTTAAGAAATAACCCATTCCATCTTACAGGCTCACTGTGTAATTTGAAAACAGGTTAGAGAAAATTGGGTGGAATACTTTTCTTGTCCTTGACATCCCTTACTGTGTTTAATTTCAAGTGGTCCTCAGCGTTCCTCATCACATCACTGCATACTCTGACAACATTCCTATATTCCTCCCAAACAGCCTGCCCCTTTTTCAGCATTTAGTAAACTTTTTCTTCCTTTTGGGTTTTGCCAGAAGCTCTTTGCTCATCCATGCTGGTCTCCTGCTCTGCTTTGTGAGATTTCTTATTCATAGGGATGCACCAGTCCTGAGGCTGGAGGAAGTGATGCCTGAGCATTAGCCAGGTCTCTTGGACACCCTTACCTTCTAGATTCCTAACCCATGGGATTCCTCCAAGTAAATCCTTGAGGAGGCCAAAGGTATCTCTCCTGAAGTCAAGGGTTGTGATCCTATTCATTGCCTGCCTTCCTCCCTGCTGGATCCTGTACTCCATGGCACTGCGGCCACGGCTGCCCCCACCATTCACATGTTATTCATGGTGAACCTGGAGGTCATGTCCAACCTTAGCGATTCTATGATTCCCCAGACTGCTACATAATATGAGCATCTTGATTCTATGCCATTTTCAAAACTATCTGTTATCACTGGTAGCCAAACATGAATTTGCAGGATTCAAATTGAGTGTTTCCTCCCACTTCTATTGAAGGAAAATACATGTTTTCATATATATAGAGATATACACACACGTACATATACATATATATACAATCTTTTCTGATACAATCTATACACTATATACAATCTTTTCCAATCTTACTTCAAAGGACTTGAACTTCCAGAAGAAGATGACTCATTTGTTTTGAATGAAAGATTAGAGATTTCTATCAACTACTTGCAAATAGTTGTAAACTCTTCAAGAAAAAAGCAAAAAGCAGTATCTCATTGAGTCCTTTAGATTGCCATATTTGGAATTACCACACGTTTATTATCTAGCACCAAGTAAATCCAGATAAAGTCTGCATTTTATCCTTTCCTTTTTCCCTATCCACACCTATTTAATTCTTTTATGTCTTTTTTTAATGGGCACAAAGGAATAAATGTGAAACACCAGAAGAACACTATCTTACTTCTGGTTGTTGTCTTTGTTCTGAGTTTCCTAAGAGTTACTTGGGGATATTTTGTTTTTACCTAAAGAAAAGAAATATTTATTTTATTTTTCAAGTACAGAAAATCATTATTGGGTTGAACACTTCAGCAGGATTGTAAAGTTTAGAAGTATTGTCCTATGGGTGTATTTTAATCAACTTTCACTTCTTTATTATCAGTGTAAGAAGGCCATCAGAAGGTTTTTGGATTGTTTTTAAAGAGTTTGAAAAAGCAGTTAATTTTCTTTTGCTTATACATGTAAGCATGTATAAGGCAAAAATATTGAATTTAGTACTTACCAAGTCACCCCACTGGATCACTTCGGTATGCTGCAACTCAGAGTAAAATTACTACCATCTTAGTCAATGATCTTATATTAATTTGCAAAAAAAAAAAAAAAAAATAAAAAAATAAAAAAAAAAAAAGAGAATGCTTCATACCTCTTTTGGGATTACTATCTCAAACTATTTATAGGTTCATGAAGACATCATTGCAGTTCAGGTGTATAAGTACCTCAGTTAGGGATCACTGAGGTCTCAGGAATGGGATTCTAAGTATTTGTTAGCAATTTCTCTCTCTGCTGAAAACATGAGCAGCTAAGAACTTGAATTGAGAGTCTTGGTTAAATTCTAAATATTAATGGTGTAAATGCCTCTTTGTTAAAAAAAGAATACACTTGCCTGTGTTACCTAGGAGCGTTTAAGAACAGATTAAAGGTTTGTTCTTCAGACCTTCAGCCCCCAATACCTGATTTTATAAGCCAATCTTCAGTGAAAGATTGTATTTCTTCTCTTTTTACAAATAGTAGAAGTTCATCATTCACCTCAAAATTTAATTCTCTAAATGTACAAATGCTGAGGTAAAACAAATGGGTAGTTTTCCTTTAGATTAGTTCTGTGTGTTTATTCTTTATTTCTTTCTTTCAGCACAGCAGTTCAATTATTACTGAAAATTTACAGGCTCAATTTTCTCTAAATAACTGAATAAAGCAAATTAAATAAGCCAGAAAAAAAAATCAGAAATATGCCTGTCAGGCAGGTACCTTACTAGTTTTCTTGGATAATTTAATAGTATTTATAAAATAAGCTTTGCAGACATTGAAAAAACAAGAAGTACTATAAACTGTGAAAATATTTTTGCCTGTTCTTCATTGGAAATATACAGAAATTTCATAAAGGTTTCTGTAATGAACACTTGTGTCAATGTAGACTTTCCCAGCATGATAAAAACAGGAATATTTATGCTTATTCTTTTTGCAGTTGGTTTTTCTCTATGCATCCTGGGTACCATTAATATATCACTGCAAAAAGAATGAATATCAGTAGCTGCAGAGTCTGGTGTGACCCATGTAACAAATAAATGAAGTAATATGGGTGGTCTAAAGCTTTGCCTCCACAGTTGGGTAAAGACATGCACGCATGCATAAAATACAGCTTTGATTTTCCATCTGATTTTGGTTAACCAAAATGGCTTTTTCTAGTCTTTGGAAGTTAGTAAATACACACTCTGCTGAAGGTTATAAGGAAATGTTTCATAATCAAAGCCCTAACATTGAAAAACTATACATTTTGACAGACATCTCAGTTGCAAGATGATGCTCTGTGGCAAGAAGAGAGTTTCGCCAATAGGAGGTTTTAAAATACTGAGAATTTTGAAGGCTGCATCTGGTTTTTTGAATTAGGAACAACAGGTAGGTGAAGAAAGGTGGATTGGGGCAGGGTAAGAAGGGACAAACTTGTCTTTTTACTTGCAAATGCCTCTCTAGGCTACAAAAAAACCATTTGAACAGGAGTAACATTGATTTTGCCCACCTACCTTTAGGCAGCTGTGCTGGTCAGTTACACTTTAGTTCCATTAAAGAGACTGCTTCAACACTGGAACTTAGAATGCAAATCCATCTCCAGAAAACCGTGTACTTCAGGATGAGATGTATCATTTTCTGAATTCCACGGGCTTGCTGTCTTTCAAATACAGTGCCAGCTTGAACAACCATGTCTTAAGTAAACACGCTGCAGGGTGGACATGGAAAGTTATTTACTTACCCAGTGGTGAAAACATGCCAGTTCTAGTTACTTTACAGAAAATGAGAATGCCATATTTGTTGATAAGGGGAGGACTTTTGTGCTCCAACAGCTTCAGGTTGTCTATTCAGACACATCACTTTTGTAGGTGTACTGGTTTGGGCTGGCATAGACTTAATATCCTTGATAGCAGCTCATATGTTTGAAAGCACACCAGTATTTCAGCTATTGCTGAACACCATCAAGGCTCTCCCTGCTTCCCATTGGAGTGTACAAGAAGCCAGGAGAGGGCCCAGCTGGGATACCAGTCCCTTCAATAGATGTTCGATGTACATCACTATTCTTTTTATCTGACTGGTGTGGCTGACTGTCTGCTCTGGCTTCCTCATTGACTTTGTCAGAAAATTTGTTTATGTCAAGTAAATGTAGCCTCCTTTCAAAAATTTATGTTGGTAACTGGAATTCTAGGCCCTTGTAAGTAGAATCAGTACAGCAGTCAACTGTGCTAGGAAGTACCTTCTGCATGTTTTGTAAGCAGGCATTTATCCTCACTGATGAAGTCAAGACTGAGGTGAAATTGGACTTTAGCTGAATGTAGAGAAATAGGATGAAGTAACAAATTTGAAAAGAATGTTGTCACACTTTAGCTTATAATCCTTTAAAAGTTTTTGTACTAACATTAAAACAGTCTCTAGAGTCCCACAGGCAAACAGCTGGTAAAGGCTTGCTGTTTGTATTTTAAGAGCTAAACTTGAAGCACCAGTGGTTGCAAGATTTCTCTGTGTGCTGAGGGGAAACAAAGCAAGTGGTTTCTCTGCCTTATTTAGCAGCAGACATCTTTTGAGTGATTGGAGAACTTCCCTTGACCTTCCTGCAAGTGAAAATGAGGTCAAGGGAAGTTCTTCCTTTGCTCCTCTCACATATACCAAGATGCATCAGTTTTGAATTAGGTCATTCCAGTTTTCCACTGGGAAAAATAAATGCTTCAAGAGGAGGAACAGAATGGAAGAAGGATCATTGTCCCATCTGTTAAATGGCATGATGTCTTTGATTAGACACTAATCAAAATGACAGTGTTTTCCTAATTTTAATTTTTTACCATGCAAGCAAACTGAAAATGCAAAAATAAGTAATACCTTTGCCAAGGGATTCTCTAGGATGTTACTTTTGATTAATCCTTTTTCTGTTACAGACTTCAACATGAAGAAAGCTGGTTTGTTAATAAAACCCCTAACTATGAAGCTGAAAAATTAATTTATTGTTTCCATTCATGAATGTGGTCCCAAATTTCAAACTGTGCTTGTTAAAATGTGGTTTTCCTTTTTCACTTGTAACCCAGGTAAGAAAAGGTCAGTTAATGAAAAAAAAAATGCTGAAAGACTGTGCACAAAAGAGCACAACACACATTCGAGCTGGTTTCTTCTATTGCAAAGGTCCTATAGATACTGTGCACATAATACTTTTGAAATGTATTTACTGTCATTTTTGAAGGCTAAGAAAAAACTTATCCTTTGAAGTGGCAGATCTGTTTTTTTCTCACATGAACCAGAGATATTAGAAATAGCTAGATAATTTTCTCTTCTATGATTTCTGTCACCACAGAGATCTTCCTCTTGGTTTTTTTAAAGAGCATCACATTTTTCTGTCAGTTTGCACTGTGTGGCCTACAGTTAGAAAATGACATTTATGGTTTATATAAATGAAATTTACTCATTTTGTGTATATTTATGGTTAGCTTGCTTATTTTATTAGCATTTTATTCCGGCATTAACTCCTATTTGAAAAATGTATGTGATATTTAGGGAAATTTTAATGCTTTGAAAGACGTTTCAATATTTAGAGTTGTCTAGAATATTTTTTATTAGACTTTTGTAAACTAAGACCTTTAAAATGCAATTGGTGTCAACCATGAAGCCTTGTGAGTCATTCTGGGCTATTAAGAAGCAGATTCATCTTTTCTCAAGACAGCATTTTTAAAACAAAGTAGTAATTCATAGAATATTTAGAAAATACTGAATAGCAAAATAGTCCTCTCATTTGCAAAATAATCCCACTGTAAGCAATGTGAATTACATTTGTTTTTGTGCACTTCCATGCATCCTGATCGCTTTTCTGGACACTGCTTTATTGGTCAGTCTGATTCATTGGATATTCTCCATATTGAGTTTTGCTGAAATAGTTCTCACCCTTTGCCTTTTTGCTTGCCTTTTGTTTGTTCTGAACTTCTCCCTCCCCACTCTGCAACCCCACCCTGGAAATGAAACTGCTCATAAAGTTTCAGGACTTGGCTGAAGGCTGTATTAACACTCCTTGGAGTGCAGAACTGGGCTCTTGTCCCAGTCATACATCAATCAGTTCTTTTAAAATAAGCTTTACCTTTACAGCAAATGCAGTACGGAGAGGTGTTAACCTCCAAACTTCCTTAATAAGCCATGTTTAAATAGACTTAAAAAAAAAAAATTCCATCAATTTAGGGTTTTAACGCTGTATTAGGCTACCTTAATATATTATTTGATTACCTGTGAATTCTAATTAGCCTCTCTGCATGCACTTGCATGAAATATTATGGTTTTGTAAATTTGTGATGGTAATTCTTTGCAGCTCCACATTTAGTTGAGATGGGACTAAGAAAGTCCAAACTGTCAGTCTATATCCAACCTTATTTAGGAAGTATCTTCAAGTAGCTTTACCTTATAACACTCATCAAGCATTTATAATTCATGCAATTTAAAACTGCTACAGCCAGACTTAAGAAAAAAATATAAGATTACTCTTCCTTCCCGAAATATTACTTTGGAATGTCAACCATCATAACAACCTCCCATTCATCCTCACTTTCCCCTCCTTAGGAGACTTTTAAGACAAATAAGGAAGAGTCTCTTTAGTTATTAGCATATATAGGGTGATGAAAATTAATGAGTATTTTCCAGTTTCAGTCACTGTTGGGATCATTCCTTTGCCTTTGTTCCCATTTGTTGCATTGTTTTCAGCAGAGCATGACCACAACACCTCAGTGCCATTCCATCCCTTGTTCCACATTTCCCTTGCCACGGTACACAAAGCTCTCTCTGTGTTTCTGCTCCTACGGTGTGCAGACAGTTCGTCCCTGGTGAACCACAGCCAACACAAGCATGACCTCTTACCGAACTTTGCTTTTCAGTATTTTACCCACAGCTGCCCAGGGAAGTGGTAGAAACATCTATCCTGGAAACATTCAAAGAATGTGTGAAGGTGGCACCTGAGGACCTGGTTTAGTAGTGCTGGGTGAACAGCTGGACCTGACCATCTTAGGGGTCTTTTCCAACCTTCACAATACTGTTAATAAATTGCATTCACTGGTGTTGCTTTTTCAACCATGACATTCACTGTGATGCAGTACATGAATAATAGCACGTAATTTCATGTGTATCTTTGTTAGGCTAACAACCACCATATCTGAGTGAAAACAGGAAAATTGGTATAAACTGTAATTACCCAGACTGGCCTTTGAACGCAACACAGAAATCTGTGGTGCATTCATGCAATGAGTATTGTGAGATGTTGATGAGTGCAGGCACACAGAACAGCCTGTTTGGGAACCCAGCCACAGGAGCTCCTCTTTCAGTGTTTGCCCAGTGCTTAACACAGCCCTAGCAGGCATTCAAGCTGTAGCCTTTTGCCTTGCAGTGGGTGTCAGGTATGAAGCTCTCCATGAACCTTTACTACAGATGTTGTGCAGGTTATATGGCCTTGACTTCCCCCCAAGCCATTGAGCTGTATGGCAGCCTTTCCCTTAGAACTGCCCTTACCCTACCCCTTTCATTTTCTGCTGGATATATTTCCCTTTCTGTAATTTTTCATTTATTCCTTTGCCAGGGGGTTCTTTGTATGTTTTCAGCCTTTCAAACCTATGTATGTTTTCAAACTTGGCCTGTTCTGTCATGGGCACGTTTCTGTCATAAAGGTTCATCTTTACTCTGTACTGAGTAAGTAAGGATTTGGATTCAGAGCCCCTTCAGGTGCTTTAAATCTTAGGAAATTAAAATGTTGTTAGTACACATTGAGAAATACCTTTTTAAACAATATCTTGGGATGTAGAAGTCAACAATCTGGCACCAGTACTGAACCCCCTTCAATTTTTACCTGATCTCCTGCGACTTGTAGTCCAAAATGGGCTGACATTCATGCAAAAGGAGACAGTGGGCCCCGAGGAGTTCCTTCACATCACTGTAGAATGAACCTGCAACTCAGAGAATGGTTTGGAAAGGACCTTTAAAGAACATGCTGCTCCAACCCCCCTGTTGTGGGCATGGACATCTTCCATTAGATGAGATGGAGCTCAAAGTTCCATTCAGCCTAACACTTTCCACATCTCAGTGCTACCTCTTCCACACAGCACAAGCCACAGACTTGTTACTTCCTCCGGCAGTACTGCTTCTGCAAGACCTGAGGATGAACAGAACAACAGCAGCACAAAAGCCAAAAACTGATAGGGACTCTCTTTAAGACCTCTCTAAATTCATTTTGGAACAGTAAATATCTTGTCCAAAACAAGATTTGCAACAGGAGGATTAAAAAAAAGATTGTAAATAGTTGTTGTAAAACATGGGGAATATGATTCCTGATCCAAGTTCATAATATCTACAGACATAAAATATAGGAGAGGCATGTTCTGTCTCTCGAATCTATTATCTTTTGAATTAGGAAATACAGATCTCTGAGATCTATAAAGTCTTAGGAGAAACTATAAAGGAAAAAAAAATCTTATTTTGAATTCTTGCTTCCACAACATCATGATTTTCATTTCTGCAACAGTTTTGTGAGCCAGTGGGGTAGTGCCAATTGCAATCATTGGCAATGCAATGAGCCAAAGCTGCTCATAATGCAGCTCTGTTTCATTTGCTACAGCAATTTTGAGTAACATAATTGCAAAATTACTCTTTTTGCATTTTTCTAATGAAATGATGCATCCTCCACCCTCTGAAGACTGTATTCTGATATGCAAATTTTTACCTATGTCACAGATAACAAATGTATCTTTATATGATAAAAAGGACAAAATAAGCTTCTTGTGCAGCTTGGAGTCTGGATTGGGGTTTTTCTGTCCTAGATACCTTTAGCCTTATTTTTCCCATACACTTTTACAAGATTTTTTTTTGCATTGCAACCACCTAATGGTCATAATGTCTTGTCTTAACTCTAATGGTAGTAATTTTGTCTCACTCACGTCCAGCTTTCAGACAGAACTCATACAATAGCTTTTGTCTTTTTATAAAAAGTAGAATAGTAGTAAAATACTAAAATTACTGCCAGACTTTCATCACCCATTTTTTCCTATTTGCATGGTAAAGTCTTTTTCCGCAGTGTTCCTGAAATTCTAATGACAAAGAGGGTTATGATTAATTTCTAGATAGAATACCCCTTTTGTAAAAGCATACTGCTCAATAAATGAACAAGCTGCTTACAGTAATTAAAGTAATGTCATGCTGTGCTCAAATTGCTTGTGCTAATAAAGCTAATTGGCAACAGCAAGCATTAACTATGATTAGTCATATGCATCTAATGTCATCACCAGTGCCTATAATTCTCTACACAGAGGGAATTTCACATCTGTTTTAAATCACTTGTCTGTTGCCTGCATTGGTGTTCTTTCTGATATCATTAAATCAGAGATTCTTTTACTACAATAGACGATAAAAAAGTGGATTTTCTTTTTTCAAAGAAAGAACTGCATAGTAGAGAGTAAGATACAAAGCCTTTCCAAGTAATTTATTCTGGAATAAGTGCCTGATTTCAGTTAAATTAGCAAATCTGCGTTTTCCTTCTTTTGCATATAGTCTGATATTTCCTTCAACAGAACGTAGATTATTTGCAACAGAACATTCATTTTCTCAATTTAGACTGCACACTGTATTTCCCCATAAAATGGATGAGTCAAAAGATCCATTTTGCATTTGTTTTGGAAATTTGCAAGCAATCATTATCAGGAAGACAACCTTTTGCACCATACAGTAACTCTTCGCTGTAAATAGAACAATAATTATTTGCTGTGTCTATCCAAAAAGGTAAATGTTAAATTATCAAGAATCAGGGGGCTGAAAATGGAGTTTTAGAGACCAAAATTATCCAATAATTCATACAGGTGTTCTTCATGAGTTACATTTACTAGACATCTCCAATTTGCATAGCTTTTTAAGTTCTCTGTCCAAATGAGTACATTTTTCTACAAACAAAAAAGCGTTCTCCAGCTGAGGTTTTTTCCTGTGCTGAATGAATATTTCATGCATTAATCTGTTTGCTACAGTACTTAGTTTGCTTTTGTCCAGCTGCTTGGATTTATTGATCTGCGTTTAGCTGATGTCCAGCCTTACCACTCACAGTTTCATGGACTATGTAAAAATGTGGAGCTATCCTGTCACCTCAGGAGCAGCAAAGGGGAACCAGTCCAACTTACACACAGCTATCTCAAGGAAAGTAAAGAGAACATATGCTCTAAGAACAGCTCTAGTCATCTTTTTTTTTTTTTTTCAGCAATTTACCTGACTTTTTCAATTTCAGATTTCAGTTCTATATCCATTATTTAAAATGTTGCCTAGCTGACTGCAATTTATTTTTTTCTATCCCATTTCAGATTATGATCAGGTCATGACCTTTTTTCATAATTTTTCATTTTCTAAGACTAAGTTCCATATGTACTCATAAAAATCCTCAAAAATTTGGAATTTGACATGATTACACTCATATGCATCACTGTGACCCAACTCTGTGCTAAATGTGATAGTATCAGCACTCTTTCATAGAAGAATCTTAAATTTTGCAATATAACTTAATTGTAAAGAGGTAAATCTTTACCCATAACAAAACCTGCAGTTTTGAATCCGCTTCAGTTTCTTGGATTGCTTATGTAGACCACAAATGGTTTCCTTTTGTTGGGGTTTTAGAGAGATCCAGTAAAAATCAAGGATACACATTTGAAATCACATCTAGAACCACAGGTATTAACTTCCATTTTATCAGATGACATCATCAACATTATATACTTTTTAAAATTATCTAAGCAACTTGTTTGTGAACTCAGAGGACAGTTATCATATGGCTCACTTTTACCTACGTGAATGAGCAGCTGCATGGTATTTAGTTGCTGGCTGGAGTTAGGCCATGACAAGCCCAAAGACTGCAGGTTTTTTTGACGGCTTGGATAACTGCAAGTTCCCAGAGCCTTGGTAACGACAGCAGTACTTGTATTTTAGGAAGTAGTAATTCTGTTTTCTTGGGCACACAAAATCAGTTATCTACTTCTGTGAAATCTCAAAAAAACCCCCCCTAGGTTTTACCCATGTATACCCAAGAGTACTCAGCATTTGTTTTTTGAACTCATCAGCACCACTAAAACCCAGTTCACCCTATCAATATGGTGAACTCTGTTACTTACAAACACTGTCCAGGGAGCATAGTTAGGACTCCTGTTCTTGTGGGTGACTGGGCATAGGTGGTTAGCAAGAATGTTTTATAACTGAGGAATTCAGGACCCAAGTTCAGATGCTCTCTGTTACAGAAGCTTACTATGATTGAAAAGACAAAGAAAGTACGTGACCAAATATGATGCAACCACAAAAATAACTGAGGTTGAGACTGATTATGTAGAGGAACTACTTAGTCTGTAACCAAAAGAGACATTGCAGTGACAGGAAAAAGTTTAAATTTCTCATGTATGCTTTCAGGGGGTTTGGGTGGATACTCTGCATTGGTTAATACAGTGCTGTATTTGTTGTAAACTGCCTTCAAGAGGGTCAAAATTCCTCCGACATCAACGCTGCCTGTCAAGGGCAGAATAAAGAGTAACTGATTTTGGCTGATAAATACTACTTTGTGCCAGAGGAGTGGAAAACCACAAAATAGGGCCTATTTTTATGGGGCTTTAAGGAGACCAAGCTAATAACAAGTAAGCAGAGGTTGGAATAAGGAATAAAATTAGAAAATAAGCAGATAAATGCAATCGTTTTGGCAAACATGGAAAGCTAAAGGGAAGTTGTGCCTCACAACTGTGAGATTCGGTATTACCAATGGGGTTGTGACCTTTAAAGCTAATCCTAACAACAAAAACTGAACATAGATTTAAATTAATTTTTTAAAATTACTGATCAGAATTCATATGCACCTGAGGCGCCTGATTTGTCTGGTGCTACTTTAAGATGTCATAGGAGCTACTTAATTCCTTTAAACTTTTCTAGTCACTGATTCATCCTGTTACCCTTCTCACTTTGAAAGCTTTAAGGTTCTTGCCCTCACTTCGGATTTTATATTCTACAAAGTTACTCACCATCCTAACAGGTAAGTAGAGCAGTAAGGGGCGAGTTGACCTACCTGAGAAGGAAACGCAACACACTGCTTCTTATGTAAGTGCTGTTCAGTGCTTAAGAGTATCACTTATATTTTATTGGTACTTAGTGTTCTGCTGACTAGGACGCAGGAAATTTGAAAGCATGACTACAAAACTGGTATTTCTATTTCTATTGCCACAAGGATGGAGGAATGGGAGTAAAAAACATTCTAGGGAGAGAAAACTCAAAGTGTTTTTGTGAAAGGACTGTCTGTATCAGCCAGTCTTAGTTAATGTAATTACATCATTACACATGACAGATATTTCCCTCGGCTTTCCTGATAACCACTGGAGAAAAAGGTTCCTCTAGAGGATCACTCAGGATCTACTCAGTTCAACTCAGGAATACTGCCTTCTCAGACATTAAGCCCAGTTAAGTCACTTCTCTCAGACTAAATAAATATGACAAGGTACTAATAGATGGATATAGGCAAGCTAGGTTTTAGAAGTTAATCTTACATCAACTAATAATGTTTACTGATGCCAACAACACACCAAGTCATTCACAAAAAGTGTTATCCTGGGCATTGTTCAAATGTTTTCTGCAGAAAATTTTTCACCAATACGAAAGTGCCCAGTTCTGACTAAATCTCAGTTTAGTGACTTGTCAGACCTTTTCAATTTTAACATATGGGGAGCATTATAAATTCCCTGGCAGTACTTCAGTACTTACAGCCAAGACTTCTGAGGGTTTTGTTTGTTTTTTTCTGTTTTTTTTTTTTTCTTTAAATATGGAGTTAGTAAAATTATCCTGGTGCACTTAAGAATAATAAAAAAAAATTCTTGTAAGATAAAATTGTCCATCTTTTTCTTCCTTATACTTTCACAGCCACAAGAGTCAGATTTATATTAGTGATTGCAGCGTGATGGATGATATGTGCAGGTGAGGAGCTTTACTATGCTATTTACTGTGTGTGCTCAAATTGTGAAAAGGGGCCATTTTTTCCCTTTCCTGGTTTTGGAAGGACTGCTGTGTCTTTTAATATCACATTAACAGCTGTTGGAGAACATGCCACTACAACTGATTATCTGAAGTTGTAAACAGCTCTGAAACTTGATGACAATAACGAAGGCTTAGATCTCAAACCCGTTTAAGCATTCATATTTTTATTAAACAGCTCTAACCTATGACAAGTAAGTTTGAATTTTTTAACTTAACAAATGCCTTCCTTTAAAGATACTGACAGTAGTAAAATATACTATAGGAACTGGTTTAGCAACTTTTAAAGACTTTGCAGGTGTGTAGAAATGCATCGTGGGGGAAAAAATGCCATGGGTGGGCTGAGTGGTCATGTTTTCCCTTCTCGTTGTACTGTAACTTGGCTGTGCAGCTCAGAAGGTTTTGAAGTATTGGCTACTACTATCTAAGCAAATTGAACTGTACAAACAAAGCCTCACTGAACTTCATGTCATCCCACTTCATTTTACTGATGGTTCAGAATTTCTCCTTCTTTTTAGTAGCATTTCATTTCTTCAATTTCTTCTCCTGTCTTTTAGTTTCATATTCTTCCCTGATTCCAGCATCTCAGTAAGTATAATTTTGATAAGTTTTACTCATTTTCAGTCTCCCATAGAGGAAAAATATATCCTATTTGGATTTCTAACATTTTGTAATTTCTCAAAAAGTGAGTGAGGGCAGGGAGGAGAAATAGAGTAAGAATTTAAACATCAGTGATCTTAATTATGCTGTGTGAAGTCAAGTTAAGCAGAGCTTTTTCACAGATCATGTGACAGACCCACAGTTCAAGCTGATCTAGAATGAAGTGAAATTCCAGTCTTTGTAACAAAGATTTGTATAAGAGGTATTTTTAATTACCTCTTTCAGCTTTTACTTAGCAGTCATCACACCTACTGAACTTGTAGTAACATCTATGAAAAAAGAACTTCTACCTCATAAACACCTATGCCTTGAGTATGTGGTTCCTGCAGTCCTGATAACAATCCATTCTATCTTTCCACAATCCCAAACAGTTCTGTGAAATCTTCCATGAGACATCAGGCAAAAGAGGATGACAAATGCAATACTGCCAGGATTCTTAATGAAAAGTAAGGAAGAGCTTACTGTAAATAATTCAAAACCTGCAAACATTTCTCTGTCACCTTATTTGTTATTTTCATCCTCTGACTGTAAAAAATCCCCCATTTCTAGCACTGTTTTTTTTTTTTTCCTTTATTTCTCTAAAAAATTATCCTGATAAAGCACTTGGAGAAAAAGGATACAAGCCTCTTCTACTGAAAAGCATTGGGAAATATTGACATGGATTCTGCTCTCCCCTTTGCTTCTTAGACTAAGAGTGGTTTGTTTCAAAGTTCAAGTATTATTACTGTAGGATTTCATCAGTCCCATCCTCAGCCCCCAAAGAAGCTGCTATGGCAGCGGCAGAGAGCAACTCCTAGACACATTCAGTAAACTGAACATCTAATAAACGCCTGTCAGCTTAGCAGTCCGTCTCATTACCTTTATTTCTTCTCAACAGAAAAGCTGTAACTAACAGAAATGCTTATTTTTGAGTTTCTAAGACATTCTTACAGGTTTGTAGCACATATCAAGGCCATAGATTGTTTACGAACAAGTCATTCTTGCTCCATTACCCTTTCTGCTCTGAGGTCAAAAAAGCTTTTTTGTCATAAAAACATACAGTGAAGACTGTCAGAGATAGATATCAGTCTTCAAGCAGTGAAATACTGGTTTGTTTTAAAGCTGGAACAAATCAGAAGTCTAAAGGCCATACTAAGTCCTACAGTCAGGTAAGTGCCTGTGGAATACCTTGATGGCATATATGGCTGGACATTATGATAGTCACAAAAATAATCTTAAAAATTAACTTGTTACTCTTTCAAACATGCCATATTATCAGTTTTATCTTTTATGAGTAAATGAAGACTAAATTCACAGTCCTCACAGCAAGTTTAGACAGAGGAAGGTTTCATAAAACAACTGATGTTAACACAAAACCAACAATCTAATTTTGTCTAGTAGCAGCATTCAAGTTTCTGAATCCTCATATTCAGGGCTAGATGTCACTTACACAACACAGCCACACCACGAGTATAAATTCTGACTTCATTACACAACTTATTCAGAGGATTTCGTTAGTGTGTATTCTCCTATTGCAACTCACAACGTCAGTCTTTTCCCTTTGTGAATAATGTGCCACAAACATCACTTCCATGAATTATGAAAAAGAATTCTCCCAGGAGCCCAAGGCCATTTGAGGATTCTTGTTTAGAGTAATGCATTATTTCACAGGCAGGCAGCCAGAAAGTTTTCATCTTTTTTTACCTCACTGAAGTGCTACAATGACCAAGAAGTGAAACGAGGCCTTGCTTGAGATTAAGAACTTCAATTTGCCTTCCCCTGCAATCAAAGCTTTGCCATTTCCCTGCTTTATTTTGTTCAAGCCAGTATCCTGATACATGAAAGGAATCACCTTTCCATGTGAGTGTTGCCTACCTATAACCTTTTTACACCCTTGTGAACACAAAGACTTCTTGCTCCCAATAAACGTTTTAATGTGACTAGATGATCTAGTTTCTGTACAAGTGTCACACTACACCACCATCACTTTCTTGATTCCTTTCTAGACACTTGGCATGAATATGTATCCAGAAGCAGCATCTACTCCACTCACTGAAGGAACTGGTTAGTCAACACACAGTCCATGCCTTCCTACACGACAAAAAAGGATACTGGAGAACACCTCGGATGTAAGAGCACCAAGCATGCACATGTACAAAGTCATGCTTAACACAACCCTTGCCCTGCACTCAGTTTTACAATCCAAGTCCTTCCCTGAGTTACTCCATTCCAGACTGCAACTGAGATTGTAAAAGAGACTCCCAGTTGGATATGCCTCACTACAGGCTCATATCTGTCAAGTAGCTGGACTAAGAGAGCATCAGAGAAATCATCTGACAAAAGCTGAAGTTTGCCTCCAACACCAGAGGCACGAGATCCTCCTCCCATCAAGATACCTTCAGTCTGGCCAGAGACCACTGACAATGTCTGCACATGCAGACACAAGCCTGAAATGCTTTAGAATGGGCTGTAACCTGTTATTCATTCTTCCTGGTATTCTACAGTTCAGTGCACTTTGGAAATGCCCCACGGGCACTGCACCAGCCATGCTGAGAGAATGTATCCTACACACTGATGTGCATGCACACAGGTGTGAATCTATACATATTTATTTAAATCGTTCACCTAAAAACTGTTTTCAGTGCTTGTACATAGAAATAAGTATGAATTCCAAATGAACTGTGTAACTAAAGCTTGAAACAATTTACTTACCAGGAAGTCACCTACCACTTTGCAAGTTCAGAGATTTATCTTCAGAGTAGTTCGAACTAGACAAGCAAAGTACTAACATTAAAAAGAAAAGTGGCACATTTCATCAGCCCTTTTATCTTTTCAAGCTACTTTATTCTGAAGGGACTAAAGAGAAACAACAGGGCCCAACAGTCCCACAAATATCTCACTGTTCCTTGTTACTACCTTGTCTGTTAATATACACAGTCCTCCACAGCTCACTCCAAAGCAGAGCCCTTATCATCTGAAAGCACATCACAGAATTCTAAATTCAGCAGAGACTAAAGAAATCCAACTCTTTTTAACAAATACAGCATTAACAAATGTTTCTATAAAGATACAGGAGGAAAGGTGCTTTGGAGAACTCCCAACAACAGAAACAAGGTCACTTGAATTTTAGCAGTTCTAGCTTATCTTAGCGATCTCGTGCCTCTATCTGACACAAGAATCAGTAGAAGACAGTCAACATTTTTTATCTTTCATCTGAAAAAATAGCAGAGTGATTTCCCAAACACTTAATTCTGTTTGGTGTAAGGAAAAGCAGGTTTTATTTACAATGTCTGCAGTCAGGCTTCAGTGCGCTTCCAAAAGACCCAGACTAGTGCATTACCCAAGGTGAAATTGTGATAATCTTTGATAGACAACTAGCATAGACAAGGGGAATGGAAGATAGATGTGTGTAAGGTGTAAGAAAGACAGAAGTGTGGCACGTAGTGGAGTTTAAAAGTAGACATAACTAACCCGTAACAGGTTCAGGTACCATCTGAAAAAATTATGTCTGTTAGACCCTTGAGAATCAAACATCCATCTACCTAAATATCACCCACAGATCAAAGAAGTGAGACAACCAGATAAACTTCCCCTGCGCAAATGGGCGAACATTGTATCTCATGGGACATGAGCTACAAAATCTACACAAACACAGGGAGGCAAGGTGCAGCTTTCTTACTCTGGGTGGCTCTATGCCAACAGACACTCATCAGCTAAATTACCATCTTCAGAATCATGATTTGAGACACAGAAAACACAGACCACAGGCAAGCACCCACACCACACACAACTCAAATCCAGAATGAGGCCCTACAATCAGAATTACAGTATTTAAGATATGGCCAGAGAGATAAAGGGAATCCCATCTCAATTTGCAAGGTACTTAGTGACTTAGAAAAGACAGAAATACAGAAAACATTCCCCTCTCCAATAAAAAAATACGAAAACACTAAACCCAGACTCATCTAAAAGAGAAATTCTGAAAGACACCATCAGCAAAACACAAGGTAAAGTTTGGGTCTCAGTGCTTTAGCTTGTGGCAGCAGAGTAAGAAGTACACAGATTTCCTTTGGATAGCATTAGAAGTGTGATTACATCCAAGACATTAACCAAGACTAAACACAGGGCAAATCACAATTTGAAACAAGTAACAAAACCTGGTCTGAGCAAGTCCAAAAAATGTCATGAATTGTCCTACCTAAAGGAGACAGAAAAATGCCTCTTATCTTTATAATAAGAATATTTTTTATTTTAATTTTATTGCCTCCTCTCCTTCCATGCTGTAACCTTACATATTCAAACGACAATGGAACAGGAAGATGCCAAATGCTTACCTGATGGCAAGTAAGATGCAGAAACTAAAAGACAAGACATTAAAACCTTTACCAAAAAAGGGTGTTTTGCTGCTACAGTAACAGTCATTTTCCATCCTGGTTTGGAAAACAATACAGACACTTTCATAATGAAATTCAAAGCATTTATGCTACACTGGAGAAAGCACTATTTATTCTGAGACAGCCAGAAGTGATTAAATCTATTAATAGCACCAGTTATATACAGTAAGTACTTCCTGATATAACTGTATGAGACATGTCAGAAAACAAAATCTCCGAGGAAATTAATGCTTTAAAATTTAAACAGAAAGATAAGTTTATAATGAATGACAGTAAGAATCTGATTCATCTTCCTCACAAGTCTCCTCAATGGATTTCACACAGAGAATGAATGTCACAGAAAGTTTCCACAGAAATATGCAGATGACAACACAGAACTCTCTGTTTTCAAGAGGTAGATACAAGGTTTAATAGGTGCAAAAATGTAGACTTCACTCAAGAGCATGGTCACGCGGGATTCCATGTACAACAACATAACGAGATTGTTTCCACTATCCTGTTATCTTTTCAGTGAATTAAGAGCAATGTTAGTCAAGATGATGACTTACACTTTTACTTAAATGGAACAATCTTGCTATAAAACTAACTCAGGGCTTACACTTAAAAAGAATGGTTTCACTGGTCAAGAAGGCATGATTCATCCACTCTGCCAAGTGGGAAGAGGCAATGCTCTACTACAGATAGTACTGGTCTAGCCACTTTTGAAAAAGACTCTTGCTTGAGTAAAAAAATCCTTTACCAGAGAAAGCCTGAGGGTTAAATCCACTGCCCATTGACATCAACTGACACCATTATTCAGTTTCAAGTGACTGAGCCTCTAGCCATTTCAAAGAGCACTGTGGTATGTGGCAGTGGACAAGTCTTGCAAAGCAAGCTCATTTCATCCTAATTGCTGCTAAAATCACTGTAGGAACTCAAACCTGTACAAAGGTGTTAAGACTTCAGTCCACCTGCAAATGCATTAAAATACCTTTTCATAAAGAAGACTCAAATCCCACTGTATGCAAGTCAAATCTGATTAAACAGGCTGGGTAACAGCCTTTCAGGACTCTCGCCCTATGTTCAAACCTTTGTAAGGCCATGTGAGCAGCACAGCAGCAGTGGTGACGATAAAAGACGGCAAAAGAGGTGTGTTTACACACACCCATACACCCTCACCTCCCCAAACACACCTCCAATGCTTTCAAGTTCAGGATTCCTTGTCCAAGTCATAGAGAGAGTGGGTAAAACACACCCTACACTTCCTCAAAACATTGGACTGATATGACAGTTCACAAACAGAAGGACAAATAGAAGACTGCTGAACTGAAGGCAACAGGGCCCAGATTCAATTTCATCTGCTGTGTTCTCCGTTTTCATGGCTACAGAGCTAGATAAAACAACTTTTTAGCAAGGGACAAATAGTTCCACTGGAAAGGACTCAAGTTTTTCTCCTTACTAACATCAAACTTACGCAAACCAACTTGCTGCTTGCCTGTATTTGGAATTTTTACTTGACTCCAATGCCTGTGTCAAAAAGAGCAGTTTTGTTTCCAAAGCTGCTTGTTCAGTGACAGATCAAAGTGACAGGAGGACAGCTGCCAACCTTAAAGCTAACACACAAAATGGTTTTGGTCAAGCTGATCTGAAAGTAATTCTGAACTGATAAAGAAAACTTAGAAACTGACTGGATTCCATCATTTATAAAGTACAAATAAAAGGGCAACCATAGTTACCAATTCCACTTATGATATTGTGATTTTACATTTTCACACAACTGATCAGTTTGCAAAAACTTCCAAGGACAAGTGCACTAAACCTTGCAGAAAATGCAAAAGAGAAAGCAATAAGGGCAGTGACATACATGTGGGATTTTTATTTCTGAATGCAATGTAATGTTTAGGCACGTTGTTTGGGACGCCTTCTAAAATAAATCATTGGCCATTGTTTAGAATATCCTTTTGGCTTTAAATACTGGTCAGGAAAACAAATGATGTAAAAAATAAATGAATATAACTATTACAGAAACAAAAATGGTTTTGCGTCTAAAAGTGCAGGAGTATTTTAACCCTTTCACCAGACAATGTGGCAATATACAGTATATTGCTTCTGTTTGTTTGAGAAGGCTGTTGGAATTTTACACTGACATAGAAAATTATAAATTACACAGAATTAGTTTCCATAATCACTATATATATACACAAACCAGCTGTGAAAAAACTGGTTTAGAACATACAAATGAAAGCCTCACACAGATCAGTACAGTGAAATTACCAATTAACATGCTCTGCTGCCAAAATTTGTATTAAAAACACTATTTACTTTTAAAATGCAGGTACTGTAATTATATTAGCAGCATGAGCATTTCTTTTACTTGACTTGTCTAAAAGGATTACAGCGTTTTAAATACGCAGATTGTTCTGAAATGTTCCATTGTATAATGCTTGGAATTAAACTAAATCCTGGTGAACTGTTTAAAGGCAGGTGAACCACTTAAACACAACAAGCCATGTGCACTCCAAATATTCTAGTGTTTCACCCGGAAGGTATTATTTCAAGCAAACTAGACTTAACAGAACATATGGCTTTACAGTAACATCAATTTGTCAACTAAGCTGTTGCAATAAATACTTTAAATCTCTACCAATAGACTTACATTTTTTGATCTGTTTTGAACAATACAGAAAACAATTACCAATTAAAAAACCTGTTGTAAAATGTTGAACACCAAAAAATTCTTATTTAAATCACTTTTGTAAGCTAAACCAACCAAAATAACATTTATAGGGCATTTCAGTTTCAGAAAAAACATGAATTTTCTTTTTCTTTTTTACAAGGTGAAAAATGTAAGAAAACTGCTAAATACTTTGGTCACACTAATCGTCAAATAGTTATGTCTCAAATACATTAGATTTTTGTATTCACTTTTTTATAAAACTATTCTTACAGCCATTTTAACTATAGTAACACTACTGTCATCATTACATGGGTAGCAGGATCTTATTTCACAGGCCCCCCGTTATTTAGAACAATACAATATAAACATACGCAAAAATTATTGGTATTTCTCAATGTGCAATATTTTTACACTTATGAATTTCTGTACAGTGTCTTAAAATCTAGAATATAAATGTTGCTGGTCCTGATTCCTTGCGAAATTAGTGCAGCAGTGACTGGCTTCAACAGGGTCTAGATGATATCCTCAAGAAACACTCAAACACCTGGATATCAGTTCTTTCTCTTCAGCCAAGGTAGTAGACATCACATATCATACAGGGCCATTAACAGATGCCTCTCCTAAATGAGTGTGTTGATCAGTCCTATGAGGCCAAAAAAAAAGAAATTTAAGTACACAAGAAAAATTTAAAGCAAATTCAGGTAAATGCAATAAAAACCAAACCAAAAACCAACAAACCCAGATCCTGTGTAGCATAAGCTGTGAACCGAAGGAAGGAAATGTGTTAATAACATGCTCATCCCAATTATCTTCTGCAGTCCAGCATTTCTGGAGTCCTTATTTCCTAATTAAGCACTCAATTAACTGAGCACACCACTGAAGAATGTGTGATCTTCATTAACTGAGATAATAAGTGATCTCTAGAGACATGGCACCTCAGAGAATTACTAATAAAGAGCACATTTCTGATACTTATCCAAATCTTATTCTGTGAGGCAAAATATGATACCAGGAGTATTTAAGGTTGCACTGGAAAGACAGCAGCTAAGACACAACTGGAAAAACAACAGCATCTTAAAAAGTTGCTTTAGTTATTAATCTAACCTACTAAGAGCCTTTCACAAATATTTTGAATGTCAGTCCATTAGGATGAAACGTACATGAAGTATGGAAGAAAATGGAGAGCAAACCTACAAGAGCGAAAACAGTAACAGTATACACATTTCTTGATAAAAATTTAGTGTCAACACGGGCTCAGTTGCTCTGGACTGGCACAAAGAGATCAAACCAATGCATGAGGACATTAGAAATATGCAAGCAACAAAGGCAAAAAAATCTCAGCTTCCATTCAGGGCAAGTCTATGGAATACATCTGAAGATTCCCTTAAAGAATGCAAATACTGCTTGAAACTACAGATGAGGAAAGTTACCTGTAACTCCTGTTCTCTGATGGTGGACATCACAGAGAAGCCACTCTGGGGTCCGTGCTCTACATGCACATGACCAGCAGGAGCCCCCTAGCTAAGTCTTTGGCTGCTAAGCTCTAAAAACACTTTTTAAAAAACATGTCAACATTAGAGAAAAGACACGACTAGACAAAAGCGAACACTTTTTAGAGAAACCTGGAAGGTAAGAAACAAATGTTGCATGGACAGGAAGTGTGACAGTCTGCACAACCATCACTCCCTTATCAACTGGGAAGAAGTCCATGTCAGAGCAGGGCTCCTAGCAGAGATTACTCCTGCTAGCCACCAGCCAGAGACCTACCTAGGGGACCCCTTCCACTAGTCATATGTACATGGAGCCCCAAAAGCACCATTAGGTTTATCTTGGTATTTATCCTGTGCTTATGAGGATCTACTGCAACAGCCACCTTTAGAGAAAGTTCTGAGCTTTGCTGAAGCCAGCAGGATTCAGTGAAAAGAGTTCCTTGAGATTTCCCACAACCTAAAGGCAGTCTAGCAAACTGCTAGCTCTGAAAACCCTCTGTTGACTCAGACAAGCATCTTTACTGAAAAGATAATCACCTAGTACCCAAGGACTTCTTCCCTACGATTTAATGCTTATCAGCATTAAAAAAATATTGGTATCTTGATAAAGACAGCATCTCTAGGAGAAACTGTGAAAGAGTTTTTGGGTTTCCCCACTTTAAGTATGCAGGACTGTTTTTTTCTGATCAAAATGCCCTTCTTGATCAAGTTTGAGATTTATGCAGAGCAGGAAATTAGAAGAAAGGATCTAGTTAAATACTGGCTCATAAACAAGTCTTAAAAACCAGAATCTAAATTTGTCAAACATGCTAATATCTTTTTAGTCTATATACAGTATAATCAGAACATGCAGTTCAATTCATTATTCTAAGTTGGTAACAGTGTCACAGAATGGGGATATTTACAACTTCCTGCAAGAAAAATACACCTTTGATGACACAGGAATCTCAGAATCAACTGAAAACTCAACTTGTGAGAATTTAATAAAATAAAAGCAAACAGATTTTTAGACTGAGCTAAACTCAATCTCTTTAGATCAATCCTTTTAGAAAAGCACACAAACTGCTATTTAGAGAATTGAAAACATCCTTGAATGCAGTTACCTCTGTTCTGGACTGCTGTTAGTAGGCTGAAGACCTGAAGGGACCTCCTCTGCAACCTCTGTATTCTCTTCTACTACATATTTACAAGAAGGATCCTGCGAGGTAGTCAATTTTCCTTCCTCACTTAGAAAACAAAACAAAACAATAATAAGTTATTTCATGTATTTAACCTTGAAGTTTATTTACAGGGAATTTCAGGCAACAGGAGAAAACTGAGACGGGGTCCATATTTCACATGCAAATGGATTTTAAGTTATGACTGCAACATGAAGATCAAGCACATGGCTCTAGACTTTACAAACACCTAATGATGCACTGGTGTTTACATCCATTAAAACTTGACTGGATAAAAGGGCAGGAAACACAGTGATTGCAAATAAGATCAGAAAGGAAAAAAGGAATGTATGTGATGCCTGAAGTGATAATGATCACAATCCTTTACTATACATACCGATAGGATTTCAACACTCTGAAGCCAGAAGTATGCAAAAATGGAAGAAAGTATAAAAGAAATTCAAGATTCCCTCAGAAACCGGCATTAGTAACGTCTGTCCATGAAACATACCAGCAAAATCATTAACTCATCACTATCTTATATATAAACTTACTAGTAACTCCACAGTGAATACTGTGCATGGTTTATGGGGTACAAAGACTGCAGCCCAATCTACTTCACAAACTTCCTCTTGTAGACAAAAACAAAGTTCAGTGAAAAAGCTGTACAGTCACACTATGTAAGACAGCACCATGTAACCAAGCAGCCTCAAAATCATTAGCTAACAAATCTTCTGGTTTGCCTCTAAACCCAAACTTTTCTGTCTACTCCACCCTCTTCCACCTCAATCACACCATTATGAGCGAACTAAAATACAAATTTGAGCATATATACCTGCAAAAGATAGTTATAAAGTAGCTCTGAAGTAGACAAACATCAATCTTATACCTCTGTGGCAACAAATCTATTTATTCAAGAAGTGCCAATCTCCTCTGTTGGTTTTCTTCCTATTCTCACAGTTCTCCTTTCCATGGGTCCTTTACATTTCAATGAATCCTTCTCTTTTCTCCTTCTATCCTGCAGAGCCTGCAAAAATACTGTCTTTTGCATTGCAATCTCTCATCAAATTTCCCCCAACTAATCTCCCCATCTCACTTGCCTTGATACTCTTCACATTCCTTCCAAATAAAAATACTTGTCCCCATCACCACTGAAAGTGATGTCCTAGGGTTTTTTTATTTTTCCTACTTGTTCTTCCCTCTGAACTAAGTTCAGAAATCACATTTTTGTCCTTTGCAGCTTTCCATCAATTAACTACTGCACTTATAAATCCCCTCAATGTTGACTTCAACACCATCAATTTTCTATTGACAGAAACCTAGATAAAGCTGAAGTCTGAAAGCATCCACTTTTAAAGGCAAACAGGCCAGAGGAGGACTTCCCCTCACCACTCTAAATGTCCCTTAATTTAGAACTTTTCCCAGCAAGTTGGTTTTAAAAAATGCCACTTGAACATTGACTCACTATGAAGCTGCATATCTCTATCAGAGTACAAGAGTCTCAACATGTAAGACCTCATCTTTGAGCCCCTTTGTATGTTTCTTTAACATTTCCTTCCCAAACCAAGACCCCAGAGTCCCCATTACTAGAAGTTTTCAATATACAATTGGACAGAAACCCTGGTAACCTCATCTGGGCTCCCTTTCCCATAAAAGACTGGACCAGATAAACTTTCAAGGCTCCTTCTGACTGAGGCAATTCCATGATATTGCCTCCCTTTGCACCTCTATGTCCTTTTAACTACAGTTCCAGCAGGTAATTCCACGAAGGTAGGCAGGAACTGTCACTAGATGCTGCCTCCTCATGTTAATTTTTGCATCAGTATCACAAGTCACACAACTCGAAAGTGCACGTGAGCTAAACTAGTTTAAGGAGAAGTTTAAAGACACCATGGATAACTAAACCAAATTTGTAAACATCTAAGAGTGAAGACCATGTAAAAACATTGTGCAAAAGACAACAAACTGGAGAGCAGACACATTGTTTACTAAATCAGCAATGCACTATGGATGGCTTCATGTCACATTGATCTGCACAGAGTCCTAACACTTCTCTAAAGTGCTGTGGTTCATTCCTCTATCAATGCCATTCGATTTAGAAGCACTGTGCAGTCACAAATTTTCCCTCCTCTGTGCTGAAAAACCATAAGAAGTCACTCAGATAATCAAAAGGATGGAATCAAGAGTGATGGAAAGCTGTTTGGTTTCCAATGTCTATTAATTTTGGATGGTTCAGGAATTATCTCCTACCACTAATGAAGTAAATGAATTGAAACAACAGGCAATGTAAGGAGTAACACTGGAAAAGTTTCTTATACTGGAATCAACTCAAGTTGTTTTTTTTTTTTTTAAGCAACTTCCAAGACACACTAACAATTTCTTTTTCATATATAAAGCCAGAACAGGGACAGATACTAGGAAGTTATTTTAAAAGAAGAAGAGGGTTGCATGTCAAAATGCTCTAGCAATGTGCTCCAATTTGTCAACATCAGGGTAGAGTCAGGACACACCAGCTTCAATAAAGGCAAAATTTTTGCATGTCATACTGTTTGTACCCTCTGTTTCCCTACATAAATATTTGATACTAAATAGAAAACACCTGATCACTAAATCTGAGATCACAATATCTTAGTAGATGGGATGAAGTAGACAACACTGAAATGTGCTTTATTTCTCATAAAAGGATCACAGTGTTGATATACATATAATATACAATTTGACCGTGTTGTAAGACACTTATTCCTGAATCTTTGTATTAGAAGATAGCAAAATTAGGAAGTTATTCTTCCAGTTACTCTAGAATGCCATGTGCCACCTCTAGCCCAGAACAGATTTAACACCACCATGCATACCACCAACAGTGATCACCCCAGTGTCTGAAGAGCTACATTCAAAAGCAGTGCCTGGCTGGTCTTCAACTTTTGTCTTCCATCCTCTTGGATGAGAAGAATGAAATTCCAATCCAAATCTAAGAATTCTGCGCAAAATTTTAAAAGCTTAGTTTTGATGTGCAATGTTAAAAGATCTGTACATGAAAAATGCACAATAATGTGCATTAGGGACAAAAGTTGACTCAGTCTTCTGCTAATAATACTTGGTCTTCTTCCACTGAAACTAAGGGTTGGTAAGTAAAGTCGCAAGTTATAGTAACTAGAAGTCAAATTTCAGAACAATTACTTTGAAAGGTTTCTAGTTAAAACCTCAGGAATTATCATTTAAGAAGAACTCTCTTTGATGATACAGTGTATCATCAACAGTATTCTATTTACATGGTGGAAAGACAATAAATAGGCATTCTCACCTTTTGAAAACGGCAGTTTCAGTTTTGGCATCTACAGTTAGGCTCAGTGTCTCCTTCATGCTGCCATTCATCACTGTCTCTGTTACCTTGTCTGCATTTTCCACATCATCCTCTCCATCTGAGCTGGCCTCCATAGCAACACTTCCTGGGGCTACAAGTAGAAGTAGAAGCAATTTAGTAAAAGACTGATTATGTTTCTATTTCATGTGAAAGAAACTAAGCCTCTATATCAAGAACAGTATTTTTGCAGTTTTGCACACTTCTTGATTCTGCCTTACAGAGAATGTCACCTTTCTGCAAGTGCCACATAGAGAGCATGAGTATTACTTACAGATGGCTTAAGAAAAAGGCACAGTCTGTAGCTTCTTTCATTTTGATACAATTGTTACTGCAACAGTTTTGCCTTAACAAGGCCTTAGTAGGATTACGGTGAGGAATTATTTTTCTGTACAGTCAAATTCAGAACAAGTCTACACAGTAAAAATTTGACTCTAAGCTTCCAAGCACCAACAGATCTTTGGGATGTCCAGTCTGCCTGGACTTCTCACCTGCGCTTCTCACTCTCTCTGGTAATTATAGATACAAAAAAAGCTCATTAAAGTATTTTTGTCCTTTGAACCAATTCATACACATAGAACAAACAATTAGGGCATGCATAGCCAAGATGGCTTCACTATGAAGAAAGGCATGAGCAGGAAGGAGAAGTTTGAACACACTGAGGCTACTGGCCTACTGCCACACAGGACAAGACTGGAGGCTACCATTCTTTTTGAGCATCAGCTCAGCTAAACGCATGCACAGGTGAGAAGATTCTCTAACACAACAAACTTTGTTTCTTTGTAATGCTTTTCTGTTCATGATGTGCAGACTTTTTGGAGGTATCAGTAACACTGACTCTTGTTTTAAATTGGAACCTATTTAAAATAGTTTATAAATTCTTTGAAAAGTCACTTTTAATACCTGTCAGAACAGCACCAGAGCCAGAGAAGATTCTCTGAAAACCTAAAATTTTAAAGTTCAGAGAGATTTTTCTTACGTACAACTCCTACAAACAAGCTCTTTGCATTTGGGAATGCGGATTACTTACTCTCCAGCTGTGTTGTCAGAGTAGTTGTATTTGCACTCAAGGGGTCACCTGGATCTGTGTTTGTCTCCATTTCCACAGGAGAATTACTTCTTAAGGAGTCTTTTGAGCTTTAGGGAGAGTAAAAAAATTTTAGAAACATTTCTGAATAGCAAAATGAAGTGTTCTTAAAACAGTATTGGTTCTCTACAAAAGCTATAAGGCCTAGAACTATGCTGAAAATTAATTACAAGAAGTTTGTTTCTAAGAGTGCTGGAAAGACATGCTAAATAGAAGTTTAGTAATGCAAAATGCATCAGAACTGAGCTGACGGTGTTTGCTGGTCATTTTATTTTTACTTGTTCTTGTTACATTACCACTACCAGTGGACATGTCCCTGGCAAATAATTAAGGCACACATGTATCACCAGCTCCTTGCAGTGTTTCCAAATATTTTTAACTGTTTTGCTAAATGCATTTTTCCAACTTGATAGTTCTCTGTTGAGACTGCCAGCACAGTCATGAACCGCTACAAAAGTGATTTCACTACTTTATTTTATATACAGTGTAGCTACAAGTTTTTCATTCTAAAGAAATTCAGATGACAAGATTTGGCCACTTGAAAAACATCTCACCATTTACAGAATGTCTCTTCTATCCAGTTATGTGGCAACTCCAATTCTTCATTTTCTAGGGCCTTAATTTGATTATCAATTTACCTGCCTCAATCATGAAACAACACTGTTTTATGCTGGAAAAAAATCTTACTTTTATATCTGAGCTGTTTTAAAGCTCAGAGAGAAAGTCAAAAGCCAAATGTATAAAAGCAAAGTCTTCCAATATGAGAAGGAATTAGTTCTTGACTGCCAATATTTGGCAACTCAAAATTTACATCTATTTGATTAAGTATAAGCACAAGACTTCAGCAGAGTGTAGAGTTCAACCCAAAAAAAAGAACAGCATTATCTTGGGTGTTCTCAAAATCATGCAGAACTACTTAATCTAGTTAACACAGCTGCATAACAAAATGAAGTTAAAAAACCCCAGAACACTAGGACCCACCCATCCTGGAAAGGGAGATCATACAGACACATGCTGTTAGAACACATGGCACTCTTCAGACACTTTATATACACCAGCACAACAGGCTTGTGTAGAGATGGACGCCCCAAGAAAACCAAACTCACCCTGAATAACCGAACATTCTTACCTCAGAGAGGATGTGAAGTCAGAAAAGGAAGCCCAGCCAGTTTCTTTAGCTGGCACAGGTGCTTCAGTACTCCACACAGCAGAGCCAACAGAATCCAGACTGGCACCATGTGCAGTCTCCATGGGTACATCAAAGTTTGCTGACCAGTTAGGTGCTGAAAAACCATCATGACATTCATTAGAAACAAATTTGTATAAAGAACATGAGTGCACATATGCCTAACACACTGATTCTCTCTATGTACATTCCACAAAGAGAAGCAAGATTCGTAACTAGACTTGAAAGCACATGCAGAAAAATCCTGTACATCCTGTTTAAAAAATGAATGTATTCCCTAAAAAGAAAATTCTGCTAGTAAGGCAGAATTTCAAGATCAGTAATTCAGAGTACTCCGCTAAAAAAAAAAAAAGTTTATCTGAAGAACAAAACTAATAAAGCATATGAAATCACAAGTACAATCCCGCTTTATCCTTTACATTAACCTCGATATTTGTTACCATTTTTCAAACTAATTTCTATAATAATGAAAATCGTAGGAGCTTTCATCCCTTTTTCAATTTCTTCAAATAATTTCTCATGCACTAACACTACTGCTAAGTTTCTGAAAAGTTTAAGGCTTTTTACAACTTAAAATATTTATTGATATTTTAAATTTGGGAGCAACTGTGAATAGCATCTAATTTAGGATAGGTCAATTCAAAATACTTCACCTACCCAAGGGAAACATGTTTTTCATTAACACTTACATACAAAAAAACAGGCTGAAAAGGAAGCTCTGACTAGCAATTAGAAATTCCAACCCAGGCAGATATGGGAGGAGACCCACATGGATCAAAACTTGTTTGACACACAGATGCCAACGACACCAATCTGACAAAAGAAAAGAAAACCCTTAACTTTTCCTTCTAATTTAACTCCTTACAATCTAGATAAACACAGGGCTTTTACCTACAGACATTGCCAGTTTAACAAAAGCCAGTTTAGTACGACTTGAATGTGAAAACTTTTCAACCTATTACATCAGTTAAGATTCCATGTAAGAGTCTTCTGATGTGTTATCTTTCATCCACATTTGAAAGCAAAACAATGCAAGCTCACTTAGCTTCTGCAGGAAGTCTACTAAAAGAGCATTGTAGACAAAAAGCTGGTCTGAAAGGCTTCCAGTAAAAACACCATCTTTTGGGTCTGGATAGTAACATATTAGGTCTTTGTAGGCACTCAACATTTATAAATGAGTATTTAATCCTCCCCTTTCTGGCTACTCCTCCTTTTTTAACTCTTGAAGAGTAGAAACATGAATTTTAGAGAGAGAAGTAAGTAATTTAAGACACGTAAGCAATTCAAACTTCCCAATATGTGCATGCTCTCTGGCAAGTGGGAAAGACTACTTTAAGACAGCTGGAGTAAAAGCAGTCAATGAGGAAACTCCTACAAAATCAGGCTGCTGGATCTAACAATTTCCTGTAACCCAAAGCAGCAGGGAAAAAAGCTACGTACGTTCACTTAAGTCTACTTCCATTTTGTCCTCTGTATTGGTGTGGGATTCAAACAAGTCTTGTTTAGTTCCATCCTCTTCTTCTGAATCTGTACTTTCTTCACTGTCTGTACTGCCAGAACTTCAAATACAAAGAGAGAGTTTACATTATGCTTTTATGAAACACACGATGAAATACTGCAGAGTTTCAGGCTAGAGAGAATTACAATTATTTCTGACATATTACTTGAGGCATAATCTTTAGCTCTAAGTACTCCCCTCATTTCCCTCTCAAAGAAACAAGGTTTAAGATTTTTCACGTGATCACATGAAGAGGCTTTCAGCAGATATTGAGGGAGGCAGCAGAGCCTTGAGTTTTGGGGACTCCTCAATGCATTGTCATTTGTTCACAGCCATATTGGTACTGTAGCGAGGACAACAAGGGCTAACAGAGGTATGGAGCTGGGCTGCCTTGTCCAAAGCAAGGACAGCTGTGCCAATTTAAAAGCAGAAGGAAAGAATACACAGCAGGGAAAAAAACCAAAATCAACAAGCTACAAAAGCCAAAGTGCATCTTCTGGAAACTACGGCTGGTAAACAAAGCACTAGAGCCACACCTCCACTCATTTCTCCACAGAATGGAAATACCTAGTTATGCTGGACAGTCTGTACTAACAGACAGAACCAGAGGACTGGTGCATAACTGCAGGCTCACTACACTGCTACTTGGATGAGAAACACCCTTCTCACCTGGAACGCCTCTGGGACTCTGGTGCAAATGCAATATGTTTTTCTTCCCAAATGTCTTCTTCATCAGAGCCACCATCATCAAACTGCTGTATCCGCTCCTTACAGCATGCCTCAAACAAGGCTATATTGCCCTAAACACATCAAAAGTATAAAATCCATATTACACCGGTAAACATCTTGAAAATACATGAATATTCTGAAGAGAATCTAAAGCATTTCTCCAAAACCAGCAGGAAGCCGGAATGTCTTAAAGCTTGTCAAGAAAACATGCAGCGCTGTTTGTTTTACTTGGCTACTAACAAGCTGAGTGGGCCAAAGAACACTTAGGAGCTTCCATCGCATTTAAAAATGGGATGTGGGAGTGACCCCAAAGAGCTTTCCAGATAACCAGAGCACAAAATACTCCAGCTTTACTTTCTGTAGTGGGGGTCAATCAATAATATTGAGGTTCAGAGACTCTGTCCTTACTTTCCTGTCAATACAATTGCACTGAAGATTTAAATAGCTTCTAAACATAAAACACAAATGTGCAACATGCACAAATCAGATCTAAGCCTAATTTTAAACACAGTCATACAAATTAGAAGCAATTCTGCTTAATACTGATCAAAAAGAAAAATAATAGTGTCTTCCAAATAGCAAATCTCATATGGGAATAAGGTAGGGTAACTATTTTCCAGTGATTTCTACATAAAAGGAGTAAATATAACCACTTCCAAAGCTTTGAGGTCATGCCAAAGTTTAAAACAATGGTCATTCTTCTGATAATATTGGAACATATACTTACACTTTCATTTGTATTGAGGGTAAAGTTGATGTCCGAAACCCGATCAAAAGAAACACTACAAGAAAAAAAGAAATGTACTCAATAAAACAGGGTTTTCTAGTGTGACACGAAGGCATTTAATTTCTCTTTGGTTTCTTATTTTCCAATAATCTAAAAATAGAAGATAAAAGACAAAGTAGTCTCCAACTTAAAACAGCCAAGATTACACACCAAGGAGGCCTGGAATTCCCGTGATTTTCTTAACTGTTAAATATTTTAAACAAAAACACAGAACATTGCCATCTACAGTCAGGTGCAAAGATGCAACAAGCCTAAACAAGGATAACTGAAATTATATACCCAAACTCAAAACTGCATTGCTATGCACTGAAAAACCTTAGGCCTAAAGAATGCCTAACCTGACTATGCTCCACCATGATAGACCTCAAAATCCAGCAAATATCTGCATTTGCAGTTCTTATGTATTTTAACTGATTTCACCGTTCTATCACAGGACCTTCGCAAAAGGAAGGGATAAAATGAAAAATATCAAATTCTGTTTCCTACCAAAAAAACCCCACAAATATATATTTTTAACTAATCACTGAAATATTTTCCCAAACATAATGCTACATATTAGGCTTGACTCATCTTTACATATCAGAAGAGTTCATATATTCTCTGTCTAGCCATGAGTGCATTCAGCAGAACACACACTACTCCTCCTCTAATATTCACTGCATTATGAAGCAGGGAAAAAGGTGAGTAGTCGAAAGCAACCTAAGCTGCAATTGTGACAGTATTACTACGCAAGACACCATCAGAATTACTGTACTATTGACACTACTGAACTACTGTACTGCTGTGCTATCCAGGCAACTCAGAGTGTAATAGATTCTTGGACAGAAGGCATAACTTCAAAGTAACTTCACCTACATCTTAATTCAACTCATGAGTACATCATCTCAGTGTACCTGTCACAACTCGAGACCTCTTTACGTAAGTAGTCATCTTCTTTCTAACCAAGAGAACAGATATCCAAAGGCATGAACTTAAAGGAATTCCAATTCCTATCCCTCCCAAAATGCACTTGCTTCTAACAAAGTTAATGAGTATCCTGCGTTACCTCCTCTACCATTGTATCTTAATCTCTAATCTCAGCAAGTTCTGTGGTGTAAAAAGGCAGCAATCCTTCTTGGATGGAAGATACAAGCTTCAGTCAGACACCACTTACTATATATGTCTTACAGAAGAGCACTGAGACTATTATAAAAATAACCTTCTAAATACCACCTTGACAGAATGCTTTTTATTCCTACCTGCATGTTCTGGCATCCCAAGCCATGGAATCTTACAAAAAACCATGATCAACTCTACCATCAGCAAGAACCCCTATTCTCCCCTCTTCCCTTTACTGTATCCATTTACTTATGAAGAAAGATACCTGCTTTTGCGAGGGGTGTTTTCTGTTGTGTGCTGGGTTTTGTTTAGTTTGGGGTTTTTTAACCTGAGCGAGACTGTTCTCATTTCCTCATCTTTCACCTAAGACTATTCACAGAAATCAGACTTAACTGCCTCCACCTTATAAACAAAGGTAGATTTACTATGCCCTTCCTTACTCTCCCCTAGAGAAAAGCACACTCAGAGACACATTGTTCCTGTCATCTTTTCCAGGAAGACCTAGAAGTACAGCTAATCATCTGGACATCAGCAGGGGAAAAAGTCCATCTTGAGACAAAGTGAAAGTGACCCAAACAATGGCAGGTCAACAGAGAGCCATAGCTCTCTGTTAAAAAGACTCTGTTAAAAAGTAGAGTTATAATTCAGTTTTTTGTTCACAAGCACAGTGTTCTGAACATTGGCACAACCAGGAGATTAGAAAAAGAAGAGAAGCTGCTGCTTTCCTCTATGCAGGGAGGCTTCTATCAATGCACACAGATGGCACAAAAAGACAGGACTGACTGGCAACTGTTTCACATCAGTAAATGTTTGTACTTACCATCAGCAAAACCACAGCCAAAACCACAGCAAGACAGAAAACTCACAAGACTATAGCCAAAATCAGTGTAATAATATACTCACTTGCCAATGTCATCTTGATCAGCAAACTTCTCATCGTTGAAGCCAAACTGGTCAATAAAATTGGACGTCATTTGTTGCATCTGATAATCAGAAAAGGCCTGGCAACCCCAGGACCAACGACAGTGATATAATGATTCTACTAATACTCTAAAATCTATTTGCCCATTTTGCTTCAAAGAAATAAAAGTCTTATCTAAACTAAACATTAAAGGACAGGAAAAGGATTTGTCTTAACCTCTGAATTTTGAAAGATAGCATCAACTACAACCCTACTTACATTTACTGACTTGAAAGCCAATCCAACAGCCTTCAGTAAAAATTTAAATCTGTAGTTTAACCACACTAACCAGTACCTTTCCAAATGTACCCCAAAGAAAAAGAGAAACAACACTATATAAAAGTAAAAGCTGTATTTGCTCAAAATAAAATGAAATTATAAATAATAAGAACCAGAAAAGTAAACTGTATGTAGGTACTAAAGCCCAGATGCATATTTATTATGTGGGTACCATTGGCAAAATCAGTCTCAGGCACACACACCAGCAGCATCTATTAAATATTAGAAGAATGAAACCACTGAATGTTTTACATCTCAGTGCAGTGTCACTGACACAACTGTGCTGGTTTTTTAAATGAAGATGACAGTGTCAACTGTCAGCAGATCAGTATATACACTAAGGTACATGTGGGCATCATCTATCCATAACAATAGCTTTTGCCTCTTATTTCCCGGGAATATCCTCAAATTATAAATTAATACACATCCTCTAGGGACTTTTAATAACATTATTTCCATGTGTAAAGTCAGCCAAGGCTAAGACACTCTAGGAAATAAAGCTGTCATGTCAACTTTTGGTTTCTTGCCCAGGTAGCTGAAGGGACACAGTATGGTGGTAAAGTTGAACAATGTGAATATGGAAAGAAAACAAAAGAACGATTAAAAAACCCCAAGTTTAGATTAAGGCATTATGAAAACTGAAGGAAAAAGAAAATATATATATAAAAGGAGGAGGTATACAGCAAGACAAACTTGAAAGAAGCAGCACTGGACCATCTGCATTTCTCCAGATTAACTACCTGGAACTGCTGGGATTGCCTAGGCACAGCAGGTCACTAAGGGGATGCATGAAAAGCACAGAGATATTAGAAGATCTTACTTTCTCACTAAAGCTGCTACAGATAGCACCCAACTTATCAAGTTTTTGTACAGGTGCACCTTACAGGTATAAAAGCACTTAATCAGACAAAAATGCATTAGATTCTAAGATTGAGCCACCACCCACAATTCAAACTTAGACAAGCAATTAGTTATTATAAAAACTATAGAAAATGTGTAAAATACCAAAGCCAATATTAGACTAGGTAGTTACTACACAGCTGTTAAGTGTGATCTGAAAGATTTTGGTTAGTAACCCAGACAAATAATGCCATCTAAAACATCCGATTCCATCAAAGTGATCTATTGGCAATCTTGCGCCACAAGGCTCCCACTCGTTCACTACCAGCAAAAGAATTCAAAGAGATGCATATGAGTCTGGTAAGACTCAGTTGTGTGCATGCACACAACTGAGTCTGGTAAGACTCAGTTGTGTGCATGCACACATGCCTAGGTTTCAAATTAAACTAGATTTATATTTGCTTGTGAGAGAAAATAAAAGTTCCACTGCTTTTCAAAAAATGTCTTCATTTACTTTTACAGAAAGAGCAACTTAAGCTGTTAAAAGAATTCAACTCACCTGCTGCAAAGAAGAATCCTGTGAGAAGCCAGTTTCTTTAAAGTCTATTTCATCATCACTGGAAGAATGAATGTGGCAGGTAGTAACCTATAGAAAGAAATTGGGTCGTTGGCATAGTATATAATGTATTTGCTTATTTCAAATAAAAGAAATTGTGTTAGTGCTCTGTCTTTCTATTCTACTGAAAACTGCGGAGTTTGGAGACAAGTTTTCAATTTAGTTATCCTGTTACTACATCAAGTACCTCCAAGTACATGATTAATTATCTGAAGAGTCAATTAGTGCCTTTTTTTATAAGCCTAAAATTCTTCCTCTTGATATGATCCTTCTCTTGGTCTTGACCAAGAAGTAGTTTCTACCCAGAGGAAAAATAACATTCATATGCAGGCTGCACGCACTTCTTTGCATTCACAGGCTCAAGAAAAAATGCCTTATATGCATCTTTTGGTCCTGTTCACAAGTTGTGGAGTTTCAGATGAACTTCCTATTGCTTTTATTGACACCTGTTAACACCATGCTCCAGTTAATATTTATGTTGAAATTGCAAATTAAACTATTATAGTCTAAATAACATAGGACTAGCACAAGTTAATGAAGCCACATGCAAAGCACTGCATAAAATTCTTTAATTGGTCTGTTGACATTGGAAACTGCCTCCGCTTATAGTCTCCAAGTGATTACTCTTAGACTGTATTTTTAACGTGAGTATACAAACCTCTACTACTAAGTGTTTTCCCAAAAGTGTAATTGCTACAGCTGCATGCAGAAGAAATGTGGCAGGTGCACAACAGGAAGCAAAGTTACTTAAGCAAGGTCAGTAACGTAGGTCAGTAATGCAGGTAGCAGTCTTCTGTTAAACTTGTACTGGGTCATTTACATCCTGCAGATAAAGCAATCAACACCAGCTTCTGCACTTTTAGTTTGTACTCTCAAGCAGACAGGAGTTTTCAAGGACACTACCTTGAGAGAGGTACCTTCTTTACCACTTCTTTACCTTGAAGAGGTAAAGAAATCCTCCTCCTTGCAGACTGCCTGGGATTAGCTACACTAGGTAATGAGCCAGTTAGCTATTACAAGCTGATCGTCTGCATTATGCCTGCATAAATATTAATGATATGGCTTTAGCTGAAAAGTAAACAAAGGAATTATCAGTTCCACAGCTCAGCAACTAGAGGGACTCCTTACAAGTACACTGGATCTTGTAAGACTGACAAAAAGAAACTGTCCAATTAAAGCAGCAGCAGTTTTCATACCTTACCCATCACTACTTACCAGATCCACTGTATTCCTCTTGTTGGTTTCTCCTAAAGAACTTGTGCAGAATGTTTCCCATCGCTCTCTAACCTCCTCTGGAAGCTCTAGCACAGGAAACAAAAAAACCCAAAGCAATTAGAAACTACCAACAATGAAGCAGCACTTAATTTTCAAATACTTTTTTCTGCTCTACCAAAAATACTGCTAAGAATATATACATCCTCTTGAACCCATAAATGTAACTCCGCCTAGCAAACAAGTACAAATTAAGCAGATCAGCACCCTTTTGCATCCAATTCAGGGAGCTTTAACACTGTTTGAAATGAAAATACTTAAGCATTTGTTTAAGAATGATCGCTTTAAATTGAATGCTTCAGAAGTAATCCAGTCATTCTCTTCTTTAATTCAACGGCTGCCTTCTAATTTAAATTTGCTTAACTTTCTCAGCAGTTGATAATGAAAGCCCTGAAGATAAAGACCATAAATGATTACCTTTGATGAGCTGCTGGACTAGTGTGCTGTTTGGCCCCTTATCTGTACTGTGTACAATGCAGTTTGCTATCCTTGTCAGGTGACCCATGTAGCCGTGCCTTCTTCCCCCTTCAGCCCTGCAAGAGACCAAGAGCAGCTCTGATGCTATTGTAAAAACACTGCCAGAGACAAGATGCTACACAAGACAATGAACTGGGGCTCTTAAATTAGAGCTGCATCCTAAAACCACAGGTTCACAAAAATACTTAAGAATTTAAGGCATCAACCAGTTTGACTTCACTGAGCCAGTTTAGGTGACTTAACAAGCACATAAAGTAGCAAGAAGGACATACAAGCGTTTGTACTGCTTGTGTGGAAAGCAAAATGCACAGCATTAGCAAAATAATGACAGAATTAGCAACTGATTCAGAGCTTTTAGGAAACTTCTGTTGCTGCGAGTATTTTGCAAAACCCCAAAACACCAAATATTCCCTCACTTTTCAGCTATGATCAAAAGGGAAAAGCATTCTTAAGTATACTTTAGTATTTCAGGGCTTCTTAGCATTATATGTAGCATACCCATTTAAGTTAGGGTCATTGCTTTTCTACAGTTTAGGAAAAATATTTACGTGCTTACCAAAGCTAAAATTACAAAGCCATTTAAGTATTTCACACAGAACTGCTCTGCAGAAACAGGAATTACCAGATGTTAAAATAGTGCTCTGAACACCTACTGCCAGCTGGAACCATTCTAAATCTGACCAAAGAGCCATCATGAGAGGTCCAGCTTGAACTGAGTCTTCAGTATTTGGCTGCAAGCCAAAAAAACTTTTGCTGCATCAGTTTAAGGTTTTGTGTTTTGAACAAAAACCAAGAAAGACCCCCTCACCCAGCTAGACAAACCTCCCACGACTGAAATCTTTGTAAAGTGACAGCAGCTCATGAAGTACCTTATGTTATGCAGACACAGATCACATGATTTTATTTTCCATCATCATCTAACACACGAGGTAACTGAAATTATGTCTGTGCAAGATACCATGAATAAACTATCACACTGTTTACAGCTTACTTAGGTAACAAGCACCTTCAAAACAAGCAGCATGTGATAACAGCAAAGGTTATAGTTTCTAATACAGGACATGACAGAGTCTGCTCTGTTTGACAAACAAGACTGACTTGTCATTGCCTAGCCAGAAAGTCTGGAATATAACTGTATATTTTGTTAGCAAATGCTCATTAATCCCAGAGAACCAAACAACTTTTACTATGCCAGATTTTTACTAGCAGAAAGCAATCACCCTTAAGCTTCTAGAGCTGCCTGAAATAACATTAAGTGATAGAACACAAAAGGACTAAAAAAACACCGATTTCCTGAAACAGCTAAGTTAAAAGTACCCTTAAAGATTTATCTTTTACAGTTGGAACCACACCTGTACAAAACTGGATAAAGGAGTGAATTCATTACAAGTCTGTTTCCAGATAAAAGCATTACCCAAGGTCTGAAACACTGTTTTTTTCATTAGTACTCCCAATTGTGAGACTAAATATTTAATTAAATCATGCATATGGTAAGTACTGGATATCACACAGTCTTATCCAAGTAAAATGTAAGTTTTAGGTTGGAATTACAGAGAAAACTTTTCATATTTCTCTCCTATGAGAGCCTAACTGCCAGTAAAGCTGGCAGCTCTCTATAACCTCAGGAGAATTGATATAAAATGGAAGACATACAGGAGAGTATGTTTTCTACAGTTAAATTTAGCACATTCCTTTTTTTATTACCGCCCCTTTCCACCATCCTTATTTCCAGGTCAATTACATTAGCCATATATTTACTATCTGATTCACTTAAGATAGGAAGAAGAATGTTTTGGGGACTGGAACTGTCTCAACCTTCCATCAAACCAGCAGCACTTCCCCAGCTGGTTAATTCAATATTTTGACAGGTCAGAACTAACATTTACTATTCACTATCTCCAGAGTTAAAATTATTTGGCATTCATAAGAATGTTTTACCACCTCATGTGATGACTGAGGATTTTTTCTCCTGCTACAAGAACACTTTCAGACAATGTTAGCCACTTGAAACTTACATCCTTTCAAACACACAATTTCAGAAGGCATTCTATTGCTGAGGAATTGGCTTTTACTATTTAGGAGTCTGATGCCCCCTAGTATGTGGTATACTTTGATGTGTTCACAAGAAATTCTCAACTGCTTCCTGAGGAAAACTATCTCCTGTCCCCTCAAAACCTACGCACTAAGGTTCTGTATTTGAACATGGCTAAACCTTAAAGATCACAGTAATCTTACACATGTATCTTGCCATGGCAAGATATACATGTATCTTCTACATGACAAGAATGTTAACTCTTGTGCTCTCAAATGGTCACAGGAAAAAGAATGCTACCAAAAAGTACAAGAGAAAGCTTTAACCCAAATATTAACATACAAGTGATTTTACAACTGGCTAGATCACTTCTGAATAGGTTATATATTCATTTCACAACTCAAGTCTTATTTAGACAATTGCAGGGAATGAGGGAACTAATTACTCACTGTTTCTTCTCATTCATCTCCCACGCTTCAAGTATTCTTTCTATTAATCGGCACTTAAGGAAGAGCTGTCAAAAAAGCAGTATATATTTGTGCTTAGTAGCAGTAAAATGGAACACTATTTATGCATTTTACAGTTGATACGAAAGTCTGCAAGACTATTATTTTCACATTCAAGGGTTTTATTTCATTAAAGGGTTGAAAGCTCAGCAGTCAGATCACAACCTGAAACCTAAAAGCTAAACCTTTATTAATTCTACTCCTCCTTCCAAGTGCTAAGTTGTTGTAGCATAAAGCTACTGAAATAGCAATTTTAAGCCTTAAAAATAGAAGGAACTTCAGGGAAAATAAATACTTGCAGCTCTCCACCATGCTCACTTTGGAGCAAAACAAAACTTACTCTATGGCAGTTTCAGGGTAAATACCCTGAACTAACATTTTCAGTAAAACTAGAAAGACATTCTTTTCCACTCTATACATTAAGTAGAATTGGGGTGCATTTTATATAAAATTAACTGCATGGAAACAGGAAAATTCAAGAGACTCACAAAACACAACTTACATGTTTCAGTAAGAGATTGTCCCCACTGGACTCCTGATCTGTAATTGTGCCATTTTCTGTGTTTTCAAGAGGACTTGCAAGAATCAATGCAATACAGATTTCTACTTGAGTATGCAAAAAGTTATTCCACGTATACTTAAAAAACATGTCCTGAAAAACAAATTCACCGAGGTTTACACAAACCAAGATCTTTTCATTAAACATAACCAACAGTCTCACCCACCTAATCATTTGAATGACTACACTGGAAGAAATCTTTTAAGTTTTACACTAAGCATTACTGTACAAGAGAAAATTTGTGACTCACAAAACCAGTAACTTTTGTGCTTGCCATTATCTGAACACAAGGAATACTATACTGGATCAGAACAAGAATGCAACTAAGTGGATTTACTGCAGGGGTCACCAGTAATGGACTTTCAGACTATGAAGACAGGGAGAAATAATGCTCCCCTTTTATGTGCCCCTCACTTCAGTGAGATTCCTTGTAAAATTTTATCTACCTGTTTCAAACCCATCATCCACTACCTCAGATAATCTAGAAGTTTAAGATTATTAACAAAGCACAAGACAAATACTGAGGTTGAGATACAATAAACAGCATCCATTTAGTCAAGTTCCTGCTTCTCTCCATTTTTTTCTCTTAAAAATAGGTTAAGATTTTTGTGGAGCCTAGTTATTTTAGGCTACTCATTACAAAGTTGAAATGACTGCTGTCACTAGTAAAATGCAGTGAGCTCTAGAAATACACACAGTGATTAGAACAGTATTGAACAATGTTAGTCTCATTCAAAGTACAGCTAAAAGTCTTCAATCTATCTTCAATCCTCCTAAACTAATGATATTCTCCCATAACTTTTCCTAGAGTCAAATCTGCCCAGTAAAACGTGCTGTTTCAGCAAGCAGCTTGAAGCACTGAGGTTTCTATAGCTACAGTTACTTTTTTCCTATGTAAAACCTGCAGCAGAAAAGCATGTTCAAACCTCACTAAACTTAGTTCACAAAATAATCTACTCAGTAGAACGTGCAAGTATTCATAATGTGTATGTTTCCTTAGACAATGGATCTAGGAAAAACTTCAACTACAGTGAAGTCAGCTATTTGTATTAAAGTTAGTACCTGTCTACAAACCCCACTGTGAAGAAAATTTGAGATGAAAACATTTCAATCACACTGTTTTAATTAGTCACAGGAAAAAGGGGATTTGGACTAAAATCAGGGACGAGAAGGTATTTACACTTCAAGCTTGCAACTGCCAACTTATAAGTTTACATATTGTTATTCAGTAACTAACCTAAGTGATACACAATTTGCTAGTTTTTTTTAATCAACCAACATTTGGATTTCTTGAGTGAACCTAAACACAAAGAATACATCTGCTAGAGTGGGAAGTACTTAAAGTACATGTTCACATTAGCAAAGAGCAATGAGTTAGGTAACTGAGTTTGTTGTACACCACCTTGCTTTGAGGTTTGAAGGAGTACAAGCTACCAAGAATAACTATTCCTTTACAGGACACTGCTGAGATACCATTTTGTAGGCCATATATTAAGTGAGAAAAAAGGGCTTTGAGGGAACAACTCATGGAAAAATTGAAAATAGCAATGAAGCCTTGACATGGCTGAAAACTCAAGAACATCCAATTGAAAATAAGCTTACTAAGGAAACCACTTCATGTATTTATGAAGGTATAGCAAGTAAAAATCATTCAAGTGGTGAGAGGAAAATGCTGAGCTCAGATTAACAGTAAAATCCAATATTAAGAGTTCTTAAACCAACAGACATCACAATACAAAGATGCTGAAAAGTCAGGATGGAAAGTAAGTTAGACTGGAAAGTTACCTGCAGAATCAGAAAAGCAGACAAGATCTTAACAGCAATCCATTAAAATAAAGAAGACAGCATAAAGTTCTTACCAGTATTACTCCTATGCTGTTAAGTTCTATAAGCTCCTGATTCACACTGCTTGTATTTGTCTGTAAAAGGCTAGATATTAATCTAATCACATTTAAACGTGTGTTTCCTACAGGTGGATCCAGTACACCCCAGGTTGTCTTCATGACACTTTTCTGAAAAAGAAAAAAGTTTAATACATAAACCCCTTAAAATATATTTTGAGAAAATCAGCTTATCATTACCGCATACAATGACTGAGTAGTGCTTAAAAATAGATATATTTAGTCCTTGAGAAACTGCCTTACCTTCATCCTGCAAAAAACCCCTATTTTTAATTCCAAATATTGTACCATATTTTAATTCCACAGACTGGAAGCACTAAAACCAGTCACATGAAAGCAACAGCTTGGTTAAAAAATAATGGCTAGCTACAGACAGGATCTCAAAGTATATGAAGTCTACTCAATCTTGACAGGAATTAGGAGATAGTTTCTCAGAAATAATTGTCACTCATTAATCCAGCTGTATTCCACATTACTACAAGATACACAGAACAGGTAGGTGGACAGTCTAATTATAATGCTTCAGCAAACCTAACTTCATATATTTAAAAACAATTTCATGTTCATTTCTCTGTTAAAATCTGCAGCACCCAGTTTAGAGTGAGGTGCTCCAGCTGAAATTCTGCCAGTGAAAATGTGACTAGAAAATACAAATGGATCACAGCTAAACCCCTTATTTACACATTTTTTTATCTTTGGCAAGAGCATGACATAGGTAAGTTACTTAAATCAGTTAAAAAGCCCAGGGAATTTAACATGCCTAGAGTCCAGAGATGTGTCACAGAGCTAATCCACTTAGGTCCTAGGAAAGTCAAGTGAATCACACGAGACAAATGTGGGCCATTCCCATGTTCCAAGCAACTGCAGGATCTACAGTCCGTGTTTCCTATCCAGACTGCATTTCCAAGCAGAAAATAGGACCTCCCTTGAGAATACACAGCAAATCTCTTTTTACTGCTTTCAGAAAGAAGCTATTGTTCCAAGGTTACTTTGCTAATTAAACAAAGTTTGCGCTGGAAAAGCACAAAACATTGCTGTTCATTATTACTGTTTGCCTGGGCCAAAGCTCACAACAGGCTACAAAGTAGCCTGGGTGTTTGCCTGAAAGTTGTCAGACTGGGTTTTGTTTGTTATAATCTGCCTAAAACAGACACAAGGTGAATTTTGCTTCAATTAATTTGTTAACACAAGATTTCACTCACTTTTGGAGGCTCAAGCAGGAGCTCATGGAAGGACGAAAGTCGTGCTTTTATGGCTTCTAAAACACTTTTGTTGACAGAATATGTGGAATTGCTCATGCCTGGAGGACAGATCTCTATATGGCCTTCAAATCTAAAATACACATAAGCAAAATTAATAATTAGTACCAAAACTAGTTGTAAAACATCTCTGATGTATGTAACAGTTCTGAAAAAGGGTGTGAAAACAATGAAGAGGCAAAAAATGCAAAAACACAGGGTTATATACACATAAAAATTAAGTGTGACATAATGGTCAAACAAGAGATTGTCCCAAACACTAGCCCCACTATTTCTAGGTTTATTGTGCTTGAAATCTCCAAAAGTTTTGAGATTAAAAATTACATTTTAATTTGCTTTATTGAAGCAGATAAAGAGCTTCATTTATCTATCCAAAACGACATAAGTTGAATATACCAGAGAGGTCTGTTCAGCAGTTTCTCCACATGAAGTTGCAATAACATTACAAATAACTTTTAAAAAGGTCAATATTCAGTCACTGCACAATACATATTTACTCTATTCCCTGTATCCAGAAACAAACTGATGAAATATAGTTAGTCTGATCTGTCTATTGGTACTCACACTAGCTTCTAGAAAAAGCTGCAGAAAGACCAGTCATTTGGTGAAAGTGTAGTAATGCCAATCACAATCACTTGATTTGTATTTTTACTCCTTCAGCTACAATAGGTCACAGAAATGGTTTGGTCACAAGCACAAGGAAGGCATTTGCTACTGCAGGCATAAACCCAGAGAAATAATAACACTTACGTCTGTCGTCGTGTCTCAAGTAAGGTCAATAGGATTTGGATTGCACTGACTATTGCAGATTCGTTTTTTTCTTTATGAAAAATATTAGACAGAAGCTGCTCTATGATTTCTTGTCTGAAAAGAAAAGCATTGACAACAGATGAAACCACTTCAGGATACAGTTGTTAGCAGAAGTAACTACCATTTGCCCACATAAAAAAAAAGAAGGGAATACAGGAGAATCTTTTCTGGCAGAAACATACACTTCAATTAACTTAAAACAAGTAACAGAACAAAGCTGAAGTCTCCTGTATTTAGTCTGCACAGTATCAAGCTGACCTCCACATATAAGATACCACTCAATTGGGCAGTACAGGAAATAATTTAATGAGACAAATCCTTCCCCACATTCCCTACTAGAAAATCCTCCAGGTGTGCTCTGCTTACTTGCCAAGTTATTTTTCATTACACAAACAAAAGATGGGCAGTCAAGAAAATTCACTTGAAAAGAGCTTGCCATTTCTGAAGGTTTTCAAGGTCAAAAGTTAAAAACTAGCTTCTTATTAAGTGAGAATAAAATCAAAAACTCAAACCAACTTACTTCTCTAAACTTGCAAGCAGTGGATCTGGTTCTGAACTGTTCTGTACTTGTAGCATCTGGTCTCTGCTTAGGCGAATAATTTCACAGAGTGACTGTGATGCATTTGAATGCCTCTGAAACAGAAAAACAGCACTTTTCACTACAAGAAAAACAACATGCTGGACTCTAATTCTTCAGTTAGAAAAGGTGAAAACTTCAACACGGACAAGAGCTCTCCTACCCAAAAAACATTCAGGTAGTAGCTTTATGCCATAACTAACCCTTAACAAAAAAAAAGCAAAAGACCGCAACACAACCTTGAAGCATGAGGCAAGAATCTATTTCCAATATTAAGGTGACAAAACATGAGAGCTGAATCTTCCAACAACTCCAAGAATGCCTTATCTTCAATATGGATCTCAAAAAGGGGGCAGGGAGGTGAATTAAACCACACAACTATCCTCAAATAACCCCACTTAATACCAAAATCAGCTTACTGAAAAAAGCAAGCAGAAAACAGTAGAACTACAAGTTCTAACACCATGTTGTACAGCTGAACAGATAGATCCAGGAGAGTGCCAGCGATGCCTTAAGTTTCAGCTTTTATATTTTTCGGATCCTGTACTGCATTAGTGTGTCACTCTGAACTTCATATAGAATGTTAGTAAGCTCTCTTCACAGTCTGATCAGACAAAACAATCCTTCCAGGCCTGAGAACCAAAGTCACCATTACAGCTTCAGGCCCAGAAAGTATAAACAAAAGTGAACTGGGGGAGAGGCAAACCAGGGCGATGTGACTTCATTACCTGAAGCCATAATTGGACAATTAACCTCAGATATGCAAACAGACCAAGCTTGTATCTGTCTGAGAAAAACACGTGACCACCTTCCACCCTGGGTGTAGCCTCTGCAAGGCTCCTGCACTGGCCAAGGTTCAAGGCCTTTAATAAACACCCACTTTAACTCTGTCTAGCCTCTGTTCGAGGTAGCTAGTCCAAGGCATCATCACACCTATACTTACATCTTCATCTTGCGATGGGTGTACGATTTCCACAAGTCGCTGGATAATTCTTTCCTCATTCAGCCACTGTAAAAATGTTTGTACATCTTAATAAGAATTTTTCCCAAGTAAATGAATTAAATGAACTCACAAAACTGAAAGCAGCCTTTAGACAATTGCCACAAGTCATAACGTCAATACTTCTAAATAAGGATTAACAGTACTTCAGAAAAAAAAAAAAAAAGAAAAAGTAAAATCAGCATTTCTGAGCCACAGTAAAAAAGAAAATCTTAGTTTAATTTCAACAAACTTTGATGCCAAAAGGGTGTTTGGTAAGGTCCAAAACAATTTTAAAATTGCATCTGTCAGGTATAGGTTAGATATTAAAGACCACAAAAGAGACCAGCCACTCAGATTCTAAGCTGTCCCCAGCAGCACTGGGGTTTCAATGGGAAAGTACTGACAACTCAGAAAAAAAACAAAACCAAAACCAACCAACCAAACCCACAAAAAATCACAAACAAAACCCCACACACCTCTTTTCAGTATATTCAAGAAATAAACTTAGTAAAGCCAGCAGAAGTTAAGCCAGCTTAGAGTTCACACACATCAGACAAAAGTTTTGTGACATTTTACTTACATTTAGCACTTCTTGCCGGGGCTGTGGAGGTTCTATGCAAGTCAGTAGCCTGAGCAACAAGTCCATGATAGCAGAGGTCCCTATGTGCTTAATAATGAGGTCTACAAAATCATGCTTCCTCTTTAAAAAATCCACAATCTGGAAATGAAAAAGAAGTATTTGCTTTATATATTTTACATGACAAATTACACCAATCACTTTTAATTTCACTCTCCTACCAAATTGACAAAATAAATGAGAAATTCTTTAAAACTTCTGCCACTTAAAGCCTGCAGTACAAGACAAGATGAAATAAAAACAAGGCAGAGAAGAGCAAAAGTGGCACAGGGCAGATCCATACTACATGCAGTGTCCCGGGTCTCCTCTCAAACACAACTTGCTGGCCATAACCTACTTATTATCCAAGGCAGAGTCAGGTTTTCTTTTTGATATGAATCAGTCTCATCTCTACTTAGTGGGCAAAGCTCAACACAGCCAATCTCTTAATACAAACAGTATCTCGGGTTTGAGAGTAAAGTCATTGCTGGTGTTTGCAGTATTGGACCACATGCACTGAGTACAAGAGCATTTCTGAGCAAGGACTCCAAATGTTTCTCTCCTTTCTAAGTAATTCTTCACACCAAGTCAGAATCACTATCACTGATTCAAGTAATTCACATTTGCCTTTAACAGCAATAAATGCAAATGTGATCATATAAAACACTGAGCTAAACTAAGCCAAAAGATAGGCACTCACACACTGATGGCATAAATAGTTCAGGCAAATCTGAATCAAATACATCCTACTCATCCAAGTGTATTTTTTAATTGTGTGCATAATGAAAAGGTGTACTCAGCTAGGATGGTACCTGAATGCCCTCTTTTGACTCTGCTGCTATCCCCCAGTTGTGTAGTCTTAAAGCAGAATTGCTGAGTACTACAGCTTTATCTGAGCACTTGTTAAACTGATAAGTTTGCAAATAGTTACCTGTTCTGGTTTTCTGCTGATAAGAATACTCAACACCTTGCTGAAGAAACTGGCCAGTAGAGGGTTTAGAGGAGATTCATTTAAGAGGAAGCTGTACAGTTTCAGGAGTAAGGATTCTTCTTCTCCCAACCTGTCATTGATCTGTGAGACATCTGATGTAAGCAGCTCACATGATATGTTTGGGTATCTGGGGGAAAGAAAAAATTATCCATCACTCATACTTCAGAGTTCTCATGCTCCCAGCTCTGAATTCAGAACCTGGTAATGCATCTGACTAAATTTTCAAGCAGGGTTGGTCTACACTAATGTAGCAAACTAACACAAAGTAATAAAACCACACATTCAGCCTCTAAGCTGCGTCCTCATTTAAGAAGGGCACTACTTCAATCTTCAGCAACAATAGAACATCAATAGGGAAGCTGAGAAAGGAAAGAGCAAGCTTTCATGTCAAGACCATGGATTGTTAAATCCATCTCTTCAAGTAGTGACTTCTTATTTGCTTCAATTTCCAACTCTACCAGAAACATTTACAGGAGGCTTGGTCTACCAGAAATGGAGAAGTTCTGCAACTAAGAGTGTAGCTTACTTCACATTATTTTAATACACCATTTTAAGAAAAAAAGCAGCTTTCTGTATGGACAAAACTAAAATAGGCCAAAAGCAACAGAAGTGCTTTTCTATAAACTGCTAGATGTATTTTGAGTTGGAACCTTCTCAGCAAGCCAATAGTCATGGCCATAGTCCAGAAAGGAAAACCCTTTCATTTAGACCCAGCATTTCGACCCTAAGGACATTCTTCCAAGGACTACCACAAATATCCTAAAAGGCATCTTCAAAACATCTTACAAGTCAACAAAACAAAGTTAACCATTCAGTTATACTACCCAAAAAGGGTTTCTCATTCAACCATTTTCTTAATCACAACTACAGGATTCTTAATGTGAGTTCTGGCTGGACCTTTTTTGCCAACTTCTTTGAACATGAAATGGATTTGGAAGCATTTGTGGATAAGCTTCCATTTGAAAACTAGGCATATATTAGAATGATTTACTTAAAAGTTCCATGAAGCCTCTTGAAAACATATTTAATCTAAAACACACCAATATTGTACTATACGTCAGCACACAGAGATTCACGCTATCAAATTAACTAGATTTATTTAGTCCTCTTTCCACCTTCTAAATCTACCCCAACCCCAAAAGTTTTCCTACTTATATCGAATTTTTTCATCCATGTCTTGAGATGGCTCTTCAATAATAAATGAAACTAAGTCTTCCAAACATTCTGACTTCAGCAGAAACTCTATAAGTTTGCGATTCTGAGCCTTGCACTCCTGTAGAACATCCTCTTCATCCATCAATTCCTTCAGGGTTACATCTTCTCTCTCTAGAAGTGTATCTATGTGCGATGATGAATGGAGATCAAATTTCCAAAACATGCTGGTCTGTGTAAGAAGAAATGCAGTATATTAGCAGTAGCCATTATTCCAACATCCAAAGGTAAGAGTTAGGCACGGTTTTACTTACATGAAAGGAACGTGCTGATTTGCATTAAAGAAGGAGGTACGAAATTTGCTTTTCCCATTCCTTGTTTTTAATCTATGCACTGAGTCAGAGATTTAAAACAATTTGCTCAGCAATTAATCAAGCTGGGCAAAGATGAAATGGACAGAGAATAACTGCACTAAAATACCACCCCCCCACCATTGAAGAAAACATCTATAAAGGCAGAGGAAATTAAAGAATTCTAGCCTGCAGGAAGCACGCTTCAGAGTGCAGGAGCTAATTTCAACACTAAGCTAATTGTTTCTACCTCCACAAACTTGACAGAGGAGGAATAGCAAAGGCCAAGATGTGTTACACAAACATGACAAGGGCAGTGGCCCTAACCACTGAAACACTCTAAGAGGCTGTAACAGGTCTGTAAGAATGAACAAATTCACCTTTTCCTATCAAATGTTTTGGCATCTCTATAATAATTCTGTTTCTCCAAGACACCTTCTGAACAGTTGCTACTGAGACAACTGTGCTATCAGAGAAGAGTATTTCAGTCTACAATATATCCAATAAATTCTCGCTTTCACCTCTTGTTAAGCTCCATACAAACACTTCATTCCCCTCCAGCCCTGAAAACAGGGCTTTTACATGACATTTGACCACTGACAGAGAATTAACTAGGCTTACACGAATGCAGATTTTAAGTGGACTGAAAAGAGATTAGAGATACTAAAACACAGTAGAAAAACTTTTCTTTCCTTACAATTGAAAGCAGCAGTTTTGAGTAGCACTCAAAGAAAGAAAGAAACACTCCTTTTGCTCCTTTAGTAAATATTTTCCAAACATGAAATATTAATTCAATGTATTAGTTACTGTTGTGCATTAGCAATATCAGCTGTGAGGACACGTAGTTAAGGCAGGGAATTTCAGTGAATAGTATAATTTTAGCAAAGACACTTCTGTAAACTGTAGGCTATATACAGGAGCAAGCTTAAAGGCAATAATCCAACTATGCTGTTGTCATACACTTAAAACATCCCATAAAATTAGAACAGAAATATCTAATTCTTCTGCAACTAAGAAGCAGCATTTAGGCACTTATTTCCAAGTTTAAATTGATTCAGCATGCACAATACAGCTACTTAGAACAGCTTTGTGTCAAATTTAGTACTTGAGCAGCTTGGAAACAGAAATAACCTCAAGGATCTAGCAAAACCTTTGTGTGCACAATCTCTTGACTAGCAAGACTTTCAGTATTCAGCCTAAATATTTTAAAGCTTGGTATATTCACTATGGAGACATTTTAATTGCTTTGAAGGTTTTAATTGTTGCTTTAACCACTAGATACTGATCACCTTACTCTGCTTAACCTTTTTTTCCCCAAGTTATAACATTCATAATTGGCCCCAAATTACACAGCTTTCTGTTTATAAAGACATGGGGTTCAAACAGAATCAATCAGGCAATGTACAGATTTATTCAACTGCCATACTAGTACTAATCTAACATCCCATGCAAGTATTAAATTATTAGGAAGCAGAAAAAAATTATTTTGTACTAGAAGCATTAGTAAACTTTCAAGCAGGGTTTAACACACCTGCTCTTACAAATTAGCTTAAATCAACTTACAGAGTTATGAAAAACACTAGCTTGTGGGTAATGCAAGCTACATACGCACTTACTGTAAGGAAGTGTAACCAGTGCATGATTAAAGCCAGAGGACATTTTTTGATTGGGATTTTTAAACCTCTAGAAAGCAGATCAAATCCCTCCCCTTGGCCCAATCAGTGAAAGCACCATGCTCATAACTAACTCCTGTCAATGCTAATTCCAGATGTAAATACCTCTGTAGTGATTAACGCTCATTTCAGCAGCTTCAATGTATTTCTCAGTCAGTTATTTCAAGAGAAATTCAGCAATGGAAAAGAGCAATAACAAAAAAAAGAGGCGTACTACTGCAAACATGTTTACTGCGTTATTTCACAAACTGTCTCCCAGGCAAGCTCTTTTAGGGGCTGCTCCCTCAACATGTCAGGTGCCGGCCACAGATTATTCCATCACTTCTCAACAGGAGCCCAGGTCCTTTGAAATAAGGAAAAATAAACAACATAAACTGTGCCAAAAGGAAAGTCCAGGAACCCTGAAGAGAAGAGAATTTTCTTAGGCATTATTACTGACAGTAATCTGAAATCAGCCTAGCATAGTTTTGACTGGAAGTTTTAAAATCAAAACATGTTACTGCTATTTTTCTCAGAGCCTACTGTTCTACCCTCCCTCCCAAAATCTGCTAATTCTGAATCATTGCCATGCTTTTTCAAATTTCAGTCCCATTAACAGAATCAGCATTAGGCCTTCTGCCTAAACTCACAAATGTGCTCCTTCCAAAACTTCACTACCTGCAAATTTACAAAAAGCTCACTGGGTCAAAAGTATTACTTCCAATGTTACTTGATTTTCAGTCAGAGCAGAAAAAGACATTTGGACTCAATGCAAGATACAAAAGACTTCCAAATACAAGACAAGCTCAAGATTAAAAATGACAAGAAGCAAAATAATCCAAGATGATGTTAAAAACTCTGATAAGGAAAGACAAAATGTGTTAAAAATGGTAAAGATGTTGCATGTATTTGACTGTCTTTTGTAACGTTAGTTTTCTCTAATCTCTGGAAGTTCCCAGTAAACAAGACTGACATCCATTTAATTACACAGTACTTACGAAACTTTACATCAACTTGCTGATGCACAACTTAGGCTAATTCTAACATCTAATGTCCAGAAAAATAATGCCTTGTTTTTTCTTAATTAATATTATTAACAGATTCTTCCCTGAATGAATGCTGAATAGCATTCCATGTAATAAACACTTGACTTCAATCTGAAAAGAAAAAAGCAGTTCAACAAAGCAAGGCAAGCCTGCTTTCAACTGCTGGCATACAGATAACTGAAACTCTCACTTTTATTATGTGCTAAATGGAAGAAATAAAGCTTAGAAACAATTGTGTCAGACCAAGACGGAAAATTAAACCTTCTGTACCTTACAGGGAAAGAAAACCACACAAGCATTTTTAACAGTATCTAATAGTGGTTCTTCCTGAGGGTCAAGTGCTTAAGTGCCATTTCCATCACAAAGTCTCTCTGTAGCTTCCAGTGATGGCAGCTGTCACACACCTTTCCTGAATAGACACATTCCTGTTTTCAAGCTACCAGACTAAGATGAGAATTCTAGTCAGAAAAGCATATGGTTTAATTTTGGACAATGTTTCCTATACCGAACCTTTTACAGAACAGACTACCAAATCTTTAAGGCATGCAGAAGTCTTCTCAGTAAATAACAAAACTAAAGTAAGCTGCTCCTTTGAGTTGAACTTTTAAGCATCATTCTTTGGTTAAACAAACATGAGAAGATGTTTTACACGGAGTTCCTTCCAACCCAGTACCTGAAATTTCCATATAAAAGTTGAGTATTGGCAGCTCCAAGCAGACATGGGCATCTAGACCAGTGTAGAAGGAAAACCAGAAGGATTTCAGTAACCAGCTGAAGGCTCTTTACCTGACCTTTACACAGATGTCAAAGGCACATACACAGAGCTTCAGGTAGGAACTTCACAAATTTTACTGCAATGCCCAGTTTCATTTTTCAAACAAAAGAAACTTTAAGAGTATCAGTGTCAAGCTCAAGATTCTGTAGTAAGTGAAATTCTGAGAAATGCTACATAGGGAGTTGTAACAACCACTGCACTATAAAAAAATCAAACTCAATCTCTTACTTTTCTTTGTGGACTACTGTATTTTCTTACTACAGGGTTCGACTACACAGATGGAAAAGAAAATCAGTTACTTCTGCACAACAAACATTTCCACAACTGAAACACATCTTAAGTGATGCAGCCTACTTCAGCCAAACAGGATTTATAATTTCTGTGCAGCAACTAGCAAAAGCCAACCTAGTTGTTGGATGCAAGGAGAGCAATCACCAAAGGAGGCCTTGATTTTAAGATGGTCTTGCACTTTTTAATGATAAAACCATTTCCAATGCAAGAATTCCTTGCCTCCTAAAAACCAAGTAGGTAGGTAAGTTTAAGGAAGGACAAAATCATGATGAAGGTAATTTATTAAGCTTTTATCATGAAAAATTTCGGTAGATTATCTTCTAAGACTTTTAAACACATTAAGAGATTTATTTCACATGCCAAGCCCACCCTTCCACCACCTTCACATAACCTCACCCAGTTACTATCTAGGTATGTTTAGTTAGATTCCAGTTTGGGGCAGAGGGTCCCCTTTCTCCAATCAATGGACAGTAATAACGCACTGACCTAGCATTTATGAAGTGCTTATTTTGACACTGAAAGTGGACTATCTGCTCAAAACAAGCATAAATGTACATCTGAAAAAAATTCAGAGCTAAAGAGAAATACCAGTGAAGGAAAATGACAGAAGATACTCTCATTGCTACTTGTTAAACTTGTAACATCACCCATTATTACCCATAAACTTGCTGTCTACAACTGCCTGTCCTAACCTACTGGGAATACATTTCAATCAGAGCAGTGAGGTTCACTGAGTACTATTAGGTAGAAAGATGTAAGTTGGTGTTCAAAATCCCTGGATTTAATTACGGTACTTTACAATTACACCCAGCATTCACAAAAAAATAAAGGCAGCAATTAAGGGGAACTTTCACGGTACAGTTGCTATATTTCTTAAACAAAATCTAAGATCAATTTCACATAGAATACCAGTCTCAAGTGAACAAAAAATAACAAGTAGCTGTTTCTTCAGTGTCAGAACAGCCTATTCACATCACAAACCTGAGACGAAGTGGAAAAGAAATACTTCATAGTTTATAACAAGCTAGTGACATTTCAAAGAAACTCTGTGGGGAAAGGAGCTAATAAATGGTTTGAAATTAACAGGAATTAAACAGAACAGAAAACAGAAGCACCTATACCTCAACAATTTAATACATACTTCTAATGCCATGTACATTCCTCCCTAGTCCAGAAGGATAACAAACTAAAAGTGATACTAAAAAGGAAACAAAACAAACCAACAATTCTTTCATGGAAGGCTGGGAGATCTTGTGCAGGCTGGCTGCACTTCCTTCCTCACAGCAGGATTTCTGGATGCTTCACCCTCTTCTGAGCCACAGCTGGGCACAGGGGGCTGCAGAGTGGGAGATTCCCAAGGATCTCTGACCCTCCTGCAAAACTGCTACCACTGTCTCATGCAGGGGACCCCAGACATAGGATGAAGAGCAGGCTGAGGCTTAGGCACATGAGGGGAGGCAGAGGACAGTCCCTGTGCCCAAGGAGTGGCAGGAAGAGGGGAGTGATCCCTGAAAAGGGGCCCTCAGTCTGCCTAAGCCTCCTTCTCCCACAGGAAGGCATCTCTCAGGCCACAGCCTCCCCAGCTCCCTGGATGGCCATGCTTGGCCATATACACTGCTGCCACTGTGGCCTCCTGATGTCATGATAGGATTTCCTTCCAGACACCACACTCATTCATAGTACATATGCTCCTCTGCTAACTACTAATATACTTTCAGAGGGTCACTTACATCCTCTTGAGAGAAATGCAGGAGATGCCATGTGGCAGTCTTTTCTTGACCGGGAGAAAAACACGCCAGAAAACTGTATGAATTCAGACAGTGATCTCCTAACACACTCTTTAACAAGGTGCCACCTCCTACTGAGGCAAGTTATTAAGCAGGGACTTTAACTCCCCTCTCAGACATGAGAAGAAGGAGCCTGCTATTGTTACAGAACAGTTAAGAATCAAAGTGAAATCACTTTTATCCTTATTTATCAACCTAGTCTCCCTTATTTATGAATCCCAGCTACACTCCTATCTAGATCAGACCTATAAAAACACATTTGTGGATGAGTCAGCAGTGTACCCTTGTGGCCAGGAGAGACAATGCTATCCAAGGGTGCATCAGGAAAAGTGTGGCCAGCAGGTGGAGGGAGCTGATCCTGCCCCGCTATTCAGCCCTAGGGAGGCCACATCTGGAGTGGAGTGCTATAATCGATCTGGTCTCCACGGTTCAAGCAAGAAAAGCAACTACTGGAGAGGGGTCCAAGAGAGGCCATAGAGATGGATCTGGAGTCTGCAGCATCACTTATGAGGAGAGCCTGTGGGAGCTGGGCCTCTTTAGTCCAGAGAAGAGAGGACTGAGAGGGCATCTCATTCTTGCATACAAATATCTAAGCTGGCTGCCAAGACAATGGTGCTGGACTCTTTCCCATGGTGCTCAGCAACAGGTTAAGGAGCCTGTTGCCATAAACTAAATGACAAGAAGTTCCACCTCAACAGGAGGAAGAACTTCTTTACACTGAGGGTGAGAGAGCACTGGAACAGGCTGCCCAGGGAGGTCATGGAGTCTCCCTTTCTGGAGACAATCAAACCCCACCTGAGTATGCTCCTGTGTCACCTGCTCTAGAGGACCCTGCCTTGGCAGGGCAGTGAACTAGATCATCTCCAGAGGTTTCTTCCAACCCTAACTATTCTGTCATCCTGTGATCTTTTACATAATACATTATATATCTATATAACACACATCATGTGCATATACACCCTCCCCATGACTGAATGCCCCAATGATCAATAATTTTGACATGCTGAAGTATGTAAATAAATCCAGTTAAGTTAAAAGTTTACCCCAAGACACCAATCCCCCAAAATCCAAGAGATCATAACTGTTCAAAAGAAGTAGAAACATCAGGTGAAATCTACAGTCTGCAGTGAACTTACAAAAGCAATTTTATACCAAGCAACAACTACATCCTCATCAATTCCTACACTCTCTCAAACCACAGGTTACTAAGTGTTAATAAATAAAGATCTTAATTACTTGCAATAACTACAAATTAAGACACTAATCTCACCTGCCCAAGTAGAGAAGATGACTAGTTTTCTAGTAATTCCACATCAACTGCCAATTACAAATTTTAAATATTTACTGGCCACAGAATTCAGTTAGATTTTCCCTATTCCGAATTCTTCCAATAAGCTTCAAAACAAAAATGAAGATATCTTTGCAATAAGAAATGTACATGATTCTATAAAAATATAAAATACAAGCTGAACAGTGCATAGCTATTCAGAAGACACTTTTGCACTGAAATGTTAAGTTTGGTAATGAAAAAATTGAAAAATTCAATTGCAGAAGACAGTATTACTTCAATATAATAATCTATAAACATCACTCATACCTACTACACGTCAGCTCATGAACACATTTGCTTTGAAACTCTTTCAAAAAGGTTGGGCAGCAGATACACTTCTTGGCACAAAAGCAAAACACTGTCACAAACAGAATATTCACAACAGCGTGTCTCAAACACCCCTGATTATCACAGTAAACCAAAGCAGGGTGGAAGAAGACAGTACATGAGCAGGGTAGGTTAAAAGACCAAGTTAGAATCAGTCAGCCAGAAAGCAGTCAGAAAAAAGCTGCAAGCAAAGGGAAGGCATGGCCACAAAGCCTGAACTGAAGAAAGAACTGCAGCTTAGAAAGTGGTAAGTGTGAACCTACGAAACCAGGTGACTTTAGCGGACATCAGCGACATGAAAAGCTTAAAATTTAAGTGGTTTCTGAATGCTTTAGGATAAGGCTTTATAGATGCAGAAGCTAAATCTACTGCTGTAAGTGAAGTTTAATAGTTTCTTACCTGTTAAACACAAACGTTTTTAAAAAATTAAAAAATCAGAACGTTTTGTATTCTCTCAGGCTTCTTGCCCATTACAGGGTATCCTGGCAACAGCAAAAAAAATCTTTCAATCTACAGTACTAGCAGATTAGCAGGACTGAATTAGCATTGAATTAGATGAAGCAGATTTCTTCCTACAACGACAAAAAAAAAATTGTATCATTTAATACTGTTAATAGGTTCTATTCAATATCTCGACAACTGCATGAACACTGAGGACTGTTTTGCAACAAATACAACATGTGAACAGAGGGAGGAAACAACTTGCTAGGAAGAAAAGTGTCAGTTCAGCAGAGCACACACTGAAAATAAAATTAAAAGCAGCATGTCATCTGAAATACTTATTTACTTTTAAACCAATTTTAACATTTCCCTCTGTTTTTGGGAGTCAAAGGAAGGAACTTGTTTATCTCACTGAAATGAAACTGCCTTTATAATCTGCATTTCACCAAAACCTAACACAAATTCAGACTTTTAAAAAAGAACTATTAGCAATTTCCCATAACGTAGCACCTTCAGATCTGAAAGAGCAGAAACACCCATTACTAGAGATTTCTGCAGTAGTTTTCTTCCTATCTTGACAGCTATTCCCTTATATTAATGTAACTTATCCACAAACCTGCACAGAAATAAAGTGAGAAGCATTAAGAATGCCTGTTATGTTGGCACAAGTCTATAAAGAATTCAGCCAGTTTCCATCTGAAAACAGGCCAACTTCAAAAAAACCAACACAGACCACATCCAGGCTTCCAAAGTAACAAGCTGAATTAAGATAGCATTCAGTCACCATTATGAAAATCCTTACTTTTGATAGTTTAATGTTTCTTTGCTTTACACTGGAAGAATTAAAGAGCTCTATTAGGTATCCTTAACTGGCTTCAGACTGACACTTACCTGTCTGTGCTTTAGTCAACACTGAACAGGCAAGAAAAAGCATCCTACAAAATGATTTTTCTTTTCAATTAGCTGTTTGTAGTAGCTGCAGGAAGAACTTCTACAACAAAAATTCACCCTCACTTTCCAGCACTTTGAGGGACTTTTTGATTTTGTTTTTTAACACACATTTCAAGCAACACAATACTTTGGTTTCTTTTGGGAATATGGGTGATATTGTTTATGGAAAATAAAGTACTAGCAACTAAGAAGGGTAACAAAATTAGTGGCTTATTAACTCAGGTCAGTGACTACCCAGTATTTGGCTGAGAAGCTCTGCTATCAGTTTGTCACAAGTATATCTTCAGCTAAAAAACCCAAACTATTCACCTCAAAAGCATTTTAAGTATTCTGCCAAAGAGAAGAATGATTTTACACCTTCCATGTTAAAGATAAGGAGATGTGTCTTCAAAGCTGGGTTTGACCTTTGCAGGTGATTTAACAGATGGTCTCTGACAACCTAAAGATCAAAGATTTAAAGAATAACTTGGGTTGGAAAGGACCTCAAAGGTAATTTCTTGGGTTATTTTAGTAACCAACATATCCATGAACTGAAGCTCAGTGTAACACACTGACCATAATTCTCCTAAAGGTCTTTTAAATGCATTTTTTCACCAGCAGACCTTCAGGTCTCCATGCCTGACAGACCTGCCAATCCCCTGTGAGTCAAGTGATGAACTAGAGCAGAACAAGTAAACAAATTTTCTGGACTCAGCTCACTTTACTGAAGTTGTCTAGGTTATTGTTTCTGTATTTTAAAAGCAAACCTATGTTCCAAAGCAGACTCCAGAAAGGGAGAGAACATCACTTCTTCAGTTATGTCAACTGGAAACAAAGTAAGAAGCCTGCTTAGCTTAATGCACTTTCAGAAGAGTTTACACATTCTTAACATGCACAGATTTCAATTGCTAGTAGAACTATCCAAATGAAAACCACTATTATTACTCCCCTTACAAGGACTTCTGTTATTTCTCTACTCTGTTTCTTCAAATTCTATTTGAAGACTTCAGTGTCTAAATACCACTGTCTAGCACTAGAACAGCTGGCTTCTGAATGCAACACAGTAGGATTACACAGTAAATTAGAGACATCAGTGTAATCAAAATTAGCAAGATACTTGGAGTGCATGTATTATAGCATACCCTGTGAATGGTGTGCCACCAGAACCCTGCTTTGGTCAATCAGGACTTTTTCAGTCCACCTCAGAATCTGCAAGAGCAGAGAGGTTGGTCTAAAGACTGACTTACACTTAGTGATACATAAGGTTTATTAACTCAGACTGTTCCTCTCTGCAGCACAGATTAGAGGTATTGCATTATGAAAAAAAGGACAAACCCCCACCCCCAAAAACCCATAGGAGTTCTTTCCATAAAATAATGTAAGAAAAGAATCACCTGGCTAGATGAGGTTCAAGTCCATTTAAATCTGACTTTCCTACATCCAGGCACAGCTTACATTCAGCAATAGTTCAGCCAAGTTAATATAGTCCTGTCATGAAGAAGCATCAAATGATGGAAGGTCAAAACTTAGACCTGAAGGTAACATGCAAAGGCAGGATGGAAGTATTGGCATGTGCACAGATGGATTACATTCAAACACAGAATTATGAAGACTCATCACAACCAGGACCACACCCACGTTCATGTTTATCTGATATACCCAGAAAATAAAGCAAGACACAACTACCCAGGCTATGATCTATCTTCACATGAAATGCAATAGTCTGCTTTAAGTATTACCTAACAAACTCTATTCACACATTTTTAGATAAGAGAATCACCCTATGACCAGTTGCCATAAAGAGGACTAAACTAATTTTATTAATGCTGCATGAGCTGGCCCATGTCTGTTTTTGAAACCATTCCCATGCATGTCTACTGGCCCAAACACTGAAACTAAACAAGTGTCTCTATAGAAACCGATGCAACACTTGTGCATCCCAGTAAAAAAGTGCAAGAACTGCAAGCTCTTGAATAGTGCTGCTCTTACAGTAATTCACTGCATGGATTCACTTTTATAACTTCATATATCTGAAATAAACCTGTTACATAAACTTGACAAAACCACTAGCAGAACACCAGCATCTCTTCTGGAATGTAAGGGTCTGGACTACAATTAATAAAGGGAAGCACGGGGCACGGGATGGTTTAGTTCTATCACCTCCCTGGCCCAGAACAAGCCCAATAATTTTTATGCAACACACACAAAAGACAGCTGAAGCACAGAACAGTAGAATCTTTTGCCTTCTTCCATCGGCTTACTAGCCCAGAAAGACCCCCCTGTAAAACTACAGTCTAGCAATACAAAACTGTTTAATGTAACATCATGCAGAGCACTGTGAAATCGTAATTTAAGACTCAGCACTGTTCCCTACCACACCTCTCCAAATGTCAAGTGAGAAAAATCAAAGTCATGTGCACTCCTTAGAACACTCATGTGTTACCACACAATCTGGAACATCTCTTCCCAGAAAACTTTTAAGTAACCCCTTGGACAGATGGTTCTCAAAGAAACTTAACTTGAAAGTGTTGTCTACAACCATCAATGTGGTAGTGGTGAGAGCTGAAGGGCCTGCACCTGAACTGCCTAGAATACTCATTTGTGAACTAAGTTCATAGAAAAGTCTTCATGAAAACCAAGGCAATTTTTAAACACTAAGAAGCATCTCACTTAGGTCACACTTAAACTCTGAATGCTTTGGCTGTCAGTTTCCAACACCTTGCTTACAGGATACATTTGTATGCCGAAATGTCACCATCCACACTCAGAATGAGGACTGAAATTCCTCATGGTCTCTCATAGGAGTGCTTTAGGAAGCTAAATTAGCTTATGCAAAGCAGCTTTGTTCTACCCCTTGCTGTGCAGTCACACTCTGTTGGCTCCCCAACACTGATGAAAATTCTGCCAAGACATTTACAAACTTAAAAACCTACTCCAGAAGTGGCAAATGCAGGAGGAAGAAGGGAAAAGATCATGCCATGCCCATGAGATAAAACAGCTCAAAGGGTCCATCAATCACCGGGGCCAGTGCAGCCAAGGAAGAGGGACAGTGAACCATTAGGGACACTGCAATCAGGATCTGACTGTTCCATCTTTGCCCTAAATTGTACCACTTCAAGCCTGCTCAGGATTACAGAGTAAAAGCTCTCCTGCATCTGATAAATAAGATGGGTGATGTTGGACAATTCAGCACCAGTTCTACTGTAGTCTCAACCAGCTGATAATTTGCAAGTGTAAATGTGTCCTGAATTCCAGGACTACTACTCTGGAAATGCAAAAAACCTCAGTAACACTGACTCACTGCTTCGGCAGTAAACTTCACTTTCTTGTTTGAACATTTTAGAAACAACTACTGCAACTAAAAGACACAACCTTAAGTTGAAAGGCATGAATTTTACCAGAGGTTTCTTTGATAAGCATGTGTTTTATTCTGTTCACTGTATTAGTTCAAAGACAGCATGGGTTTGGATTTTTTCTTCCTCAAGTTCATCCTCCTATTCCCCTTGTGGATTAGGCCTTGAAAGTTGGACATAAATCAAATCTTGAGGCACATGAAAAATACATGGAGGTAACAGAAAGCTACTTCAGCAACTTCTAACCAGGACACCAGGGTTCTTTCTGTATTCTGCATTCGTGGCTATTATTTGCTTTATTTTTTTCATGCAAAATCCCAGTCTTGTTAAAAAGAATACTTAAAGACCACATGCAGTTCAGAAACGAAGTCAGCAGCTTCTGGGAGCACATCAATGTTTTGCCTCCTGAAGCTCCAGTCAGCTACAGCTGCTGCCAGGACTGGAGTGGACTCTTGCATGAAGACAGCAACTTCGAAATTAAATCCAAAGCAATTTGTAACTTCTTGCTTAACTCTTCACTTTCATTAAAGGTTTCTGGGACCTGTTGTTCAGGTAACCTGAATTTGCATTTTAAGTTACATGAACTGTTCTAGTTAAAGGCTCTGGGCAAGAGCACCTTCCTAGTTTTCCTCATACTAAGCTTTACAAAGCCATTAAAACAAGTTTTGACAGCTGCAAGTTCTCAAGGTCTTTTAATTAGGATATCAAGAAATGTTACCATATCCTGAAAAAAATGAGAGAACTATTCAACCCACCCTACATGCATACGGAAGCTCAATATTCCCTTAATGACAGTATCATAAACATGTTTTGCTTTTCAAAATGAAAGCTAGAATCCCTAACACTCTTTAAAGAGTGTTCAAATCCAACATCATGAAAAGAAAAGTTGAAGATATTTCTTCTTTTAATCTTTAATTTAAGCAAGTTAAAACATCTTTTATTTTGATTTCCTCATGGGCAAAGACTACTAAAAGGACTTGATTTACCAGAGCTTAAGCCCCACTTATACTTTTTTTCTACAATACCAGCATTTTCAAGTTTAACAATACAATCCCTAGGACAAAAGTAGAAAAGATCTTCCAACACCAAGCAAGAGAAAATAAAACACAGAAGCAGCACCTAGATACAAGGGGAGTGATGCTACTTTAGCACATTCACTTCTCTAGATTTTGGTATCTGCATTTAACAAAATGCTGCCACCTGAAATCTTCCCCAGCCTAGTGCCAATCTTAAAGCTTTATTTGAGGCTTTAACCAAAGAAGAACACCACTTTCCTCCACAGAACATACCCTATATATTCAGGGAAAACAGTTTCTCCACCTCTGCAGATATCCTGAGGATGAAGGTAACTACTTAGAAAAGTAAATTATTTTAGAACATATGAAATGTCAATTAAGTACTTGATGCCAAACAGTCAGATTATCACTCAAAGACTGAGACAGCTGGATAGTGACTCCATATCCTCCTTCTGTAATACAGAGTGCTACAAAGACAACTGCCCAATGTTACTCAAACAATTGGCATTAAAAAAGCATCACCAGCTTGACTTTCCTGAGACTCATCTTAGAATCCTCAGAAAATAATGCTCTGAATGGGAAGATTTCACCAATTCTCACCTACGTAAGTTTAACGAATTACCATCACTTTTATTTTGGTACGTGCAAAAGTATCTTCCAGAAAAGAAATGAAAAACCCCGCAAAATCATGAAACTTCAGCGCAAGAAGTCTTCACAGTGAAGTTTGAAGTGACTATTAAGCTAATGCTATCTTTCTTTCCCATTCCCCAGTCCCACAGCAATTTATATTTTGGAGACTCCAGTAATGTAAGCTGTGCCACACTGTGCTTTTACAAACCACACGTCACAGAGAGCAACCACACAACATTTTTTTAGGCACAGGTGCCTCTGGTGTCTCAACTGAACAGGAGTAATGCCTTCACCATGGAACTCTTCTATTTCGCTGGACAATAGTAGAGAAATCAAGACTGCCTAACAGAATAAGACACCTTCTTCCAAGTGCAACACTCACCCTAGTTTAATGAAAAAAAAAAAAAAAAGCTGAAGTTCCATTAAAAAAATGCCAAACCTACGATTGCCTCTGTGATCTTCAAAACAATCTTTTAAAAATTCTACTTCAATGCTTCTCTCTGGAGTATCAGAGAAGCAGATTTGTTTGAGCGCCTTTCAGAATTCCACTGCAGTTGCAAGTGGCAACTATGGGGCAAGTCTGTCTCAAAGATTCAGCTGCAGTTCTTAATAATACTGTTTCCAAAGGGTGATTAATCTCAATTTTTACACTTCAGTGATCAACAGCTGTGCAATACCATACGGACACTAGTATGTACTTGCAAAAAGAGTTAAAAAACTCTTTCAAGCAATATGCCATAGTTAAGGGACACTGCCCTTTTGAAAGGACTCTGCCTTCAACTGGCTGTCTTCTCTTTCATTTGCTTTGTGCCCTTTCAGGAGAGGGCCACCACACAAAGTAACTCACCACAGTTCAACCATTTCAGCATCCATTCCTTCCTACAAGTTCTTTCTCTTAACTACCCAACTATCTGCCAACAATTTTCTCCTGCTGCAAGAAGAGCCTCAACCAAGTGTTACTTTACTAACTAGGAATTACTGAACACACGCTGTTAAAACTAATCCCAATGCAAGACTGAGAACAGCACTGATAGGTTATAGTTACACAAAACTACAGTAATACTTCTGTGCCCCACGCCTACTCAAGGGATTTAAAGCATAAAGTTTCCAAGAAGCTAAGCAATTTAAAATGCAAGCTCAGAATTTCAAATGGTATTTATTAAAGCATTACATGATAGAGCCCTAAAGAGAAATACCCTGCTGTGCCGAAGACTTAGAAATCAATTTACTTCAGACCTTAAGTCTTCTATCCTTTTCAGTAACACCTAGGGGTCCACACAAGACTTTTGTCAGGACAGTCATATTACCATTCCAAAAAGTCAAGTTACTGCTATGCCAAGGGGCACAGAAATTAACTTAGCCTGAAATGCCTTGAAGTCTCCAACAAGACTTCTTAGGTGGCTTCACTCAATGTTCACTATCTACAGTATTTTTTTTAAATTACACATTTAGATAACCTATAATCCCTTTTTCTTATGAGGATGAGATCACTACCATATTAAAAATTTTTATTTTCCCTATAAATAATTTCATTCCTGGCTGCATGGGGCTACAATTTCAACCTGGGAGGGAAAAATCCCAACCCCACTGCATTCTAATCTCCAGCCTTACAGCCAGGATTGCAAGCTAAACTTAGAATTCCCAAGTCCAGAAGAGGGGAAGACTCGACCAGTGCATTTCAAAGTAAAAAAAAATCTCGTGCAAGTATTAACATTATTGCTTTCCCTTACGCCCTAAAAGGAATCCAGTATCCCACAGTGAAAAACACCTGCAGGTGTTTCCTATAGTAAATAAATATATAAATAAGTAAAACATAAACCCCATGGGTTTTTCAGACTTTGATTTTTTTTTCCACAGACACCCTCATACATAAAGGATTCAGAATTATTCTTGTCTGCCTTCAATATTCTGTCTCTCCAATTCCAATCTGGGCAACTAAATTCCCTAGTCAATAACCAAGGCATTAGGGATTAATTTCTCCTTATAACTTGCATTTTTGCAAATTCTAAATTTGCATTTTTGAAGCAGAGCACCCAAGCCAAGTGTAGCTGATACTCAGTTCCACTATATTTAAGTTTTTTGGTTTTTGTTCTCAAAACAAGTCAAATTCAAGTACAGCAGGAGGGAACACTGGACAAGGCAGACACAGGAAAAAAAAAAAGCATGTGCTAATCTATGACTGAAGTCATATTAAAACAACTGCACCTGGCACAACTACTGAGTAATTAAAGCAATCAAGCATTAATGGGTTGAGAAGCTGTAAGTTCATTCATCAATCACATATTACTCGTATCAGAAAAATGTATAAACTTTTATATTGTGACTCTAGAAGAGAGCCTTAGCCCTTACAGCACAGGCAAGCAGCCTGAAAAGACACATTTAGTTCTTTATGCTGATCATTAAGAAATGCAGATCTCTCATTAATGTTACCTTTACCATGTCCTTTATCAAACAAATGTCACTAAATAGTGTTCAGTGAATATTTTTTTTTGCTATTTAGATGTGATTAAAGCTGTAAAAAAAAGCCCGCCGTCAGCATCAAGTACACACTGAGAAGGATCCTTTGATGAATGAATGTCTGCTCATCACAGCCATAAGGAAGAACTGATACTTGACAGCCAGATCACTGTGCCTTCTACAGCTGTCCCTCACAGAGGTGAAAAGACACCTACATGACATTACCCCTCAGAGCTGCCATGAGCAGTGACAAACTCCTCCCTTGCAAGAGCCAGAAAGAACAGAGAAAGACAAACACAACACGTGGGAACAAAACCCTTGTGCTGCTGCAACTTCTAGGTGCACTTCCATCTAGACTGCCCAACACTGACATGAAATGGACGTCGAGTTCCTAGAGAAAGGAGATGCTTACATCAGTAGGAATCCCCAACACTCAAAAGTGGGTCTGCTCCTGCCAACACCACAGCTTTGTTTTAGCTGTCTCTAAACTTTCCATCCTTTTCCAATAAGTTTGGTGACAATAGCTGAAGTTGTCAAATGTAACATCCTACTTTTTATTTTCTAGAAGACTTCGCTTTCAGTTACATGGACATCCAGCAAGTCCATCAAGGCAGTAGCAGAAGAAATAACATGAATACAAATTCTGCAGTTCAAACCAGACCTCAAGTTTACAGCTGAAGACTGGGAACTGCTCAAAGTACTAGGTACATGGTAAGCAAGACCAGAATACAGAGTGCATTACTTCCGCAAATCACAGAAAGAATGAGTTTTTTCACCAATACCTCACCTATTATTTTTGCCTTAATGAAACTTAGAGTAATTGAAAAAAAAAAAAACACCAAAAAACCCCCCACATACAAACCCCCTTCCCCTCCCCCACTAATTATAATGGAAACACAAGATTTGGTTTCCACTACACTTACCAAAAAAAAGCAAATAACACTGTATTTTCACCATTTCTCTGAGAATCACTAGTTGTATAAGCTCTGCTACAAAGATGCAGAAATCCACCCAGCAGAGGCAGCGGCTTACCCTCCTTTCACAACGCAAACAGAACTGAAATAATATCACATTGTAGCAATGCAAACCTTGAGAGTATCTGCTACTCCCTTGTTTTCTGCTCTAACAAAGGCTCACACCAGTTACAATACAATGGAAAATGCAATCACACCTGCACCAGCATTGCCTACAGCCACTGCATAAAGCACTACTTGAAGCTTTTAATCTATCAATTAGGCTACTCCCACAAGAGAGAGATGTGCAACACACAATTGAGGATTAGAGTCTTAGGCTTTGCTCTTCTAAAGGAACATCATGTACATTTACAGAGTAGTTTAGGAAATAATGGGACTCACTTCAAAAACCCATGGCCGAAGTTAAATCTGTACAACAAAATCTTATCTCATATACCGGTATCCAGTTAGAAATCCTGCCAATGGTCACTCAAGAAGGGAACTCACCCACTGTGTGTAACAGGGGTGGGAGGCCTGGGATTCACTCCTGTAATTAACAATCAGAATGCTTTTAGTACTGAAATAACTATTCTAGAACATATTTCATTAACTCAGAAACTACTTTTTACTAAAAAACTTGAAGTTTTCATCCTCCATCCCAACTGTGCTTTGTTACCAAACTGGAAATCACGTGGCCATCTCTCAAGCCTCACCCAGGCCGGGCCTGGGCATCCTAAAAAGGTTTTAGAGATTTCTCCATGTTTAAAAGCATCTTTTGGCACAGGTGACAAGAGATGGCCTATGGTATTTTTTCAAGAAGGCCCAGGGGACACAGGTCAGAGACCACTAGGCCATGTACTCCACCTCCTCACAGATGCACAATTTAAAATGCAGAAGTGTTTGGAACCATCCCACTCAAAATGAAATTGGATAAAGTTTTAAGAACATTCCAAGGAAACTAATCAATCCTCAAATCTCACCACTGGGCAGTTTCCGCTTGTGCACACATACATTTTTTTATTCTCCTTCTTTAGTCTCCTTCCCTTCATTAATCAAATCCCCACTATGCATTTCCCAGGCACTCCTCCCTGCTATTCTGCCAACATGCCTAACAACATCCATCTCTCCTCCAGTGGAGTGTTACAGCTTCACTGGTCCATAAGGTTGTATGCTGAGGTGCTTTTGCTATTATTTTCCACAGCTGACATGCAACATATCCCACAGATTTGTCACTGAGCATTTCAAGTTTTAGAGGAAAAGATATATCCATTTAACAGAATTAAGGGATGACTATGTATGAACTAACAGCAAGAAGAAAAAAAGTCAAAGGGTGACAACTTTTTCACCTACTCCAAATCACACATACCATTTCAAATGTGCTTCTTGACGTGTTATGTAAGTTATTAAATAATCACAGGTCATGAAAAGTCTTGTATTTCATACCAACAAATTTTTTTTGCCAATATTATGTGAAGAGCTATTCCATAAACAGGCAAGCTTAAACCACATGTCTTCCCAATCTTCTCAAATCAGTCTATTCCACTTCCTGAGAAGTGTCCCAAACTAGCTATAAAGCTACATATAATATCCAAGAGTAGGAAAATATTTTACTTCAGTTGCTTAGTAGCATATAGTTTCTAAAACAGATGCTGGCACCCTGACACACTACAGAAACAATTAAATACACTTTGCAGAGCTTTCAACATGATGTTCATGTTCTCCATGTGTCTTCTCCTTGATCTTTCACGCTTGCTTCCAAAACCAAAAATATCAGGATCACTAGCTTCTCAAGTACTTTGCTCTCTTCCTCAAACTTACCAAAATAAGAAGACGCAAGCAAGATATTATTTCTCATTTACCTATACTTGTTTTATTATTGTGAAAGCTTTTGCCAGTAACAATGGCTCTACATCTCGCTCTTAGGACAAACCTACCAGACATCTGTTCTTCTAGAACCTGGGTGTGAGATATGAACTTGAGATAACACAGTACTCCTAAACCTGGAAGATGAGACAGCAGAGTACACAGCAAGCTGAAGGATCACAGGTGAAGGTGCTACTACAAATGACTGATCTATAGGGCAGACAATGTGCTGAAGCTATCCTATCTCACCACAAAAAGAGATCACTGTGCTCATACCAGCACCTCTTCTGCCCAAGCACAAAGGCCATGGTTTCCACCATAGTTCCAAAGGCCATAAATTAACCCAGTTACCTAAGAAAAGTGAATACAAAAGACTCCCACCTACAAAGATATTGTGTACTGTGCTGAAACACTGAAGCTAAAAAATGGCTTATTGCAATATAGTTACAAAGAGCCATCTTTAACTGTAAAGTACATACTTCAAGGCTTTTTAAGCACTTGGACAAAACAGGACATTAATGGACAGAAAGGAGAGTGGACCAGACACTTCTTCAACACATTTCTCCCTTCTGTTCCGACCTTCTGACTGGTTGGTTTTGAGCCAGCTCTTCAGCATTTCACAGTACATGCACGCCAAGCGTAAACTGAGTAAATAAGTGAAGATGTTGAGCCATAACAACAGAGTTCACTCTCCAAACATCTGTCACTACTAAAGCTACATACGCCAATTTTTGCTCCAATACCGCTAAATTCAGGTTCCATCTACTAATACACTTGAATTTCACTCTCAGAACATGATCTGATTCTCTGAGTGGTACACAGGCTATAGCATCACCTCCCTGAAGTGCAAGACAGAAGCATTCCAAAGGAAAAAGTCACTTCTGCTCACTTCAGCAACTCAGCAGGAGTAAGCAGCGTGCAGGCAGTATTGTGAAGAGATACATAAACTATCCAGTATCTTTAATTCCATAAGGGAATAACAGGTAGTTGAACTGTATTTTTAAAAAATCCAAAGCTGTGATGCTCACAGCAGTTCACATACAAATCTAACTGGCCTGTAAAGAAGCTGTAATGCAGTACCCTACTTAAAGGCATTCCTGTTAAACAGGTTGCTTTTCCGGAATTTCTAAACTACAGCTTTCACTTAACGTTTTCTGTGGTCACTGCAAACACACCTCATCAACAGTTCTTCTGGCCCAAACAGTATTTCCAAGTAGTTTTAGAAAAAAAATTCCTTTAGTAACTCAAGAGAGTGCAGGATTCAATGCCTATACATTCCGCTTTTCAAACAGAAAGCAAGTAAGAAAAATCCCTTACGTTCAAATAATATCAGAGATGGACAAAATAAGTAACTTAAGTGAACGCAAACATTTACTTAAAAATATAAACTTTCAAGAAAAACATGTAAACTGGATATCACTTTCACATGGCGTCTCATAAACAATTTACATATTGAAAGGTAATGCTGCAGTGTTATTTTCTACTCGTATAATAAAGAAACTCTTGCAAGCTTCAGTTAGCCCATGTCGTGCTACTGAAAACATAAATAACACAGAGCTAAGTAATCAGAGTCTTATTTGAATGTCTGCTGCACTGGAAATAGACCATTCAGTTCTAATAACTGCAGCAATCTTTCTGGAACACTGAAACAGAGAAACTTCCCATCTTTCAGCATCCCAGAAAAAAAAAAAAAAAGAAAAAAAAAACAACAAAAACATACAAGTATTTGTGCAATCCAAAGACACACTGCACAGTTAGAGTACATTTAGACTCATTTTACTGAAGGACATTTTAAACCTAAGTAATACCACCAGCAGTAATTCTTCATTTTTAAGTTGTCAATATCTCAAAGGATCAAGGGATCCAAAAGCTATCCACCTACTCCTAAGTCTCCTCCACTCTTCCACTCAGAACACTTTTTTTTTAAATAGCAACACACCCATTCAAAGTATCCCAGTGTTCTGACTTAAACATTTATGCTGACAGAAATGATCTTTAGCCTCAATTGCACTTATGTCATGCAAGATAGGCTCATATGACACTAAGGAGACTAAAACACTAATTCCCTCTTACACTTCGGAAAGTTCTTAGCAACCAACACAAAACAAAACAAGAAAAACTGGCAGGTTCTAAGCGAGATTTTTGCCAAACGTATTTAACAGCAGTTAAAGCTTACCCAAACACTGCTACGCTCTTAAAACATTATACTTCAAAGCAACTGCCTCGTTAAAAGCCCACAACAACCCGCCCGTCCCAGCAGAGAAGCCCGCGCGGCACCGGGGCCGAAGCGGCGGCGAGCAGGGAGGGCTCATGCTGCGGCCCGGCCCGCCCGGGCCTCCCCGCCGCGCCCCGGCCCCGGCCCCGGCCCCCGCCGCCGCGCCCCGCCCGCCCCGGGCCCCGCGCTGCGGCTGCGGGAGGCCGCGCACCACCGGCCCGGGAGGCCCCGGCAGGGCCCGGCCCGGTGCCGCCCGAGCGGCGCCCGGAGCCCCCGCACGGCCCTGAGCGGGCACCAGGCCCGAGCCGCCGCGGAGGAGCCGCCGCCGGAGCGCTGCTCCCCTGGAAGCGGGGGAACGGAGATCACGGCGCCGTCCCGGCCGTACCTCGGCAGCGCGTCCCCCACCACAGGCCCCGGGTGCCTCCGCTCAGGCGGGAAAACCTCCGCTCGCCACCATCACCGACGCTCCAAGATGGCGGACATGGCAGCTCCGGCGAGCCCTCCTCTGCCTCCGCCCACCTGCCAATCACCTCGCCCCGGCACCGCCCTTCTGCCCGGTTCGCGCCTTCCTATTGGGCGCTGTGCGGAACTCGGCCTCTCACTGGCCGTCTGGCCAATGTCAGTCACCCGGCTACGCGGCCGCGACAGGGTGGGAGGCGAATGGCGGCGGGCTCTCGGCTTCCCGTTGGCCAGTCAGCGCACGGGGCGGGTGCACCTGGATTCCCACCTTCCCGGCCTAGCAACAAGGCACCGTCACGCTGACAGGCGTCTCCCTCGGCCAATAGACAAAGCAGATTCCTTTTAAAAATAAACCCGTTCGGTCCAATCCGAAGCCGAGACGCTCGGAGGCCGCGGCGGGGGGGGCGGGAGCCAGCGGCGGCCTCCGTCCCGCAGCTTCATCCGTCGCGCCTCGCCATTGGCCGGCGCGCAGGGCCACGCCCCCGGGGCGCGCGCGGGCGCCAAACTGCCTGACAACAGGCGGCGGGGGGCCGGGGGGGCCCGGCGGGCCCGGTGGCGCAGATCCCCGCCTGCGTGCGCGAGGTGGCGGGGTCGGTGCCCGCCTTCTCCACCTGCGGGGAGCCTGCCTCCGGGCAGGTGCCCACGAGGCCTCCAACGCCGCCTGAGATCCGGCAGTGTGTGTTTTATAAAACCATAGGATGGTTAAGGTTGGAAGTGACCTACCTTAAAGGTGATCAAGTCCAGGCGTCAGGCGGCAACACCACCTTGCTTACCGCTAAACCATGTCCCCAAGTTCCACCTGCCTTTTGAACACGTCGAGGGATGTTGATTGCACCACCTCCCTGGGAAGCCTGTTCTAATTCGTGACCATATTTTCAGTGAAGACATTTTTGCTAATAACTGATCCAAACCTCCCCTGGTGCAACTTCAGGCCATTTCCTCCTATCCTGCTTGTTGACTGGGAGACGAGGCCAACCCCCAGCTCTGGCTACAGCCTCCTTTCAGGCAGTTGTAGAGAGCAATAAGGTCTCCCCTTGACCCTCCTTTTCCCCCGGCTGAGCACCCCCAGCTCTCTCAGCTGCTCCTCACAGGACTTGTCCTCCAGACCCTTCTCCATTGCCCTTCTCTGAACATGCTCCAGCACCTCAATGTGTCTTTGTTGCAGTGAGGGGCCCAGAACTGGACACAGCACTCAAGGTGTGGCCTCACCAGTGCCCAGTACGGGGGACAAACACTGCCCTGGTCCAGCTGGCCACACTATTCCCAATACTGCCCAAAGCGCTCTGGAATGAACGTGTGTGAGATCCAGGGTGGGTGCTCAGCCTCGACAAACCTCCCTGGCCGCCACCTGAGGAGCTGCTGGTGTGGCTGCAGCACTGCAGCCCTGCTTGGCTGAGCACGGCGGGCAAGGGCCTCTGCTGGAAAGCTCAGGTGACACACACCCGAACAGGCAGCCTCTTGTGCCCCACAGCTGGCACAGGACACCCACGGTGCGTGTTGAGTCTTAAGGGCATGAACAAATTCTGGCCAGCCAGGATGCTTTTGGCCTTCCCTCATAAAGCCTCCCGAACCACCTTTGCCCGGAAAGGGGGTGACCCCCCCGACTCCAGCCCCTTAGGCATTCAGGGCAGCCTTCCTGGTTTCAGAATGTCACTGTCAGGATGACATCCATGTCCCTGCTGGAGACCACCCAGCTGTCATCAGCAGCACATCGCCTGTTGGGCAGCAGGTTACCATCAGGTACCTGCCTGGCCTGGTGTCCACAGGTTTTGTCCAGTTTTGGTGGGCTTTTGCCTGGCTTCATTGGGATTTTGTCGGGTTTCAATGTGGTTTTGACTGGTTCCTTTTCAAGAGGGCATGGGCTAGTTAAGGCAAGTACTCATGAATTTATTTATTTACACTGGGGAAAGAAACAACAGAGCTGAAATGATAGTTTAGCATTAGGGTAGTTCTTGCAGGCCCCTGGTGTAGAGGATGTGAAAACTGAAGGGCAGCACTGTGTTTATTTCATGTACTGAAGGGAGGGAAAAACAATAAATTTCTTCATTATGAATCAGCAGTCTAGGATAAAGCAACTTCACTGCAAATAATGTATCTTCACATCTTTCACATGCTCATCTGACGAAGTTAAGCTCAGTACAGCTGTGATTACATCTTACTGAAAAACAATCAGCAGGTCTGCTCCCATTAAGACAAAGCTAGTGATATTGCGAAGAGATAAATATTGAGGGTGCTGCTGCAGAAAGCAGCACCTTTTTCAGGAGAGAAACAATCATCCAAGCTAGAAATGGGCTCAAACCTTGGTCTACAAGAATAAGGTGCTAATGGGAGCCTGTCTCTACATAAAACATCTTGGGGTTTGGACAAAGGGACAGTGTAATAGCAGTTTAAATGCTTTACAGCGTTTGCCTATCTTAATTTGTGTGTCCTTTTCAGATCAGAGGGACTCCACATCTTCTTCTTCACAATGGTATTCTGTTCAAGAATTTCAAAATACGCTCTAGGCTTCTTGGAGTTTCTCTAAATACAGAAAAATAGGTTAAGACGCTTGCTTCTAAGGAAGAAGTAGCTACCAGATTTACAATAGCTGCAAACAGGCTAACGTGGCCTGGCCTTTGTGCTTTGTCCAGAAACTCTTGCCAGCTGCTCAGGTGCTTGGTTTCGTAATGCTGATTGCATAAAAAGCTGGCCACAGTGTCAGCTTTCTTTGTGTTCCTGCGTCTTTCCTACCAGTTGACCAAGCTTTGGCTCCTGTCCTCTCTGCAGGCATTACTGGTTCTCCTGAAGATTAGGTTGCAGCGTGCATATCCTACTAACTGTGGCTGTGCTTGCTCCCCTTCAGTATATAATGGCACATCCCTGTTTTACAAAACCCCTGTGAACATAAGCCCTCCCCAAGCCGTGATCCTGGTGGGTTGCTTCTGTTAATAGGATATTGTTGGCTGCCAGCACAGACACATGATCATCTCTTTCTGCCTGAATAAGTTAGTGGAGCTGCAGCAATTATAGATACATGTGATCTTAATGTGTCACAAATACATGGTAAAAACTCAGCAGTATGAAATGTATTTGCTGTTATCTACTGAAATGAGTTACAGTTAGGTCTCTGAGTATAGAGTCTGGTTTTTGCTTTCTTTTTCATGCAAGCAGATTTATTTAGTAAAATGTACCAAAAAAAAAGGATTATCCTCCAATCGATCAACATGAAATGGGACATTGTTTCTTCAGTCCAGAAAGCTCCCTAGACTGTATTTGTTCCACATTTATTTTAGCTGTCTCCTTTTTGTTTTCTTTCCTTTCACTGTGTCTGGTTTTTTGGTTTTTTTGTGGGGTGGTTTTGTTTGTCATTCCACTTGCATGTTCCAGCAGAGAGTACCTGCACTACCTACAACAAATGGAGATTTCACAATTTAAAGTGTGTAGAGGCAGTTCTGGTTGTGTTGTCAATTACAGTGTGTAGGAAAGACCCTGGAAACTGTGAGTAGAGACTTAACAGGAAAGAATGGGTCTAAACAATGGATGGATGAGTGTACCACGTTAAATGGCATCCCCAGGACAAGCAGGTAGGTTGTTAAAAGGATAATGAGGTTATAAAATATATAATATAGCAAGAACCAGAAGTGGTATCTGGAGAGGAGATTAATAGTTTGAGTGCAGAACAGCTACAACAGTGACATACTTAGGTACCTAGTATCATTTCTGTAAATATTAATTATGTCCTCATAGACAACTAAGTGTCAAACTGTGCTGCTGTGGACACATCCTATATCGAATGTGCCCTGGCAGCAAGGGATGCATCTCAACTCAGAAGAGGAAGGATAATATTTCCACTGGCACATATCTGATTTTTAAGGGTCTTATCACCACCATCACAATTCCAGAAAAGTTTGGGACTTCACAGGCCCTGTTTTTGTCGTAGAGCTTTCCTATCAATATATTTCTAAATCTCGATTTCTTGATTTTGTGCTTTTTTTTTTTTTTTTTTTTTTTTTTTTTTTTTTTTTTTTTTTTTTGAAACTACAACTGTCCGGGTGAAACTGCCATTACTATATAAGTTGCTAATGCCAGGGCACTGCTACATCAAGGTAGAAACACTTCATGTCTACAAAGAGTATGAACAGCTGGGGGAAATGTGGAGGTTAGGTGGCTTGCCCAGCATCACACAGTAAGCTGAACCAGAGGCAAAAGCAAAAGAGTGAAATCCCTGTCCTTTATCCCTGGGAGTTACGTGCAAATCTGAAGATCACCACACCATTCCTGTGCCTGTGATTACAGGCAAATCAGAGCCAAAAACTTAGCCTGCTTCCGGTTGACTGTTGTATTTTATTGCTGGCAGAGGAACTCTTAACTTTTTGGCAATGGACTGGAAGCTTGATGGTGTTTTACTAAATCACTGAGCTAGGGTTTCAAGTGTCAGTATCTTAACTTGGTGATGTCTGCAGCCTGTGGCACTTTTAAGAGACAGCACTTCTGATTAATTCCTCTACTCACTCGAGGAAGCCACTTCCTCAGCATAAAGTGATAGGCAAATTTAAAAATTACAAATAATCAGCCTGCTCAGTCACTGTCACCCCATCAAAGGATGCTGAGCATGTTTCCTCAGTGCGCACCTTTAACCCCTCAGCCATAGCTGTGCTCTCTCCAGGAGCTGGTGGGTTCCCTGCAGGTGCCAGGAGAAGCATTTCTTAGGGCTTGCTGTGACTCAGCAGCTCTGCCACACCTTGGAGAACAAACTTGTCTCCCCAAGAGTGGCACAGCCTGCCAAGCCAGCTTGTCCCGTGGCTCTGCAATTGCTGGATGTGACAGCAGAGGAGGGCAGGCAGGACTGTAGCCTTTCAGCAGCATTTCACCATTAGCTGCTGCTGCTCTTACACAGCCGTAATGTCAGACCATGAGCATGTGAGGGGTGTTTCTGCTTCAGCTCTGCCAAGTCAGCCACAGTCCAACATGTTGTCCTCCCTTTATCTCCCCGGGGCAGCTGAGGGACCCTGTGAGGGTTCATTTGTTTCCAGCTTACCCAGGTTGCAGGCTTGGGTTTCCCAAAGGGACAGGGAAGCACCAGTGCCTGCAAGGCAACGGGAACACCTGCACACAGGTCTGGAGCTGAACCCCCGCAGTGGTGATATCTGGCTGTTCAATCAACTCAGGCATAAAATGAAGTCCTAGCTTAACCTCTTTTAATCTGGTTGAGGTTCACTTTTCTGAGCACTGACAAGTTACCTGTAGGAAACAGAATAGAAAAAGCAGGACAATTGGGTGCCTTGCACCAGAGTCCCCATCTCTGTTAACACTGAATGAATACTTGTAGAGTAAGGTCAGCCAAGACAGAAACACCTCTGGTTTAAACATAGCCCTTACAAAATCCATTCTTTGTCTTATGGTTCAGGAGAGAATAAAGTCTATTAAAGAATTTTAATGATTTAATGTTTAGCCCAACATCTTATTAAAATTGCGAAAACTAAGTAGCTTTAAGAAGAGGGAAGGAGCTTTTCTGAACAATAACTTCATGGTTATGCTCCTGAGGGTGAACATGGATGTTTGACTCCACCAGACCCACAAGTTAATCCATTTAGTTGAAACAAAATGTTCAAGTTCAGTTTTCTAATCTCATTTCAAGCATTGATCCTATTAGCATTTCTGAGGCAAAGCTGCTGGGGAGTAGGGTAGAACCTCCATACCATGCTTGTGGCTCTGCTGAAAGGAACATAGGCTTGGAGGGAAGTTTTGGCACACACTTGAGTGCTTTCACCAACCCCCTTCCATCTCCATGGGAGGGCACATATCAGCGTTGGTCATCTTTTTCTCCCACCTGCACAGAACTAGCAGTCACTGGCATATCATCTGGGAGCAAAAAGCAGACAGAACCTGTTAGCTTTGCTGACCTGCCAGCAAAGTGCACAGTGTGGGCCCAGCACACAGATGTGGGAGCCTGCTGGGTGGCTGCACAGGAAAGCTGTCCTGACTAACCAACAAAGGATCCTCTCTTTTTCTGAGAGGGTGTTGAAGGCTGGCAAAGTGTGCTAGCTGTATGGGCAAAGCAACAATTTCTTCCCATCCATTTTCTAAGAGAGCAGAGGAAACAGTGATTGATGAGGGCATGGTCAAAAGGCAATTTGACATAACTTGTTGAAAACTCCATATACCTTATTCCATGGGAAAATGGGTGAAGAAATGGAAGCCTAATGATCCTAAACATTAGGTCCTGGTGCTGCCACTGTCCCCATACCACCCATATATGCAGGGTGGTTTCCCTTGAGACTTTGGGTTATTTTGTCCAGATAAAAGGGTTGGAGGCTTACGGTTTATCTCCCATCTAAACATAACAGGAAGGAATCATGGGCAACAGGGGAAGACCTGGTTACATCAGTTATTAACATCAGAAGCAAATTATGCTCTAGTAATAAATCAGGGTGTGTACTGTAAGCAGAAGAAATAATGTATAAATTCCAACAAGTATCTGAGGCTGAAACCCAAGTCTAGGGATAAAGGTGAGCAGAACTTAATATCCATTAAACAACATAGATGTGCAGCACCAGTGCAGGTACAGAGAAGTTGTCCTGAATGACTGATGTACAGCACTACTCACCCTTCTCTGGTCCTAATGACCTCTCAGGAGCCTGGCAGCACATTCCCACCCCGGGAGAGCTTGTAGTCTGGTGACTATAGGTACATTTGGGAGGTGCAGGTTGAAATTTCCCTGGCAAAAGAAGGGAATGGGAGCTAAACCACAGTCTCATTAAGACTTGGATAAAAGGAGCACCCATGTCCATTTCTTTTCCTTCTGGCTGTGCTTCAAAAGAAAACATACCCAAGGACTCAAAGAGTCGAGTATCCTGGCAGTAGGTCTAGGATTTGGGATGCTGACCAAACTGAACTCCTGGAGACTCAGGCCAAATGATACAGAGCTTCTGCACCATGATTCAGACGTCGCCTGTTTGGCCCTCTCAGGGCCCTCCCAGTGATTTTTTGATACCTTAAAGTTTACAGAGCAGCTGAGCAGGAGGATTGCAAGATTGCAATTTTAGACCGCAGTGTCTTAATCCCATTTCAAGCAGTTAAATGCTTTTGATATAGACACTAATATGACAGAGGAGAAAAAAAAGAGAAAAAAGCTGCTAGACAAGTACTTGAATACAGATCCCAGGAGAGAGAGTGTTCATTTTTCTTTTGCTTCATTAGATGTGCACTGGGTACTGGTTTTGTTATGTAGTTACCCATTTAAAAAATGTCACACTGTTCAGCAACAGTGCTAATTACCAGCATAACCACATGACCACTCTGGTCTAATGATAGTCCTAAGCCCATGTTATCTTTTAATAGCTAAGCTGATTAAACTAGCACAGAGGAAAAACAAGTTAGAGAAATTACCTTTATGGTAGTTCTCCTAGGAAAATTAAGGTGCTTTTCAAGCGTGCAAAGTGCATGTATTGTGTCATTTCCCAACCAGCCATGATACAGCTGCCTAGTAACTACTTAGTTTCTGTGAAATGGTAGCAGGGGACTGAAAGAGGTGATAGGAACAGGCTGGATTACCCAGGCAAACTTGTGAACACAGTCATCTAATCAGGTGTATGTCATAAGCAGCAGTTGCAGGTTATTTTTGCTTTAAGCTTTTCCTTTCTCTTCTTTCTTCCCCTTTAACTCCACCAGGGAAAAGGGTGTATCATTCCCCCAAATTGGTCAAGATGAAAACTTGTACATAGTTTAAGTACTGCAACCTTGAAATACAGAGCCAAGCTCTGGTTTTAACCCATTGTTCCACTGGGTAGGAAGGAACAAAGGAAGCTATTTCCCTGTCTCATTGCCGGGAAGGGCCACTATGATCAGCTGACCCATCTTTTGAGAACTAGGATGACTAAATGAGCAAAGAAAAAACAAAGTGGAAAGATTACCATCACACTACTTCAAGAAGAAATAAGATGCTTTCTTTATCTCAGCCCCATTCTCTTCCTATCTGTCCTGACCTGCTGCCCTCATGGTGTGGAACATGTATGCAAAGATGAGGAGTGCCTGTCAAAGGGATTAGGCTCCTGAAAAGTCTAAGTGAGTGCAATTAACTCTGCAGGTAGTTCCCATCTCTAAGATAGGAAATGCCTTGCAGAGACCTCATGACCCACTTGACAATGCTATTTAAGCCTTTTTAAATTAGGAAAGTGGCACAGGCACACGAAGGATGCCATATCCAGGCTGAACAGAGCTTGAACTAACCTTAGGATGGATCAAGACAGATGCCAGAATCCAAGGGTAGTTCTCCAGCCCCTGCTTGAGAACAAGTACCTCCAAACTCAATTGATCTCACCAAAGACTCGACTGTAGCAAATGTGTAACACTCCCTGAGTCCCCCTCCAAGTCTGGATTTTAGATAGCTGATTTAATTCCTCGTGTATGAGGATTTCATCTGACAGCTTCTTTCCAAAGAGGAATTTAATTTCACTGCTGGTGTGAAAGAGATTGGATATAAATGAGTAAGAGATTTTAAACTGTGCTTGGAAATCCTGCACCAGAGAGCTCTGAAGAGTGCCTGGTAACTGTTCTGTGATATCCCCAAACAGATAAACCCCCCCACCCATATGTTTTCTGCAGCATTTAAAGTATTTCAGAAGTTTCTCATCAAGGCAGTTAAAAATCTATAAAAGTTAAGAAATATTCTGTTTTCTGAACAAATTATACAGAATAATAAGAGTCCATTGTTTTTTCCTACCTGAAAATCTTCTGTGTTACAGTGAGTCCAATAGCTTTCACCCTTTGGGGGGAATGTGGTGTCAAGAGTGATCATTATGTGCTGGGACTGCTTTTATGTCTATCAGAATTTGCCCTCTTCTTTTTTTTTTTTTTTTTTTTTTTTTTTTTTTTTTTTTTTTTGTTTGTTTTTTTTTTGTTTTGTTTTTGGTTTTTTTTGTTTTTTTTTTTTAAATAAATTAGTGACTATAAATACTGAATTACTCTACCCTGACCTTTCTGGAGAAACCCACCTAATTTCCTGTATCTCATCTCCTTTCCATCCCATCTGTCCTAACCTTCTTTCCCCCATAGCATGATTAACTTCCTGAAAAGTGTAGGTGATTGCAATTAACTGTTCATGTAATTTCAACATCTGAGGAAGGGAATGCCTTGCCTTGCCTGCTTCAGGCATGCCATGGAAACTTTTCATGTTAAGAGAAATACAGGCACACTGAGGACCACAGCCTCAGAAGTATTTGCAAGTGTCTGTCTTACAAGGATGCACAAAGACATCAAGAGGAGTTAGTACTTAGCCTTGGGAGTCTAGGCCTAAATAATGTGCATAAGACTGCTGAGAAAAACCTGGAACATCTGTCCAAGCCCTGCACATGGATAATAAGAGAAATTCTGCTTTTATTGGGTGTTTTTAATTCAATTTTTTCTTTTTTATTAGCCCCTCCTCTTATGTGATTGTATACACGTTTGTGTGGGTAAAAATGTATATTTTTAATTAGTCTTAAATTATAGCTCTGTATGGTGTGTGAGAAGAGCTGTGTGTGTACTTGGAAGATTTCTGTCAGGCTTCTAAGGCTCATTCCTTGCTGTATTACTTGGCTTTATTTGTACATTGATGTAGTGTCGATTTTCAATCACCCCCCACCCCCGAGGCAGAAATAGGTGACCTACTTTTCAGCCCTGGACATCTGCTAATGTAGCCGTCCCTCCCTCTGTCCTTTAACCCCTTCTTCCCTCCCTGCAGAGCCTCCCAGGCCTTCCAGGGACCTCTGGCTGTCCTGCAGACTCCTTTAGGACCGTGGGGGCCACTCTGCAGCCACAGGCAGATAATCTAGGAGACAGTGCTGGGGCAGGACTGCACACACAACACCAAAGAGGGTTGCAGTTCTGCCTCTGTGCTACAGAATGTCATCTCAATACCATCCCAAAAGCCATCCAGGCCCAGGTACCAGCTGAAAAGTCCCAGGACACCTCACCTCCTTCTCCCAGCCACCCAACCACTTCAAGGCTGACCAAAAGTTAAAGTATGTTATGGTGTCTCCATTGGGAATTTTCCCTTTCACAGAGGCAGAGGCCTCCTCTGTTATCACTGCTCTTATGAAGCAGATATTGGGCGTTGCCTTGTAATCTACTTCAGCAGCCGTTTTACTGTCCTGGCTAGACCCTTCCTTACCCTGTTAGGAACTTTCAGCTGGAGGCAGCAGGGGTGTTTGCTTGCACTGTGGTTTTTTAGGCAGTACCAATTTCATGCTTTGGCTCTGGATGGTAAGCAGTAATCTGCAAGGTTGTCCAGGCTCTGACCTTCCTGGCCCACAGCATTTGCAGATTTGCAGGTCAACAGTGAAAAAGGAAGTGGAAAAGACTGTGCTATTTAATGCCTTCTTTGCCTCAGTCTTTAGTAGCAAGACCAGTTGTGCTCCAGGTACCCAGCCCTCTGAGCTGGAAGACAGAGATAAGAAGTAAAACAAAACCCCCATAATCTAGCAGAAAATGGTCAGGACCTGCTACCCATCTAGACACACGCAACTCTATAGACCCTGATGGGATCCACCCAATGGCACTGAGGGAGCTGGTAGAAGACTTTGCCAAGCCACTTCCAATCATTTGTCAGCTGTCCTGGTGAACCAGGGAGATCCCAGCTGGCTGAAGTCAGCAACTGTACTGCCTGCCTACAGGAGGGGTTGGAAGGGGGATTTGGGGAACTACAGACCTGTCAGCCTGACCTTGGTGCCAGGGGAGGTCATGGAGCAGATTGTCTTGAGTGCCAGCATGTGGCACCTACTGGACAACCAGGGGATCTGGCCCATGCAGGATGGGTTTGAGAAAGGCAACTGCTGCTTGACCAACCTGATCGTCCTCTGTGACAAGGTGTAGCACTTAATGGATGAGGGGAAGTCTGCATATGTTGTCTGCCTGGACTTTATTAAAGCCATTGAGAGCTTTTTCCACAGGATTGTCCTCGGGGAACTGGCTGCTCATGGCTTGGATGTGTGCACTCTTTGTTTAATAGAAAATTTGCTGGATGGCTGGGTGACTTGAGATGGTGGTGACTTGAGTTCAATCCAGGCGGTGGCCATTCAGGGGTGTTGTTCCGCAAGGCTCAGTGTTGTTTAATATCTTTATCAATGGTCTGGATGAGGAGCTCAAATACCCTCAGTCAGCCCACAGATGCCACCAAGTTGGGTGGGAACATTGATCTCCTGGAGGGTAGAAAGATTCTGCAGAGGAGTCTGGACAGGCTGATTGAAGGGACAAAGCCAATTGCATGAGGTTCAAGGTGAAGTGCCAGGTCCTGCCCTTGGGTGACAATAAACCCATGTAATGCAACAAGCTGGGGGAAAATTGTTTGAAAAGGTCTCAGGTAGAAAAGCAACTGGGGGTGCTGGTTGACAGGAGCTGAAGATGAGCCAGCGGTGCCCAGGTGGGCAAGAAGGCCAATAGCATGCTGGCCATCAGAAATAGTGTGGCTAGCAGGACTAGGGAAAGGATCTGTACTCAGCACTGGTGAGGTCACATCTTGAATCCTGAGTTCAGTTTTGGGCCCGTCACTCCAAGAAGACATTGAGGTGCTGGTGGGAGTCCAGAGAAGGGCAACAAAGCTGGAGAAGGGTCTGGAACACAAATCTTATGAGGAGCAGCTGAGGCAGATGGGGATGTTCAGCCTGGACAAAAGGCATCTCAGGAGGATCTTATCAGTGTAGAGAGCTTACCATAAGGTGGGAGTTGATGTTTTCTCCCAAGTAGCAAGTGACAGGACGAGGGGAAATTGCTTCAAGTTTCCTTAGGGAAGGTTTAAACTGAATATTGGGAAAAATTTCTCACTGAAAGTGTAGTCAGGCATTGGAACAAGCTGCCCAGGCAAGTGATGGAGTCAACAATCCCTGGAAGGGGTCAGAAGGCATGCAGATGCAGCAGTTTGGGATAAGGTTTTGTGGTGAACACAGTAGTTTTATGCTAATGGTTAGAGCCGATTACTTGCAGGTCATTTCCAACCTTAATGATTCTATGATTCTAAGAGTACAGTGTTGCCAGATGATTTTTGTACAGGGGCCAAGATCAGACTCTAACCTGTGGCACCCATGACTTTTGACTGGTTTTGCAATGCAAATACAATTCCAGTTTGGTGAGTTTATGCACTGGCTTTATTGACTATACACGTCTCCCTTCTGACAAACAGCAGGTGGCATGTTTTGATCAAGAATATAATCACTTTATCAGACTCTGGGGAGACAGGGGAAGATGCACGGTGATTGGGAAAAAATAACACTGTAGAGATGTCCTTTCACTAATCTGTTACCTTAACTTCAAGCTGCCACAAAAAAGATCCCTTCTCCTGGGGCAGTCCTACCTCTTCTCGCTAGTGATGGTCCAACAGGAGGGGGAGTGTACTGTTTCCCCTTGCAGCAGCCCAGATGAAGGTGCTCAGGCAACTCAGCCTGTGGGAAGGACTGAGAATATAATATGCCCATGCTGACACACTGCTGCCGCATTTTAAACATTTGGTGAAGTTCAGTGGTGAAAGCCCACACAATGTACAGAAGGAATTAACAGCAGGGGCCAGGAGTAAACACTGAGTTCTAACTACCTACATATTCTCATTTAGGTAATCAGTTGCTGCACTCCCATATGCCTCATGTACAGGGTGTGAGTTCACACACATTTCAAACTTCTGATTTCCCATGCAAGGAGGAGGAGGTCTTCAGGAATTTCATCAGCTGCAGAGAGTAAGGTCACCCAAAGTAAGTCTCTGCCCTCTGGACAGGAAAAGCAAAGCAGCTCTAGAAGTTTGATCTCGTTTTTGTTGAGTTAAACTGTGGACTTATGCAACTGATAAACAGCAGAGTTTGAAGCAGGCTTTGCTTGGACACATTATTTGCAAGCACCCAGCCCTGAGTCTGGCTCCTTCCACCTCTGCCAGCTGCTGCCGCAGCCTTGGGACCCTAGAGAATCATACTTGTGACCCTGAGGTTTGATCTGCCCCTTGAATGAAGCCTTCACGAAGGACAGGAGGCTCAGCACAGCCATTTAAGCCTATGGCGTGGAGCAAAGCTCAAAGAAGGGACAGTACAGAAGTGATGAACAGGGGAATGAATGTACATTTTCTACATGGGAATCTGGCTTGACTTGGGATATATACAGATCTTGATTTCAATTCAACAGAGTCAAGAATATTTAGTTAATTCCTCAGGATTCCCAAGCACACATACCTAAGCATATGTAGAAATTATAAACATATATCTAGAGAGATATAATACACATAGCAATTTTATATACATAACTTCCAAAAAGGAACAGTACAAAAGTTAGGGGCAGGGAAGAAAATGTGTATACATATGTGTATAGATAGATAATTATTTTCAACACCACCAAAAGGATCAGTTCTCAGAACTTTTTAACACCACACAGATAGGTATTTTTCCTGGGTGTCTTTCTTTTCAGAAGTAACAAACTCAGAAGTAAAAAAAGCAAAGCAGTAACTCTTCCAGCCCAAAGGACCAGGATGCCTGTGGGCAGGTTGGGCACTGGCATATTTCTTGTTAGAGAGAAACAAACCAGTCTACATGAGAGAAATTATTTCCTGCTGTCAAACAACACTCAGCCAGCAAACAGAAGTAGCTCCGTGTCTGCACTTACTCCATGGTAGGCAAAAAGAAATGAGAAAATTCTAGATGTGCTGATGATTCCCTTTACTGTGCTGCTTTTTCCTGGTGATGCTAAATCCTCCTTATACCCTTGACAAATGCAGGTGTCTATGCGAACAAGTGCTTTTTTTTTCCTTTTTTTTTCTTTTTTTTTTCCCCAAAAAGATCATTTGTTCTCTCTGGGCATTCTCATCCCGAGATGAGAATCTGGACTTTTCCAGATTTTCATCTCAGGATTTTCATATCTTCCACATTTCCCTCCAAAGAAGAAAATGAGGGGGTAGAGAAATAGATTGATTAACTTGTTCTGAAAACCTGCATAAGTCTCATGATATTAATGCTGAAATCAGGCACCAAACAAACTGTTGCCTAGCAGAGATGCTGCTTCCATCAGCAAAAAAGGGGGGTTACTGTTACAGATTTTCTAGGGCTGAGAAAAATTAGCAGGAACAGCAAAATATTGCCACGTAAGTATTTCCATAGTAGGGTTTTATTATATAACAAAAATCTCACTCTCAGGAAAGCTACACCCACCATCAGAGTTTACTCTGTGAAATCGAATGCAGGGGTGGAGAGGCTGGGTGATTCCCCCTCGAAAAGGGAAGCTCTGGAGCTGTGTTTACTTTGGGAAATGAAGTTTGGTGAGCTGCTCTTCCGAGCAGATGATTGTGCCACCTTGTGGCTTTGCTTAGTACTAAGATCTGAAGTATTTATGTGTATTTTAACATGGATGTATCCACATAAATGTCACATGTGCCCAGGAGGACTAGGGCTGTGATTATCCCCCTGTATTGGGCACTTGGGAGGCTGCATATAATTTGAATGGGTTTCAAAAACCAGAAGTGGTTGACATAAAAATGTGAGGGTGGAACAAGCCTCTCCAATTAAAAAAAAAAAAAAAATTAAAAACACTAATCCACCTTCAAAAGATATTGTAATTGAAAGTGTTTTAAACAACTTCAAATGACATAGAACGTATGAAGGAAGTGAAAATTCCTTTGAAAATTACCATCTTTTTTTTTTCTAGCCACCAAAAAAAGTAACCTTTTAGCAAAATTGGAAGAAAAGATACTGTTCTTTGACATCTGCTCTCTCTCTCTCTTTTTTTTTTTTTCTTTTTTTTTTTTTTTTTTTTTTTTTGTGAGCAAGCTGAAAAGCCATCCTGTGCTTCTTCAAGTCTTTCTTCCCCAACCTTAAATGCAGTCATGGCAATGAAATCCAGTCTTCTGTTGTAAGACTGAGAACAGAAGTTGTCCCTATACCTGCTACTGTCTTTACAAGGCCTAACGTCTGAGAAGTACTTCTGGAACAAGACTGAAGACGGGATTTTAAATGTTTCCTTGTTGGCTGCATCTCTAGAAATCCAGCAGGATCGGGAAATAAACTAGACTCTTCAAATGCTCAATTCACAAAACCTACCCTCATTTCTAGATGGAAACAAGATACCAACTTATAAAATGAGACAAAATACAGTATCTCTCACAAGACCCAGTTCTGGACAGGATGCACATATTCCTCAATCTCATTCATCACCAATTCCTGATATTCCAGGTCTGATCCTCCAAGCAAGTTTACAGGTAAAGACAAGTATGTTCCCTTTCCGCTTTCAATTAAAGTGTGCTGCTTCATCCTGTACAGATACAGCAGTCAGCTTTCTGCATTTTAGATGCTCAAACTTGGGACTTCCCTGAACCCTGTTTAATTCTTCCAGAGTTTGTTCACACCCGGCATTCATCCCCCAGGTGACACTGTTCCCCAGGAACTGGATGTAACAAATAGATCCTCTGATCACTTGCTTACCTTGTCTCTAGATTTAGACTTCAGTATTTCACGGATGCAGCAGCCAAAACTGCAGAGGAAGGGGGTAAGAATGAGGAGTGAAATCCATGCAATATTCACACATCTGCCAGAATTCCTTATCAACCTTCCTGAAAGGACTAAGCTTAATATTCAGGTTGAGAAATGTAAACCACCTGGGCTTCAGTTAATTGCTGGCTCCTATAGTCTATCAGGCACTAACAAGAAGGAATGGGAACTGAATGGGAAGGGAATCTTTTTACGTTTCCCCCTCACTTTTGAGAAGAACGGGTTTCTTTTCCAGTTGGAGAAAGCTGTGGCAGGAAGAGGGAAGCCTTCCACCATTGGTTTTCATTATCTCGGGCTTGGCGAGCATTGTGCATGTAAATCACACCCTCTTTGTTCACTTTTTTGCACTTCTGTTACAGTGTTGTTGCTGTCTCGATGGGGGCCCTGAATTGGAGAGAACCATTCCTAAACCATGACAGCATCTGAGCTCATGAGCTCCCACCTACCTGAACATTTCTGTCAAGTCTGGACCCAGGGAATCCAACTACTGAACACTTGCCACTCTGTTCCCGGTACCTGGGCTTTTGGTACAACCACCTACAACAGGAAGGAGAGGCTAAGGATATTGACCCTTCCAAATGCTGCAGGTTATGTATAGCTTGGGAAGTGACAAACTTTTGAAGCCTGGTGTCTAAATTCTATTCTCATTTTTAGTGACTGCTTATGTACAATGCCTACAGTAAAATGAGCATAAGCATTAAATCTGTTTCCTTACAACCTAGAAAGAATTCAGATTGCTATGAGAGAAATTGTCTAAGAATTAAGTCCTAATTAAATCTGTAACAATAGCCTGATAAGCCAAATTAAAATACAATGGAAAGCATTGTCCCTGTTCTCACAAGTGTTTCTTATATCCTTCTAGGCCATGCAAAAGTTCAGTAACAAACATCTCTCCGAAGTAATAGATTGTCAAAGCTGTTGCTATCCCTTAAATCAGATTTATTGCCAAAGTAGCTCTGCCTTTGGGAAACTGTAACAGAAGGCATTAACCTCAATTAGGGCAAGTCCTGATCCTGTCTTTACAGGTTGTCCAGAATATATGTAAACTGTTGGTATTTTTCTATTCCAAAAGCCACTCTAGCTTCAAGCCTATTTACTGTTCATGTTAATTACAGACAAGAGACTAGTCTCTAACTGCAGGAGGAAATTCAAGACCTTATCCTGCCCTTGTCATGCCTCTTCCAGCTGTTGTGTTCTGTGAGGAATCCATCAAAACCCTAACTAGGCAGACCCAAGTAAATTGCTAGTCCTAATTTTCACTGTAGCTATGATCTTGACCAGCTGATCTGGCAATACCCCTTGCAGTTACGATCCTTGCCTCATTTCTTCAAAACAGAGTCCAGCAATTAGCCTGGCTCATCAAGCCTCCATTTCTCAGATGCTACCTTTGTCTCCAGGCTTAATTATAGTCAGCCTTTTTGTGATGCCAAAAACCACAACAGCATTGGCTCCTGTGCACACCAACCCTCCTTCTATCTGTGCTCTCAGAGCAGATTCCAGCATCCACCTGCCCTCCGCAGTGGCAGGTTGTGTGTGGCTCCATGCTGTCAGCAGGGATGTGGGCAGCCTGCTGCAGTGCTGCTCCTGCAGAAACCACAGAGCGTGCGCTGCCTTCCCTGCACCTTGCTCTCCACAGCACCACGCACGACCTCAAAGGCTGCCCACCATTCCCCAGCCGTTCACTCAAAGGACAACCTGCATAAAAGAGCACAGTTGGATGGAAAACAGCCATATCTGTCCTAAAATGCATTCGTTTCACATGAACTCCTTCCCGTAACTCTGTGTGGGCTTTTTGGCAGCGTGTGGGCACAGTTAGCTCACTGTATTGGCTCTGCCTGACATGGAACTCATTTTCCCCAGATCAGCTCTCATGGTGCTGTGCTTGGCACTGTTGGTAACACTCCAGTGTTTTGGCCACTCCTGAGCACTGCTCCCACAGCATCAGTGCTGTCTCTCCTGCGTTAACCCCCCACCAGTAGGTTGGGGGGTGGGCAGGATCTTGGGAGGGGATATCCCCCACACTGACCAAAGGGATATATTCTATATGATGTGATGTCTGCTCAGCAATAAAAGCTAGAAGAAAGGAGAAAGGAAGGGCAGTAGTTATTTATGATGTTTGTGTACAGAAGCTTTGAGGCTGGCATAAAGCACGGAAGGACATCCATGGAGCTGAATAGGTTAGGATGAGGCTGTTCTTGAGTGCAGCTGTGAGCCACCCATGGTGTGGCAAGATGCATTTCAACCACTTTAGCCACCTCCTAGAACGTCCAGACACAGTTTCTCAGTTCAATCCTCAGTGATGCTGCACAAAATCAGCCAAACACCTTGCTCTGCCCTGCCACGGACAGTACACAGCTGGGGCAATTTCATAAAAGATCAGAACCAGTGGATTTGGAATTAGGCACCCTTCCCTGTGACCACAGGTTCAGCCCTGGGAATGTATTCAGATTCCATTCTGACAAATGGTGTAATTTCTCAATTACTACATTAAGCAATTTGTAAGCTGTGGGAGTGTGAGGTGACAAAGATCCATCCAGACATCTGAGCAAGCCTTTCTGGAGCAAAAAGAAAATACCACGTCCTCTGGTTTTAAGAAAAATCTGGGATTAAGGCACTTGAGGAGTCGGAATGATAGGTATGCTGTGCAGAAATCTGTATTATTTTGTGGGATACATGTTTCAGACACTTCCTTGCAATCAGGCAGTGTCAGACAGAGTCCACTCCAAGAGGACCTTGTGCATCTTTTCAGGAGAGAAAGCCTAGCTACAGCCAGGAGTTCCAGAAAAGAAGAGTGGGACTGTTCTGCTTCAGGCCATATGAAATCCTAAAAATCTTTCTGTACTTCTGGGTAATTTGGTCCAACTTTTCTAACACAATGGGATGATGGAAGGCTTTTTCCAGGCTGAGAAAAGCACCAGAAGTTCACATTTGTCATTTTCCTTCAAGCTACAAACCCATTCTTATCAGCGATGGTATAAATCACTAGGTCTAGGCAGTCACGATATGGCTGCTCCAGGTTCCATTTGTATTAAGTATTATTTGCAAAAATAATGTGGCTACAAGGAAAAATCTTTTGACATTTTCTGGTTCAGTTAAATGCAAAACCTGGAAAAACTTTGTAGGAAACAAGCAGGTTTCTGAATGTATGTTTTTTTTTTTTTTCTCTAGCCCAGAAAAATCAGAAGAAACAGAACTGGACTTCACCAGGACTGCTGATGACTGCTCAGGAATACTTCAGTCTGAGCCCCATCTAACCAGCACACAGGAGAAAGGATATCTCCACTAAAAATCATTTTGACGTCTAGGTTAAACTTCACAAATCTGAGCCCACCAAAATTGACTCTACGAGTCAAGACAAAACTAGACTCAATGGAACTAGTTCTCAAGTATGTTCACCATTAAAAAAGAAGCCATTATTGAAAAAGTTTACTAAGACATCCTATAGCATCTGTTTAAAAGATATCATCCAACTAAAAAAGAAATACAGATCAAATTAATCAGAACAACTGAGATTGTTCCTACAGAGTGTAACAATTTTTGTAAGGTCATGACACTGACAAACTTGTGGTAAGTTCTACAGCTAACAACTCTAATTCTAAAGGTGATTTGCTTTCCAGCTCCCACTGTTGTTGTACATTCTAAAATTTATACCAAGGAGACAGCATTAGCCTTATCTTAAATAGTATCTAAAAGAGTTGTGATACTGGCTGGTTGTCTCTACTGTAGGTGATGAAACAGCTTTGCTCATAAAATGGCTGCTAAGCATTTCTTTTTAAAGCATTTATTATAAAACAAAATCCATATAATCTATAGTACAAAAGCAGAGTCTGTTATCTGTACAAATATTTATACAAAATACCAGTTACTTCAAACAAGCCTTTGGTTTTGTTAACATAAAGAAACACTGCAGTTTCATGACCAGAAAATTGTTAACGTACAATGGTCTGAAGTGATGACAGCCTCAAAGATTTTTTTACAACAGTATTACCAAGTCATTTGTGTGCTAGAAGGCCTTGTTTGGAAAAATAATTGATAAAGACATTCTGTAACACAATAAAGATTTTATGGCTCTAATGAAAATTGTGACATGCTGAAAACAGCATTAATTCAATCCCCAAATATTGTAAATATCAGTTACTGGCATTTTTTTAAAATGCTATGTATTTTTGACAGGAATTGGGATGTCTTTTGAAATAGATCTGAATATAGAAACCAAAGATAACTTGAAAGAATGCATTTGAGAGAACTCCAATGTATTGCAAATTCAAAACATGCATGCTTTAAAAAAACCCTTCAAGATTGTAAGCTTTCAGTTAGTTCCACAACTCATGGCTGTATGTATTTTAACTGAAGAGAACCCTAACAATGATACAAAGCGTTGTTAAAACCAGTGGAGTACGATCTACATCAACGCCCCCCCCCCCCCCCCCCCCCCAGTTTATATGTTAATCTGTTTAAAATACACAAGGCACTGAAGTATTGGGTTTGGTTGTCTTTTGAGGTAACAAATGCTACAAAATGATACACATATAAAGCTGTAATTATTAGGCTGTTTGCAGAATACACTGTTTAATATAAATACAAAAGGATTACGTGTGGGTTATGTAAAAATTCTTGGTACTCTTTGTATATTCCTGTACATTTACAATAGCAGCAATTGCGATACGAGTAGGTGAGTAGGAAAGTGGTCTGGGTTAGAGTTGAGTTTATGATGCCCCCCAAATTTCAGACAGCCGTCCTCTCGCTTTCAACACTTTTTGTTTTACCTCCACAGGCTGATGAATTCCACATACAACTCTTTACAGGCTGCAGGATCTCTGTACAAACCAAATAGGAATATCGCTCCCTCTGTCAAAGGCAGCCACCCCAGGAATGCTGTCACCAGAGCGGCCTCGTCCTTATTTACAGAAAGGTGCATCAGGGGGAGCACTCACTTTTCAGAAGTGTCAGTGGTGCTGACTTAGTCTGTCACTGGAGCTGTCAAACTTGCTTTTCTCCTCTCACAAGCCCTTCTAAGCACATTCTCTGCATGCGTTTTTTCAATATAAACTGACCTGTTTAGGAATTGTCATTGTGATCTTCTATCCACCAGGATTCTGTGTTGGCTGGTGAGGACCTAGCCCTGACTCCAGAAGTGGGCTGCAACAAGGGCTGTGGTTCATGCTGGGAACGGCCAGGATGTGGCAGCTTGTCACAGGAGGTTGGGAGCACTGTCAGCATGTCAGGACATGGCATTTTGAAGGATTTTGTTGTGGAATGGAGAAGACATATCAGACTGGTTTCCATCATTCCTATCAGCAGGAATTTGATTTTAAATTCTTTTTTTTTTTCCTCGCAGAGAGTATAATTCTATGTAAAAAAGCCCATAACATAGCTGGCCAACCTCAAATAAACAAATGAAAGAAAATCACCCCTTAGAAAATCTAGAGTAAGTGTTCTCAGGAAGGATAGGTAGAAGACCTAACAGGATATGCCTATTAAATATTTCTTTTAATGTGCAGTAAATACCTTAAGCTGTTTAGCTAAACTTACAACTGCGGTAGAAAGGGAGTTTCGTATATAATGATGAACAGAAACTGTTGCAGTACCTAAGAGAACAGAGGCAGAAACAGCAATCACCTCTCAAAGTTTAGGATTCAGCCTTCCATGAATCTCTTACAGACATGGCAAATTTACGAGGAGGACTCTGCCTATAATCCAAAATTGAGTCACAACCCACAACAGCCACCAAATTATTGAGCTGTAAACAGTTATCTTTGACTGTTGTCTAGCTTGTCTAAGGCTCTGTCCACGCATGGACCTTTATAAAATGTCCTTCAGCACTGTAACAGCAAATATATTCTAACTCAGGGCTCCGTGCCAGGCAGTCGTGCGTGTTATTAATTATCAGGAACATGCATGCCTTCTGTTTTCATTTCCCGACATTAATGGATATCATTTGTTGTACAATTTTAAGCACAGCTACTCATTTGGACTGACTCAACATAAACCCCAGCAAAATGACAGAAGAGATCTGCTTCCAAAAATGGTTGAGGCCAACAGGACACACAGCTTTTGTGATGTTTAAATGAGCACACTTGTGAAGTAGCACAACATGCTGGAGAGGCTCTGAGGAAGCACAGCACAAGAGCCCTCCCCAGCAAAGGGATCTGACCCTGCAGGTCACAGAGGAGTGACATCAGCCCAGTGTGACCAGCTCTTACTTGAGTGCTCCTGCTTCCAAATCCTTTTTCACTGCTGATGCACAGAGCATCAGAACATCAACCCCCCAGAATCCAAGAGGCACCGGTTGGCATAAAAATGGTGAGAACATCATGAGTCCTAGACCTTGCACATGATGTTCTAGATACTAGGTGGAAAAGAGATGTAGGGTTAACAAACCTGGAGATTTCCAGAAAGACCATCCTACGTCTGCAAAACAGGGAACAGACCCTTTTGTTGTTACTTTGAAAAGAAGCAGAACTTTTAGGGAAGTGCCTGTATCTTTGCAAACCACAGAAATGAAGGCTTATTACTGAAAATCAATTCCATTATTCCAAACCAATTTTGTTTCCCACTCATTTCTGCTGTCCTCTTTAGAATATGCTGATAATGGCATAATCTCATTTTTAGACACAGAGCGTTTTGTACTATAACACTATCCTGAATAAATTATTATTTGTCCTACATACAGAAATAGCTTAATCTTAGCCTTAGTGCTCTCTAGTGATCGGTCCAGACAGAAGAAATCTGATAAGAAATCTAAGTAAGACAGCTGGGATAGTGCTCATGAAGTTTCCTCAGACTCATCCAGAACAAATTCCCTACCTCTACTGCAATTTTAAAGGTGCAGTGGCTACAGACCAGTCTAGCTGAAGTCAAGTTATAATTTGCACAAACCGTTCCTTGAAATGAAAGAACCCTTGACTGTCAAAGATGATTACTTGTCCATTTACCTTACAGCCTCACACTGCTGCTACACCTGCCCTGCAGACGGGACAAATTCTACCGGAGGGAAGACCCAAGTGGCTGCTTTCATGACAGCACTGCAGGACAGGTAAGCTGCTCTCTGCTGGGCCATCGTCCTTTAAATCTAACACAGAATCAACCGTATCATTCGCCCATTACTGGCTGCTCTCCAGACACCAATCCCTGTTACACCCTGAGTTGTTTCAAGTGCTAATATGCAGTCACAATGGGCGTGGAAAATAGTGGTTGAAAACACTGATTCAAGTACTCACAAGCTCACACAGGTAGCTGAATCACATGCATCCCTCTGCAGGTTATTAGAGTAGAACTCTTAAAATGTTTGCATTTTCTCACAGAAAACTTCTGTGTTATTAAAACTATGCTTAAGTCTCACCAAAACACAACTTCCCCCTGCCCCCATTTGCTATTCAACCCTGAACTGCCAGAATTTCTCATATGCACTCACTAATTCCCTGCAAGTCCTTCTTTCATACTTATCTAGAAGAAAATAGCACCTATATGTTTTAGCCTGAAAGTTCACAGGATGGAAACCACTGAGAACACAGTGGGGATATTCTGGAAAGAAATCTGTTGCTCAGATTTTCTTCCTGGTCTTTTCTAACACCAGGAGTACAGTAATCCTTGTAAAGTATATAGTCTACAGCAATCAAAAGTAATATTTAGTAATAATGTCACTAATATGGAGCAGTGTAGGGCTTTGATTTTCATCACCAAACTTCAAGTGTCTCAGAGAAGGCAATTCCTCAGCAAACATCAACAAGAGGCTATGAATGTGTAACTGAAATAAAAAATGTACACTTAGTCCACCCAATTCAGCAAGTGCTTCCTTCCTTCCTTCTTAAAACCTAAGCTCCAAAAGCATGTGACTCTTAAGATAGTTCAGCTCTCAGTAAAAACGCTAATTTTCTTGGACTCTATTCCAATGTTTGTAATAGGATACAAACCTTCAGATGAAGTGGTTAGGATTCTTATGGTTATGGCTCTTTAAAAAGACCAGTGGTTTAATGGAAAAAAAAGAAGTAATTCTGCATCCAGTGTCATCACAGGAATGCAGGAAAATTAATGTGGTACATCTCTAAGCTAGAAGTGTGACATGAAACAACTAATGAATTCATTATAAACAGTGAATAGTTATCAAGCAGAAAATTACATATGATATGAAATTGGACTACCAACTGCTGTAATGCAGAACAAATACTCTTTTATACAATTCATGTGGAACATAAAATATCCTGTGGATGGATATTCCTAATTTAGTTAATTGAAACATGATCACATGAGAATTGTTTCTTTCACCAAACAATCAGTTCAGGGATTGGCTAAGTCACTCCAAGAGTAACAAACTATGACCTTGCCCATCACAGTATAGTAAAAAACTGCTAATATTGATAGGGAATGAGGAAAAAACCCATTCTTAAACTCCATTTCTGTACTTTTCTCTATGAAAAATCATCTTCTTTGTGCTTAATCTCGCAAGTAAAAATTTAGACATGAAGGTAGTAGTAAAAGCTACTTTAGGAGTTTTAGTAACACACCAGTGACAGCACAAATCCTATCCTTGAACTATGCAGACAGGAAGAACAGATCTGGACTAATAAATCTGGAAACACAAAGTGTATCAGAACACTGTGGTCCCAGTCCTTCCACCACCACAACAAAGACCTCTCTCCTGGAGTTGCAGGGTTCCTCTGATGTGCTCTCAAATAACTTGTTAAAAAGACCTAAAGCCAAGTACAATTTTAGTTCAAACAAGAAAAAAATTTCATTGTTGCCATCAATATTAAAGCTGTTGAAGGCCCAACACATCTGTTATTGAGCAGCTGCAGAAACAGGTGCAAGTTTGCATATTCAGAACTTCCCTCAGATGTCCCAAGCAGGCACTCACATTATCATCACCAGTGCTGAATTTATAAAGGGCCATACAATATCCAATCCTTTTTGCTACAGAGAAAGAGCAATTAAAGCAAAAAACTGTCTTCTGAATTTGAAAGGGACTGATTCAACTCCCCCATTCCTAATGGTTTTTCGTAGGAATGGGAGCAAGCACTCTGCTGATCTTGATGTCCTGGTATTACAGCAGTTTGTATGAGTTATTCATTTTTATATCAACATGAATAGAAAAAATGTATTTGTCTTTTCTCCCTCCTCTATTCTTTCTTCTACTTATTTTTAAATCTGAATCATGTAGCAAATTTTTATGAGATATGACTAAACTGATTTTTCATTTGAGCTATGCTGATACCATTTTTTTACAAACACCAGTTGAAACCCAAATAACTTTCCTCATTTGAATACAAGTGACCATTTCGTTCCACTTTGGAAAATGAGTATTAAGAGAAGAAGCAATTCTCTGATCAAGTCAACACGGGTGAACACCTCAGAAATCTAGCACGGTGATTACAGCACTTTTGAGAAAAAGAAAACTAGCACTGTGTTTTAAGAAGCAGCTGACTGTTACAGCTTCTTCCCAGCCACCAAAGCTTCACAAGGAAGGATGAAGAACCCTGGTTCCATCACCATTAAAATGGTGAGTGTGACCCAATCTGCAGTTTGTTGGGCATTTCTCTTAGATTAAATACCACTTTAAACTTGACCCTTGCTCTCACCCACAGGTCAGTACAACTGCTTATGCTACCATTCACCCAGTCAGGTGGGGAACTGGTTGAGACTAAAGAAAGTTTTTTAGGACTGATCTTATTTAGCCTAAATCAGTTACAGAATTGGCCATGTTCAGAGCGTCACTGACATGAGGTAGGACATGATGCCTGTGGGTTTAGTTAAGCTGGAAGGTTTGGCCAAGAGAAGTTCTTTCAGTTCAATGCTAAGCAGATGGAGAGGGAGGTTTGAAATTCAGGTCTTGGCACTCAAGTTCTGCTGGGAAGAACTCACTTGTAAACAGGAGCATCTAAGGGTTGTGATCCTGCACATTTTTTTTCCATTGGTGGTGAAGGGATGATACTGACAATTGTATTTAGACAGGTTTTTCTTCTCTAGGAATAAGCCTGCATCTTTTTTTAGATGACCCCCCTTCCCACGAGCCACTTAGTTTTCTTGTCTCACATTAACAAGAAGAACTACATACACTTTTTGCATGTAAAAAGGAGACACAAAAATGCAGAAAGTTTCAACATTCCCTCCCCAAATCCTTTGGAGACTGAGTCAGTTACATGACTTCAAAAAGGCAAATATGGCACAAAAGAATGGAAATTAAGTTAAAAAAATCAATTTTATAAATATTCTTCCTCTGTACAATTTTTCACAGCCCCACCCCTCCCACCCATTTTTATTCACATTTAGTTTTGTTTAATTCCCACCCAGATTTATTTTTAAATCATAAAATATATATTTTAAATCTGTTCATATTTTAAAATATTTACAGGAAAAGTTCCTTCTGTTGAGGTCATGAAGAGTCTGTACAAGGAGAGGGTGGAGGGGGGTAGAGGTGAAAATAGCTTCGTTCCGTGGCAGGAGATGGAGGGCAACTTTCTTCTGCCGACATGTACTGACTGCGAGGTGTGGGTGGAGGGGGGTAAGGGTCTGAGTCTGAATTTAAATCTATATAGTATTTGTTGGCCTTCCATCGACTGGTAGTATAGTCACTGTCACAGACATCTGTGCTGCAGGGGGTTGTGGGTGGAGCTATTCCTCGTATAAGGTACGGCCTGCACAAAAAAAAAAAGCAGCACATGCATTAGTTGCAATCTGGAGAGAAAAGAAGGAAGAAAAGAGATTGAACAGCTCTGTGTGTTCAGTCAAAATCTCTGCTCATTAATACTACATGAGCCTTAATTCAGACTCTCAGAGAAATCCAACAAAAACTACCTGAACTGTGTCCATTTTGAATGGCACAATGACCTCAGCCAGTGGCACATTCCTCCAGCCCCTAACCTACCAGAGGAGGCCATTATGACCATTTAGCTCAGTCACTAATAAATAGGTTGACTCATGAAATTGCTTTAAGATTAGCTTAAGGGAATGAGCAGAAAACACCAACCTCTATACAGGATGCTCAGGGACTGCTACATAGCAATATAATGTACATTATCTGAATGGTCATTTATTAAGAGAGGAAAATATTTTTAAATGAAATCTGAAAAAGAGCCAAAACTATAGGCAGATAAATAGAAGATTTAGCAAACCTTTTTATCTGAACTGTACCTGTAAGACCTTGTGTTTGAAGGAATGTTTGAGGAATAGAACATCTCTGCATTGTATAAGGAGCGATCGGTAGCTGGGGAAGGAGGTGGGTTCAAAATCTAGAAACAACGGGAAAAAGAAGTGTGAAATTTTGGGTTAATTATACAATTTTACTTAGCTTGAAAATAGTATTTATGCCTTCACCCTGTCATTTATCCTTATTCTAGTTTCCTCTCCTAGCTGCTTGGATGTGTTAATGTGATTTTTAAACATCGGAGATGTTCATTACAAGACTTTACTTTGGACTTCGGTACTGTGCAGGCCTTCGAAGTTTTCAGTACAGGGGATCTTCTTCCTTGTCACATCTGTTATTATGCTGGAAGGCTGGAATAAACCTGGAAATGAACCCAGCTGGGCTGAATCTGAGCGCACTTCCCTGGACATAAGGACTGACAGCATCCTCAGCAGATGCTAATGGGAAATAAAGTATGTTCCACTCCCAGACCCTAAACATGTCCCTAGTCAACAGCAGGGTCAGAAAGCCAAGTTCCTTCACTATAACTAATAAAACCCCATCCTTCCCGGAATGCTTCATTTTTACTCTTGTTCTGTAAACATATCATTTTGGCAGAATTCACAATGCAAAAAGCCTATGAGCTAAAACATATTTATAGCCTGTCTGTGTGTACATACAGACAGCATACACACATATGGCTCAGCCATGAGTGCTTACACAGCTACTGGTAGCCTTCACACAAGGGAGAAGTTTAGCAGGCTTCAAAATTATTTAGGATTCTTCCACCTGCAGGAAGCTGAACCTCTGACACAGCCATTAGGACATTGGCCTAACCCAAGAAGAATATTTTATCTCTTCCAGTGTGGAAAATTACACCATTACACCACTGCTGCTGATGTGCAGATCTTGTACGCTGCCTGCCCTGGGCATTTGGCCAACTCATGGCCTGCCCCACTGACCATCCTTCCTCTGCCTCTGCTCTTCTCCCACAAAAACACTCTAAAGTCACTGGAGTCTTCACTGTGGGTCTTCACTGTGCAGCATTCAGCAAAGTGATTGCTGGCCTTCGAGTTGAGCTCCCTGTTACTAATACCAACAAGCCCTGCACCCACATTCATGCGAGGGGAGACAAGCTTGAATACCCCCTCTTTGCCAGCTGTGCAGAGTGATGAGTAACTGCCCCAAGAGCATCTTTTAGACATCTTCTTCCTTGGACGAGCACTGGATGCTGCTTGTGGATTCACTCCTACTGACACCCTGAGCTGCATCAATACCACTTCATGTTGAGACTAAATACAGCCAACAGTGTCAGCCAGGATGCCTGTATCCAGGTTCCCAGGTATAAACTGGCATAACTTCATTGACACTGATTCCTTCCCAGTCTCCATTCACTGGAGCACCTCTCAGCACCACTAAGATGTGTTAAACAAACCAAAAAAGCCAGAAAACTAAGATGCTCAGATCTGTCCTTTTGATTATTAACATAAAACTTGGTAATTAGCTACCAGGCAGAACTCACCAAAACACTTGGATTAAGCGGTACCTTAATATAACAAAGCCCCTGCAATAGCTTCCTTCTAAGAATCCAGCATGCCTTTCATGAAGGAAATGCTCTATCATCCCTGCAGCCCCGGGCTGACATAGCGAAGTGTGGAAAAAGAATTCCCAGCAACAGTCAGATTAATTTAGACCAGAAGTCAAATGGAAGAGTTGATCTTTTGGCCGACACAGATCCCACAGAATCACACAGGCAGATCAGCTCTTGGGCTTCTTTTCTCTTTCAAGCTTTATTTAAGTAAGTGTTTTTTCTGTTCATCCTTTTCAGCGTGGTGCTGACACATCAATCAGGTCTAGCATGAAATTGTTCAGCACATTACAGAGACACTGCTGATGCATGAGACAAGCTAAATTAGAAGGGCTGCTGAGTTCCAAGCAATACAAGAAGTTAGTACCCAACTGTACCTTACCAACAGATAAGCTCACAAGCCTCTCTTTTCTATATTTTGACCTTCTTAAAGGGAGAGAAAGTACCTTGGTAACTGGCCAAAATGCTATCAATCAAAATGCCCACACAGAGCATAACAGCTTATGTGTAAATACAAATGCATGTATACCCACACAGCATGTGGCCTCCTGCTTCAGTACTACACAAAAATCCCCTCCATAGCTGGCAGATCAACTCTGGCAGCTTGTTGTGTGTACCCAAAAGCCAATGGAGGTATTGCTCAGAAGCACAATGGGAAAAAAATGTCATGAAAAATATGCTGGCAAACAGGAACCTTCGTACGTCTCTCCTACAAATGCAGAGAGGACTCTTTCCATTCAGAATATACATCTTGGAAACTGTGAAACTGTGATATGGGGACAAGAATTCTGTCACTTCCATCAGTCAAAAGTCAGAAATGGAGCTAAATTATAGCTGAAAAAAATAAGCAAGTAAAGTAACCTCTGCCTCACCCTGCTGCACCAGTGTTTTTTTTCCAGTGCATGCACTTTGTTTTCTGAATCAACAATCGACACTTTATCTAAACAGCAAGTCAAGCTTATTTCATACACGTTTGCATTCCAGTCCTGTTTTGGTTGCCTTATTACTCCATGAGTGCCTGCAACATTAGGCAGTGCAAAATGTCATCGGGCCACAGCCATCAGAGTTAATAAAGGAGGTGGCATCTCCAAGGGAAGAACAGAAGTATCCAGGAACAAACCAGCTGAGTATCACTCTGATAACAGAACATTTTGGACATCACAGAGCACTGTATGATCCTGATAGACTACAACAAAGCCCTTTTGTGAAGTTCAGCAAGTGTGAAAATGGGCTTGCATATCATAAACAGTAACACCCAGGAGTTGTTAACAGTTGTTAACATCTACTTAGCAAGCACGAAGTTTCACCTTTCCTTTGTTCAGAAGCAGGAGATTCCTACTCACCAGTGTATTTCCAAGACATACCTGTGGGTAGAAAGTGGCTTTAGTGCTGGATGAGCTACTTGAAGATGCTCCAGTAACATGGTTTCTGTCATACAAAGGGGCACCACTGCTTCCTCCCATGAGACTCATGGAGCTGATCATGGACTTTCCACAAGAGATGCCTGCATTTAAACAGAGAGGAAAACAAGGTTAGATAAGCCAGTGTTATCTATCAATGCCAAACAAACCAAATCCCTAGCTTTGCAAACCCACACAACGACAATGGTTGTGATACTTTGGGAAGAGTGCTTTATGTAAAAACTTCAGGATTACAAGGAAGGACACTTTGTAAAGAAAACATTTCACCCTCTTGTCTCACTGCAGCACTGAACTCTTCACAACCTATTATCACACTGCTGAGAAAGGAATTTTCAGAACAGCTGATCCAAACTACTCACCCAAATTAACGAAGAAATTTTCCTATTAAATAAACCTAGGCACTTGCAAAAAAACCAAGCTTGAGGCCTCCAAAGTTTCAATTTCCATCACAAGAAATTCCATCTCAAGTACATGAATAACTGCAAAACCCTATTACTTTTATTGAAAATAATCACAGTTAAAATTGAAAATCAGCAGAGACAAAAGGAAGGAAACCTGAGTTAGAGGAAAATGGACGACATCATTCTCCAATGTGTTTTACGACAATACACTCTTAACTCAGATAATTCATTTTCAGCTTCTTTCTGTCAGACCAAGTTAAATCTGGGAAGTTTTCAGAACCCTTTTTTTTTTTTTTCCAAATGCAGGAAATATTTATTACAAGCAGAGTAAGTATTTGTAATCATCATTCATGACTATATATCCTTGTTGGAAATGCCATGGTATAAAAATGGCATTCTATTTATGGTAATAGAAACCTTTCTTTTCTTTAGAATTAACACAAATTGTTAGATTATCAGCCGTTGTAACTTGTCATAACAATATGGATTAGAAAAAGCTAACAAATACGGATGAGAATCAGAATGACAGCTTGGTTTAGCACCTACAGAAGTACAGATGAAAACCACTGATACTTGCTTTAATTAAAAAAGCTTTAGTGTGAAGTCCAATTTAAAACACCCCTGCGAAGATTTCCCATGCAATTATTTCACCCTCTAATTTTATTTCCAACCACAAAAACCTCTTGATAACCACAGTAACATAATTTAAGCAGGAATAGCTGACCATAGCCATTAAAGTGCAAGAAAAGCTAATAGATTTTATGTATTTGATTCAAATGACAGGTTCATCCCAAAACCACTGAGCAGACCAACACCTCATTTCTGCTCTTTGAAAACTCCACAATCCAGCAGCCTTAATAACGTGTAAAACTTGAAATCCAGACAATGTAATGGTACTGATTAGATGCAAGGTCCTTAGCACAGCACCCTTACCAGTGAAAGTGCCATGTTGAGAACTTCCTGGAGCGATGAAATTAAGAGGGACATGGGGGGTACCACTGACATACTCGTGTGGAAAAGGACTGTTGGGCCCAGCGTAGCGCTGGCATACCACCCGCTGGCAAACAAAGTACATTCCTCCCATGACAAAAAGGGACAGTATTATCCCAATGACAGGACCGATGGCACTGCTGTGGGGCTGGGACTCATCTGAGGCTGGCTTCGATTTTTCTGGAAAGAGAGGAGAAGATTAAACGTGGTCATTTGTCGCTGTAGGACACGAAAGAAAGGCTCCAAATATTTCAGAAGGCAAAGAGCATAGAAAAAGAAGGCTCTATTTTCTAATTCTTACTACCTTTTATAAGGTGTTCCGATACAGACTTTACATAATTGGTGAATAAGAACAACACCTCTCCAATCCCACTGGTTAACTAGAGAAACAGCAAAACACCACACGGAGAAGGATTGTTTTGAGAAAGGATAGTTGTTTGCCAAGATTGTTTTGAGAAGAAACTTTCTTGAGAAATTTTTCCTTGGGAAAGAGTTAGCAGCTGCTAGCAGGCTAAAAATCTTTCAGACTCAGAAATCTCAAGCTCACAGTCATTAAACATTTGAGCAGTGTAGATGCTGCTGTCCTAGAGCTCATTCAGCAAATCAGTCAGCACAGAGCCATTCATGCAGTGCCTTTAAAAGCATCTGCATCACACTCGGGTGTCGGTATCCTGATTCAATACACAAGACTTCATGCCTCCTCTTCCCCTCCATAAGGCAGTATGAGCTCTTCTTTTTGTCTAGCAATTTATCTTGTAATGGATTACTTATCTTGACAGAACAACAGTCTAGAAAGTTCCCTTTCCTTCTCTGCCCTCCAAAGTCAATGGGTCAAAGATGGAGTATACTTACAAATTTTAAGTCCTTAATCAGAGAGGATTACTCTCTCAAAAGCCATTTGGGCTAGCAATAACATGAAAAATAATACCATATATATTAAGCGGTGGATGTCTTCCTAGCTAATACAGTTCTTATAACAGAATACTTTTCCTTCCTAAAATACAACTTGCTTTCAAAGAAACCCCACCTTACAAACTGGAAGGAAAACACAGTCCAAAATACCTCAAATACTTTCTACTCATTATTTTTTCACCCTATGTAGCCAAATGTTAAATAATAAAAAATGCTGCAGTATTTGACATGAGCTATACCTCACATCTCCCTGTGATTATGGGTAACACATTCAAAATTCTTGCCAGATAAACCTGACACCTCTCTGTTTTTCATGTATGCAATGTTCTTCAGGGAAAGCAAATTTTTCCACATTTGTAATTTTATTCTTTAACATACACTAATAGATACAATCAAAAAGTGAAAAAGTCTAAATATGCTTGTCCAAATTTTACATGCTCAGTTTCAACTATAGACCCTTCCCCCTTGATGAAGTTGTAGGAAGTGAGAGGGTTCATGTAACTTTCAGGCCTTCACTTCATAAAATTTTTTGACAGTGGTTCTGGTTTCCACTTCAGCGGAAGGGAATGAAAAACAACTGAAATTTGAGAAGGAAGATAAAGGAAATATAAAGATCTAGCAATAAACACTTGACAGCTCAGCATCGAGAATTATTTCTGTCTTAAAGTCTTTACGTTTTTTTCACACTTATTAGTGCAAGACGACTTTTTTTCAAATAGATTATTTCAGCCATGATACCAGAAAAAAAGCAAAGCCAAAATTAAAATGTGTTTCCAAATTAGCTATTTTAAAACACACAATTCTCATTTTGGTTAAACCTAGCTTCTTTTGAAAGCAAGATCCTTATCTAGAAGGTAGCAATCATTTTTATTCCCTATTTGAGTTACTTTCCTCAGTCAAAGGAAACCACAGAATGCTCTGTTCTACAAAGAGGTCCAGAGGAGGCAATCCTATGTCTATATAAAGACACATTTAATTCAGTTAAGACCTAATTGCAGGACTGGACCCAAAGTGCAAACAGCTGCATTAACTTGGCAGCATGAAAGTTTGCCAAGTGCACAAAAAAACTGAGGAACAACAACAACAACAAAAACAAAACCAACCAACCAAACAAAAAAAACCCTCAAAAAAAGAAAACAAAAAAAAAAACAAACAAACAAAAAAAAAACACCAAAAAAACAAAGAGGAAGAAGTGGCCTTATATTATCCAGGAAACTGGAAGAACTAGATGAAAGCTGAGGAGATAAATGGAAGATGTGGGAGAAGCATGCTCAGTCTGAAATTTCCAACAGTTTGTGTCTCCATTCTTTTTGCCATTTTTTTTTCTGTTCACAACTAGGGCTCCTTTCACCATTCTCACTCATGAATACACTTTTCCTTGCAGCATCCACCATGAAGATGGAAGGAAGAAACAAGGCTATCTTGGACCAAACCTGGTGAACCATCCTCTCATCCCAGCAGTGGCACAGCTTCTGACAACTGGTGCTTCAAAATGTGACAAAATCTAAGATGTTAAAAACCTCACAATCCACTAAGGTTGGTCCCATAGGCAACGTAAGTGCAGCATTTCTCTACACAAATCCAGTGCAAGCTATTTGTTCAGAATGAACTACAGACAGACCAGCACATCTATTTGCTTTTATTCTAAAATGCTTTGTTCCAACTATTTTGCTAAACCACTTGTGTGATTCTAAATGCTCCTTCCATCTGCCCCATTGCCTGAATACTTCATGATCTAGTCAGCCCAATGGTGCAAAACAACAGAAACTGCAAGAAGAGCAGAAGTAAGTGAATTTTATGTCCACTTTGGACTGCAAAGTAACAGACTCTCAAAGGACTAACACAACAGCTGCCATCAGCGTGTCTGTAACTTGCATATATCTACTACCATGAGAATTCAAAGTTACATTTTTCCCAGAAAAATCAACATCTCTCCATATACTCTTTTCACACCTGCACTCTAAGAAAGCAGTTTGTGGTCTCTTGTGGACACTTGCTCATTGCATGTTAGCTCCTCCACATAATTAGCCTCTAGTTTGGCCCTCTTATTGCAGTGGATAGGGCTGCACATTTTTAAAAGCCACTCCAGGCTTGGCAGCAGCTCTGCAAGTTCCAAGGCACTGAGCACAGTCAAATCAGGTTTCCCTAAGGACAGTTCTGAAGGCCCTTCTGAAGTACTCTTCCCTGAAAGAATATTGCTCTGCAAAGACCAGGGCTCTGCACAGGGGTGTACAACATGCCCGAACAGAGCAGCTGAATGTCAAGGAAAGACATCTCACCACACATGAGCTCGTCAGAGCCGTCGATGCAATCCGGAAAAGAGTCACACTGCTGCTTCAGGAGGATGCACTGCCCGCTCGCACATCGGAACTGGTTGGGCAGACAAACTGCTGCACAGAAAGAAAGAAAAAATCAGGTACTGACAGCACAGGAGCATTTCAGCCTCTTGAGAAAACTGGAAGAAGTGATTTCCATATTATGACCAGGTAGGAACCACTACACTGCTGTGGGTAAATTGCAAGCCTGTATAACTCTGGTTCTTCCTCCTTGTTGTTATACATCTTAATCAACGCATCTAAAAAAATATTCTGGCCCCAGTAACCCCCAGTCCTTTGTCACATCAGTCCTGCTGGTGCAACACTAAGATAAAATCTCTTACAATACCTAACAAAGTGTAGTTGATCACCTGATATGTTAATAAAATGTAGTAATGTGGCATATTAAAAAACCTTATGCACTCCATACCTATCTTATGTATACATAATAGATATATTAGGTGTAATATATCCTTGTTAAGTAACTGCTAAATTTCTTATATTCAGGAACTTCTGTCTCAACAGAAAGGACTTGTATCTATGCATCTCAAGAACAGTTAGAATCCCAAAGGGACGCTTGTGTTAGAACTGTGAGTGCAGGAGAAATGATCTTACTATCACAATCTGCTTCATCGGATTTATCTTGACAGTCGATTTCTCCATTACACCGCAAGTGTGCATCAATGCACTGTCCCTTCTCACACTGGAACTGGGATGCAGAGCATATGGGGCAGCTGTCTTCATCACTCTGGTCATCACACTCAGGAAACCCATCACACCGCCATGCCATTGGGATACAGTCAATCTCTCCAGTTGCACACGTAAACTGGTCTGGGGAACAAGTTGGAGGCTCTGGAGAAAGAGAAAACAGATCAGATTTGTATACTCAATCTTATCCCTTTCAACAGAGTAAAAGTATGACAGTTTGTCAAGAAAAGCACACTTATTCCTTCCCTGGAGTTCTTTTGTGACTACCTTAAGATTCCAGTCCAGAGGAAAACATGATTTGGCATGGGAATGAAATTTTACCAACTTCATAACAAAAATGGGATGCATGCTGACAGAAAAAGTTTGCTTCAGCAGTCAAGCACTGAACTAAGGACAGGAGCTACAGATACTTACTTTGTCTCTAACAGCCACCTTTTGGAAGACACTGTCATACACATAAATTCAAAAGAACACTCAATTTCTGACTGCAAACCAGATTCTAAGCAATTCTAATCCCTACAATTATATTAGCCTGAACCAATTCTTCATTAAAAAACCTGGCAGATCATGTTAATTGGTAATGAATAACTGGCAATGAAAAACACATAACTTTCACAGTATCCGTTTCATTATTTTTCCAGCAGCTTTTCCACAAAAAAAATCTGAGTCAGTTATGGATTGAAAAATATGAATGGAGAAAAAAAATATCTGTATAGGACTGGTAAACATTAAGCTAAGTTCTCTTGCTGGAAAATCTCCGGGCTGCAGGTCAGTGAAGGTTCAGAGAGCAGTAAAAGGAACACTGCAAACCTACCCTGATCTTATATTCTCTCACTACAGAGACAGACCACTTTAACTTGTGCACAGCCATTTTTATGTTTGTTGGACCTAAAAAAGCTGGGACTTCCTTCAAGTTTGACTCTTCATGGACCCCAAGATTCTGGTATCACTCCTTTTTACATTCATACTGTTGTTCAAGTTGCAGTGAGGCACTGATAGCATCAGGCAGCAGCTACAACCCCATATAGAGATGGAACAACTATGCTCTTAGGAGGCATCCATAGTTGCTTTCTTCAGAATGTCAGGAGACAAACACAGTCCAGACCAAGAATCTACTGCAAAAAATGCTCCAAACTCTTACATACAGCAAAGTTAGCACACAATTTTCCACTTTTGTTATCAGTGAAAGAAAGAGACAATGGGCAACTCAGTTGTTATCAGTAGCAATTGGTTACAGTCAAAATGTGGGGGCCATCTCAAGACAGCCCTGCAGCAATCACATACATTTCCACAGATTTGAAAAGGTGCTGTGTCAAAACCCCGTGACATAATTAAATCATTTAGCATAGGCAGCCACTCCTCCCCACAGCTGCTGTTGCCCAGTAATGCTCTGAGTAGATGCTTCTCCACTTGGAGTAAGAGAGAACCACATATAAGAACCCTCCCTATAACAACAGTGTGATCACACTAGAGGCGTGCTCTGGCACTGGATGGTAACACTCCTCTGGAAGCCCAGTGGGCTTTTCTTAGGATTCAGGCTCAGGAATGGACTTCACAAAGAACCCAGCCTAAGGAAAGTTTCTTAGCTGTATGAGTATTTTTTCTCCTGAGGGTGATGTTAAAAATTCTAGAAATACATGCAAACAGTTTTCAAAGTGCTGCTGTTCTTTATTCATTAGGGAAAGTTCAAGAATGAAGCAAAAGTATAAACAAGAGCTTGAAGAACAAAATGAGAATAAAAATCAAAATGTGCTTGGGTTTTGAAAAAATTATTATTTTTTAAAGTTCCTCATTTATGATTATTTGGAGGAACAATATGAGAATTACAAATGTAGCCAGTGGCCTGACAGCTATAGGCAAGATAAAGATGCCAGACACACACATTAAGGTAATTCTTGAATTAAATTTTGATACAAGTGTGCTGCTTGGATAATTCAACAGACAGATCACTACTTCTGCATTTAAAGGCACCTTTAATGTCACACTATGGTTGCACTTGGCAAGCACAAGCTTGTGTTAAAAAACTTGACAAAAGCATTTGTAAGGATGTCTAGAACATGGGCAAATGTTCTCCAGCCAAATAAACTATTCTGAAACACTGGGTAGTTGCTGTTACTAGGACAGACAAGATGGGTTAAAAAGTAGTTGCAGGCTTAGTGAAAGATTAGAATAATAATAATAAAAAAAGACACTGAAATGGAGGTCCCTGAATTTTTAGATTTATAGCTGAAGATCCAAAGGAGGGAATGTGAGACTCTCTCACTGTCCCCATTGTGCAACAACAGTACAGCAAGAAGTATAATTAGATTGATCCACCCTGCCCTCCCCATGTAACCACCACTACTCCAAAGCCACATAACGTGTTGTGGTCATGGGAAAGAAAACAGTTTATCATGGAAATGACTGTCCCATGGGAGTTCAGAGTTCAGCCAGAAAATGAAATCCACAGCAAAATAAATACATGAAAAGAAGTCAAGAGGACCAACAGTGCCAAACAACCTAAGATATAATGCCTTCCAAAAAGAAACAATGTTTTGTTTTGAATTCCCTCTGCAAGTGTAATGCTAAGAGTTTTTTAAAATACTAGTATGGTAAAAGGGAAGGCTAAAGGAAAAGTCTACCATGTAGAAAGTGGAGAGCTACCTTAATTAAAAAGAATCACAATGGAGCCTACATTTGATAAGCAGCTGTAAACAGTGTTTCAGGCTACAAGGCCAAATTAATTTCAAAGACCGGAGTCTAATACTATGGGAATCACAGGCACAATTTCTGCTGCTAGGTCATCACAGGTTGATGCAACATCATCATATAAACACTTGTTTAAAGCACAAACCTGTCACATCATACATACAGTTATAAAAATCTCAGTAGAAGACGCAAGTATTTTAAGGTCAAAGAAGAATATTCTGCTCAGAATGAAAGGTCACATGTGCCCAAAACCTCAGGTAGAAAACAACTGGTACAACTCCCAAAGACTAATTTAATTCACTGTAGCACAACATGTACAGAAAAACTGCATGTAAATTCACAGTTTGGACTGGAATGCAACCTCAGCTGCCACGTTTTTGATACAAATTGATTAGCAGCACCGTCAAACATAACTCACCTCCACACGTTAAGAGATTCTGTAGAAGCACAAGGTGCTCAGGGCATGAACATCTTGGAGTTCCATCCCCTTTGGCAATGCAGATGTGTGAACAGCCACCATTGTCACGGGAGCATGGATGGACAGCTGGTGAAACACAGAAAATGAATATTATGTAGCATAATAGAAATTATAACTATTCCTCCATAGGGCAAAATCAGAAACTACTCACAAACCACCTCTGTCTGAGGAACCAAGATTTCCCAACAAATTATTAGGAAGATACATGCAGGATTTTTCAGTTCAGTGCCTGAAAGCTGATTTATTTCTTTGTAAAGATTAAATTTCTCCCAGTCACAGTAATAGAGCAACCTGATCAAGTTGAATATGTCCCAGCCCACTGCAGGGAGCTGGAACTGGATGACCTTCAAAAGGTCTCTTCCAACCCAAACCATTCTATGATTCTACAATACAGAGACCTTTCAAGAACTTCTAGAAAGAACTGGGGAGCTGAAGTGAACTGAAAAGGCAGATTTGAGAAGGCTGCATTTACATCTTATCTAGATACTCCACCTGCATTTCTAGGGTAAGCATCAAGAAGTAATATATGTCACTGCAGAATGCCAGCCTGCAAAACTCTCAGGATTTCTCCGTTAAAGAGCTCTTAATACCTAGTGCCTCAACTTCCCTGTTCCTCACAAAACTGCAATATAAGCACAAATATTTTTGTGTCTTTTTTTAAAGATAGGAAGCTAAGCATTTGTGTTCCCAATCAGTTACCCAGAAGCACTGAGAGGTCCTAAAAGAATGATTTTTAATGAACATTTGGAGGACACGAAACAGGCACAGAGATGGGAGGTCACTGTCTGATGAATCCAGCCCAACAGGGTCAGAAGAGACTCAGCCTCTTGCCTGCTCATCCAGGCTGATAGCTGAGCATCTGCTACAGCAATCTCTGGGGCTACAGCCTGTGTTATTTGTGATGCTGCTTAACAGTGCATTTTCCTACTGCTCAGGAAAAAGAAATTGTATAGATACCATAATTTGTCTGCCAAAGTTGTTTTCCAACTGTCTGGGCTTCTCAGCAACCTGCTTTCTACCTTTAACAAATTTATTAGTTTAATACAATGTTTGAGGCATGAGTTGTTCACAGAAGGGCATGCATACATACCTGCATGTGCATACGTATATTTACTCCCCTGTTGTAACAGAAATCACCTATGTAGAAATTTTTCAGCTGCAAAAGAGGATTCCTTTTCCCCATCTTAAATAAACACATGGGGTAAAAGCAAACCTCTTTTTTAACACTGTTGAGAATGAAAGGAAAAAAATCTTTTTGCTTCAGTCAGTATCACCTTTGAAATATATCAATATATGTGAAATGTGTGAAGCGGCACAGAAGAAAAAAAGCTGGGTATTGTGAAAGGAAAAAAGAACCCCTGGGTCATGATTACCCCACAGAATCTACATAGAAACTACAGTTTAAATGCTTATGTTACCTGATTTGTAACAGCTTACCCACATACACAAGTTCAAAAACACTTCTGGCCATCACAGACACTAATGTATGTGACACAGAGTATTTGTTGTGAAGTTGAATCACTTCTTCTGAAAATTAAAGCACTATACACTAATGCACCCTACCTATAGAAGACAACTGATCACAGGCAACAAAGAGACCTCTGTTACCCACATTTTGTTTGTGATTTTGTATTCTCTTTTACGATCCTGTTAAGCAGGAGGTGTAGGTTGTTACTTTGAGGAGTGACTACTTCAAGAGGTTTCTCCACTCTCCATAAACCAAACCACAGTAATTTGGACCACCAGACCAGAAAAAGAACATCCTGCATGCATGATCCCTTTCAGATGTGAGCATCTAAAATGCTCCACCTCTGTTGGGAGAAAAATTCCACATCCACGGTGTAACTCATTGTAGGAGCTTCCTCCCCATTTTGCCTCCCTCACTGCAGGCTTTTACATCATCCACTGTGCCGAGTCAAACCAGTCGTACCTTTACACAGGAGTCTGAAGCACCTGGAGAGAAGGCAAGTACAATCCTTTTGGTTCTTATTAGAGGTTTTTCCAAAACCTATTACTTGACTGTACTTAGAAAATTAACAACCAGAATTTTAAGTGGCTTTTAGACTGAATTCAGTGTCATGTGAGGTTGTACAAAGCAGGTAACTCAGTGCCACAGTATCACATGTTCTAGCTGTGCAGCAATAGTCCCCTCCTCTCCTGCAATCCTGATTGGTCAAGTTGAAAGCATTCCATGGCTTATTTGAAGCCCACGGGCAACATTATTACAATATTCAGCTGGATGAGGACTTTGAGATGCAATGACCGAGACATCAGATACTGAAACTCACAGAATTCTTCCATATCAAGCTCTTCCACAGCATGAATGCCTGTTAGGTGAGCAATCCGGCCTTGAATTCTGGTCCTTTTGTACCCATTCACTTTCTCCACTCTCTCAATCATCTGCTGCTGACGATCAATCCAATACAAGTGATTCCCCAGCACAGTGAGTCCCATGGGCTGAAGGATGTTGGAGTCCTCCAGGGTCACGCGGTTGGCACCTGAGACCAACAAAAACAAAGACTAGTTTTACACCAGTCGACTTCAAAGTTATTCCTTAAAAAAAACATCACAAAGCAACATCCCAGCTAAAACCAAACCAAACCTTGGAGACAGTGAGCTACAAGGTCACTGACTTCACCTGTCCCTTTAGACCAAGGCTCTGCTTGTTCAGTCTCATCTCAGGTAAATGCTACCAGGTGCCACATCCTGAGGGCAAGCTGATACAACATGAAACCCAGCTCATCCCTGCACAGCCCGGCTGGTCAGCCAGCCATGCCCAGCCTCACACTGACATCTCTGTTATGTGCAGCTGTGAGCGCTCCCAGAAGCTGATATAGACTCAGCTCTTAGGCCAAAAGTTTTACAGTACGCTCATACACAGAGCAGTACGTTATTTCTGAAATCTCTAAGCAAGAACGAAATACAACCAACTTAGTTTCACTGCTGTTACTCAAATAAAACATATTCATCTTGCAAAGCAAGAGGCAGCCTATGTGACAACCACAGATATACGATCAAAAAAGAACACCTCTTTAAAAAACCCCTACTTTTTTTATTTAGTAACCCACCAGAAAATTCAAAGTTTAAGTGACTCAATATGCTCCTAAATAGGAACACTGTCAAATGCTCAGGCTTTCTGCTTTATAAAAATGTGTAAAAATCTGCTTTAAGCCAATGAGTAAAAAAGAGGTCAAGTAAAAATGCATTTATTATCAGTTTTCACTTTAATTACTTGCAGTCTTCTACTGCGTACTGCCCTACACTTAAGAGTCATTTAATTATTGCTTTTATTATTCTTTTCTAGGGTGAAGATATTCCAAATTATTCTATTAATTCTCTGAAACCATTCTGACCCTGGGTATGCCTATGTAACTAGATATATTTGATTTTAAAAATGAAAATTTATAACAAAATCATAACTTGGTGCTGCTTCTGCTCTCAATTAGTTTTGGAACTACAACCTTATGTCTGCTTGCATATAAAAAATGTGTAAGGTTTTAGTATCTACACAAAATGAGATTTATAGAATCCACAAAATAAAAACACTGTGAGAACTGGATCCAACTAATTTGCTGCTATTATAAAATAATAAATTATCCAGACCTCAGCCAAGCATGAGAATGTAACATTACCAGGTTCTATTAGTTTTGCACATGGACCTGTTAAGAGCAGCTCCAGAGGAGGGTCATGAAGATGACCAGAGGGCTGGAGCACCTCTCCTATGAGAAGAGGCTGAGAGAGCTGGGGTTATTCAGCCTGGAGAAGAAAAGGCTCTGGGAAGACCTTAAAGGTCATGATACTTAAAGGGAGCTTAGAAAAAAGAGAGAGAGAGAGACTTTTTATATGGACAGATAGTGACAGGACAAGAGGGAATGGTTTTAAACTAAAGGAGTTTAAAACCAACTTCTGGTCTAACTCCAACTGAAAATTTCCAGAACCTTGTAAAGAAAACTGTTAGATGGGTTTATAGTTCTTTCATCCCACTCTGAAAGTTGAGCACTGGACATCTGAAACTATTCACTGTTTTAGCAGGATGCTGTTTTAATCAGGGTACAGTGCAAACTTCAGGAACCTCCATAACCATGTCACCTCTCCAAGTCTACAAGGGAAAAAGGGTGTCTAGACCAGTTTAACTGGCATAAAGGATGCTCTTCGCAATTTTGGTCCCATTTATTCAGCAGCCTCAGTTTATGCTAAAAATCTTTTCCTAACATATGCCCATTTTAAAGTATTTTCTCAGAAAATACTACTTAGAGGAAGTAATTCAAATCAACATCACTTTGGCTGTCAAATTTCTTCTGAAGTTGTGATGCAAGAATGAAAAGCATTTTAAAACAAAAATATGCTGCTAACTCATTAGAAAATCAACATCTCAGTGAATCAAATTACAGTGAGCTCAACTGGATCAAATATAACCACAGTTTTCTGGCTACAGATACATCTCTCTCTAGTTCATAAACATTGTTTTCTTTTAATCCTGTAGCTTCCCCCTGCGTTTATGTTACTTATAAGCTTTGATTCTTTGGCTGTGACTGGCTATAATTCCAAATAATTTTACCTGGTGCCTCTTCCATCTCTCTTGGATACCACTCCAGCATATCTGCATAACATGAAGCCTTGCTATCTTGTCATTTCACTTTTAAATGTCTTCCTAGAACACTTCTTTCATCACTAGGGAAGCCCCTCTCAATATGTGCTACGTGTCCCAACGTGTCACCTTTTCTTCTCAAATGTGGCTTGTTTCATAGGTCAAAGTCTTGTCTTCCTCTGATCTTCTTCCCTCCTACAAATTTTTGTAGGTTCTCTCATGCCTGTCCTGGACTGAACATTTTGTGGCTGGTCAGGCAGCTTGACAATACTCCCCTATTCAGCTTGGTAACTAATGAACGACATGGGCTGCTCTACCTTCCCATCTGCAGCTTCATTTTTTGGACTCTTTGTAAGAGTCCAACTTTGAGTCAGTTTTAGGTGCTCAAAAGCAAACCATCCTTGTAAAAAGGTGAAAAACTTTCTGCTGTTTTAGTTCATTGCTTCACTGCAACACAAGGGAAAGATGTGACTACATGGTAAGAAGAGCCACCAAAATTGGAGATTCAACCCTTTTATGGCATGTACAAATCAGTGTAACAGCCCAGCTTCTATTCCTTCACACTTGTCCCCTTCTTCCTGCACTTCTTTTATGGGTTTCACTTCTCATCATGGATGATGATTAGAGAACAAATTGGGAGACAGAAGGCAGGGCCATTGCATCCTCTGTTCCATACTGCTCACCAGAGCCAGCTTCTCCATTTCTTCAGCACTATCAAGTGCTTTTAAAAGTCAATGGTGAACAGTGCTCTTTAAGATCCATAAGGTGCTATTGCTTTGTATGCGGAGTAATGCCTTATATTACTGATGTGGGAAAACTGTGATGAGTTGACGTCTCTCTGCTGTGTTGCAACGATGCTATTTCAGATGAGCTGTCTTATCACCAAGATTAGAAAAAAACCCAAACCACTGCCCTTTCTTCTGTTTGTTTTTTTCAAGCTACCTTTATTTACTAAGCTGTAAGCTCCAGAGAAAGAAAAATTGAAAAGTCCCCAAACTTTTCAAACCACTAAGAAAAAATCAGGGGCACAGAGGAGGTGATTTAGGGGTTCCATGACTAACAACCCTTTCAGAACATATCAAAAGTCAAATGGCTCTCTTGGAGAGTGTCACTCATTACAGTCATGTCTATTCTAATTAGATCAAAGATGGGAGCCCACCAGCAATTGCTGTCTGTGACTGCCTACACAGAACTGGCAATGGTGGAGATGAAAGTCACCGGGGTCAGCATCAAAGAGGGAATGATGTCCTGTACATGGTAACACTGTTCTGCAAATATTTAACTTCATACCACATACCTGACAGGTCACAGCTTTCAATGCGTTTCAGATCCGCATCCACCCAGAAAAGCTTTCCAAGTTTGTTGTCAACCACCAGTGCTACGGGTCGGATCAAACCAGTTGTAAAGAGCACTTCTCTCTCTGTGCCATCCAGGGCTGCACGCTCAATCTTGGGAGCTCTCTCCTGCATGTTGGTGAAGTACATGTACCTGAGAACACAGACAGCACCGCTGAACTGGGAGCTCCAAGCACAGGCAATGCCCTTTTGTGCACAGCTTCCTGTAACCCATGTTGTAAGTGGGAACGGTTTCACAGGCATGGCTGGGGTGACTGCTCCCAGCTGCAAAGACCCAGAACCAAGCATCTTCTAACTGACACACTTGGCCTGAAATTCATAGGATTTATCTCCAGGCCATAAAGTGCCTCAGCAGTGCTGCTCCTGCACAGAGTTGGGGGCTGTAAGAGACTAGCACAGACCTTCTGCAACTCTCCCTGGGTAAAGCTGTCCCCACTTGCAGATCGAAGTCCAGAAGTCCTTTCTGACAGTTCCTCTCCTTCTAGGTTACCCTTCCTTCTCAGCTAGTAAAATTTCCTACCAAACTTGAGAAAAGATTACAGAAGAACAACTGAGGATGTCATGTTCCTGACATCTTAGTTCCATGAATTCTTTGTATCTCCCTAAGCCAGTTCAGTTGCAAACAAAAGCAGTCTCTGCCCTCCTCATGCACAGAGAAAAAAGGGTTTGTGCACCCCCACGATGAACTGAGAACTCTTTAAAGGAAAAGTCCACTATTTTTTTAGTGGTGAGTAACATGGGCAAACTCTCCAACAGCATGGGCTACATTGGTGCACAGCCTTTCCTTATGGCACAAGGATGGGAGGCAGCAGTCAGAACATGCAGCCAAGGGAGAGGTGGAGGAAGGAATTTCTGTAACCGTGGCAGAAGTTGTTGAAGATCACTCATTCAGCTCTCCCAGACAGTCACAGTGTCTAACATAGTGTCTTCCTCATTTTTCCTCCTTTAATTTTTAAATGGATTTAGTGTTAAGTCACTTGAAAACCTGACTAGAAAGGTTGAGAGTTTTTGAGATCAACAAACCCAAACTCCTATTTTAATGGAGAAAGCAGATAAGCTTTTATAAATACAAACTATATCCAAGTGACTTAGTCCCAATAAGATTAGAATCTTTCCTCTAATCCCCCTCTCCCCACAACAGCTTTTGAACTGCGCAGAGTACACTGGTATAAAACACCAGTCCTACAAATGCTCCAGACAGAGTCTCTGAGTACTACTGTATCCACACAGTTGTGAAATACTGTCATTCAACATCTGTCAAGCAGATGGTAAGCCATTTAGCAGTAAATTGGGATTTGAGAATCTAACTTACTAAAGAGAACAGTAAAGGACCATATTTGACACCTAAGAAGGACCATATTTCAGATCAATCTACTAACTACCAGAAGCAGAAAGAGTGTCTGTTGAATCTAACCAAAACTGCTTTTCAGCAAAACAAAATATTTTCCTCCTGTGGGAAATCACTCTAGTGGATCCTACCTGCTTCAATTCATTTCAGATGTTTTAAAGATACACATTACAGCAGAACTAAGTGTTTAAGCTTTATATTACTACATTAGCAGGAATAGTTGTATCAAATTAGAGGCTCCTTTCTTTACCCCTGGAAATGTTTGTTTTATGAAGACTAAATATTTTTGATCCAGATTCTGAGGTGATACAGACTCTCTTGTTTTTCCTGTTACATGGCAGGGCTGTGCATCCACACAGGGAACAGGACAAGGTGGTTTTGTTTTGCTGTCACCACCTGGGTTAGTGCCTCACACACGGCTGTGAGAAAAGAGGCAAAGGAGAGAACAGGAAGAGATACTTTCAGAACCCAGAACTGGATAACCAGTCACCTACACCCTGAACAACATTCTAAACTTCTCTTTGTAAAAACAGACAGATGCAGCACAGGATTCTCACACACAGAGCTGGCACACATCCCTGGAATGCTCTGTACCAGGTGCAGGAAGGAAGCTCACCCTCGCTCTGCATTCACTACGATGGCTCTGGGCCTGTCGTGGTCCCCTCGCAGCACCATCCCGATGGATTCACCGTTCAGCCGGTGTACGTTGACGGAATTTGTGGCCTCACAGGTCCAGTACAAGGTATGGCTGTATATATCAATGCTGAGGTCGTGTGGCTGCTTCTCTGGGTTCTGACTTTGGTTTGGGGTACTCATTACAGTGAAAGGCTGCAAGACAACACACGAGTAACGATTTCCAACCACTATTTTGATGACTGACTGAAGAACACTGATACAGAAAGCATGGTTTACCTGCCTGGTGGTTTAGAAACCCCTAAAACCACAATCCTAAAAATGTTCAGTAATTCTCATACATAAATAGAATATCTATAGAATAGATAGATATCTGATAGATAGATATTCTATCAGATAGAATATCTGAGTAAGTGCTGACAAGAGCAGTTGACAGTGATGATCTCTTGGTGTGGCAGAGAGAAGAGGAAGGTCAAGTATAAAATAAAAGCACACAAAAAGACAGACACAAAACTATATACAAGATGTACACTTGCCTGGGTGCCATCATCTTTGGCTCTTTTAATAATATTCTGGCGTCCATCCACCCAGTAGATCAATTTATCTAAGGGATCGTAATCAATAGCCTTGACGTTTCTCAGACCATGCATAGGTAGGATGATATCTGGGCTTTGCTGGTCATCAGGTATCATCCTGCTGATGGCAGATTTCTGGCTAAATAGCAGGAAACTAGCTGGGGCTGAAACAAGCCAAAACAGAATGCATGAAAAATACAATTCCCAAAAATATATCTCCACAGAAGAAGGAGAATATTTGGAACAAAGTCACAAAGAGACACTAATATTCACAATGAAAATTAAATAACTCCTAACTTTTTGCTATAAAAAAAAGCTTTTTCTATAGTTATAGAAGGAGATCGGGTTAAATCTGCAGGACGTGCCTTTCAAAAACTCACTCTTTCATTCAGTTAAAATTGCCTTATATGCTACTATGCACCCATTTTCTCTTCATGTGCCAGTTTTACTGGAAACTTAAGTTCCTATTGGACAACCAGTCAATTGGCAGGCTCATAATGTCACATGAGGGGAGAAAACAAACTTACATGTATTTCAAGTGCATCTGCAAGTTGGGCAGACTACTTAGGAGTTAGACTACTTTACTGAGCGTTATTTTAGCTGACTTTATCAAGCATGTAAGAGAAAAAGACATTTTTTGTTGGAAATTTCTTTTCCACCCACCTACACACTTAGATAAGGAGCAGGAAAGCTTCACTCACGCAGCTGAATCACCTAGAAAGCACTTCTGGTAAAACAAGAAAGACCAGATTTGACAGTGCTGTCATTTCTAAGACTTGAAATACAAATCTTCGTGCCTAGTACATGTCACAAAAAATGGATATAAAATTCCATATTCTGTCTTCATATTTAAAGCCAGAACCTTTGAAACACACTTAGGACCCCATTCCTTTTGCACCTGGGAGCCACAAGCACTGAAGAAAACAGTAACAAATAAAAAGGCTTACAACTACAGTTCCTGCTGTTGGGATCCAAAGTGTAATGGGCTGCACAGCCACACCTAAATCCATTTGGGATGGCAAGGCACAAGTGACCACAATGGCCATTATTCTGCACACAATCATTCAAGCCGTCCTGACGAGAAGAATGGAAGACCAATATATCCATCACAAAATCCAGATGGCCCTGAATAAGTGTCCTGTTCTTCCCACTGGTCTTGTCTGCTCTTTCTATGCTGTGAAGATTCCAGTCTGTCCAGTAGATGTAGTCACTGTACTGGGTTAATCCAAATGGATGAGGTAGATCATCTGCAATGATTTCTCGTTCTTGTCCTGCAAAAACAAGGATAACCAACTAAAGGACAATTCCTGTGGCATAAAATGGAGAGTGTGACTAGCATGCAGAAAAATATTTTCCTTCTTTTTAAAATAAAACTTCATTTTCCAAATAAGTATCACGGGATTCTTTATTAACTAGTATCTGTTCAAGAGGTAACATAAACAGTTGCATTTAAAAGCACTACCTTGATACCCTCTTGCCTACAGAGCAATTTGAAATGATGCCAGTCTACTGTAATCTAAATAAATACTACTTCATATGTCTCATGCTTATCAACCCAAACAGACATTGAAAAACATATCCAAGAATACTATTAGCTCCAGTAATCACTTTGGCCAATAAAAAAGCCCATTAATATGCATGAAAAGAACAACAAACTTGAGATTCACAGAGAAACTGCTATGAGAAATTATGATGCTTCACTGAAGAAACAAATCTTTTGCAGTGCAATTTAACATACAGCTATCCCAGGCGTTTAGGAAACCATTTGTTTGGCATAAATCTCAATACTCCCACACTCAGTGGCTCAGTTAGCAACATTTACAACAGATTTAACACCTTCTAGAGGATGGTCTCTGACGGATGCATTACTGAAGTAAAGTCTTACTTCAAACCACCTTCCTGAACATTTTCAAGCATAAACGTCTATGAATCTCTGCCATCAAAGAAGATGCAACCTTCAGCAGCACCATATCCTGCTGTCTCAAACATCCAATGCTAGACTGTACAGAACACTTCACTTTTGTTCCTCTGCCCTACTTTGCATTTCACCAAGACTTGAGAAAGACTAAAATAACCATAAATCAGAACATGAGGCCACTTTCTTATAAGCCACCACACCTAAATATAGAGGCAATGCTCACATGGAACTTTTAGGAATCTAAATTCTCCAAGTTAGGGGTACAGGTATCCTGCACGCTCTCAGATACTTCTTAGAGCAATTCTGGTCCATAGTGATGAATTCAGGAGAAAGACTCTTTTTAAGGAAGCAGATAAGCTGTATAATTGAATTTTCATAGTAGATGGAAGAAAAGCTCTCAAAAGTGTGATTTTTTTTTTCCTGCTGTTTATAATATCCAAGATTGAGCTGGGAGCAGCATTCACTCATCCACTTCACAGTGCTTTGCTCATCCCTTAACTGATGAGCCCACTTGTAAAAAGTCTACCTGAGTCTTTATAATTTGCTGACTACAAAGACATTGTACAATATAAAAGTGAATGGGCACAAGTTTATGGGATGCATCCCAGGGTCCTGAGGCAACTGGCTGATCAGGCTGGCAAGCCACTGTCCATCGTATTTGAAAAGCCATGGAGTTGACAGTGACTGGAAAAAAGGGAAACATCACACCTGTTTTTAAAAGGAGGGCCCAGGGAACTACAGACCCATGATCTTCACCTCTGTGGCTGGGAAGATCATGGAACAGATCCTCATGGAGGCAATGCTAAGGCATGTGTAAGACAAAGGGATGATCTGACACAGCCAGCATGGCTTCACTATGGGCACATTGTGCCTGACCAACCCTGGTGGCATTCTACAGTGGAGTGACTCCAGAATCTCACAATTCTAAAGATATGCACACAGAATAATGCCTTAAAAAAATCTCTTTAAAAGTATCTTTTCATGGATTAAAAAAAAACAAACCAAAACAACCAAAACCTAGTTGCAGTGAAATTATGTATATTGTCATTTAGAGCACACCCCCTGCATGTATAAATGAAATTCCACTTGGAATGGAAAACATGAGAATGTGTAAAGTTGTATCTGAAACATACACTGCAAAAGTAGCTGCACAACCTTTCAGCCTCCATGAAATGCAAGAAGTATTTTGATTTAGAACTAACATGACTGGTCTGAAGTCAGAAATAAGAGATAGTACTTCAAAAGAACATTAGTGTTCAGGCTAAAACGTCAGGGATGATTTACAATGAACCTGTAAGTTGTCCTCACTTTGAGAACTCAGAGGCCATCTGTGCTTTGGTACAACACAGACAGTTTCACACCAATAGAGAGAAATGACATCTTATCTCACCACCATTATAAATCATCATACGGTTATTAATTTATGAAGGTTTTTTAAATTTTCTCAAATACTTAACCCTCCATTTCCAAGAAAACATACACACTGATTTACTATCAGTTATACTGTTCAAATTTCATATTATTCTATCACTTTACTATGGCCAGTGCATATTTCTGTACTGGCTGGTATAATATAACATTAGATTACCCAGCATATTTGATGACTCAATCATGCTTGTGTCTAAGTCAGTCCAGTAGAGCCTTTGGTCCACATAGTCAATAGTGAGGTCATTGGCACGCCCCACTTTGTCCACCAAAGTGATGCTGTTTGTCCCATCCATGTAGGCGCGAACAATCCTGGGTTTACCTCCCCACTCAGTCCAGTACATATATCTGCAATGAGAAGTGCAACAAAAACAGGACATCAGCCAGGTATAGCTGCATGCTTTGCCTTTCTGAATTTCTTGGCAGCGCTTGATAAAACAAAATAACCCACATGGTTATGTGCATCATCACAATACTCCTTTCTTTATACTGGCAGAACAGTATTTTGACAATTATTAATTTTTCATTGTAACCCATGGGACTGTGGAAGGTTTACTGCCTTTTCAAAGACTCTGAAGAAACAGAGCCGTGCCAAATAACTTGTTTCATACAAGAACACCCACAGAAAGCTTTGAAAAACAAGAGTGCCCCTTACCCTTTGGTGGGATCAAGAGCCAGAGATCTTGGGTTGTCCAAGTCCTTCCACACAAGGACCTGCCTATACTGTCCATCCAGGCGGGCGACTTCGATGCGATTGGTTCCAGTATCTGCCCAGTAGAGGTTCTTTCCCATCCAGTCTACAGCCATTCCCTCTGGATAATCAAGCCCAAACTCAATGACATGTTCAACAGAGCTCCCATTCATGAAAGCTCGGCTTATGGTCTGGAAAACAATGGTGCAAAAATATTACAATGCTTATGGATACCTCAGTGAAATAAAAATATAATTATCATAATATTTGGTGTAAAAAAAAAATCAGTACAAAAAACCCCCAGTCATTGTTAATTTTTAAACAACTAATTTCTGTTGTCAAAAATGACATAGAAATTCTCAGGAGAAAAACACCTGAATTTTCAGAAAGGTAACTGTTTCTGATGGCCAGACCAAGACATCAGAAAAGGACATGATTTTCAGAAAGCAGTATGTAGCTGCAGTTTATTCCTTAACCCCTCTCCCTCTCTTCTATTTGCACACAAGAAGCTGTTTTAAAAAATTATTTAATTCGCTGTAATGTTTTAAGTTTCAGAAACACATCTCAGTGGCATCTAAATTAAACTGTTTCTCATAATCAGTCACCTGGAGCACGTTTATTGATCCCATCTGCATTTTAGTTATGCACACTCACCAAAGTAAGTCATAGGGCAAGGACTGCACGCATATTAAGTCACTCTTAACAGCACTGAAATAACCCCCAGTTAAACACTAACTTCCAGGACCAGATACCCACCCTTGCTTATCAACACTAAGCAATCAGTCTGCATGAATGCCAGCATTTCAGCTATTGATTTCTTAATAATCTGATACACAAACGTATCAAATTATTAAGAAATAAATATGAATGAATGTGTAAGGGTCAGAGACATTTTATACTTTAAAAGGCAAATGTCAAACCCTGAAATCACATAGTGTAGTTTTTGAAAATGCGTTCTCCTACACCCAGAGGCAGAAGGAGATCAGGGAAGTGGTGGTCACTGACGAAAAGGGAGATGACTGTGAGTTCTGAAGTTATAATACCTGCTACTAAGCAGCGAGATGTGGGGGACGAGGGAAATGAGACCCCAGAGGTGCTGAAGACACCTGGTATGTATATGAAAACACAGTATGCCGGAAAACTCAGGAGGCAACAAACAAGTAAAATGTCTTCCAGTCCTGCACAAAGTGAGATGTACTCACTGATGGAGCTAAAGTAATGTGCTTTCCAGTACAAATGGTGAAGATGTCCATAACTCCTGCTCTCCACGTGCTTGTGTGAGATTTATTTAGTAACTGTGTCTACACTATGCTAATTTATTACATTGGCACTCTTCCTGAAGGAATGGTATCCACACCAAAAGCAGCACTGTTAACACTGAAGCACAGCCCTCATTAGTCTTCACCGAGAGGCTACGGAAACTGGCAGGCTCCAAAAGTGACCTCTGCCATGTAATGGCTTGGGCATACTGGCAAGGAAACTCTGACTGCTCCTGGAAAACCTATTAAGAGTCTAAATAGAATAATTTAGCTCCAGTGAAGTGAATCTGTCATTTTCTACCATATAATTAGTTCACTACAAAAGGCCAAGTAACTAAACTGATGAAGAGCACAACCCTCAGTTAGCACGCACGTGGATGTGTACCAAACATTACAGGAAATGGGCTCTGGGGAACACACTGAGATAGAACTGGGGGCAGGTGGGCCCTTAACACAGTGTGGAGGAGACTGGACAAGTTCCCTGGCTTTTACTGTGCCAAGCTGGAGCCACAGACTAACAGCAAACATCCCAAAGTTGACTTGACAATTGAGTACAATTGCCTTTCAAGTCAAAACTGGAAGAGGATAAAAAACTCAGGGGGCTGCTGAGCTCAATGTTTAAATCACTCTACTCTCTGACATAAAATCAGCTTTTCTACTGCAGATACATATATGGATGCAACACATCCGGGGTCCAAGATTTAGGTATTTGGTACGAGCAGACACCAGTCTGGATTTTTATTTGAAGCAGGAAGATGCCTGTCACCCTACTGTGCATTCAGCAATGCAACTGTCTTCATCTCCAAGGGTCTCCTTGGATGCAATTCAATGACAACACTGGCAACTGCAGGACAGATCATGTAACAGAGACCTTTGTTAGATCAAAGCAACTGCTCTGTGGCTTTATAGTCAAGGAATTCACACGTCAGTAATACCTTCAAACTAACATCAGTCCAATAGATTCTGTTATCAGAGACATCAAAATCCAGAGCAGATGCTTCCTTGACTCCAGTAAGAGGAATCGCAACATCATTATTATTGGTTTCAAGGGAAATCCTATGAATTGCTGCTCTGCTTGTGAAAACTAAGAAGGCTTCAGGAATGATGCAAGTCTTCATGTCACTCAACAGCTCAAGGCCAATGGGACAGGCACACCTGGCCTCCTGGGGTGTAAAGAAACACAGATGGCTGCAGCCTCCATTGTTCTCTGCGCATGAATTAGTTCCTTTAAAAAAAAATAAATAAACAAAAAAACAAACCAGAACAGATATTAGTGCACTGAATTAGTTCCTTAAAAAAAAAAACCAAAAAAACAAAACACAAAAACCCAACGCCTAAAACAAAACACATATTAGTGCATTGTGAAGGTAAAAGGGAAAGGGGAGCACAGGAGGTTGAGCAAAAACACAGTATGATTTTCCAAAATAAGTTAACGGTATGGGTTGTCAGCAGGGAATTAAAAAAAAAAAAAAGAAAAAAAAGAAAAAAGGGAGAGAGAAAAAAAAAAAAGAAAAAGACACTCCAAGTGGATTCTTTCTGTCTGCCCAGGATTACAAAACTGGACCTATCCCTCCTATCGTACAAATACCATCTACAAAGAGATCTTTCTTGCCTCCCCAAACATTAAATTCATCCGCTGAAGACAGATAATTAATCAGCTACTTTTCACCAAGTACTCCATCTTTGTATCTCTTTGAAACCACCAGCTTTTACAAATGTTCCGTGATACAAAAGGGTGAGAAAAGAGCTGGATAATCGCAGTTCTTTCCCACCTGTTTAATTTAAAGCTGAGAAGATTCATTAGCAGAAGCAGTTCCAACAAGATCACCACAATCTCACACTTATTTTCTCATGTGATGGGGATGGAATGTGTAGGGGAAAGTAAGGACCAGCACACAAATGAGTGCCTCTCTCCATCTGCTGGAACCAAGGATTTAGGTGTTTTAAGAATGTTACCACACAAAAAAATTTTCTCAAAGACCAGTCTCAAACAGGGTTCTTTTAATTTTCCCTTTTTTTGGGCATACACATTTCAGACTGATGCTGTTACTCCACTGCGACACTTCTTAGTAGTTTTAACAGCTGACTAATTAATCTGCCTATTGCTATGCCCAAATTCCGGTGTTCCAGGTAGTTGGAAAATCTGTGGTGAACTGAAGCCAGGAGGTCCTGTGACACACTTGCTGCACAGTGCCAGCAGAGGACCTAAAACACTGGCTGCATCTTTCAGAGATGCAATGGAAGGACATGGAGATCCAGCTGCTGATACTTTGCTAAGGGCAAGTTTTAGTTTTTAAGGTTTAGTTACAACTGAGGTGTTAAGAGTTAATATCTAAGTGCCACATGCTTTGGGGCAACGTTGCAATGGTGACTGACTGTGCCTGTATCACCCAACAGCGAAAAGCATTCTGCTAACTGAACATCATGAGACTTTGCTCTGGAAGCAAAGAGCAGCAGGAAATAGAGCATTTCTGTGAGAATAATGATCCCTGCAGCATAGAGGAATAAAATCCTAATTAAAAATTCAAAGAGTGTAGTGAAAGCTGTGGAAGATTTATGTCACTGAAACTTGGGAACAACTTCTTTTGCAACACTGTATTTTCCCAACTTTAGAAACAATAGGTGCCATTTTCCTTTCAAACCCACCAGATCTCAGTTATTCTCGTAACAAGTGATCAACAGGTGCTTAATGAAAGCAAGGCCATATAAAAACTCCTACAGACCCGTGCTTACCAAACACTTTGGTGACGCTTGTTGCCTTGAGGCCCATTAAATCCGGCAGCTGATCAATAATGATGTCTCTGCTGGCCTTTATCTTGTGAACTCTTTCAATGCTTCGTCTCTGCCAGTCAGTCCAGTAGATGTAGTCCCCCAGCAGTGTGAACCCAAATATATGTGGAAGCTTGTCTTCTAAGAGGGTTTTCCTCATTGTTCCATCAACATTTATGACCTGTGGGATGCCCAATGAAAAAAAAGGAAAATATAATCTTCTCTAATGTGGGTACAATTAAAACGGCAAAATCAATTGTGTTTTGAACAGCTACTGCTATGGAATGACCTCTTGAAACTCCCAGCATGTCCTTTTCATGAACCGTGATTGAGATTTTAAATAGCCTCCTCTTTGCTATTATTTGGAAACTGTTTATTCAGACTCATATTAAATTTGTACCTTGTAGGTGACTATGCTCCCTTCACTGTCAACTGCTTCTATTTTCTTGTGATTTAAGGATCTAACTTTTAACTAAGTGTTTGAGCAATATTTATTTTTTATTACAAATTTGTGTAACTCTCATGTAGTGTAATATTAAGCCATTAAATGCCTAAATATGGGCAGTCAAAATAAACCATCACTTTTACCACAATTTAATAGAGTCGTAAGGCTCTGTTCATATGCAGTAAACAGCAGAAAAAAAATTTTTTAACATGGCCAATGACAATTACCGCATCTTTCTACACTAGCATGTGAATTTCACTACGTTCATACACACAGCAGATATCCAAATAAATTTAAATATGAAATCTCCACTTTAAACCCATACAATACTCTAGAGATTTGTGAAAACAATATGCATTTTGATTTGATTGGACATAAATGAAAGTAATTTCCCCAAGTTGAGCCTGTTTTGCCTATGACAGTAACTGATCTCTCCCTGTCCTTAGCTTGATCCACAAACCTTTCATTCCATTTTCTCGCCCCTGTCCTGCTGGGGACTGGAGTCACAGCTGCTTTGGTGGGCACCTGGCATCTAGCCAAAGCCAACCCAACACGAGGGACATGCACTGGATTTTCCAGCTACCACCAGCCAAACAACAGAGGTGAGCAGTCAGCTACTGCTGCAACTGTATCCACCTATGCTGTGCACGAAAATCATCGCTATAACAGATGTGAATTTGAACAGAGGCTACAATGTACACCTCTGGACTCCTTCCAGACAAAAAGCCTCCTGCTGGAGACAGTTAAAAATAACACAGGCATTCCTGCAAACTAAGTTTCAAGGGAGCTTTGTATCAGCCCATCAGCTTATGATTCTTCCACTACTTGATGGAGTAGCAGAGACTGAAGATTAATACCTTTTTATTTTGTTAAGCTAAATGGAGTGCATTTAAAAAAAAAAAATAAGCTGCATCGGTAGTTAAAAGCCAAATGGTTCTGCAATTATGTCACTACATCATGTCCAGGCAAACCCCAAATGCTGACTTATTTAGAACACTATCAGTCCCACAGGCAATACTGAAGGTTCAAAAGTTCGTCACACATACTCAGGTGCTGGAGCCAAACTGGTGCCACACTAAGTAAACAGGACACCATTTCCCTTACAACAGTGCATCTGCAGGATGAGGATGAGACTTCCACATTTCCATCCACTTTTACAGAAATGGACAGTAGAAGTGTAATTCAAATACTAGAGGTGCTGACTAAAATGTACAGGAGGAGACTGAATTCAAGGATGCAGAGACATTTATTGAAACCCATGCACATCTGTGGATGTTGAAGACAACACCAAGTTGTTGAACTTCAGGAATCTCATCAGACAACAAGACCAAGTGCAATATGCTGCACCTGGGTCAGGGCACACCCTGGTATTGACACAGGCTGGGGTATGATGGGATTGAAAGCAGCCCTGCTGAAGATGATGGCGTGCTGGTGGGTGAAAAAAATCTCCACAGGCCAGTCATGTGGCTCATGGCACAGAAAGTCACTCATGTCCTGGGCTGGATCCAAAGCAGCATGGCCAGCAGTAGAAAGAGGTGATTCTCCCCCTCTACTCTGCTCTGGAGAGGCCCCACCTGGCTGCATCCAGTTCTGGGGTCCCAGTACAAGAAGGACTGAGAGTCAGTTCAGAGGGCCACAAAAATCATCAGGAGGCTGGAAGACTTCTGCTATGAAGAAAGGCTGAGGGAGTTGATGTTGCTCAGCCTGGGAAGAGAGACCTTACTGGTGAGACTTTACTGCAGCAGTCCCAAACTGTAAGGGTGTTCAACATAGCAGGAATGGAGGTCCAAAATGTGGAATCAGACAGCAGTAAAATGTTTAATAGGTTATATTTTGGCAAAAAAAACGATGGCATAAAAGTTTGCTGTTTCTCTCTCTCAAACATTCTTCCCCAATACCATGGGAGGAACACCTACAAATCCAAGCAGGCTTCCCTTGGATGCGGAAAGGGCCACTCTGACTTGGAGGATTTTTCTGAGCTGAGAGCCATCGAGCCCTCTAAGTGGGAGTTACTTCATGGCAACAGGCAGGGAATGATCTTACAGCAGGAGCCAGGGCAAAGCTTGAACAGGGAGGTGTCACATGCAGGTCAATACAGGTACATGGACACAGTCTTCACTTCAAATTTCGCAGTCATCCACCTTCCCGGAGATACAGCTCCACTCTAGCATATCAAATGAAACCACAAGGATTCAAAGTAAAAATCTACAAACAGGCCTCACAATATGGCCAAAAGCACAACTCCTGTTATTAAATCAGCATTTCCCATTTGTTCCAAGGGACTGAAATAATCCCCTAAGATCTCTACCCTCTCCTTTCCAAATTCAAACATCTTCTCAACTCAACAGATGACTAAAGTTCTGTGGAAATAGCACATCATGTAAATATTTACCATGTTGTTCTTCTACTGGTGATATTGGGACTGCAAGAACCTTTATAATATACATGTACAACATGAAAGACAAGAAAAGATAATATAATACCATATTAACTCATCTTTTAATATCTGACAACTAAGATCTGCTAACTGCAGACAAAAGGGAAGACTTTAAGGTGCAATCCTTATAATTTAGCACAAATTGACTAGAATAGGCTTTATTCTACTCAGGGTTTTCTTTCTCTCTCTGTAAGTGATAAATGGATCTCAAAGGATAAATGAAACACTAAATGTGTTGCGCTTTACACACAAAACACTGAAAGCTCCCCTTGAACAGCGTCACACACTGAACGCCCCTGATTAGTCTCAAGACTTCAATGACAAATCTCCTAATGAGGCCTTGCCAAGCTCAGCTAAAATCTGTTGTGGGCAAAGTGAAATCAACATCAAACGCCTTAATGAACTGAATTACACAAAAAACACGAGAAGGTGGTAAGGTGTGATTATTTTTTTTAGATGCTGCTGCAATGTATGCAAAATGATTTTACAAATATTTCTAAATATAACACTCAAAAGCTCTTGTCTCTTTGAAGAAGATTAAAGTAAAACAATGCAATTAAATTCTACACATCAGCATGATTCATGTAGTCAAGCTGTATTTCAGGTGCATCTATGAAAAAAATAGCTATTCAGCATAGATACAGGACATCTTTTGACAGAACAACAAAGAGACCTCTAAGACCTTACCCCTATATTTCAGTCACTAAGATAAAACAAAATTTATTCGGTTGCTAAAGACAAAGACGTAGTCAAATGGAAATCGTTCTTGGGCTGAGACAGATCACTACGTGAGCAGACACAGCAGGTTGGCAACAGTAAAATGACATGACTGGCATTTTCAGGAGACTCGTGTGCTGGGCTTGTAGCTCTGTGAGTCTTGCAGATCTTGTGGAAAGCTGCACTTTTGCTGTGAGGGTGACTGAGAACTGGAACAGGTTGCTCAAGGAGGTTGTGGAGTCTCCACCGTTGGTGCTACTGAAAAGCGATCTGGCCATGGCCCTGAGCACCCATCTCCAGGTGACCCTGCTTGAGCAGGGGTTGGGACCAGCTGAGCTCCAGAGGTCCCTTCCAACCTCAACCCTTCTCTGAATGGCTTCTAAGGATTCTCACCAGCAGACTCTGAAATGGCACCTCAAGCGAACATACCCAGCCTTCTCTGGCTCAAGAAAGAACTTGTGAGACAGATCAGGTGGGCAGTGTGGAAAAGAAAACAGGAGAGTCAGCAAGGAAAGAAAAATGGAATGACATAGAAAACTCCTATGGGTAAAGAAGCCTGCCCGAAAAAGAGAAGAGTGAAGCAGCTGTGAGCAGTTTATACCACAGTCTATATTCGGCTGAGTGTAAGCCATTCACTAATATTTCCAACTGCTGAAATACAGACACCTTTCATTGATGCTTTGGGATAAAAGCAAACACTTTTTTTTTCTCTTTCTTTCTTTCTTCTTTTTTTTTTTTTTTTAAATTTTTATTTAATGTCTGAAGGGGTTTAATGTCAGGCAGATACTGGCAAGCAGAAAAGGGAAAAACATTCAACCAAACAGTACCAGAACCCATGTATCAAAAAAGAAGAGAGGGATGGACAACAGACATATCTGGTCATTTTCCACAAGGATGGGCTGTTTGAGTCAGCAAACTGTTGCCGTTAGTATACTCCAGTATACTCAAGCATTTGTAAAGCAGTTCCTCATCGCTGTCCATAGTTCTGTCCCCCTTGACAATATTTTGACTACCTGGTAAAAGCTGCCTCATAAACAACATTCATCAGGTTTCTATTGCTACTACATTTCACAGAATAGTCCTGCATGTACTATTGTGGCTCTTCTTTCAGACAAGTTTTGATGATGACATACATCTGTATCATTATTTTCTGAATTCTTACATTGCTTGGTTGGTTGCAGTTCCAAACTACCATCACCCACCTAACATTCAGAGCAAGCTATGAACCAAGAGAACAGAGAGAATCAATCCCTACAATACTGTGAGTGCAACACCCCTGTCGGACTGTGAATAACCACTTGTTGCTTGCAAATACATGTAGTGACCCATCACAACCCTTTTCTCTCATATTCTTTTCCTTTCATTTCTCTTCCTTTCTTGAAGAGACATGTCTCACTTCTCACTGAAGAACATGTCATTTTACCTTGCTGAAGACACAGCATCACAACATACTTCTCTACGGCTACTAGTATTATTTTACTCATAATACAAAAGCCACTTTGAGATGCTCAGCAAAGAAAATTCCAAAGAGGATCACTGAATGTCAATACTCTTTTTTTCTTGACAATCTCCCTTCAGAAGTACCTTTGCAGTCTCCTAGAGCTAAAGCACAGCAGTGGTGGCAAACCATCCCTGGTGCTTGGCTCTCTCTTGAAGCTGTGGTGGTGGCCTGCCATGGCTGTCAGGGCAGATGTGCCAGTCCTTAGACAGGCAAAGCAAAGTAGGTGGTGTGAAATACCAAATTATAGCCATTGGTAAAAGAGGCCACACTCAAAACGTTCTTCTGACAGTCTTGCAAACAAAATTCTCTATTATCCAGCAATGTCAGCTTCTTGACAGAATACTCTAAAACTCTGCTCCAAAGGCAACAACTCAAACATATTTTATCACTTTGTTCTGTCTCATGCAAAATAAAATCTAGGCTTATAAATTAATGTAAGACAGTTAAATAGTGACTTGTTAATAACCCATAAACCAACCCAACCATCTACAAAGGTGACAGATGCAATAGAATATAAATCTACAGGATAAAAAGTGGTAGCTTACAGTGATCCACCATTTTCTCTGGGAATAATATAAACAGAACATATTCTTATGCTTGTGCTCATATTATCACCATGTGAAGCAGTTATTTATTTGCAGTGTTGATCTATTCATATTTTTCCATAACAAATCACCATCACACCTAGAGTTCTCTTAGGACTTCACATATTTTAGTTCCGCAGAGAGTAGTGCATTTTCAGACAGACTTTCCAAAATACGAGCACACGAAATAGGCTCTAGCAGACACTGATAGATGGATGAACTTCTTCTTCTTGGAAAGGCTGTGTTAACATGATTGTGATTTTGAACCTGCTTATGTTTTATAAGCCTCTTCCAGGAGTAGCTAATGTCCTTCATGATTTACGACAGTCTGGCATTTCCAGAACTTTTTCCTGCTTAGAGGGTATCAGAGGATTAAGGGTACAGCTGATCAATTCTGTAATTTATCTCTCATAAGCAGGAACACGATCACAGACTTCAAAACCACTTAAAAGGGGAAAAAGTTAAACACAAAAATAATTTACGGCAACTGGTGGCTAGACCCTAAAGCATGCAGAAACTACTGAATTAGTATTCCAGTTTTATTTTTAGGTAGAAGTTGCTTATTTAATGCACTTGACAGAAATTTTACCTTCTGTAAATAGTTTTTCATTCTCAAATTCTGACCACTGTGAGTTTAAAGGAGAATGGAACAACTCTCAAGTTTAGCTAACATCCATTATGAAAACAATATGCCTCTCCAACTTCTAGATAACTAGTCTGGGAAAGGTGAAGAAGAATTTAAACTTTTTACAGGAATATTTTTAAAACTCACTTATCTTAGTTTTTCTCCATTTCTGTCCTGATTTCCCAATACTTCCAAGGGACTGGAATAATCCCATAAGATCTTCTCTCCTTTCGAAATTCAAACACTTTTTCAACTCAACAGACCACTAGAGGTCTGTGGAAATAGCATATCATCTAAATATTTACCATGTTGTTCTTGGGCTGGTGATACTGGGACTGCAAGAACATCTCTAATGTATATGGACATCATGAAGGAAAGACATGAAAAGAAATGAAACGAGCTTGATACAATAAAAAAATTGTGGTAAACTTTTGAGTCCAAAAAACCAAATCAGCAATTTCAGCAGCCAACTGGAATTTTTTAAAAAGTCAAAAGGATGCCAAGAACAGCAGCTACAATAGACCTTGACACAGAAAGTGGCACCAATACTGGTCAATCTTTCCAAAGAAAAAACCTGCCTCCTGTCCAATGTTACCATGCTTAACATTAACTTGTAACGAAATATAAAGATAAATGTAGAATGTACTACTGCTATTTTAATCCTTTTTGTTTCCTTACTCCAAAATATGTGGGTTTTAGTGGTTTTTTTTCAAAAAATAATCCTTTATGTCACAGACAATGAGAGACTCCTGAACAACTGATTGAGAAACACTGGTTGAGTCATGCCCCCCTCCCGAGGCCTTACAATGCAAGGTCTCCTGCAGTCAGCCTCTGTCCACAGCAAACTGAGATCCAGCTACTGGTGTTTTGTCCAGCACAGTGGGACCTCTTGCTCAGAACTCAACTTCTTAGCATTGCCCTGGAGAATCATAACAGATTCTTTTTCTCAGCCTCACCACACTGCAATTACGTGAAGTCGCTTGTAGCTCTTCACACCCTCTTCATACCGTGCTAGGCACGTACAGTGCTTCAAAGAGCTCAGTAATGAATCCCTTATGCTCTAAGTCACCACAAATGTCACGCACAGAAATTCCACTGGAAGTCAAAGGCTAAAGAGTAGACCCTAGACATGTCCATTTATGGCACTACACCTGGAAGAATGGATGCTAAATACCTATCAGCCAAGCCTCATGTACTTTCCTTCATTATTCCTCAGAAGCTAAATCAAAGTTCTCTCATTAAATATTTCTGTTAAGGGAGACATGAAATATTAATCCAATACAAACACAACCAAAGGCAGAGGGCATGCAATGCCACCTTGGAGGGAGGCAGTGAAAGTCTAAGGACTCCTGCATGCATTTACAAACATTCATTCCATTCCTCATCTCATGAAGCTTCCTGGCACAAGTAAACAAAAATGCTAATGATTCCCTTCTATTTGTACCATTTATAAAAACTATATTGCAATAGACTAACCCAGCAAATCCAGTCTTACATACCACCATGCAGGGTGTATGTCAACAAAGCAGAAGGAAAAGCCATGCACAGAAACCTAAACCAGGTTGTCCACAGTCAGCTGGAGTATCTACAGCTGCACAGAGGCCAGGCTACCACACAACTTAACTGCCACCTCCTGCAGAACTAGCCCAGGTGCCTCTGACAGCTGAAATGTGTCTCCCAAAAGAACAGATAATGCCAAGGCCTCCTGCCTTGATAAGAGCCTGCACTCCACTGTCACCTGGGATAAGCAACAATAGCAATCCTATTTTTTTGAGACACTATTAATATAAATAAGTTCTGCTAAGTAGCATTCAGAGAGTTTATGGAAAAATGCACTTACTAGATGGTCTCCAGTCCCTGCAAATGGTTAAAAAGGCAAAACCTTTAACTTTTTAGCCAGCACAATCTTGATCTGTTTTCAAAAGAAAGCTACCTTCCTTATTGCCAAGCCTGGCAAAACAGACCCTTAGAGGATGTTCTGAAGCCCAACCCACAAGGCTCCCCACAGCAAACCAAGTCCTGCAGTGCTGAAGGTCCTGTCTCTGATGACTGTGGTACAGAATGTGTTCTGAGGTGTCACATACCAAGGGTGCCACCACTCCTGCAGACAAAACTCTTGAGTCTTTGGTGGGGTAAATGTAACACAGGAAGATGCTTCATTACATTGCTCTCTCTTCATCAGCCCTCTCTGGAGGCCAGATCATCATGTGAATTACCCAGAATGTTACACTTTTCATGTAGTTCTCACAGTTGTATAATCTGACCCACCCTGAGGTGGGTTCTTAAACACCCTGAGGCTCCTGACAGTAAATTCAAGTAAGGTTGTTCACGAAGAGCTTCCCAAATCAAACCAACATGAAACAGTGGAGTCAGAAGTTTAGTTGAAATTTAGGATATCCTTTTAGCCTACAAGACAGATTTTTAGGGCATGATTCCCTGCACCCCTATGAAAGTAAATAAAAGAGGTGTACTTTGCCTCTACTGGTAAGAGGAGAGCAGACATACACAACATCTTCAGGCAGTCAGCTACAGCCAACTGCAACTTGCAAGCTGCTTCTCTGCCTTTATCAGGCTGGACTAAGGCCACACTTAAGAGTTCTACTCCAAAAGAAAAGTACCTAAGAGTCCCTTCGATTTGAAGTTGAGCAGTTAACTCAGGTATGAAGAAGATGATTTGGTTTTACAGCTCAAATATTAGACAAAGAGAGATCCCAGAGTGTACCCTCAAGTAAGTCATCCCATATCTCGAAACATTATTTCTACACATGCATGAAATAGATCGATTTTTTTCCTCTTTTCTGAACCTTGCCTTGTCTATTCAAACTGCTCCTCAATACCAGAGAAAGGAGACAAGATAACGTATCTTGCAGAGCACGGTTTAGAATTGGCAGGCAGTGCTGCTCAGAGCAGATGCCACTCCACCTCCAGCCCCTCACTCTCCTGTTCACGTTGACACCTTCTTGCCATGCCAGCACAACTACTTGCGTGGCAGAAAATGTATCAGACTGAAAAATATAAACCTTTTTGGCTGGTTATTTTTCAGCTGGATTAGTTCCCTGCTCTGTTTTTCCACATGGCTGCACAGACTGCTATGCCAGCCAGGACAGAGCAGGAACACACTATGAGAGAGGAAGGGCTAGGACTGCCTTTAGCAACTGATGTGAAGAACTCGTGTAACAATAAACCAGCAAATAACTGACGACTAACATGTTAAATAGTTGACAACCTTACCTTGGAGGGCTGACATTAAATTAGAAACATATCACAAAGCTCGTGCTCTCTTAATCCTACACAAATGCCCCAAAAGCTCCTATTTAATGGGAAACCAGCATTATCTGACAACACTTAATCCCAGGTAAAAGGGGCAAAACACAACCTGTGCACACGACTGAGTCACCCGCAGGGGATGTCTGCAAAGCCAAGCAATGAAAACTGACCCAACACCAATCTCACCCGTAATCTCCCAACTAATGACTTCCTCTCTGAACAACTAAAATCCAAAACGCTACGCTTGCTTTCACATTATTTGTTATGCATGAAAGGTGAGGACCCCAATGACAGGGAGAAGAGCACAGCTATTTCACCCTGAACTTGAAGAGAAGGCAACAATTCCACTTTCGAGCCTTTCAAGATTTGTCTTTCTGCCCTGTATTCCCCTGACTGTGCAAACACTGGACTAGGGTAAAACCTCATTTTACCAGAGATTGCAACATGATGCTTCAGAATATAGAAGGCTTCAGCAGAAAACCAGGATTCAGTTTTAAAGAGGTGGGAATGAGAAATCTACATTCTAAAAATAATTAATTAATGGCAGCATATCCCTCCCTGAAGGGCAGCACAACTGAAAACCTGCTACAACAGGAGCCTAGATTTACAATAGAAGGACAAGGAAACATCAGTAACTACATTTTCAGTCTTTTGGATTGGATGGCTTGTTTTTTCAAGGATGTTTATTTCTAAAGGAGTTCTTTCTGTAGCTGACAAGCAGCTGCTCAGGCTAGAACAAGAGTAATGGAGGAGTAGATGAAAAAAATCAAGCATTTCGTGTGAGCCACACACTCCTCTAACAGTGTATTTTAATGTAGGTAAAGGCAGAAATGCTGATGACTCAACTCGTATCTCACGGGCACTCAAACTATATGGATCAACTGTTGCCCTGCCACATCCAGGCAAAGCCCCTGAGCTTAAAATTACCTGAAAGATGAGAGAGCTATTCAGGTAAATAGCATATGCACACCCAGCTTCTCCCCTTCTATAGATACCTGGTTTGGTTCACTGTTGGAGTTAGAAACTAGGATCAGATGGACTTTGGCCTCAGCCCACACGCCCTTTTAAAGTTCTAAGTTGGTAATTTAATAGAGGGTCCTGAAAGGAACAAGAAGCAAAGTTGACTTAGAAAGAAAGGCTACAAATGATCATCTGAGGAAAGCATTTCCTACCTTCTTATATTAATTAGGAGGGGAAGAATCTCCAAATTGGAATCCTCAAGGCCCCTGAGGTCAAATATGATTTTAGCAGTACTCAGGCTCTTAAAGGAAAGAGAGGCATCACAGGAGATAACCAGCTACACCACTGCTCCTCACTGAGGTCTTACAAATGCCTCTTCAAACAATACAACTCTCAAGTGCAAGAGGAGAGAGAGCTTGAACTGATTAATGCCAACCCAAAACTGCATCTCACATTAACAGTAGAGAGAGTTTGCATCTGGAATGGACATGACATTTCTGGTTCATAATACATTCAATAGAGAGAGGAATATGAGGTGAAAAGGCTGAGCCAATGCTGTCCAATACTTCACGCTTTGAAGAAACTCCACCAAATATGATATCCATATGCAGCAGTGAGCACAACAGCATCCAGCCTGGATGCAACTTTCATCTGTTAAAGTAACACAAAATCACAGAATGTGAAGGGTTGGAACATAAAGACATAACCCTACTACTGCAGTCATTCATGTCATTATCGTTAGGAATACATGGCATACACTGCTGCTTTTTTTTTTAAAGCAGTATAAAATCACATATTCTAAATTAAAAAAAAACTATCTGCAGTCATGTTATCAGTCTACTTTCCAATACTTGTACGAAGAGTTTTCAATTAATCAGAAACACATGCTTAAACTTTATTTAAAACTGATGGACCTTCTGACAACAATAAAAAAGTTTTAAGGAATCACTGGTAAGCTGCCTATAAGAACACACACAAAAAAATCTAAAATATTGCATGAAATTCTTGAAATCCTGAACTAAGGCTTAAACAAAAACAAAAAACCCCAAACACACAAAAAAACCAAACAACAACAACAACAAAAAAAGCAAGCCGTTCATCTCAATAACACAGAATGAATGCAATGCAAACTTTTTTCTCATTTCTTAAGGAATTAGAGACAAGTCTATTCTCAGCTTAGAAGAGGCCAATGGCAGAAATTAAAGATGTTGCAAGGGTATTCACAGAAGCCTCCTCAGGAGTCAAATCCCAATATTAGAAACCACATTCTACTGGAAAATTAGTTTAAAAGCTGTTTCTGTGAAAACAGTTACATAATCAAAGAATGTTTCCTGAAAATACTTTTGTGTAAAAAGAAAAAGGAATCTTAGCATTTTTCAGCCAAGAAAAACTGAAGTATGGTAATTCAAACAGTATTATTTCTTCTCAAGTTAGTACCTCTAGAAATGCATATGAAGACTTCTATCTCTCTTTGCTTGCTTCTTGAAGGTGTATGTGAATACAAGAAACTGGTTCTCCTGGATCTTGTTGCTACCAGTGCAACACTATTTGATAAGCCTAGGAAAAAGTTCTTAAATTTGATTCTCCTCCTTCTTTGGATTAAAAGCTGCAAAAGCCAGTGCTCTTCCACAGGTATCTAGAAGAAGTGTTAAGTCTTCTTTTCCCCAGGTGGATGCTTGGCTCCACTTGAGAAAACTGAAGCCAACACTAAAGGTTTATGATGCTCGTTTGCCTCTCTTAACACAGTTGAGGTTATAAATTTATTACACAATAGCCCAGCAACTTCATGATCATTTTCAGCTGCTGGAAGAGTCAGTTCAAGAACCTTTCCTACCCATCAAACTTTGCAGCTCATTCTCATTTCCTCCTCTGCCAGCACATGCCTTTCTGTGTCTGCACAGCCAGACTAAGAATTTGATTCAATGTAAGACCTGAAACTTGTTCTGTCCTCTCTCAGCTATAGTGCTGAGTGAATAAAGTCCAGGTTAAGCAAGGCAACCTAAGACTGAACCACTCTGAAGAACCACTCTGAAACACAAGAACGGCACACTCTTCTCTTGAATTCCAGTTTCAGACTTCCAAAACAATTGAAAGGTGTAAACTGCTTAAAATGACAGAAATACGGTGAAGAACTACATCTACAGGCATTCATTTATTTTTATGGGTGTAATGCACACTAAATCTTATGAATACAGGTAGCTTGATTACCCTTGGACAATGCATTCATGCAGAACTTGAAGCCCACAAAACACTCCGTTTTCATTTAGCCTTTCCTGTGGCAAGGTCAATGACTATCTACACAGACTGTAGCAAAATATCCTGCACGAGGAGAGCAACAATGCCAAGGCAGCTGCACAAGCTGGGTGCCACCCAGCTGGAAAGCAGCTGGGCAGAGAAGGGTCTGGGGGTCGTGGTGGAGACCAAGCTGAATATGTGCCCTTGCTGCAGGGCAGGTGATGGTAATCTGGGCTGCATCAGGAGTGCTGCCAGCAGGCCAAGGGAGGCAATCTCCTCTACTCAGCAGTGATGAGGTTTCCCTTGCAGTACTGTGTCCAGTTCCATGCTCCTCCGCACAAAAAGATGTGGATGTGATGGTGTGAGTACAGCAAAAGGCTACAAAGGTGATTAACATCTTTCTTATTAAAAAAAAAAAAAAAAAAAAAAAAAAAAAAAAAAAAAAAAAAAAAAAAAAAAAGGCAGCTGAAGGAGATGTGTCTGTTTAGTCTGGAGAAGGCTTGGGGGAAATCTCATGAACGTATGTAAATACCTGTAGGAAAGGAGTAAAAAATGCAGAGCCATACCACTTTTCAGTAGTACCCAGTGACAACGAACTCAGACCCAAACCCAGGTGGTACCTTCTGAACATGAGGAAACAGGTTTTCACTGTGAGACTAACCAAGCCATAGCACAGGTCGCCCAGGAGGCTGTGGAGATACTCAGAAATTATGTGGTCTGGGCAACCTGTTCTGGTGGCCCTGCTTGAGTGTAGGGGCTGGACAGGACCTCCAGAGGTCCCTTCCTGCATCAACCATGCTGGGATTCTGTGTGACTGCTGTTTAATGAAGCCCTTTTAAACTAAAAAACAAGGAGATGAGTGCTTCCCACCTCCACTATTTGCACTCCAACTTGTACTCTGTAAATCCCTTCACGTTGTGGTCTCCAGCACATATGGAATCCATTGTGAACAGACAATCTGCCAGCTCTGAGAACAGCAACGCTGTTATAAAACAAGAAACTTCAACCCTAGTTTTGGCACAATTATGCTAGTAAGTCTCAAACATAACCATAAGAGAAAAAAACAAACATGCTCTGCCTTTTTTTTTTTTTTTAAGATTGATATAATTAGATTAAGGGGAAAAAAAGCTGCACTGGGGCAAGTTATAGAACTTCCAATTTCTTTCCCAGATTTTTTAAAAAAAAAAAAAAAAAAGTGCTTTAGTACTTAGTCTTACAGGGTAAACTTAGGTTTCAGATATATTTCCAAGCATTGTTTAAAACTTATGTATAATTAACAATGTAAAATTTCTGTCTGGTTTTGCTATCTAGAGGTAATTACCACTCTGCAGAAGTAAAGTCTCCTAAAGCTGCATCTTTCTAGATAGTCTTTGTAAGCATATTCTGAAGTAAAAACAGGTGACAACCCACTCTTGAAATCTTGTTTCTCTTCCTAGCCCCACACCTTTTCATACACTTAACAAAATACTTAGTAGTAGAAGAGGAAGAGCATCTGCAGTATCATCACACACTACAGAAGACTTTTTTCCATATCTATGTGGTTTCATTCAATTAAAAAACCTCGCTGTAACACATTAGGAATATCTGAGGAACTGTTGTAGTTGGGCAAACCTGCATGCCACATGTCAGACTAGCAGGAGACTTCACACCAAGGATGTCCTGGATCTAAAAGTCATTTTGACATAGTAATGAAAAAACCTCTTGACAACGACAGACTGTTACCAAAGAGAAAAACAAATACATTTCTCTCATTCAGTACTACATGGGTTCAGGAAACACTTGTGATCATAGTTTGAGACATAGGTATCAAACCCAGCTTTTGATGTATCAAGAGAACACACTACTAGTTAATAAATATTTCTCAGACACATACATTATTATCCTCCTCTTATTCTACATGAATTTTAGGAGAACACGAGCATACTTTAAATTTGTTCTTCCCAGAGTTTGTGGTGAATGAAAGCAAATAACTTAGCTGCCTTGTCATTTGAATTATTGAAAAAGCACAAGACTGGGGGCAGGGGAGAGCTTCCTAACCAAAGGCCGTGGTTGCAGTGGCTCCCAGTGCCCTGTTCATGGCACTACTTGCTTCCCCCAGTGTCTGCAGGCTCATCCACCTCCTCTAAGCATACACACATGGGCAAGGCAAAAATGCTTCTTCTCTAAGAGGTTACTTTTAACAATGGAATAAACAACAAAAAAAGTAAGTGTAACATCTGATTTTGGTGTTGCAGTCACTGTCTTCTCTTTGTGAACTGTACCACGTATTCAAACACCCTTTTTTGGCTGTGTGGTCAAGATGCAGTCTACCTCAACATACCACAGCTAATATTCCACTCGCTCCTACAGCCAACTTTAAAACAAAGCAGCTCATAAAAAGGCTAGACAGTCTGTTTTAGCTACCTTCTGCCTTTTCATTTAAGAAGTCTCCTGCAAAAGCACAGCAAATACTCAGAATGAGACGCTGCTGCATTCATAGTTCATAAGTATAAACCATTCCCTCCAGCCGCTTACTGAAGGGTCAAGTCCAGCTCCAGCAAACCATGGCTGAGATGCTTGTCTTGGAAAACATCCCATCTGCAAGGTTCTAGGTATTAAGCTCCCAGTATCAGCTAAAACATGATTGGACTGTGGGAATACCCCCTCTACCCTTTACCACAGACCTCTGCCAACCCTGCCTGGTATTTAAGTAATTTCTTATTCAGCAACCTCAGTAATTGCCAATGCTTTTTTATTTTCATGATCATTTCCACCAAGTCTGCAGGCCTGCAAATGGACACAAACATTCAACTTCTTTTCTAAAGTCAGATTTAGACTTTGGCTCAAAGGGCAGGGCCCCCACACTTGTGAAGCATTCTACTCCTGATCCAAAAAGGGCTCAGCATTCCTGCTTTAGCTCCAGCTATCCTTTTAATCTCATACCTTGCACAGCACTCCTGGCTTTATGGCTGCTGTCCCATTCACTGGAAAGCACAGAATAAAAGGGTGTGTTCCAGGAATGAGACTTGCCTCATCCAAAACCGTGTCCTTGGATGTCCACCTGCACATCTGTCTTTCAGGCTGCTCATGCTTTTTCTTTTTTTTTTTTATTATTTATAGTTTGGTGAAAGTCATTAACTTGTACACACCAATTCATCAGTTTCCCTTGTGCGTTATCTCCCACTGAGGCAATCCCAGTGTCTTCACCACTGCTGATGGAACAATGGCAATGAGGAGCTGTGAGCCAAAGACCACCTAACAGGCTTCTACTCTGACACAGACTGAAAAACCAGCACTCTCTCAGCTGTGAGAGTTAATTCCAATCACCTGATTTCTGGAAAGAGGAAGCAGATTTGCATGTTCAGAAACAAATGATCTGTGGATAGGCACAGGGTTCAGTTCCAGAAAACAGAAAATACCTTGCACTGCAGCTGCTCTGTGTCCCAATGTGTCCTTCCCCACAGAGCACAGAATTCTCAAAGTAGCTGTGAAGCATCAACAGCCCCTGGGTAGTTCACTGCCACTGTCAGCAGCGCAGATGCACATTTTTTCTTTGTGCAGGTCTGGACTTCAGTACAAAGTTTTGCTGGTTTTAGACTATTAGAACACGGCAAGTTGTGGTCGTGGATGCCTCTACAGGCCACTGCTCAGAAATAGCTCAAGACGGGACCCGGATGGTTTGCAGTATCTGAGAGGGACCAGCTGATATGTGCTTCATGTTTTGGGGAGAAAGGAAGATATTTTTGCCAGTTTACTGCACACAGCATTCAGTCAGAACTGTGAGATCTGACTGTGCTCACCTTGGCTGCTGAGGGTCACAAGATCTTCCCCCTCTTCATCAAGTCACTGCTGATATGACCATGATCCACATTACACCTTCAAAGTTTGGTAAGGAACTTTTGTCCCAGCAGAGCTCAAGGGGAAGGAGCAAAGCAGAACCAGGGTGACAGATGCAAAAGTGGTCAACAAAAATGAGCCTACAAGTCTGGCTGGGGCCGAGCAGAATGCAGCTGGAACATAGCCAACATTAAATACTTAATAAAAAATAACTAATCACTTATTAAAAAATAAGTAATCAAGAGCTCATTAATTGAACCTGCTGTGTTAACACTCATTTTCTCCAAATGTCATCCCCCCTGACTCTACAACCTTCCGGAGACTCACAAACCTTCTGTTTTACTCTGTGAAGAAGGAGGAGGATGACTTCTTCCTTTGTTCCTGCTACTGGCCCCCTGCAAGACTGAACTAGTCTCTTCATTTCAGTGCTTGTGTCTCTTCCTCTCCCCTTTAGTTTTGTCTATTTAGCTGTTTAGCTTTGGGGCTTTGTGGGTGGCTGTTTGGGTACTGCACTAGGTTTGTGAGTTTTTGTGGTTGTTTTTGCTGGTTTTTAAATTTTTTGGGGGAAGGGAATGTGTTGTAATTTTTATTTGGCACTTTACTTTTATCTTCAGCTCTCAGGACACACTGACTGGGACGGAAATTCGGCCTAAGTTGAAATATAAATGTTTTAAGTACTGTGGGTTTCAGAGAAATTCTAAAAATGTAACATGAATCCCTGAAAGGCTTCAAAGATAAGGGCAAAAAGCAAGCTACAAAAAGTCATTTTAAGTCCCCACTTTCAAGCAGATCTTTAAGAAGAAGAGCTGTTACATGCATGAGCTGCACTGCCTGGGGCAATGGGACAAACCCCGGGTCTGGGTTTAATAACACTGGAACACCCACGCACTGTGTTTTCAGGCTGTGACTGGCATCAGCAACCCAAATGAAAAAAACAAAACAAAACAAAAAAACAACAATAAACCTTCAATTTCTCCCTATAATGAACTTTCTCATGAAAACACACCTTGGTAAGGGCTGAGAAGTTTCTGGATCTGGCTATATGTTTGCATGTGCCTATGTATCCATACAGATACACACACACACACACACATATATATAGATACTTCTCTGTGTGTGCATGTATGTGCATGTGCGTGTTCCTAATATGTTTGCAGAAATCCCATTTCCTGTTGGAAGATTCAAAGACACAAATAACCCACCCATGGACAAATCACTTTCATATTCTTTACTTCTCAAGCCAAATTTTCTTGGTGATACATAATGAGATTTTACATTCTTTGTGCTTCATTGACTAATTAGATCAATGCAGGCTACTCCCCCTGTCCCTCCCTTTTTGTAGTAGGGACTTTCATCGCCTGTAGCTACACAAGTGTGGTTGCTTTTGCCAAATACTTGGAGATACTGCTAATGGCTTCATTTGAACTCTGCATTGCTGCATATTAGTATGGAGGAGGGTGGGTTGTGTATTTTAATCCATACTGTGATTGCTTTGATGTTGTTTGTAATGAGGAATATGGGTTTATTTATACATATCAGAGCTGCTATAGGAATTTGTGCTTCCCAAAGGATTAGATTTCCACTATCAAACAAAACACAGTGTATACTTAGAAGAAGGGGGAGGCTAACTAGAGGTCAATTTTCCACTCACAAACTACAGTGCTTAGCCTCTCTCAGTTCTTTCCATCCATGGATCCAAACACTTTGTACAGAAAGCTATCAGTTACCCCCACGTTGCATGCAAGGAAACAGTCAGGACACCACCACACACTACTCTAGCTCACATGGATGGTTAATGCAGCATTAGTGAAATCACAGGAGCCACTGCTGCCTCCAGATTGACACTGCCATGCACAGATTAAAAAAAAAAAACCACACAGGAACTACCAAAAATAAGGACGTGAATTTTACATCCTTGTAAATTTACATCCTTTACATTTCACACCCTTGACAGACAGTGGATAAGAGGGTAGACAGGCTAAAGCTAAAGGGAAGCATTGGCTGACCATGTTTTTAAAAGGAATACAAAAAATTTAACCAAAGGACAATGTACAGCTCCTGTTACTCCTTATTCCAAATGCTGAGACCAAAAAACTACAGCACTACTAATTTCCCCCTTCAGAAGCTCAAAGTCAATGTACAAATTATTGCAATTATTTAATCTTGAAATTAGGCACTTATGCCAGAGGCAAAAATGAAACTGCATCTCCACAATATGGAAAAATGATATATCACTGCTGATCTCCAGGGTCTAGTACTTAGTACCCAAAATAGAGATAACTGTTCCGAACAATAAAAACAAACTCACCATTACACATCTACAAACTCACTACTCATCTATTGGAAATGTATGGGGGTTTTGAACATAAGGACACGGGAGGAGGCAGCCACTGTGACTACAAAAATATCAGTTTCCTGTTTAAATCTGGAACTGTATTTAGACTTGATGGCTTATCATGGTCTGAGAAGTTTCTCTGGATATAGGGAAGGTTGGTTTGTTTGTTTATATTAAGGATAACACAGTTTCCTGACTTGTATCACAGCGTTTATATTTGTCAGTTTAATGTCAATTGCGAGTAAAAAAATCAGCTAATTTACTCAAAGACTGCCTGTGGTGAATTTGCTCAGTACGACCAACCCCAATTCTTCTTATAAAAGAGCTGGCCATTTCCACACAAAAAGTATTTCAAATTTTGGGAATGCTTGGACTATGCAGCTGTTATGCAATAAACTGTTAGATACTTAGAGGAAATTCCTCACAAAAAGGAAGCTAAAACTGGTTTGATCATAGACAGGAGAATTCCCATGACCTTCCACTGCCTGTATCTTAATGTCTGAGTCCCAACTCTATATTCAACACATGAGACTCTTCTTTACCCCCTGACCACGAACAGCTGGCATTGCCTACTTCACTGGTTGTCTAAGGAGTTGTCAAAAGAAACTGCAACATGGACACAGAAGTAACTGCAAAAAGCTAGGGTGAAAACTTTCAACTCACTTATTTGGAAAGATACCAGGGTGACAAGCTGACAAGTGAGGTGCTTTTGGCTTGTCTAGTACTCACCTCTCCAAAGCAGAAGGTATTTGAGAACTTATGGAAATGAATTTCATTTCACTCTTTGCTGAGGTGTCTAATGGAGAAGCTCAAGTCAATTTACTTTAAATCACCAAGGCTGAAAAGACAGTGGTTCTCAAGTTGATTCACCAATGGATTGGTTGCTCAAGAACTCAAAGATGAGCATGGACCTGGATGTTATTCGAATAAACTGTTTGAGTTTCATGTGCTGAAATAAACCTGTCAGATGTTAACAGCATACAGATGCAAAGGACCTCTTCATCCTCTCAAACAAATGCATGTTTTGGCATAAAAAATTCTGCATTTGTACCGAGTTTAATCTGGAGAAAAAGAAATTAATTCATGGCATGAGGTATCCCATTCCGCTTTGGAGATGAGACTTATCTGACATGTTTAAGAAGTCTGTCTGCTGCTGCATCACTTAATGATTCGTGTTTTATTATCAATCTGTAGCAGCAAATTATCTTTGACCTCAGCCATTTTCCCCCTCCCAAACCTCACTGGCAATCTTCTGAGAATCATTTGTTATGAGTTTTCAACTTCTTTGTCAAGATGGGATATCCACCAACAAAATTTTAACTCTGCACTTACAAAGCTGTCCGGTGCTACTGGGTGCCTCAGCACAATCACAAATTCAAACTTTCAAAAGCCAGGAAATAGATAATGAAGGCAAGACTGATAACCCTTCCTGTGTTCTTAAAAATGGTAACAGCCAGCACTGATTTTCATACAGTGTAGCACAATCAACAGGTAATTGATAATTATGAAAATAGGAAGGAAAAAAATTGGAAAGGAAAAAAAAACAAGGAGAGTTGTACTACAGATCTCAGAAAAAGAAGAGAACAAAAACCATGGATGAGAAGCTCTTGATCACACAGGGATGACATCAGTGCACTGGTTCTGTGGAACACATGGGATTCCTCCTCCCTGTGAACTGTCTCCATAGCGGGAACAAACAGGTGACAGACAGGGTAGAACAGTCCCAAGGGCGTTATGGTCACACCAAAAGGAAATCCCATTCATGCATAAGCACCACACAAAGTCCACAGGCCACATCCCATAATGACATGACTACAATCCAAGACAAGGAGAAGACCATATTGCTTTTCTTGCTTGCATGGCCAGAAGCAAAAGGCAAATGCTTCTACCAAGAACAGTTTTGCCATTTGGTCTGCTGGTGAATCCTTGAAGGTGGATTCACAAGATCAGAACACTGAAAGTGTAAACCATACAGAAGAAGGAGCAGAGGCCAAAGGAGAGGCTGTGGCATGCTGCAAAGATGCCCTGAATCTCATCTGCTGGCAAGAGTAAGTTAGTATTTATGTAGCGTTTCATAAACCTTAAATTAGTAAGGCTTTAACAAGCTGGAAAACACTAACCTTCTTCCACTGCAGGGGCACAAGATGCTGAAACACTCAGCCAAAGGTCTTGCAGCAAGTCAGTACAAGTACCATCTACTTTTGTCCCCTGGGGATCTACTTTATGCTGGAAGATTTCCCCAGTGCAGCTCTGCCAGAAACTCCCACTAGCAGGAGAACATCTCATACTGAAGGAAGGAGGAGTGATAGTGCTCCCAGGACAACACAAATGCTCTGAGCAAATGACCTTCCTGGCCCTCGCACAGCCTGAGGGACACGACTTCTTCCACACTCCTAACCTTCCGCCTAACTCGCAGACCTGGCCCGAGTCCCAAATCTGACCATCTCCCAGCAGTTCACTTAATGTCTCAATTTAATAATCTCTAAAGTTAAGGAATCTAATAATCTCTAAAGTTAGCGAACATCACTGCCCTTCATAAGAGCTCTTCAACTTTGCAGAACTGGGTGGTACAAACTTCAGTCCTTCTCTAAATGGGAAGTACTAACGTTTCACTGCCTCAGAAGATGCTCTAGAAAGGTGCTGCAAAATGCAGTATCTCCCTAGGGGAACAAATCCAAGACTGGACCATATTAAACCTCTCCTAAACACAAACTGCATATAAGAAGAAAAACAACAAAACTCCAAACCCAGGAGTCTTGCAATTACAACTCTGGGAGAATCTTCAGAAAGTTCTGGTTCTGACCTCTGTCACCTCCAAGATTCCCCAGGGAACCCGGAATTAATGTCTCATTCTTCTGCACCCAACATTTCTGAATCACCAAGGTAACGTTTTACCTTAGGCTGTTTTTTTAGGGCCATCTTTAAGTAGGAATTCAGCAGGGCAATGTACATTTTTTTGTACTTTTTTTTCTAGTTTGGACTAGCAGAAATTTCCAAAGCACAGCACAGCCTTTGAGAGTAACTTCCAATCTAAGTATAAATTCACAGGCACGAGATTTCCCAGCTACACTGGTTTGTACGCAAGCTGTCCAGGCAGTGACAAGCCGGATGTTGAAAATTTGCTTAAGATGACATTATTTTTGTGGGAGCTGTGCAAACAAACCCAAACAATTCTCTTTTTAATGCTCATGATAAATATTTCACTTGCATTTTATCAAAGACACATTTCTGTGATTCTAGTCCAGGTCCTGCTTCATGTTGCTACATGCAGGGACTACTGGTTCTACATTCAGCTGTTGGTTGCAGCTTCTCTTTAAAGCATTTTTAATGATTTGATTTAATAATATGCCATCCATTAATACTCTGACCTGACAACAGACTTGGCCAGTTCTATCATTCCCAGTGAGGATGAACCTGCACCAAAAATTCGAGTGTCCAGAAAGGATTATACAGTTAGAACAAGATATATACAGATTATCCTATGTAGCTGCATGACAACCATTTATCAGTGGAAAGCACAGAACTGTTTTTTGAAAAAGAAGCACAACTGCTTTCCCTTCCAATGAAAAAACCTGACACCTGCCAAATCACCAACTCATTAAATGGTTCACAAATGTCCATCTCGAAACCATTTAAGAACATGAGGTCCAGGTAAATTCATACACTGCGCCACACTGAGGTCCCTCTGTGGCACTGAATGTCACCCATCCACATGCCTCGGGCAAAGTGGATGACAACTACACTGCCACAAAGATGCACAGCTCCCACTTCTATACCATGGTAACAGGAACAGGACCATAGATCAGGCTGGACAGCAAATGATAGGGAATACTCCTTCCTAACCCCAGATCCTTCTGAGTCTGCATACACACACAAGGCACACCAAGTACCTCTTAAGAAAGGATTTTCTGTATCACCTCAGACAACAGTGCCAGGCCTCCAGACGTGGCCAAGGTGAAGAGCTCTTCTTGGTTAGACAAAAGACACAGAAACCTTCTGACTCCTACAGGAATGCAGCTGGAGCCATGAGAGCTAACAATACTGCCACCTCACAGGGTCAGACTGAAGAAAAGTAAAGCAAAGACAAAACCAAAGCAGCACAGAAGGATTCAGTAAAAACAGTGCTAAAATAAAAGAAACATTTGTATTTATATCTTTCCTCACTGGAAAAGGACATCCCTTTAATTGTTCACAGGTAGCACAGAATTTGGATGAGACAAACAGCCATGGTTTCTGGGTTAAGAAACATTCACATGTGAGAGCAGAGAGGACCAGAAGGTAAATTAGAGGACTGATCATCCAAACTGAGCAGAATCTGTAAAACCCTTCTAACTGCTAAGGGAAGCGAGACCTGAAACCAAACCAGATCTTTCATCACAGACATTCACGAAATTGATGCATGGAGGTTATTAATTCTGATTATCTGATAAAACAAAGATCCATTCTGAGATGTTTACAAGAGGCATAGGGTTTGAGTGGAGACTTTGCTCATGTAGACCTGTATTAACTGCTGGGGCCTTTAACAGATGGACAGGCTACAGGAATGGCAGGTGACAGCAGGGTAACTGGGCCCACGACCTCACTGGCTGAACCAGCCTGATAAGGAGAAACCCCAGGGAACAGGAACAAAAACCAGTTCTACTCTCCTAGAGACAGATCTCACCTGACTTCTCTCCAAGGCCTTCTCTCCAGCTTTTGTGACTAGGGCCTCTCCAGTGCTTCACCTACTAGGTGACAGCAATAGGGTTTTCAAAATAAGACTAAAATATCAATGTATTTGACAAAAAGGATGCCAGTTTTACATTAGAAGCAATCACCTAGGTTCTAATGTCCCATGGGTTCTAATGTCTGATGTCCTTCCTGGAAAGTTTCTTCTTGCCTTAAATTTGCCAATGAAGTTTGATATTTCAACAAGGAATAAAACCAGGTCCATAACTAGGAAAAAAATGCACTCTGTCCTTGCCACCCATTTTACAAATCAAGATGTTTTACTTTTAAACACATAAAACCTTATCAATAAATTTAAAAAGCACATGATCCAAAATTTCATATAATCATGAGCTAGTAGACAACATAATTAAAAACGAACCAATGCAATATTTGATCTAGGAAAAAAAATGCCTTTTTTTTTTTTTAGCTGGAAAATAACTTTAAGTCAAGTGAAGAACTCAAAGGCACCTGAGATGAATAACTGGCAAAATATAACCTCAGCAATCACTTGTCTTCTTGAACTAAGAGCTCTGCTCAAGGAGATTCATAAAGGTAAAACATCCCACAAAGGAAAATCAGTTCAGATTAAGAAGCAGGAGAAAATTTACTGCAAAAATATAATCTAAGATGGGAATAGTACCAGGCAAATGTTACAGCTGTGAGTGAACGGTAGGTGACATCTACAAGGCGGCCTTAAAAGTTGGACTGAAGTCACTAGAGGCAGGGCAAGATGAACAAGAGCCCAGTATGTTCTTACAGTGGCTCACAAGAGGTTCCTGAGAGAAAAGCCAGGTGACAGAAAAACCTGCACCAGCTGCAAATGCAAGAGGACATTAGAGGCCCATCAGAGATGAAGTCAGTCAGACAACAAAGGTGACAAGGGAAACATGCAGCACCCCAGACAGAAATCAGAGTAGTCAGAATCAAGAGAAGGAAATTACCAACTCAACTGTATTTCTCTACAAAGTTTGTTATTCATTTGTCCAGCTACGAAAAACTCAATTGAGTGACACTGACCATCAGTTTTAAGCTAAGAAATTTACAATTTAGAAAACTACAACGAAATTAAATATTACAGAATCTCTTATCTCCTTAGTCTGCTTGGTGACCACTTAAAACCCGCTTTCCTGGTCCTGCTGAAGAGCACATTTCTTTTTCTGCTTTTCCTCCCTCCTACTGGAAATGTGAACAGTACTGACATACTGCTCCCCTTATTTCCTGTCTGTTCGCTGCTGCTCTCATTTCTACATTAGCACTAATGCAAAAATCACTGCGAACCAGGCACAGGCTGGCCTTTAAAAACACAAGGTATTTGTCAACCTTTTAATTCCTCTGTTAAACAAAGGAAGAGAAAAACCACTCACACAACTAGGTTTCCATAAGTAATGGAAAGAGCAATGCAAAGAATCTATTGACCCATTCTTCCAAAACTATGAACAGGGAAAAGAAGACTATGAAAAAGGCTGCCCTTGCTAGTTTTTTGAAGGTAGAAAAAAATGCGAAACAAAAGGTCTGAGGAGAAAATAAGAAGCAGCTTTCAAAATAACACCACACAAAACACCACTGTGTTAGGATAAAAAAAGGGGAAAGGGTGGAAGAAAAAAAGGAGAGGAGAAAAAGAAAAAAAACCGGGGGAAAAAAGGGGTGAAAAAGAGAAAGCCAATCCAACAGCTTGAGTGCTAGGATCTTTAGCAGTGCCAACTCACAAACCTGTCAAACATTTTCCTCCCATCTACTATGTGTCTTTCTTCAATACTATAGTCCTTCTGAAAAGGGGAGGCAGAAGAAAAATGATTGCACTAAATTTACATAACTGCACAACACGGGAGATTTATCAGCATTTTTTAACAGCCAAACAAATTGTCTGCAGAACTGCAACAGTAACCTATTGGAGCTCTTACCATCGGCAACATCACAAGTGTGTTGGGAGAATCAAATCCTTTATTATAAAAATCAATCACAATTCCTATTCTGTTCCTCCATCCCTTTAAAAAAAAAAAAAGCCACAAAAACCTGAGTGCTGCTAATTTAGCCTTCTCACTAAAGAATGAATACCAGATAAAAAGGGAGCCGACAGCTGGCCCAGAGCCAAAAAGAAAGCTTTCAGGCACAAAAATTGCCGAGAACAATGTTCTGCACTCAGAATTTTTTTTACATGCAACTCCGTACGGACAAGACAGGCATATCTGGCAACATGGCTAAGAATATACATTTATGATGGAGTACACTGCCTTTTAAAAGGAGAAATAAATTAGAGATTAACGCCTTTTATGCAAGCTGCAAGGAGAAGAATTCCTGGAGCAATTCATTTCAGCTCAAGGAACAAGGCTTCTTTCAAAAAGTCACCCTTTAACTGGGAAGGGCGCTTCTTTGCAGGGAGTCTGAACTGAGAAATACGCAGCTCCTTGCTTTCTATTTATAGTCATTCAGGCAGTGAATAGCCTCATTCCAAATGCCACAAGGCATACTCACAACCTTTTATTCCAGAGACCTGATTTGTGTTTCATTTCAAAAAGTCCAGCCCGATGAGGAAAAAAAAAAAAAAAAAAAAGAACCAACAAAAACAGGGGGGGAAAAAAAAAGAGGGATGGAGAAAATCGGCAAGGCGTCTTGCAACAGAAACACTTTTTCCCCCCAACTTTTCCTTTATGAAGCTGGTGCTGGAGAGTGTGGAAAAGAGGGCGAGTTTTTATTTAGAAACTACCCTATGGGAAAGGAAAGAAAGTACGAGCTTTGGAAGTGGATGCATTTTTACTCATTTAACACTGAACGCCAGTTGCCCTGCAATTTAAGCAAGTCTGGGGGAAGGAGAAAGAGGAGTGAGGGGTGAAAGCATTTCAATTACTTGGCTTTGAAGGACCCTTCTGAATGAGAAAGAGACAGAAAACACTTGTCAAATGCAAGTTCAAGTGAAAGCCACTTCTGCCAATGAAGTGTGCAGATGGCTGTGGGGGTTCCACTGAACCCTAACTGGGCCTCTATTATGTCTTTATTGCTCACAAAAAGGCCAGGGTCACCTTCAGTTTAGAATAAGTTAGCATCCTTTCCCACAGAATGACTCTGGTCAATCAAGCCAAGCAAAGGAAGTCTTCCTTTGAGTGACTGCTATCCCATCAGCGCACTGAAGAATTTTTAGAAAGGATAAATAGACACAAAAACCTTTGGTCTCATCCACACTACCGACATTTATCAGAAAAATTTCCCACCACTGCAGGCAATCTTGGGAGAACTAGGGTAGGCTGGTGGTGGCTGTCATGTATGTCTGTTAGATTTCTCTCTCGCTAGGTCTGGATGATACAAGTCTAAAAATGGCACTGACAGCTTTCAAAATTTCACTAATAAGATGTGGCATGAAAAGCAAGTTCCACACCTTTATTTGTAGTGTGAGTTCTTCAGAAACATGGGAACCTCACCAGGCCAGCCCAGCACGCCAAGTTTCCTGTTTCTCACAGCATCCACATTTCATGTGTTTCACAAGAAATAACTGCAGAAATTTGGGCTGACAGGCACCTGTGGTACCATCACCTGCCCTCGCAGTGCTGCTCAAGACAATCCAGCCGGAACATTCCAATAAGATTTTCTGTGGTGATGTGAAATACCATCACCAATGCAGATGGCCTTCAAAAAAATGACCCAACAAAACTGAAATAGAAGGCGGGATTTTGTGTTTGTGGCAAAAACTCTGTGTTCTTTATTTAAGAAGTTCACACCTAAGGTCACTAAACACCAAGAAAGGGTTTAAACAAGAGCAGGGGGAGGACTTTTTCCCAGTGAAAGGTTAGTTCCCTAACTATGGTGACAAACTCCATATTGGCACAACTACCTTCAAAACATCAGAGAAACAAGTCTCTTTCAACATTGCTACAAGACAGTATTCATGGGATCTCAACTCCTGGCAGCAAAAATCACCTTCTCTCTAGGTTACAGGTAAATTCTACAGCAAATTCAGCATTGTTCTTGGGAAAATACAGAAGAAAGTAGAAAAATGAAATCATAAAAGGTAACAGTATTTAAAGGAAATCACTCATAGCTATTACATGGCAAACAATATAGCAAGTAACTTCGAGAAGGTTACCAAGTTAAAACATCTCTCAACTATCCAGCTTGCTAGTCTGACAACCTCAAAGTTCTCCAACTTCCACAGAAGCCAACTTTTTCTCAGTAATTGGAAAAATACTTGTTCTGTGCTAGAATATACATCAGGTCCTCTTAAAGGGGGGCTCACTTCCACACTTCACAGGTACAGAAGCTTTTGTACCACTACATACAAAATCCCTCTTTTAAATACAGGAAGCTGATGGAATACAGCCAGCAATGGAAGTAAAGCAGAATTCTCTCCCTAGCCAGAGGAAAAGGGTGGTTTGATATCAGATAGCCCAAAATAATTCTTCAGGGAGAAAGGAGAGCCCCAAACATGTAAAACTCAAATAATTCTTCAACTTTGTAGTTTAATACATCCTCAGGATTTCCTCTCGACAAATATGGCAAAAGCTGCACATACAGAAGCAATTTCTGAGCACTCCACAAAGACTAAATTTAGAAGCTGCCTGTCAGTTGCTTCTTTTTTAAGTTGTCCCTTTAAAAGAGTAGTACAAGACAAAAGAGTTCCTGGATAATTACACAAGATTTAGAGGTTTTTATAGCAATACAGCAGCTCTAATAAATCACAAATTGTTACAGAAAAATGTAAGTTCATACTGGTAGAAATTTGAGTGTGGAAAGACTCAAAGGAGTATTTAAACTGGGAGTATTTAAACAGTGTATTTTTTCACTTTGAAGCTATTTGATACAGTACCAAGTGGGGCATATAAAAGTTTAACAGAATCTCTGATCAAAACCATCCCATGGAGGGGTCTCATTCAATCAAAACATTATTTGAAAGTTTTCTACTAGTGCATTAAGTGACATGACTAACACTGGCCACACCATCTCCTGTATCATCTTGGTGGGACAAGAAGTCCCTGCTGCAACTGCTTCTACACAATGGGGTTTTGCTGCAGGGCTGGCTTTGCTCCACTTCTTTACGGGTGAGAATTTCTGGTTACTTATGATGCTGAAGGCAAGGTCAACTAATATGAACCTTGCACTTGGAACAGAGAAACAGAACTCCTTGATGTTTTCCAGTTCCTGAAAATTGGGGAAGGGGGAAAGAGAGAAGGCTAATCCAGTATCTCAGCACAACCTCTAAGAAAAAATTCTCTTTACTACAGAAAAGATTCACCTTTATTGTGGAAAATCCATTTATGCTCAACAGTAGCCCAGACAACAGTCTTCTCTTCAGACACATAGCTGCCTTTTCCATATGTATGGCCTAGGCTGTGAAGAAAAGAACCGGCATCTTGAATTCGATTTGTAGTTAGTTATCTGGGAAATCTCAGCTTAAAGAATTAAGAATGCACCCATGGCACCTGATGCTACCAAGGAGACATGGCATATTCCTTGAGGACTGACGCCTCCACACTCCTGTCAACTGGGCTGCTGCATTTCAGCCAAAAGGTGATAAAGACCAGACTAATTGAGGTTAGGACATCATTCACCTGCAGAGGCACTCTACCATCCCATACCATCCGAATCCATCCAGAACAGCAGAAAAAAAATTTTCTCAAGAAATATTTGCTGAAGAATAGAAAGTTTTAGGTATCTCCAAGAGCACTACTGAACACAGGATGGAACCAGCCATAGCTTGGATGTGTTCCTTAAAATAAACACTTTCTTCTTCAAGAGTGTCATACCTTTCATTTGCTCAGAGCTCAGACACAAGTTCATCTGGCAGCTAATACTGAAAAAGAACAAGAAGAAATTCACCTTCATAAGTTTATCTTCTTCCTTTCCGTCAATAAGTCTCTCTACTCTGTGAATACTTCCTTTCTGCTTAGCTTAGAGCAGAAAGGTGTGACCCTTCTGTTTTGATCTAAAACATCTCAATTCTGTGAAACTGGAGCTCATGTTCTTCAACAGCTTCCATACTTGGCAAAAGCCCTCTTAGAAGTAAACAAAGCTCATGTGGTGCACGGTATAAAATAACATACTGAAATGCCTACTTGAGCAGTAAGTAAAACACAGACAAACTGATTTTGTAATCAGAAGAGTGGAGCAAGAAGGTTCTACGCTCCTGAACAGGATAAGTGCATTTCTTGTTGGCAGGTAGAGGCTGGCTATATATCTGTGTTCCAGAAAGAGGTACTATCACATCAGGAAATCCTGAACCACAGTTCAGGGTTTAGAAACACGTAACAGATGAGTTTAAATTCACTAAAAGCCATTAAGATCTGAAATCACCCACCAGTCTGACCTGCTAAACGTGACAGATCATTGCATGTCATCTCAGCAGTCTGCTCCACATTACAGACTGGTGTGTACAAGGCTGCACAAACTGCAACTTCATTTCTGTGATAGCAAATTAGTCAAGAAAGATAATTCTAAATATGCATGAGTAGAAAATTCTTCATTGCAGAGGAAGTTGAAACTCCACAAACATCCCTGGAAGTCTGAACTGAGGTGCTTACTCCTGACCTCATATCTGGTGATGAGAGTCTGGCATTGCAAGCAGAACACAGCCAGCAGGCAGATGAGAGAGTGGGGATTCTTAAACAAGAGAGAAGAAAGATCCTCTTCCCCTGGCTGCCACATTTCCTTCTTCTTCTTACAGATGCACATCCCTGTGAAGCCTTACACAATTTGGTAGAACTAGAATTTGTTTTAGTCAAAGATACGGCTCTCTTCCTTCGCAGAAAGTCTGTGTTCCATCCCAGCAAAGTCCCTCTGGGAAAAGCAAACATAACTGATTTGTCATCAGTCTTAACAAGACCTAAGAACTGTCTCAGAATTCACAGAAAATGACGAGGTTAGAAGACACCTCCAAGATCATCGAGTCCAACCCATGCCCCAATACCTCAACTAAACCATGGCACCAAGTGCCACATCCAGTCCTTTTTTAAACACATCCAGGGATGACTCCACCACCTCTCCAGGCAGACCATTCCAGTACTTTAGCACTCTTTCCAAAAGAAAAGAACCCTGTTAACAAAATTTTAAGGTAGTCCTTCCGCCAAATGATTCCTCCTATCCATTCTACAATGGCTGTGTGGCTCCTGGGGTAAATCTGGTCCCAAGCTTACCAGTACAGATTATACCCCTTCACAAGTTTAAAAGATAGTTGGTTATACACCACCTACAAACAGACACTGCTACAGAGCTCTCATGTGATAGAGTTTGCTGAGCAGGTCCCTGCAAACGAGACAAAAAAAATCCCCATCCACCTACAACAGCATGCATGCTTGCTGGTTCCTCAAGTTATTGCAGAGCAACACAGAGGCCTAACAGCTACTTCAGATTCATAAAAACACAGTGGTATATAATGCTCACAAACCACACAGACAATCCCCCCCCCCCCCCCCCCCCCGCCAAAATATACCCAACAGCCACAAACACGCACACATGTCACTCCTCCAACAACACAGCTTAGAGCCAGTCAGAACAGCAGTGCACTGCAAACAGAAAAACTAGAAGTGGAAGAAGAACTAGCATCCAAAGGAGCTGAACAGAACTATATTCAAAGTGCAGGGACAAACATGAGGTCTGCCAGCCCAATTCTGACATGTGCTATTCAACATTAACATACTGTATGTCAACATCATGTGATGCATATCACTTCAGACATGTAGCACTTGAAGCTGGAAAGGATGTAATTTACTAATTTATCAGAAGTAAAAAATACAGGATGTAGTAAAAGGTATAGGAAATACATATCTCATTCATCTAAGGACCACAGTGTAAGCATCAACTAATAACATTTCTTTGCCATAGTTTTAAATTGAATTGAATCAAATGTCACTGAAAAGTTTAAAAAAACCCCACTGAAACTAAATGAAGGCTCCCTCACGACTATAAATCCAAGTAATTATATTAATGCACCTGCGTATTTAGACTGATCTAAGATTGTAGATCTGTTCTTTCAATTAAGAGGATCCTGCATTCCTTATTTCTATATCCATTTAACTTTTCTGTTCTCATATATTAATATAAATATGCAGTGTGGGAATTATTTACATTAATTTAAGTATAAACTAGGTCTTCTGAAATGCATTTATATTTATAGAAAAACAATGCTTTGAGATTTTTACAGCTAATTAGCACATGACATTAAGTTTAAATCAGCTGTTCTCTCTGTAAGATTTGCTTGTTTTAGTAAACCAGTCCAGAATATCTTCCAAGTAGTTTATTACACTACATAGTTTTTTTTTAAATCCTTTGTTGAAAAATGAAACACTCACACAAAAATGCATCAGTTATGGGAAAATAACTGATGTTATAAACTAAATACTGCATCTTTTAGGGCAAATAACTGGAAAATAAAGTGTTATACATGAAGTATACTTGGACTTGTTTAGAAAAAGCAGCTTTAAGTTAGTTTAATTATTATTTTTTCTCCCTAGTACAACTGACTTCTACAAATCCTACTCCTATATTTAAGCTGCAGATTGTTCCAAATACCCTTTAACATTATTTATGCAGAATGTGATCAACAACACACTAATTATAAAGCTTGTTTCCTGAAAATTCAAGGGCAGCCCACACAATTGCACCTTGGAAATACATTTCAGTGAGCTCCATGATCGTCATCTGGTGCTGACTTACACTTTAAACCGAAAACACCCTATAAGCTTGCAAAGACTTACTGCATGTGATATGTTATTGTGTATGTGATGGTTATGTGATTATGAATCTCCCACAAAGAAAAACAAACTAAGGACATTTGTCAACAGAGGGAAATGGGAAGGGGGGGATGAGGGAAGCTGCCAGCACGGATAGTCTGCCGAATACTTATTCCAAGAATATTGCACAAGCTCAACTAAAATGCATTTGTAATGACAGGCAGCTGAAAATTTCATAATTCCTCATTATGCAACTATACCTTAGGCACTTTAAGCAAATACTGAAGAAATAATACATGGGAAAACCTGGCCTGCTACATACTTTTTTTAAAAGGAGAATTAGGAAACTATACACGTGGGCCTTTGCTTCTCTCTCTGCTGGAACCCTGTAATCCTTATTAATCTGCTGTTTGTTCCTGGAAAGTAACTTTTCTCTGTCAGTAAAATCCAAAGTTCAGTTGGATTAATCCATGCCCTTTACTTGTAGCTGAGGCTGTGTGGACAAACACATGATTTTGACAGACTGGACTCAAAATTTGCTATCTCTTTTCTATTTGCCATACTCTGTGTCAAAGAAATTTAAAAAATAAACTTAAAACCTGGGAACAATGTTACCACAGGGTGCCAAATTTGCAGCGAAAGCCCCGTAGGCTCCTGTCACGCAAAATTTTGACAAGCCTTGCCAAGTGGTTTCTTCAGGACGCAAACTGCTTGCAAAGTGACTGGGCCCTTTGTGCCACAGCTGAATGCTGCAGACGGGAGGGTTAGCAAAGGGGTTTTGACAGGAAAGGGTAACTGCTGTTTTCACCCTGTGAAGTTCTTCATATACACATAAAACAGAGTCCCCTGGTACAGGGCGATGCTTGGTGTACCCTCAACAGCTCTGCAGAGATTATTTTTTAACTGGGGAAGAGCACACTCAAAAGTGTTGTCACAGTGTGTTACCAGAACTGAACAAAACCACCCCTGAAACCAAGCAACCCACCCACCAGGGGCACCCACAGGACATTTCAAACCCCAAGTCCAGGAAAAACAGGACAGATGCCTTCAGCCTATCAAATTTCCAAGCTGTACAAAGTTCATTCACTGTTTAAGAACTTTAAATTCAATCAGGCCTTCCCAGTGAGAGTAAGATGACTCCCTGCAGATCTAAAATACCAGAAACCAGAGCAGAATACCAAGCAGAGATACACACAAATATGCACAAGCTATATTCGCTCTTGTGTTTTGTTTATGTAGAAAGCAGCAGAAGGCACGTCATGTGATAAAAGCAATTCTCAATTACCATCTAACAGGAATTTGGGATCCCATCTACAGCACAGACAAGGCAGTACCTTCTTTGCCTTCTGCAGTAGAATGGAGCTGCTGAGTGCAACTTTCTGAACTGCACAGAGGCAAAATACTTGGTTGAAGGCTTCCTTCTTCAGAAGCACTCAGCATAAATCTGAAAGTTGTTTAAGAAGAAGCAAGAACTCCCTCCTTGCAGTGGAGCAAAGAGTAAACCACCCAAAACATCATAACCTTTTTTTTTCTCTTTTCCTATCTAATGAGCTACAGAATAGTGAGAGCTTACTATCTACCCCCCCCATTTATGCTGGTTTTAGATTATAACAGAAACTAAATTTACCCAGTAACATGCCTCGAGGTAGTTTTAGACGTCTACTGGGGAAAAAAGAAAAATCCCAATGCCCAGCTGTGCCAACTACAGTATAAAACAGAAATACATATCCTCAACTTGAAGTCAGCTGATTTTTGTTTCTGACAAGCTGCGGATGCAACATACATACAGAACAAATCACTGAGACGCAGTGGCTGCTATAAAATGGCATGTTCTTGGCAACAAGACACGTGCACGGGAAAATGAGTTTTTGCCGAATGATTCCAGCAGCAAGTGAAACTGGAAATGCCCCACCTCAAACAACATACAGTGAGGTTTAGCGTGCATTAGGGCCAGTAGAGTAGCACAAAAGAAAAAGTGAGTGAATCAAAAGCCCTTACATTGGTTTCTCTGGTTTTCCTAGACTTTAACGTCAAACCAAACAGCATCGCTGGATTTGCTGCCTGACAGCGAAGTGAGACAGACTGAACAGATTGCTTAACCCCATGAAAAACAAGGCATAACTTTTGTCCCAGCTATAAAAGGTGGGATCTGGAATGCTCCCCTGTCCTGCAAGCTGAAAGGTAAGGGGAGACAGGATCACTCTGGTAGTTGTCAAATTCACTATTAGCTACTGCCAAACACTGAAGTTAAATTCCTGGAGCTATCAGACAGTCTGGTTTCCCCTCTTCCTGATGGCAAAATCTTTAGAAAGCCGTCATTCCTCAAAATCTATTTATCTAAATTATTTATCAAAAAAATGTTGCATATGCTACTACCCCAAACAACATGAAAAATGCAACTGATTTCAGAGGCCATGACCTAGGCAGAAATTTCCCTCCTCCAATTCAGGTGCACATTGCTTGTATCGTTTTCAAAGCAGTAGGTACATTAAAAATTACTTCTTGTCCACAAATCTGGACACCACATAATCATTAACATCCTGAAATATGGCTTTCCAGGGCCTCTATATCCACTGGCTCCTGTACATGAACCTTGCACTGTCTTTTGCATCCCGCAATTTTAGATAGCAGTTCCAAGCACCCCAGACAAGCCGAAACATCTTTTAAACAAATTTTACCTGAGTGTCCCAATTTGTTGCAAAAGCCTCAGGTAAAACCCGAGATTTCAAGCAATTAAATTGCACTTGAAGCAATGTAGACATAACAAACATACCATTTCTTGCAGAAATTTTCTGAACCGCATGAATGTACTTCCTTTCTTCTCAAATATGTCTTGTTATGCTAAATACCATTTTAATATTAATGAAACAACAGACGCCTCCAAAAATGGGTAACTGTACCCAAGAAAAAGTTGCGTATGGGAACTGCAATTGTTTTCTACAAATGCTCCCAAGTATGGCTCTGTTACTCACCTCAATTTTATCTGTTTTTGCATCTCCCCAGTAAAGTTTGTTTTTTTCAAGATCCAGTGCCAAGCCATTAGGCCACCCAAGGGATGTATTCACCAGAACTCGCCTTTCTGAGCCATCCAAATAAGCACATTCTATCTTTGGACTTTCACCCCAGTCTGTCCAATACATGTAGCTGTAAAAGAAAAAAAAAAAAAAAGAGGGGGAACAGTTAATGCATGCAACAGGAAAGACAAGAGTTAAGGTCGGTGTTGCTTTTGAAAGAATTTGCTTTCTGCTTCCCCAACAGCAGCAATCAAGCCAACTCAAACTGTAATCAGTGGAGATAATATAAAGTTTGAGCAGTAAAAAAATTAAACTACTGAAAACACGCAGTGGCCCAATTCTTTCATAGTAAGGGTAACATTGAAGATGCAGAGAAAAGAAAATTCAACCAAACACACAATGTATATATTCACTATATTTAGAAGTCACCTTTTATGTACACAGTTATGAAAGGGATGAATGAAGGGAAAACCAGTCATTTCCTGAATATCTGACAAACAGTACACATACCATCCTGCAATCTGCACATTTTCAGTTTCAGGAGAACATGAACTGGATTCAAAGACCTACCCCAGGGCTCTCCCTAAACACAACACTTACCCCATTACAGGATTGAGCACTATGGCTCGAGGTTCATCCAGGTTTTCCGAGATAAGTATCTTCCTTGACGTCCCGTTCAGCCGGGTCACTTCAATGCGGTCTGTGCCAGTGTCAGTCCAGTACAGATTCCTGGCCACCCAATCCACAGCAATTCCATCTGGATGGTTGATCTCCGTGGTCACCAGAGTCTGGGCTCCAGAACCATCGAGATAGGCCCGACGAATCGCCCGGACATCATCATCAGTCCAGTAGATGTAGCCTTCCACAGGGTCATAGTCAATGGCAATTGCATGTCTGATGTTGTCTATCTGTAGAATAATGTCAGTGAAATCCGGCGTGTCCAGGGAAATCCTCCTCAAGTCAGTTCTTCTAGCGAGCAGCAAGACTTCCTCAGCACCTGGGGAGAAAAGCATTCATGGCATCATTTCCATTGCTACTGATGTGAAGATCTCAGTAGAGCACAGCAAGCTGTGAACTGCTACTGTCGCTGTAACAAAAAGAAATGTCCTTAAATAAGGACATCAAGCTTTCATGGAAATATAGACTTGCTTACATTTTAGATGACAATTTCTCCCAGCCTTCTAAACTAATACTGTCTCTATCTGTCTCTAGAATCTAAAAAAAAAAAAAAACCAAACAAAAAAACCCAAAACAAAACAAAAAAAAAAACCCAAACAAAAAAAACAACAATTTGGTGGGTGCAAGTCCAAATATTTCACCACATTATAGAGACTTGCTCAGCCAAATGTCTCACTAGCTTTACTAGTGCACTGGACAAGTTTTCACACATGCCCTACGCAATAAATGACAGGCTAACAGAAGACTGGAATATTTTGTAAACAAATTCCATTAATCATTTACTCCAGACAGTCCAACAAGAAAACAAGTCACAACCACAGCATGTATTTATCATTTGGCCCAGGCTGATGCAAAACAATTTTAAGGCAATAGGATTGTTGTTCTTTTCTCTCCTCTATTCTTTCTCCCCACTGCAAAGTTTTCCTGCTTGTGGAAAGGGTGCCAAACAACGACTTAAGAGTACATCTCAAGGACCAACAGCATCTTCAATGTTGTCTGACACTGAAGTGGCAGCTTCTTTAATTAGTGCAAAAAAGAGGACAGACAGCAAAATGTGCAGTTGCTCAATAAAGTTTCCCCACATCCACACATGTATGATTCAGTACAAAAAGAGAAGCATATGGGTTTTTTCCTACTTCTGTTACCAAGCTGATGCTGTGCATTTTGAAAACTGACAAGGAAATTTTATTGTTTAGCAGTACTCCAAAACTGGAAACCTGAATAAAAGTCATTTGCTGTATTTCATCCAGACCAGCAAACACCAGGAAGAAGTGGCAATTTCCAGTTCCCCACAACAGCTGAAATTGAATGAAAATGCCAACATGGGGACATATCTTTTGAGCCCACTGAGAATAACAGAAATTCAAATCCTCATGAGAATATTCTTCTAGAATATTTCACACCTAGACATCCTAATATAGCTCTGGAGACACAGAAGTTGAATCTAGTGTACAACACAACCAAATTCACATTCACTACGGGTGCTGGATTTGGTTTTGAGTTTGGAAATCATGGTTTAGCCTCCACATATCATCTCAGAAGCTCTGAAAAGAAATGGTGCTCAGGGCACAAGTGTATAATGACAGAAAGAATCTAAAAGAGCAGCATTTTAATATCATTTAAGCACTTCGAACTACCTCAAGCCATCACAACTCTTGGATGAAGCAGTGCTGCTCTCCTGCTTACCATGGGCTGTTTATTCTCACTTCTGCATCACCTTTTCTCACATGCAAAGCACAGCATGGCCTTGTACTATGGCTGCGTGCAGCAAACCACACCAAAGAGCTGATCCAAATGAAAACTAACCCAGCGGAGATAAAGCCACTGGCCAGAGTTAACAACCAAACCTGCAGAGCTCCACAAACACTTGTGCAGGCACAGTGAGGGGCTCCAGCAAGAATGCTTCTCCCAGTCAGTATCAGCTGACAAGGTCTGAAAAGGACAGCATCACTTTGAGGGAAGGCTTAGATAGAAAGAAACAACTCAGAGCTCAAAAACCCCCTGGAGAAAACGGAGGAATGAAAGCCCATGCATTCATGACAGCAAGCAAGAGACACAGCAACTACAGCAAACTCAAATACCTCATGTAACAAAGTTTCATGTCTAGCTTCTATGCTCCTGAAATATTTCATTATGGAAGTCCAAATAAAAACTGTTTAGTGCAAGTTAAGAAAAAATTCAGGTCTCAAAACTAAACACGGAAAGGGGGATGTATCTGGTATCTAAGTGCTGTACAAACACAGAAGAGTTTTAAGTTACACATTTAAAAAGACAGGCGAGATGTTGGAGTCGCTTTTTATTTAAGAGAACATTTGGAACGCATGGCGCTTTGTCTCAGGGAGGATAACAAGTGAGTCAAGACTTTATGGGTTAGGATTAAAGAACAGACCGGTCCGGGTGACACTGTTGTGGGTGTTTGTTACAGGACACCAGATCAGGAGCAGCAAGGGGATGAGGTCTTTTGCAGACAGCTGGAAGGAGCCTCACAGTCACTGACCCTGGTTCCTATGGGTGACTTCAGCCTCTCCCATCTCTGCTGGAGGAACACAGCTGAGCACACACAGTGCATGAGGCTCCTGCACAGCACTGATGACAACTTTCTAACACAGGTGGTGGAGAGGCCAGGGAGAAAAGATGTGCTGCTGGACCCTGTCCTAACAGCAAAGGACTGGCTGGAATGTGAATGATGGGAGCAGCTTTGGCTGCAGCGACCACAACATGGTGCAGCACAGGATCCTGCAATGAAGAAACGGGGTCCTGAGTAAGGTCCTGGAGAGATAACTGATCTCTTCAGGCCTCTTCTTGAAACAGTCTCATGGGAACATGTCCTAGAGGGAAGAGGGGTCCAAGAGAGGCAGTTAATACGCAAGGAACAGCATGGCAGCTGTTCACACACCAAGAGAACTCAAGTTTATATCCACCTTAATTTCTGAACTTCTACTGTATCGGTGTGTCTGCCATCATAACCTTAATACTTAAGTACAAGTACTGTGAAGCAGAGGACCATCAAATACATGCCTAGCAAGTGATAACACAGCAATTACCAATATTAAATGTATTTCTAGGATAATCAACATTACAAGCCTCATTGCATGGGAACAAGCAGATAAGAATCAAATGCGTATGTTTTGCCTCTTCACAGAAGGGATTGCAGGTTCACCTCAGTTCACTGTGAACAAGTTCTGAGGAAGGAACCATCAGTCTAAGGCACAGATTATGTCTAGAAATGCTGACTAGAACAACAGGCTGAAAGACACTGTTAACATCCCCTAAAATTCACTAGTAGTACCAAAACAGCCTTCACTTCCTCACAGCAGCAATAATTAGACTCAGATTTCCCCCATCCAGCTCTGTGATAGGTTCACCTCCGCATAAGACCACATATTTATTTGCACACGAAGTACTGTTTTGACCAGGAACAGGACAGCCCAGACACCTTGAAACAACTACATGACTAGAATCTTCTTGCCAACCAAAAGAAACAATTTGTTTTGGACACATTCAGCTGCTCTGACTTTTTCTCCAAGCAAACACACTACTGTAGATATATTCACAACCTCAGTTCTGTCCCATGGACATACATGGCTAAAAATGAACCAGAAGAAGAAAACTCCCTGATGATCTAGAAACAAAAAGAAAGTCTTCAGTTGACAACTGGGACATTTTGTTGGTAGCTGAATGGGATGCCTCTTGGTAATTCCTTCTGTTTTCTAACATACCTCTAACTGAGGCTTGTGGGGAAAAAGAAATAATAAGGGGAATGAGCTACCTGGCTAGTTCTGTAGGGATGCTTAAAATTAAGTGAAATATTACACAAAAAGACTCTTGACAGACATACACCTACATCCTTGAACATTAAAAAACACGTGAACTGAGAAAATGTTACCACAGCATGTATCACTACGCTACACTCCCCACTTGAAAGACTGTAATAGAGTTTTTATCATGGTAATTTTTGATAGGTGCAAAAAATCCTTTTATTACAACACAGTTCTAAATTACAGTTGGTTATAACTGTATCTGACTCCATTAACAAATTTCTGCTAGAGAGAAAGAGTTGGCAGCAGGCTCTGAGCACATCACCAAGAGATGAGAACTTGACACTGGTTCTCTCTAAAAACCTGGACAAACACGCTTGTCTGGCTCATTAGTTTTATCTGTATCATGGAGGTATTTTGATTATTAATGTTGGTAGGAATGTTTTCAAGGCTGCAGAAGTGTTGTGCTGTGACTTGCCCAGTGTTATCCTAGATACCCCAGAATCTGCCTAACACATTACAACCAGCTATTTACCTAGTGCTAAAGTGCTATAACATTTATTTAATTAACTTCATCTTCAAAAACTTCTCTCACTGCAGTCACTTCTCTAACCACACGATCAAGAGATTCCCAACAGAACTGCTAACTGTTACAACAGTGTCGCTTATAACACCACACAATGAACAAAAACCTTTTTGGAGGGGAGTGGGAGATGCAAGCTATTCCAACATAACAATTGTGGCAACCAAACACTTCAGCAAAAGTTTATGAAAAGTTTTATATGCAAACCATAAATAGAAAACCAGGAGAAACTACATCAATCAAAAAATTCCATTTAGAAAGTATTTTAAAATATCCAAATTCAAATAGCTTTACTTTTTCAACTGGTTTAAATTTTGAACAGCTTATTTTTCTCTACTCTGTTCAGCCCAAGCTTTCTGCAGACCTTCAAGAGAAGTTTTCAGTAGACCTAACAACCATAAGAGCTGACGAGCTGTTCTGGCTGCCATACAATCACAGAAAGGTTTGGGTTGGAAGGGGCCTTGAAGATCATCTAACTCCAACCACTCTGCCATAGGCAGGGATGCCACCCTGGAGATCAGGTTGCTCATGGTCCCCACCCAACCTGGCCTTGAACTCTTCCAGCAATAGAACATCAGAACAATATCTGAGTTTACCAAAAAACCAAATAAGAAGACTCTATACTCTATTTGCAATTAATAAATCCTAGAGAAACAGTTTAGGGGACTTTTTTTTTTACACTTTTACACAAGATGCTTTCCTGCTATACCCAGAAATCAGTATTTTTAATATCTATGCTAGGATATCATGCTTGCTTTGATTTGGTGGGTTTATGCTTTTGTTATTAAAAATTCATGCTTCACTGCTGGAAATGACAACTGTATTCTATTTGCAAAATTAACTGCAATCAGAGCTGACAGCAGCAAAACAGGCCATCCCAGCAGCTTGACAAGACCCTTTTCTATTTTTCCCTTGGCCCACTTCACGTTTGACAAGTAACAAGACATCTATAACACAGTAACAAATGCTCCAATTTATTCACCCAATCTAAACATGTGGACTGCAGTGGCTGCCTCTGTTAATCTTTGCCAGAAAAGGCCATGCTATTCCTTCCCCATTTGTCTGTCTGCTAATTAGGCTAGAACAATGACCCATTGTAGGACTCATCCCCCAGTTTTATGTATATGCATGAGCACGCACCTGCATGTACAGACTCAGTCTCACGAAAAACAACTCTGGAAATCTCTGTACTTGCGGGGAGAAAATCATATACACTGTAAAAACAGGGAAGGTTTTAGCTCTGCTCCCAAGAACAAAATGGTAAGTGCTTTTTGAAAGGAGTCTGTTAGAAGTACTTTGACTGCAGGCAAATCCTTTACAAGCAGTTTGAGCACAGCTACCTCAGCACTCTTGATAAACAAAAAAGATTTATCAAAAAAGCAAGGGATTTTGTTGGTTGCTGCAGTACAGTGAATTACCTGGCAAAGTTTCAATGTATGGCAAAAGGGGGCCAGAGTATGCTTCTGGGAGAAAACATGGAGCATATGAATACTGGTAACATGCCATGCTGTTTAATAAGCTTTCCAATGTTCAAAACAGCTACAAAACCTTGCACAAGGGTTTAACATTAGTCACTCTTCACACCAAAAGAAAAATGACGTAATGAAACTGACTGGATTTAAACCAACAAAACTCAGTAAAACCTCCCACTTGTTCCTCAACCTCCCCAGAAAACAATTAATACTTAAGGAGTTGAAACAAACTTTAGCAGTACCTAGAAATAAATGGAAAATCTTTTTATACATTCTCCTTGGTTACCTTACTAGAGCCAGTTGCAACATGAACAGCACTATGCATTCCAGTTCAGGCCTTTATTTATCTTTCAGTCTGACAGGAAGACAGGACTGCTTCTTCTTACTGTGCGACAGCGGTGGGCTGTGAAAGGCTGGCCATGTACTCTCCAACTGGACACTGCAATGCAATTTAAAACCAAGGGCTGCATGCAGTGGGAGTGTGCAACCAGCAAAATAGAAACAGGAAAGGTTTCTTTGAAAGAATGTTTTGAGTGGCCATATTCAGACAGGGCTTGATTTAATTGAAAGGTAAGTGAGCATAAGGAAAACTAACAATTGTGACAAAGAAAGGAAATACCAGAGCACTTATGTAACTCATAAATTACATCATATCTGTCTGCATGTTACAGTGAAAAGCCATTGTCTCCTGTTTCTTCCACTAGCATAGCAGCAGACTTCTAACTTTGCCTGAACCAGAAAAAAACACCTACAAATCAGAGTTTTGACACACTCACACAGCCACCAAAATGAAATCCCATAAATGGAATATTAGTTAACCTGCACAGCTGATAAGATCATTAGCACAAAGCAGCTGACTAGGACAGAAGTAACGTTTTTTCCAGAAAAAGCTGTTGCAAGACAGATACCACAGTTAGCCCGTTCTACTTAAGGACAGAGCTTCTGTGAGACACATTCAGTTTTAGATGCCCAGTACTACACTTGTGAGCACAGAGGTTTGAGAAGCGCAGACAACTCTTAGGAAGATTTACTCAAAGCAGCATTAATGTAAGTCATAACCGCATTGGTATTAAGCAGAATCAAAGGTCAGCACAGCCATCTTGCTACGGCTGTACCAAGCAGAGAAGCTGCCCTTACACACAGGTTTCATCCAAACACCTCAAAGCACTTGAACAACTAAGTCCTATCCTGCCCTGGGGTCTGTCTATTCTCCATGTGCTTTAAAGAAGGAGAAGAAAAAGTTGGAAATCTTAAGTGGTTAATCTGACTGTTACCCTATAGATATCATACTCCCAGCTTCTGGTCTTTATTAACAACAACAACAACAAATTAACATCCCTCTGCACAGAATTCTTAATAACAGCTCACTGCAAGCTATAGGAAAAAGGATGGGCCAAGAAAAAGTCTGTCAGAAACCCTTACTGCTAGAAAAAGTGTAGGCTTTGGATTGTAGTGTTTCCTCACAAAGCAAGGTTTTAAAGTTTACATGTACCTGCTCTCTGCTGGAGACAGACAATTCCACTGGCTCAGAGTAAGGAACCACTGACTTTAGAAATGACATCCATTTTACCACCTAGTTTCGGTTAAGCAGAGTTTTGGCAGTAACACCTCAAATGCACAGAGACAAGAATCAAGAATTTATCACAACTCAACAAGATACATGATGAATATATTTTAAAAATGAAGAGAAATACAGTAGGTTTTCTACAATCCCACTTCTACTGACTTCTAATTGCAGATGTTTCCCATTCAGCAAGAGACCTTGAACATATTAAGTTTTCTCTGCACTGCTGTCATCGTTTACACAAACAGAAATAAATACACCCCACGAGCCCTCTCTGAGGCTGAAAACTGCATAATGCTTTGAAATTTAAGCATTATTTATTATGTGCCAAGTCTGATGGAGCCCCAGAAAATTCAATTCTGAGCTGACACAATCAAGAGAAAAGCAAAACAGCAAAACAAAACAAACAAAAAAGATACAAACAGCTGCAAATTTGGGTTTGCAAATCTAGGGAGAGTCTCAGTCTCGCATCGATGCAGTAAAACAGAGACTCGGCCACCCAAGGCTGGAAGAAGCAGACAAAGCCACACCAGCTTAGGCAGTTATGACTGGGTCTTGGTGACTTTGTCTGTGTATGTTCCCAGCACATACTGAATGCCAGATAACAAAGTTTACACATAAACCTTTTCAGTGCAGGCCCAGGGTGTGGCTCTTTTGCAGCATAAAACCAGACTCAATCCAGAGACTCAACAGAGCTGGAAAGGGAGAGCATCGCTATTTCCTTCATACACACACACACACACAAAAAAAAAAAAAAAAAAAAAAAAAAAAAAAAAAAAAAAAAAAAAAAAAACCAACCAAAACAAAAAAACCATAACCACAAAAATAAGCTCTAACTAGACAGTGTTTCAGAGTCCTGGAAAGTAGTCATCAATTTGAAACATGCACCAACAAAGCTTGAAAAGAAAGTTTCATTCACCATAGCCCAGGAAAACCACCGACAACAGAACCAGAAGATGATGTGGCAGACCTTCAAGAATGCTCCTCACTCCCTCCAGGTTTGTTTCTTATGGCATGCTTGTAATGATTTTTATCCAGTGAAATTATAAATAAGGCCATTTCCATATGAGGCCATTTCATTTTGTCACTACACAAGGTAGTCCCCACTGAGAAGCATAAAAATTGCTATAAATAGAAAATAATTTAATCTTTTCATATAAATCATATAAACTCATCACCATAACACACTAAATAAAGCAAAGGGAAAAGAGACTCAAAACAAAGATCTACACATGAATGAAAGGGAAAAAAAACACTCACAAAATGGAGTAGAACAAGAGGAGGTAGATTTCCCTCTAGATTATCCAGATGCTCAGGTACCCATTACTGAACAGTTTTTAATTACAAACTTGCAGTTTCAAGAATTTCTGGATAAGCAAAGGAAGTACAATACACCTTTGGGAGTACAACAGGGAGAGAGGGAGTGAAGAAAAAGTCCTCCACCTTCCGGGTAACTTCTCCCTACAGTAGTCAAACACCAGGCACAGGACAGAAGACACCTAAGAAATCAAAGCATCTTGCAACCAAAAGCCCATGGTTTTTCACAGTTTTCCACAGAGCTGTCACAGTTGGCTGTCAAGGTTCTAGGAGATAAGGTAAAATACAGTTTTGTTTTTGCTTTTTTAGATCTCGTGACAAACAGATTAGGACATGAGTGCTGCTTCCCAATACAGCTCCAAATCAGTACTAGAATGTAATCAGAGTTTATCTACTGATACACCAGGTCTCTCTTCCAGCATCTTCCAAGTGCTAGAATACTCCAGGTTACTTACACAATGCCAGCAGAAGCTTTATCAGGCACTTGAAAGAACTGATACTACAGCAGTTATCCCAAATAACAAATATCTCCCTGACCCTTCTCTTTCTCAAAAAGGCTGTCCTTCTCAAACTAGTGGTTGATCTACTTAATCAGAAAGTCTGGATTAATCCATATTGTTCCCCTTTGTTACACTTTTGCCTGCTAGCCCCCAGGGTTCCAACACCCTTTATTTATCAGGAAGACATACTAGCAAAGAAACCTTCTCTGGTGGTTATATGGCATGAGGTAAGTAATTCACCATGAGACAGCACTTCACTGCCAGCTTATCTTGCTTGCAGGCTTAGTTGCTGTAATAAATTCATGATTGCTCACCAAGGAACCGCAGACAAAACTTTTAAAATGTATGATGTGCACCAAGAAATACACAGGAGACAAGAAGAAAGTGCCCCAGCATTTCTTCCTTCAACACTCCTCTATCTCCTGCATATAAAAAAACCACTACATGCCCTGCAGTATCAGCCAGCAGGTTCCAAAAACACTGTTTTCTATTTCACAATGTGCAGAATGGCAAAGAGAAACAAGATACTGGGAATAGTAGCCAACCCTGATCAACTGCCTCAACAACAGGATCAAGGACAGAAAAGGGTAGCTGACTCTTTGAACACCTGAGGCAAGTACTTTCTCTTCCAGTTAGGAAAACATGTGGGCTTTTTTCTGGTTTTCATTGGGGAGAACAGAATCTCCTCAGTTATTTGAGAAACTACAGCTGTCACACCTTCCTGGCAGAAACCCTACAACTTCTAAAACCAAACTAGACTAACTCACAGCCAAATTCTCCCATTTTCAAGCAAAGAACAGTTGCCTTCCACTGGAGAAATGCCTCTGGTGAATTGAGGTCAATGTACTGTGTCTCAAATGGCCACTTACATTCTGACATAACAGGGACAGTATTACTGCTAAAAGCAGCTGGCTAGTTACAATATCTAGCCTGAGACACCTAAAAGGAACCAGGTTTCTACAAAGTACCTATCAACTGAGGTACATTTGAGGAGCAGGAGCAGAAGGAGGAAGAAATTCTCGTTACCACTTTAAAACAACCCAACTCCTGCCACTGAATATATAAAAGGTTCTAAAAACGAGTAGTTTTCTCGTTTGACTCGTGTTATGCTTAAAGCTCAATATACAGCAGCGGTTCTCACGCTGGCTTTAAGAAATGCTCATGCTGATGCACAGCAAGAGTTCAATTTCCACATCTCAAGCAGTGTAAACCCCCTTTGTGTAAGGGTAGATTTGCTGTGGTAAAGAAGTCACTAAGACAACTGTGAATTCAGGTACCTGTCTCACTGTCAAATCTGTCAGACACTTCAGTATTAAGGCAAGTCACTAGCAGGAGTCGATGCAATCTTGGATATTTATCGCTAACATATTTTTTGCACAGCCTTTAGAAAAAGACCCCCTATAGGAGCAATCCACTACCAAGCATTGCACAGATAGCATTAGCTCACAAATCATAAAATGCCAGTACACAGCCATTTACTTTTTCTGAGTGCAGTAATAATATCTGTGCAAGCAGAAGCTAAAGTACCATAACTATATGGTTGCTTTTGCAGCCAAATTCTTTGTCTGCAGCTCTGGCAGAGGCTCATTTATGCTTTTATAGCTCTTCCTAGACACAGTTTTGCTCAGTCTACTTAGAATCATAGAATATCTCAAGTTGTAAAGGACTTGAGTCCAACTCCCTGTTCTTTCCAGGACCACCTAAAACTAAACCCTATGACCAAGAACATTGTCCAGACACCCCCTGGCTTAGATCTATACCAAGCCAATACCTAGTGTATTAACGGAATATACTTCAGTTGGCACTGCCCTTATTTCCAGGCACTACTCCTTTGTGCAAGCTCCAAAATATCAAAAGCATTTCTCCAACACTATGGCAAACTTGGCTATCACCTTTGTCATCCACTCTTCGCATGGCACACAAATATACCTGGACCTCAACCATCCTTATGCCTTCTTAGCAAGAGGTCTCTCACATTGCTTTCAAACACAAGAGAGGCAACAGAATCATGACCTTTCCCAACACAAACGGAAAGACAATAAATCAGAGTAAAATTAAATCTTCAAGAGATACCAGTGTCACAGAAAGGCTTGGCTTGTTTTGGTTTGTGTTTTTATGTGGAAGCAAGTAAAAAAAAAGGTTCCTCTTAGTAGAGACTTAAATTTGGTTAGAGAGGAATTTAGACATGTAAAATGGATCAAGAATTAATGATATCCAGGCCATGTCAAATTGCTACAATGAATTTGCATAATGAGTAAACTAAAACTCTGTAGCATTAACTGAAGTATTTTATCTATAAACTGCACCAAGCATTACATATTTAATGAGAAGCAAAACAAAATCCTGAAAAATATTTTTTTTAAACTAGGGGTACACAGCTTTCAGAAGCTTCCAAAAGCTGCATGGATCTGGACTAATTATGACACCATGTAGCTCTCAGTGTCCTTGCTGAAATTAAAAATACAGAATAATAAAGAACATTAGCTGAAATCCAGTTTACCCTACTTGTTACAGCTTCAAACCATAGAGTCAGGCTAGTAAAGACTTGTGAAAGCGAGGTGTATAACGTTGAAAATATTTTTCAGGTATCAGCCCTGAATATTAGGTTTTAAAATGTTATCCAGCTAATTCTAGTTCATATACTTTAACTAACTTGACACTACAATATCAGAAAATTATTTGCAATGAGAGTAAGAACCTTTGGGAATGCAACACTGACAGCCAGAGGGAATTTAGGAAGTCAGAGTGACAACTTACAGGGAATATATCCACTTAGAAAAAATATGAGGCTTTTGACATTCCTTTAGAAGGCCTGCAGTGATAGCTGTATGCCATTGACACTGAACATAGCAAAAATAAATTACGTATTTTCCAGAAACTTAAGAGAAACATGCTGCTGAATGCTGTTTACAAAACCCAGCTCAGTCTTGGAAGGATGCACACACATAGTTGCTGTACAAGAGACTGGGATCAGGGTTTAATCACAGTTAGCTGGCAAGATACACAAAAAACATCTAGACTTCCCTGAATGTCACTAAACTGAACCACATGGTCAAGTCACAGAAGGAAGAAAAAAGCAGGGGGAGTCATCCAATATTTTGAGACTGCAGCTTCACCCAGCAAAGCAAAACAAACGTGCTCCACAAAAGCAGAACAGGGTGCAAGGATCCAGCTCCATTTTATCTGGAAACATCCACTTTAAGTGGTACAAATTATACCAAAGGCGCACCAGAGCTGGAGTGAGAAACAGATAAATTCATGTCATTCACTGTGCACTGTGGAAAGTGAGAAGTATGAGGAAGGTCAATCTGCTCAAAAGAGGTGACAGGCATCACCTGAAGTCTCCACCCTGCAAGGTAAAAATGGAGCAAATAATTTACTGTTGGAGACAAGACAGTAGCCATTAATACATTTGTCTTTGTCACAACACGTCAAAGCACCACTGGCCCAACAACAGAGCTCACTAAATATCAAGAAGGGAACCCAATGGGAGGAGGAGAAGGAACAGATTCTAGAAAGGAGCCATTGCACACGGACAGAAGACTCATGAATCAAAATATTTCTGTTCATAAAGAAAATAAATGTGATCCTTAAACAATGAAAGAAAGAAAAACTTCGGGATAGTCCTAAATCAGCAAAATTACTAAGACAAGGTTCCCAAACTTCCACCCTTTCACTCTGCTTTTAACTGGCCTATTTGCTGTTAGAATTACACAACCCTTCTAAATGACTGGAACCAAATTTTGGTTCCTTTCTCAAATATTCATGCAATTGCTCAAATCAGCTTAGGACAGGCTTTCAAGCAAATGAACAAAATAAACAAAAAACCAAACAAAATACAAATCAAGAAAACTACCTAGTCTAAGAACTGAAGCTCCATTTGGAGACCTGAAATTTCACTAGTCAGTTATTCTGGGAAGTTGCTAAGTGTTACCAGTTACTACTGAGTAGGCCACCCTGCACAGGCACAACAAGAATCATCAGACTCTGACAGGCTTCACTTCATTACCTTCTATGCCAGCAAGATTAGGTTCAGACACCTATCTAAAATCATGTATTTGACACATCCAACAAGACAGCAGTGGTCTAACACAACCTCCTAAGTAATTTCAAAGACCAGAGTTCGAATGTTCACTTTGCAAAGAGTACCTACATGGTCAGGAGCAGCTGATTTACTTTTCAAATTTATAACTCCCTTGCTTGTTGATATGGGAACTTCAAGGAAGTGCAGAACATTTTCAAGCCAACAGAGGAAAACAGACTTAGCACCACAAGTCGGCAAAACAATAAATGTACATGCGCAAAATACGTACACATTCCCGAGGAGAATGTATGCTTGATGCCAGTTGCCATCTATCTATCTATCTATCTACCCACCTACCTACCTATCTTCTATTATTAGTGATGAATATTTATTGCAAAGGTTAATTTTTTTATTTATTCAGAGCAACTCTTCAGAACTAGAGGGAAAGCAAGAATGAATCAACACCAAAACCTAAAATGACAGGAAAATGAACTTTTATTTTAACACAGGCATGATACTTAAGGTTCCACCATATCAATGATTACTTTAGTCAAAGTATAAAAATCCAGAGTTTCAGAGTTTCATTACATACAGATGTAATTCAGCAAGGCAAATACTGGCACAACCTGCCCTTGAATTCATATTTTTTTGTTAATTACTTAGGCCCTTTACCATTTGTAAAGAGCTACGGAGGGCTCTCATCTGAACATTACAAATGTATGTATACTTCAATATTCAAGAGAACTAAGATTCAATACTCAAGAGAGCTAACCAAGCACCCCAGGGCTTTTCTGTTAGATATATACATTATATAGTTATGTTTGAACCAGTAAAGCCCCACGCGGACAGGGATTTTGAGAACAGAACAGTTTTTCCTTCTGCACATAAACCCGCAGCAGCTTTTGTGTGATTCACTTAACAGCCTGAAGTCAAAGAAGCTCTTATGCCCAAGTGACTCTGTGCTTTTGCACCTCTGCCCAAGCCAACAGGGAACAAAATGAAGAGGTGGTCAACACCCGTGGATCTGTAGCTCCTGCTACAACATCACTACAAAGGGCTCGTGTGGAGAACAAAAAGTCAGTTCCTCGCAACCAAGGAGTTAATTAGTAAGATGGGAAAGAGAAGCACATGGATGCTGGCATAAAGCAGACAGGGCAACAAAAGATGTGGAGCTTGGGAAAGAAATAATCCATAAAACTGAACCAAAAAGCCACATTCTTATGCAAAACCAGATTTCCTGTTCTCATCCCACTTTTTTGCCCTCCTTTGACAGAAAACCCTTGGCAGGCTGTCTGGGCTGACAATGGAAAGGTGAAAGCACAGTATAAGCAGTCGGTCCTGCTTGTGCTATCTGCCAAAGTGCCAAAAGCACGGTGAACTTCATTTCTGCTGCCAGAAACAGGAGGTCAATATGAACGTCTAAAAAGGTTGTCCTGAGCATTCAGTGAGGTTTTTCTTAAAAGCTGTGAAAGGGAAACTTTCCAAAGCTGGAAGGAGTAAAGGGAAAAGTCTCTTAGCAGCTGCAAAACCGTCTTATAAGCCTTTCAATTACAGCAGGGTGAGCTAATAAAGCCAGCCCTTAAACCCTGGAAATTCAGTGTTTAAACTGGACTTCTAGTTTTCAAATGAAAGACATCTCTTATGCTTGCTCCAGTACACAGAGGAATCAAGCTCCATCAGAAAATGATTACATTATTCAACTAGACTCAAAAGCACACTGGAGACAGGCAGCAGAGTCAGAGAACACTCTCCAAAACCTTGCCTTCTAGTATTCTACCACCATATCAGAGTTAGTTGCCTGCTTCTGTAAGATGCATCTTTATAAGAGACTTCTCCATCAATGCATAAAAAAAGTTTTCAAAACTTACCAAAAGGCTCACTCAACCTGTGGATATAAAATATGCCTCTATTTACACTTTCTAATTAAAGGATATACTCTAGCTATTATTCTCTAAACAGCTTTTTACTGGTGATACACAGCCCTCTCCTACTTCTCAGGGACATGGACAACTCAGCTAGAACAGTATTTTCTCAGTTATCCCAACGACTCAGCCACCATCACTTTATCATAGATCTCTTCTGGACAATGAATGGGAGGGAGCAGAAGTTTCTCCACTGTCCAACTGAAAGATGTCCTACATTAACTTACTTCTAATAAAATGCTTCAGCAATGGGTTCCACATACTACTTTGTTCCTACAGAAAAGTGGCAACCCTAAATACAGACAAAATTCTCTGATTTCTACTACAAGGGATTAGTTCAGTTCATAAAAATCACTGCCTTTGGTAGCTTGGTGGGAGGTTTGGATTCAAAATGACATTTCAGTGTATCAGGCACCTCCTGTCAACTCATTTGTTCAAGGATCAGCACTGAAGCAGTGAACCCAAACCACACCCACACTGTGACTGTAGAAAAAAGCCAAGTTCCTACCTGCTTTGCATGTCCTGCCATCATCTTCCAGCTGCACACCAGTGGGACAGGCACAGCTGTAGAAGGGGTCCCTTGGAGACAGCAGGCACAGATGGGAGCAACCACCATTGTTTTCTTCACATGGAGTGTGAACTTCAAGAAACAAAACAGATTTATTTTAATTGTTCTAGAAGCTCATAAGCTGCATTTTCTCCATGAGGAAGAAATTATAGATCCCAAATGACTGGCATAAGCTTTAGTGCTAAAAAACAGAGGAATCACAATATAAAATGCTTGATCTCCAACCCCCCCACCCTGGCATCTTAACTCTAGGGGCACTTAAATCGAGATGTACGCAACTAATGGGAGTTCAGCTGCAGTTGCAGTTCAGTTCTATGAAAGAAAAGAAAACATTACAATTTGTACAATTCCTACATTACAGTACTGCTGCATGTACAGCGCAGGGATAGACATACAACTGAACACTCCTTTCTCCTTTAGATGGGAAAAAAAATGGCAGCAAGACATGAAACCATATTAGTAAGTAACTATGGATAGATACTGCCATTTCTAAAAAAAATTAGCAACTTTTGCAAGATTTCTGCAAAACTGTACTTTGAATCATTGTCTGAAATATAATACTTTATTACAAAAGCACAAAATGTCTGGCTAATTTGACTTTTGTTACTTCCACTGACACTCACAGAGTAAAAAAAAAATGGTGAGGAAGGAATCCAAGCCTGATCTTAATGAAGTCAATGGCATCTGAGCTATTTTCAGCATATGCTCTTTCTCTATGTGCTGTATTTTCTTTGTGACTGACTCAAATACTATGACCCTAGGCTGGGACATTCCTGGAGCTAAAAGCAATGACAAGAATTCAGCACAGACAAACTCTTATCTGGAGCTGTGAGACAGACCAGGGTGCTGTGCATACCCAGCAACCTCAAGGAAAACATGCACATGTTCCATCCCCAAGATGATCTCCAAATTCCTTTTGTTCACTTTCAGGCCTATTTACTGACATCCTATAAACTTCATTGGAATAACAAATGTTATCTTTAGGGAAGTGTATTTTACAGTTGGCATAAAGAAAGAAGCCAGTCCAAATGGCAAGAATATTTCCTCTGGACAAGAGTTGATTCTTCCCAGAGCTATCCAAATATATGCATTTGACAACACTGCTTTTGAGTCCCATTCTCACAACCCCAAAGCAAACTCCAAAACCTAGACCAGTTGCCACATAGAATCACATGCACATACAAAATATATGCAGCTCTACTCAATTTTCAATATTTTACTTCTTTCCAAGGAGCACCAGAGAACATACAGAAAAATAGAGGCACATCTGTGCTCATATGAAACACCAAAATTAAAACCCCTCCATACTAAGACATTCACAAACTATTTGATGTGTATTGAAGTTAACCATGATCAAGTCTAGATTGCAAAAATGGCACTTAAGAGTACAACATGAACATTATATATTTTGTGGCAATTTTACTTATTTTTAAAAAGGTAGTTATAAGCATTTCTTACAGTTGTCTTTAAAGCAATGGCATTAAAAAGATGCCAGGTAAGTAAGTTGGTACCGTTCTTGTTCAAATATTCCCAACCAAAAGACGGCACTGAATTACTGCACTGGATTTTGGGTTTTGCTACCAGCTGGGACAGTGAATGAGTTCACACCAATTTGGGCTGGAATACTCAAAGCACGGCAGAGAATTCAAGCACTTCTGCCTTTAGCAACTGATGCCTTTGGAAGGCTGACCTGAAACAGAGACTGGACAGAGCTAGAGAATAAAGCAGATATATATTGAAAGACCCTCAGGGTACACCTTGGGCAGGGTAAGAGCCTGACCAAGGCTACACCCAAGGTGGACTAAAAATGGCCACAAAAAATGGAGCACTGGTAATGAGGCCTTACACTTTTATAAGTTTTTGGTCCATTTGCATATTGGGGTTTAATTGTCCAATTACAGCTTCAGGTTGTGAGATCTCATCCTTCTGGTTTCTCTCCTCAGTCCACCATTGTTTGTGCTTTTGGGCCTGAAAGTTGTCCTTGGTCTTTAGCAGGAAAAGGATTTGTTTTGTTTACCTACTCTGTAAAGAGAGCTTACTAACACTTAATATGATGCTCAGAACTACACCCCTGGGCAGCACAGAATCTGGAACAAAACTTAAGGCATCACAACCAATCCCCACACAAGCGTGCAAAACTTTGGAACTCCACACTAACTGCTTTAGTGACTAATGTTTCCCCTGACAGATAAGCGGGAGTCATGCAGGGGGTTTGAGGGGAAGCAGGACATACAGTAGGGCTGCCGCTCCGGGCTCAGGACCTGGATGTCCATGGGTGAGTAGAGGGCAGACAGGATCTCTCTCCTCTTCTCTCCCGTCCGTTTGTTACAGGCGTGGATGGAGCGCGTCTGCCAGTCCGTCCAGTACAGAGTGTCCCCAGACAGTGTCAGAGCAAAGGGGTGAGTGAGGCTACCTTCAACAACCTTTTGCCTTTTTTGGAGAAAGAGAAAGGATTAAAAAATTGATTGCTTCCTGTTGTTACCACACATTAAAAAATCTGGCTCTGTAGAAACTCGTGTAGGAACTGTCGTCTTTCAACAAATTCATGGGACCAAGAGATTCACCTGGTGATAAAAGTGACAAGCAGACTGAAAAAGGTAAAATAAAGTTTCACCCCTTCACAGCAATAAGAACTCAAATATATTTGGTTTCAGAGCATCAAAGTATCTCATTCAGGCTCTATATTGACTCCTTAAGTTCCTTAACTTCAGGAGCTGTGCAAATACCGAAACACAAGTGACTTTTCAAGGAAACTTAGGTCCAGAGTACTCCTCTGATTAAAGCAGTATCATATATGCTTTGACATCTTTGCCCAGAACTTCAGTTGCACTCAGTCTTTTCTTCTAGCAGAAAAAGGCAGAAATGACCTATGAGTCTCATTAAATCATGCCTCTTAACTTTGTCTGCAGTAGAAGTATTTTTCAGATTAATTTTTAATATAGAGCAAAGGTCAATTACACTTTTCCTAAAACTAAATATTTATAATTAATACAGATCAGAAACATTTGAGATGTTTTTTCAATTACATACAACCCCACCTCCAAGAATTAGCTGAACTGAAAGCCAAAAAACACATGACATTTCTAACATGTTTTCACAGGATCCCAAAATTTATACCTGGTGCAGTAAGTGCATCTAATTTAGATTCAGTAGTTTTGAAGATATTTATTAAGTCAGAGAAAAGATGCTTGACAATTCCTCAGTCAAAACACTGCTACTCAGTTTTCACAAAATCCGTGCATTTTATGTATACACACACCTTTCAAACCAGTGTTGTGACACAGCAAAGCAATATTCAAAGTTTTTCATCATACGACTTAGAAAGTTGAAGTCTCAGTGTCATCCTGAAGGACACTGAGAAAACTTATTTTCTTATACCTATATTAAATCTGCATTCAATTTATTTCCACTGAAGATATTTAAGGAAAAACAAGCTAACATCTGGCAGGGAAAGGACTCTGTTTCATTCTGAGCAGCATAGGTATTTATCTGCATTTTCCAGGGCAGAAGGGAATAAAAAGTACCTGAAAAATTCTTGATATATATTCAGACATGGACAAGTTTAAAACAGACTGACACAAGCACACAAGTACCAGCATATACGTGAGATAACAAAATTAGTAATAAACTTTCTCTTCTGGAGATAAAATTGAAACTGTTCTAAAAATTCTGCGTAATTACCACTACTTCTTACCATAAAACACAAAAGAATAAATACGAACACTAATTTCACTTTCTCTCTCCACTCTCACCACTGCTCTTTCCACTTAACTAACAACAGCAGTGGCTGTGTCCTAATATCACAACAGCTGTTTTCCACTAAGTATTGCCCCTATTTCCATCATTCTTAGATATCAAGTCTCCCTTTCTCCTGTAATTACATCCCTTGAAATAGTTCCAGAAAATGTGGTTGCAAATTGAAGCTTGTTAAGAGGCAGATTGCTCCAGTAACATTAATCCACCAGACAGAATGCAAATTTATTTTTTATTTGAATTTTGAGGTAATCCTTAATGGATTCTGGGATGGGAGGGATGGCAGCATCTGAAACATCAGAGATTTCTTTACTGTCATGTATGAGTGAAACTTGTTTGCTCCATGCTTAAGGAACAGAAACAACTCTTCAAGTTACCATCAGGTCTGAGCCCTTACTGAGGTACACCTTAGCACCAGAATCTAGGAGTCCCAATACACAGACATCTGTTACAACACTCATCAGTGGAATGGAAAAGGGAATAAATAAAAATTTCATTTAAAAGGAGTTATGATTAAGATCAATCTTCATGGCATTTTACCAACATCTGTAACACTTTAGAAGTTATTATGTTGGACAATACCTAAAAGTTCACGTGCAGTCGGAAATCTGGAACTTCCAGAATGCACCCTGTAAAGGGATATTCTGAACTCAAGCATGCATTTACATGCTCTAGCAGCTGAGTAAAATATGCAAGAGTGAGCCAATTTTTTCTTAATGCAAAATACACTGTTTTTCCTAAAATGCTACTTGATTTATGGTTCAACAGAAATCTGTTTGGGACGTGCAGCACTGATCTATTATGAAGTAATTTGGACAGATTACTGGAATTAGTGTATTCAAAGTCTTTCTCCCTTTCAGGTGGCCTTTCTCTACCTTAAAATGAGCAGAATATATTTTACATGCCAATTACAACTTCAAGACTTACACACACGTGCAAGTAAAGTCTGTACAAATTGTATGTGCATGAAAACCGCAGAAACAGCCTGGAAACCTCAAACTCTGCCACTCACCCCCAAATCAGACAAACATATTCATGCTGAATTATAAGAAAATCTTTCTTTCTTGTCTACAAACCTGCAGCCAGACTTGGAGCTACCACTGCCCTCCACAAAGGCCTTTTCCCTTGTCTCTGCTTTGGACTGCCAGTCAATACTTGTCACTTACTACAATGCCACCATTATCCAGCTCTTACACAGTGCTCTCAAAGGAACTTCAGAGCGTTTTATAAAGCATGTCAATATTGCTATTGCTCTTTTATGACTGTGCAAATCAGGATTGGAATGCATCTCAGTTAAAAAAAAAAAAAGGAAAACACCATGGAAAATGTGTTTTTTTGGGAGAAGGCATATTATTCTATGACACAGAAATGTGTAAAATAGAACTCCTCCAACTTTTCACCAAGGCAAAACAATTTTATTGACACAGGCATTTAAAATGTTATGAAATCACAAAAACGAAAATGTCATTTAAAACTACCTGAAGACCAAAGCCAGACAACAATGCAGAGATTACTTTGGCAGGACATTTTACTGCATGTGACACTCACCCTTCAGGAGCAACACAACCTGCCCATTGAGCACTGCATAGAACTGAAGATGCAATCTCAAACACCTAGGTCTATCCTGCCTGAAGTGCCACTACTCCATGTCTACAAAAGCCAAAACTTAACAGGACACTTGGACACCAGCCACCAAAAAACTTCCACATTGTGCTTTCCAGCAAGCTTGAGGAAATTCTGCTTCCTAAGTGCTTGTTGTCTCAAACAACCCCAAATTAGTTAATTAATAGGCATGACATAAAGGACATCTCTGGATGGGGCCACTGACAAGTGTGTCTCAATGTGTACTTCTTGTTGGTTAAAAAAAAAATAAATTAACAATACTGTAAAATCCCAGTTACAAGTTAAATGTTATATTGTCTAGGGTCAAAAATAAGCATCTCCAACCACTTTCAAGACAAGTAAGAGCCTGTAAAAGAAGAATCCTGCTGTACAAAAAGGATGTGAACAGTCTACAGTGAAATACTGATACAAATAGTCTTACTCTTAAAACCAGTTTTATAGTATGTGAGGTTATTTTTTGCAAGGCTATTAAGAACTGCATTTTAAAAACCCAAATTTTTGTAGGTATTTGCGTTAGTCTAGACTACTGAGGGAAAAAGAGTCTCATTTCAAAATGAACACAGAAAGTGGGAGATAACTTATACCTTTATAAAGATTAAAGGAAGCTTACCTAAAGGAACCATCCAGATTTGCCCTATGAATGAAGCTCAGTTTTGCATCAGCCCAGTAGAGTTTCTGCTCATCGAGATCTATGGTGAGTCCATTTGGCCAATAAATATCGGAGTCCACAATGATCTTTCTCATGCTGCTGTCCATTCCTGCCCGCTCTATTCGGGGCGTTTCACCCCAGTCAGTCCAGTACATGTATCTGAAACAGACACACAGACACAAATGAAACCACGAGACACATTGGGATGGCAGCTCTTGGCAAAGCCTGGAATGGTACATACATACAGCAGGGTACAGACACCAATGTTTACTCCCAAATGTTTACTTTAACACACTTATTAAGGTAAATCAAACCCCAGGCCCACAGGGCACAAATTAAGTCCTTCATGAAGCTTTTCCTCTATGTAACGTATTTACCATTCTCTTCCAATGCTGAGCAGTACTTGATTGTTATAAGCATTTACAACTGAGTACCATCCTTGTGTGGTCAGTAATTACAAGTTAATGCTCTAAATCACATTCTGAAGCAACTAGTTACCTATCCAAGCAGACAGTGACCACAGCTTAACCTCCTATTGCAAATCCAGAGAGACAAAAAGAACAAAATCAAGTGTCCTGAAATTTGTTTCTGTCAAAATATAAATTGTGAATCCATGAAGACTTAGAAAGACATTAAATTTTCAGATTTTTTTTTACTCAATTCCTATCCATGTCCCAGCTTCCCTGTCACTCCACCTATGGGCAATTTAAGTAGCCTGAATAGACATTAACAGCATGTACCAATTGGAAAGGATCAGATCAAAGTGTGGCAAACCACACAACATCTGCGTGAAAAGTTGAAATTGTACAGTTACAAGAGAAGTGGTCTGGTGAGAAGAGGTCAGCCAGTTCACAGCTGGTAAACATCACACGGCATCACATATCCATCCTGAAAGTTTGACATGCAAACACAACACGGCCAACTCCTAGCACGGCTGCCTCAGGCCAGTCAGAGCAGTGACACTGCTTTCCCAATGCCATTACAGCCATCTGGGGCACGGGGCTGTGTGAGAAAGCCTTTGCCCTGAGGAAGCTCTCGAACATAACCAGGTGTCTGTGCACTGGACCCACCACCTACCCAGATTCCCCAAACAGTGTTAGAACAACAGGAGCAACAGCTGGGCACCAGCTGGGCAAAGGCACTGAGCTAAGCCCTCCTAACACTGGAGCTCCAGAAAAGCATGGTAAAGAGACATCTATTCAGTCCTGCACAATGCTTAGCCAGATGTTTCATAACCTGGATTATCCCAGACCCTTAGCTGCCCTGAAGATGACAGCACTCGCTATGCAATCACAGTAGGAACCATGAAGGAAGCAAACAAATGTGAATAGTGAAAACACACTTACACAAAAAAAGCTTCATGCTTTATTTTATGAGAGAGAATGTTGTCCCTACATCACTTCAGGGATGATGTAGTGACTATATTTGTAATTGCTGTCATGTTCCTCTGCAGGGTGGTCCCCTTCAGAGTGCAAGATCCTGCTGCAAACTGCAGAGGCCCCAGAGCTGCTTTACGTGTAGCTGGGGCCATCATTTCAGCCAAGGAGGAACAGGCAGCTCTACAGTTATCACCAGCAAATGACCCTTCCAACACACTTGACCTTAAAATACTCTGATCTCCGTGTGCATTCTCCACCCCAATTTAGGTAGAATTCCAGTTCCAGGGCAGCCACAGCACCTACACTGCAGCATATATAACATGAGCAGTTTACCCCACTAAAGAGGGGAATATAGATAACCATATAAATAGAGAGACAGATAGAAGTTGCTCACTTGTATCACAACACACATACACCTGAGTGTGAGGGTCAAACAAGTTTTCTAGTTGAAATAAAAAACTTCCACGCAGGTGAGTCCTCATCAGGTTCTGTGATAGCCCACATTAGAGTGGCTGAGGCACAATCATGTCCCCAGATGCCTTCCCAAAGCTTCCTCAGCTCCAGCAACCAGGATAAACCGACTGCTCCTGAAAAAGCAGCAGCAGTAGCTGAGAGCTGCCCCAGTTCACAGGATAACCTATGAATGTAAACTGCCACTCATTTTGGTTTTCCTTAGCAAGACAGGCTGTAATTTGTGGCAACTCAGACTGTGTGGGGAAGCAGCTATTGACAAACAACTAAAGACAGAGAAAAGCAGACATAAAAAACCTGTCTGCACAACCAGCTGCTAAATCACACTGTGAAACTGATGTGGCCAAATACTCATTTTTGGTCAGGTCAAATCAGTTGTCTGATCCAGCTCATCTGCACTACCTTGCACCACCTGCATCCAACTCCACAGGAATAAAGACAGACAAAAGACTGTTGAATGAGGAAAAATGTGGCTATTAGAAGTGATTTTGGGCCATATCATGCGGCTATTGAAATGTATTAAGTGCAGACTAGAAAGGAACTTAGACCAAAATGAAAAATCCCATGAAAGTTACCTAAAAGAAAAAACAAAGGAGACAAAACTAGCTAAGTCGTATTAAACCTTTAGAGCAGGTTAAAAATATGAAAAAACCTGAAATTCCCTAAATTATCATGGAACAAAATTCCTCTCAAGCCTTCCATAAAAATTTCAGCCTGCACTCTCCATGCATTCAGATGAAGGGGAAAAAAGAATTCTGTAAACCAAAGGGCTCTCATGGCTTTTCTATGATATTAAAGGAGCTCCAACTCAAGAGCCTCTTCCAAAAATATAGTGTTGTTTAATTTCATAGGTGATGTGTGTTTACCCTTGGCCTCACAGAGACTGCTGTATAAAAGCAGTACTTTGAAATTCACACACAAACTTGTCATAGGAAACCTGCATGTCTACATTTCAGCTCATTAGCAGGCACCAAGCTCAATGTTATTCAAAGGTTTAATACCACATGAGTATTAGCAAAGTAACTGCACCACAAAGGAAGGGTCGAGCAGGATGAAGATGCACTTAGACAACATGGAGAACAATCTGAATGCAGGCAGCCTTTTTCCAAACCACTTCTCTCCCAGTTGGGACTTTTTAAAAGCAATATACCCTGTCACCACCTTGCCCTGACTACAGGGTGTCTCTGCAATCCCTCAAGTATCATAAAGCTGATCTTCTCAGTGAACTTTTCAGAGTGTACTGAGTCTCTGCACTAATCAAACACCTAAGCAGATAAAGGTTTCCTTGGCTCTGTGTGCTCCACAGAATTCCTGTGGTCCACCACAGGAGTGCACGCCAAGCCATGAAACAGCAAATACAATTTTTGCCTCCATTTAACCCCCCTCTCCTTTTCAAAGAGGCTTCTGCCCTTTCATCAGGCAGCAGGTGCTGAATTGCCATGAATTCTAGGAAATTTGCTCCGGTTTGGGGATCTCTCAGCACATCAAGACCCTGAATTGGGAGTCTGGAAATCAATGTGAGAAGAGATCAGCTGCTCCTGTAGCAGGACTGATCTCTGGTCTAAGTGAGCCCATTTATACCCATGCCACTGCCAAATGGAGAACTTCCTCCCTGATGCCCGCTCCTGGTGTTGGCATCAGCATTCTGCAAGGAAACAAAATGAGAAAACCCAAAACCTTTCAGTTACCTCTAGCAAATGATCAGTCTTACCAATGTTTCTGCAGCAGTGGTGCTTAAACAGAAGGAGCAAATAAAGGCAGCAACCAGCCAGCTGAAGGCACCAGAGAAAGGCATTTCTCATCAACTCCCCCTAGGCAAGTCACTCACCTTTGACTCCACAATTAGCTAGGGCAATCCTTTCCATCCCTCTTCTTCCACCCTTCTCCACCCTAACATCTAGACTCTACTGACATTTTTTGGCAGCACGAGGCACAACACAGCACTGGACATGAGACTCTAACAGGCCATAAAATGTCAAGTTTTAACTGCAACGCCTGTGAGGGGTTTTCAAGAACACACTAATTGTCAAGTTTTCCCTTTTTTTGCCCCCTCTATTTTGAGTGACAAAACTAGTTCAAACCAAGTTAAAAATACAGTGTCCTGGCTGGAACACTAAGTCACCTGAAGAAAGAAATTTTTTTGCAGATGGTATAAATCCTAGAGAAAAAAAATCCATGGTTATTATGGAAAGAATGACACAAGCTTAACTAAAGCAGCACTGCAAACTTAACTGGAACAGTGATAAGAGAAAATTCTGGGGCAGCAGGAAAACTTCCTTGATATGATTTGTGATGAAGAAAAAGATAAAGGTTAACTACCCTTGAAATAACCCATGGATCTGATAAAAAATATTAGTCTCCTGTCAAAAATAATAAAATCTGCTTGCACTACCTGGTTCATCAGAGAAAGAGTAATACAGGAAAAACAGTGGAGAAATTAGAGATTTTAGTAATGTCTTGAAGTAATCATTAGGCCTTACAGCTTGCATCTTCCAAATGCCTCCAGTATACAGCATCAATTCTTATACAAAGAGCAGACATTTTTGATTGGAGCTTCATGGACAGGGGGACAAAATGGCAAAAAGTTCCAAGTGGCTTCTGAGACAAAGAAATCAGTCTGTATGCTTTAACAGTTTATATGTAGGAACTGATTTGATTCATCTTGATTTAAATTAGCCTTAATCCAGGAGCCTGGAGGGATAACTGACGTATTATTTCTGTAGGGGGGAAAAGAAAGGCTTTCCTAAATTTATTTCTTAAAGAATGCTCAAGAGTCCACATCTCTTATTGATCTCAATAAAAAAACAAGCACTTTCAAACAGTCAAGACATCATCAATGTTTCTGGGACAAACGACAGTTCAGGACTGGTTTGTTTTTGTTTTTCAAATAGAACCTATTTTCAGGTGTCCAGTGTATTAACAATCCCTATTGTTTTCACTTCACCATTAAAAAAAACCCCAGTATTTTAGCCCAGATAACATTTCAGAAAAATAAGTAGACTAGGCAAAAAATCTCAGTCTGCTACTACCTGTACTATTGTGCCTCCCAGTTTTTGAAGCCAGCTGAAAAGATGCACACTGAATAACAATGAAGAGCCCAAGGCAGGCATTTGGGTAGGTTTTTTTGTTTGGTTGATTTTCTCGGTGGTGATAGTGGTGTTTTTAAATGTAAATCACAGCGTTTTAAATACCCCTGGGGCAGGGCATGCCATAACAATTGTAAGACACTAAAAATATCAAAACCCAGTATCTTTGTACACATTAGATCGATCACATTTTAGGGCTGAGATCTGGCATCTCAGAAGTTTTATATCCTGCTTGCATTGCAACAGGTCAATAGGAGTCTAACAGCACTGAGGCTGTAAAAGAAAATGAGAACATGAATTCCTAAAGAGCTAATGAGAGAGAAAAAAGCCCTTGTGAGCAAAATTCACTGCTAAGCAACGATCACAAATCAATACTCTTTAAAAAAAGAAACCAAGCAGCATTACAGAAGCTCTAAACAAAAAGCAGACCTTGGATAAACTTGTGGGTTATTTAGTTCTTCAGAGATGCTTAAGTGTCTTCCTCCAATCGCTGGTTTTAAACCTTAACTCCAGACTTTCAAGGCAGAAAGGAAGGAGGGGCAGGGCTAAAAAGAGACCAACATCAAATAACAACTTCACAGCACTTGCACCAATTCTGTCCCTAAACTGAACTGCACTTTGCTACACCAAAGAAACCAGCTGGAACAAAGCAGAGCAAAGGCCAAAGCACCATCAAAGCTATGATGTAAATTTATACTTTCTTCTGAACACACAGCCACTAACAGTCCATCCAGTCCAGCAGCCAGAAGCACCCGACCCAAGAGAGCACGTAAAATTCAGTTACTGCTCTATATGTAAGCACAGTAGCTGCAAGCTTCACAACCAAGCTTTCCAGTCAGAATTTAATTAAATGCAATTCAACTGCAGTCAACAAGTCACTGGGTTTTGGCACATAAATTACCACATTGAATTAGGGTTTAAATGGTGCTTCCCTCCTATCAGAAGAATGGGATTGAAAAGCACCTTGCAAAAACAATCAGATTTTGAAGTTGGCAAACTGCACCCCAATGAGTTTTTTTGTTGGCCTTGTTTTTGGGTGGGTTTTTGTTGTTGGTTGGTTGGTTGGTTTGTTTTCTTTCTCCTGCTTAACTCATTTTAAAACTCCAGGTGCAGGAGCAAAACCAGGATGAAGACCGTATTTCCCCTCAGTTTTAAAGCTGCAGGTCATTTCTCATTTCCTGGTGCTTCATGTCTCTTGTCATTTTCACAAAGATTAGAAATCAGGGCTGTGCCCTCCAAGAGCAGCTGATCAGCCATCTGAGCTGGAAGGTATCACAGACATAATAAAAAGCAGCCAACGTTGCCCAAACACTTTTTCCATCTCCCAAAATGCAGTACAGTTGCCAAACCTTACATAACCTGCTTACACAAAAGAGGCCAGTTGTACAGATGATATAAATCAGTACAAACTTCTCCAATTTCAACAATGCTCTTGAACTTATACAAGCCCGTGGCACAAAACAGGAGTTTACAGGAAATTGCTATGAAGTTTAGATTCCTGCACATTTAAAACTTACTTCCCCCATGCCACCTTTAAAGCTACAAAAACTCCACTGTGAAATCAAATATCCCCAACTGTTTACAGAAGAAAAGAATGTCTATCTCGCATAGCATTAAGCTGCAAATTGCTTACTCAAATTACCTTTTTTTTTTTTCTTGTTTTCAAGCACAGAATTTTGAGACCTGGATGTTCTTGACAAAATCATTACATCAAACCCAAAAATATGCCACAGCAGATAATCATCACAACTAACCACATAGTATTCAAAAATGTGTACAAAGCAAACAAAACCCTTGAGAACCAGCCTTCTCCACAACAGTTTTCCTACAGTGTCTTTTATTCTGATTTATTCTTTTAAAACACACACTGATAAGATGCCTGTATTGATCTCTGTGACCCTTTGATGGGCTCACACCAGCATGTCCACGTCTCTCTCCTGCTGAGGAGCCCAGAATTGGGCACAGCACCTCAAGGGTGGTTTCAGCAGCACTGAGCAGAGAGGGAGGTTCTTGATCTCATGGCAGCACTCCTCCTGATGAAGCCCAGGAGTGCTGTTGGCTTTCTTGACAGCAAGGGCCTATTGCTCTCTCGTATTCAGTACATTGACCCCAGGCCCCCTTCTTCTTTGACAAATTGTGATTTATTTTAGGAATAGGAAAAAATAGGCCAAACCTCACTACATTCAACCCACTTTAAGACACACTGCAGACACTCAAAATTCAGGGTATCCTTGTATGAAAAAGTGCAAAATGAACTGCTGAACTGTCCACCAGCTTGTGAGCTAGACCCAGTCATGACTTAACTACATCTACCTAAAGTTAAACCTAGATTTCTTCCTCTTTCCGTAAGGAAACACTGAGTTAAAACATATTGCGACGGTCAAAAAATTGTATCTACACATTGTACTGACTTAATGGAAGATGGGGTGCAGCAAATGTATTGAACAACAGTAATCCAACTGTGTAAGTCAGGTGCTGGTGGCTCTCTTACCCACAGATCTCGCAATTGCCCTTAAACATTTAGCTCAAACCAATGCATTTTATGTTTCACTGTGCTGATGCACTTTAACTCAAAGTTTAAGGGAAGGTACACTTCAACTACAGACAGGAATTTGTCAAGGCATGCAACTGAACCGTGTTCCTTTGCATCCTTTTAATTTCAAACACCATAACAAACAAAACCCTGAGAACACCCTCAGCAGGTTACGTGGAAAAATTCTTACTCCAGCTTATACTAACGCTTAATTTTACATTAAAAAAAAAAAATTTAGAAACATGTTTTGAGTTAAACCAAAGCAACTCATTCATGACAAACAGAATAGTGCCTGTCCAGCCAGACCAACATGTTGTACCTGCAGCTACAAAATGCACCCAATTAAGCCGTCTAATCAAAGAGCTTCCATCACCTCTTTAGTCCCAGAGCATTCCTGACTTCCCACAAGAAACCACTGCAACACACACTGGCACTGTGACAACTAAAGCCATCCTGTTGTTCCTTCTGCTCCCTCAAGAAACGGTGTAGAAATTTAGAAGATAAGAATACAATTCCCAAACTTAATAAGACTAAATATGTACAGGGCAAAGAAGTGTCAGTCTCCAGGACCCAGGATGGAGGAATCACAGAATCTGTAGCAAAAGAAGAGTGCAAACAGAGGAGGGAGTTCAATGGGGTTTTTAAGGAAGTCTACGCGTTTCCACCTCTTTCTCATCCAATTTTGGGGGGTGGGGGGGAAGTAAATCACTTTCTTCCCCATCATCTCTGAACAGGCAGGTCTGCTCTCAAATGAAGCAAAAGGCCTTTGAACAATATATGCCCTCTGGTCGTATCTATGAGCAGGAAAAGGGAGAAATAAGCAGAGGAGACTAATGAACTATTTAAAGAAAGGATGTCACCAGCAAGGACAATCACCAGAAAATTAGAGTAAATAACAATTTCCATAAAAACTTCAAGTTTCTTATGCATGAGGCTATTTGCAGCTTCAAGTTTCTTATGCATGAGACTATTTGCAGCTATTTGGAAACACATATCAAAAGCTTTCCAAGTCCCAGAAATTACAGCCATACCAAGATACTGGATATGACTGTGAACCAATTTTACAGTTGAGTACTTTTCTTTCATTTTAAGATAATAATCGTGCTACTCATATATTACAGAGTTTCAAATAACTAACCAAAAGCTTCAAAATAATTTTATACTTGCAATTAATTACTAACTAGAAGCACACAGGATATAAACTAATCTCTAGCTTTCAGGCAGCAATAAGCACGTTTCACTCAAAACCCGGGCATCTTCTGCATTTTAACCAAGCAGCCAGGAGTTAGGGTTTCTAAAGAGTACAGTCTTTACTCAGAGGATGTTTCTTGCTTTTCTTCTCCACCACTTGCAACAGTCACAAGTTTTTCTTCAGAATTCCCCCTCCTCTTAACTAGTGCAAAGGAGATTAAGACCAGAAGACATACTGCTTAAAAGATACCATCATTCACACTTATTTGTATCAAAAGCCTCAGTCTCCTGCAGCTCACACAGATCCCAACAATTCCAACACAGCAGGCCAATATGCTTAACCTTCAGTACCTGCCCTGCTGCTGTGTGGGACCAAGGTCCTGGTGAATCATCAGTAAACAGCACTGCAGTTGGAGGTGCTGATACAAACACAGTTGTGAGTTAGAACAGCTCCAGGTCTGGTTCATGGCTTTGCTGTGACACTGAGGAAACACTGGATTAACAACTAGGCATGTCTGAGGCTTTTAATTTTAGACTCTGAACTGAAAGCTTTTTAATTGTGGTAGCTGTCCCTTCTATATCCATTTTTTAATATCCCATTTGGTGCATTTATCATCTAATCCTTTCTTCGGTGCCAAATATACTTCAGGTCGATGACAGCCACTGCTTGCAGATTTTGGCTTATTTGCCATAAAGCAACCTGAGGCAATGGCTAAACTAGGCTGTGGCACTCCCTTAATACTGTTCAGACAAGATTAGACTTGTTTTAATCTCCAAACTAATAGCCATTCTGCAGAATGCCAAAACAGATGATTTATTTTTAGTACTCGGGGTTTTTTTTTTCTTACAGCAGCATTCTAATTTTTATCTTATTTCCTTCCCCTGAAGCTTTGCTATTCCAAAAGGGGAAGATTGCTCCATAAAGGAAGTCAGCTTCTGTGGTGGTCCACTGGCACCAGCACTGCCTCTGCCCAACAGCCCCACACCATGCCATGGAAGACTTTGTAAGAATTAAAATGAAGGAGGAAACGAAGACAGCAGTTTGTAGCTTTCCTTCAGTCAGTCAAAACAGTTCAAAGGTCCTTATTCTCCTCTTTCACAAACACCATTTCTACAGATCCCACCAGAGTTAGCAGGTCAGCTCGGGTATGGCAAAATCAACAACCCCAGCGACTACACCAAGTGATGACTGTGGTTAAACCCACACAAAAAAAACTCACAAGACAGCACACCTTTTCTTGAGGCAAGCAATTTTTATCCTTCCTTAAAATAATCATTTCACAGATATTTCACAGATGTCTCATTTAGCTCTTTGTGCTTCAGCAAGCAGAGGGGGCAGAAATTTCTCAAGCATTATTGTCTGCTAAGCGAGCCAAGCTATACAAAATACAGCCTGAGCCTGGACAGAATGCTCACTCCAGAAGGCAATACAGCAGCCATCACACAAGTAGGAACAAATTCAAGATTTATATTAACCGAAGTAAATATCTCTAATACATTGGAGATTTTAATAATGTGAACTAACTACTTCATTAAGCACTTAGTGAAAATCAGATATGAGGATTATGGATATGCTACAGATCCTCAGAATCAGAGCCCTGTGTTACACGGAGAAGGTAGCAAGCCTTGAGATTTTTATGTCATAGATTTAATGACCCTTGTCAACACACATTCTAGAGTGTTCAGATCTAAGACCTCCGCTACAGGACTGAGAATTAAATCATTTGTTTTGGCTACTCATTCATGCATTCTTTTGAAGATTTCTTTTCAGGAAACTTAAGTTTGCTTGCCATGACATGCGATAAAAACTTGTTTTTCAAATACACTCCTCCTTCTTCAGACAATGTTCGTGACACTTAAGTTCTTTGCACTGCATTGCAGGGAATTTGAGCTACCTCTTTTACCTGGGCTTGAGTAAAATCTTTACATACAATAAATTCAGCTTTGTTTCTTGAAAACATGTAAAAACTTATGCAACAGCTGCAAACTCAAAGTTAATAATGCTATTGAATCCCCCACCAACAGTCTACCTATCAAGAATGTAAATAAATGCTGATGTTCCACATAAAAAACCCCATGAATTTTAGCCTAATGTCCTCCATTATATAAATTCAGCTTAACATAACCTACAGCAGGACTGGGATCTAAATGTTTAAAACAAAGCATCAGCAAATCTGCAGAAAAATGTTTTGTAATCTCTCCTCCTTCATTTATCCTTCATTTCGGGCAAGAATAATTAGATTATCATATATTCTGCTTCCTTTAATTCCCAGAATACACTGTGGGTCCAGCAAGAAAGTTTTAATGTGTATGGGAAAGAATGGCATTACATATTAGGCTGACTCCTGTTAATTATGATACTTTCTCAGATTGTCAGAAGACCCTGTACAATTAATGATTTTCACTAGCTCTGCAAAGAAGAGAGACCCACAGATAAGCTTTAAGTGTCTCACAGCTTGCCTTAAAAAAAAAGAAACTTTAGGAATGTAATGAACAATCATTAGGGGAGAGGAATCCTTTCTCAGTCATAACCTTGAGATAATCATTGCATTTAGAGAAGGAAGATAGGCTGAGTGTGCAAAGATGCAGCTCTCTTTAAAAATGTCACTACACCACAAGCATCTGACTTACTACTTAGGAAGCCCATCAGAACATCTGAAAAATCATACTCCTGAATGTCAATTGGAAATCACAGAAAAACAGCCTTCAAAAGGAAACTCTGGAAGTCAGCTTAGCCCCTCTCCCATATCCCAAGGCTTGTTCATTACGCTTCCGATGTTCCTGAGAAATGATGACAGTATATTCAGTGTGTTCTCTATTCTTGCAAACAAGTCTGTCTTGAAGAATTGCACTCAAAATGGAATTAAACCTACTTAATAAGCAAACACCACTCTGGGCATAACACCCCACTGCAAACACCACAACACACAGTCCTCCAACCACCTCTGCTGAACAGCCTTACTAAAGCTACAAGACAAGAGGAGGTGTCACCATTCTGCACAACAACATGTTATTTTCTCAAGAGAGAGAAATCAGATTTGTTTGACCTGAAGCATTCTAGACAAACCCATGTTTGGGTACTAATAGTATCAGCTAAGCATTTGCAAACTGCTTATTTGTCCCATTTTGCTTCTGGAAACTGAAGTTGACTAATGAAGTTGTCTTCCTCATTTTCTAAGATTCCCACCCACACTTCTTTAGTAGAAACTGCTAAAAGGACAAAATCACAACCATGAAATAGAAATTCTTCCAAACTGAAAGCAAATGACAGTGACAGATTCCAGTGACAGATGCATCAAACAAGAATCCTAGTCTGAACTTCAGACTAGGAAAAAATCCCACAAACTTACTCAGGTGCTCTGATCTAATACAGTTCCGACAGCTGTAGGAACAGTATTAGCCACCTGATCTCAAAAACTTAATAACAAAAAGATAAATTAAAAAGTATTAAATAGCTCTTTTCTCCTGCTGTCACCCACTTTTCTTCCCCTGAGAATATCTGGAACAAGGAACATAAGGTTCTATGGGAGCTCAACCCCAGAGCCTGTTGTGCAAAAATCAAAGGTCATGGTCACTATTTCACAGATGCACCTAGAAAACATTTCAGAAATACCAGGTGAAATGAAGTGGTTGTAGAAGCAAACCTGAATGTTTTATTCCACAAATATACATGACATCTGACTTTTAAAATTTTCTGTTAAGTTTAATATATTCATTTTTTAGGCAATTCTGTCTTTGATTCAACACTTAAAGAATCAGTCAAAAGGCAAGGAACTGCATCCACTTACAAGAACCAAACCTGGCACTGGTATTTCAGGCAAAGTGCCATACCACTCTCCGTAATCCACCTCACCATGAAATACTCAATTTAACATCATATTCTCTCTTTAAATATACCACTGAACTCTACATCTAATTAATCAACATTAACTAATTCTGCATAGATTACTTGCTGTCAGGATACAACAGGATTCCTGTTAATTTATTTAAAACACCTCTATGCAACACTTTGCTGTGGGGAGAAGGCAGGATTAAGAGGATAAGGACCCCTTAAGAAAAGTCCTGCGGCCCAACAAAGTCTCCCCACTTTCCTTTTTACTGGCAATGGCTGTACCTTTCCAACCATTATCTGAAGGCTACAGGCAGCTCCAGCATTTGACGTGTCAACAAAACTAAGGATTTTGTTTCTTTGGATACACACAGTTTCGTTTAGCCTTTGTATGTCTTTTGTGTATTAATCATAAATGTACCTGTAACTCCTCACATTCATCTGGAAAATCTTATGCAGGACACACTGCAAAACCAACCAAAGTTCCAGTATGTGGCGTGGAAGATGCTAACATGGTGATGTTAAGTCGTCCTCTGTTGCATAGTTTCCATTTTCACTTCTTGCACATTTGAAGCAGGTAGCTTCTCAAGAAACTGTCCGTCTCCCAGAGCAGGATAAACCACCAAAACTTTATTTTTATGGTTTATACTAAGCTCTTGCATTAACTCAGCAACATTTTGCAAAGAGGACAGATTCAGAGAAAAAATCAGTTAATGCCAGATTTTCCTACAGATGAGAATCCTAACTATGTATACCCCTAGAGGAAGATAAAGTGATCTCTGAGAAAGTATTGTGAAAATGGCAGCAGATCAGTCCCAAACCAGCTCACTCATGTGGATCTGTGCACACAAGAGAAATGCACTTCAGGTGCCCATCTAGCACAGCACATCTTCAGCCATCACTGCAATAAATGCCAGGCCCAAAGGACACAACCCCAGCACGACTTGTGCACAGGGAGAGCAAACAGCCCATGTGAAACCCTGGGGAGGACAGAAGAGGGAGAGAGGAACCATACACATATACAAGCATTTTTAGAAGCACTAGAAGTGACACATGCAGCCTGCACTCTTACTACTTCTTAACATGGTCACTTTACAGCATTGAGAATCCACAGTTTCACCTGGATGCTTTCCCTTGCTGGCACAAACATTATTATTCAACATCATCACTTAAAAATATCCTGATTTTGTTTACCAGAGCATAGCAAGTGAGAATTCCTGTTTCAACGCCTGCAGGCTTGCACATATTGTTGTCTACATTAAATAGACATCACATACAAAATCAGAGTTAACTTACCAGACAAGATAACTGAGAAAATAATAATAATAATAATAAAATGCTTGGAAAATTAATTAATTTTCCAAAGTGCAATGGGATAAGCCAGGTAATTATGCTGGTTGGATATTTGGCTTGGCACCTAAGAACCAGCTGTATTTTTCTTTTTGGCTCAAGGCCTGGGCTGCCATTTCTTGCCACAAAATATTTAAGCTCAAACATATGTTCAGTTACAGATCTTGAGAAAAATACCTCGGGAAAATGTGAAGTGAAACAAAAGGCTATGTGTTCCTTTTCTTTTTAGAACTAAAAACTCAACATAAATCACCACCATATCCATTTAAGCATTTAAGCCAAATTAATATTTACCCATGAGCCGGATCCAAAGCTATTGCCCTGGGCTGATCAAGGTCTTGCCAGAAGAGGACTTTTCTAGATGTTCCATTGAGATTAGCTACTTCTATCCTATTGGTTTCAGAATCCGTCCAATAAAGTTTTTTCCCAATCCAATCACACGCCAGGCCGTCCGGGGAAACCAGACCAGAAATGATGACATTCTGCACCACATTCCCAGTTTGGTTAATGTAAGTTTGCTTGATGGCTTCTTCACTCACATCTGTCCAGAAAACGATGCCTTGTGAGTACTGGAAGTCAACCGCAGCGGCATCCTCTAAACCACTGACCACCACGGTGGACTCCAGCTTGGTGCCTCCGGCATCCACGAGCCGAACGTCCCGCCGGTTGGCAAACAGCAGGAAGGGAGATGCTACAGAGGGAAAAAATGAAAGCATGTTAGCATTACAGGCATTACAGGCATCTACAGATGTTCAAGAGCTGACTCTGTGTGTGGCAGAGGAGGATTTCTTCTCCCAGACCAGCAGGGCAGGGAGTACAGAAGCGCCACAAGTATCCAAAAATCTCTTCCTTCCCTATGTCAGACAGTGGTGTAAAAGAGAGATGGAAGAGCAGGCCCAATTCTTTATCTATGGAATGTGAATAGCATCTTCCACATAGTTAGGAGTTCAAACCAAGCCCTTTCCACAATACCTTCTGTCTGCTGTTCTAACAACAGACAAATTAGAACAAATTAAGTCTTCATGGTTTAAAAGCTTGGTTCAACCAGTTGAATCAGTAACAACAGGCAGAAAGCAAGCTCTGATGCTTTTAGTAGAAGGCTGAAAGCTCACAGCACTAGACACAACACCCTGAAATGCTCCTACCAAGCACCCTCCCAAAGGGCAAAAACTGATAGAGAGTTTCAGAACCCCTGTGCTCTCTCCTGCACCACAGCACGAGAAATTCAAGATGGAGTTTGAATGCAGACCATGACACGGGTTGTGAGTGTTTGTGAAGACTGCTGTTAGCTGAAAGAGGCAGCGAGAGCAAAAGGACAAAGGTTTCCCAACTTCCCCAGTCCCACCCCATTTTTTCTAGCTCAGGCAGTAGCTGCTGGAGTTCTACACCAGTCACCTGCTGACTGCCAGCAACCTCCATGTGCAACCACTTCATTCGATGTGCTGCCTCCAATGCACAGTCAGCACAGGCCTAATCACCTGCTATTCAAAGAACAACACACGGAATAGAGCAGCATGTATTATACCTCCGATGGTTCAAGCCTGTCATAATAAATACCTTTATGCTTAAATTCATGCTACTGCATCTAATATATAAGAGTTACTTCTTGATATTGTCTTTCAGATTCACTTCCTCCTGCACTTTTTAAAAAAGAAGACCGTTTATACAGTGTCTGAACTGCAGGTCTGCAATGCTGGCAGCCCTGTCAGATGCTATTGCCTTTCTCATGAATTCTGGCTCTGGATACATTCTCACTGGAGAGTGTGTGCCTCTGTGCATCCTTGACAACAGTTAATGTGCTTATGTGCAGGCCAAGGACCTCAGTCAGAATATACAACTCAACTTCAGATGAACTCAAAAACATGCATAAAAATTCAACAAGTTTTTATTATCATTCAGCATGGTCTCTTTTTTTCCCCTCTAAGTCAGGAAAGAGATTGTTTTATTATGATTTTTGAAGGAAGAGTATGTTGATGTAATTCATATCACCTGATGGTTTTAGTGAGGGTCTTGGACAGCAAAGAGAACCAGTTGTTATCATTAGTGTTTCACTGAAGATGTAGTATCTTTGTTCTCTACAATATTTAACTCAAGAAAGTTTATACAGCTTGAGGAGAATTACTTGTTAAGAAATGAAGTCTCAGTATCCCACCTATTTAATTTTGCTGGCTTGCCAAGTCCTTCTCTCAGTCATCTTTAAAAACACTAGGAATAGTATCAGGGAAGTCCGACAGGTTTGCTATTGCAAACAGACAAAAAAAGTCTAAAGTATCAAGTCCTTGTTTTCTTCTCTGCAGCTCATTGGTTCCCCACAGCCACATCTGTTTGAAGGGGCACTGTATCAAACCATTTGAAGACTTGGGCAGTTTTAAGTCACAAATTCTTTGGGGCAGAGACCTTCTCAAGTTCTGCATGCTGCCTCACAAAACCAGCCCCATGTCCAGTCAAAGATCAAAACTGTAAAAAGCCTATGTAGATTTTTTTTAAAAAAACACCATCCAAAAAACATGTTCAGAGGAATCTGAATAGATGGATTTTCATCTAGACGTTTCCATGCTGAAGGCATTATTAATGCTACTACAAAGGAAAAACGAACCTGAAATATCAAGTCCAATCAACAGCAGAGGAACTCAACAGCTTCTTAACTGAAGATCAGACACGAAAAATGTCTAATCCAATCAGAATCAACATTATGCCAGCTCCCCATCCCTTTCAACGGATTTCTTCCCCGCTGCTGTACACAGTGGGGCAGCAGCAGGCAGATAACGCATAACTACCGTGTTCTCTGTCACTTCTGCTCTTCAGAGATGTCCTGACTGAAGTGCAGCCTCATTGTGCTGCCCATGAGCACCCAGCAGGGAAACCACACTGCCCTGCTTGCAACTCTGTTAGAACTTCACTGCACTGCACATTCATGTAAACTGACTGATTATGGAAAATGGCCAGACTTTATCCCCTTTAAGAACAGGTGAGTATCATACTTCCCTCAGGAAAAGGCAAAAGGAGAATGCAGAAGTCTGATTCCGAAAACTACATTCACTTCTCTGCTCCTCCCCACCAGCCTATTTTTTAATTCCAAATTTTATTTTAAAAATGGTTACAGAGCCCTTTTAGAGCAATACTGGTTGGGAAAACAAACAAACAAACAAACATGCAAACAAACTAGAAAAAGACAAGAAGTCTGACAAAAAGCAGTGATCTGTTTCTCTACAGTAATTCTTGCCTGAAATGCTGCTGAAGAAACCCCATCTCTCTCATAAAAACAAAAGAAATAAAGCAAAAGTCAGAAAAGTACTTAAATGCTCCGATTTCACTGTCCTGTATTTATCACTTCAGGTCAGAATGTGATGGCTCATGAGCAGGCAGAGTTAGTTCAGGTAACTCTGCAGCTTCCACTAAATACAATTTCCAAGATGTACCAAGGAAAGTTCACAGAACTTCTCAAATTTTCAACTTTCCCAGTTAGTAAGCAGTAAATCTGAAACAGGCAACCAAGACAGCAAACGTGCTTCTAGAAAGATAGACACACCGCAGTCATTTAGTGTCACAAAATTACTAAACTCAAAAGATACATTCATACTCTACAAAATGACAACCAATAGGGTTTTTAAGGCATGATAATGAGAAACAAAGCTCAAAAAGCATCAAAACAAATGGCATTAACAAAACACTTGATTTGCTGCGCCATCAATAAACCATGCTAGAGATTCAAGGTCATCCTGCCCATACATGATACAAGTTTATTTTGAGTCCCACATGAAAGCAGAAACAAAACTTAATTTCTAAGAATATGAAGACCAATCTCTTTCCAAATCATGCTGTCTTCTCAGTCCTGAACTGGGCTTGATGGTCCACAGAACACTCTTATCCTTGGTGCATTTAATCCTTTACTGCACAACTCTTGACAAAGGCAAACTGGAAGGCAAGTTAACAGGAGTTTCTGAGGAGAGGGATGGGGAAGACCCAAAAAAGGCAGCAACAACTGACTACCATTAACCTTCAAATGAGCTTATTTGTTTCACAGGAGGAAATATCCCTTCCTCGAGAAGTTATTCCATGGCTGGAAGGCTAAGAGACTCAAAGGAACACTGAGTGTTATGCTCAATTTTGATCAGCAATACTCTTGACAACTGAAAATTGCTTGAAAAGGGAAACATCAGTTTCTATTTTGAAAAAAATAGAAGAATAAACAGTGAAAGGATGAATACTGAATGTGGAGGATAAACTGTTTATATCCAGCCTATTACCACCCAACTGAAACAACATTTTAATGTAGTCACAAAATAAAAGTAGTCTTTTTCAGTAAAATCAGAACAGTTCATATTTTTCCATAATAGGCAATATTTAAAATGCCTGTACATAGCTGCAGTTCACAGTCTTTGGACAAAACAAAAAAAAAGAACCTGAAATCCCACAAATTTTCAAATAAACTCTAAACAGGTAACAGCCTGAACTATACAAAGTTACAGAATTTCTTCTTGCAGCAATTCTACAATCTTACTTGGATGGTGCAGTACTTGATCAAAATCACTTCATTCTAGAAAGACATATTATTTCTGTGCAAAACCCCACCAATTTTCCTGTGGTTTTCTGCTAACTGGAAAACACACCCTTGACTTGACAATGTAGTGAGCTATCTACACAGAAGCCTGTTGTACAACTGTGTGAAAACAGAGCTTCTCACCAGTCTATTAACTGCAGAAAATGAAACACTCCTGACCAGACAGAGTAGGAATCAAGCAAGGGTTCAATTTCCAGCTTTGCCTTTGATCCTTTAAATGCTCATTCCTTGTCTGTGGACAATTAGTAAATTTTAATTGTTGCACCTGCATCAGGAAAGTGGTTTTGTGCAGACATAACGTAAGACTGGAGGATTTGTACACTTTTGGAAAATTTATTTGCTTGATCACCATAAACAGTATCAGTTTCTGAATTCAGTCATTAACTCCAATTGTTTTAATTGTGCCCATTTAGAGCACTTGAATTTTATTAAGTGCTTCAGGGGTACCCGTTAGCCTCAGTAAACTCACATGGACAACTAAAAAATGCACTATATGGTCTCTACTATTAGTTTCAGTAATAGCTTTCCAAAAACCAGTTTGACAGGGCTCAACATGCATATTAAGACTAAGATGATCACGAACGATAATCAGCAGGGCAGTTGTCATCAGCAGTTGGTTTTTTGCAAAGCTGCAACAGTTCTAAGACAAGTTGAGCAAGAGTTTTAAAAAGTTATATTTATACTACTGCTTCATACTTGCTGACATGCCTATATTTTGTCTCCTACCCCTAAAGCCAAAATAGAAAGACATGAGAATACTGAGGCACATGCATGATTTTCGCCCTTGAAAGCACCAGAAGCACAGAACAAACACAAATCCTATGTATAGCACAGGAGAAGAGCCTAACTTACGAGTTCTTAAACCAGTTAACTAGGTTGAAGTTCATGGAAAGATTTTAACTGTGATTTTAAGAAAAGCAACTGAGGATCTTGGGAACCTGGCACACAACGTAAAATGAGGGTCTCATTTTAATAAGCATACAAGCGAAAATAGCCATCCAAAATTACAGCATGTGCACCAACTTATATTTTAAATATTATCTCAATCCTTAACAGGACAATTACAATGGAGACCGCTGTGGTTAAGCCATCTGTACGGCTGGACAGAGAGAATAGCATAATTCTTGCAGCAGTCAATGTCCCAAACCACAAAAACATTTATTACCAAAGAGCAAAACACCCCCACACACCCCTACCACAGGCATGCAAGATGGCAAAAAACAAACATGTCAAAACTTTTGCACCCAAGGCTGCACCATGTTATGGAAACTCTTAGGCAGGATATGGAATTAGCATGCATCAGCTCTCTACACTTAAAAATAGCTGCTATGCAGAAACAAGACTGTGTAAGTAGGGTCCTAACAGCCATAAATTAATTGGAGAAACCACTTCTACAACACAAGGTGATCCCTCTCATCCAGCTCTAACTCTCTGGAGCATATGGAGGCTTAGACTTTGGATGTCATAGAATCACAGAATGGTTTGGGTTAGAAGAGACCATAAAGATCATCTATTTTCAATTCCCCCTGCCATGGGCAAGGAGACCTTTGAATAGGTCACTCAAAGTCTCATCCAGCCTGGCCTTGAACTGACAGGGATGGGGCACCCACAGCTTCTCTGGGCACCCTGCTGCAGGTGTCACCACTTCCACAGTAAAGAAATTTCTGCTTCCTATCCAATTTAAACCCACTCTCAGTTTGAAGCCTTTCCTCTCTGTCCTGTCACTACATGTTCTTGTGAGAAGTCCCTCTCCATCTTGCTTGTAGGCCCCTTCAGGTACCACTAGGTCAACTCAATGCCTTTTTTTCTCCAAGCTGAACAACCCCAATTCTCACTGCCTTTCCTTGTAAGAGAGGTCCTCCAATCATCTTGGTGCCCTCCTCTGGACTCTCCAGCAGGTCAATGTCCTTCCTGTGCTGGGCAATCATCAATGTCAAAAGATAAGATTGAATGTTGATCTTCCTGTACTAACTACGCATACTCAACCCAAGTTTCAGCTTGCCAGTTAAAGTACTCTGAAGACTGAAGTCCTCTGAGGGCTATGGCTGTCATCCTCAAAACACATTATTGAAAAAAAGTGAATTCCCAGAGTAATAACTAAATTACAAAATATTCTTGCCCCAACACAGAGGTAGGTGGTAGCAATTCTAAGGCACAAGACTGAAAAAAAATCAGGACTCCTTGGTTTCAATCCCACACATTTCCTCTCCTTTAGCAAAGAACTTGAGCAGGAACCTCAGCCCAACAATTTGTAAAAATCATTCCTCCTGCTACAAACACACCCTTCCTTCTGCTATTAATTATCTCAAAGGGCTGCAGGGAAGCCACTCATGCTCAAGTAAGGCACTTGAAGATACTCCAACAAAAGGCTCAGTGATGCACTCAGCTTTTCATTCCTGAATGGCTAAGACTTCTCTGTGAGCTGATCCTATCAGTGATGGCTGGTTCACAGCACTACTTGAGGAGGAAAATACAGTCCTTCTCCAAATTACATCACATTCCGATAACCCTCCTGCTCAATCCATTTGATAGGAATTTTCCTTTCCAAACCATGAGGTATTCTGGTTAACACATAAGGAGGATTAATTTCCATTTCATCTGATTTTACTTAGAATCAAGGTCTGAAATTAAGAATGAGACTACTAAGAACATCATCCATTTACATACATTGTGCACAGCAGGCAATTTCTGTAAACTTTCCCCTTTACCAGCCTATGTTTAAAATTATTCACATGATCACACCAGGCATACACCAGTGTGCAGTAATCCAGTCCACACTAGTATCCCATACTATAAAATGTATTTGGTAAAAGTTCTGTGGATATATGGTAAGTATTATCTCAGGTATCGCCGCAGAATACCAGAACACAGACAGGATCTCAGTGCTCAGATCTATTTGCTATCAGGCTACAGTAGAAGCAAGCCTGTTCATCCACTAATGCACCTACAAGAAGTGACATGGCTTTAGCCACAAATGTATTTGGAAGTGGGTTACATCAATAAATTACGCAAGTTTAAAGGACATCTGGTTTAGGAGCAGCAAGCTGGAAAGGGTCCACAGAAAGTATATAAAAATGGTTTACATAGGTTTAGAAAACTTATGAAGCTTGTTCTTCTCATTAAGAAGAGGAGCTGGGAAGGCTGTGAGATAAAAATATAGTAAAAGAACAGCCCAATCAGCAAACACTTTCATGAGAGGCTGAAGTTCAGTTTTTCTTAGCCAGTGGAGAAAGGACACACTGAGGAAACTAGTCAGGTTAGGCTTTGTGGCTTTCACTGATGGGGAAGAGAATGCAGACACGATGCAGAGGAACATGCTCTGAAGATACTGGAGCACACTACAGAAGCTACAAAAATGCTTGCAAAAGGTGACTTTTAATAGCAGTTGGATTGCCATTCCCCAGGTATGGTTTTTGTACAGTTAATTCCTGCTCCAAGAAAGGAGTTTCTTTTATGTGTCTTGAAATTAAAAAAAAAAAAAAAAAAAAAAAAGAGCACAGTGGACTGAACTCCCCATACTGCTTCACTGAAAATCTTGACTAAGGGGGTCTGGGATTGATTGTGTTTATGCCAGGTTTTACACAAAATAGTTTTGAACTTCCCAGTAACTCACATCACTGTTTCTGTTGCCCTCCCAAAACAGGGAGCTTTATCAAATAGTAATGTTAAAATATTGTTAAATAAACTTCAAGCTACTTTTGTTTTATTTTTTAAATAAACAAGTAGCAAGTCTTTTGAAGATCTTATATTTTTCACATTGCATAGGGTTCCCACACACACAATAATGACAGGGTTTTAGGAGGATGAGAGTTACTTCAGACCACTGGTTTTGTTTGGCAGCCTAGTTTTTAAATAATAATGTTAGCAGTAACAACAAAATATAGCACTGATTATATACCATTTCATCTTCAGTGGCCGAAATTAGTTCATTACCCTTGGTCAAGGGATGCCAAAGTATTTCTCTGAAGAGCATGCTCTGAAGAACTCCAGCAAAGGTGCTTTACACAAATTATGAAATTTAGGATTTGCTCTGTTTAGCTGGGTGACAATTAAAGATTTTTAAAATCTCCAACAACATGCCCTGAACTTATTAATTATTCTTCTGTCCTGTTTCTAGTTATATCACCTACTTCAAGTAAAATAAAATTCACATGTCAGAAAAACCAAATTATTGGATTCAGTGCGCATACTTCAGTGCAATTGCACCTCTGCAGATCCTGGAAGCAAGCGACTTGTGCTCAAGACCACTTTTATATGGACACGTTATTTTAAAGGGGGAATTTCTCAAACTCTCTCTTTTCCCACGACCACCCAATATGCACAACACACAAATGCCTCTCTTGGTGCACCAGGCAATGGCTCTCTCAGACTGCCCTTAGTAGCGCTGTAGCAAATACTTAAATTGGTTACATAGGACAGCATATTTCATCTTCTAACACGGCTTTAGCAGCTGGAAAGGATGACAGCCAAGCCCATGTGAGCTGACAACACTACAAGGACCACCAAGCAGCATACAGAACATATTTAAAGAACCACTGAAAAACTAAACAAAACCCAAAATATCAGCTGTGATTCAGGGACACATCAACTTACGATGAGATACTCATCAGATAAGACTTGCAAGCACTTTAAACATTTAGAGAAGAACATGATTCACTAGAGCATAAAGCAATTTTTATTTGGTCTGTATTGTTAGAGGAAATTTCTAAACATTATTGCAAAACTAGTTCTTGGCAATCTCTCTCTGTGCAATGCACAACTAGTGTTCAGCCAGTTTTATGGATTGCAGCCTCATGCAATCCTGACTAGCTAATGTTAAGCAGATAAAATCTCTGCAGTCTGAACCCCCACATCTTCCTGACCTCAGGAAAGTTCTCACCCGAGCTTTTTACAGAGGTTAAAATAGCCATGTGATTTTCCCAAAAGCAGCATACTGTTCACAACCACTTGTTTGCTCTTCTGAGGCTTCTGCTGCAATTTGCTGTTCAAGAACCACAACACACATGACAGCTTAAATACAAATATACCATCTACCGGGGATTAGGGAATTGGCTTCAGACAGACACCATCAACTAGCCCTAGAAACGAGTACTTTGCAAATGGCTGCTAAACTGAACATCCTCCAATCTCACAAGTCAACTTGTACATTTGGTGCTGGTCCGAGATTAGAACCTGCACTGAACCTCCAAGGGAGCTTAAACTGACAGTTTCCATCAAACTTCAACGATGTTGGCCAAAGCTCCCAAGATACACTGAAAACCCCACTCTAAATGAAGACAGTAAACCCCACAAGAAAGGCCAAAATATCCCTTCTTTAAGAACAAGTAGGCAGCAGTACTGCACAGGTCTGCACTGTGAGGTTTAAGTCCAACACGGCGTCGAAATGCAGGACTGGAAAGCAGAGACCCATGGTATACGCTTGGATGATCCACTGGCACCACAGCCAGCCTCCAATCCTCCTCTGTGTTAAATTAAGAACAGTGTGACACAAGGAAGGCTCTCACAGATCCCACACACCACCTGCTATTTCAAGATGCACCAAGCAGCTTCTGCAGACCCATCACAGACTCCTGCACTGGATGCTCACCTCCTGCAGCTGTACAAAGGCATGGTCTTTGTGCTGCTGCCCCTAAGAGTGAAAGACGCTGTAAGCATTTACAGTTTATAACCCTGGGCCAAGAAAACTAATGGTGGGGGTAACCTTTAATGACAAATTACTTGCACTGAAGGAAGAGGAGTACTGCTTTATAGTTTTTCTCATGCAAAAGCCCACAGTGTCCCTACCTCTGCCAGCAGCTCAGTACAGAAGTCTCTGACAACCATGTTCTGAGGCAAATCACTCAGCAAGTCACTGAGAAGATATCATCATAGAAATAGAGATTCTTATCACAGGTTACATTCACTCCAACAGTAGGTTCATTGCTTTGTCAGTGGGGTTTCCCAGTTTGATTAAGGATTCTTTGAAGTACAAACCTGCATTTTTCCTAATACCCATTAGCTTCACCAACAATAGCTTCAATTCCGTAACAGTGTTCACCATATTCCACACAGGACTCATGACAGTTTTCTCTGTGAGGATTAATATGGCACTCTGCTTGTACCCACAAATGTGGGAAACAGCCTGTCCATTGAGATTTCTGATATTTTCTGACTTTAGAATAAGCAGAAGTGGCACTGAAGTAGTCTTTTACACAATACTGCAGTTGGGCTTTGCCAAAATGGGTAAGTGCAGAAGGCAGTGCTTAAAAATAGGGTTGGGGGATGTGACAGGAAAAAAATATACTTGGATGTTTCACATTCTGTGATGCAGAGTACAAGGTAACAATTTTCCTGTTGTTATTCTAAATGCAACAGGCGTGGATTTCCCCCCATCCCCATGATATGCTCAACAATTTTAAAACTGCAGAGGAAACTGAAGATTTGTCCTACTTCTGCATAAACTGGTTTAGAAGAATGCAGACAAAAGGGTGACTTGCTTGAACATCTAAACGTGACTTTTTCTGGGAATAACAGTTCAGGTCAATCCATGGATGGAAAAAAACCCCACAGTATCCCCTTTTTAGATTCTGGATGTTGATGGGAGCAAGGTTCTTTTCTGTTGTTTTTTCTTTTTCAGTATTCCTCCTTGGTTTGGCAGACAGCTGTCTGGCCAATAATAGTAGATTTCACAGTGATGAGGGTTCCAAACTTTTAATGGATAAAATAGTGGTTCTATATAATTTGGAAAACTTGGCTTGCAAATTTTATCCAGGACTTGAACAAATACAGGCTTGACAAAGGTATGCTTGTTTCTGATCTGAATTGTTTCCAATTTTTAGTTCCAGTTCCAGATGTTAACTCCAAAAAACACAACTCCTTAGAAAGTTGAAAAAAAGATATTTTACTTCTATTTCCACCAAAGGTACAATATGTACTGTATTTGCAAATTGCAGAAAAAGAGACTCAGAAATAGCATGAGCTGGATTCAGCTGCTAACAAATGTTACTCATTGGAACAAAAAACACAGTCAAGTCTCAAATGTAGGTTCCACAATTTGTCGTGGTTTTCTTCTAACAGTTAAGAATATTCCCAAATAAAACCACCTTGTTAAATGGAATCTGCTACATGATACTGAGCTTTAGAGAGTGTAAAGTTAAGAGAAGTTTTTAGTGCCAAGTTGTAGACACGATTTCTGCTTTTTGCGCACACAATGTTCCAGTCAAATATTCAAGATTTAGTTTTTGTGAGTTTGTTAGGAAGGAGAAAAAAAAAGAAGATGGGGTGAAAAAGGTTATTTCAGATAATGAAATCTGTAACCTTGTGCTTGTACTTGTATCACTGGTAATACTTAGTTTACCACCTCGAAGGCAGCAAATAAACAGAACAACCTGTTCCAAGTTTTGCAAATCACTCCTTGCAGAAAATGCCTCTGCTTTAGCCAAGAACATTGATGCAACCAAATCCATTCCTTATGGCTCCTTTTATCTTTTTAAGGTCAGTATTTGTCATGCAAGTTATCTGGAGTGTTTGTAACGATGGAACTACAAAAAGGAAGCTCTTCCGCTAGCTTAGCTAAAGAAACATGAAATGATCATCTGTGTTGTTTCTCCACAAAGTAGAATTTGAGGGCATTTCCAGAAAACACAGCTGTCATCTCAAATCCTCCAGAATAGAAGAGCGTCCACATTTGGAGAAGTGTTGATAATAATCAAAAGAAAGAAGATTGCATTAGCTCTGTACCTAAATATATGGACTGGTAGTTTGTGTGTGCAAGAAGGGAAACGTTTTAGAATTCAGCCCCAAAATGCCTCATTTGGCTTTTGGAAAAGGTTTTGAGTCCAGGTAATTATTTAAAAATTAAGAAAATTTGAGAGGCAATGGAAATTTAGGACTTTAAAAGGTAGGGTACATAGGAGATGTTTAACATTTTTGTTTTGCTGTTTTTACATTTAATTACTGCTCTGTATCCTCTCAAGATTATTAACTGGTCACTCCCCTTGGTGTCTGGTGAATCCTGGTGTTTGCAGAATTGTGTGACACGCATCAACTGATAGTGTGGTATATAATCAAGGATAAAGAACCCAAAAAGGAGACTAAAAACAGTATTAAAGAAGTGCTGGCGTGGTGCACCAAGGGAAGGCTATAAAACTGCAAAACAACAGAAACTGTGCAAATCAAACTGCAGCTACACTGTGTTAGGAGGGATCTTGATTTAAATCTGCCCTTTGCATTGGGCTGGGTCAGATGGGTTTTGTTCTGCTGTCTGATTGAACTGGCCACCCATTCCTGCCCCTCCCCAGGGTTACTCCCCATCCCCCAGTCTCCCACTACACCACAGATGTTTTGGTGTCCTGAAATCTGCCCTTTTAACTGCACACACAGTTGCTTTCCTTGAGCTGATCCTGCCAAAAAGGATCTCGCTTTTAAAAAGCATATCGATTTTATAAAAAGCTACAAGGCAACTTCTTTGCCCAGCTCAGCTGCAGACAGAATATTGCAGACAGACCTGCAGAGCACCTTCGCTTGTGCTGCTGTGTCTTGTCCACACAGTGCTCAGGGGAAGGAACTTCAGAAGAGGTTTTGTGCTTACAAAAAATAATACTTGGCATGCACAGGTCTGCCGTACACTCTTATGCTCTAGGCATAAACCTAGCCACATACAAACTCCCAAACTAAAGATTTTTAAATATTTTCATGTAGAGCTACGACAAATTATTTGCTATTTTTCATGTTAGGCTTATTTGCCTCTTGAAATTTTCACGTGAGTCTCAATAACATCTTAGTGGCATAAGAAATTAACTGCACTGCATAAGCAAGAGAAGCTGCCAAAAAGTTGTTGAACACTCTGATATTACAGAAACACTAAGTAGGAGAGGTGCTAGAAAGGCATGGCACACCTCAACTTTGACAGCAGGTTAACTCCAGAAAGAGCTAAGAAATAAAAAAAAATAAAATAAAATAAAAATTCTTTTCTTCTCAGGTCATTTTGAGACTTAATTCTTCCTTTTCCTTCTACACGTGATTTGCCCACCTGTATAAACAGCCAAGCCTAATTATTGTTTTAACCCAACACATATCTGCCTTTCCCAAACAAGAAAGGAAATGAATGCCTAAAAAAACCTGAAATTCATTACTGGGGGGGGATCAGAAGAACGTCAATTTTGTCCCTGCAGAAAAATGATGTTGGGGGAAAAAAAAAACCCAACAAACTTTACCCAACATGAACTGTGGTCATTCATACCATGGAGACACCTACAAGCCAGAATTGTGATCTGCACCCAGAAAGACTCAGTGTGAACACACCGGGAAGGACTGTCACAGCTGACAAACTTGCTGCCTACCAAAACAAGGCAAAGAATGAAAGGAAACCCACAGAGGACCAGGATTAAGGGTCATGCAGTCCACGGCACAACCAAAGCAAGAGCCCAGCATGCTAATCAGAACCACAGTAGAACCACAGCCAGTGTTCCTTACAGACAAGAGTGACTTCTATCTTTTCATACCTCAAGCTACCTTGCAATTCTTTTTTTTTTTTTTTTTAAAGCATAGATTTTACTATGATGAATGGTTTAGGAATGATCACGGCCACCCCAAATCTCACATTCCTTTGGCAGCCCAGACAAAGTGTACTGCAAATAAGAAACAGGATTTCTTCAGAAGGAAGGGCACAAACCTGATAGCATTACACAAGGAAGCAGTATCATGGAGGGCAGGACAAAATGCATTTGTTTATACTATAACAAAACTAACTCAAGCAACGTGTGGCCATGAGTGATCTGATCATCCTGTTTCATGCACCATATTGCCTTTCTCCATCCTGCATATACACCACTTGGCTGTGCCTTCATTGCTAAAGAGAAAGATGTAAATTTTCCATTGAGACAGCTATTTTGATGTAAAGGTGCCCGAGGAGAACTGGAAATTTTACATCAAGTAAGAAGCCAGTGGCATTATTTCACTCCTCACCCATGATTTCGTAAGCTGCACAGAATTGCACTGACTCTATCGGGAATTTTATATCAAGATTGCAGCATCAGTGTAGTTAATTACACCTGTTTCAGCAATGGAGACATGACCCAGGACTTTCACAGCAGGAATGTTTCTCTCTTGGTGTCTGGAAAACATCCAAGGCATTTCAGATGAATGGTATTCCAAACAACCATTTCAACCACACACAACAGTCGAGAAAACTTAACAAATACTGCAGTCCTTCAGACCCCAGCCTGGGAGTCTGAGGCAGAACACACACAACACACTCACCGCTGCAATGCTCTGCCCAGCACTGAACACACTCACAGCTGGACTAAAGACCTGTGCCATTTGTCCTCTGTCTGGTGAAAGCCTTTTAGCACAGCAAGCTGATTACAACCAGTTTTACACCTCTGCTATTTCCAGCTGTTGCAGATTGTTTCGGAGTTAAAATGTCCTGGATCCCTACTAAACATGTGCATATCCTTTTACTTATTATAAACACCACAAAATAAAATGGTTAATACAAAAAGCTATGTATGATCCACAGCCTAAAATCATGTTTCCAATCCAGAAATGTCAGACTCTAGCACACTGTCAAGTAAAAACTGCATTTTAACATTTTATAACCAAGACTGTGCAGCAGACAGTTAATAAACATGAAATGCATGCAAGAAATTAACATTTGCATTTAAGTAACTCCCTCCAGGTATGAATGACAATGACTGAATACAAAACAAACATCTGCCCTCTTATAATACAAGAGGGGCTTGTGAACCCAATTTAACCCACAGATTTACATGCACAGGGAAGGGCTTTTTTTCCTACACGCTGAAGATGGAAGATTTGCTTAAAAGAATATTATGCCCCAAATGTAAGGCTTATGTGAACAGTTTCAAAAGCAAACAGAAGACACCTTAAATTTCATCTGTGAAATGCAAGAAAATTGAACATGTTGTCTACATTCACCTAACCTTTGATGCACTGTCTCAAAGAGAAGGCTGAAACTAGAGGAAAAACCTACCTTCTCTAAAAACTAGATGTAAACTAGACCACAAAAGCATTCACTTTTTATGAACAACTGCTTTCTCCTCAAAAAAAACCAAAAAAAGCACCTACCAACAAAACCAACAAGAACACCCCAAGCCACACCAAACAAGCACCAACTCGAAGGACAGCTGACAAAAGCCCTTCACTTCTATACTAAACTTAGGTAGCTCCTGTAAGTAAATAATTACTCAGAGTTAAGGCAACCATCACCTTGTCCTTACAGAAAATACTGTGATATTGCAAAAATAGTAGTACCAAGTGGAAATAGGAACATCCTTAATCAAGCTCATCTGGCACAGAAATGAACTAAAATGCAAATGAAAATTAAAACTTTTTCTCCTTTAAAAAGGGGACCTAAATACACGTTATCACCTCTGCTGCAAGGAGATTCAAAACCACCAACTTACTTTATAAAAGCCATCCAGGGGCCAGTAACTACAAGTCATAATCACCCATTCACTGCTGTGCATCAAGAAGCTCTGAAATGAGAAGATGCTTTATTTCCCCTCTGTTATTATCAACATATGAGAAACATCAACTTGCTTAAGTTTTACTTGGAGGAAGTTAGGGCGTCTAAAACCTCTCAAGACTGTGTTCCACTGATTATAGCATTAAGTTGTTTCCTTTATAAAACCTCAGAATACAGAGGACATTTTTATCTAGATATACATGTACATACACACACATATATATCCGCTTAATGAGGTAGTAAGACTTGACATCAAATGACACCAAACATTTCTAAAGGCTACTTCAGCTGAAATTTTCAAACCAAAAACTTCAGCTCATGCATTAATTGTCCAAGGATACCACAACATCAAAGGAGAAAACATCTATCTACTCCAGAGAACAGTTAATCCATACAATTAACCCTCCTTCACATCACATCACACTATAAATGCGAACACATGCTCCATTTCTGCATTGCTCAGAAGATTCTCCAAGATGCTATTCTTGTCACTAATGAGGTGCAGCACAAACAATTAAAGACTTGCAGCAATAACACACAGAGATTTAAAATTTTTTTTATTTAAAAGAGAACACCCAACACAGAGAACCATCACGTCACAGGCTGTGCAACATGTGAATTGCATAGAAACATGTGGCATCATCCTTCCTTCAAAGCTGAATATGTTAGACCCATCAAATCCTTGATCTTTCAGTATCACAGTTTTATTAGACCAGAGAAAATTTGATTAAAGTAATTTTTTAGCCTATGTCATTGATCAGTCTTGCTCTTTCTCCTCTCTGATGCAGGAATTTATTAATAATATGTTTGACGGAGGGGAGAGAGTGGTGACAAAGAACAGAAGGAAGCTAAAACAATAAAATAATAATTAAAACAAAGAGTAAGGATAAGACATCCCACAAAACAAAAGATCACGAAGCAGGTTACTTTCAGGCAGAGTTTACTACACGGCCACACATTTTTGTGCTGTCACTAGAAGGAGCATGGAATTGAGACAGAATGCTGCTTCAGCTAAAACCACTGGACAAAACAGTCCATTTGAAACTCAGCCTTGTCCTAATCTACACCAGGTGTTGCCAACAAGCTCCTTCTGGCTTAGTGTAACACCACTAGTTCTAAAAAGTTCCCAGTAGGCTCTAAAATATATAAAATTGGTAAATTCACTGAATGGCATTACACTGTTGCAACTTCGTATGCATGATCCCTGCCTATATATTGTACTGGGGGGAAAAAAAAACCCCACACAAAAAACCACCCCAAACAACCATTCTCCAGGATTTAGGAAACAGTAAGGGAACCAGTTGTTGAGTTCTGAGTCAAATAAGCCTCTGGGGATGAGTAAAAAAATTACTAACACCTAAAGAAGATACTGCAAATAAAGCAAATTCAGGTCTTTTCTGGCAGTGTGAATCTTACAACTGCATAGAAAGATGTGCTTTGAGGAAGCCAATAGATGAGTTTCAGGAAACCTTGTTTTTTTAACATGCATTTGCAGCTGTCAGAACTAGGAAGTTTTGTGCCATTTCAGACACTGGGAAGAATTTTGAAACCATTACTGCTTTGCCAGTGCAACAGGTGGAGCTGAAGTTGGGAGATCTGTAGTACCCAGCAGGGTCGGACCATACACTTGGCACATGCCCAGCCAAACGTGGGAGAAAGCATTCTGTGCCTGCCTACTCTGTACACTGATCTATTTGTCAGGGTTTTGGGATCATCCCAGAAAAAATCCTCCTCTTAGGATTAAGCAATATTTATGACAAGGCTTTGAATAAATTAGCATTCCATGTTTCAAAGTCTTTCTGAATAAAGATAATAAAACACAGTCATGTCTGGCCACATACACAACAGAGATCTTACAAATGACATCATACACATCAATAAGTGCAAAAAAATCCCCAAAAAACCAAACCGAAACAAAAAAAAAACCAAAAACAAACAACAAAATAATAACAAAAAAAAACAACCAACAAAACCCACACTGATTTTTCTTCCCAATCATCTTACCTACCCAGTGAAGGCCAAAGTTTTGGAATTCAATTTGAATAGCTTAAAAGCTAAACTTTCATTAAAAGAAATGTTGCCAAGAACACTAAGCAAACACAAGTTACTCAAATACTCACAGTAATCTGTTCCCAGTGTCCTGCTGAAGTTTAAATACGAAAATAACCCTGTGAAGTCCATTCCCTTTTATAAACAGCCAACATTAGTTCAGACTTTATAATAACAAACTGGTGCTAAAATTTCTTTTTGCAGTTTTAAGTGCGTGCACATAATGTTTAAACATCCCCCACTGTGCTTGACTGCTCTATTCTTGCATACAAAACATTTCAATTTATAAAGAAAAAAAATTATCAAAATTAGTTCCTGGAGAAAATTAGAGGTTTTTGTAGAATTCGGCATACTGCTTCTGCCTCACAAAGTGGAGGACAAGTTACACAGGAGAAAGCACTGCATGCAGCTGTAATTCAGAGCACAGCAGCTGACAAATTATATTTTTATCCCTGCAATCTCCCCACAATCTCCAGCTGATGCCCAAGACTTGAGAAACCATGCAAAAGCTTTTCATTAGTATTGGAACATGGTCCCTCAAGTGCTGAGAAGCTTTACTGACCCACTGATCAGCTCCTGCCAACACGGTGGTTTGCCACAGCAATGGCACTTGTGCATCAGTAAAGGGACCCCTGAAGTCATCTTAGTTTCCAACAGAGACCAAGGTTTTATTCATAAAATTTTAAAAAAGTAAAAAAAAAACCAACAAAACAAACAAACAAAAAACCCACACAGCAAAAAACCAAACAAACCTGCTGCTACAGTTTCAAAATAAGCAGGAACGAATATACAAAGCAGCTTCCTCACAGCTAATGGTCAGGGATCTGAACACCTGGAGAATTTAACAGTAATTGAAAAACAGAACAGAATTTACAAGTAACTGAATGAATTCCTACCCCACAATAGTACACACGAGCTGAGTGTACCTGTCCTACACCATGGCTTCCCAAGCAAACCAATATTTTTCCTGTTGTCCATTCAAACAAGTCCTCCGATCTACTTCTGCCTCATTGCCAATCAAGGGCCAAAAGTGTCTGAAAGACGCTCTTGCCATGTGACCAAAAGTGTTCCCACAGGCTCCTGGAAGGCTTCCGCCATCAGAAACCAGCATTTGTGGACAAAAGGGTCCTACGAGGCTATCAACAAGTGCATGGAAATGGAACATGTTATAAACAACCATGATAATGAAACAGTTTACATCAAGATGTGACCAGCAGATGCTCAGATTCAGTAACATGAGCCTGTAACTCACTCTCAATCCCCACAGTGTGAAATGAGTTCCAAGACCAAGACGAATATAAGACCATAATAAAGTATTCCAGAACTAATCTTTGTGGGGAAACCGTTCCAAAATACAAACACCCCAGGGGCAGTAATTGTGGAATAGCTGTTAGATTAATTATTCATATTCTATCTCAAACAAAGCAAGTTTTGTTACCCTACAAAAGCCTTATAATCTGTACAAGGAAGGAGATTCTAACAGGCCCCTAGTAAGTTCCTCAAAGTTGAGCACTTCAGTACGTCTCCTTTACAAAGAAAACTTTCTTCTATGGCCCAGCAACACTGACTGCATAGACTCTCAGGAGTCAGAAAAGCACACAAGACAGGCCCCCAGAATCTTTACCTGTATCTACCAAGTGTCTTCTACGGAGGTAGAAGCAGGCATTTTGCATATGTAAGAGCACCACTGTCAAGAGGCAAAGACTGCCTGGAGGACCAAGTCAGCTGTATCAAGAACTTCCAGTACTCCACATCCTCCCTCATTGCACACAGACTTCCTCAGGAAAAAAAAAGAAGAAAAAAAAAAAAAGGCAAAACAAAAACAACCAAAAAACCCAACCAGGCAAGAGGCCAACACTCACAAAGATCCCATAGCCATTGTTCAGAGCAAACAAGTCACTTGCATCATTCCCCACATGCAATAAGCTCTGGGCTGGCTGTATTCTGCCTCTGAGGACCAGCACCAGATGTGCTCTATCTCCAGATGCCAGGAGTTCTACAACCTGGGAATCAGCAACCAGAGTTATTTTCCAAGAACTAATTCAGTCACAAGACAGTGAAGGACCAGATGGGTCAAGGTGGTTAATACCCAAGGTAAATGAATCCTAGATCACTTACATCTTTTGCAGGTAACAATGAAAACCTTAATTTGGGCCATGCAAGTTGAGAGATAACATCAACAGAGGTCACAAGCAAAGTATTTCCACGTGCTCATCTTCTCTCCATTGTGCCCTAGACTGAATGAAAAGCAGCAATCCTCAAACACTCAGCTGCAGCTTCTCCTGTTTTACCAATTCTGTCATGGGCAGACAATGTTAGTGGAGCCACATGCTAAAGGGACAGCAGGCAGCTTTTCCAAACTGCCAGAAATAGAAGGGTGGTTTGGGGCTGGCTTTTTGTTTTGTTTAGGGTTTGTTTTTCTGCCTTTCATTCAATGATGCTGCCTCATCACCCTACTTAGGGAAGCAACCTAACAAGTTCCCAAGAGCTCTCTTGACCACTGGGTAATAAAAATTACCCACCTACAGACATTTCAGACTTCAGCAACCCTGGTTCTTCACACAGTCAGGGGAGAGGGGGAAACAACCCAAAGGAAGCAGGTAAAAGTTTTAAAAACAATATACAAGATCCCCGCCTGGAAGAGCTCTCAAGTGAAAAAGAAATATTGCCAATATAGGAAAGTGATACAGCATGCAGAAATTGTAAAGACTGCAAAAGGTGTGGAAAGTGTTTATGCAAGGTCAAATATTTAGGTGCAGAACACTGATCAGGCATACAATTTTGATGAATAGAATACTTATTGCCCTGCCTTTTAAGGAATACCTTACCTATCATCCTGTCAGCTTGAGGCTTCATTTCTCTCTAGTGGAACAACAGTCATTAAGAGAATAATGCAATGGAGTCAAACAAAGCAGGTTTACTCCTAGATGGTTATTTAAAAACCACATGCACAGGAGAAGATGGCTCTGAGGTGCTTATTGTGTAAAACACACAAAGATGCACTCAGAGACCATTTCTGTATCACTGTCACCTGTTCTCAGACAAAATGCTGAGAGTTCACAGCCTTCAGGCCATGCTTTGGTAACACCACCAAAACAAATCCACATATACTGAATTCCAGTCCCATACTCAACAACAGTGAAACTCTCCTCCTTAAAATTCTGTATCGACACATAACATCAGGCATTCAAGTCTACATTAAAAGTACATTTGTGGTTTTCTGGCTTATGGAGGTTTTTTTTTTTGTTGTTGCTGTTTTTTGGGGTTTTTTTTTCAGAAATAGGAGGTTATTCAATAACACAGCCATTAGAATGAAAGGGGAAAAAAACAGAGCAGGAGAAACTGGTTAACCAAGTGTGTAAGCATGTGAAAACATAGATATTTATTGTATACATGCTCACACATAGACATATAAGGAAAACCTCCCCAAAGTCTCACTTACTGGTGAAGTAAATACTTCACCATAAACTAGCCAGGACCTTGCAAGAGATTACTTCTGCCTAGGTCAGCATTTTTCTCTACTAAGAGCAACTCTGTCTCTGCTCCAGGAAAACGGAATGGTCTGGTAGCTACACACAAACTACTGAGCTCACTTGAGCTCTCTGCAGCTCTTACAGAACACCGGCAGATCATGGTTTATTCACTGCAAGTACATCCAACACTCACATTCTTGCTGGTGTCTGTACATTTCTCCAAATTTTACCATTAGCTACAACGTTCACAGAAACTAAGTTATGAGAATCCTCAAGAATTCAGTTACTCTATTCAAAAAGTCTCAAGGAATATTTCCCCACTCTTTAGAGGATGTGTGGTTCCTTCTGTAAGTCACCATACCTGGATTTTGCAACTGAAAAAGGTAGAAAGTGCACCTTTTTAACAGCATCATAGAAAACCGCCTCCTCCTGGGCACAGACATCAAAGTCACAGCTGACATCGAGTCAGGGGGTTTTGTGGCTCAGGATGGGATGGCTGTTGAAGATGGGCCAGATGAGATGAAAATCCAAGATCATACAGGTTTTAGGGGCAGGGAAAGATTGCAAATTATTCCATTCCAATTTATTGAGGCTCCACTATAATTCTGCCTGCATTAGCCACACCCTACCTGCTCTCACTATGTAGCTTGCCTAAGTAAGTCCAGATGCATAACTGTTTCTGAGTATGCCTTTCTATCACTGAACACCTGCAAACTGGAGATTTAGAACATAAGTAATAGTCTACCACATTCAGACAGTAAAAAACAGACTGTTAAAACCCACACAGACCAAAATTCCCCCTATGTATTTCTTTTACTCAGCTTTTGAAGATGCAGATATTGTATAGATTTTTTTAAATCATCCACAGCTGGGCAGACTTTCTAAGTGGAAAATCCCACCCATGTGCATTTTCATCCACTTAGCTCTCACTTGGGAACACACATAACTCAGCAGTTTAATTTGCTGTTATATCTTTTGGGACAGACACATCCAGGTAAGTCAGCAATACAGATTTCTGAGGTTAAAACATTTTCCCTTTGGAAAAAAAAATAGGTGCTTGAACACCTCATACTTCAAGTGGCTGAATTTCAAACAGGGGAAGCAATCAGGGTAAAAAGATAAAGCAAATGTAAAAAACTGTTTTATTTTTATATCATATTTTATGTCAAAATTCATTCCTACAGGGCAGGGCAACTCTATTCTGAGCTTTTTCTAAAACCAGAAAGTTTTCAACAACTGAAAGCAAAGCAAAAGGTGACAGAGAAAATAGGAGACTTGGCGGCCATAAGTAAACATCCTTAACGGGGACAGAATATGTGACACTTTATTTAAAATAACTAGCTACACAAAGCCTCCAAAGCTCTTGGAACAATATGCACAATGTAAGTAGGGACCAATATACATCTAACACTGGGTAATTTATGATTCGGTGGCCAAAGGTGACACCTTCTATAAAACAAAGCATTCGGGTTTTGGTTTTTTAAGTTCCACTGCTTTGAGAAGTTCAAGAAACAGCACACTGACTTTTGTACTAGCTTCAAGTGCTACGAAACAATACCAAGCAGGCTATACAGACATTCCCTAGTTATACCACAGAGAATAAATCTCATAACCTCCCAGCCCTTTTCTTCCTTGAATCATTCACTGTCATCAGCAGAGACAGCTTGTTATCCAAGAGGCAAACTCTCACTTTATCTCTTCCTCTGTAATGAAATGTAAAAGAGATAAAAAGATAGCTCTATTTCAGAATATATTTTCCCAGCATCAGCAAGACACTGGTCTAAGTGACTGAGCCCGAGTATTGGGTTGGTGTGGCAATGTTTTGGTAATTGAAGGGGCTACAGGGGTGGTTTTTGTGAGAAGCTGCTGGAAGTTTCCCCCAGGTCCCATAGAGCCAAGGCTAGGCAGCTCCAGCATGGACCCACTGCTGGCCAAGACTGGGCCCATGAATGATGGTGGGAGTGTCCCAGGGGGAAATATTAAGAAGGAAAAGAAAGTTCTTGTGGACATAACAATGTGTGGTGAACTGATTGCAGCCCCCTTTCCTTGTCCCCCTGCACTGCTGGAGGGGAGGAGGGGGAAAATCAGGAATAAAATTAAGGCAGGGAAGAAAGGAAGGATGAGAGATAGGTATTTTTAAGATTTTTGTTTTACTTCTCAATATCCTGCTCTGATTTGAATGGTAATAAATTCAGCTAATTTCCCCAAGCTGAGTTTGTTTTGCCCATAACAGTAATTGGTGAGTGATCTCTGCCTGTCCTTACCTTGAGCCGTGAGCCTTCCCTTGAACTTCCTCTCCCCTGTCCAGTCGAAAAGGGGAGTGATAGAGCAGCTTTGGTGAGCACCTGGCATCCAGCCAAGGTAAAGCCACCACAGAACTAAAAACAGTATTGTGAAGACAAATATGCAGCAGAAACATTTCCAAATGCCACGGCTTTGTGATTGTCCTTCAAAAACAATCGTTTTTTGCCCCAAAAATCTTATTTTTTTATCTGCACAAAAACTTGTAGAAACTGTCCCTTACTAGTTATTTGAAAATAACCCTTGGACAATAATAATTACAGTAAAGACATAAGGCCTTTCACATTGCCTTCAGTATCATGTATATTCCAATTCTAGAACTAAAACTAGAGAAATCAGCTTAGAAGACTTTCTAAAATCTGACACACTGAGATTTCAACACTGAACAGCCTCTTCAGACAAAGTCTCGTTACACAGGAACATGCCACAGCTTTCACAACACTCTAGAAATGATGGGCTGAAGGAAAACAACATGACAAAGTGCCCAAGCACCCCACTGGGTGCAAGGAAGAGCAAAACCTCACAACAGTAAGGCAGCTGGCAGATCACTCACTCAGCATCACAAAAAATACCCTTCAGTCTTACGTGAAGGAACACATTTAAAGGACGTGTTATTTAGGAAGTCTGAGAAACAAGAAAAATAAAAAAAAACCCCTAATCTACAGAGAAATCAAGATTCAGGTGGCATAAGCCAGAAAGCCCCCAGAGACGTGTCATGGTGGGAGCCCTGTGAAATCTTTACTACCTCATGCACAACCCAGCTGTTTGCTTCAGGAACACATGAAAGCACCAACAAGGTACTTCTTATGACCACTACCGTAGAAAGTCCACTGAAAAAGCATTTCACCTCTTACAGCAAGGCAAAAAGGAAGCAACTTGACCTTCTTGATAGCCATACTCTACAGTGTAATGTTGTGTGATAAGAAAAGCCAATCAAAACCAAATCACACCATTTATTTACATTTCTCATGTTCTAAAGATTTTTTTTTTCCCTTCTTAAGCCCGGCTAGTACAAGTTCAGTCTGGAAGAACAGAAAATTATGTGTTTGTGCAAAATTAATGAAAAATAGTACAAAGCCTGGAAAAAGCATCCATGAAACTGGAATCGCAATTTCTGCAGAAGGCATGCTGAAGTAATTGACCAGGATTTATGCATATTACTGCTGTTAGGCATGATCTGTGCCTAATTCAAGCCCTGGAGTATATGGCTTAAGCCATAAATACATACAGAATTCCATCGAAGTTCTCAAATGATGTACCAACAACCGACAGATTACAGCAGCACAGTACACTTCCATCATCTGAGTTTTCTCAGATTCTCTACTCCTTTAACTTTTGATTTAGTTAAAACCAGCACTGAATGGCAGAAAAGAAAAATAATATCTGCAAGATGTGATATCACATTATAGTAACAGTATTTGATTCCCAAAGCCCAAAGCCAAGAAGTTCACTAAGCAGGTTCATTCTATCCACTGCTACTCCTCTTCTGCCCAGAGGTGCAGAAACACAAAGCAGACAACACTCGTTCACACTCTGTGGCCTTGCCTTATGCTTAAAAACACCACAGAAAGAAGGGGTCAAGCTTCTGTCTCTACTGACTGCCCCCTCCTACCTTCAGTCGAATTCTTGAAGGCTGAGGATCAAGAATCCCCCAGGGCTAATTTATCATCTTAGCAGTCATGTGTAACAAGTCACTTGCAAAAACCTGTATTAAAAAATGTATAATGCATCACATTTAATGCAACAACATGGTGAAATAAACTAAACACACAGTCATGGCATTTAAAGAAAGGGCAAGAGAGAACCTCTGGAATCACCATCACAAAATGTCATCAATTCTGAGCCACATGAAGAGATATCAAGATAAGTAACGCAGTCATTTATCTCCCCTCATACAAAACTCAACCAAACAGGTGTCTTGTAAGGACAGAACTACCAAATTAAAAGCACTACACTTTCACAGAACACCATACGCCCTTCAACAAGAATTCATGAGAGAAAAAATGAAAATCAAGACCTTTGTGTAACTACATAAAAACCAGAAATACAATTTCCATCTTTCCACTTGCTACAGTAGAGGGGAGAGTTACACCCTCACACACTTGCAACCTCATTTCTCCAGTTGCATCATCTTTCCCCACAGCTCAGGAACACCACACTTGATTTACTGAACAATTACCTGGTTTACATCTGTAGTCTCAACAGGAAGACCAGAGTTCAAAAATTCTGCCTGCCACAAAGACAACTTTGGTTACTGTTTACAGTATATGAACTTTAACTGGGGAAGCTCAATTTCCTTATGCATAATAGATAAATAATAGATGCCATCTCACAGAACATTCAGAATTAGCTAAAAATGCATACAGCATTTCAGAAAGCTAAAGTGTCAAACAGAATTCAACAATTACTTTATTGTTAACCAGGCATTTTTAAACACACATGCCAACATTTGAGCTTCTCAGACTACTGACAGTCTCACCAAGAACTTACTACTGCATCTGCTGTCAGTGCTGTTTATTGCAATAGCAAAAAGCCTTCATACTGTGAAATGAAGACAATTCTGTAGCTGATTTATAGTCAAGAAATCTCTTTTCCCAGTAGGCTGTTTCCATTAAGTTAATCTAACACACCACAAATTATTTATAGGTTTGAAAACAGTTTCAATTGCTTTAACACTTATCATCCAGGGCAAACAGACCAATTTAGATCAAGCACACGCCAATCAATTTATTGGCATCCTTGCAAAAGTTGCCCATGGATTTAATATCAATACAAAATGACACCTTACTGTCTGTGCTGGCAGGCAAAGTGTGAATCAAGCAAGAATAAAGGAAAGAACAGCTAAATTTCAAATCTTGTTTATTACAAAAACCCTCAACACCCTTACCACCCCATCACCCATTCCTTACACCCTCTGGAGCTTCTCAGTAGAATTGTGTGGCCTAACAGATATTTTCAATCTTTAGTAAACAGAAACCACAAAGATGAGACACTGGTAAGTTCCACATTCCAATTTTTCTGAGAGAGACAAAACCAGAAGAATTGTTGGCCCATAAGCTCCTAACAAACAACTGTACTGAACAATACTTTGTGGGACATAGTTCCCATTTTCTTTCCTGCTCTCACCACAACTGTTTCATCACACAAAATCTCAAGAATTGCTAAAAATATCCTTTGACTCTATCCTAAGCTTTTCCATAGCCTAACTTAAGGGCAGTAGGAGACTCCAGAACTACTTTACCCAGTATAGAAGTCCCAGATGTGAGCTATCAGGAGACAGCACATCTTTGCCTTCTTCAGAAAGACCTCTGTGTCCAAACAGCGCATGGCTTTGGCTAAGCCAGCATCCCTAGCCATCATCTTAAGTATTAGCTCCTGTCCTAAGTTAGCTTGCAGTGTTGTTACACACGTCCTGTCAGAAAGAATAGGAAAACAAAAAGAAGAACAACTCACATGCCTCAAAATCTAAGGAAAATGCCGTTTTCCACTGTGCACAGCAGCGCTGCATTGCTGCCGGCCTGTGCCACAAACTTGAGGGGATAATTGTTCTACTGTCATTCCTCTCCTGAAGCTCAGGCTGGTACCTATTTGAGTTCTCCACAGAGGTCTTGAGCAGAAAATAACGTCCATTTCAAGTGTTCTCAGTGCTGTGGGGTTTTTTTCAGCCACATCAACGCCCAAGAGAAATTCTGAACTTACAAAAGCTAAACATTCGGAATGTTGAATAGCCCTTGGGTTAAAACATAAGGAAAAAAATAAGAGCATTTCTTAAAAAGAAGGTATTGTAGGTAACATTCTCTTCATTCTAAGAAGGAATTTAAACCTAATTATTGTCCTCAGTCTCAAGATGGCAGGCTGCTCTCATACAATGCAGCAAGTTCACAGGAAATACTGATCTAATATGAAATTAAACCTTGTCATTACAGCTGTTTCTGAGCAGCACCGACTGAAATTCACCGAATGAAATTTATTTCTCTTTTGACAAAAAGAGAGACAATTCCTTTGACATGTACACTGCTGGTTAATTTTTAACTAGAAGCAGAGTTACAATAGACACCCTTATATAGTAAGTCAGGTGTGTCTATATTCCAGGAGAGGTTTTGTAACCTTTATTTCTTGTTACGCTGCCAAATCTTACCCTAACACTAAAGGATAACAAGTTCCCAGAAACAATCTTTGTTTGTCAAAAAAAGTTACCTTGGCTTGCCTTATTCAAGAAACATGCAGGACTGAGAAAATTCACAGCTGGGACAAAACCCATGGACTATTTTACTAACAACTACATTATAAACAACAACAACAAAAAAATTCTTAAGCTGAAGCAGCAAAAGGCAAGTGTGGAACTTATGCTGGGGCACCGATAAAATACCTTCACGTTCTTCAAAGCACTGGCTTTGTGTGTCATGCTGATCTACGTATTTCAGACATCTACAGTATGAGTGATTTTAAAGCATCTCTGTGTGCTTTAAAATAAATTTAAATAATTTAATTTAAAATGAAATAGTAACAAATTAGTTCACATATCATGGCTTAAGACAGTTGAACCCATTTAACTTTCCCTGAAGAGAGAAGATTCAGTATTTCGAAAGTATCAACTTAAACTTCAGAGTCAACCTGAACTTTTATTATTTCCTCACTATTTCAAGCGGATTTACGACCATAATTTGTGACAGACCCTCACACCACATTAGTAGTAGTTACTAGGAAAATAGCCCCTTAAATCAATGACAGACTGACTAAAATGGCCCTGAAATGCACTTGAGGACTCCTACACAGCACATTTCCCTGTCATAAAATTAGTAAGTGATTTTTCCTGCTACGTTCTACATTTAACGACAGCAACAGGTCTCACTAGCTATAGATTATCTCAGAAAAACAGTATGGATTAAAGGTCATTTTAGGGTTGTGCTCAAATGCATTTTTTTATTTTGTGCTGCATCCCTAGTTTCAGAAATTTGTAACCCTCACACTTCCCTGTGTCACACTTCTTTCTTCACCTTTCTGTATCCTGTGTTCGTTGGTATCAGGCAAATAGTTGTCACATTGAAGAAAACTAAGATACAATCTTACGATTTTGGGAAACATTCAAATGCACGACAAGACGCAGTTAAGCAAGCATTTACAAGTTTAAGTAAAAATTATTCCTGTTCCAGATAGTTCTTACGCAAGAATTATCTCAACTCACTTGAACATTTAAGGACCACCACGTGAAATACCCACTGTGCAATAGTAAGGTTCCAGAACTCACAGCATGCTCACAACAATGAAAAAGCATTAAATACTTTGCATGAGCAAGAAATTCCCTCCTTCAGGGAAGAGCCAAATGCAAGGATCATTTTGTCTTTTCACAGTGAAATGAGTCAAGTGCAAGCCATATCTGAAACAGGTTTATCATTATTTCAAGCCACATAAATAAAACCACTCCTGACACCACTACATACAGAGCAAGAACTCAGCTCTACAGCAAAATTATTTCCCAGCCAAAGTATTCAAGATCTATTATAACATGCCAAACTTCAGTGAAGCTTTAACACTGCAGAAACTCCAGCAGATCCCCAATGGTGCAGAGATGCATTTACATATTTGTAAGATAAGCACATCAAAATACTTTTAATAGCTAAAAGTCAGGCATCTCCTTACAGAGTAGGGATTCTCAGAAAGGCAATTAAATCCACGGAGAGCCTCTCACCGTACATCCATGCTCCTTCTAAAAGGACAGATGAACTGTCCTTAAAAGTACCATCCGGTTCAACACAGCAAAACCTTCCTACTAAGTAGGCAGAACAAAGGCAATGTCATTAAGACCTATAACTAAGACTCCTTAACTAATTATTAAAAATAGTACATTTGTAGCCGCGTTCTTCCATGCATATTAAAGAAGGTGACTGTTCATACCAAACATACACTACATTAAATCAATTGCTGTCTCTCAAACGAGGTGAAGAAAACCAAACTCCAAGTCAGAACTTACTGCTTAGTTTTATCATGAACTCTTATTTTCCTATGAATTCCACATGCAAAGTTACCTCTTTTTAAAAATATCCCTTTCTATTAGAGCCTGTTAAGTAAATGTAAGGAAATCCTTTAAGGAGCCTACATATAAGAACCCCAGAAGCCGATTTCCACCCTCCAAGCCCCCAAAAGCTACATTAGCTTCATTGAGTCAAGCAGGAATGTGAACACCTTTACACAAACGTGAGTGTTCAGAAAGGAACAAACCACATTTCAGGTTTTCAGAAACACTTTTAAAAGACTGTGGCAGTGTGTATGGGGAAGGTGGACCCTGCAATATGAAGGGTATCTTTTTGACATAATCCAGACAGAACAAGCAATCCATAATACACACCCACACAGAGCTCCAACTAAAAATATAGAATGATGATGCCAGCAGAAAATGGTTGGTTCTCTTGCTCTAAATGACAGTTCTAATAATTACAGGAGGTTTGAAAAGGTGGGTGGCCTAATAAAAAGAGGCCCTGAGGTGATGTTCTGACAGCCTTGGCCACACTGCCGAGTTTTCTGAACTACCTAGGAAATCGCAACAACCAGGCTTCGGCTTGCTCAAGCACCGGGGTGATGTATTCAGGCAGACCACAGGCAGCAGCAAAAAACCAGAAGTCTTGCACTTGCAGCCCGAACTCCCCGTCTGGGGCGAGACAAAGTCGGGAGCGAAGCCGCACGCAGGAGGAACGGAGGAGAAAGGACACCGGCCCGCTCCGCACGGACGCTGCCGGCACAGCACCGCCTCCGTTTATTTATGATTTAAAACGATTAGCACACTCCAAAACGGGACGGCCGGGAAAGCAGAGGGCAGGCTCCGTGCCGGGCCGGGGCACCCGGAGTGCAGCTCCGGCATCGCCCGCGGGGCCGGGCCGGGCCGGACCCCCGCCCGCCGCGTCCCGCCGGTCCCTCCGCCGCAGCGCCGCCCCCGCCACCCGCCCGCAGCCTCACACCGGAGCCGGGGCGAGAGGGGGAACGCACAGAGCACACACACCAAACTCGCCTTCCCCCCACCCCCTCCCCGGCCCGGCCAAGAGTTTGAGCGACACCCGACACCGACCCCTCCAAACTCCACAGAAATCCCTGCCCGGGACCGCGGAAGGACGGCGGGGGGGGGGGGGGGGGGGGGGGGGGGGGGGGCAGGAGGGTGGGCGACTTTTGTCTCTCTTTTTACAACTGTGCGCGTTCACCTGAGCCAGCCCTGAGGGGAAAACCGCCCCGTCCCCCCAGTGGGATATGTCCCGAGAGAACGGGGAGGAGAGGCCTCCCTTTCCTGCGCACCCTTTTTGTAGGAAAGAGGGGCGAGGAGCAATAGTTTTGGGGGGGAACCGGGGCAGGCAGCCTCCCGTCCTCCTCCCGGCCCGTCTCGTCCATGTGCGCGTCCTCTCCTCCGCGGGAGCCTGGTCCCGCTCCCGCCCCTCCCCGCCGCACTCCCGCTGGAGCGCGGGGGAAAGTTTGCCCAAGTCCGACAACAAAAGGGACAGCGGCGCTCGCCTCCCCGCCGGCCCGGGCCCCGCGACGCCCCGACGAGCTTACCCCCGGCCGAGCCCGGCTCGCAGCGCAGCACCGAGGCGGCGAGGAGCCGCAGCAGCAGCAGCAGCGGGAGCGGCGGGGCCGCCGCCGCCTCCATGTTGTGCCGCCGCAGCAGCTGCCGGAGCGCACGGAGCGTCTCAGGCAGGCTCCATGCTCGGGGCGCTGCGCTCGGCGAGGAGGGAGGCGGGGAAGGGGGGAGGCGCTGGAGCCGACCCTCCTCCTCCTCCTCCTCCTCCTCCTCCTCCTCACGCCGCCGCCAGGGAGGGGGCTGGGATGGAGGATCCCGGCTCGCACCGCATCCCGGGAGCAGGCGGGGGCGCACCGTCCCGCCGCGGCGCGTCCCACGCGTGGGAACACCTGGCCGCGCGGGGCGGAGGTGGGGCTTTCTTCTTGATCTGGTTAACTCCTTCCTTCGGCAGCAGTTTCTCCAGAGCCAGCCGGGAAGGCTGGAGAAGATGGCTCGCTGCGTGTTCAAAAAGCAACCTTTCGCTGGTGGATTTGGAAGTGAACTGCGGGGACGCCCGCCCATTTTTCTGTGTCCGGGAAAAAGAGTGGTTGTTTTCTTCCCGAATGGAGGGTCGTTGCTGCCTTTCTCTTCCCACCAAAACAAACATTTTATTAAGTCACTCTTCTACAATACACTAGTTTTCAAAGAAAAATACTGAACAGCAGTCTTTTGTTGCCTTTCCCCCCTCCCTGTTAAGCATGCCACCTGCTCCTATAAACACATTACCACCAGGAAAGAGGCAGAAACTGCCCCGTGACATGGGGCTTGCATTGTGCCGGGGCCAGGTACAGAGGGCTGAGCAGCACCCGGCTCCCAGGGAAAGATCCCGCACCTTTCACAGGCCAAATACTGCCCCTCCGTCCTTCATAGGGATAAAACCAAACGGCATAAGGCAAGAACTTTCGTTTAAGTGCCCGTTTTTGGGCATCAGTGTTCTTGTGCTGACACTGATTTGACAATAAGAAAAAGGATTGCTAAATGGCCTTGTACAGAGGTGGAAATCACCAGGGTCCGCCAGGCATCCCCTTTAAACGATTTTTGCAAGTCACAGAGCAGGAACCATAAATCACAAGCAAGCACTTAGCAAATGGATGTTACATTTTAATAGTTTCATTACATTTCAGAGATGAGTGTCTTCCAGGTTGCCCTGTTGTCACGTACTAATTTATCTGCCTTGCTGTCGGTGCTAGAGCAGTAGCTGAGATTTCTTCTTGGTGCCCCATGGACCCCTGCCCAACTCAAATACCAGCAACAATTACTGTTTTAGGTCCTGTCGGCTACTCCATTGCAGACATCTCCTGCAAGGGAAAAGGCCGAGTGTTTTGATTTGGTTTGTTTCTAAAGTCAGCAATATTCAACCCAGCTCAGATAGCAGTTTAAAAATTCAAGGGGTTACAAAAGGCTTATAGTGCTGACATTAAAGATCACCTATGAAGGGGAAAGGAAAGCTTTTCTTCTCTCTCTTGCTTCTGGTTTAACATATAGAGAACATGTATTTTAAAGAGGGCTCATTTTAGGCAGTATTTAAAACCTCGAAAAATCTTAACTTCCTTGAAAGCAGGAAAAGCAGATGTTGGTCTTTGGTGATAGATCTGTAATGAAGTGGAACCCAAATCTAGGCTGCTGTAAGTCAATAATGGAAAAACTTTGTGTGAACACCAACTGAATGAGGGTTTTGTTTCGCATCTGCTTAAAGAAATTGCCCAACACCAGACAAATAACTGGAAGAAAGATTTCTTTGTTGAAGAAAGTGATTGGACTTCACTTTTGATGGGTCTGACCTCCTGCGTCGTGGAAATTACCCAGCAGTCCTGGCATCACTGTAAGTGGGGTTAATTGAAGTTAGAGGCAGAGAAAGGGCACATGAAGCAGTTGCACTTGCAACAGGCAGTGGGGAACAGTGGGGTACATATCCCAAACCCTAATCAGCTTGGGGGCCATGTACAAAGTTGGTTTGTGTGCCTGCAGAGAGAGCCAGGCTGTCCTGTGATGGCCTCAATGGCACCAGGGCAGTTTGGTTCCCTGCCCTTCCTGCCCTTGGCCCTAACAATCAGGGATCAGCTGCTGAGATGACCTATCCACTCCAATGCCAGCACCAAGCCATGTGGAGGGGTGCGTCTGCCCAAAGGCTGATGGAGGCCAGCAGCAACTTCTCTTTCAGCTTGCAGCTGCTTCCAGCACTTGGTAACTTGGGTCTAAGGTCCCATACTAGGATGCAATAGGCCTGCTGCTATCCCTGCTCCATCCAAGAGCTGATTATCCCCCTAGCTGACCCTGTCAAACTGCGTGGCCAAGTTAGGAACGGCAGCAGTTTATACCAAAAGGGAGAGATAGCAGCATATGAGCAATTAGCAGATTGGGTAATAGACTGACTCAGAGTCTATAACAAAATGAGAAGAGAGATCAGGCCATGGAGGCAGGCAACTAGGGAAGAAAATCTTACCAGAACACACCTTTGGGGCTTTGACCATACCACCTCTGCTAAAAAAACATTAAAGACATTCCTCTAAAGCAATAGCAAATGCAGTAGCAGCCAGGAACACAGTCTTTCTCCAACCCAGAAGATGCCATCTTAAATTTAGATAATATGTTGTGAGGGGAATTTGGAGGAAGATAAAGTTGTGCTAATCTGAAGTGTCATGAGCTGAGCAGGCTGCCTTACATCTATTTTCCAGCCCTGCAAAAATTCCTCCAGCAAAACCAGGGGAGGCATAGCTGTGACATTCCTGAAATGTCCGATGTACATATTTTTGCAAGAAAGTAAAAAACAATGTAAAAATAAACAAAAAAAAACCCAAAACAAACACACACTTATGAGGATAGCACAAGCATAGTTCTATCCTTCATTTTTACTGAAGAAAGAGAGATCTCTTTTCATACTGCTGCATCTCACAGTGTCCAAGAATGCAAAAGCAAAATAGCCAATGTCCCATTTCATCTAATAATTGTGTGATTCTGGGCAAGTCACAGTCTAGCATTTCCTCGGTTTCTCTTTCTACAATAAAAAGAGCAGAGGGAATAATTTTCCTAACTTTCATAATTTCTCTTTGCAGTTTGACAGAAATTGCAGCAAGTTTGGAGCCTGGTTGTAGGAAGCAGGAAAGGGAGGAAATCCAGACTGGGAGCCCAGCCCTCCCCTGCCAAGGTGGAAAAGCAAGTCAGTTCCTGCGTTCTTCCATTGCCATCCTTGATGTGGAAAGGAGGGACACACAGATAAAGGAGAGAAAACAGAGCTTTGTCTAAGCACTGGGATAATGTAGCCATCCCACCACAGCTGGGGAACTTGGTTTGAATGAAATGCTCCAGATGTTTCTGCATGTTTACTCCTCCTGGATTTCTCTTTCCTACCCCAGTTTACAGTATCCTTCTCTCCCAGCTGCCAGAGCTGTCTGAGCTCCTGAGGAGCTAACATTTAATGACAACTGCAGAAGGCCCTAAAGTGAATCTACTGTTTTACAGCTGACACCCAGGTTTATTTCATGGTGAATATCAGTACCAAGAGACACATATTTATTCCTCTGGGGCCATGCAGTTTAGTCAAAATGAAGTCACTAGACCAAGATAGACTGAGGCTGCTCTTTGGTGCTTAGCAAAGGAAAGGTAAAGTGATCAGTAAAAAATAAAGACACCAAAACATTTTCCTTCTTTACTTCTAAGGCCATATGACAAAATAATTTTCCTCTACCCATGTCCCAAATACACTTCTTCACCCTTTCACTCCCAGCTCCCAGAGAGAAAGCAGTCTCCACCTAATTATGTGTAGGGACTTCCATTCTCTATCACCCTGTATCAGAAGAGAAAATGTTTACAGGAAATCTAGAACAAGTCAGAAATTATAGCAGAAAGTATTATCTGGATACAGGTTCCCTCATCTTCTCAAAAAATGGACACACTGAGAAAAACATATCTACACATTCAGCCGTGGTTAGGATTACCCCTCCTGAGAAGAAATCTGAAATAGTCTTGGTAAGGGGTGGGTTTGGTTCTGAGGCTGAATGGGGCATTTAGGTGTTGCTTTGAAAAAGGTGAGGTTTTAGGTGCCAAATAATACTTAACATTTAAACCTAAATCAGTGCACTGGCACTCATTTACCTGCCAAAAGGGTGGGAAAGTGTCACCATCACCATCTTCTTATCCGTAAAGAAAGTGACTGTAAGAAAAATAATACCTTTGTTTGTGTCACGCAGTTTCCCTGGCGTTGCATAAGGACAATAGCCTAATTTTTTCAAACTCATTATTCCCTGACATATTCAGCAACCCAAGTTTGTGTGACAGTTTTCTTCCCCTTCCTTCTGCTCCTTCCCCAGATCAACTCTACCATGAACTAACAGTTAAACCACTACAGTGTGCCATGCAGACACAGATTAAAATCAATGCTCTTTCAGCCTGTGGGTTGTAAGGCCCTTTTAAGGCAGTCCTAAAAGAAACTATGAAAAGCAAGTCAAACTTCATTGCATTTAAAATCTCTGTACAGAACTTCTTATGCTTATTGGGAAACCTTCAGGATTGAAAAAGCTTGAAAATCCTAGGATGCACAGTGGTTTTTTCTGCCCCAAGAGGGATAAATAGGACACATATACCAGTAACTCAAATACAGGGAAATCAGGAGACACTGCAAGCCAAGGGAGCAGAGTGCTACAGGACAGAAGCTCCCTGACAGAAATGGATTGAAGGAAAGAAATGGCTCACATAGGTTTACAAGAGGAAAATTAATATAAAAAAAAAAAAAAGTCTGACAAATGCCCTGCTATCTTTACTTAAAACCTTTTAAGCGAGAGAGTAAGTGTAAAGAGCCTGTTCCCAAAGCCTCATGCTGGCTAGCATGTCAGGAACAGAGGGGCTGACACTGCCTGAGAAACATGTCACCATAAAAAGTTCTCAAAACATAAAAATAGTTCAGTGGGTTTTTTCGGTGGTGATTCTTGGACTCTGAATGCTTTTCTGGTTACAACTACACTCCCTGCTACAGCTACCAGAAGAGCAGTCACTGCATTTCCCTGCACTGTATGAGCTAAAGTTTTTCATTAAAATCTCCATGACAGCAACATTTGCAAAGCTGCTTGAAAAAGTAACTGTTAGTCATCAAGGTTCTGTATCAAAAAGAGGAAATATTGTGAAGGGGTATGGAAATTGATTTCAGGGAAGAGAGAAGATGACTATCTTCAGTGTCTCAAAGTAGGAATCCTCTTCTTTGCCCTGTAAAGGCAAAGTTGTGAAGGATCATCTTTTATTACAAGCAACATCAATATTTCTGTAGCAAAAGTATAGCAAAAATTAAAGATGTCATCACAGAGATTGAAGAAACACTAAAAAAAATCCTATATGAATGACACAATTATTAGGGTTGGAAGGGATGTTTTTAAAATTATCTACTCCAGTGCCCCTGCAATAAGCAGGGATACCTTCAACTAAACCAGGCTGCTCAGACCCCCTTCCAACCTGACCTTGAATGTTTCCAGGGACTGAGCACTTACCACTTCTCTGGGCAACCTGTTCCAATGGTTTATTACTCTCAATATAAAACATTTCTTCCTTATATTGTGGTGGTTTATCCCAGCCTGCAACTAGTATCATGCAGCTCGTTTCCTCCCACCACCCTGTGGGGAGGAGAATCAGAAAACAAGCAAAACTCATGCATTGAGATAAGAACAGTTTAATAACTGAATTAAAACAAAACATAATAATAATAATAATAATAATAATAATAATAATAATAATAATAATAATAATAATAACAACACTAATAATAGCAATGAGAAGGGGAGAGAGGAGTAAACCCCAAGAAACACAGGTGATGCACAGTACTACTGCTCGCCACCTGCTGACCAATGCTCAGCCCATCCTCCAGCAGTGATTGGTGGTTCCAGACCAACTCCTCCCAGTTTATATCCTGAATCTGACATTTTAAGATATGAAACATCCCTTTGGCCCGTTTGGATCAGCTGTCCTGACCATACTCCCTCCTTTCTTGTGCACCTCCTTGCTGGCAGAGTGTGGGACACCAGCAAGTCCTTGAGTTAGAGTCACACTATTTATCAGTAACTAAAAATCAGTGGTATCACACTGTTCTCATAATTAATTCAGAACGCAGCACTGTACCAGGAAGAAAATGAACTCTATGCTAGCTGAAACCAGGATGCTTATATCTAGTCAGAATCTATCCTCTGTTAGTTTAAAACCATTACCCACTGTCCTATTGCAACAGGCCCTGCTAAACAGACCCCACTCTTAGAAGACCCCTTTAAGATTCAAAGGCTACAACAAGGTCTCCCCAGTCTTTCCTTCTCCAGGTTGAACAACTCCACTTCTCTCAGCCTTTCCTCATAGCAGAGGTGCTTCAGCCCTTTAATAATTTTTACAGCCCTCCTCTGGAGCCACTCCAGCTGGTCCAACAGCTTTTCCTGTGCTCGGGAGCCCAGAGGTGGATGCAGTACACCAGGTAGAGTCTCACCACAGCACAGGAAAAAGGGTAGCATGAGGAGCTTTCCCCAAATGCTGTACTCATCAGACAGAACCACCTTGAGGGTACAAGAAGAGATGCTGAACGGGTCATAAAAAATTGATGTGATTTAGGGCAGCATATTTGCATGCCCCTGCACTGCTCCAAACATATCTGTACGTCACAAGTGTCTTAGTACTGAGGAGAACAAGAAGAGGTTTTTCTAAAGGAAAAAAAACCCCACAATTTTTATTCATATAACTGTTGGGGTCTGTCTCACTTTACACCCCAACCAACTGTGGTTTATGCACAGGTCACACAGCAGTGCATGTCACGAGTATGTGACTGTCATATCCATTCATACCTTAAGTGACAAAGCTCACTTCCACCATTAAAAATATCAACCAAGTAGGACTGGAAGATGTAGAAAGAGTATCGGAACAACCTGGTGGTGTTGTGCTCCCTGAAATAGGTTACTGACAAGGTCACAAACTGAGGTAAGCTTTTTGACATTCTCAGCATTAGAAGTTTCTTTTTCTTTTGAAACCTGCTCTTTTACTTTTTGAAACACAAAAAATGTTGTAGAGTAGGGGTAAAGCCATGTTCAACTAGTTACCATCTGACTAATTTTTGTGGGTGGTTAAGATGCCAGGCAAGACTTGCTCTGTCCCAGCAAGATGAAAATCTTTCCACTGTACGCAGTGGGAAAGGCCCTTATGATATGGCTCAGTGCCATGACTATTTAGATATTAAAATGGATGTCGAAACCAACCCCGAATGCAGTTACATCAATTCTACCTGCCATCTACTCACTGACAATGCTGGGAGCAGTTCTTTCTGGGATTACACTGCATGCTCCTGGTGATTGCCAAACAAGAAGAAGTTAAGAGAGGGGAAAAAAAAGAGAGAAAAGTGACCTGTGGGGCAAAAGTTGGAGACTAGTGTAACCTAGGGGAAAAAAATCCCTACAAAAATCCCTTTTTCCTACAAGATTTTTGTGTTTCTAGATGTCAATGCACATGAAAACTGCATTTAACATTGTCTTGAACAGCACCTGGTCTGCACTTTGTAACAAATAAAAGTCTAACGAATCACAGAATGATGTGGCTTGGAAGGGACCTTAAAGAAGAGTTAGTACCAACCCCCCTGCCATGGGCAAGGACACATTCCACTAGACCAGGTTGCTCAGAGCCCTGTCCAGCCTGGCCTTGAACACTGATAGGGATGGCGCATCCACAGCTTCCTTGGCAATCTGTTTCCAGTGCCTCACCACCCTCACAGTATTTTTTTTTTTTTCCCCGGTATCTAAACTAAACCTACTCACTTTTAGTTTGGACCCATTCCCCTTTGTCCTGTCACTGCATGCTGTGACAAAAAGTCCCTCTCCACCTTTCCTGTAGTCTCTTCTCAGGTCCTGGAAGGCCAGAACTGTGTCACTCCAAAGCCTTCTCTTCTCCAGGCTGAAAACCCCCAATTCTCTCATAGGAGAGGTGCTCCATCCCTCTGATCAGGAGGTGACCCTCCTCTTGCCTGGCTCCAACAGGCTGATGTGCTATCTGTGCTGGGCCCCCACAGCTGGACACGTCACTGCAGGTGAGGTGTCAGCAGAGCAGAGCAGAGCAGAGCAGAGCAGAGCAGAGCAGAGGGGCACAATCCCCTCCCTCGCCCACGCTGCTTTGCATGCAGCCCAGAGCACGTTGGGCTTTCTGGGCTGCGAGTACCCATTGCCTCTGCGGAGTTTGCCGTGTGGCAGGTCTGAAACTCTGCCTGCACGGCCGAGTTGGCTCTGCCCGCGGCGGTGCCGCAGCGTGAGGCGCTCCGGCAGGGCGGCAGAGGCGGCGCCTGCAGATGGCAGCCGCGGGGAGCGCCGCTCCGGGAGCCGCAGCCCCGCCGAGCCGGGCCGGCGCACACGGCTCTTCCTTGGGGAACACAGGTGCGGTTTGCAGCATTAAGTTGCTTTTCACGTGGTTTTAAAAAAAATATTATTTTCTTTTTTTTTCTTTTCTTATTTTTCCTTTTCTTATTTTTCTTATTTTTCTTATTTTTTCTTTTCTTATTTTTCTTATTTTTCTTATTTTTTCTTTTCTTATTTTTCTCTACTTTTTCTTTTCTTATTTTTCTCTACCTTTTCTCTACCTTTTCTCTACTTTTTTTCTCTATTTTTTCTCTATTTTTTCTCTATTTTTCCTCTATTTTTTCCTCTATTTTTTCTCTATTTTTCCTCTATTTTTTTCCTCTATTTTTTCCTCTATTTTTTTCCTCTATTTTTTCCTCTATTTTTTTCCTCTATTTTTTCCTCTATTTTTTCCTCTATTTTTTCCTCTATTTTTTTCCTCTATTTTTTCCTCTATTTTTTCCTCTATTTTTTCCTCTATTTTTTCCTCTATTTTTCCCTCTATTTTTTTTCTCTATTTTTTCTCTATTTTTTTCCCTCTATCTTTTCTCTAATTAGTTTTACCCTCTCTCATCCCTGTTGGACAAAGCACACTGAACCAAATCAGAGCTGTGTCAGCAGCTCGAGGGAACACCAGTCAATCATAAGGAACTCACTGCAATGGGCAGTATCCAGCTATAACAAGGATTGCTGCTACTCCTGGAAGAGTCATAATTCAAGGTAAGTTAGGAGCCCAGTGATGAAAAACCACAGCTCCTATTGGTCTGTCAACACTATTTAAAGAATGTTCATTTTCTTTTGCGGGCAGTCCAGGATTAATTATAAAATTAACCAACTTTTGTTCATACAGAACTACAAAACTTTTTCTCACTTCAGAGTTAATTTGAGTTTCAAATTCTCATGTGCCAGCACGTGGCTGTTGAATTTCTGTGGTAAACAGCATGGGGGAACTAAACAGGTTGAACTGCACGCACCATGATAAGCAAACACAACAACACAATTTCTGTGAGCTTCTCTACCCTCTAAGCATCAATTCTTACAAACTGGTTTTGGGGCTGGGTTTTCTGCATCTCTTCAGTTCTTCACATAGTTTGCACCTTACAAACCTATAGCATCCAGAAAGAAGCCTAAAGTCATGATCATGACTATCACCCTGCTGGGGGACTTCAACAAATGGCATCTGCTGGAAAAGTAGCAGAGCAAGCTGTGGGTGATCCAGGAGACTCTTGGAATGCATTGAGGGTAAATTCTTAAGCCAGGAAAGCCAGGTAATAGGCATCCCTGCCAAAGGAGATGCACGCTATTCACCAGCACAAGTCAACTTGTGACATCAAGTTCAAGCAATTGGTGACATCAAGACTGGAGTCAGCCTGGGTGGCAGTGATCCTGCATTGATGGAGTTCATAGGCCTGAGGAATATGGGTCAGGCAGAGTAAAGTCAGACAACTGAATTTTAGAAAAGCAAAATTCCTAAGTTTTGCTTCCTAACTTCAATTCAATAAGACTCCCTGGAAACTGCTCTCAGGGACAAGGGAGCAGAGCAGAGCTGGCAGATCTTTAAGGACGCTTTTCACAGAGCACAAGAATTCTGGATCCCCACACATAAGAAATCAAGAAAGGATGGCCAGAGACCACCATGGATGAGTCAAGACCTGGTGATCAAAATAAAATAGCAAGAAGGAATGCACGGTCACTGGAAATAGGGAGAGAATATAGGGATAGGGAAGAATATAGGGATATTGCTTGTATATGTAGAGATGGGGTCAGGAAGGCCAAGGTGTGGCTGGAAGTGAACTTGGCAAGGGATGCAAAGAATACTCAGAAGGGCTTCTACAGGTATATCTGCCAGAAAAGAATGTCAAAAAAATACTACTTCTGATGAAAATGACCAGCAAGCTGGACGTGCTCAATTTTTTGCCTCATCACTCTTCCCACACCTCATGATTGGGGCAAGGCAGGGACTGAGGGAGCAAAGTCCCTCCCACTGTAAGAGAAGATCAGGTTTGAGACCACCTGAGGAACCAGCTGAAACATAAGTCTATGGGACCTGACAAGATGCTTCCTAAAGTCCCAAGGGATTTGGCTGATGTGGTTGTCAAGCCACTCCCCATGACATTTAAAAAGTCATGGAAGTCAGGTGAAATCCCAGGTGAAAAAGGGAAACATTGCACACATCTTTAAAAAGGGTAGAAAGGCAGATCCTGTAAACTACTGACCTGTCAGCCTCACCTCCGTTCCTGGGAAGATCATGGAACAGATCCTTCTAGGACTCAGAGCAACCTGATGTAGATGAAGATGCCCCTGCTCAAAGCAGGGAAATTGGACTTTATCATCTCTAAAAGGTCCCTTTCAACCCTAATAATTATATGATCAGATACTGGGCATATTCTGGACCTGACAGTTTTCCTCCACCCATCTTCTTCTTCTAACAAAAGTACACATCAAAAATACAATATTTGCATAACATGAATACATATTAGACAGGATTTTTGACAGAATAATACAGCAGGCGCACACAGGCACAGGAACACAAAGCTGAAACACCATTCAAGAGATCAGAACTTCTGCACAAGAATTTATGTAAGGCTCATAGCTGTACTAATGAAGTATCAGCATGGCCTCAATCCAATTAAAATAAAGAACACATGATGTTCTGCTTAGGAAACAGAAGGATTAAAGTTTCATTACTTGTTGGACTTCTATGCAGTGAAAACAACTGTTTCAGCCAATGCAGCAGAACTCTCTGCTGACAAGGAGGATGTGATTGAGTTATAGTCTTCATCCTCTTTGCTCAAGAGCAAAATGGGGTCTTTACAAGAAACTTCTATCAGCTCTATCTTCAGTTTACTGACATCACTTCAGAAACAGGCGATCCTTGAAGTTAGCTTTGCTGTACTGATTTTCACAACCCTCCACCACACACACATCCACCATTTCTGAGTTTTCTTTGCTGCTCTCTTCCCTGAGGGAGTTTGTAAAACAAGCATTTTAACTCCCCAATGTGGCTGGTAAATTGGAATAAGATCTGACGGAGAGGGCAGAGATGGTTGGGGTAAATTCAGGCCATAAGAAAACAATTTAGAAACCAAATTATGAAACTTTAGCCAAACTGAAACATGACAGTGGTTACCTGTAGTAATAAGGGGAAGCAAGGAATGAGCTGAGACAAGAGCACAGGCTGCTCTGCAGGTTGTTCAGCCATATGCAAGAAGAAATACTGTAGATGCAAAATCTCTGAAATCACTCAGAGGAGCATTTTTTGCTGACAGTAGTGAAATGCAGTGAAACAGAAAACCAAGGAAGAAAATTGGTAGAGAAGGAGCAAACTATAAAATCTCAGAGTCTTAGGAGAAGAAAAAGTGGGAAGAGCAAAATAAGTTGTTGAATATGGAATTAAATGAAAAAAAATTCAGCTCCTGTGAGGAAAAACTCCATAGGAGGCTCCAGTCCTTAAACAAAGCACACCTAACTCACAAACTGTCCTAATGCAGAAGTGACATGGACTAAGAGACTAATTATTATGGTTCTTCAGCAATCTCCTCCACAGAGGGGAAGCATGTAGATTTTGGAAAAAGAGATAAAAATTACAAGCAATGATGGTACAGATGTACAGAGATGAAAATCAGAGAGCCCATGGCAGAAAGCAACATACAACTAATGAGAAAAAAACATTAAAGCTCGCATTCATACAATATTAGTAAAAGGAAAACAAGTGATGAACAGATCTATTAAGATGCATTGGAAGCTTTTATTAAACATCACTAAGCAAGGAAGTGTTTAATGAATTTTTGCTTCAGTGTCTATTAAAAAACCACTACAGATCAGGAAGTCAACAAAATTAATACCAGTGATATCACTAATATTTAACCTCAGGTTACAATTCAAAAAGAACAAAATAGATAAGCTATATATATAAGTTTTAGTTGGTTGAAGTGAATCCAGAGGAATTTAGAAGAACCCTCAGAGCCATCAGGAGTGGTATCTGACAGCTTGTGCAGGACCAGGATGCTTCCAGAAGAGTTGTAAAGACAGCGATCATCTTAGAAAAGGGGAAAGCGAGGAGTCAGAATTATGGGTTGCTTTGTTAAACTTCAACTCTGAGAGAAAACAAAACTAACAAACCATGTGGGAGCATCTACCCAGTATTTGGAAGGTAGTTAAAATCCCACCCGTATCTGTCACAAAGGAAGTGTGTTTCTTTCTGTGACAAAGATCTTGTGTAGAGACCAGGCAAGCACAAAAAAACCACATACACTGACTCTGCTGAGAGCTTTAACAGTGTTTTGTGTGACCTTGGCAAAAACAAACTAGGAAAAAAAATGCTCTGGATGAAAATATTAGAGAGTAACTGGGGTATTCATTGTAAAAACTGCATCAGTAACTGCAATGTTCATCAGCACTGGCAGCCTAAAGGAAGGAGGACTGAGAGGAGAGGTGAGGACAATATTAGCTGCTGTAAAGAGGAAAAGAATAACCTGCTCTCCGTGCCCTTGGTAAACAGCTCAAGTACAGGCATCAAATCACAGCAAGATGGAGGCCTGAGGTTTATATGAGGAATAATACTACAGTGTTACGCATTCCAGTCCTTTCCATTTTTCTCCCCAATTGCTGTGTGAGCCTTGGAAAAAAAATCAACAGATGTCAACATTAGTTGCCATGAAATAGCCTAGTCAAGGCATTGTTTTTTGGCATTCTTAATCGTGCTTGTGCGTAAACCCTCTCCACTCAGGGAAAGGAGAAGCCACAGGTCTGAGAGGCTGGAGACTTATATTCTGGTTGTACTCTCAGGTCAGCACCTGATCTGCTGAATAACTTTTACATGTGCTTTGGTTTTCCCACCTATAAAAGGGTGGGGATTCATCTTGCTGCAAACTTTGAAATGCACTCAATTCTATCAGAACGGCTACATACAGGTTCCATCAGTTCCTCTCATGAAAATCAGCCTGTCTTTACCTTTTATGAAGTAAAGGAATTTCATGATGCACTGCCAGCTCACAGGAATGGGCACTGTGGGCAATACTGTTTTGTTTTATGCAGTCTGTGCCACAAGACAAACCCTGCTGACATCTGCTGCTATTGTGAGAAGACACCATAACTCAGGAAGTACCCAAAACCAATTGGCAATAAGGAGAAAACACAACAGGAAATAAGATTCTTAGCAATTGGGCAATAACAAGCCAGAGTGGAAAGTTTAAAGCGGCTACTTGTAAAAAAAGACTTTGCACTTTATCTGCCAAGACTTAAAAAAAAAAAAAAAAAAGTCAACCTCAAGAAGGCATGCCAGGGAAAAAAAGCATCTATAAAGGGGCAATAGCTTTGTACCTGAGAGTATTAGGAGGTGTAGGCTGTAATAGGTTATTAGGCAGCTTGGCATTGAGAAAAGCCAAATGTTTATTTCCAGACCTCTAAAAACTGCAGGCTGAAATATGACCATGTGTCTACTTACTATAAAATATGAGGGCTCCTGAGGTTTGAACTTAAAGGTATGTCTTATTCTGTGAATAATTTGAAATGAAGTGATGGGCAAATCTGTGGCAGTTAACTTAAGCTAAAAGCTGTGAAAAGAACCCAGTGTATAGCTGCTTGGTCAAAGGGGGAAAACAGAGAAGCAAGCATAGGGAGATCTGCCTGTACCTCCTCTCAGAAGTGCCTGCATTTGGAACATGAAGGTTTTGTTCCCAAAGGACTAGAGAGGCAAAAACGAGAAGCCACATCCTGTGGCATTTCAGCTGACTGGGAAGCAAAAGCCAGACCCTACTCTTCTTTGCAAGTATTGCACACTGGGGAGCCAAAAGGAAGAGAGATCTAGAGAAGGAACATCCAGGGTCAACTGAGCAATGCTTTATCACCACCTTCTCCTGGCTGGCACGTCCTCTGCACTGTTTGCAAGAGCAAGGACACAAAGCCCATTGCTTCCCTTGTGCTCCAGCCCAAGGTGAATCTGAATGTGAGTATTTGTTCCCATTTCTCACCTTTATTTTTAGCCCTTGTAAGTGGTGTAGCCTTAATAATGGTGATTTGGGACCTAGGGCAAAAAACAAGAAAGGTTGAAAGAGGAGGGATGGGGGAAAAGAGAGAAGAAAGAAAGAGGTCACCTGACCAGACTTTTTTGTTATGGCAGAAATGAAAAAAGCTAAAGGCCTTAGCACTCAAATTTCTGAGAAACCCATGATGTTACAGAGGCAGTCTGTGCTCATCAGCCTTTGCTAAAATATTTACTTTGGCACCATGGCTCCCCTGACCCAGGCTCTTGGTACTGTGATTGCCCCATAAGAGTCCAACACCAGGCCCCTGGTAGGAGGAGTGGGCATCAGGCTGGTTTTCTGGTACTGCCCTCGCTTAGCCATACTGGCTACTCTGCTCCCCATTATCTCACCAGCGTGTCCACAGCAAGCAGAAAAGCCTTATTTCCATGCTGTCTGCACTAGGAACTCTCCTTCATTTGCTCTGTAATAATAAGAAAGTACCCAAAAGGATTTTGGAAGAGCTTAGAAATCGTGGGCACAATCCATTCTGGAAGAGGTGGGAGCAAACAGCTTTGTATTCAAAGACCAAGCTCATCAATAACATGATTATCCCTGTACGTTGGGATATTATCACTTCAAGAACTGGCAAAAGTCGTTCACCCCTTCTGTCTAAATAGGAGGACAATTAGGAAAAGTGAAACATCCTAATATATTATACAAACAATCCTATGAACATCATGGCCCTCTTAAATGGCCATAAGTGCTCAGAAACAGAGCTGTATGTTCAATTTACATGACAGGGCTCTACCTGTGCCTGTCTGCTACCCATAATTTTCTTTTTCCCCCTGAAATCTTTTAAAACGCTTTGTCAGAATTGACAGAAGAAGTGAGGGCTCAGAGATACCAAATTTGCACAAGTTCATAGAAAGAGGTGCCTAGTATTCCCATAAAGAGGAAGGGAGAGGCAGGACTTAAATTCTTCTTAGACACCAGAGAATCTCTCCTGGTCAAGACCCTTTACTGGACTCCCATGTCTAGATAACTTTTCAAATCAGATCTCTTATCAGGCACTGAAGGCTCCAGCTGATCCATAGGAGAGCAGATTCATTCTGGCACCTGCCCAGGCAGCTACAAGCTAAATCTCTTACAAACCACTAGCTAAGAGTTGAGCAAGCAATGTTCAGAAGTGCTTCAGCATTGACTTCTTGAGAGCAGTCTAATTTAAATTAGACCGGCAGTCAGAGAAGCATCAAAATAAAGGGCTGAATATCTTAAACATCTGAGTGCACTAAGGATGGACAGATTGGTCCTGGGGGTCACACTTGAGAAACATAATCCCAGCTGCTTTGCATCCATAACATCAGGATTGCTGACCCCAATCCACTGACTTGGGCACAGGGAAGCATCCCCTTTTTCCCTGGGGAAGGTCCTTCCAACAGCCTAAGCAGGCCAGGCCTGCTGAGGTGAGGGTGGCTCACATCTGGGTCACCACTGAAATCCAGTGAAGCAGCTCCACAACAGCTCATCCAAGACGTCCCGTCTGGGAGGAAATGCACAGGACAGTTAGAGAATGTCTCAGCCCTGCTGGACGGCTTTGTTCCAACACTAGAACAATGCACCAAGAACATCCTGTGACTGCAGTACTGTCATTTCTGGTGCCCCTGACCCTCCCTCTGCCAAACTCATCACTGGTCTTACTGGTACAGGACCAAACCTTCTCAGTTCTCTGGGGGAGAAGAAAAGGATGAAGGTGTATCTTTCTTCTATTTTCATTGCAGATTGTATTCAGTTTACATGAACACATCCTGCAGAAAAAGAACCTGATGCTCCACGTGGAGGAGCAGGGAATATGTAGGACAGCTTATCCAGAGCAGTGCAGAGTCCAGCAGGAAGGGCTGAGACCTGGCTGCAGTGCCCATGCTTTGCCAGCAGCCTCTTGCCTGGCCCTGGACACATTATTTCACACTTCTGGCTCCTGTGAGCAGCAGGTGATGGTGCTGCCTGTGTGCTGGCACATTTCTAGATTGGACTCACAGAGCCCTCCTGCATGCCCCTCACCTCCCCTTTTACCCTCACTCCCTCTGGCAGAAAACTTGATGGAAACCCAGCAGAGTAGCCATAAATACTAGCACTTCTTCCACAGTACAAGTTCAAGCTGGCCTGAGAGCAGAATTTAGAATAAAATTTAAAAAGCAAGCATCACGTTCTTAAACACAGCCCATGAAAAACAAATGCCCAGCCCCTGGCACAGCTAGGAATTGCACTGCAGTTACTGCCAGGTGAGGTCAGCAACTTGTTATTTCAGTGGAGATGGGGAAGAAAAGATAACCTTATGCCAAATTCATTCAGGTGCCACCTGGACTTAAGAGATTTCCAGTGTCCTCCAGGCTCCCTCCATACTCATCTCTGCCTTCCTGCATCTTCTACACCAGCTCTACCATAGTAAACAAGGCTTCCTTGTCACCAAGTCCTCCTCTTGCTCTCTTATAATGAAAAACAGCTGTGGCAGGCATGTCCAAAACAAAGCTTTACACATTCCTGGTGGAACTGCCTCCTCACCGCCAAACCCCCAGACTTTATATTTACTACAGAAAATTCAAAACACAACCACTTTTCCTCCTCCAAGCTGTAATTTCCTCCTTGACAAGCCTGTCAAATTTAAGATTTCACTTACTATTCTTATCTCAAGTCTCTGCTTCCCCCCTGCCTCACCACTTAGCAAAGTTGACAGCTCTCCAGCACCATGAACATTGCTATAAGTAGCTTCTGTGGAGCAGAGTAGGACATTCTCCCTTCTCTGAAAAAAACTGCAGAGGGTGGTTTAAAGAAGAGATAGGAGAATCACCGTGACACAACAGGAATCCTTCTGAACTGTACTAGACCTTCTCAGCAGGTGGACCCGTTTAAAAACAGGCAGGTGGTGAGCACCTCTCCTCTCCTGCATTTTACTTTGCATTCTGTTTTCTGATAGCTCTTCCAGAAACTAGTATTGCAAAATGCAGAGGGAAAGCCTGGACTTTGGATATTTCAGGCCTGGTTCTGCAGATTAAAGCAGTCTGGGTAATTCAACTTAGGTTTCAACACAAATAAAAGGGCATCCTGTGAACCAATGAACATTTTACCCCTTTGGTTTGACTGCAATAAGTCAGGCCTTGAATTTGGCCTTTGCACACACAAAAGCAATTAAATTGATTTTTGTAGACTGCACTCTGAAAATCGCAAGGACAAACAGGCAAGGATCTGAACGACTCTACAAATCCCCTGAGTGATTATCTGTAAATCTTGCTACTCACAAGAGGAAAAATCACTTTATGCAAGCCAGTGACATAGCCAAGACATCCAGGATGAGATCAGGCACTAGCAGTACCTGTCAATGTGTGCTGTTGTAATGAAGTGGCTTTAAGTACTACAGTGATCTCTGAGTGAACTAGTCCCACGCAGCCCTCAGCTGCCACAGAAAGGTTTCCGTCATGTCCTAGGATACCCAGCGGGTTATCTTTCCATGGATGATGACTGGTACCCACACCCCTATTCTGCTCCTCTTCCTCCCCTCCAGCTCTTCTCAGTCACTGCCAAGGATGAGGTTAGTGATGGAGCTTAGCAGAAGCCTCTCATGAGCAGGATCCAACTCCAGCAGTCACAGGCTGCAGTCTGGAAATGGTGAAGGGAGCACAGGGATGTATATTGGAAGAATCTGTGCAGCCTTTTGCCAAGAAGGTTTCTTATGCAGGCTGTGCTCACCCCTCAGTCTGGCCTGAGCTTTAATACATGCTCCTGCAAATTGCTCCTGAGGTCTTGTCTGCCTTTTGCTGCTCAGTTCTCCTCCTACCCAGCAATCTTTGTTACAAGAACAAGGGCAATCTGAGCTACCACCGGCCTCAGTGATAAGAAGGAGTGGTCACCTGCCAGGGGAAAGCAGTAGCATCATACTTTTATCCTGACCTTTTTTTGCCAGTTGTTTGAGCTCCAGGCCAGCAATTTCAGTTATCAAAGTTTGCTCCAATGTTATACAAACAAGCAAGGGAAAACCTGAAATCAAATCCAAGCAGAGGAAGGTCAAAAAGCAGTCTCTTCTCCCATCAGACCTTAAGAACATTATTTCTTAAACAGCCAGGATGTATTAAGACTACCACCACAAGGCTTGCCCTCCTTCAAGATATCTTCAGGCAACAATTTCCATAACACTGGAATTCTTGAGGCTTAGAAAGGAAAGTCTTCTGTCAGCCTGACTGCCAAAAAGCAAGTTTTCTTGCCTTTAATTCCTACCTGGTTCTCCTTCTCAGTCCAGCTGCTTTGCTACATAGGAAGCATGGTAGATTACATGCTATGGAGAGATCATTCCCCTGCCAGCTCCTCCTTGCTCCAGATGATCAGGAAATCACTCAGCTGTCCCAGGAAGCTCCATCTCGCCAGAGTACCTAGAGGCCATTCATAGCAAACACCAGCCTTCATGGGACTCTCTAGAGCTTGTACCTGCTGCTATATTTTTGTTAAGTAGGGCAATCCCAGCCACTTCCACAACCATCTCAAATTCCCCCTCCCAGCGAGGTCCTTGGCCAATTTACTGCAGTGAGTTGATGAGTCTGTTGGCTGAAGTCCCCAGAGGGATAGTTTGGAAACACTTGCTCCTATCCACCCTCACAACAGGTTTTCACAAACTACTGGCAGGCCCAGATACCTGCACTCTTCCAGCAGAAAGAGGTAAATCAGCATACCCGACTCCTTAGCACCACAGCACACACACAGAGCATTCCGAATTTCTTACCTAATACAAATCTACCAATAAGAAGGAATCAGCCCATTCTGTGTTGGCAGGAGATGCTCACTTGACCTTTGGCTAGAGCATTGCTGTGGCCACAACCAGTCTGGCTGTTCCAGTGCCTCTGAGGCACCAGGTGGGTGGCCTTAGGGAAGAACTGAATCAGAGACAGCTTCTGGCCACCAGTTGGCAATCAAAGCCAATCTCGGCAAAATCTACATAGGATGTGGTTGCCAATATTTGGTCTATGATTTCCTGTCTTACACACAACTTTATTACCCTTTAGTATAGATGCAGGGCCACTGTATGATTTCTACACCACCCTACATTTACCAGTTCCAGTACCCAGCAATGCTCTCTGGAAGACTCCTTGTGATTTTCCTGAGTAAGCTATGGGGAGTAAGTAGGAAAAGGAAGAGAAGAAAAACATTTTCATGACATCTATAGAGACATCTGTACAGCAATTCCTTTTTTACTGAATCAGTCCTATAACCTTACTGAAGCAGGACAATGAGGGTGGATCTCTTCTGGGAAGAAAGTGTGTGGGACACTTCTGTGCAGGAAAGAAGTTTTAGATTGGGTCAAGGAATAGTCAAGACAGGGGAAAAAAAAGACAGCTTTGGTGATTTCAAACTATAATCATAATATGCTTCTTGTTCTTTCATTACCCTCATGAATTAAAAAATGTGCAACTTCTTTTCTAAAACCTCATAAAACCCCATAAATGTATTTACTATGCTCTTGAAAAACCAGGACTTGTCCTGGCACAGAATGCTGTAGTGCTTCAGTCTTCCGAAGCAGCGTTGAACCTGCAGAACACTTCAGTCCAGCCACAATCCTGCAGAGCCATCCCTGCTAACATTTGGACCAGGTCTTGCCATTCTGCTGTTTTGGAAAAATGTATGTATTAAATACATACAAGTAAGACTGAATGATAAAACACACATAAAGAACAGGAAAGACCCACTATTTTCAGGAAAAAAAGGGGAAAAGAGAAGGGGCTATTACATTTCTCTCACTGACTGCCATGCTGCTTTGTTGAGGTGCAAGAACTCTCTTTTACAAAGTGTTAGAGGTTATATGGTCTCACCCAAAGCCATTAACTCGGGTCATACTTGGAAGAGAGGCAAGAAATTATGGTAACCTTTGTTGAGGACATTGTAATAGTTTTAGGTCATCTAGTTTTAGAACTTGACATGTACAAATACACACAGACATGCAATACCTGCAGCAGAACCCCTCCAATCCTTGGAGCACCACGCAGGGGCAGTCCTCAGCCTACAGCAATGGCCTGGAAAGCTTACAGACAAGCAAGAGAGCCAAAATGAGATCCACCAAGAAATTTTCCCTCCATCCTCCTGTGGGGGCACAACATAGCACAGGGACACAAAGGCTGAGGGTGCTACCAGGAGACAGATCTTCATCCAACTCCCAGCCAGCTGCTGGAATCCAACAGCCCATATGCCAAGCAGTCACTGGCTCCTGCTAGTGAGACCCTGCAAAGAAGGATTTAAGTGATTTACACTACACTACTAAAAAGCAAATTTTTGCATTACCTCCTCCCTAAGCTTTCAAGAAATCAAAGATTTCCAATGATTGTTTTAATTGTTATGGGTCGTATTTCCCAGCACATCTACTCATCCTTAAATTTTCAGATGAAGGCTTTGATCCTTAAGTGATCGTCTTCTTTGTTTAGCTGGATGGAACTGTTAAGGTGAAGAATTGGCAGACTAATTTGGCCAGGGACCAGCATTTAATATTTACTTTCTCTTGTAGAACCATGAAGCAAAGCAGATGAAAGAGGTTCTTGGTCTAGCCTAGTAAAGCCAGTACTAACTTCTCAAAGTTCATGGCGCATGTGACAGGGATGTGCAGTAACTGTCCAAAAGTGTGCTCTCATTCCCTGCCACAGATGAAATGAGCCCGTTTAGATCCTTAGTGAAAACAGGCTGCTGCTTCTGTTCTGACAAACAAAGATGCAGGACAACTCCACGCTGAAGTGGACAACACCAAAGCAAACTTTTGGTTGCGTATCTTGTTAGAGGAGAGCCAGGAGTGCTGACCAATTATCATAGTTTTTCTAGAGAAGGTCCATTTTATTCTAGGACTTCAGGAGTGATCTACTTTTGTTTCTAGAAGGAAGCCACTGCTGCCACAGGTCTATGCAAACATGCATGATATGGAGGACACTTGTTATTTCTCAGAATGCAAGAGCTGATGGGGGATAAAAGGGGTGGGAGCAGTGGTTAAGCTGCCAGGCAAACACATCTGAGACAAGCTGTGGGAAATATGTTTTTCGTGTGCATAGCACATAAATCGAGGAACTCAATGTCACCAGATGCTTTGAAGATTAACCATAAAATTTGTCTAATTTCTTTTCCAGTCAATTGAATTAGCCCATCAGGGTCTATTAAATGTGACGATAGAAATGTAACCTCCAGTTCAGGAAGTTTTAAAACCACTGATTGCTGAAAGCTGAGTGTGCCTCATGAAGGAAGCATATCCCAACTTTTTAATTTTCCCTGTTCATTACTGGACACATGACACCCACCACTGTTCTGTCTGAGTTGGTATTAAAGGGTCTTTCTACAATTACAGATCTGTACCTTAGCAGAGTTTTAACCTCTCTCAAATCTCTCTCACTCAAAATGTGATCTAGTTAGAGGAAAATGAACAACATTGGTAGTTTAACAATTATGACCAAGAAAAAGTTAGAAAGAACACACTTGTTTTGCCTCACAGGAAGAAAATTAGGACTAGATGGTAAAACACCGTAACTATGAACCTTTAAAACTAAATTGCATTGTTCAAGTTGTTCCCTGCGTGGAGAATATAAAGAAGAATATAAAAGGCTACATCTATAAAAAGCAGGACTTCAGTTAATAATTCCAATAAAACTTCTTAATTATAAAGTTAGTTAAGTGTTATAGTAGAAACAGATATAGAATCCTCTTCATGTAGGATCTTCGGGAACAGGTGTAGACAAATCATTGTCAAGATATCTTGATAAGGTCTACAGGGTGGTCCAGGTACGTTGATCCAACCTCTGCTCATAGGAAGAATTGCATGATTTATCAAGTCTTCTCCAGTCTACATGTCTAGGACTCCCATGGATTCAAATTGCCAAGAATGAAATTAGTAAAGACTAAAGAATGCAAAGTATAGATGAGGCAATACACAAGGGGAATCAGAGTTGCCCTTAGAAAATTATATATTTTGTCATGTTGGCACTTCTAAAGCCTTGTAAGAATGTTCCAAAGAATTGCTTTACCCCATTTGATAAAGACTCAGCAGTAGGAGAGGAGGGAAATCTGCACCGATGATGATAAGCTGCTCTGATAAGAGCAGAATTGATACAACTCTTCTTCCAGTAACGTATGTCCAGTGCTCACTGTGATACTTTCACAGTTAAAAATCCTTCACCTCCCCTGTTTCATGCCCACCATGCAAAAAATATTGCTTTGCTGCTAGTTGAGAGTTGTGTGTAGGCTGAGCATCTGTCTAGCACATGTGCTAGGCTGGCCAGCCCACATCATGTTTGTTTGGCAAAACAGATCCTGGGACAGTGTCACAGCTGAGTCCTGCCGGTCTCCTCCCCGCGCAGGGCACAGACCTGTGCTCCTCACTTCTGCCCACCCAAGAGACCCACTGAATTTGTAGACACGCAACTGCTACCCTTGTTCCAAGTCCTCTGCCTAATTTGTCATCAGTGGGCATCACTGAAATCATCATAGGAAAAATAATTATTCAAGTAGTGATTGGTTCACCTACCGCTTTCAGTGGGATCCAGCTTTCCTCTAAGCTGTTTAATGGAAGATTAAGGGGGGATATGACAATAGTTTAGATGAACCTACTTTTCAAAATAGAGGGCCCACCATTACCACTGACAGGGATATAATAAACACAAGTTGTCACGTACTAAAATCTTAGAATGGTTTGGGTGAGCCTTAAAAATCATCTAGATTGAACACCTCTATCATGTGCAGGGACACCTTCCACTACACCAGATTGCTCAAAGCCACATCCTGACCTTGAACACTGCCTGGACTGGGGCTTCTCTGAGCAACCTCCTTCAGGGTCTCACCACCTTTAGAGTAAAGAATTTTTTCCTACTATCTAATTTAAACCTACCCTCTTTTAGTTCAAAACCACTTCTTCTTGTCCTTTTGCAGCAGGCCCTACTAACTAGTCTCTCACCATCTCTCTTGTAAGCCCCCTTTTAATATTGAAAGGCCACAATAAGGTCTTCCTGGAGCATTCTCTTCTCCAGGCTGAACAACCCAAACTCTCTCAGCCTTCCCTCACAGGAGAAGTACTTTAGCCCTCTCGTCATTTTTGTGGCCCTTCTCTGGAACCCCTCCAGCAGGTCTGTCCTATGTTGGAGGGCCCAGATGACATATCCTGACACAGTAACCTGACTAGCAAAGGAGTGCACATTTTTAACTTTATCCCAGGACTTTTTATATCATAATTTCTCCCTTGCTCTCACTGCAAATTGCCTTCAAAGAAATATGCACCAGACTCAGGTGGACATTCTCGCTGTCCTCCAGTTACCCAACATCAGAAATGTCTCATTTCTGGCACAGGTTTCTTCCCCATGTTGGCAACAGTGGTGCTTGTAGGTAATTATCTATTAGCTATAATTAAACAACAGGTGCTGCCTTGGGAATTGACTGCTATAATGGGTTGTATTAAAAGGATGAAAACATCACTTTGGTCAGACAGTTTACAGGAGAGGACATGATTTACAGGACAACAGATTAAATTATGTGCAATTAAATAGCTGGATTAAGTCTCAGGGCTTGATCCAGAATGTAAAACAGACAAGCCAGCGAGATACCTTGTCACAGTCCCTCTCTCTGCACAATCTGCCGTCTCTACTTGAGGCTGAGATCCACCTAGATCCCTGCTCATCCAGAAAGGAAGATGTCAAAAATTGCCAGCATTGCCCTAGGCAGTGGTGCTCTAGCCACTTACAACAAAGCCAAACGACAGGCAGCTTTAGTTATTAATGGCTGCAAACACCAACCCTCACCACTGCTGTGCTTGCTGCAAATCTGTATCATCCTCTGCCTCCTTTACTGAATGCAGGAAGGATGTGGTTCACCAAGAATCATTTCCCAAATTCATCCCAATTGCTCTATTAATTACCCTTTAGCTTCAACATAAGGAAACAGTTTCTACCTTCTGCAGCAGGTCTATTTTTAGTGAAGCATCAATTTGCCTCTATTTTGTTATCCCTCGCTGTTAATCCTGCCCACACAGCAAATCTGGCATTGATCACTTGTGGCAGACAAATATTTATGGCTTAGGCTATGAAAGAGGCATAAGGAAGGGTGTAGAGAAAAGAAGTCTTAGTAACCAAAAAGAGTGTCATTAGAAACTAGAATTCATATGGAGAAAGCAAAGCTAACAGAAAGAAAAAAAAAAAAAGGAAGGGTAGGGCAGAATGTGTTCTTAGTACGTGTTTGTGAATAAAAATCTACAAAAGTGACAAGAATCCCTCAGCTTCTGCAAGTGCAAATTCACATCAGCAAACTCAGGTTCATATGAAAGGAGGCTTCAGTGTTGGATAGCATTCCTGGTGTTTCAAAGACAGCCCTGCCGGCTGCCCAAGACCATCCCTTCTGACAAAACCATGGACCTAGCTCAACAGAGGAGGCAAGACTGACAGATCATTTTGCTCAAGAAAATACTGCTCGGAGGGACGGGCCTGATACTTGAAAGGGGAAAAGGACAGGACAAAAGAAAACATCCACTTTGTCTGCATTCACCCACCTTGTAGTCTCAGTCCCTAATTCCATGTTCTGTCCCTCACCCAGCCCATCTCACCAGACCTGCTTTCCTTAGAGAAGGTCTGAAGATGAATCCAGAGCTGCACTAGATGCAACTGATGAAGCGACATAAACTGTGTCCACACCATAGTGCTTCTGTTCCATCACTGGGATTTAATCATTAAATGATAGAATTTCTCGGTTTGGAAAAGACCTTTAAAATCATTGAGTCCAACCATCATCTTCACGACTCACGTTGCAACCTAGATCTTCTTTGAGACTGCCCAAGCTGGGGAAGGTGAAAGAAAGCAGCATGGCCAGTTCTCTTTGACCTGGACCCTCTGTAATAGTGAAGGGCAAAAGGCACAGAAAAATGATAAAACTAACTGGAAACTTGATCTAAATCCCTGTGTTTGTGAGCTCAGCCTGCTTTACACAAGCCCATCCACAGCACCGGCTCTCTGCTATGGGCTGTTAAGAGTTTGAGAGCCTTGGAGCTCCTTGAGGTTACTACTGCTGTCCCTAAAGCCCAGCCTCTGAGAAGCAAGGGGCCTCTCAAAATTAGGCAAGCCAAAGAAAGCCTGAAACTTAATGGCTGTAGTTTATTGGACTCGGAACAGCGAGAAGCAGACTCAGCTCTGCCTGAAAATATCGTTAAAGCTATAGGTCCTGTTATAGACTGAGGAATCTATAGCACAGTAGGAAGCAAAGACAGAAGCACCAGGAAAGGCAGAAGGGACAAAACTGTTCATAAACTGGTTATTGCTGTGCACATACATGCCTACCACTTTTATCCTTCAGTCACTATTTTGATCTGTGCTAGTCTGGGATATGATCTCCAGCCGTGGTGTGTGCAAGAAAGGAAAATAATCCTCATTTGATCTGGAAATCTCATATTCCTGACTCTGACTGCTGAAGGAAACAGCTCCCAGACAGGCCAGGTGTTTAAATAGCTTGGAACTGGAATTTACTGCCCTGAGCCACAGTTTAGCAGTTGGTAAACTTGGACATCTGCCAGTGCCCTAGACTATTAACCATTCCTGTAACTCCATCAGCATTTTTGTCATCTTCTTCTGGAAAACTGAGGAGCTTGAACCAGACAGACAAACAAGGGAAACTAAATCTCAGAGATGCCTATGATGAGTCCAAACACACTAACTGTCTACAGCTAGGAGTGCGTCCATCCCTTCAACTATTAACCAGAGTGAGGGAAGCAAGAAGCAGACTCAGCTCTGCCTGAAAATATCATTAAAGCTATAGGTCCTGTTATAGACTGAGGAATCCATAGGAAACCTTGTGGCAAGACATTTATCTTAGTGCTTTGGTCCAAAAGAGTCTTCAGGAAAGAAGCACATTTTGGGAAGCAAATTAGTAACCCAGAACAGCTCCCAAGACTGCTGTCAGTAGCTAGGAGGAGCAGGAAAGGAAGGTTATGAGGCTCCACCTAGAAGTCTGCCCCAGAGCCCCAGGCCAAACGCTGCTGCCTCTCCACCACTCCCCAAGGTGTGGCCAAACCCAGCCCTCGCCAGCTCTGTGCAAGGTTCATGGGCACGGCTGGAGCCCTCTCCCGCCATCCTCCTCTCCACAGCAGCAAACAAAAGCCCTGAGATAATACTGGCACACTTCTCTTCTGGATTCCCAAGTCCCTAAACATCAATTTAGCTGGCTTGTTGTTGTTATTGTTAAGTTAAGGCAGCGAAAAACTGGCCTGTTCAGGATTCCTGCAAAGAAGAGCTGAACCCAGTGGAAAGTTAGAGCAGAGAACTGTCACACATGGCAGATAGGCCAGGCCTCTCAGTACAGAGGTAGCACATGCTGTTTAAGGGAGGTTGCTCAGAGGCCTTCAGTTGAGTGTTCTCCAGTTATGGTCTCCCTAAGTCATCTTAGGTATGTCACTAGTTCTTCTTACATCCTATTCTTCCTCATCTGTGAAGCAGGAGTAGAAAAATCTCTTATTTCTCTACATCCCTTTTTTTGTTGTTGTTTTTTTTCCTTCCCTGGTCAGATAATATATCCTAGAAAAGTTCAGATTGTGGTCTTAGTTAAGACTTGAGGCCATGAGTTCACAATAGAGCTGAGTTTAATCCAACACCAAGACAGGCAGACAGAAATCTCTTCTTATCTTCAGATTTGCATTTCTCTTCTTCCCAAGGAGCAGCACCTATGCAGATACATCCATTCCCACAGTGCTATCACTGCTAGGAGGAGGGAAACTTTCTGGAATTGCTCTCCCTCTGCTTCAGCAGGGCAGAGATGTTTAGTCTTTGCTTCCTCCACAAGCACCACACCTAAACTATAAATCACATTTCAGAAGGGGGAGGATTTTTTTGGAGTTCTTTCCCCCCCTTTTTAACCTTTTGCTAGGGTGTGGAAAGTGAAAAATCCCAAATGAGCGTTCCTTACTTAACAAATTTATGGTTGGCTGCTTAATTAGGAATTTAATAAATGTAACTTAATTATCTCTTAATTAGATTGCTTTATTAATGCCCATGGCCATAAGCCCTTAGGGCTCTCAATCTTGTTAGATCTCAAAAGCTAGGCTGAGTCAACACTTGAATAAACAGCTGCCAATAAAATACCTTGTGCTGCCAAAGGTGGCATTTGAATTTTACTTGATGATTCCCTTCCCAGGTTGAACTCTGTACCTTTGCACAGTGCCAGCTAATCTTTGCTCTCAGAGACTTCTTTTCTGTGTAAGATGCAAAGCAGAGAATAGACCACTTTTGACAGAGCTCAGAGCAAGCAAAGTTTTAAAAATCTTACTGGCCAGGCCATATTCCAGCTGCAATAATTACAATTCCCTTTACTTAATTCAGTTTTCACCAGAAGCCTGTTTTCTCCACTTCTGAAGAGATGTTGTGCAATGCTGTCTTATACTGTTAAGGCCTGTCAACGTGACAGATTTTTGGCAACTTCTTAGATACCTGAAGTACCTATAAAACACTCCTTGACCATCTAGAACTCTCATTACTGCTAATATTAGAAGAGAAGCACATAGGGACAGCTCTCACTTCTATTCCCAAGTGGGTCTTTTCAGCTGTAAGCAACTTCAACTTTTTCAAGTGGAATTTTGCCCTTCTGGTTTTTACCAGAAAACCTTCTGGAAAGTTTAGTTCAGCTGTTTTTTAGTTTTAAGACAGTGAGTAGGCAGGGGAAAATACAACTGTAGCCATGATTTAAAAGTTAAAATAAATATTCTGTCACCTTGTCTTGAGCAATCCCTCACTTCACCAAGAAAAGGGAACCTTAAAGTTGGCTCATAGATGCACTTGTTAGTTTTCCAGTGAAAACACATCTTAAATTAACTGAATCACATCAACGCCTACTGAGCTAACCTACCCAGAATCTGCTACTTAAAATCCAGGAACAAATCCAGAGATGAGTGTCTTAGGCAATAACCACCCAATAGCAGCAATGGTGATAGAGGTCATGGCCCTTGAATGCTAGAAAAGACATTTTTTAGAGCCTGCTCTCGAGGTCAGAGGAAGGTGATTTAAAGGAAATATTGCGTCCAGCTCCTGAAGAAGGGAAGATGATGCCGGAAAAAAACCTGTTCCTGATTTTGGTTTGAAAAAGTAGAAAAGCAATTAACACCTACCCCCAAAAAATCCTGCTGTTAATTCAGTACAGAGTAGAGCAGCAGAAATGCTGCAGATGAGGCAGCAATGCCTGGGAACAAACACCTGATGAGGTGACACCTCAAAAAGGGCCTGTAGCTGACAGAACAGCAGCATGAAGCCACAGGTTCAACACAAGTCTCTTATCCAGCTAGCAGGAGGAGAGGGGAAGATATCGGACAATGAAAAGCCCCCTGTTTTTGTGGTGGCTACCCCCACTCCAGAAAAGGTCAGAAACTGATCTTTATGAAAATCCATGGATTTTAGGTCCTTGAACTCAGCAGACCATCTCTTGTCCTTTCAAGGCATATTGGGTCTTGGTAGCATGTTTTCTCTCCTGCAATGTGAAATACCCTTTGTTTCTTACGTGCAAAAGCACTGCAGCCCTGTACACATTTTCACCTGGCCTGGCAATAAATAAAGGTGTGTTTCCTGGCAGGCACTTTGCTTCTCTTCCAAGCCATCCTGAGTGGTGTGTTCAACTTTATAGCCAACATGGACTGCTGTGGCACAGCACACTGAGAAAACATCCTGAACAGCTTTGTTTGGGGTTGACATCTCTGACAGGGAGCCAGTGCCTTGTGGAAAGCTGCAATGAGGGGCTGACACTACCTCTAGAGCAGGACAACTTCTGTTTCCTTCCCCACTCACCCCAGATCCTTCATGTGTTCAAACAGGGGAAGCTGTATAGTCAGGAATGGGGTGAGAAGCGGGAAACTGGAAATGAGAGGCCCAGCCACTTCTCTTGACTTCACCACTCTCCTCCTCTGCCTCCCTAAGTTGGTTGTCACTTCTCCACACTCTCTCTCTGTTGTACCCCAAAGCTGTCTAGGCTGTACATGTCACAAGCTCTTTAAGCCATGGCAGCATCTCAATATATGTATGCTTCCAGCCTAATGCAATGGGAAGCATGGCTAAAATATTTTAAACATCTATTAATAAACATTAAATATTTAAGCATTTAAAATATTAAACATCAAATAATAAATCCCATATTTTACAGGGAGGGGTTGGTCAGCTTTTCTTCTTTTTATGCACTTGAAGGGTAAATGCTTTGTAGCACAATTCTGTGCCAGCTAATCTGGGAAGTGCAACATTAAGGAATCATCTCTTACTCCTTTGCCCCAGATGTAAAATACCTCTGGCCTTTGTGTGACAGCCACAAAAGGACGGAGGACAGACCCCACCAGTAAGGTGTTTCAGAGCATGAGCAGCAAGGCTGGCTCTTGTCATTGGAATTCACTTGTCACCCCCCCATGCTCTCACCCAACCCCCCAGCTGCTGCTTTGCCAGCTGTCCAGACACACATCTCCAGCCAGTCTCACATGCAAGGGAACCTGGTGCTCTTCATCAGCCTGTCCATGCAAGGACAGCTCTCTCCCTGAGCAGGCAGCCAAAATTCAACTGATGGGGTGCTTGACACAAAGCTTCAAGGACCTGTCTCCTCTTCCTCCTGCTCCCTACTTCTACACAGCTTGCAGAACACTCCCTTTTTCTGCCTTCCCTGAATCTGGTGAATAAAGTTATGAGCCACAGAGCAAAAACAGGCACCCCTCAGCTTGCTTTCAGTTCTCCTAGCCCCTTCTCTTCTGAGTCAACAGAAGGCAGCCTTCCCTGACAACAAAGTTAGAATATTAGTGACCGCCCTTCTGCTGCCTGCACACACGGATTGCCCAGAAAGCAGTGCCAAGGACAGCCAGTAGCTCTGGCCCCACAAGTGCCAGGCCACCAGGACACACACACGGCGAAGGGGAAGTTGTTATCAGGCCCCAGTAACACAAAACAGCTGTGCTTGGGTAGGGCAGCCGCTGCTCACCCCTGCTGGGGGATGAGCAGCAGCTGTGCTCCAGAAACCTCCTGCTTTAGCCTGTGGTCCAGACCCAATGAATAAGGAGGCACCTCAGGAGGTCCCAATGAAATCAGCAGCCAAACTCTTCATTTGCCTGAGCCGTTTCAGCGAATCAGCCCACAGGCCTTACTAGGAGAGCCTTTCTCTGAAGACACCCCTTTCTCCCTGAGTTTTGCTGGCCCAAAAAGGTGATGCTGCAGCACTTCCCAGTAAGTGACAGCTGCAGCTAAAATGTATTGGCCAGGCATGTTGGAAACCTTGCAAAAAAAAAAAAAAAAAAAAGTCCACTGACCTGCCCTGGCACCTCGGCCCCACCCCAACTTGCAGCACAGGTTGCTCTCTGTCCCACACCCTTGCTCAGCTCCAGTGCAATTCAAAGCCAGCTGCTAAAGGTCTCTTACCACCTACATAAGTACCCAACGAGAGGGATCTGCACTGGGAAAAAGTCTTCAACAAGGCTGTTCTAGCTAGATGAGCAAAAGACAAGGTAAAGTGATTTAAAATGCACCATCCTCCCAGTGGTATTGCTGTCTCCTACCCAGTAATTGTTTATCTGTCAGGAGCATGGGAAACTTGCAAAAGGACTCATGCCAACACTCATGCAATTTCCTCTCTCCCAGAGTACATAGGTGGCCCAAACCAAAAGGTTGTACAGAAAATCATTTTCTCAATGTCAGGGGCTAAAATTATCTGTGTAAATATTATAGCAGTAGGTTAACAACACAGGCTGCATCCCCACCCAGCCCACACAGTATCACAAGGCAGGCAGGTCAGCTCCAGCACAGGTTTCAATTAAAGAGCACATTGAGGTTAAAACTATCCCTGCCTGTTTTGCTTTGGGGTTTAAAGTTCCTTCACAACGCAGCTGCTTTTAGTGCAGGTTTATTATTAGTCTCATCTACATTATGGCCTCCTCAACCCACTGGAATGACCAGGAAAACCATGGAGGGAGAGCGAACAGATACCACATGGCAGTTCTGCAAAAAGGTCTATGGTCATTTGATAAGTGGAGCTTAGAACTAATTAGCAGTGCTAAATGGGGATTTGTAGTGTAATAAATCTCAGAATAAGAATTAGCCTCCCTCTGGCACCTTGCTGGCCATTTATGGCAGGAAATGGCAAGACATGAAGGAATATTCAACCTCACAGTTCAGGGCTGGAGCCAGATTTAGAGATGTGGAGGAGACATCTCAGACTTGTTGTTGTTGTTGTTTTAAACAGGAGAGATCTTGCATTTTCCTTTTAAAAGAGCTGTGACATCTGTGTTGGCAATAGGTGAAGAATATATACTTCCATGTTGTTGTGGGACAGTTTCTAGACCAAGACATGCCCACATGAATGCACACGTTGAGGATGGGAAGGAACAGCCACAGTGAACATCCACACACCACAGTGGGCACAGGAGGCAACCTCACCTCACTCTGCAGCACTCTCTCCTTAGTGACAGGCATCAGAATAGCTTTAAAGCTAAGTTAAGAAGGGGACACGGCAATGTAGCAAACCTTTACCCAGCCCTGTGGCCAAAAATTGGCTCTGTGACTCTGCCACATGGATCTGCTCAGCCCAGTGTTTTCAGCCAGCAACTCAATGGGGAGACAATTGACTTGAGCACAAATATCACGTACATCAAAGAATGTTTCTGTTTTGGCTTTTAATTCCCTCTGCAGACAGTTCTGTACAAATGCATTCAAAGGTCTATTTTGCTTTTATCTGGCCATCAATCACGTACACCCAGAAGCATGAAGAGCAAGAGTCCAGTCATAGAAGGACTGTTCTTCAGGACTGCCTGATCTTCCTTTACCTTTAGCGTGCACACAGATCTCTCCAGCCCACATCATTCATTAGTTCTCCACAGAAGAGTTCTCAGGTCATCCTTTTGTTGCCAGGACTTTTCCTGTGCTACATTAAGTCTGTAAGGATTTGAACTCCTGTAAGGATGCTAGTCCTTCCCTTGGGAAATCATTACAGGGTTTGACAGCTCTCATAACGTTTTCCAGCATTTCCCGCTGTCAAACAAAACTGCAAACATTCATAAAAAAGTACACTCTACCAAGCCTCTCACACACTGATGGCAGAACCAAGGCTCACAGCTGGAAAAAACCACATGGGTTGTCCCACTGCAAGCCATGTGCATCTGCTGCCCACGTGGAGCCCTCCATCCTTGTCAGCCACTGCTCCCCTTCCTGCTTTGATTCATATGGATGTGATTTTCAACAGGTGAGACCATCTGCTGAAAAAGTTTTATGTTTGGCTATAAACAGGCCCCAGGACTGTGTGTGATTCTGGAGAGGCATGGAGGCCGTGTTCATGAAGCTCACCACGTCCTTCCAAATGGGATGATGTTCACTGCGTGTCACCAACTGCTGGTGTACGAGATTGCTCTTTCCTGCAGAAGAGTCTCTCTACTTCTCCTCGCTGACTGAAGTAGGATGAAAAGTATAAAGCTTTCCACAAAAATTCCCAAAGCAGTTCTGGACCACAGAACCTGCCTGACCCTCTCAGAGATGCTGGGGACTTAAACCCCAGCTAAGCAAAGCTCCATTGTAAATTGACCCACTCCAGAGTGCCATTAGCAGGGAAGTTCATGGTGTTCTGAAGATCTTTAGCCAAATACTACTTCAGTTTAAATACAGTTTAAATGTAAAACTCAAGAATCGGAAAAAAATGCTGAAAATAACTTGCCTTGAGCTCTTACAACATCTCTGCAGTACACTTTGACCCAGCAATCAGGATAATGAGATAGGACAGCCAGCTTTTTTCCTGCAGATCAGACACCTTTTTGCCTGGAACTTGTAGGCGCTGGCTGTAGCACATACAGCACTGCTGTTGCTCCCTGTCTGTTGGGAATACTCACCAGGATGCATGCATGAGGAATCAGTTTAGAGCTGTCTTCTACCAGCAGCAAGTGCCCATAGCTGAACTGGTCAGAAGTACAGAGTTCATCCAAGGTTGCTTCCATTTACCACCCTCTGTCCCTTGAACAACCATATTAGCACCTCCCTACATAACAAGCTTCACCTAGTTCCAGTACAAATCATCAGCAAGGATTTCAGCTGCTGCCTAACAGTCCTGCCCTGTGCACCAATATCAGCAAAGCTTCCTCCCTGAGCACACTCTCTCTTCTGGTACTTTACAGGCTCATCTGCTCCCTGGTATCACCTGGACCACACAAGGTACCACACCAAAGATATTCTTGTCACTGCCTGATGCCACAAGGGTGCAGGACCAGCTGGCAGCCACTATGCACATCCCCACCCTACTGCAGTAAAAGGTTTCAGTTTTGCAAGAGCAGGGAAACTTCTGCCCCATGGTACAACCCATGCTGGTCATCAGTCAGCTGCTGACTTCAGCCTAACTGCAGCGACCAAGGATGAACAAAGTTGCTCAGGAAAATGCCTATAGTGGATACAGCACTTGTGAGAAATCACCACATAGGTACTTTTGAAAATTCCCACTCTTTAATCTGCAGCAGGGACAGTAATCTCAAGATTTGAGAGCAGAGATTAATTTAAACTTTAGAATGGGGTAAAATCTTGATTGTTTTTTTTTAATTAGCCATGATAGTCACTTCTAAATGTGAGCTGTCTCCAGCTGAATAAATCCCCCCTTCCTTTCTTTTCCGTTCCTCAATGTTATGAGTTATGTGAAAGATTTAACAGTATTCACACTCACAAGCTTTGGCTACATCATCTGCAGTAAAGAACAGGAACAAGTTGCAGAAGTCTGTGACCCTCAAAAACAGTGTAATTGGTTTCCCCTGTCCCAGCTTGAAAGAGTTAAAATTATTCAGCCATTTTTCATGAAGACAAGTTATTTGTTTGCTTTTTCAAACAGACTGTACAATCCAGTCCAAACAGCTTTAGCCCTTTTGATTTGGACCAGCAGGATGCTGGGCAAGTTCTGCGTGCTTGCAAAGGACCTCTCCTTCAAACATCGTAATACAAACAACTCCAGCCAAAGCACAAGTTGAACATCACCCAGGGCTAACCAGGAAGCCCCGGATCAGGCAGAGACTTCTTCCCAGATCCTTTGGGGTTTCCCTGCCAGAGGGAGGCTGAACAGGCAAGCTCTTGTGGAGCCCAGCAGCACAACCTGCTGGCATTTCTCAGCCAAGGCAGGGCTGCTCTAAACACATCACCCAGCCCAGCAGCAGCACAGAAAAACAAGATCCAAGGATGTGAAACTACAAGGACATCGACCCCAAACGCTGTAGAGCAAAGACCAGCTTTCCCCACAATAACCAGCTATCCAGCAAGCCCCAAAAGTCAAAGCGATCCCTAACCCTGAAATACCTACTCCTTCCAGCAGACAGGAATCAATACAGCTCTAGGCTCTGCTGTTCTTCAGCCTGGTTTCTCCTAGAAAAGCAGAGTCTTACAAGCCCATACTTTGTGCAAGATGAAAAAAATTGCTTTTGAACCCACGGGCCAACTTCAGCCAAGCACAACAAAGGAAATTAAGTTTCATGAGACTCAGAGGCCATGGAAAGGAGGTAGCTGGAGTTGCCCTGGCTATGGAGATGTCGCAATCTAAAGTTGCTGTCACGGCTTAACCCCAGCTGGCAACTGAGTACCAAGCAGCTGCCGGCTTGCAACAAGTAAAATATCAGAGTATTGTCAATGCTTTTGTCATACTAAATCCAAAACACAGCGCTGTACCAGTTACTTAAAGGAAAATTAACTCTCACCCAGCTGAACTAAGGACACTCGCCTTTACTGCATACCAGAGAACCCACAGTGGAAAAAGCCCTCAGAAATGCTTCAGCAGAGAAGGGCTCAGGTTTCCTTTTTTGATGCCAAAAATAAGCAGCCACCAGACAAATCCAGAGAAACCAACTTCATGATACCTCCATTTTCAGACCTTCCTGAGCATTTTCCAACTACATGCAATAGCTGCTTTAAAGGTCCTGCTAAAGAGTTCTGCATATGCTCTTTAATTCTCTGGACACTACACGGCATATTGCAAGCTCATATTTGCAATTGCAAAGTTCTTGTTTCCTACTATTCCTTTAAATGTTTTAATATTCCATTATTTCCTTCCTTTTCCTCTGTCTAGAGCAACATCCTTCTAGTACAAGTAATTAAACAAAAGGGAGGTGGCATTTGGAAGTAATCTAATCTAAATTTAATTCCAGGATGTTCCTGTTTTAGGCCATACAACAGGTTGAATCCCAATATGCATCAGATATGCTTCACAGCAGCAGAATGTTGTTCTTGGCACTTCCTAGGCAGATGTCTTCTAGATAACCTGGTAGGACCATATCTATTGCTATATTGGGAATTCCACAAGCAAACTTCCGAAGATGTTGCATTTTCTCCCTTAAGATACTATTATTTCAGCACTACACCATGAAATGCAGTAGATGGGCCACCATTTGCAGCCTCAAAAGCAAAACAAGGGAAACTATTCCAGGAGGATGATTTTAGCCCAGAGAGGAACAACGGGGTGGAGGTAGAAAAAACCAAGTGGATGTTTGCTGCTGGTGACCTCCAGCTCCAAGAGCCAGAAGGGAAGAAATCCTAATTGCTTTGGATTTGCAGATCAGGTCACCACTACAGAAAAGGCCTTTAGAAAACTGCACATGAACCCATATTTCATGGTCCCACTGCTCTCCTTCTTCAAGGTTTACAAGCAGCTAGACACAATCCATCAAAGTTGACAAAACTTTACAACTGGGTCTCAAGGTACAAGCCAGAAAACACACCTAGACTTCCAGAGCCAAGGATCCAGCTCAGGTCTTTATGATTTTGGGGTTTTTTGTTTTTAAATGCCTAAACTGAGCTATTATGAGACCATTGGGCTGCAAAGAAAAACCTAGTTCAGTTGGCACTGCAATATGAGCACCATTAAGATAGGACAAGCAGTAATGATTTTAAACTAAAAATGGTAGATCCAGACTAGATAGAAGAAATTTTTCATCATGAGGGTGGTAAAACACTTGAATAGATTGCTCATAGAGGTGGTGGTTGCCCCATCCCTGGAAACATTCATGGTCATGTTAGACAAGGCTCTGAGCAACCTGGTCTAGTTGAAAATGTCCCTGCCATGGCAGGGGGGTTAAAACTAGATTACTTTTAAAGGTTCCTTCTAACCCCAACCATTCTATGATTCCGTGGCAAATAAAGATCTCCACCTTGTACGCAGGAATGCACTGAGGTAAGACTCATTCTTGGTGCTCAGCCTTACACTAAAAGGCTCAGTTTCTGTTGAGAAAGTAATTCAGACCTGGAAGTGCAGTAACTCCAATAAGAACAAAAAAGACAGGCTGTGCCAGTATCTGATGAGGAGACCTGGATGTAAACACACCAAGGCTGTGGGAACTGCATCAAGATTCTGATGAGTACTCACCTTCCTGTAAGGACCTGCTAAAAAGCCACAAAGATTTTTATAGTGGTGGTTTCATTTGGCCATGGTGTAATATTCTTACTATGTCCATGAGAAATTCCCCAAGACTCTTGTAAAGAGAGTTGTAACTCAATTCCAACTCTTGTAATTATATCATACCCATGTAAATTATCCCTGAAGGGTTTTATTTGTTTTTAATATACCAATCTTCAAGTTTTAGAAAAAACTCAAGAGTTTAAGTAATGTCACTTTCCCTTCCCTTCCTAGTCTCTCAGTGAAATCAATACAAGAGTCTAATACCTCTTGACAGACGAAAATAAATAGCAATGCAAATTCACAGATTTCCACTCCACAGAATCTGGTGCCCAACTTCAGCTCTGTGAATAGATCCACAGAGACCAAAAGATAAAATGCCACAGTGAGTGCAAAGTTCATCAGAAATGTCCCCATTTCCAGGATAAGCAATTACAAGTCTGATGATCATAGTCTGTGTTCGTGGAAATGGCTCAGGCAACTTAGATAAAAACCCAAAAATACCGGGGAGAACCAGCACAAGAGCTACAACACTGACTCTTTATGTCGGAAGGCACTTCCTAAAGGCAGGAATTCACTACATAGGCAGGGAAGGAGGAGCACTATTACCTGGATTTGTCCTATCAAAATGCCCTTATCCTCGCTGCTTAAACGAGGAAGAAAAGTGAGCTCAGTCTGAGGTGAAGCTCATCTCCTTACTTGGGAGATGGCAGGGAGCCAGCAGACAGCTCTTATCTCAGCATCTGGAGCGGAGCTCAAGACCACATGCTTAGGTCTGTGGTTAGTGACTCACCTGCAATTAGGGTGAAACCTGAAATCACTAGGTAAAGATAAATCTCTGGACTTGGTGGATGTAGAGCAGCATCTGCCAGACATCTGCTAACTGCTCAACACAATCCCAAGCAGGGATCTCAAGAGGGTGCAACTCCCCAGCTGTGCTGGGGGATGTTCCCAGCACCTTGTTTGCGCAGATGCTTTACACGAGTGGCTCCTGGACAATGGGGAAATCGGCGTTCAGTTCCCTTCTACTCAGGGCAAACCAATTAATAGTAATCTTAAAATACAATAAAACTGAGACTCTCAAAAATTCTGCCCCCTACCCCGGGAAATATGGAGTAAATTTTGTGGCTTATACTTCAAACTTTCCAAGGAGGTAGACTCCCCAAACCACACTACCCCTTTACCCTGAGAGGTGCTCTAACCTATCGCCTACTGGCATGCAGCTGAGGTCCATGCAAAAGTACTGCTAAACGCACCCTGATGTTGAAAACCAAGTGATCTCACTTCCAAAGCAATCTCTTTCCTCAACACACTCTACTTGCTGAAGTTTTGCCCTCAAAATTTGTATTGGGCAAGAATCAAGAAAATCTCTCCAGCCTATTTTGTTCAAACAACCCTTTGGCTGTGCTGCTGCTTGTGCTCTCTGCAGCTGCTTTCACAGCACTCTCAGCTGACAATGAAGTCGTCTGCAAAGTAGCCTCTTCCAGGGTAAAGGCTCCCTCCAAACTCTGAACAACCCAAGAACTTGAATAAATAATCAAACTGAAACTCAGCAGCTCAGATTCTGAGGTTTGCTTATTATCACTCTCACTCAAGAATACATGCAAGCTGGATTAAAGAAGAGCCAAGTAATTCAAAGTGCGAGACAAGCTATCAATATGGTTAAAAAAACGCCAACACACCTCAAGCCAGCACTTTGCTATTGGTATGTACATGTCACCCAAATAAGATGCATTAACCACTGAAGAATACTTGCCTAAAAATCAGGTGTTTTCTACTCATTCTCCCAGCTGCAGATCTTGGGAGGCAAGTTGCAACTGCATGTGCAATTAAGTTTCCAAAATACTAACAACTCTGTGCTGGTCCTAAAAGCAGAAGAAAAACCAAAACAGAGGCTGATGCTCTAAGCACAAAAGATACTAAGCAGTAAGTGGGTCTGCATACCTGGGAGACTGGCAGCGTAATGGTTTTAAATCGTAGAAGCAGTACTCCGGAAGATGATCAGTATCTTCTGTGATAAGTCCATGCTTTCAGCCAGGTCTTCAAAACCCCCACACTTGGAATGCTGAAGTGGAGCTAATTTACATAAGCCCCAAAAGCCCATTTGCTTGATTCTGAACTAGCAGAGACAGCAATGAAACGAGAAACACAAGATCTGCCCTTCCAGGGCCCCTTTTATTAAGTGAATATAAAAATAAGATCATTTAAGTGCAGAGGCACAGTAATTCACTCCGTGGTGAAAAGATACCTTGGGTTAGCAGTAAACAGAGTTTACAATACCTTGTAAACAGACCTCTTCATAAGCGAGAAGCACACAGAAATATGACACACACTGGATTAAAAGTCCCCTGTTGCAACAGTACTCCAGCACTTCTCATCTGACTGTCTAGGAGCACTTCACAAAAGGTGACAGCATCCTTTGCTCTGTTTTCAGAGGAGCACATGTGAAACAAATGAAACACAACCTGCACTGTAAACAGCTGAAAAGCGCTACAGCATTTTCAGAGGATGGCAACTTACACCTTGTTAGATTTGTTTATAAATGAATTATAATGGCCAAAGCTACTGTACATTATGAAAATGTTAAAAAAATTATTCCTTTTTTTATGGTTTTACAGCAACCTGTTGCACAGTTGAATAGAAAATTATTATTTTTTCTTAATACAGTACATGGCATTTCTCCTCAATTGCACTAGAAGTAAATTTGGAAGCACTTTCAGTTTGTGTTATAGGCAGATAGAAAGGAAAAACAAGTCAGGCAGACTTTGAATCTCCTTTCCATCTGTTGCCCACTATTTATCCCCACTTCTTCACATCTCTGAGTCCACATACATTCCATTGATCAGGTAATCCACTTGTGTGTAATCTTTCTTCTTGTAGCTCTCATAGGCCTGCATGAGGAAAAGAACTATAACAGTTATGAAAAAGAATGTACCAACTAAAAGCACTGCAAGTAGTGAACTTTTATCCACTAAGTACTGAGTCAGGGGCTCAGCAGCAATGAGAAGATACTCGTCGTCTGTGTCCTGAGTTTCTGTGAGGCCTGAAGATGTTGTTTTGGCTGCATCTGTTGGAGCCACTGTTGTTGAAACGCCATCAGATATTGACTTTATCCCATGTTCAGTCGTAGTTTTTACTGTAGAGGCTGTAGTTGAAATCACAGCACCTCTTGTAGAGCCCAGAAGAGAAGTTGATTCATTCAAGGATGCTGTGGTTGTATTTTCTTCCGGCTTTGGATCTGGCAATGTGCTAGCATTCACTGGATTCACGGACTGAGAACTCTCTGTTGGGATGGGTGCCATGGAAGTGTTGGAAGATGTTCCTGCATCCTGCGGGACGGGGGTGCTCAGGATGGTGTTCAGTACCTTCAGGTCAGCTCCAGCAGTGGTGGGACTGTCAGGGTGAGGAGCACTGATGCTGCTGGCACCTGGCCTAGGCTGCTGTGCTTGGGTACCTGCTTCAGAAGCAACGGTGAGGGGAGCAGAAGTGGGGGATGATACTGAGACAGAGCTACTATTTCCTGATTTTTGGCTGGTGGTCTCCATCTGGGTGACATGCCTGGAAGCGGAAGTGGAGATGGTACCATTAAGGGGAGAAAAGGCAGAAGATGGCATGGCTTTAGTAAAGGTATCAGAACCTCCAGAGGTGCTTGAGGCTTTGGCAGTTGTTTCATAAGTGGTAGAGAAAGTTGTATTTGTAATGTTTGCTGTTATGGCAGGGGTAGTGGTGGTAGTATTGCTTGCAATTGAGTCTCTTGATTTTCTAGCTGAGTCATCTCTCTTCTCAACCTCAGACAAATGCCTCAAATGAATATTGTGAGTCTGAGCAGTTAGAGAAAACTTGTTTTCCACACTGTGTTGGTCAATCCGTGCATTCAGCACCCTCTCTGTTTTCTGCAGATGGCTCTGGTGGTGAAACAGGGCTGTTTCCCATTTGCCAATGACAATTTCTTCCAAAAGACAAAACAAATTACTTTTGTTAAGAATAAAAAACTCTCAAGCTCAAATCTAACCTCAACCCCCCAACATGCAAACCAGAACACATATTCTGCAGTACACACAGTACAAGTGGAATAAATCAGTCCTAAATTCAGCAAGAACACGAAAACTCAAGACCCCCCTGCCTTTATTGCACACAATCCCTTTGAGGTTTTTTGGTCTGGGTTTTTCCTGCCACAGACCTCTAGTATTTGCCCAGCCAGGGAGTTAATTTCACAAAAGAGGAGTAATAAAGCAGAGAGCTACAATGCAGAAGCACAGCATCAACAGGAGCAGCCTTACAAATGTCAGTTCCTGAGAAGACTCATGCTTTCAAAGTTACACATCATCGACAAAGCCTTTGTGCCTAGATTCATAATTTTCACTTGCCAAAACTGAGCAGAAATTTCTACTTACACCTTCATACATCAGGATAATTTCCTTCACAACTAAGTGAGCTAGATTTATAGTGACATAAATCCCATCTGCTTATCACAAGTCCAGTTGTTACATTGCAGAGAAACCTTCGCCAACCCAAAAGAACCATGAGCAAATTCGTGTTTTTAAACTTGGGTACAGTGAACTCTTGAAACAAACTTTAGAAGATTGATTTCCCAATTATAAATAAGCTCCATTTTGTTATTGTGTCACTTCATTAAAATTAAATACCCTGGCACTGGAAAGTCACCATGAGCAATTGCTGCTCTGATTAAAGAAGCAGTCTGTTGACTCTGGAACAAAATCCTGGCAATCTGAGAGAAAAACAATGCCAGGACATTTTCCTTTCTCTGAAAAAAGATATAAATACATCTGTTATGCCTTTATTTTCGCTAGGACAGCATGTGGCGTGCAAATGGATTGAATGAATGATGTCTTCAACATGGAGACAAACAGTTTCTCAGTAAGTGTTACAAAAGCTATTCAAAGACACATCATGGACTCAAGCAAGTGCCAGAGTCCCTAGGACAAAGTGAAACAGTTATTTCAGTGAACTGTACCTACAGAATCACCCTGCAGGCATTTCACAACCCATCCTCCTCAGCTGAAAGCCTGTCAAGGGTTAAACCTAGGCATTTAAAGCAAAAGAATCAGGATCCTGGATTTCCCAGAAGCCTGAAATATGCCTTTACCTGCAAGCAGGTCTTTGATGTCTTGCTCTCTAGCATTCTGGCACACGCTCAGCTGGTGACACTGCAGGAGGAGGCAGTGATTCTGGTAGGGCACAGACCAACTACAATGATGGCTCCCTGAAAACAGCAGAGAAAATGGATTGTTGCACACAGGATACCAAATACACTGCTTCATGCCTCTAATTAAAGAACTGAAGAAGAAGAAAAAAAATAAATAAAAAAAAATCCCACAACCAAAAAAACCGCAAACCACACAATATCTAGAAGGTCTGTCCTTAAAGGATCCTGACTCAGCCTCAGTGCAAATAACCAAAGAAAGCCAATGAAACCAATACTGCCAGTGCAGCCTACCCACCTGTGTCTTCTGGTACCAGCATCTCCTGACAACAGCAATTCACTCATCCAGAAAGGAACAAACAAAGTGCACTACAGTTAGGACCCATGTAAATTCATCTAGATGTCTTAATGAGGAAAATGACCATTAATGGCCATTAAAACCAGCATCTTTATTAGGTTCCCAACCACCTGAATGTCAGATATTCATCCACCTGAGCCAAGGTCTCATCTTCACCACAGCATCACCAGCTTTTTTGTAGGAGCTACAAGCTTTCTCATCTGGCTAGACAGGATTGGCGCCTTCGTAAGGACAACTCAAAGACTTTCAGAAGTTTAATTCTTTGTAAAGACATCTCAAAGGTAGTGAGAAGGCTTTTACCTCAACAGATTTAACCCTGTGCTTGGTTGCAGGACACAGTGGTTTCTTCTAAGGCAGAAAACACAGACAAATACCAGGGAGCAAAGATTACTCGTTCCAGTGCAGCTGTCTACAACAGCACTGCTCACTTGCAAACATCTGGCAGCAGGGAATAATCACTCTTCAATTCAAGTGACCTAACACTGTTTGCACGCTATCAGTGCACACCAGCAGCACATGCTGTTTCTTATGGAAGCTTGAAGGGCCCTGGGAAGCAGTTGTCCTGGATTCAATTTAACCAAAGCTGTCAGAAGTTATTCAGCACCACAGCACCGCACAGAGAGGCTGTAACTACAAATGCCTGCAAACAAATGGTATTTAAAAAGAGAGTCGTCAAAGGAGCAGCTGAGACCTTCAAGGAGCAGGAAATGCAGCTGGAATTCCATCCAAGGGACAAGAACCTCACCTGAAGCACTCTGACAAGCCTGTCTGCATTGCTCTTCACTTGTAAGCCTGTTTATTTGCACTACATGGACTCCTCTCCCTTTCAGGACAGAAAACCGGTGTTCACATACACAGATGGAAATCAGCAGGAAGAACACAATGGTAGTCCACATCTTCAGGGCTGGCCTTACAGGGAAGCTTCTCTTCCCAGAAGAAATTCTCCCTTATATCAGCTTCAGATCCACTGCAATATACCTATTTAAAGAGAAAGAAAAAAAAAAAAAGAACAATTTATATCCCCATGAGCAGGAATGGAAAATAAAAACATACAAAAGGCAGGCAAGTATCATTACACTCCACAAATAAGCAAGGGCTCAGAGGCAGGAGGCATAAAGACCTTTCCCAACTTCCCAGAGAGTCTCTTTCTCTGGAAAATATAGTTTGCTCTCCTTCCCTCATGCCCCAGTGGAGAACAACTTAAGTCAAAAGCCACGTGTACGAAGTCAATCTCAAAGCCCAGAAACATGAGGCAGCACAGATATGATGTCTTTGGACTCCTTCTGGGACCCTCAATGTTGTGCCCAGGCTCAGCAGAAGGGTTTTCACCAGTTTGAGCACACTGATAATAAGGGGAACTACAGTCCTGGCCCTGCCTTTACACCAAGTCAGTCACAACCAAGTAAGCAAGGTTTATTTCTGCTTTGGTTTTCCTGCTCACTACAAAAAGCTCAATGAAATTTTGATTGAAAACAAGCAAAACCCACTGTATTTCAGGCCTTCATTACACGGACACAGCTGTTACTGAAGAATATGTACACCTACAGCATGCCTTCATTTCCCTCCATAAAACAACAGATATTGTCTTTCCTTCATTATTAATGCACACATGTGACTTGGACCCAGTGGAGGGGCTTTCATCACTGAAAGCACTGAAACAGCTCCCACTGACATCAGAGCAGATTAGTAGCTTCTATCTGGATTTACCCGCTTATTTTGAGGGTTTTGGAGCTTTGCATGAACTTCCAAACAGTTCAGTCTGAACCAGACCTATTGTAAACCTCTTCCCTAAGCAATTTTTAGGGGCAATCCTCTTCCTCATCACTAAGGCAAGCTTTAGTCACCACCCTGAAGTTATGAAGAGAAATGTGAAAGCCTTCAAAGAGTGTTGAGATTCAGCTTTGTGTGACATCTCCGAGATGGATGTGATGACTGCAAAGGCAGTTCACAACACAGAATGAGCAGCATGTGTGAATGGTATAAATACCACAGTGAAGAACATCTAACAGTCCTCAGTGATGTGCGTAAGACCCTAATTTAGCCATCCAGGCTACAAGTCTCAGTTTCAATCAGAAGAACTTCAGTTTCAACCATGCTTGTGAATGTAAGAATCTAAGAGCTATTTTTCCTCCAAAAAAGCCCCAAAAATGTTTATTAGCTGTGACTCAGATTGCAATATTTTGATGCTTTGTACCATTAAACTTTTGTTTCCAGTTTTTCCTTCTGCTGTATCCTAAAGCCCCAAACAGTGCAACAGAGTTTTAGCTTCAAAACCACCCTATCTGAAAAGGGGTGAAATATAAACAGCTACCCCAAGCTTCTCAGAGGACACACAATATACAGGTCCACACTGGACTGTCTAAGAGCCAAAAATGGGGACAAAACTTGATACTAAAATGCAGTGCCTAAAATTCAGGTTTCCTAGTCAACTTTCAAGCTTCCTGAGGAACTCAAGAGTCTCCTCCCTGACTATTTATTCTGGCAAAAAGAGTTTTTTCACCTGTTGAAAATAGACGGAGCATTTTCAGATCTTCTGCTCTCCCAGAGATATGGGAAGCCCAAAATGACTGTAGGGTCCTTGCACTGCTGACCTCAGCTCCTGCAGCCCTCTGCAGCTTTTTCCCTGGAGCAAGTGTGCACAGCATCACGCTCATTTTGTGGGAGCAGGTTTCTCAGTGCAGGCACAAGTTCAAGCCTGCGTCATCTCACCTGGCAGCTGGAAATATTTCCAAATCTGACCTGACAACAGAAGTCTTGGCAGGGGAAGGCAGCTCAGCAGCCCCATCTATGCACCAGTGACTATGCCCGGTGCCCAGCCAGCACCAGCTCTGCTGGGGCCTCTCTCCCATTACGCACCGTGCAAGCACAGCACAGACTTACTCTGTTCTTTTCTTATCACTTCTTCCAAGTGCACCTTGGCAAAGTTGAAAGAATCAGGACAGTACAGGAGATGACCTGGGCAATACCAACACAACCTTTCCAACATGCTGCATCAGCTGCTCAGGAAAGCAGCCCCACATTCTCGTCAGGCAATACTAATTTGTGTTGTTCAGCCAAGTCAATTTCCAATACTTTTCCCAGTGTCCCCAACTGCAAAGCACTTTTACAAGTTTGTCCCAGCCTTTATCACACTCTTACTGTCACTCGTCGCATATGTTGTAGATTAACCATTGAAAGCTGCAGTTGATAAGACTGGGAGCAAGGGGGAAAGCAAGGGAAAACATTAGATATTCTGCCCAGGAGAGACTTTCCTAGAGCAGACAGCAAGGGCTTCCTTTAAACCCCAAATCCTTCAACTTAAAGCAAGTGAATTGGGTTCCCTCAAAGACATTACCTCACCTCAGAGAACTGTTTGGCAACCCACCACATGGTGCCAAATTAAGTGCACTATTTGGAAAGCTCACAGGTCATAGGCAGAGTTTCAGAAAGCAGTACTTAACCCACAAACAAAAAGGAAAAAAAAAATCATGAATGTATTTCACATTTTAAAGAGTGCAGCTTATGTCCCTTTTCAAGGTCCAGGGTTTATAAGGAGCATTATTTTACAACCTAAGAAGTGACCCTGAGAATGAACTACCTGTGTAATAATGTATGCATACACTGCTTTAAATAAACTAGTAAGGAATAGCAGCAATGAATACAAACACTAAACATTTCTAATAGGAGGTTTTTTCACATCTTTAGTAATAATTTTGCAATTATAATAACCACCCTCAAAGAATAAACATCTTGCACTGCATTTTGAAACTGCAGATATGACAGTATTATAGATATAAATAAATACTATCAGTATTATTATCATCATTAAAATCACAGTTTTAGGACAAATAAAATAGTATTAATCTCAATCAACCCAAGAACTACATATATTTGCAAGATCAAATGATCACACCAATAGCTAGAAGCTGTTGCATTAACATGCATCCCCTGTGCAAAGGGATGTTCTGTATCCCCAACCACATCAATTCACTAGAAGTCCTTCCCATCACGGCTGACTTTGGTTCCACTTGACTGCAACAACTGGAGAGCAAAACAAAACCCCAGAAAACTACTCTCACCTCTTCCAAAGTACCTGGCAGCCTTTCTGGCTCAGGCCAGCACTGGTTTAGGGGAACATGCCAAGCTCACCCACATGAGATTTGTCCCCGCTTTCCCTCTCACTAAACATGGTCTCCTCAGGGGTCAAGTGGCAATACCTCCCCTAAGGCACGCAATACAAGATTACAAGCTCAAAACACTTTACAATGTCCTTTAGCCAGTTATAAAAATCCATTTGCCGACTGCAGAGTGAGTGTATGAAGCAGACAAATAAACGCACAGACTGTGTATCAGACAAGCATACAGCTCCTTTCCAAGACCAGTGAGAGGATAACCAGTTGCAGCCACACCTTAATGCAGTACAGATGAGGTTTGGGATGCTGTATTAAATACCAGAAACTCCAGCCAGAGGTCTGTTTTTTTGGCCTCTCCCACCTTAGCCAATTCCATTCACCCAGAACAGGAGTTACAATTACTTGCAGATCACTTTTCCCAATTTAACAACTGCCCTCTATTATCACAAGAAATAAGCTGTGTTTCTGACTTCCTGTCACACTTCTAGCCAGTCCCACATGGTTCCACCTGTACCCAGAGACCCCTGTAAGCACCCACTCCCACACCTACATCCCAGAACAACACTAACTAAACCTTCTCGTCCAAACTATGTTGATGATCCCTGTCTGGACAACGCAGTGCAAGAGATGAAACAGCTACTGTTCCCCTCAGAAGTAATTTTGAGAAACTGGGGCAAAATTCACTCCTCAAGCACCACCTTCTCCACCTACAGAACATCCCCAAGAAAATTCAAAGCCAAACTAAACCACAAAAGACGGCAACAAATAAAATCTGGGAAAGGACTACACTCTGAAAAATACAAAGTTCACTTTTGTTATCTGTGGCTGTAACTCAGCAGGGAACAAGCATGCTGGCAAACCAGAATAACTTTGAGTCAACAACTGAATGACTGATGACTTTGCAATGTACACACATATTCAGAGGGCACAGCCTGCTGGGTTTCAGAAGAGGTCCTCACTTCTTGCTGATCTCACAGTGCTTAAGCCAAGGAATTTACACAAATAAAAAAAAAAAATTCATTATTTCAAAGAACAATGATTTGGATGATGTTGCAAGAGCAGAGAGAAGCCCTTGGAATATAAATCCCTTGGCTCCATACCCCCCCAGCAGCCTCAGCTGTTCCTGGTTAAGCAGCTGCAAGGTGCATGCAGTGACTGCACCAGGGTGAAGAGAGAGACAGAACTAGACCAAAAAAACACAAAAAGAGGAAATGTGGGTGTTAGAGATCACAGGTACAAAGCGTGCAAAGCAAATCATTTAGGGCAACACATGCTCCTTTGAGCTGTCATTGAAGAGCCAGTAGACACTGCCTCAAAATTCATACTCACAAGTGTGCATAGACTAGGTATGAAATTAAGGTCAGAGTTGCAAAGATATAGTCTATCTTCAGTATAACAACAAAGCAGGGAAAACGGGTGGAATACCTTTTGCAGACAACAATGCTACTCTCCTATCAAACTGAGAAGGCATAAGGCTGTTTTCCACTTGCATTTGCTGCTAAACACTTGACGTGTTGTCAGCTCTCTAAACAAGTGCAACATTTCTCTCTTTAGAAAAACAGAATTAAACCAGATTTTGCTATGGCAAGACAAGCACATCTCATTTCGTAAATCGAGGCAAGAATACAAGAGACAGGGAATTTGCACTGCAATCCTCAGATGCATTTTACTTCCCAAGTTCTCTCCAAGACTGAAGGATGCACACGTAGATAGGTCTGGAGATAGAAGGGGCAACACCAAGGCACATGAGGCTGACTCAATGTCCCCTGAGTATGACCAGATGAAGTTACACGTTTCTCCAAAGAGCAGCTTTAGAGCCATTAAGTTCCTTTGGCTCCCCAAGAAAGTTACTGACAAGCTGCAAAGCTGTTTCTACCATCTTTATCCATCTCCATCCCTCTATTCCTTGGCTGCCCACTTGGTTCCTCTCCCAGGGCACAAAGCAGACAGCTTATACAGTTGAGGACAACCCACAGTGTCACTACTGGGGCTTCATGGCCATCTCTCTTTGCCTCTGAAGAAATAAGTGTTAAAGTCTGAAACTCCTAAACCAGCATCACCCATCCATCATCCTTTCTCACCCATATCAGTGCCATGTGCTGCAGTTCTGATGCTCAGAAGTACTACACAGCAAAACATTTTTCTGTGAAAAATGATCAGACAGCTATTTGATTTATGAAAATGTGCCTTGTTTTGAAATATCTGAAACAATCTAGTTTTAATATACAGAAAAGCAAGCTGCCAAAGGCTAACTGCATAAAGCTGTGACTGAACAATAAATCTGTCAACAAAAATACCTTTAAGCAATAAAAATGTGTGCTATGGCTCAACTGCAACCTTCCCATGTCTGGTCTGCACCCGAAGCAGATAGAAGTTTTCAGACGTGTTGTTGTCTCATGGGAGCTGGAGATCATATGCAGGGCATTTCACACCACGTGTTTCAAATTACCCAGCTTTCAACAAGACCCTCAAAGGAGCCATCCCAGTGGGCTCCCACAGGAACTCTGCAGCCCTTGAACTGACACAGAGCAAAGTTCATCAAGAAGGGTAAAAGGCCAGCTCCCGACGTCGGTTTCCCTAAGTGCCTGCAGCAGCAGGTACTCCGCACTGCAGGTGCTCCCTGCTTGCTGAGGCACGGCATTGGAGGCTGGAACCAGCACATTCCACACGCACAGAAATAAACTGTGCCTGAGGTGCTACTGAACCCAAAACTGACAAGCGTGGAGCTAACAGAGACTTAGCAAGCAGCACTTCAGCCTAAAGGTACAAATCACCCAGTGTTACTTTTGGAGCAAGTGCCAGTGTGCTAAAGTCTGGTCAACCCACCCACCTCCTGCCCTGCAGGATTTTACCACAGTCAGCAAATTCCTGGCAGTCCAGATCAATTCAAGTTTCAATGAAATGCCATCTTCCACTCCAGATATTTCTGAGAAATCATTATGCTCCTCTATAGGTTCGTGTAGCTGAAATACTATTTTTAGGCCCATGGAAACACAGGACATACCTCCATCCAGAACACAAGGCTCTGCAACTTCGCTCAGGAATTTACGCCTGTGCATGGTTTTCAGCAGAGTTACACATAGCAAAAATGTCACCTTATGTTACAAAAGCATCAGGCAAAACTGTGGGAGCTCAGAAACTCAAGGAAAGTTCAGAGTCTGGAAACAGCCAAAACACAACCCCAGTGCAATGACTTAAAAGGAATGTCAGCTCAACCCTAAAACAACTGGAATAAAAGGAAACATTTTTGGCTATTTCTCCTTTCTTTAAGGAAGTAAGATCTTTGCGCATATCCTGAAATACGGAAAATAAACACAAATTTAAAAAAAAAATCCAAACACATGTGGCTCCACCTCCAGTTATCCTCAAAAGCAAAACTACCTGAAGACTCCTAGATTTTATAGGAGGTTTCCTCTATTTAAGCAAACAGCTCATGTTAAAAAACAAAGGTAGTTGCATATGGAAGATCTCCCAGGTGAGACGCAGCAAAAAGACACTCCAGCTTATCTCAATGCAATATGACACTTGGGGAGGTTTTCAACATACGTACACGTTAGGACAAAAAAGAGATTCTTCCTAAAGTCTCCAAGCCAAGGAATACATTTATAGTGATACCAAATAAAGTTTGTTGGCACATGCATCCCTGTTCTGTGATTTTGACAGCTTGAAAGGTGTGGAAATCACAGGGCTGGGTGGGTGGGAAAGCTTAGCCAAATCTTTTTATTTTCCAAAGAAAGGATCGAATGCAGTAGCAGCTCTCCTCATCCTCGCTGGTCTTCCCTGTGGCAAGTTCTTCTTAGCCAGCAAGTCTTGAGGTCATACACCAAGAATTTAAACCTATCTGTCATCAGAACCTAGAGGAAAAACATCCTTCCCTCTCCTTACTCTCATGGATTGCCAAGGCAGCATCTGCAGAAGTGCTTGAGCCCAGCTCTTTGGGTCTCATCCCCTACACACCAACAGGGCAGCAGCTGTGCTCTCCTACCTTGTTCTAGGTGCCCTCTTTTCCATTACAGAGCAACTCTTTATTACAGTTTGGAGTCTTGATACTCAAAAAACTGACTAACAAATCAAAGTAAAATAAGCTTGGTTTGAGCTCCTCAAAGGTCTTCCAGTACCACAGAGCCCCTCATCCATGGAGGAGTGACCCCACAGACAGCAGCAGGTTCTTCTGAATCTTTCTGAGCTCTGTATAGAAGATCTGTCTGTCTGCTGCTGGTGTGGCTAACAAGAACTCCAAAACTGTTCCAGGGGATCACCAGAGTGTCATGGGCATCTACAGAGAGTCAGCAGAGCAGCTCACCGAGAGAGATTACAACTACCACAAACATTAGTTTAACTTGTTCCAAAGACACAAATGTGAAAAGTGTTCTGTGTTTGACTGGACAGTTGGGGGCACAAATACAGATATTTTCAGAAGCCATCTCAGATGCCTCTGTGTTTATATCAGTCTTCAGTTTTTGCTCAGCAGTACAGCAACAAACAGAAAAACGCCCAAAGTTGAAACCTCTCTCTCAAATTTTAACACTTGAACTTGTAACAAAACCAAGAGGTTATTCTTACTCCTCCAGAAGCTGTGACCTAAAAGCAGCAGGAAAACTGAACCTATCAGAAACTTCTGGCTACTGATTTTATGCCAAAGATGCTCTGATCCTGTAATGAGGGGAACAGTGAACTAGAAAAGCCAAACTACCAACAAGATAGACCCTAGTTACAGCCTGGCTCAAAGATGAGCTCACCATACACTAATTATCTAGGCCAAGAGTTTCCCTGAGAGAGGCTGTCCAAGCTTGGACAACAAAAATAAGGGAAAGGACAAGCATCTGAAAACCACCCTACAAGAAGTAACTTTTATTGCTCGTTTCTGACTGGTGTTCTGAAGACTTCAGCTCCGGTGTACTCCAGTACAAACCTGTCCAGTATCATCAGATCAGCAGAACACCATTACAGGTCAGGAATCAACAGGTGGAACAGACTGTGACTGAATGAAATCAGGTACAAAACAAAAGATGTGCCAAGAATTAAGTAATTCACACTTGAATTAACATGCACTTCTACCTATCAAACAATACTTTTTGTTTCAAGTTGTTTGCTGCCAGAGACTCTGCAAGACTGGAATGAGAAATGGCTATAAATGCAGAAAAGTGAGAACCCAGGCAGCCAGCACTGAGGTAGCACACTTCTTCAGCCTCATCCTTTACACAAAGTTTAGGACCCTCAGAACTAGAGACCAGACTAAGTCCAGCTTGAAGGCTGAAGAGTCCCACCAGCTGGCTGCAACGACATCAGACCCATAAACCTGCCCCTGCCCTCTCAGCTGCTCTTGCTCCTGTTCAGCTGTAATGAAGCAGGGGGGTTACATCCCACCAGTAAATTGCCTCAGAATACAAGGTGAAGTGGCACCAATGCTGCTTTCCTCAAAAGCTGCACTTTGTACTAAGCCGAGGACTGCCCTATAAGCTGCAGAGTCATCCCTACAGAATGTCAGGAATCTCAGAGTGACACAATGCACGTCTGGCATCACAACTGTCAGCTACTGAAAAGTGTATTTGCTTGTTAAAATCATCCGGAAATCTGAAAGTTTCCAAAAGAGATCAGAGAAAACTCCAGACAGCAAAGGGTCAGAGGACCAGAAGTCTTTTATTCAGGTTCCTTCTCTATTTTAGGCAGTTTAGAACCAGCATCTTCTCGGGATGTAAGGGAGAAGGGCACTTTCACTTCAGTTGCCTGGAATTGTATCTTGAGGTAAATCTGCCCAAGCTGACAACTAAGCAGAAAAACTGCACTGCAGTGAGGATCATGTGTTGAGGATTTTGGGGTTAGTTTTGGGTTTATACGCCTTTTTTTTTCTGACAGTCATCTGAAGAGGATCTTGCTTAGCAAACCCTCTAGCACCTATAGCCCAAGACAGAAAACTCTCTACCTATGCAGATGCGCATTAATATCTACAAAATCAAACAAACTCTAACCATTTAAACTGCATGCCCACCATTTCAGTCTTTGCTTTTTTAAAGCAATTCCCTCCAGCAGTAGCATTCCTGGAGATGAGAGAAAAATACTGAAATAAATTTGTCCACGTATTTTATTTACAAATTCTCTCCTTCCCCCAAACATCTTTTATGGAGATGAATCTCTGCATGAAATCCTGTGCTACAGCCCTATGTTCACTGGATGGCATTCACTGTATCTTGCCAGGAAGCAACTGTAAATGTGAACGCCTGAGTCAGCCGTTATTCACAATTCTGGAGCATGTATTTTAACGCCAGAAGAGACCTCTGCAGGTGTTATCTTACTGATTTACTGCAAACAAATTTGTCCCAAGACATGCAATAACTTAAGATCTCATTCAGTAGAGGGGTTTGTTTTCAGTCAGCTCCCAGGGGACAGCTTGCCTACTCCATAGTTTGCTTTACATCTGTTTCCACTTTCAGAGGGGTCAAAGACCAAGTGGAGAACATGCCACCCAGAAAGAACTGCTTACTAATATTGCCAAAACCTGCAGGGAAAAAAAACAAAAGGCAACCAAAATCCCCCAACTCACCAGCATTTTCTGTTTCTATTTTATTTTTAACCTCTTTCATTCAGATATTCCTTAAGAGGATGGATCATCAGCACTGGAAACCCACTTCTGCTACAGCAGTTAATTCACATATTTCATATTTCATCACATCAACAGCTTCTATACATTACAAGATTTTCAAAGCCTAGAAATCCTTGCTCCCTTTGCAATGGACAGAAAAGCAACAGGAATCTACAAATACATAGGATTCAGTCAAAAGCTATTTGCTAAACAGCAAACAAACACAACTTCCTGCTTTTGCTTACCAAGTCAGCTGGTAACAAAAGCCATCTGCATTAGAGCTCAGACCAGGCCACATGCTTCTCAAACTCAAGCAAGCGTCCCTGAAGAACATTATCAGCTGTTTCCACATTAGCAAATCTGTCTTAGGCAGCCATTCTTCAAACACACAAAGCCCATGTTTAACTTTATATGTGAGAATAAGTCCAGCAGAACCAGTGGAACCTGAGACCTGCATAAAATAGAGTTGTGTACCAACGGCAGGCTCATGACATTGCCTTCCCTTGCTGGCTTCACTACTCAAAATGTGCCCATTGGAATCAGGGATATCCCAGACACTGTCAGCGATGCATTTCAGCCACAGCATGCGCCTAACTCCAGCCACCTCAGAGGTGGTCATTAGAGCCAGAACAATGGGTCCTGCCACTTCCACAATGCAAATTCAAACTGCTGGCAATCCCTTAAAAAAACATCATCATAGATGAAGGTATCATTTATGCCTTAGCAATGCAAACTTGCAGCTCAGAAAGCCTGGGCTGCATCAAGAGCAGCATGGCCAGTAGGTCAGGGGAGGGAATTCTGCCTCTCTACTCTGCTCTGGCGAGACCCCACCTGGAGTGATGTGTCTAGCACCTCTCCTATGAAGACAGGCTGAGAGTTGGGGTTGGTTCAGGCTGGAGAATAAAAGATTCTGGGGAGATCTCACTGTGGTCTTTCAGTACTTAAAGGGGGCAAATAAGAAAGAGGAAGATGGACATTTTACAGGGGAAGACAGTGACAGAACAAGGAGAGATTTAGATCAGATGCTAGGAATGAGTTCTTCACTGTGAGGGGGGCGAAGCACTGGCACAGACTGCTCAGAGAAGTTGTAGATACCCCTTCCCTCAAAGTATTCAAGGCCAGGTTGGAAGGAGCCCTGAGCAACCTGATCATCTCCGCCAGTGGCAGGGGAGTTTGGAAACTCAAATATATTTAAGGTCCCTTCCAAACCTAACCCTTTTATGATGGGAATAAATGCTTTTTGCTTACACACAGAGAATTTCAAGGTATCACTGGGCATTTCTGACCTCTCAGAATTCCTCATCCTTAATCCCCCTTAATAAGCTGATCTCTGTTTATCTTATGAAAAAAACAAACAAACAAATAAAAACAAAACCAGAAAGCTTTCTTCCTCACCACGCTCTCCTTTTTTAATTAGATACAGGAATTTCAATCTAGAAGCTACTGCCAGCAAGACAACACACCGATGATGTAAAGTTGCATCAAAAGAATTGATGGCATAGAGAAGTTTTGCTGACACAAAAACACCAGTCCAACCTTTGTAATATGGGTTAGTCCACAGCACAACAGGGCATCAGTTCAAAGGAGCAGAGCAGAGGCAAGATAGGTCAACCCTCCCTTATCTCACAGGGTGGGAAAAGGGGTGTGAAAAGATTGAGTCATTTGTGTATAGCTATAGGAGGAACTGGTCAGAGCTGGGAGTGAAAAATCAAGTCTCTTGAAATCCAGCTTAGGACACAGCTACAAGACAGTCAGCTTTTCCTATGAGAGCACATACGTAGTGAGTGTCTCATTAGGAGCATCTCAGGAACACCCAGAAATACCTGCTGTGGGATTTGTCTTTTCAGATGGAGAGAGGGAGGAGGAGTGTTCCTGTAACATAAATTACAAACAAATCAAATTCCTATATCAATATTGATATTCAGGGCATGATGTATGCTGAGAAACGTGGAAGTAAAGAGGTAACACAAATGCCTGAAGCAGTCTCCTCTTCAGTTAATGGTTGTTAATGGTTGCAATGTTTGTAATAAACTTCAACCACTTTGCATTCAGACCACTTCTGCCTTTATTTCCTGTTCTCCAATTTATTCCTGGTTGCTGAACAGATATTAATTTTGCCCTCACCAATCTGCACATACTCAGCTCCTGCTGGCTTCTACAGAGTTTCTGTCTACTAATTGGCTTGTTTCACAGCAGTTTCAAATCTATCCAGAGAAACTAAAAGCAAAAATTAATGATTTTGAGTGTAGAAACTTACCATGCAAAGACTTGTAACTGTTTTCTTGCTGTCAAGAATTATTGCGCCTTTAGGGAAAGCAAAAGCCAATAAAAGCCTGGATACAGTAGGACTACAGCTGAAAGCATAGGAAAAAATGTGTAAAATGTTATTGTATGCAACCAGAGAGACATTTCTGTCAGACTGTCAAAGCATTTTCACAAAGAGGTGGAAGAGTGGAAAGGTTTATCCTGCTTTCTATGCAGAGAAGCCAAACACACACAAAAAAAGAAGACGACTCAGCAAAAGAACATGCTTAATCCCATTAAAATTAATGAGATTTCATCCTGGTCTCCACACACTAGTTGCAGTAGGAGTTTAACTTAAATGGATTTAAAACCAGATTTAGTTAAAGTGCTGCAAAGTCTCCTCAAGCCAAACAAATATAAATCCAACACAAACATACATGTAAAATTCAACACAAATTTTATCAGCCACTCTCCTTCACCCTTCCTTTTTTTTTTTAAACAAATATGTAACTGGGACACCAGGACACATGAGAAATATAGACTGACATGTTTTGCTGGACTATTGCATAAGTAGTTCTCTGGGCTTGGCACCAAGTCAGAGTCAGGTGGAGGCAGGGAAAGCAATCTCAGTGCCCTCCTGGACAGTCATTGTTAGCAGAGGCAGTGAAGGAGACTTGCTGAATATCTCAATAAGTTAATAAAAAGGTTCTTGGACACAGACCACCTCTCCCTTCCTCTCTGTGTACTTGGGGAATAACAGAGGTAGCTATGGGGGCTTGGACACCCCATGACCATATTTGCAGAACACAGTTTAGTTGTCCTTTAGGGGACACAGCCCAGCTGAGTCTTCCCAAGCAAAGGAGCCAGGAGCTGTGGTGATGCACAGAGATAATCCAGGCACACCCCTGCAACCCACACTGCCAGCACAGGCTAAATTTCCTGCTCAAATGGGGGACCAGCTGGTTCCTCAAGCAGATGGAAGATGTACAAATGGACTGTGGGTCCCGCCACCTTGGGGGACAATCCAGCTGGCTGCAAATAAACAAGTACCCATATCCCTGGCTCTCTGCCTTCTGCTCCTTTCTTCACAGCACAACATCCTGCAAGAGAACAACCAACCAAACAAGTACCCAGTGTGCTTTCCAAATGGTTGACAAGTTATGTGAAACAGGAGGAAAGGACATGATGAAGAATCCACACCCCCACACTGTCATTCTAGAGACCTCACATTCTGCAAAGGGTGTTTAAAGACCAGCCTTCCCACCATGGCAGTGCCACCACTGGAGACAAGGTTTCAGTCCCATCCAGTCTAACAGCACTACACAGCACCACCTTGGCGCCACTGCAGCAGCACACCTACCTCTCAGCACTAACACCCAAGATCTGAGCCTTGAGGAGGCTGTGCCCAGAACAGCAAAGAAAAATAAAGCCAGCAAGGGAAATGGAAGACTGTCAAGACATTTTGGCACCCATGGTGATGGGCATTCAAAACTGCCCTGAGGAAGCCTCATTCCAGTGAAATCACAAGAGCAGCAAAGCACAGCCCTCAGCTAAATACAAGGTTTTCACCTACAGAACCAAAGCAATGAGCAAGCCAGACAGCAAAACAGCAAGCAGCCAAGTCCTAATTTACACACCAGCAAGACAATCATGTGGTACCACCGAGCATTAGAGCCCACTTCTGCAGCATTAGAGCCCACTTCTGCAGTTCTTGCTACTTATTTCACTGGATAAGTTGTTCACAGGAACATGCAGAAATGTCCATGCAGACATTCCTTCAAGAAGGGGGTCTCCATATCATGGCAGAGATAAGCTCTCCTTTCCTGAATGAACTGCTGCCCCACAAGCACTCTGAGCACCTTACCTGCCTGGGGACTCTCTTGGATTGCCAGCAGTCAAAAGCTGGAGGAGCTGTGAACCCAAAACGCACAACCATGTCCTGCCTGCACTAATTTTCAGCACTGTCACTGTCCCTGCAGTGCCAGAAGCATCCTTAGACTCCAGCTGCCAATTCACAACTCTTTCACTAACACCCCCAGTCTAAGCTGTAGGAAGGGAACCAGAAATGACTGGAGGAATGAACACATCAAATGCTTGCTACCATCAAGCAAGAGAGGGCTCAACAGCAGTTCATTGCACAGGACTTCTTGGCTATCAACAAAGCCAACAGCCCTCTGGGAGCCCTTTCCACATTCAGACAGACTGGATATCACTGACCTGTGGGGTATAACAAAAGATTACACCTGCAGAACAGGCTGAAAGCTGGGAAGGGAACCAACCTTGCTGAGCCAGAGCACACAGCGTCAGATGGTATCCAGCAACAGCACACAGGGATACTGCCCTCCCAGTCCTTTTAAGGGCAGGAGGAAAAAAGTCATAAAGATTATCTTGTCTGGCTGGTTCAGCACAACCCATGGAATTTCATCCAACAATTACTGTGCTGGACAGGGGTGGGAAGGGTATTTCATGTACCTCACAAATGAACTTTGAACCAGCTGTGTACATAGGTACAGCTCCTTCAGAAAAGCATCCCATCCCAACTGAAACAAGGACAAATGGCCAGCTGGTGTGGGTTGTGGTTGCTCTGCAATGCACAGCAGTTGAGGAACTACCTGCAAGACCTGGTGAATTGACTGCTTTTCCTCCAGCTTTCCCATGCACAAATATCTCCACTCCTTAATGTCCCTGCAACATTTTCCCTTGAAAATTAAGCCAGTAACAGACGAGTGAAAAGTCTGCTAGGACCTTTCCTGTAATCCAGGGTATGCATGCAGACATTTTAAATACATCACCAGGTCTTCAGCATTGAAGTTTTTCATCACCAAAGCTTGAAATTTTGCTCGCAAATTACTCCTGTAGCCTTCAAAAAGCCTGTGCCAGGAGACTGCCCTGAGAAGGCAGAGGCTTCGGATTGTGTGGCTGTGCCAATAAGAATTTCAATAATAGATAACCAGATGTATAGTCTGTTTCGTGGCAGATAGGTTTATAAATCCAGCAGGGAATTTGCAATAAAAACAAAAAATAAAGATGTCCTCACCAACATGTTAAGAGGCACGTAGCCGGAATTTCTCCCAAAAAAGTACTAAAATGATATATGCGTGTATACATGCATTATATATACATAAAAGCCAGAACCAAGCAGCAAACACGCACAACATGTGCACAAATCTACTACAGACATGAAAGTTAATAAAAATGGATGGATTCCTTCTAAACTATCCATTGCCACATAATGGCTTGCATTAACGTACACAGTAGTGGTTGATTATGGTAGATGGATTAGAATAACACAAAAATGCATACACTTTTGAGACAGAAACATTGCATCAACCTGCATCCTATAGCCCAGTTTCCAAAGCTACTTTGTTCAGTCACAAACCTTCTGAGGACTAAAGGGCACCAAATGCTCACTATCACCAAGTTTACACTCCTCCTCAAAACTGCATTGCAATCTATCTTAAGGTGGGGAGGATTTCTTGGGTTTGTCCCTTCAGTAAGCAGTCAGATAACTCACTTTATCAGGAAACAGCAGTGGTGTTGCATGACCAAGTCTGGCAGGGATTCAGTCTGCTAACATGTAGGACATCAAGGCACATTACTTGACACGATCCTGCCACAGGAGTTTTCTTTGCCAATCCTAGAAAACAAAAAGAGGGAGACAGAGGGGAAAGTTAAAGGATTTGCTGAATCCACCAGATGAAGATTCACTGCAATAGGATATCCCCACAAAATGCCGTATCTGAGAGCTTGGTCAAAGAATGCTATTTACTCTTCTTGCCATCTCCTGGACTCCAGCTGACACCTTGCTAACATTGCCCAGGGTACAGTTAAACCTTCTGAAAACCTTTACTTAAGGTAGGATAAACTGAAAAATATTTCAGCGCGATACCACAGGGTGCCACTTACCAGCGTAACCTCACTTGCACACACGCAACATTATTTATTCGGACACACGATATATTTACGTATCAGTGATGCCACGCCAAGGGTGGCGACTCCTACAGACACCGGATCTTTGAGGTGGCCCATACGGCCTAAAAATGTTACACTCCGGCGGTGAGTTTACTTGCTGAGTCAATCACCTCCTCCCCGCAATGAAACCCGGTTCTCCCGGCTCCCGCCTGCCCACTAACAAAACCATCTACGAGCGTGCACAGCCTGCAGGGGAGCAGAACCACCGCTCCCTCCGCTGCTGCGGGGGCACGGCTGCAACTTACTGCAAAATTGATTCGCAACTCGTGCCACAAATGTACTCGCAACTTATGTGGCAGTTCACGGGAAGGGCTGCCGAGCCGCCGCTCCCCCCTCGGGGGCCGCGGCTCCTCGCCCGCCGCACCCACCCGGGCTCCGCGCCCCCCGAGACCCGGGCACGGCCGCTCGCCCGGCACCGCGCCCCTCCCGCCCGCGCTCCTCAGGCCCAGGGCGAGTCCCCGCCCGCCCGCAACTCACGACGTGGCGGAGCCCGTGGGAGGACGCGGCCCCGAGGCGGGAGAGGCGCTCGGCCGGCGCTGGCGCGGTCCCCGCGGGCAGGGAAAGGCAGGGAAGAGCCCCGGGCAGGGAAGAGAAGGAACGCCGGAGCCCCGCGGCCCCGCCACATGCCACGGCCGAGCCCCGCCCCGCCCGCGCCCCATTGGTCGGCCTCCGCCGGCCCCGCCCCTCCCGCGCGGGCCCCGCCCCCGGCGGTCGCCCCGGAAAGGCCCCGGGAAGGCCCCGGGGCAGGGGGCGGGCGCTGCCCGCGGAAGTGACGGGCGGCCGCGGCCCCGCGCCCCGCGGGCGGTGTGTGTGGATTATGTGAATTACCGCGGGTTAAGGCTGCTAGGGTGTCTCCGCAGTTCTGTCCTGGGCACAGCAGCCAGAGCTGTGCTCACACGAGGCTATTTTCCTTCTCCTCCTGGGTTTTCCGCACCGCGAACTCCGGCGTCCCCGCCTGCGGGCCGTGGCGGTGCAGCAGGAGTGGCCTCGGCAGAGCTCCCGTCCATGCCCACCCCGTTTGCCCGTGTTTGCGACGCCGGGCTGGACGCGGCTCTGAGCAGCCTGCTCTAGTGGGAGGTGTCCCTGCCCGTGGCCGCGGGGCTGGAGCTGGATGAGCTTTCAATAAAGCCCCTTCCAACCCAAACCGTTCTAGGGTTCATTGTCACCATTCAGCAGGAAAAGAAAAAAAAAATAGATAAGTGTGCTGGCTAACAGCGTCTTGCTATCCCGGAGTATGAGAAACACACATTCTACCTTAATCCAGACATAACTGTTTTCATATAACCCCTACACACTCTGCTTTACTGGACATGCCAGCCCACTGCCCAAAGCATTGCTTTAACAGAGAATGCTGCTGAAATAAATACTAAATCAAAGACCAGAAATAAGCTCTTCAACGATTGTTCTGTTGTTTTTCGTGCTGGTTCCAATGGCAAAAGTTTACACATCATCAGCTGCTTGGGACAAACCTTACCAGCAACAGAGCCTTGAATATTTTGTATACCATGTACTGCTCGTGTATGTAACAGACACATACATACCTCAGATACAAATATCTGAGCTGCACTCTGAATTGTAGAACTGGCCCCGTGAAATGGCATCAGGTGCAGGACTTCAAAAAACCATGGGTGCCTATTTCTGAGCGAGCACACTATCTCCTGAATTCAGCTCCTTTGGGTTATTTCCAGATTGCCCAAAGAAGAGAGACATTAGACACTGGAAGAAGTTCTTTACTGTGGGGGGGGTGAGTCGCTGGATCAGTTCTCCCAGAGAAGCTGTGGATGCCCCATCCCTGGCAGTGTTCAAGGCCAGGCTGGATGGAGCCCTGAGCAACCTGGTCAAGTGGAAGGTGTCCCTGTCCATGGCAGATGGGTTGGAACTGGATGATCTTTAAGATCTCTTCCAACTGAAACCATGCTGTGATGCTATGAAAAAAGTGTCATCAAAAAAACCATGCAGAAACCAGCCTTGTGCACACACAGACACAGTCCAGACTGTGAAATGCTTCACATATTAACTGTACCATTAAACAGGTGAGGAAGGAATCCTTGTTTCTTCAAGTCATGGATGGATTTGTCTGCTACTGGTAATATGGTCGTAGATGAAAGTGATGCCAAAATCATTCACACATCCCAATGTAATTTTAGAACACAAAAATTTGCTTTTCAAAATGAGCAGTGAGGAGGAGGCGGCAGAGGAGCTGAAACCCTGGTCTACCAGTTAATTAAAAATAGACATAATGCAAAGCTGGCCAGCACCCTACATGAAGCAGTCAATTTAAAGCATGTCTGTCTGTATACATTGTATAGATCTATCATTCCATCATTCGTATAGGATATCAGCATTTACTGAAATATTCCCTCCCCTCCTTTCCAGAGGAGGAGGAAGGGAGAAGGAAGCTCTGCAATGTAAGAGAATTAGAAGAGACAGTTGAAGGGGGGAAGGGGACTGTCTCCTGTAGAACAGATTATCTGGCAGGACCAAGCACAATGGTGGAGGGAATATTGTGAAGCTGTTGAGCAAAGCACAAGGGCATGTGGCCCTTAGGGCTGGTGTAGTGGAAAACAAGCACATTTCTGGGAAAAACAGTCCCAGGAGAAAAAAAAAATGCCCATAGAGAAATCCAGATGTGCAATGGGAAACTACAGGCACTGAAAAAAAGCTGTGATGCTGCAGCCAAAGAGAGTGGGATGTCACGAACGTGCCCTCACTCACCTGTCTCCCTACGATGCATGGAGAAGGTCAGTTGGGCTGTTTCATTTGAGGCACCCAGAGGACAGTCTTGAAGTGTTTGGAGATCTTTGCAACTTTACATGTCTCGTGTGAAAAACCAGGGTGCTAAGACATGCTTGCAATAGCAGGTTTTCACAGAATATAAATGAGCTTTCTGTTGGTTTGCATTTATTGCAAATTGTCAGGAGAGTAGAGATTATGGGATATAACAAAATGCTATCCAAGGGTTTGGGGCTGGAGATGCAGGAAAGGAGATTTTAGGATATTAGTTTAAACACAAATGGCTTCAGTATAGTCAAGCTATGTCCCAGGTATTAAGCCATTTGGGGACTTTGCGCTGGCTGAGCTGGAGACCAAAAGGCAGATCTGTGTTTAAGAAATAACACATTTCTGTTTTAAGAACAGATGGTGATTTGAATGGGGAATATTTACTCTTCTGGATTATTCAAATAAACGTAGCCAGTTAATGCAAATTATACTCGTACATCTCCTATTATGTCTAAGAAAATGTGGAACTACATTAAAACATAAAAAGGTTGAAACTCCCTGCCCTGCATTGTAATGGCCCATTTTGTCCAGTGCCAAGAGAGGCTCCCAGCCTGCTTGGGAAAGCTGTCCCCCCAGGGAAGCATCATCTTTCCAGCTCTGTGTGTGGTACATACAAGCTGCTATAACAGAGTTTTAACTTGGTGTAGGCCAGATTCACCTCTGGTGTAAACTCCAGTCTTAATTAAGCCAAGAACCTATTTAGCCTGCTATTATTTTTTCTGATAACCATCTTCTCATGGAGGACATGCCTGTGCCAACTCCCAGGCTGCGATTAGGGAAGAATCTGGCTAGAACTGTTGACAATATGTTTGCACAGTACTAAATACTATTTAATATGATCTATAAATATTTACACTTGGAGGAAGAGATTTGCTCTTTGCATAGTTTGCAGGCTGGCATCTGCTAGACTGAATAAATTACTAATGAAAAATCACATTGTGAAAAAAATTCCATGACGACTCTTTGGAGCTTTTATTTTTAAAGACAGTGGTGTGCTAAGGAAATAAATTCCTTGGGAATTTCATTCTCTGCAAAATACCAATGCTGGAATGGGCACTATTGCTCTGCACAGACTGCAGAAGCACTGGTTTTCCTAGGCTGACAGAAGAGACATTTTAGCTGGGGAAAGAGAGTCCTTGCTCTCCAGCAGCCAAGTGTACAATGGCTTTCTTTGGTATGGCAATCTTGAAGGGAATTAGATTTCTTTCTGATCCTACATCTTTCCCAGCCCTGAATTTAGTCCCACCAAATCATGAGTCTGGCCAACTCTTCTAATTTTTGCGCCTTTTCAGAGCTGCATACAAATCTTGAATATCATTCTAAATTGGTTTTGGTGTATGTGAGAAAACATATGGAAATGTGAAACAAGTGCCCTTAAAAGTGATAATGTGGATTAACTTATATAAATTTCACTGAGATTAACTCCTCATATTTGAGCAGAGGGGTTCCCATCCACTGCTAGTAGTCACTTAAAAATTTCATATTTAAATCCCAAATGCTCTTTTTAAACTTATTTTAAAGCCAAGACTCTGATGTTACTTAATTTTTCAATATACATCAAATTAAAGAATTGATCACAAGGAGAGAAGATCAGATTGACTGGATTTTTAATTACTATAAAGCACTGAATTCATGCAAATAGCTATGAATTATCTTCTCACAGATAATTACAACATTACAACCACGGATATAACATTACTTGGGACCCATCAGGATGCTCCTGTTTATGTTCAAACTCCTAGAGCTGTGCCACCGGCATCATGTTACTGCAGCTTTGCCATGAAAAACGCATATCACACTCTGGCAGAAATCCTTCTTCTCAGAAGCCATGGGAATCTCTGAAGCACGAGTTAAATATACATTACCTTCTCACAGAAGCAGCCTGAAAGATATTTCTAGCAGTGCCTTGTCAGATGTGTGTTGTACCTGACATCACGGAGCAACGTGTTGCAAAGTCCCGCACTCATCTATGATTGCTTAGCTGTCCTTCTATCTCTTCCATCTTTCAACTAAGTCTGGCTGAAAAGGGAGAGTACCTGGGACCAAAGAGAGCCACAAACTGTGCAAGAGATAGGGCAGAAAGGGGGTGTCAGAAAACTGTTAAAATTGCTTTGGGGTCTTGGCACAAGGCAGAAAGCAACTCTTGAGGAGTTTTTAACCACAGCCCCACTGTTTTGCCCTGCCAACACACTGCAGCCAGGAAGATCCCTTAGCCAAGCACAAATGGATGCTTCATCCATGGAAGATGTTGTGAAGTCTGGATGGGAGTGCTGCTGTAGTTCACCTCTGGGCCGCACTTGGCAGCTGTGCTCCATTAATGTGGCCTGGTACACACTTCAGCAGGCAGTGCTGCCGTCCTTTACCTATTACATCCTGTCTATACCTAGACATCCTGTAGGGTTATATAATAAACCAGAACTGGAGCTTGCCAGATGAATTAATTCCAGTTCCCAAGAGTCCAAATCCACGTTGTTGGCTGTCCTGGCATTTGGATTTCTCGTGACGCAGAGACTCCAACATCACCACAAGGGGGAGAATGTGGTGCTTTCTGCTTCTGCTTTGTAAATGTTCATGTTGGGAGAGATGTGGCACTTGTCCGATGCTTGTTGTACAGACACACACAAGAACTGCTCCTCATATGCAAAACATTATTCTGAAAGGAAGCAGACAGGCTTTGCTTCAGTAATGGGGGTAGAAAACACTTCCAGTAAGTTGATTGTTTAATTTTTCCTAAGGAAAAATGAAACGTGCTGTCGCTGGTCAGTACAACCTGCCTTGTCCACACAAAGATTTTGTGCACACCCCTCCTGGCATAGGTGTGACTGTACAGGGAAGTAGAAGGGCTGGGAGGACAGATCAGAATGGCCACTCCAGGGATAGAGCTAAATTCTCAAGAGAGCTGCTGTTGACCTGGTTTCTGCTCTGCTCTGTTTAGCTCATCCATAAGGATTTCTGATTCATGCTAGAATGCTTTGCATTGGCTGCTTCCTTTATTTTGCAGAACAGCCCAAGCTGGTGGAAAGAATGTATTTGGGAACAAGAGGTAACCCCTTGAGAAAGTAATGCTGGAAAAGCAACATAAGCAAGAATCTATACAGTGGGAAAAATGGGGTTTGGGTGGAGTGGCAGAGAACAGGGAACTGTCATTATGAAAAGATTAAAAAAAAAAAGTGATAATGACAGTAGTTACCAAATCTCATCTTTGCCTAGAGCTATGCCAGGGGGATTTTTAACTTGAAGGACTAGGAGTGCATAAAAATAATAACCTGGAACTTGAGCCTATATCCTTTATGCTGAAAGCAGGGGGTTTCTTGCTTGAAAAGATCAATAATAAGGAGTCAAGCTCAAATGTTACTTTCCCAATTGAATAGATGGCAGACTGCACCACACCTGATTTGGAGTGCAACGTGTTCAAGTCAGACACAGGACTTCCTGCTTCAGTCCTCCTCCTCCCTTCCTCGTCACACCACAAACCAGGATCTTGATCGGATGCCAAGAACATCTGAGGATTATGTACAGGTGAAGCCAGAACTGGCTGAATGCTCTGCAAATGTCACTGGTGGCGGTTTTTTGCTTTATTTTCAGCCTGTGTGTGTGCAAGCCGTGGATTTACCAATGAATTTTCCATCATTTTCCCTCTACTCACCACCTTAACAGCAGCTTCCATTGAACCATCAGCCTTCTGGCCTTAGGCAGAGAAGGAAAAGGCAGTAGCTCTTTGCATAACTCAAAGAAACAAAGATCATTAAAGCAATTCCTCACAATGTTGCTGTCAACCTTGTGTCTGGTGGCATTTCTGCAAGTCACCATTCTGACCACCACCTTTCCACTCCAGGGTTTATGACTGCAATATTAAAACATGACATGATCAGGAGCCTGCACAAATTAACTCAGTGTGGAGCAGATGTGGTTTTGGTTTGTTGTACTGCAAAAGAAAACAGCTGGCTATTTAAAGATAAAGCCTTTTGACTGCATTCAGACAAATTCTGAGGCATCTCTGCATAGAAAGAGGCACTGTATTTTTACCAAGCCATCACAGTCTGTACCTGTAGATTTTGCTAAGAAAAGAAAAATCAGCCTAAACAAACCACACAATAGTAGAAATACTGATGGAAGAACAGGGCAGCTGCTCTAATGTTACAGCACATGCATGATACACCCACATTTTTTGAACAGGGGTCTATGGAGTGTCCACAGGGGCTGGAGGACACCAATGCATGTTGCCAGTCTCCTCCTGAGATCAGGTACAGACAGGGCAAGAGAGGGCAGTTAACCATTAGCATACTTTCTGGTGCTTCATTTCCTAAATAATCATCTCTTTAGTGAGCTGAGAGCTGACCACTAATGGTGCCATATGAGGGTTTCCTCCCCAGCTGGCCCAGGACACTGTGGCTTTCCCAGCCACGACCCAGGACTGACAAAAAGCCTCAGAGAAGGAGTGGGGTGGTGGAAGGAGATAGCAGAGATAGCCTGAACACCAGTGGGGAATTGGACTGAAAGCCTGGAAAGCAGGCTAGACAAGGAGGTGCATGCACACATCTGAGGGTGGCTTAAGGACTGATTCCACTTTCCAGAGCCTGTGAGGAAGCAGAAAGGGTTAAAGCATCTTCTCCTCACTGCTTTTTCTGCTTGATTAACCTATTGCCATCCTGTCAGCCAAAATGAATGTCTTGGATATAAGCCCACTCTCATGCCACTTTGGTGACAGACCATCTCCTCCTGCTGCACCAGATCTCCTGCACATCTCATCAGAGCAGCTGCTAGTAAGTACTTGGAGGCTGTCCCAGGGACCAGTGTAATGTGGGAGCAGGCTGGCAGGGGAGCCTTGCTCAGTGCCCCACCAACTGTTGCACATTTCTGAGGCAAGATGGGGTGGTTTGTGCCTGTCCCACCACTGCTCTGCAACACAGTTCCAAAACAATCTGAGTTTCAGATTGCAACCTGTGCTGCTTGCGAGGTTGCCCAGGCTGCTGGAGACAGAGAAAATGGGCCTCCATTGATACCTACACTTCACACAAACAGTGCAGAAGAAGAGACTGTCACCAGCTACTGCTTCTGTTACCTTTCCTTCAGTTTGGTGTGTCCTTCTGCCCCTTTGCTCCACAGTGATACCTTCAGAATTAGCAAAGGGTTTATCAATGGACTTCCAAGTGCTTGATCTTACAGCTATACTACAATCTCTGGTCATAGCAGTGTCTCTTCTGCCTCTCTCAAACTGACAGAAAGTGTGCACTGCCTCCATCCTTACAATTAGGTCATTTAACTCTGAAACCTAGTGGTGATCACTTCGAAATGTCAGTTGTTTAGAGGTGGCACCCATTTTCTTACCATGAAACCACACACCTCGATAATGGCAGAAAAAGTAGAAATGTTTCCAAAAAACACGCACACTGGAGTACATCCGTGTACTCTAAATCATCAGTGGACAGATAGATGTCTTCTTTGGCTTCACATCTTTCGCTTTTATTAAGATGACAGACTTGATGTGAATGCAGAATGTGGTGCTGCCTAACACAACAGCCAACTACAAGTATGCAAAAACGTCCACATTAACGGGGCAAGATTTCTGTTGCCCTCTATAAGCATAAGTGCTGCTTTCTAAATGGTACTAAAATGGGTGTTCTTTTACTAAAAACACTCACATTCACTATACCAGAGATCACCATCTGTCAGCATTCATGTTCAGGCCTTCAGAGAATCCCCCTGAAAACAGAAAACAACTACTTGGCAAACACTGACTCATGCCAGCCCTTGCTTGTCCACAGGGCAAATAATTGCCTTTGTCTTGTGTATATGCAGAAACCCAGTCATCAGAGATCTGTCCCTGGTCATCTTTTTCATGTGGCCATCCTGCCTCTGAGGTCTTTCTGTTCATAACCAAGTTTAAAGTGCCCTTGCAATGGCTAACCCTGTTGGCTCCTTGGACATAAAGGTAGAGCTGAGACCCTCCAGACAGAACAGCATGGAAGGGGAGGTGCGTTGTGGTAAATGTAGATCCGTGGTCTCCAAACTTTTTTGATCTTGCATACCACTATCAGGAAAAAAAGTTTTGAAAGTCTTGTGCACCCCATGGTGTGCACACATCCCACTTTGGAGACCACGGATCTAGTCAACAGTTAAACTTTCCTGCTTGTTGCTCTGGGCTGACCCCTTTTGTAATCTCTATTTCCCAAATCAGAAGTGTGGAAACTCCCTTGGTTCAGGTTTGCTTTCCAGCAATGCAAATTGGCTCAAAGGGTATTTGCTAGATGAGAGATGGAATCCACTACAAGGAGAAGTAAGGGTGATCTATTATGGAAGGGGAGGGGGAAAGAGAGTTTAAGCAGGAGCTCTTGAATGGCTCCCTGAGAAACAGTCTTAGACCAAATTTCACCAGCTCTCATTGCAATGGGTGCATAGTGGTACTCAGACTAAATCCGGTGTTCTTGTGAGAAGAAAGAGGATAGAAAGGAAAGAAAAGGATACAAATAATAGAAATAATTATACTGTACCATCTGACAGCTGTGCTTAAGGGCAGCACAATACTTCCAGGTGGTTTAACTCTGTGCAACTCCTTGCTGGCTCCAGAGAAGTATCTTCCACCATCAGTCATATGGCATGGGCTGGATTACTTGGCCATTCAGTCTGAGTACTTTTTAGTATAATAATGTGGAAGAACAAACTCCAAGAAGTAAGGGTTTCATCCTAAGCTGACAAGAGATGGTGTAGAGGACGAAAGAGTCCTCCACAGGAGGACAGGCTGCATCTCAGATGGGGACATGGTGAATGTGATGAAACACAAGCTGAATACAGATGTACGGTGCCTTGGAAAAGACTTAGGAAAACCAGCTAAATACGCCCTAATAACTTTAGTGTGAGTTAACAGGAGCTGTCTGTTGGTGCAGGGGGGGAAACTCTCTTTTGTTTGGGTACTAAGAATTAGTTTTGGGCTGGCAGAAGCCATATGCATATATTGATATTGACATATGTACATTGATCACTTTTGAGGGAAGGGGAGACACAACAGAAAGCTGACAATTTGAACAAAGCTTCTTTTCTTGCCTCTTAGTCTCATTAATGTTCCTCTCTTGGAGAGGAAAGACTTAGAGCTAGGTTACCGGTCTCTCTGTTTCCCTAGCTCCTTTCTCTGTGGATAATAACCCGGTTCAGCAGCTGTTAGGTCCTTCGGAACAGAAACCTTAGCCAGACATTTCATGCCAAGAGAAAAAGGAACAGCAGGTGAGAAGAGAGCAGGTGGCTCGGGAGCTTGTCTCAAAGATCTGTGTACCCTGGAGAGTTGTTTATAGGAGGAATGCAGGAAAAGGAACCTGGGAATTATTCAAGGCTGGCAACTGGCAATTAGATGTAAAGCCATGAGTCATATCTCTATGTTAGGCACCTCCTTGGTAGTTTACAAAGATTCCATCAAAAGAGAGAGCGAGAGGATTGAACATCCCTGATATTGCAAAAGCATAGGAAAAAAAAAGTGTAATCACATCAGAAAAGATAAAACCCTTGAGCAAACAAATATAGGCCATTTTTTGTCCATCAGGATGAAGCAATATGGCCACATGCCACTTCTCTGCTCATTTGGTTGTCAGAAAGAACCCAGCTAGGGGAAGCTTCTTCAGTCCAGGGAAAATGTTCACAGCTGTTGGCATAGAAAACAATGCAAACAAACCCCCAACACTGCAGGACGTCCTTAGTTCCCCTTTATCTGAGGCTGGCAGCACGCTATTTGAATTAATAAGGTAATGGGTGCAGTCCTTCTAAACCCCGAGTGGTTGCACAAGTCATTGAGCAACAACACAGTGAAAAAAATCTGCCAGTGCTGTCCCCTGAGCTCAATGAGTGAGGTCTGTGGCCCTGCATTTGTCAATGGCTGCACACAGCCACTGGTTTTCCTTACATCCTAAAGCCACAACGAACCTTCAGCAGTCCAAGCAAGTTAGGCCATACTTTGGGCAGTTCACACAGTTACCCAAAAGGCCAGAAAAAAAACTTCCCAAGTTTTTAGCAGATCACAAACCACTTTAAGTAGTGCTTAACTTACCTACAGTAACACATCATCTCTGGTTCAATAGGTTACAGAGCAAAAGGGGAAGTGAAAACTGGAGTTCCTGCAAAAGAGGGCCAGCACCCTTGAAAGAAATAACTACATTTCAGGGATCACATTCATGGATTGCAACCACAGCTTGCAGCCTCCCCTTTGAAAGGACTAGAGCCTCTAAAAGAGCCAGGGAAGACACATGCCTTTAGAATGATCACCTGATGCAGAAACCAGGATTATTCAACATCCTTCCTGACTTTTGCTAGCTTGAGGTTGACTGCTTGCTAGGTGCCAGGAGACATTACTCATCACAAGAGAATTTGCTAATGAATAAGGTTGTTAATTTGCCATATTTTTTGCAGATGTGCTTTCACATTGGTTTCATTTTGCCAAGGTTTGAGTTGCCAAGCTGCTTTTTTCCTTTTGGTTCATGTTAAGTTTCATTTGAGCTGGTTGTCACTGCATGCACTGAGGGTACTTGTCTGGGTGTGGAGGTACATGTATGCCATCAGAATCTGTCCCTCTGGACGTTCTGCTAATGCTGCTTCTCACGTATTTCCATTTTGCCTGCATGCATTGCTGCAGGCCAGTACTGACAAACACATACACAGCCCATTTATTCCCAGTCCAGGAGGTGCTGCAATCTTAAAGCTGGTGGTAGAGCCCAGAGTCAAAAAGGTCAAAAGGAATAATGGGCTCCCAGCATGGCACTGAAGAGCAGAGAGCAGCAGCACTGTCTGTTGAGTGTGTCGCTGGTTGGAGCAGCTCCTGCCAGAAGATGCAGAAAGACAGAGCAGAGTTACATTGGCAGTGGTTCAAGGGTTTGTCCAGGACAGAAGGGAATAGGAGAATCCCAGTCTTGACCTGCTTATGAGAAGATGGGCTGATTTTCCAAAGGGAACAGAGCAGTGCCATTTTATCCACACCGAGGATCTGTATTACTGCACCTCTACCTCTACCAGCACTGAATAGCAACGTGAATAGAAAACAGGGGAGTGAGCTAATCAGGACATCATTTCATCCAGTAGGACATCATGCCTCTTATATAAATTACCATAGCAAGAGCATTTAGACTACATCTGCTAATACGGAACTGACACAAAGGAGGTTCCCATTCCAATCACTTTAATCCTCGACTACATATTTGCTGCTCTGGCTCCCCCTTGAAGTGAAGTTCAAAGTTGTACTCTCCAGAGTAGCTGGGGCCCGTGGGACACGATGTTTGTGTTCTCTCTTGCTGAGTTCTGAGGAGCTGAGACAGTAAGGAGCCAGGATCTCATCAGTACTTCTGCTGAGGAAGAGGAGATGCAAAGCCTATAATCTGTCTTGAGGCAGAAGGGAGCCATACAAGATGCCTGTTGCTCCAGGAGTCACCAGAACCAGCCTTCCTACCTAGCTTTTTATCTGTCTCATCACAGCACCGTCAGATAAATACACACCTCAGGAGAAAACCATTTGATGCTTTATTGAACTGCCTCTAGGGATTGATGCTGCTTTTGCCTTCTCACACATCTCTGCATTATTAATCAAGATCACCTGCATCAGAGCAGTCAGGAGCCTTTAGGAAGAGGAAATGCAGGAGAGAAACCTCTGGAAATTAACTCAGATGCTTTGGACCTGAGTTATCTGCAGCATTGTCAACTCTGGCTATTTTGCAGTCTTGAAATAGGGGTTTCAGATGGTGTATTTCCAGTTTCATAATAGTGATTTAGATACCTGAGCTTTCACCCACTAGCAATAAGACAGATCTGTAATTCTTAGGATCAGAGAAAAAAGCCTAAGAGCAAGTGTACCTTGTAGCCTACAGTAACCAGCAGAGTGCTGTGTTTTTAGGAAAAAATCCAAACTTATAGTATTTCAAATGTTTAACGTTGAACTAGCGCATATTAGGCTTATGGTCACTCTCTCCATCCCCCAGCTTTACTCTGAACCTTAGAGTCACTTCTTGAATCTCCAGCCAGATTCCCACTGGGCAGGTGGAACACCTCCTCCCAACCTATTTGTTCCACTACCACTGCCAAAGGCCACCAGCCCTGCTTTACCACCGAGTGACAGCTGAGCTCAGCCTTTTATTGCTCTATCTGTATCCAACAACTTTCAATAGTCCAGCAGAGCAGAGTGAATTGATGTGTAATTAACCCCCTCTTGCTCATCCACAACTTACATTAGAAAATATTGGCACTTCCTGGCAACTCCTGGGCTCACAGTGACAGCAGGGCTGAAAGCCCCAAATCCAACAGGGATTTACAAATTTTACTCTGTCTTTGCAGCTTGTGTCCTGGGTGGGAATTCCTGGGGTGTAGGTTGTGGGGTGTCATTTTGCTGAGGGGATCTAATCCCTTGCTGAAGGCTGGCAGGAGGAGTGACCATTTTACCATAGAAAGCTAGGTTGCCTGAATAGACAGCTCTCCCCCTTCCCCACAGGTTTTGTTTCTGATCCAAGGGAAGGCAGTACACATTACATCAAAATCTGGTGCTTCTTTTGCAGCTGTTTCTTCCTGACTCTGGCAGTCTTTATGCATAGCCATGCATTTCAGATGCGTAATGCAGGATGTCTGTATGCCCTAGAGGGTGCTGGCTCCTGCCAATACCATTCCATACGGAGTTTTTCAAGTGTAAGAGTGTCCCAGATTTGACCTCTAGCCAATGAACATTTCTGTTTCCAAGTGAACTTTTCAAATATTTCTTTTGATTTGGGGATGACATGGTCTGCTCCCATGCTCTGACTCCCCCGACATCTAAGGAAACAGTAGCAGGTAGATGAGGGTCAGAATTTACCCTTGTAAACCATCTGAGTCAGCATCAATGCAATAAAACCCCATTCCAAATCAGCTAGCAAGGTCCTCCCTCAGGGCTGGACTGCAGAGGCTGCCAAAGGAAAACAGAATGGCTTGAAGGTCTCCAACAGCACTGACAAACTTCAGAGCAAGGACACAGATCAGTGGACATCCTGACTTCACCCTTTGCCAGCCAACTTCTTTCCTCTCTGCTGTTCAAAGCAAATGTAGATTTAGCATCAGCTAGCAGAAAAAAAAAAAAAAAAAAAAAAAAAAAAAAAAAAAAAAAAAAAAAAAAAAAGATGTGCAGATGATACAAGGTCAGAGATTCCTGTATTTCCCATGATCTCGAGCCTGCAGAGTTTTCTTAGGTTTCATCATTTGCTACTGGAACCACTGCCTTTAGTACCATGTTATAGCTATTGCCAGTCCCTCTTAAGCTGGAAGTTTTCACTAATGGCAATAGCCACAATAATAGGCAACTTCCTGGGTATCTTGGGTTGCAGCATTAGCTGCTCAGGCTATGAAGACAACTGACTGCTGGAGAAGTCCACCTAAACAGAGAGGTACCTCACAGGAGAATCATATGCAGAGTAACATCCATGTTTTTTTCACTGCAGAGTGTTCTGTATTCACACACGAGATCTGGGTGGAAATAAAACAACCTCAGCCTCCCAAACGGCATCATATTCTCGTTTTATAACTACTACAGTCAATGACAAAATGTCTTCTCCCCCCTTTAAATCTGATCACTTGCTGTGAAATAATTAATACTATCTCAAATAGTGTTTATATAGATTAAAAATACCCTTGCAAATTCACTTCTTACACCCGAGTTTGCAGGGCAGGGGTCCATTTGTGTCACTCTGAGACTGATTCATTGCTGCAGGACCCCACTGCTGGAATTGCAAGCCCTGTACCAAAGGAAACAGACCTCTCCCTTTCCACTGCACACCAGCGTGGATTTGTACAGCTCCACATACCGGGCAGCTGCAAACAAACCCCGGGGTGCGCTGCAGGTAGAAAGAGCCCAGCTGCCACCATCAGGACTGCTGGGGCAGGATAGGTGAGTGCAGGATCTGCTCAGACCTCAGTCCAAGCTAGGAGCCAGGAAATCTCTCATCAGAAGCACGCGACGAAGGAAAAAAATGAGTCTATACGATTTTCAAGACCGTTAGATGGAAATGAGAGGTAAAGGGGGAAAAGATGCCAAACCGTATGTAAGAGTGGTGGCTTGCAAACTGCTGTGAAAGACGAGGTCTCCAGGGGGATGCGCTAAGTTTTGCTTTCCCGGGGGGGGGGGGAGACAGCGGGTGTTTTATCCCACAAAACCCTGTAAAGACAGCGAGGACTTGGCTGTAAACCGAAAAGGAAGGATAAGGCAGGAGAGGGCGCCACTGGTTTGCTGGCATCGCCCACCTCAGCTGGCAGGCTTTGCTGTTCTCTGCTGACACAGATGCAATCCAAAGCTGACTGAACTGCTTCCACCAAGTGCAGCGAGCTCGGGATGAAGTGGACGGCAGAGAGATCTGAGCGAGACATGCTGAAACTTCTCTTCTAGGCGGGGCAAGTTGTAACTCCTTTGTGGGGTGTTATCCCAAGGACACATTTCTCCTCACGCACACCCCAATACCGAGCAGGCTTCAACCCAGGGCCACGCACAGAACATGCTCGTGGTCGATGCAGCACGGAGCAGCTGCGGCTCTGAGGCTCTTGGGTGTGGGGGTCCCTCAGGACACACTGTGGGGCACTGTCCCCTCTGCATCCCTCTCTCCGCACCTTCCTCCTGCCAATGGCTGCAGGAAGCAAGGCACAGCCTGGGCATGAAGGGAGCGAGGAGGCAGGATGGTGGGCAGATCCATACGGGCTGCGAGTCCCTTTGTGCTGCCACTTCCTACTCACATTGTGACAACTCGGCTCAGAGTTCCGTCAGGCTGATGCTGCTGGCAGAGGAGGAGGAAACACTGCCGAGGGATCTGCAGTTCGTCCTCCCCTGTCCTGCAGGGACGTGTCTGCGCCCAGCAAGGCAGCCTGCCCTCCGCGTATGGGAGGAGCAGTAGGGCTGGTACTGGGGAGGCAGAGAAGCGCAGGGGGAGTGGAGAGTCCTCGTTTGCAAATCGGGTGTAGGACTGCTTTTCCCTGCTTGGGCTACACCGAAGAGCTCACCTCTCGCCGCACGCTAGCTGCACTCAAGAGCTGGTGAAGAGGAGCAGACGGGAGTATTTGGAAGCAAGAACTGGAGTGATCTGGACAGGGAAGGCACTGCAAATAATCCCCGAGTGTCCCTGCAAAGCGTCAAGGCCATTTTTGAGAGCCTGAGCTGGCACTCCGGCAAAGGCACAGCTGGAGGGTAGCGCTGCAAGGGCGGGGAGGGGAGGGGGGTGCTGTGGGGAAGGAAGGAATGGGGTCCAGCTTGGAGCTGCATAGTGACTGGGGCTGAGGATGGAGCAAAGCCCAGCAGACAGCCAAGCTAAAGGAGTAAAAGAGCAAATTCTCCCCGAGGGATTTTCCTGCTCACCAAAGCAAGGCAGAAGGCCTGGCAAAGGCCTCTGGATCAGGCAGAGCTCTGGAGAGGACTGAAGGTTCCAGATACTGCAGGAGGCTTTGAGGGAGAAAACAGAGGAGCTTTTCTTCCAAGGAACTGTGTCACCACCTGCCCACTTTTCCTTACCCACTGCAGGCTACTGGTTGTCCTCACCATCTGCAGGGCACCCAGGGGCCCTCCTCAAAGAACGGCTTCTTTGGCTCACTCTCAATACCAGCCTGACCCTTTAAAAGCAACGATGTTGTTTCCTCTGAAAGTGGAAAATTATGCCAGGTGAGAAAAAGCCCAGTGTGACTACAACATGACAGTTTCAGAAAGGATACCCAGCCCTGGTGTTTTTTCCCCTTGTCAAGAAATGCAACAGCATCTCCCAGCTCCTCTCTGCTGTCTCTCCTCAAAACCTGCAGGTGCTGTGTTATTTTCGAGCGGCATTTCTTTCCCTGCTGCTTGATACCACCTCACCTCTTTCTACCAACCATTCTTTCAAAAGTGAGGGCATCCAGGCAGCACCTGGGTGTGTCCCAACGTGCACACACACTTCCAGATCACCAGCACAACAGTGGGGTAGGAGATCCAGCAACGTAGGGGTTAAGCTATTCTGCTCTGGCTATCCGGGTCTCTCCCTCCCATCTTTTCCCATGAAATAATCAGCGGGTTTTAGCCTTGCAGGCATGCAGAGGAGATCCAGCTGCTCTTGTGCAAGCAGGAGTATCCTCTAAGCTACTGGGGACTGGCTGTCTGAAGGAATAATATCCAGGGACACATTCAGAGTTGAAGGGTAGAATTGAAAGAATAAGCAATTGAAGAGAGAACAGAGAGGTGCAGCTTATTCCAGTGGCCTTTAACACTGAGGCCAAGGTGTCAGTGTTTGTATGTCCCAGTATTTTAGGGACAGGAGAGATTGTTTTCCTGAGGCCCTGACTTTTTTTAAAAAGCAAACATATAAAGAAATACTCATTTTTTGTGGAGGAGAGAAGAGCATAGCTGAATGTCACTCCCTGTCTCAAACTGAATTTTCATGGCTCAGAAGATGGGTGGCACACAAAAACACGGACTGAAAAAGTGCATTTTTCAGCATCAAGTCATAGCAAGCAATGAGATGCAGTGGGATTTCATCTGCCTAGCTGGCCTGGCAAGCAGCCAGGCTGGGATAAGGCACGAGAGGCCATGGTTTCACAGTGCTGTTAGCTCTCCTTTGTCTGAAAGAGACTAGTAGTTGCAATACTAGAGAGAAGCATCTGCCTGGGTACCTCCATCCCTTTCCCTCTATGCCATCGAGTTACTAAAATCAACTCATTCAAAGGCAGAGAGAAGACACAGAGTCTGCTACCAATCCACTGGATGTTTGCTGACCTTGTTAGAGCACACAGAGTTTGCAGCCTTCAGCCATTCTGTGCCCACTGAAATCATGAAATCACTAGTTCAGATGGTATGGAAGAAATTAGCAAAGATAGCTAACTTCTGCATCCTCTGATAAAAAAGCTGAGAGAACTCAAACAAAGACAAGAGACAACAGATTTACAATGTCCAGGGGGAATGGGAGCTTTTCCCATGATGTGCAGTGACACTGCAGAACTGCCCACAGTAGGATGTGTTGGATTCTGGACTGGAAAGGATGGACAGATTCAGGGCAGAAAAAGGCACCATGAAATACAGAAACCATACATTGGTGGAGGCTGTGAAAACCCTCACACTCTGGGCTTGATCTATTCTTGGGCTCTTCTTCATGTGCCTGCAATTGCCCACTGCCAGGCACAAGTGACTTGGAGGCTCTCACTGTACCCAAGACTCACTCACAACTTGTACAAGTACTCATTTGCAGCCATGTCAGGGCCTGGAAGACACAGAATTATCAAGGTTGGAGAAGGCATCGAAGACTGTAAAGTCCAACCATTCACCCAGCACCTGCCATGTTCTCCACAAAACCATATCCCCATCTGCCACATCCACACACCTTTTGAACACTTCCAGGGATAATGATTCCGAGTCTTCTCTGGGCAGTCTCTTTCAACACCTGACCACCATTTCAGTGAAGAAATTTTTCCTAGTACCTAATTTAAACCTCCCCTGCACAACTTGAGGCCATTTCCTCTCATCCTGTCACTGGTTACCAGGGAGAAGAGACTGACCCCCAGCTCCCTACAACCTCCTTTCAGGTAGGTGTAGAGTGACATCTATAGATCTTAATTGATCCAGCCAACCCCCACACACAGTCTCTGCCCATGGACCCAGGAGCCCCATTTACATTCATCCTTGGCCCGTCAGTCCTGTCCTGATATACATTGCAGGAGCAGGCAGAAGGCTGTAAAGCAACCACTGAGCATCAAACTCATGCTGTAAGCAGCACCAAAAGGACACAAGAGCAAAGCCATGGTAGTTTATGAGGGCAGCAGGCCCTTGAGGAAGAGCAGAGCCCTGCAGCTGAAACTACAGCACAATTTGTCTGTCAGTCAGAAATGAGACACTATGGGAGAAGGACTGGGCACTGGGGGCCCACACTGCTTCTGTATTGGTAAGGGGCACTTCACAAGAGCTGGATTGCTTCAGTTAGGTCATTCAGCCAGGCAGGAGGATGAAATTGCCTTTCTCCTCTAGGGGTGGTATATTTACCAGAAGCTAAAAACGACTGTTTTGTTTTGAGTTGAGGTGTCAGCTGCATCTACAGATGCTGTTTTGTTAGCAGGTCCCTGCATGTTTTAGACTGACCTCAGAGCCTCTAATCTTGCTAAAAGTCTCTGCTGCAGTCAAGTAAGCTGCTGAAAATGCCAAGGGGTGTTGGAACTGATTGCTCTAGCTTCACTAGCACATCCTTGAGGCTGACAGCCTCAGACTTCTGTGAAATGTTCCAGCTCCAGCACCCAAATAAAATGACGAAGTAACCAAGGCACATGGAGCCACAGGCACAGCAAGAGTGGTGGGAGATCCCCCATGGTTCTGGATGGTTTGTGACCTCTTTTCAGAGTCTATTCTCCCAGCTCTTTGTTGAAAATATGAATTGATTAAGTGTTGACAAAAGAAAATATGGTCGTGTCTTTTTTTCTCATCAGTACCCTTCAAATGAATTCTCTTGGCATCTGTCGTGTTACAATGGTATTAACTCACCCATTTCTGCATCACTTCAGAGGAAAAACCAGGTGGTACTTGGCTTTATTTATAATGAAAAAAGAGCAATCTGAGGCAAAAATACTTCATTCCTCATTCCCCCCCCCCCCCCCCAAAGGACAAGATTTCAGGCCTCCTTTTTCAACTGATTTAAGCCTTCCCCATGACCCAAAAGAGCACATCCCCTATTTCCATGGGGAGCTGACCTCTCAGGAGGGAGATAGAGTTGTCTGAGGATAATGCACCTTTTCTTGCTTGTTAGAAGGGCAGCTTCAGTCGCCCTTGCTTGTTGTGCTCCAACATGGTCAGAACCCAAGGACCACATGGTGCTCTGCATTGTGCAAACCACCTGCACAGGGGAGGGAATGGGGGATGCAGTAAGTTTTGCTCAGCTCACCAACTTCAGCACTGAAGGGGGAAAAATTTTCACACAGCTGTTGCCTTTTGTTACCAGTCCTGTGGGGCTGAAATACAGCTGTCTAATTAGCATTTGTTCCAGAATTTGGGTCTGCCAGCTCCCCAGAGGCTAAAATACGGATAATCTAAGGCAGAGAAAGAGCTGAGACTTGTGGGTTTTTTACTGAAGGACTGGGAAATTGGCTGTTTGCAAAAGTCAGCCATATCAGCACGACACACAAAAATTTTGTAAAAACTATTGGCCACGTGACCAGTTTGAACCTCATATCCTCCTTGGAGGCTGGTGACTGAACTGGAGAGGAATCAACAAAATCAAGAGTCCATTGACTGACATCACCATTAATTCAACTGCTGTCTGAGATAAGGAAAGGCTATTGTCTTGGCCTTAGCCAGAAGAGAATTATGCATGTTTACAAATGCATCTCTCCATGGCTGTCACCATCTCTCAGCAAAAAGAATAGCAGAAATAGAAAATACCCTTCAAACAATGGCAGCGAAATGATTTTTAAAAAATCTTAGCAGTGCTGATTGCAGTGTCCTGGCAGCATCCCTTTGGAATTTGTTTAATAAAGGCTTTTAAAAGGCTGGGCTGGCAGGATACACAGCTCTGGACAAATGAAGCCACCCTGAAATGAAGGCTGCCTGGCTGCAAAATGCCTCTTGATGCAAATCTTCCACAGACCAGGCTCGGCTCCCTACCAACAGTCTCTGGAGACTCAGGACCTACAGAATCCTAGGCCATGGCATAGACCTTTGGTTTGCTCTGTTTTCTTAAAGGAAAAAGAAAACACTGCATAGGGGACTAAGTGAAAGGCATGAACATGTGGGGGAGGTGATCAGTGATCTCTTTCTCTCTAGGGTGATAAATTCCCAGCCACTTGATGGTTTCAGATTTGCTGACATCAGAATGTTAGATTATTGGTAATTTGAGAGGCTGGGAGAGGCAATTTATAATGTTTGCACCATGCCCAGTAAAATCGTTGATACCTCTAATTGTCATTGTAGTAAAAGGAAATATTAGTAATAAAACTTTTCTCAGGACTTCAGCACCACAGTGAGGGGGGTTTGCATGACATTCCTTTAAAAAAATTGACTTCTCACTCTCTCCTTTCCCCTTGTTTTTCAATCTCCAACAAAAAGAAAATCTCCCTGAGAAGTTTGCAGCATGGAACATGTGACAAAGACGAGCAGTCTGAGCTCTCTGAAAAGCAATGATACAACCACACACACCGAGCTACAGTAGCTTTCTGCAACCAGTTTATCATTAAGCTATGAGGAACATCTCACATGTCAGTTTGTGAGAGTTCCCTTAGAAAGTTAAGTGGTGCACACTTTATTCATAATCAGATGCAAATTAAGATTCCACTCATGAGAGGGCTGAAATCCTGGAAGGGCAGATTGCATGCAGTAAACCTCAGGATTTGAATAATGTTGGAATATGCTGTTCCTTTTTACAGTTTGTTTCTGTCCTTTGCCACCCCAGCAAAGTGAATAAATCAGTCTCTTCCTCCTTCCTGGAAAGTAAAAGGGAAAGATTCAACAACTGCTGATGAAGAGCATTTGAGTCATTCACAATCTGTGGATTGGAGCTGTTCAGTGCAAAATCTGAAATGCAGGGATGTCAGCAGATCCATAGGGCTTGCAGCAGGGACAATCAGCCTGAGACCTTGTGTCTTACTCAGCAGGCAGCCTTGCCACATCCTCAGTGGCTGAAGAAAAGCCTGGGATCTGCCCTTGAATTCAGCTGTGAAGAGGGAGACAGTATTGGGAAATACCTTCCTTGTGCTTGATGTGGGGTTGGGCTCACATCAAGCACAAGGAAGGAGAATATAGCCAACCTCCCTTGTGCCCCGAGGAACAAAATGTCCTGCTTAGAAGCCATGAGTGAGCAAAAGCAGCTGGAAGAGATTTCCCTGGATTTTTTCTTCCCAATCAGTGGACCACAAGAAAAGGGTTTGTGCCTTTCTTTGCCCAGCCTTGTGGATGCAGACTGGCAGATCCCTCCCTTGTTCCCCCATACACAGAAATGCCTTTAGAGGGTGAGAAATTGTGGCAACTTTCTTTATCCTAAGGGAGCCCTGGCATAAACAAGAGATGAAATTCAGGCTTGTCCCAGCTTTCATGGAGTAGCCATTGGCCAAGGATATGTTGCTCTTCAGTTCCTCTGAACTGCTCCAGAAGGAACGGTGGGATTCCTTACTTGGCTCCGCTCCCACAAAAAAAGGTTGAATTCTGCAGGCACTTCCATTATAAAGATGGGTAATACAAAGGTCAAGGCCTCACTCAGAGCTTCTAGCTGGTTTCTAATCAGTAACCATTTCCTTTCATGCCTTTCACACCCCTCAAAGTGCTCAAATCCACAGCCACCATCATGTCTTCCTGCCCTGATCCTATGGCTGGACTGTCAGTTTGCACGTGCATCCAAGCCAGCACGAACAGTCTTGCCATCACTGCCATTCTTCTGTCATTCTCCAGTGCATGATCACTGGATTATTTCAGAGGTGGTGGAAAAACTCACCCCAAAATCTGTCAACCACAGTGCTACTCACACAGAGAGACCAGGCAAGAGCAGGGTCACCTTAGCAGGACAACCTGGGCTAGGACTGGTCTGGAAAGAGTTTATAAGGACATCTCATTGTTCTTTGGGATGGAAAACAGACTCTGGGTTGTGCTCAGAGCAAAGGGAGCCAAGTAAGGAGGAGGATGGTGCATCCATACATGTGTGTGGAAGAAGCTCCTCAGAGAGATGGGAGAGTCTCACAGCCTTCAATATCAGGCTTCCCTCAGGCAGAGTTATCTCTTTAGCAGAAAGAGAGAATTAGCAATAACTGGAATTTTTGCTGGAAGGCAAAACAATCCCTCTAAGCAAACAACGACAAGTCACCCTGGCTTGTGCAGCCTGGGAATAAATGTAAAAGATGGAGAGGTGCAAAACTGATAGCTCTGCAAAATAAGGAAGCTCCTCCTTATTGCCTTGGATAAATATTGTCTTTTGGGGATGTTTTTTTGCTGTGTTTCACTGTAACAGCTGCTTCTCTTGTGGGTTCTTTTTATTAACGGGCCAAAGGGATTATAAAGCTGGGAAAGGAGCAGGGAAAGCCCTCCCCACAGCACATAGACAAAGAGCTTGCAGGGAGATCAGGACCAGTTTCTGAATGCTAACCATTTGGAATCACTAGGAAGATGCTTTTCTCCTGGCTTGCTGGAAGAACCTGTTCTCCTGTGTGTCTAAACCCCTTGGGGCACCCTGGCATCTGGAAAAGGGTTGTAGACAGAGGACAGTATGTCCTCTCCTGCTGCCTCTTATTTTATGGAAGCCTAACTAAAAATCTAAATGTAACAAAGCAGCTCTAAAAGCACATAAACCTTCCTTGCTTCATGAGCAGCATATAAACACGCTGGTGTCACATGTCAGCTCTCTATGACTGAGGTACCTTGCTCCTCACTGCAAGGCAGAAGCTGTCCCCTCACAGACAGGCAGAGCAACTTCTCAGAAGAGGATTCTTAGAGGGCCTCACCTCCCCCAAAACAGGCAGTGCTATCAAAACAGGACCCTCACGGATTAGGAACAAGGAGCGGCACACCTTCCACCTTCACCTTACATGTGGAAGCTCAGCTCCTCCCTGTGCCCTGTTTGTTTTCCTGTGCATCACCTCAGCAGGGTCTGAGAGGGTCTCTGCCCCCTCAGGAAGAACAAACTGAATGGCAAAGAGCAAGGCCACTGCCAGCTCACTGTCTTTGTTTCCCACAGCTCAGGCAAGACACAGAAGCACGACTGCAGCTGTATACCCAGACACCTTGTGTTAGTGAGCCCACAGAAAGGAAATGTGGACACAGGATCAACACCACACAGAAACCAGGTGTCAGACACCTCCTGCACAGAGCCTGGCTTCATGTCCCTCCAGGTGTAGGGTATGCAGAGGGAGATGTGCTTGTTACATTGCTTCTCCGGAGCAACTGTCTGTGCAGCACTGAGCATTTCCGAGGGAAAGGACTGAAAAGGGGTGTCTGGGTCCTGTGTTGTACAGGCATTCAGGCACAGGCTGAGAAAAGGGGTGATACCAGTACCACCAAATGGGACATACTTGAGTCTGTTGGAGACATTTGTTCTAACTCCCTCCTTCTCTCAGTCAGCTTTATATAACAAGTGTCGCAGGCATAGAGACCTCCTTTGCAATAGCCTCCAGGGCACCACAAGCTCTCTTCTTTTACCTGTATTACCTTTGCAACTTGCCTTTTTTCTGCCTGTAGAAGTAATCACGGCCTTCCTTTTGACATGGAGAAGGTCTCAAAGGAAGGATAATTTTTCAAATTTATGTTTTCCCCCTTTTTTTCTCCAGGTTTCCAAACACTGAGGACTGAAACTTGGAGCCTTTACTTAGTACAGCCACCAAATTCTGACTGCAATAGTTTTGCTAACCAAACAAGTGAATAAAATTTTCCTGAGTAAATTGATTCAATTCCAGTATCTCTACAAATATATGGGGTCAGGATTATTTGTGGCCTGTCACAAAGCAACCAGCTACTCATTGGCCAGACACAGGTCATGCTACAGTCCCATATTATACTCATACCATGATAAAAACAGGAGATTGTTCACTAGCATTGCTCAGGTTCAGCTGATTCTTGTAGAGGAAGAATTATAAAGTTTAGGCATTTTAAACTGCAACATTCTTTTTTCTTGGTTTGCCAATGAGAAGATTATTTCCCCCCTTTTTTTGGCATTGCACATGAACCAAAACATGAGTTAATGTTAGGGTCTAGACCTGGGCCAATTGTTAATATTGTTGCTAAGAAAACTCTATGCAGAAAATTATTTGCAGAGCAGTTGCAAAAATCACAATGCAATCCAAAAAGCAGGAGCAGATGATTTTGCTCAGGTCTGAGTTATTTCAATAGCTTTTAACTCTTCCTCATTGCTTAAGACTGTTAATATTTAATCCAAAGTTTTTAACTGAAAGAACAAAATATGGAGGGGCTGCTAAAGACCAGGTTCTGCACAAAGCTCATGAACCTGAGTGTGCTGGTGAGTGCATAAAATCACACTGTGATGACAGAAAGAAACCCCAACTTCCTAATAATATTCTTACTAGCATTGAAATGCCAGACTTAGAGAAAGGAAGAAATAAAGGTTTCTTGATTTACCTCGTGTTGGTGGCAGTTTCACATCTGAAGAAGATCAGCACAGTGGGTAAGAGCTGGCTGGAGTTTAATAAAGGCTGTTTGAGTGCCAACAGGTGTTTCTTTTTCTAAATCCCGTTGAGGAGCTACCTGGCTCTCTTCCCTGAGGAGACATTGGTTATCTGAGCTGATTGACCTTTGCAGTTCAGATTCTAGGAAGCATTACAGACAAGAAGAAAAAAAAGAAAAGCAAAAGACATGTACTCTGATGAATGCATTTGGGTGTTATTCTGAGAAACAGTAAATGCTTATTCAGCTCTGTTGGCATGGAAGTGGATGGGCAGCAAGGTCTCAAGACAAGACCCCATCAGCACAACTTTTAAAGCCACAATATATTATCTACATTCTGCTAGGATTTTTTGTCATAAAACATGTATCAATATGTATTTGTTGTTTTGACTTGCTTGATTTTCCCTAAAATAATTATTATTGTCATCATACTGGTTGAAAAGCTTTACCACAGATAGAATGTTTGAGAAATGGTGACAAAACTGAAATAAATTGCAGTAAGTCTGTAATGAGCAACTGTAACTGTAGCATTTTGTGAACAGTGATTATTATGGGAGGAACTATCATGATACTGAGTTTATATGCATTTATTTTTAAATGGTTAATTGAATACCTGCCAGGTTTGTGGCCACCATTTGGTTTTGGGATTAATGGCTGCACCAAGGGGAATGAGGTTTGAGGTGCGAGATGGGACTGTGCAGATGCCCTGGCTGCTGCTGGAGCCAGCAGCCAGCTCAGCACAGCAAACAGCTCAGCTGCACAGCAGACAGGGATAAGATGGGAGCTGCAGATGGTCTGTGATGGCAGGAGGCACTTCTGCCCTAGGCACACTGAGTGATGAAATGTCCCTTTTCTGTGCAGAGCTGCACTGTGCCTCACCTGGGCCAAGGACCACCAGGTCCAGCGCTCCTATGGTCAAAACATGATCCCAGAGGATGCAGGGCACCAGCCAGTGCCCCTGAGATGGAGAAGTAAGTCTGCAAGGCAATTGATAGATGAGTAAGAGCCCTGCCTAGGTCTTCCCATGCAGTAAAAGGAGAAGGAGGTTTTGTGTGAGAACTTGTCTCCTCTGCAGGGCCAGGGAGTCAGTAGTTAATTTTTCTCTCTCAGCTCTTTTTTAATAATGTTCGAGAATTAAAAGCAGGAGAAGCCACAATGCATTTTCCGCAGCCAATGAGCCAGTGACTTACCTGTAATTAAAGAGGAGGTAAACTCATTTATTTGTTTATTCAGGTTGGGCAGGGAGGAGTACATTGACTCTTCCATGCCCAAAGTAGAATTGGGTAAACCTCAGTCACTCCTGTGGATAGAAAAATCACTCTTATATCTTCACTTAAACTGTAAAAACACAATCAGTCCCACAAAACAGATGACATCTAGGAAATCTCTGAGAAGATAAATTCTACTCTTTGCAGCATTAAGTCATAATGTGTTGTTTCTCCCACCCTCAGCAGGGGGGGAAGTCTGCCCTACAAATCAAAATTCTTTCAAGCTTAATCCTTAATACCACAGGGCAGTCTCCATCACGTGAACCTTTGGTCCAAGGAATATGCAGTACTGCAGATAAAGACAGAGAGATCCTATTAAAAGTTAAATCCCCGACTACTCCCTGCTGTGCTCTGGGTAGAGGACATGCAAAGTGGCAGTACTGCAAGCAGACAAGGCTGAGGCAGAATCTGTGGTCTTGAAGGTTCATTTAAGATAGGGTTAGCAAGCAGCCTTTGGGATTCAGAAGCTTGTTCCCTCTTTTCCCTTATAAGCTGTCAGTGTAATGCACCAGTCCATGATTCTTCCCCCTGGAGAACCTGACTGTAAGAGGTCGTGGAAAGTATAGTCAGAAGGGTCAGTTCATATCACTACAACTTACCCATTTCACTGGAAATATGTCCACCACGGGAAAAGGTTGGAGAAGGCTGGTGTTGACCAATTATGTTAGTTTTGGTTTAGGAAAAAAAAAAAAAACTTGTATATAAATGCTACTGCTGTATCTCTCCCATTCCTGTTAGTGCTTCTCCTTGCTTTTAATGGAGCACACCTTTCTCCTCAACAATACACACACATTCCTGTAAGGGCCTGCAGGGCCTAACCAAAGAACATGCAGCAGGTGGGTGTGACAGATGGGGGACAGCAAGGTAACAGTGAGATAATTAGGATTAGAACCATAAACAGCAGTGGTGGCAGACACTATGAGAGACACTTGAATTAAAATTGGATCTTTGCTTATGAAGAGTTCATTGCTTCCTGCCTGTTTTCACCAAAAAAACCCAAGTTTCTTTGACATCACAGTTAGTTGCTATGGAAATGCTGATGCTACCAAAGATAGGACTGCGCTGGAGGACTATAAAAAGTCCTGGAGACCCAGCTGAGTCTGTACATATTTAGGAAAAGCCAGCACAGCATTTATTTTTGGCAGTGGCACAACAGCCCATTCATGTGACAGAATGTGACACCAGAAGTGGATAAGGGGACATCACAATACAACAGAATACCATGATGCTGAGGTTGGGAGGGAGGTGTCAGACTTAGGACAATGGGGAAAGTAGAGTACTCAAACCAGTAGGACCCTGGCAGTAAAGAATAAAGCTCCCAAAAAAAAGAAAGTAAATTTTAGAAAGAGGAAATGCTACAAATGGAACTTCTCTGTTCCCAGAAAGTTGTCATAGGTTTTAACAACCTTGTGAGAGATGTCTCCTAGTTAATTTTAAATCTCAGTAAACACAGAATCATAAAATCATGTAGGTTGGAAAAGACCCTTGAGATCATCAAGTTCAAAGCTAATGCTGCCAAATCCACCTCTAAACCACGTCCCTGCGTGCCACAAGTACATGTCTTTTAAATACTACCAGGAATGGTGACTCCACAAGTTCCCTTGGCAGCCTGTTCCAATGCTTGATAACCCTTCCAATGAAGTATTTTTTCCTAATATCCAATCTGAACCACCCCAGTGCACCTTGAGGCTGGATTTACTCTTGTGTTATCCCTTTTTTCCACGGAGAGGAGACTGACCCCCATGCAGATACAACATCCTTTCAGACAGCTGTAAAGAGTGATGACCTCCCCACCTAGCCTCCTTTTCTCCAGGCTAAAGAACTTCAGCTCCCTCAGCTGCTCCTCATAAGATTTGACTTTGCTAACAAATTCTGTAGCTGTTGTTTACAGCTGGATGTCAGCAGGTTATCGTCATCATCATCATCATCATCATCATCATCATCATCATCATCATTAATACTTTTAGACCTGGTTAAAAAAAAAATGTATTTTCCTTTTCAACTCTCCTTTTTCTACCCCAACTTTTTTAAAAAAAACAATAGCTGAGCTTTTCTGCCTCTCAGCTATTGAAAAATGAGGAATTATAACCTGAGCAAAATTTATCTGACATTGTTGTCATCTCTCTGAAGCAGATGGATACAGAAGCATTGTGCCTGTGAGAGAAGGACTTCACCACAAACCAGCTGCTCACCAAATTTGTTGGGACACTGAGACACATCACAGGCAGAATGGACAGGTCCACCAGAGACACTTCTGTGCCCAGGAGTCTGCTCCCTGTCTGCCACACTGTTGAGGTCTGTCCATGGATGACAGCTGGAAGCACGCAGGAAGTCTCTGGTGCACTGCTCTGGCAGGGCAGGTGGCCTGTACAGTGGGTCAACCCAGGCTTCAGAAATGATCCTTGATACTTTTGCAATCTATGTCATGATTGTGGCTTTCAGGGTGAAACATTTTTCAGAGGAGCTTTGACTCCTGGGCAAATGCACCTTTGCCCACATGAGGCTTCATTTGGGCTCCTGTCTTTATTCCTATTGCAGAAACCGAATGGAAGATTTGCCCCCTCAAAGCCTAATGCCAGCAGCATTTTCATCCTCCATTAAAGTACCCCCAGGCTATTGATACCAGCCTATTGATAGTAGTAATGAGTGCCCCTTCCCCTCCCAGCACAGCTCTAACACTTCACCAACCACAGAGTCTTTACTCATGTTCTGCATCCCGTCCAAAAAAGCAGGACAGCACTTTCTTCAAACACCAGTTTGTTCAGCACTGAATGAAAAGGGACATAAGGACAGAAAACACGGCTTGGGCTTGCAAGCACTGTCCCCAGATTCACAGACAAATCCATCACACCCATCCATACTCCTTTTAGGCTTCATTTAAACTAGGCAAAACCAGGGAGAAATGCTACATTCACAAAGGATGTTTCTGTAGTCCATAAAACCACATTGTCTGTGATATGACTGAGCAGTTATGATAGGGATGCTGCAGAAAAGCTCCTTTAGTCTCCTTCCCTCTGCTTTGTTTGATGTCACAGCAATTTAGCAAGGGCAGAAATTACTGTCCACCCCTGCGAGCTCAAGAGAGACCTGTAGCACTTGTATAGACATTGAGAGTCTGGGGGGAAAAAAGGCAAGAAGAAAACAAACTAGATTAAAACCCATTTTTTTCATTTAAGAAATTGTTGCATCAGTCTAAGATGAAACCTTGTAGAAACAGAAGTCAGGGAACACAAATTGCTCCAGTGCATATCTTTGCTGGAAATGTTTTAGGACATGTGCTCTCACTTCTCAGGGAAAGACAAATAATGCCTTTGTTGTAGACTCTGGAAAGAAAAGCAAAGGCTTTTATTCTAAAGCTGCCCAGCAGCTGAGACATCCCTGAAACAGTTAAAAGCTTTCTAACTTCTTGCTTGAATTTAGACATACTCGTGTATATCCCAAATAAATGTGCTAGGTTGTGTGCCAACATGTGTCATGATTTTCTCTCTTCTCAGCTAATGTGTACATAGATGCAGGATTTACAGACAGGAATCATCTCTCCTCCAATCGTGATTACCTGGCTGAACAGCCACAGCCATTCTGATTTATTCACATAAGATAGGATCTTGACTCCTTGATCATCTCAGTAACCTTTTCTTGTGCATACTCATTACAGCCTGAATTAATCCTTCTTAGAAGGGAGAGTGGAGTGTGGGGGGCTGTGCCTTCACAGAACAGTGTATATTTCTTTGCTTCCTGCATCCTTAGAAATAACTGCCCAGGGATCAAGAATCACTCTCCTCGCCTTAGGCCTTACACTAAGGACTGGAATGTTTCCATCTGAAGAAAAAAAGTGAGTCACGCTGCTTCCTACAGAGATAGGTGAAGATTCCTGGTTGGGCAAAAGGCAAATCCCACTGGCAATCATTCACCACAGATGTGCTGTCATAACGATTTGTGTGGCATAGACAGACCTTACTTTATTGTTTCATTCAGAATGAAAAAAGGGAGGGTCTTGATTTAAGCAGGGACCTGTGTCACTGAAGCAGAGAAATAGGTCTGAAATCAAGCCGTGAGTTGCTGTGGTTTTTATCTCCTCCACCTTCTCTCCTTTCCCTGTCCTGTTGACCTATGAATTACAGAATCACAGGATATGCAGAGTTGAACGGGACCCAAAAGGAACATCAAGTCCAACTCCTGTCCCTGCACAGCACCATTCCCAAGTCACACCATGTGCCTGAGAGCATTGTCCAAATGCTTCTTGAGCTCTGTCAGGCTTGGTGCTGTGACCACTTCCTTGGGGAGCCTGTTCCAGTGCCCAACCACCCACTGGGTGAAGAACCTTTTTCTAACATCCAAACAAAACCTCCCCTGACACTTCAGGCCATTTCCTTTGGTCCTGTCACTGGTCACCACATAATGTCACACAATACAAGTCCATTTATTGCTTGGTCCCATTTGCTGTCAAGCCTGCTTGCCTTTTAGGTGATGCACAAGCCAGATAACAGCATTGCAATTTCTAAAGCATGCTTGTTGAAACAGGAGCAGTAAGAACTGTCAACTCAAGAGCAACTCAGCCAAGTGTGTAGCACCTCGTCTACCCCTGATCTGGCTGGCCATAGTCTCCTCACCACCATGGCCAGGCCCAGAGGCTCCAGGGAAAGCTGCAGGACCCCCTGCCTGCTGTTAGCAGACAATTCATCTTCCTAACACAGTCCTGAGCAACTCTGCCCAGCCTGGCAGAACCAAACCACATGCTCATATTTGCTACGTCCACACAAAGAAATCCTTAAAACACCCAGTAAAGACAAGCACGGGCTTCCCTTTGAGCTCCTGCTCTTTGCAGGAGCACCACACTGAGGACTGCTCTCTCCTGCAGTGGCAGCCCCCTCATGTCCCCACACTGCCAGGCACCAAGGGCAGGAAGAAGGGGGTGTTGGAGATAGAGCCAGATGCTGCTTCCAGCAGAGGAGGGGCTTGCAACTCCACCCATGCATCTCTCATGCCAGAGTTTTTTCTGTAACAAAGCACTAAACAAGATGCTTCTTGTGTCCAGTGTGGATTCCTGCCCCCCAAATCTCTCTCAACTCCCCCTTGTAGTTTCTCCTGCCCTCAGATGGAGAAGTGACCCACGTCTGGTGATGCTAATTAAAAGGAGCTCCAAGCTTTGGCCAAGAAGAGCCAGAGTTTTTTGTCTCAGAGGCATACCAGGGATGCACAGAGCAGACAGAGGAAGACACACTGTTCAGCAGGCTTACAGCTCACTGATCTGAGATGAGACAGGCCTAAAGGACCCTAATTTAGGGATGTACAATAATTTTCTTCCAGAAATCTTCACAGAAATTCAAACACACACACACACACAGCATTTACATGATCAAGTCTTTATCTTTTAATATTTACTACTGGTACATCATAATTAGGTTCTCTTATTTCATACAGAAGCCCCCTGTTATTTTCTGAACAATGTAAATGTTTCTTATGTGTGTAATGGCCATGTTGCTATTGCTTCAGCAATTCTTTTTATGAAAACATTTGTGCAAGTTTTACCAGCAGTAGTGAAGTGCGCCTTACACCCTGGCTTCCCTGAGAACCAGAAAGCATGTTAACTTCATCCTGTTAACTCCCACTCTGTTGTTCACAAGGTATAAAGATATAACCAAAAATCATTCAGCTGCTCAAGAGTCACAAGTTCAAGGACGCTTAATTCAGCTCCTTGGATGAGAAGCATTCTTTTTCTGCAGCTTGGTGTGTCACATCATAACAACATAAAGCTTTAGAAAGGTAAAGTCCTAGACAGGAAATCTGACATCATGCAACTGCTCAGTGGGCCAGTGTACCAAGCAGAGCACATAAAAATGCAGAGAATTTCACCACAGAGCCAAGTGAGTCGTGCCAGGCTCTTTTAAAGTCATTAGCACTGTATTTCATGGTGCACAGACCCCAACACTGTGATGTTGAAATGTCACAAGTGGTGTTTGCTTAACAGACAAGACTGATCTCAGATGAACCTTTAACTAAAAGTGGAAATTACATTTAAAATAAACTAACAAAAACGTCCCCCAATTTTGTACTTAAAACTTAAAATGTGTTCTGTACCTCCCCAGTCTTCCCTTGCCAGCAACCAGGTTTTACCAGATTTTCCATCCCACGCTGTCCTGTCAGCATGCAAAACTTCCCCCCTCAAATCAGATTCCCCACCCACCCCCTAAGTGTATAACACAATACTTGAGGTTCCTGGGACAAGCACTTGCCATTGTGCTCATGTGTCGTTGGTTTTTGTCATTGTGCCAGGTCATATGAAAACAAAGCAATTTTAAGTACAGTGAGTGCAATTGTTACAAAAATAGTTGAATGGACTATTATAGGCATAGTGCTTTCTTCTAAAATGAATGCGTTCTTGAGATATACTGTAGGATGTTTCTAAATTTGAAGTGATTTTCCCAGTCTGAATGCGTGGGAATATGTTGTGTGGGTTTTAAAGAAAATAAACTGATAATGCTTTGCAGCCTACCTCCTGATGTCTCATAGACAACAGATTAAAAACTACTGGTTTGTATCAAACTATACCACTTTTTAAAACCCACTTGAAATTTCCTTTCTTACTTAAAAACTTGTAAAGATAGCAACCTGTAAAAGACAATATACCATAAGCCTTCAGGTTGCTCAAAAATCATGGTAAGTATGGCACTTTCTGGAATTTCAGACAGTCTTACTAATCTGCTGTTACGTAACTTCTTTTAGATAAATCCATACTAGCAACAGATTGTTCAGCTTTGGAACTAACAAGGAAATAATTCAGTGAATAATTTCCAACCTCTGAATCTGATCTCAATTTCCTTGTTCTGGGCATGCACTCACATTGTGTAGAGTTCATTTTTTCACCTTTTTTATGACTCTGAGCAAGATGCAACAGGCCACATGAGTCATCTGATATCCATATGTCTGTTGACAGTATCTTTCATTTCCAATATTGGATGTGACTGCCAGGGATAGGCTGGGCACATATGTTGTCTCAGGAAGATAGGTTCTTACACACCTACTCCTGGCTCACCTGGTGCTGTGTCTCTATCTCCTACATCTCTTTCATCAGTCAAGTGTCATCCACCCCAGTCCCATCTCATGGTCTCTCACAAGATACAGCCACAGGCTGGTCACAAACTCACAGAATCCTGTCTTTCTCCCTGAAACTGAGAATTGTTCACTGAGCAATCTCAGTCCTTTCTCCTGACAATCTCTGCTCTTCTGGGTTGGTCCATGTTTGACTGCTTTTCTTGCATTTGTGTTGTGCCTTCGTTCTGTCCAAAGGTCTGTCCAAAACAGAACTTCTCTGCCTCCTTCTTCTGGATATAGTCATTGCTCTTCTGCTGTTCAGTCCAGTAATTTCTCATCACATGACCAGAGCAATCAGGGCTATCACAGGATATTTTGGCTGCCAGTTTAGTGTTGCACTCTATCCCAACAATTAGGCACAGGAACAATCTCTGAACATGAATGGGGAAAGCAGAGTCAGTGCCCCTCAGCCTTCCTTGAGGGTCTGTGTACCTGCCTCTCAGTGAGACCTCATTTTTACAGTAGAAAAATGAAAGATTAAGGGGTGAAGCTTTGTCTCCTTTCTTGACCTGTATCAAGCCTGCGGCCTTTTTTTCCTACCTGATTCACACTTGAGACCCATATGGCCAGAGAAATAGATCCAGAGGCCTTATCTGGGTGTGAAATGTGTGAAGCAGACAATGTGATTGTGTATTGACAGATGGAGCATGTACTGTCATGCATAGTTAGGTGACTTACATCACCACACTAAATGACTTACATCTTAATTTTCTAACCTTTTCCCTTTCTCAGGGCATGCTCTGCCAGCTCAGGCATGGTTCTTCCAAATAGCAGTTCATTCCAGCTTTGTCTGTAGCCTTTCCATTTTGACATATACCTCACGCTGACCATGATATTGCCAGTAATGGCATGTTTGTGACTAAATTGAAAAATCCTTTTCCACTTTGATGCACTGTGTTACAATCCTAAGAACATCTCTCATGATGTAGGAATCTGTTTCCTTGCTCTCCATGCACAGTTTTCCAGCATATTGTAAATGTTTTAACGTTGACCTGGGTGTGTTACAAGTTTTACATATTTCTTGCATCATTTGTACTGATTGCCACACTGCTGATATTGTTTTCTGCTTCTCATATTTCTGCCCTCCATCAAGTTTCATTCTCTTAACTTTTTCCTCATACATACAGCTATGAGCACCAAGTGATCTTCTCAGCACCTTTATCTTTAGGAAAGACAGAGCATCCAGCATCTATCCGGTCAGTAAACTTTTTAATATCCCTTAATGATAGAAATAACCTCTTAGTCCCGAACAACTCACTGTATTGTTTTCCCTTTGCTGTCACCTTGAGCCCTTCCATGGTAAATGACTTTTTTTTCTTTTGGCAAGAATACTTTAGCACTTCCAGATTTTTCACAAAATGCCCTGCCTTACTCCCACACTCCATCACAGTGTGACAGTCTTATGTCACACATCTGGGTCTGCACTGTGGAGCAGTCTTTCCTGCTCCTCCAGATCATTGTCCCACAAACTTTTCCATTTTCTACAACCACACATCATTTGTGTGTCCCATGATTCCCAAGGCTGCTCAGGCTCAAGAGCACCTTTCAACATTACCTTTCTTTCCCAGTCTCTCACATTTTGTACTGATGTTTTCTTGATGAGCAAGACAGGTTTCACGATAAATCCTTCATGACAAATGAAAACAATGAATGGAATGAGTTGTGGGGGGGGGGGTTTAATATCTGCTCTTTGCTCGATGTAGGTTTTCACCACACTCTGTCCCTGTGCTCTTTTGTTTGACATTTAGCATCCTGGTGTGCTGAGAGACACACTTGAAGCCTACCCATATGCCACAGCTGGATCTCTGCAGAACTTCTTATCAAACGTGCATCTCATTACATTTCAGGTTTCACTGCAAACACAGTGTTTCACTGGATTATCTGAAACCTGCTGACTTTCAGAAGCTTTTGGCTTGACTGGAGTGGTAACTTCAGGTGGAAAGTTTTAAAAATTTGTAAGTTTTGCTTGTATTCACCCCAATTTGACCTCAAAAGCTCAATTCTAAGCTGAATCTTAAAGGGTTTAAGATAAAGCACCGTAATCTGAACTCATGCGACATTAGAGATTTCCAGTAATGAAATAACACTTGAAGCTTCATCATGTATATGTCACTGTAATTCTGCTCTCCTCATGTAGCTGCAGATTGCTGTATAACCGAATATAAACATTTACATTTTTCAGCAGTATTTGATAATGAAATTCTGAACTGATAGTTCACACTTGAAGAAATTGTTATTATCAAATGACTGCAATTCTACCTTTTCAGATTGACTATTGGGACTGGCCCTTGCAATATTGTGCTCAGCCAGTTCATCTTGTTGATACAAATCTGATTTCCCTCAGTTACACATCCATTGACTATGCATCCCTTATACAGAAGAGAGAAGAAAAAAATCTTCCAGCTTTGAGACTTTTCCCTACCTTTGTTGTATCGAATAGGTCTGTGTGTCAGAATGTTCCATGAATGAGACCTTCACCCAGTGCCATCCTGTCTCTGTTTAAAGTCAATATGTACATGCTCATGGCTAAAGGCTCTGGGAAGAAGTGCTGCCATTCTGAACACAGCTTGCAACATCAAAAGATTTCCGCATGGTTGAGAATTTCCACTGCTCCAGGAATTTCATTGTAACACAAGTGTGGATCTGTCAAACCAGCTCTGCCTCTCCTTTAGCATATTGGTGTCCAAACACCAATCTTGGTAAAATACAAGCCAGTGTCAACAAAGCTCAGAGCTGAAGAACTAGCCTTCCTCCCCTCACTCCTGGCCTGCAGCCGTGCTCCTGCTGGCTGCGCTCTGGTCACACAGAATTTTGTGTCCTCAGGAGGGGCAGCAGGGGTGCTAACTTAAACAAAACTCAACTGCTGGGGGGCCAGAGGGGTTTTGTGGCAACAGGGGCTTTTTTGGGCTCGGCCTATGTTTCCATTCCCTGTGAACTTCACTCTCCATGTGGCTTCAACACAAACGACACTAAGTTCAGCAATAATGAGGGCAATCTTTTTGTCATGCTGAACTGGATGAACTGTGCGGTTACCAGAGATCTCATGCCACCCTTAGCAGTGGAGAGGATTATCCCTGGGCTGTGATGAGTCTCCCCCTAGATGCTGGCTTCTGTTTCCTACTGTCTCTTGTGCTCTGGCATCTTCAGTTCCCCATTTACAAACCCGTGTGTAGCACTGAGGGTCCAAAGAACACCAGTGCCAGGGCATATGTAAATATGTGCGTAGGAGGAAGGGGGGTGGAGCACTTCCAATTTCCAAAGTGCTTCTAGATCAGTCTGTGGCAAATAAGATCTACATTTAATGCTGCTTATATATATACACACGTATGTAAATGGGCAATAATGGATCCACAGACAGACTGGGGAATGAAATGCTGCAAAGCAGCACTGCAGAAAGGGCCCTGGGGGTCCTGGTCTGTGGGAAGTTGGATCTGAGTCAGCCCTGGCAGACAGGAGGGCCAACCCTGTCCTGGGGGGCACCAGGCACAGCATCACCAGCCAGGCAAGGGAGGGGATTGTCCTGCTCTGCTCTGAGCTGGGCCGGCCTCACCTCCAGTGCTGGGGGCAGTTTTGGGTACCACAATATAAAAATGACATGAAGCTGTTAGAGAGTGTCCAAAGGAGGGCCATGAGGATGGTGAAGGGCCTTGAGAGGAAGCTGTAAGAGGAGTGGCTGAGGTCACTTGGTGTGTTCAGCCTGGAGGAGACTGAGGGGAGACCTCACTGCAATAACAGCTTCCTGTGAGGGGAAGAGGAGGGGCAGGCACTGATCTCTTCTCTCTGGTGACAGTGACAGGACTCGAGCAAATGGCCTGAAGTTGAATGAGGGGAGGTTTAGGTTGGATATTAGAAAAAGGTTCTTTCCCCAGAGGGTGGCTGGGCACTGGAACAGGCTCCCCAGGGAAGTGGCCACAGCACCAGCCTGACAGAGTTCAAGAAGCATTTGGACAATGCTCTCGAAGGCCCATGATGGGATTCCTTGGGTATTCTGTGCAAGGCCAGGAGTTGGACTCAATGATTCTTGGGATCCCTTCCAACTTGATATATTCTGTGATTCTGTGATGTATATGCAGATACATGAATGCAAGGTCCATATCCTCTCATTTATTTGACTACTCTCAAGTTCAGACTATCTCACAGTAATAAAAACATCCTTCTGAGTTAGGATAAAGGGGTATCTTCCCTTTCTAATATGCTGCAGAACATAGAGGTGTGAGCTTTCTCTACAAGAATAAGTCTCTTCAGCCTAATTTGTAAGTATTGATTGAAACGGAACGATTGAAACCACTGTAGCAATTTTATAGAGGCAAGCTTATGGACTCAGGTGAGCAAAATTCATTAATTCTTCCTGGGGCAGCCTACTTTACCACCATCCTTAGGTTTCTGCTAGCCCTGCTGCAGCAAGAGCACATCTTGCAGCCCAGCTAGGAGAATGGGAGAAGCTGCCAGGTGCTGCAGTTCATGGACTCATGTCTCAGTTCAAAGTCCCCTTTTACCTGTAACTTAAGCTGAAATGTTTGTCTGTGAACAAGGGACAAGTATACACTCCCTTGCTGCATTTCAGGCAATGGACAGTCCCATCCAGCAGCCACACATTCAAAGTTAGTGCTGTCTGAAACCTGTGTGAGCAAACATGAGTCAGAACGTCATGTGGGGATATCCATGATGGTTAGACTCTGGAGCTATGCTAGTAGCAGGCTGTTTCTGGACACCAGATTGTACTGTGATCCATGAGGACCCCCCATGGCTATCCTTCAGGGCAGGGGATTTTCACCAGGCAGCATTACTAACCTCTCTGGCTTCAGAAAACTAAACAGCTGGACTTCTCCACTGTTACTTTGCGCCTCACTGCCACGGTTTCCTTACCCCTAAACTGGCATGTGCTGCCAGGCAGAAAAATACACAAATACCCTCCCCATTCACAGCTCAAAGCAAAGGATCAGCAGCATTCTGGTTGTTGTGTCCAGATGAAGATATCAACAAAAGCAACAAAGCAGCAGCCCCACCATCCTTCTCTCCCTTCCTCCCATCTAACTGTGCTCAGTGATAAAATTTACAGCCTTAGTATTTGGAAATGCCCCAAATGCCTTTCCCTTGGATACCACGTGCAAACTGAATTAGGTCTTAGTTTAAGAATGTTGTTAAGAAATTTAACAGCTCTGCAGAAACAAGTGCAAATCACCCAGTCTTCCACCTTTTTTCCCCAGCCATTGGGACAGTCATGAAAATGCTATGAGGCTACCACAGAACCAAATCTGCTGTAGTCCCTCTGGATGGAATTCAAATTTTGGAGACAACATTTCAAAAATGTAAAGGCTTCATTAACCAAGGAAAACTCAAGGAGCAGCAAGGAGGGACAATAAGATACCCATACATAATGAAAAGGTTTGTGTTATTGTGGAGAACATTGGTGTAAAATGGAGCCCAAAGGACACATTTATTTTTGCACCCCCTGCACTGGAGGGCAATAAGGGATCAAACTATACCAAATCTGTTTTTTCACCTTGGCTTCCCACTTGTCTGCTAGAAATTCTCTGTGGCCAACAAGAGCTGTGGTTCAGGTTGTCCCCCCATTCCCTGAGAAACCTTTTTTGGAAGCTTTTTGGGTTAGGCAAAATAAGTCTGTGATTCTTCTGTCTTCCTGTTAATGATGAAACATGACAGAGCCAATCCATGGACTCAAATTCTAAGATTTTCAAGGCAAGGTTTTAAGGCTTGAGTGGAAATCTGAGCATGCCTTAAACTGCCATGGAAACCCAACAACTTGTCAGCTCAGGAAGGATCACTGCTACTGTGTGGAGGCTGAGCTCGTGCCTGATGACATTTATGCTGCTTGTCCATGGGTAGCTCACTTTCCAGAGACCCAGTCCTCTATGACCCCGTGAAGGTACAGGGATGGGCTGAGTTTCAACGAGTGCTGAAGTAAGCACACACTTCCCAGTTCACCCCAAGGGTCATTGAACTTACTGAGGTTTGGCACAAACCGTCGCATTTCCACAGGTAAGGGGAATTTACATTATCAACTTCACCTTATCAACTTCTTAATGAGGAACACCTCTTTGCAAAGGGCGTTATAAGATGAATATTTTGTGTCTGAGGGCCCTGAAAAAGGGAGTGAGTCACACATCCTTTTTCCATCATGCTTTGCAAGATGATGGAATATTTCTTTTTCTTCCATAAAGAAGACTGAAGCTTTGGGTCATGGCAAGTTGAGCTCATTGTGAAAAGCAAGAGGCCAGCATGGCTGATTTTCAGAGGATAAAACTAAACCCAGTGTTAAATAGAGAAGTTTATGGCTAGTCCTAAAATTGAAATTATATTACTCAATGCTTTGATTTTGTCAATGAATAGACTATTTCCCTACAAGGATTTTCCAGATTAGATTGATTCTGTAATTGAAAATAAAATGATGCAGAGAAAAGTCAATAACTCGTCTACGAGGTTCTGGTACTGTCACCACCCTGTGTCAGTCAACAGCTCTTTGGTCTCACAGTTCAGTTAAAACTGGAATCCTATTGGCAGAGCTTGTGTTGTCTAGGAGTGTTTTAGGAACAGGGCTATGTGATTATATTTCTGGTACTGTGCAAGGGAAGCAGAAGGCTGGTTTATGCCTCTGGGCCAAATTCAGTTCAGTAATTTGCCCCGCAGGCACAGCAGATATCCCTCATGCCAAGTGAGACTGCACATGCTTGTACTGGGGAAGATTTTGAACTTGTGCACACCTCCCAAATAAACTCCAAAAGACTACATTGCAATTGAGATATGTCATAAAAAATCCTAAGTAGAGTTTAGAATTGCTGATGTTCAGAGATTCTTGAAATAATAATGCTTTTCCAGTTTAAATATTACAATAAAATCTCAGACCTTGTCACCAACACTGGACCAAGTGGTGAGGAGGTGACTTTGTTACATGAAAAGCACAGTGCAGGCTTCTGTGTGCACCCATGGTCATACTGCAAAATAGGGAGTTCCAGGTGCAGCATGTCCTAGATGTGAAAACAGACAAAAACATCCTACCTGCACCTTTCAAGGGAGTGAGGGGTTACTGCTTAGCTCAGATGTTGTGCGTAAGTCTGCACAAAGTAAGGATAGATAATAATGTGTACACTGGCATGACGGACTTCGGCAACTTCCAAATTTCTATCATAAGATCTTACTTTATGCAGTACCATTCCTGTTTCTTGTCAGGAAATAGCTCATGCCAAAATCCAAAGTATTATGAGCAACACCCTATCTACAATTTTGCAAGTAAAATGTTATATCATTTGCCTTTGAAGTGTTAATTACTTTAGCACCTAAGAAAATATGATTCTAGGGAAAACAAACTGCTGATCTGATCCAGAATTTGCTCTGCTATCCTCTCTTGGTGCAGACAGGTATCTAGGCAATTCTATTCTTCAGCCAAAAGTTACAAGATCCAACTCAAGACTTCCAGCAAGAAGCTTTGTGCCCTCTGTTTGATGGGAAGGGTGGAGCTAGGCAATAATAGTGATCCTTTCTGATTTAATTTTGTAACTGTGCCTTTCTGCAGTAGCCCCATGGGAACAATCACTCAGATCTCTGAAAGCAGCAGAGCTTATAAAAGAAGAAGTAGTGGGAAGGCAGGATGATCCTCATGGCGGAGCTGACAGTGGTGGCGGCTGTTGCTTAGGAATGCACAGAAGCAGCAGAATTACAGAGTGTCTGGGAGTGCTTTCAAGAAAGCAATGGCTCAGGCTTTGCCACAGAGACTTAAAAAGCTGAATCCTAAGGGAAGAGAAAAGCAAACTGCTAGCATACACTAAATAAGTCCTTTTGTGAGTGGGGTGTTTGGGGTTTTTTTGTTTGTTTGGGTTTTTTTCTTTTGAGGGTTTTTTTGGTTTTAGTTTTTTCAGTTGGTTGGTAAGTTGGTTTTTTAGGTTTGGTGTTTGGGGGTTTTATTGGTTGGTTGGGGGTTTTTTTTTGGGGTGGGGGTTTGGGGGGTTTTGTTCGTTTGGTGTTTTTTTGGTAATTTAAAAAGTAAATTGCCTGAGTTTTAGAGCAGGTGGTGTTCGTGCCTGGGCAGTGCAATCAGGGAGCTGCTCCATCGGCAGCTCAGCCCGAGCACTACAGTGCAGCAACAACAGAGGAGTTGAAGAGAAAATAGCGGGGAGGAGGCACAGTCTGACTGCACAGAGATTAACTCCTTCCCTCCACTTCCAATCTCTGCAAAATTCTGCCGGAGGGGGAAGACTCCATTTATGTCGCTTCCCCTCCTGTATTTGGCCAGAAGCACACACTGCTGTGACTGCCATGGGACCTTCTGCGGAGGGACCCGCTGGTCCCGTCCTCACCTCCTGGCATCCTGCGATGAAACCGATCATTTGCAGTGGAGATGACCATACAGTGCTCGGAAACACCAGCCGGGTTTTCCTTTCAGCTCTCATCAGATGCTGCTCGGTCCCCTTAATTCTTTGGGTTAGTTCCCGTTTTCATTATCTCTGCCTTTGTCTTGCTGATGGTGGCTGCATCTCGGTCCAGCTGAACCCGGGCTGTGCAGAGCATGATGGCATCCCAGGCACAAAGGTTTTGAAGTTGTTTCTTTCCGCTCTTTCAAAAGCGGGCAGGAAACTATTTCTCATCCTAAGGAACAACCTCGGGAGGTGAAAAGCTGATCAGGTGATTCTGCCGTTTAACTCTTTTCTACATGGACGAAGAAATATCAGTGTGAATTAAACACCAGTGTTCACACAAGCATCCCCACCCCAAGCCCACGCTTCTTGTTTGTCCTTTCTAAGCACTTTGTTCCAAAGGTTTTTGTTTAGCCGGGATGCTCGGGAAATGGCAGCATTTCATACCAATAGCTGCATACTGATACAAACAGAGCAGAAACAAAGGAACTGCCTTTTGCTCGTTTACTACAGTCTTCATGGATTAAAACAAAAAACCAAACCAATAGCCATCCAAGACACCAAGAACCGGAACAAACCCTCAGCTAACTGGTAATTTCTACAGCTTTGAATTCTAGGTCTCACTTTCTCCTGTCATTCTCTGTGTTGTGTTTTGTAAGAGCAAGTTTGCAAGAACAAAGCACTGCAGTGAAGCAGATAATATGCACATACAGTGCCTTCTAATTGGCACCCAAGTTTTTTTCCAGGCTTTACTGGAATAATAGTAATGTACAGAGATTAGTCAACCCATGATACCAAAAGCAACTTGAACATGCTAAAACAACTTCCTAGAGAACAAAGTAAAAAGAAAGTAAAAATTACACATTTTGCTTAACAGCTGCAGCAACAACGTCAAATCCATCAGAAAGTATGAGATTTAATAGCTATTAAATTGTCTCTTTCAATAAGCAGTATGAATATGTATCAACTGGCAGGCTCAGGATAGAATTCCTTGAGTTGGGGCAGCAGGGGTCTAAAACAGAGGGAGGTCAGCACTTACTTGAGCCTTTTCCAGTTGCTTCAGTTTCTCAACTGTAGCAATTCCTTATGCTGTTCAAGTCAGGTTTAGATTCCTGTGGGACCCAGGGTTTATGTAGGGCTGCAGATTATGCATCCCTGCCAATGATTTGATGGGATTGCCCCTGCTGTGTTCCCCACAGAATGCTTCTGCATCATACCATTGGGTATAATCTGACTGCACAAGGCAAAATTAAAGATGGTATGAAACTTGACACTGCACATTCAGCTTCAGCTTTCAACGTGTGCAGGTGTGGGCTGATTCCTGAAATAAACTGAAAGCGGCAAAGTGCAGATATTTAATCACCATTTCTTGCCAATCCTGCCCCTCTGTAGGAAAAGTGGTGCAGAACTAGGACCGCACATTTTCACTTTTTTCCGTATGAAAATCATAGAGGTCTCAATGTAAGAGAAAGCTGAGAAGGCTAGAAGAAAACAGTAGAATTTGCAGGTAGATACTGTGAGAAAATGAGACCTTTTCTATCCTGCCTCTGTATACTAGCTGGAGCATCTGCTATCCAAGTTGACATCAGCAGTCTGGCTAAAGAGAAATGCCTCCTGTCCCTTTACAGCTCCTGATGTGTTGCATCAAATGCTGTCGGTTCAAATTAAGCACTGCTGTTTTCTCCCTGTGTCCTGCCTGCTGCCTGACTGTTGCACTTGTGTGTGCAGCTGCAGCGTATGTAGCCTGGCAGAGGCTGGTAACTGCCCTGCTCCCTGGATAGTTTGAGGAAGCAGCATGGCCAAGTTGGCAAATCACCATAGTAAGGATCTGACTTGCCCAGTTCTGCACATCTCTGAAACTGGTCCCTTCCCTCCCTGTTTATCTCCAACTTTTTGTGTAGACAGAAAGATTGCAGTCTAGCAGCCATTCAGGAGTCTTGTGCTTGTGCAACCCCAGAAAACAGACTTCCACTCAGCAAAGTACATGGTCTCAAATGAAATGGAGCAGCCCTGAAAACAAGCAGAGTACACCCAGCTTCTGCTATACTGTTTATTTAATAGTGTTCCATATCCAGATGCTTCTACTTTCTCCAAAGACCAGTTTTCTACTGCTGTCAAACATCAACAGGGACCATTCAAAAAGTACAAATAGATACAATACTGAAGCAAGGACTTTTGGAGAAGATTAAAAATCTCAAACTGTCAAGATGTAAAATTATATTCTTCTGAATTCACAAACCCCATACACAAGTTTTTTGGATGCTGTGGCTTGTCCTCCCAATTCTTGGATTAAGTATCTTTTTGGATCTGAGACTGTCATGGTTCAACACCACCTGGCAACTCAGCCAGACAGAGCCACTCACACCATCCCCCACAGTGGGATGGGGGGGAGAATCAGAAGGGTAAAAATGAGAAAACTTATAGGTCGAGATAATGAGTTTAATATGGAAAGCAAAAGCCATGTGCATACAAGCAAAACAAAACAAATAATTAATTCACTTCCCATGGGCAGGAGTTCAGCCTCCCCCAGGAAAGGAGGGGCTCCATCATGTGTAATGGTGATTTGGGAAGGCAAACGTGATCCAACCCTTCCTTCTTCTTCCCCCAGCTTTATGTGTTGAGCACAATGCCGTATGGTCTGGAATATCCCTTTGGTCAGTTGGGGTCAGCTGTTCTTGCTGTGCCTTCCTAACTCCTTGTGCACCCCCAGCCTCCTTGCTGGTGGAGTGGTGTGAGAAGCAGAAAAAGGCCTTGATTCTGTGAAAGAACAGCTCAACAACACCTGAAACATCCCTGAATTTTCAGAGCTGTTTCCAGAACAAATCCAAAACATAGACCCACCCTACCTACTGAGAAGAAAATTAACTTTACCCCAACAAAATCACTCTTCATTTCCTCTCATCTCTTAAATGACATCACTGGACTGTTGACCAAATGAGATTAGATCACAGCAAACACAAATTTTCCCTCATAACACACCGAAGGATCATCTTTGACACCATGCCAGACCGTTAAAGGCCACCAAATTAATGCTGTTTCATCTCTACAAACTAGCAGGCACTGAGATTCCAGGGCTTTTAAAAGCCACGTGCACAAAGTTTCAGACTAACCACTTCAGGAAGACAACTATGGGTTAGAAAAAACTCCCTTTCCTCCAATAACATTTTAGGGCTTCATCTGTTGGACAAAATGACTTGGACAGTCCAAGCCTTCTTCCTATGCTCATCCTGGAGATGTTGCTCTTTCAAACATCTTGCCTAATGTAGCCATTGAGTCCAGTGGCTATTGTGCCCCTAGGTCCTTGTGGTGATGGGAATGTCTTCCCTACACTCATCTCATTGGAGCAACTTTTGATTTGTTAAGACACACACTTCACTGCAGAGCTGTCCTTTGTTGAGTAATAAAAGGAGGCTGCCTTCTCTTGCTAGTACAAAACAAGTGGCTCAGGAGGAAACACATCTTCTCACAATTTATTCACAAAGCCTGCCCAAAAGAAAAAAAAACAGACAGAAAAAGTACAGGTTTAGGTCCCTTAAAGTGTTCTGAGAATAATATACACTCTCTATTTGATTAGACTGTAGTGTGATATAATGGGAAATACCACTGGAGCCATAATGAATCCACAGGACACCTGACAAGTTTCCAGACAACCACAGTCTCTCGACTATTTAATTTGTGTTTCTTTTTCCCTTGCATTTCTTCTCTGGTTCCCAGTGCATTAATTTATCTTGTCCACAGACCTGAAAAACATCTAAACATTGTGAATACTGTGCTCTTGCCTGTTCCCTATCAGGCAGAGCATTGCCTTACTACAGGAAGGCTTCAAGAAGGTTTCCAGCCAAGTAAAGAAGTGCAACTGGCACTTGCTGGGACTTGCACATACAACCACACCCTTTCAAACCCTTTGGAAGGAGTGTCTCAGAGCAGGTTTTCCCACTGAGAGACGTGATCTTCCACCTGTTGACCTCTGGAATGGAAACTAAGAAGGAATGTGTCTCAGTAGACCATGCAAGAGTTGTGAGAAATCCTGCTCCTGATACTGCTGAGAAAATCCTCTACTCCTCTTTTCTTTCAACCCTTCTTTCCAAATTGAAGAAACACTTTTCATTTGACATGTCTATTAAATTTAGAGACACCCTGCTGCATAAGAAAGGCTGATGCAATGAAGGATCCTGCAGTCTCTTTCCAGCACCTCATGGTGCTAAAACAAATACTAGACATTCACCATGGAACACCAAACAGGTGAACACAACCCAGCTCAAACTGCTCATGCCATAGGGAAAACCTCACTTACAGCAATATGGAGATTGAAAACTGGTGGGCTTCCAATGTCATCATAGCATGGAGTATGAAAAGAGCTAGCCCAGATCCTGAAAACCCTAAAGCATATGCAGCAGAAAGATTCATACAGGCTAATTTACACCTGCTACTCTGCAGTTAGTTTGAGTATCTCCATGGAGTTTTCCTGAAGGCAAACACAGAGAGAGAGAATGTCCAAAATTTAACATACTGTGTTTACTATAAGGACACTAAGGACACTATAAGGACAACTAACAACGATCCCTCTGTGATCACATAGCAGAATAAATTGATTGGAAAGAGCAGGCAAGAAGTGTTTGTTAAAGCAAAGAATCTATTGAACTTCATTCTTCCCTCCAATTTTTTGCACAGTTTTGGCACTTTTATTTAGCAAGTGTTGTAGTGTTGTAGTGCCTCTCACTGAACAAGAATTAGGTGTTAGAATAAACCTCTGCCAATAATGCTGACTAAACACTTGTGATGCTGAGCAGATGGAGAAATGCAGCTGAGTGGCATCATATGCATTTTATTAATTTCTCCTTTCTTCTTTCATCCTAGTTTCCACTATTGAAATAAAGATTGCTGCATCTACCGAGTCCTTACCCCCATAGGGTCAATATCCTGTTGCTTCTGTAATAAGTTCTACTGTTTTATCAGTCCATTCTTACACGTCGAAACAATGCTTTCATCATTTTCATTGTGAGGTAATTCATCAGTCTCCTAGACAACATGACAGTAGCACAAAGGTCTGAAAATTAGGCAAGAAAAGCTGTATTCTAGTTCCTCTGTAAGACATCTAGTAAACAAACTTGGCTCCACAACTTCTCTCTTCACATATTTCAACTACCACCAGATAGTTATCAAACCTCTGCAGCACAGCCAAATTCTTCTTTCTTGAGTCCTTCTTTTTTCCTCGTTGTCTTGTTTGAATGCAAATGCAATACCTGGTTAGCACCAATAGCTGAGTACTATCAGTAGGTAGATTTAGTCTTGTTCCACACACAGTAAAGTGACCAAGCATTTCATTTTAATCCAGATGTTCCCAGTTCTTTATTGAAAGTTGCTAAGGTAAGTTTGACACATTTTTCTGACCACTCCAAGTTGCTCTGTTTTTTCTTAGCTTCCTGTGGTGATCCTTCTCATTCAATAAAGCCCTTCCTCTGGCAGAATAAAGTATGTTAGATCAGACATTATTTTTTTTGATGTCTGGCGCTTGTCCTTGTTTGAACAGAAATCAAATAAACCCATATAGAGAGGATTCTTAATTGTGTAATAAATGGTCCTTGTTTAACCCAAGGCTGTATGTATGAGCAGGGCCTTCCTCACAGCTGAAGTTGCAACATTTTTTAGTTTGCTGGTACCACACATTTGTTGGAAGTCTTCAGTGACATCTACACGAAGGCCGAAATCCTAAGAGGTTGATAAGCAACAAAGTGGAAATTAGAAATCCCGTTACTCATGCATTTGCAATGAAATAACTTATTCAAAGTGATGACCAGGACACACATTCAGCAACTCTGAAATGCAGCCATGCTCAGGAACTTCAGGCCAAACTCTATTACAAAACAAGGTGAATCATGATGAATACAACTGCCTTGAAGATCTCTTAGAGACCACTTGGAGCTTGCCACACCTGTGCAGCACTAATCAAAAGTAAATCCATCCTTGTCAAAATTTGAACTGGAACTCTGCCATACATGAAACTTGAAGTTAGTTGGTAATTATTTCTGTTGGCAAGCAGTAATGTGTTAAAATTTTATAATATGGGGACTGGAATCAACATAATAGGAAGAAGGTAGCAACTAAGAAGAAAATTCAGCAGAGAATTTTGAGGGGATAGTACCTTTTCTCATATCTTACTTATTACTGAAAGAAATGCACCAGGACAGGCTGGGGGGAATCTGCTGGAAAGCAGCTCTGTGGAGAAGGTACCTGAGGGTCCTGGTGGACAGCAAACTGTCCCTGAGCCATCAGTGCCCTTGTGGCCAAGAAGGCCAGTGGTACCCTGGGCTGCATTAGGAACAGCATTGCCAGCAGATCAAGGGAAGGTGATCCTGCCCCTCTACTCGGCCCTGGTAAGTGAGGCACATCTGGAGTGCTGCATCCAGTTCTGGGCTTCTCAGGACAAGAGAGACATGGAGCTCCTGGAACAAATCCAGTGGAGGGCAAAAAAGAGGGTTAAGGGACTGAAACTTATGAGGAAGTGCAGAAGGAATTGGACCTTCAGCCTTGAGAAGACAGAGAGGAGACCTCATCAATGTTAATAAGTATCTGAAGTGAGGGTGCCAAGACGAGGGAGCCAAGCAATAGGACAAGAGGAAGTGGGCAGAAACTGATGCACAGAAGTTTAATCCGAACACAAGGAAGAACCTCTTTACTGTGTGTGGGTGATCATGAGGAGGATTGCTCAGAGAGGGCGTGAAGTGTCCCTCACTGGAGATATTCAGGATCTATATGGACAGAGTCCTGTGTCATGTGCTCTGGGATGGCCCTGCTTGAGCAGGGAGGTTGGATCAGATCACCGTGGTCTCTTCCAACCTGACCCATTCTGTGATTCTATGAAATGGTCCCCAACAGACAAATATGGTTATAGACTTATGACACTGTGGATCTAAAGAAATTGAGATTCAGTGCTAAAGCATGAATCTGTAACACAAAATGCTTTTTAAATAGAATTAAGTACAATATTTTGCTAAATCAGGAAGATAACTGCCTGACTGTTGACTTTGAAACACTTCCCCTTTTTAAGAAAATTTAGTGTCTTAGTGATTCCCCCTACTCCTGAAATACTTTCTTCTTTAAATGCGCCATCACTGATAAACGCTCAGAGATGCACAACGAATGCACAAAGCAAGAAATGGTGTAATGCAAGCATGCATTTTGCTCTCCCTTTAAAACATACTACCTATTAAAGATAGAAAACACGTCTCTTAGTTTAGCTCCAGACCATTCAGAGATGGATGAAATATTCATTCAGAAATTCGGGAATTAGTTCATGTACAAGAGGGGAGAACAAAATGCTGTTGCTGAAGGGAATAAAAAAAAAGGGAGGGGAACCTTAGATATGAAACATAATATTCCTCAGGCTATTATGTTACCCACTTGTGTTAACATCCAATATTTCTTCTTTTAAATTGCAACTTGTATGCCCTGTATTTTCAGGCATCAAATTATACTGTCATATTGAGGATTATTTAAACAATCCCAGTAAGTAGGTCAGTCAGTAATTTACTCTTGGCTTATTAGAGGGTGCTAAAAGAAAAGAGCAACACAGTTATTTGTTAAATGAACAGCTGGACCCAAATTGTTGGGGGAGAAAAAGTCTGTAGTTGAGGGAGTGTTTTGTTAAGATTTCTAGCATAATGAGAAGTATGGTAAAACCTTTGTGTACCACAAAAATTTGTGTAGGGAGCAAATACAATTAGAGTAGCCTCCTTTGCACAGCAGGTTGGATTAAGCATCAGGAGGAACAAAGAAAAGAAGAGCTCTGATGACCCAGGGGACCGAGATGGGGGATGCATTTGGTCTTGTGCAGCCTCATTAGACCAGGTTTTTCCACAACCAGAGTGGAAAGACTCCAGAAGCTGCCACTGAGAGAAAAAAAGAGAAAAGGATCTCAGTCAAAATTCTTTAGAATCACAAGCAAGAATCATTCAGTTGTAATTCTGACATACACAAAGGCAAAAAATTATTAAATTGTGCTTACGAAACTAGAACCGCCTTCTGGCACCAGACCTCAGATATTTACTTGGTAACTAATCTCCAATTTCCCCATGTTCCCACTGGAAATTCTCTCCAGTACTGTAATGCATCAAATGAATTCTAAAGAGAAGGTATTGATTTTGACGTGTGGCTGTAGATAAATATATAAGGCTCAAATAAAGCTCTTAAAAGGCACTAGCTGAATGGCACAGAAGGGGTGAAAAGGGCAAAGATCTGGTCTTAAAGCTGACAGATCAAGGCCCCGACACTCATTCTTCCTTCTGAAAGCAGCATCAGCAACTCCTCCGTGTAAATACTGTGTAGTGAGGGATTTCCATGGGTTTGGATGGAGATGGTGGTAGTGTCCTGCCTGTGCATCGTCATCCTCACCGCCATCCAGAATGGGCAATCGTGTGCACTAACGCCAAGCATTTGTAATGGAGGTAAATGGTAATAGTCTTTTGGCTCCATTATTTTACATCAGTATAACTGTGCCTGGGGTGTGGTAATAAACCAAAAGTTTTGCTGCTGTTGGCCTCAAGAGCTTCCTTGAATGCTAGCTCTCAGTTATGGTTTGTCTTTTCCTTTGCTTAGAAACCTTGCTCCACAAAAACAAGTTTTATTCATGAACCTAGCTCTAGCTGGCCTTCCTCAGTGCAAGAGACTGATTTTAAAAGTTCAGCTTCCTTCCCCTCCCTCACAAAGAATTTTTTTTTTCATAACCTCTGAAGCAAAAACATAATTAAATTTCCAAATCACTGCTACAGGATTTTATGGGAGGCTTAACTTTCCAGAAGAGTCTGCAATAAATCAGAAAGGCTTTACTAAGAGCTAATTTAAAATATCCTGGTAATTTTTTTGCCCTTACAGGAACACAGAGAGCAAGTAAGATCATCACATTGTTCTGCTATAGAAAAGAAGTAATTTGGGGCAGTGAGCAAGAAATGGGTTGTCAGAAGGTCAGTACTGGGACAATCCCTGGTCTCTATTTAGTTCTCAGTTTTCTAAGTTCATAGCCTGTGGAGGGCAACAGGATCTTCCTATTAAATACTGGAGAATGTTAAGCAGTTACAGAATACAATTTTTGAACTTATTACAAGAACCAGCTTTCCACAGAAGGCAGTATGTCCAAGTCCCCACTGTTCAGAGCATTAGGAAACTTTGGACAAATGCATACACACAGGCATGTGCATTTTTAAGGACTCAGGAAAACAAGGATAGACAAAACATGAACTGAAAGTCAATAAATTAGGGTACCAGCCTGATGGGGGAAAAAACATTTCATCAGAAATTAATTTTCAAGGAAATCCCTAGATCCTTGTCTGGCACCTGTCTTGTGACTGAAGAGTTTATTAGCCCAGATACCTCAGACAGTCTTGTAACCAGCAGTATCAGTTCCTCTTCTCCAGGTAACCAGGAATCAATCCATTTAGGACATCATGCATCGCATTTCATCTGGCAATCCAGAAGCTAGCAAAAATCGCACAGCACAAATAGTTGTTTCCTGAAGAAAACACTCTGCCCATTCACTCCTGAAGTTCATGGCTAATCCTGAGGCACAAGCAGTGTGAAGAGCACAAAGTTGGTGTGAAATCCTCCAGGTGGCACAAGCATGGACTGCTGTCTTCTCCAAATTCCTAACCTAAATTCATTCCTGACAGCTGTGGTGACCTCATCTCTGTCCAGCCCCGTGTCCTGCCAGCAGGATAATGCACAGCTGACTAAACAAACCCAAACAAGAAATTCAACACCTTGCAGATGGCATGGCCTGCGTGGTCTCACTGTTACCTTGAAATGGCTCTGGCACTGAGGAGAGGCTGACAGAAAAACGGACAATTCTCAATTCGCTTTGAGATGAGGAGGATGATAGAGTCAAAACAGGTAAACCAGGCTGACTAGTGTCTTTTGCCAAGGCCATCAGAGAACATGTGTGTCCCTGCCACAGTGTCTAAGCATGTCAGTATTTCCACGGTCAAGGGAATCAGAGAGATGACCCAAAAGGATCCAATGTTGACCACAGGAAGCCACAAAACTAATGCAGTCACCCAAGTTTGTGCAGGGTACACAAATTATCCAGGCTCCAGAGAGTCAGAGGGTGTCAGGCATCATGAGGGATGAATCACCTTTTTCACAATTCTCTCCCAAAACCAGAGGACTAAGAGCAGACTCATAAATAACACTGCAAACAGCAGGAGAGCAAACAAGGATCCAGTAATCCCTTGTTTGAAAGCAAGCTTGACTCTGTGCTGTCCTTGCCCCCACAAAAATGGCCCTGTCAGTCTGTCCTCTCTACACCTACCATCTCACCACAAGAGGTTGCAGAGACACAGTGCATTAACAGATTTCCTCAGCAAAATCCCACTTCAGAAAACTTTTTACTTCAAAAGAAACTGGAATTTGTCAGATCATCTGACCCAAGAGATATGAGAAAACTTTCCACAACAAGAAACAGACGGATGAACAGCTAGACTAAGGCAGCAGGATTTTGCAAAATGCCCGCTCTAGAGTGTCTGTCTGATATCATGAATCAATAGATTACTGGCTTATGACCTGTGGAATCTCCATTCCTTTACAGAGCAGAGAGGAATATGGGCTAGGACATGCTCTAGCAGAACAACTCAGCAGTACAGCACTTAGGCATTAGCTCCAAAATGCTGATGAAAAATACACCAAAAGTAGAGCCCTTCCTGGAAATCCTACTTACTAGTATTTTAACCAAACACATTTTTCTGCCTTGAGTAAACAAACATATGAGGAAAAAAATGAACAGCTAAGAGGGTTTCAATTTTTTTTTTCATTTTTTTTATGTCTAGCTTAAGTAACAAATAGCTGGCTTCTACACTGATGACTTCTCACTTAGGAGGGGCCATTTGGCTTTTAAAAGCTTAACAGGGACTGTAACCAGACCACTGCTGCTTGTTTGTCAAATTTGTAATCTAAAATTCCTTCCCCAACACAAAGCAATTGGAAGAAGAATGCAAAAGAAGTGTCTGCATTTCTGTGTGAATGCAGAAGGTGTGGCCTCAAATCCACACACAGAGCTCAGGTTCAAAGATGCAGCAGCCTCAGGAGGGGTGTCCAGTGCCCAACCCGAGCATGGCCAGATGGCCAGAGCAGCTCTGACACAATGCCTGGGGGAGGGGGCTTCGCAGGGGAGTGGCCTCTAGGGCAAGGATGCTGAGACTGGCCAACCCTGTCCTACACACTCCGCCTGCTACACCTAATGCATGGATACAGGAGGAAAAGGATAAAAGCCTAGAGAACAGGCTAATGGTTTTTATGGGGTGTAATAGGACTGGCAGACTGGGGATCATATACAGACTGTAGTCTCACAAAGAAGCTGAGGCAGGGTAGGATCTTGTAAGCTAGAATCCTGGAGTTTATTTTAATATTAAAAAAACCCAAAAAAACAACAGAACATATAATTGAAAGCATTGATCTGTTCTGTGTATCTACAGTTTCTGGACAAAAAAGGATAGAAGAAACCAAGAGCATACCTATATCAGATGTTAGGTGTTACAATGAAAAAGTTAAAGTGAATTAATATTATTTAACCATAATGAAAAGAAGACCAAGACCTGTGAGGGAGCTATAATAAAGAACAAGTTCTGACTTCAGTTGTGGAGTCCTTTAAAGACATGGCTCTTACATACCAGGTCTAAGGCTCTCTTGAGGAGAGGAACACACTACCAAAAGCAAAGCTGGACTGGAAAAGGAAGGGTATTCTTCTGTACTTCTCAGTTTCAGCACAGAAGCTGTTTCAAAGCAAAGAATAAAGTCGCTGTATTTCTTGAGGCAGCTGAGGAAAACCTTCAGGGTTTGCTGTGAAGGTGCAGTAATCTCTGCATTCAGCACAACACTGCACATGCAGCAACATCTTTGGCAGCTGGGCCTTACACACAGTGCCCTTTATGCACAGGAACACAAGGCAGTCCTTAATGCCTGATCTCAAGCCTGGAATTCTGTTCATAAGACAGAGTCTATCAGACTACTTCGACATTTAATAAGACACTGCTCTTACCCTCAAGGTTCCTCAGTGAAACCGGGGCCTTCCCACTGACTTCAGCTTTCCCAGAAAAATCACTGCCTTCTGCAGCCACCTAGACAGCTGTTCCCTGCCATCCCCCTCCCATGGCACCTACAGATTTGAATCTACCAGCCTTTTCTAATTGTTTATTGGCTGCCAGCAAGTAGCAATTTTTCCAGAGTAGCTGGGATGTGAAGAAGGCTGTATTGATAAACTGGGCTCTGAGCCCATGAGAGACAGAGAGCAGCCTCACTCTGCTCATGGCAGGTCAGGCAGATAGATAGGACCTCTCATGTTGGAAGCAGCTTTCTGACATGATGACACATCATGTTCCTCTTCGTGTGAAAAAACACCAACTAGAAAAGCCAAAGCTCCTTAAAAGAAAAAGGGGGTTCCCATCAATATTCAGAAGAATCAAGAAAAATTTCCCCTAACATCAGATGTTCTTTTGCATTCAGGTAATGGGAATGAGAAAGGACAGCAAAGCAGAAGCAAAACTGATTTGCTTTATGTAGACATGTGTGCAAGCATCTACTCTGATCACTCCATCCATGTTCTCACTAACTCTGAACAGGGAAACTCCTTGTTTATCCTGGTGTGTCACTGACCAAGTTTCCCTGTTTGTCTCCACCTCCCCTCAGAGGCATCTTAGAGTTCTTCAAAGAAATAAATGGCTTTGGCATTTAAGTGTCTGGCCTTCAGCTACAGACTCAGCACCCTGAACCACACGAGCCAGACCTGCCCTTAGTCCTGGAGCACAGGCTGCTTCTTTGTCAACACTTCATTAAAGCAGTATCTGCACACTGGGCCCTCCTTGCTCCTGCTGGTGAAACTATACCCTCCTAGAAAGTTGATCCAGATCTTCAAAACCCATAGAAATTTCAAGAAAGCCAAAATTTCCAATCAGCCTTCATCTTGCAAGACCTATCACTGCACTGCCATGACCATGGTTACTTCTGTCAGAAGGCTGAGAAGACATGTCAGAAAGTTCCAGCAAATCAAAAAGAACGTTTTTTCCCTAGTTCATCTAGAAAGCTGGATACAAGTTCTTTCTTCCTCTAAATAGAGGGAAAGAAGGAAAATGTGAAAGGCTGAACTTCAGGACGATCTTTTACTTCACTGCAATGTACTTTTTAAACATTCTTAAATCACATAGCAAACCTTTGGGGTAGACTTCATTAACTTACTGATAGACGATAAAAAAAAGATTAGAAAGACAATGAAATAACAGAGGAAGACAGGAGATTAGTGAAATGTTTCACATGCAAAACTAGAATTGCATTGAGGAATCTGACATCCCAACCTTTCCCTATCCTCTACTGGCACCATTTCCAGCAAAGGATTTGGTGTTTTCATTATCCTCCCTCTGCAAACTGCTAGTGAAGTGTTACAACTAAGAAGAAAAGCAGACAGCTTCTGAGACTGACCAAGAGGAAGGTGCTGTCTGCAGAGAAACGAAGTCAGAAGAATAGGCAGGCATGTCTAGAACACATTACATCCCCTCTTTTCTGATTCTATCCTTCTGCCATTTAAAAGTATCAGCCCACTCACCAACTTCAGAGCTTGCAATCCTGCCTCTTGCATCTACCATTTTGTGGTTTCACACAAATGCCAAAGTCATCAGGATGGAGTCTGTCAAGGAATAAAAAAAAAAAACCAAAACCAAACCAGAACCCTGTCAGGCCAAAAAAAACCCCTTGTTGCTAAGGCAAAGCCCAGTCCAGATGTGTTGGTAATTTCTCACTTGCCTGTATGAAAAAACGAGTACAGATAAAATTTCCATCTCTTGCCTTCCATTCTGCCTGCAGGAATAACACAGTCTTTCCACACTTTAGAATAAAGGCATCAAGCCTTCTCCATGTACACTCATGGCAGTAACCAAACTTTTTTTCCATGCTTCAGTCCCAGACAGAGCTGAAAGGAGAGTGGAAAAAAGGCTTTTTACAGTAACATATTTCAATGTGCTTTACAGCCACAAGGAAACAGGTCAATTACGACAGTTCCTGAAGTGATAATAACTGAGGCAGATTTACTGCATCGCTCTTTGGAGTCCAGCAAGACTTTCTGTCATATTTAGGGAAGACATCTTATCAAAGCTGTAATTCCATTGCACTGAGATACACATACTTATCACAAGCACACCGAGGGAAAGCCTCAAAAGTAAGCACAGAAAAATGATCTATTTTTCTTTCACTCTGAGTAAACAAATTATTTATCAGAGACTTTAGCAGAACTCACCATTACATGAACAAAGTAGGCAACTGGGCTTTATGACCAAAATTTTGAAAAGCAGACAGAGTGCCCACTTTGTGACATTTTACAGTGATCTCTGATTGCCAGAAGAGCAGAGCAACAAACTCTCTCAATCAGCCTAAGCTTGGTACCTTAAATGGATAATGACTTTGAAAAACCAAAGGGAAAGTCACTGAAAATTCCATCTCTACAGAATGAAATTGCCTTGGATCTTCATGAACCTCTCCTGAGGCTGATCAAGTAGTTTTATGGCCAACATCATGTAAAATGGTGTGACACTCCCATCTGCAGAATTGTAAGGGCGATACAGCAAAGCAGAGATGTTGCACTCTAGAGCTGAATCACCAGAGGAACACCAAGACTCCTGTATGCCTTTCAACATCAAATAAAACCGAAGTGGTTTTTCCCATATAACTGATAGCTGGTACTGTATCCAAATGTCTAACAAAAATTGGCTGGCTTTGAAAGAGATTTTTTCTGGCTTCCTTCCAAACTGTTCTCAAAGCTACCCCCATAAGATGCAAGCCTCCAATGTAACAGACATGCAAGAAAAAAAGACGCTCAGTAGTTGCATATATTAAATCCTGAGACATTTTCCACTGCTGCAGGTGTTGATGGATCATCTGGTCCAAACTTACTCCAGCTCAGATTTTTTATTTTTCCCCAAAACACATAAATGAAGCAAAAATGGACAGTATTTTTTTGAACTCCTCATCCTTCCCTCCCCTAAATTAACCTCTTGCATTCTTCCAAAATGTGTAATCACATGGTAGAAGACATTATTCCCCTGTCTCAGCAAGTAGTGAACAAGCAAACTCCATTTTGCTTGATGGAAATGCTGCAGAGATGCACTCAACTTATTTTTTGCCACTTGACAGAAATTCTCTATTTATTTATTTTTTTTTTTCAAGGAGAGAAAAAATTCTTGTGCCAGTCCTGGGATATGAAGTCAAAATCACAGGCACACAAATCATCCATGTTACTGCACCACTGCTGGGTAATGCAGCCTCTCTGGAAACAATAGCTGGGGCTTCAGGTATCCACAGGGAAAAGAGAATATTGTGCTTGATTTACTGCCCTTCTCATGGGATTTACTCCTGGCAAAATGCCTGTGTGGTTTATGTCAGAAGGGATACATGCTTTGCATGAGCATCCAGTGCTCACTGTAAGGTAACTCTTTAGTGCTGCTGGAGCATAAAAGGACTGAGCATCCCATAAATTTAAAAAAAAAAAAAAAAACACCAAACCAACCAAAAAACCCCCAAAACAACAAAACAAAACCCAACCAAAAAACCACCTAAGAACTATCCTCCATCAGAAAAAGCCAAAGGCCTGACAGGCTCTGGTAGGAGAGGGAGAAAGATGAATACCCACCTATCTCTCCAACAAATCCAAAAGCAGTGATGAGAAGAAATTACTGTTAGATTCCATAATTAGATAATGGTAGAACAGTGTCAGTGCATGAAAATCTACAAGAAGAACAAGAAACTAGCACATTCCTGGATCCTTTCTGCGCTTTTTCTGCTCTTTGGATCATTTTAGAAACAGACATTACTTTTTCCAGGTGTGTACAAGTACAAGTAACATAGATAAATAGAGATGGACAAATAACACTTTGATCAGCATACTCGGGTGGAATCTGATCAGTATCCATCAGAAATATTCCATGGTCCTGTATGTTTAAAGACAAACCAACCAAACAAAAAAACTCCCCTCAATCTCAAAATAACTCCCTCCAAGAAAAGAAAAGCACCCATCCAAACTTTTTACAAGGACAAACCTTGCAAGGTGAAATCTATAGTTTTGCTCTATCACTGCTGTTCACATGGCTGGAGACTGTTCAGTAACAGAACTGCAAATACCATCTCTTTGGATTCAGCAATCTGTAGAGGATGGATGAAATTCCTTCCTCCCTTCTAACAGGTATGGTCCAGGCAGCCCAAAGAGTCTGCATAGCAGAACACTACTATTTACCATGAGAGATAGTAAGCAGCCCATTGTTTCTTCCGGTGGTCACTCAGGATTAAATGAGCTGTAACAGCTACCTCTGCTTTGTCTCTCTTTTAGAGGACTTGGGGGACTGAGAGCACCAGGCATCTTGCTGTTTGTGCAACAAATTGTCTCAGAACTTGGAGAATAATCAGGAATGGGGAGAAGCACTCTGTATGGTACCTCCTTGGAACTCTGTAGTCTTGCACTGATTTGCTTGTTTGTGCAGGGAGGAAAAGGCTGGTTATAAAAAAAAAAAAAAAAAAAAAAAACAAAACAAAAAAACCCAAACAAAACCCTACAGAATTAGCAGCCTTCCTTGTTGGTATGGCAAAACCAAAAACAAAACAACAACAACAACAAAAAACCCCCACTCATGCCAATATAATGTCTGAGTAACAATGGACCTTTGGGAAGACAGTAACAATTCCTCCCTCCAAATCATGAAAATCACAGAGATCAATACAGCTCAAGGGAGATACTTGCCAAGCTCTCAATGTTTTTGCATAGCAGCCTTCATACAAACTGCATCCAAAGTAAGCAAGCAAAGCAAAGACACATAGAGACAAGGTAAAGCAACCCTAACCAACCTAAGCTGAGTTTGAAAAGGAAAGGGATGGATTCAGGTACAAATCAAGAGGAAATGGAGGATGGTCTCCCAACTGCCCTGGAAGTTGCAAATCATGGGCCAGTGGTGGTCCAGCTGGTCACCTGCTGTATGTACAGTTCCTGTGAAATCAAAGGTGAGCCAGGAGAGTCAAGCTTCCAGAGATGTGCTACTACAAAACCATAAGCAATTTTAAAAAGATCCAGGAGCAAGCATTTTATTCCAGAAAAAAAAAACAAAAACAAAAACAAAAACAAAAACAAAAACAAAAACAACAACAACAACAACAAAAAAAAAAAAACACCAACAACCAAAAAAAAAAAAAACCCCACCCACATCTTTATTTAAAATACCATTTTGATACCTTTCTGTGTATCTGTATAATATCTAACATTGTGGGTCCCTGATGAGAATGGGCTTTGTCCATGACACTGTAAGAGCAATAACAGGCTCACTGAAATTAGTAAACTCAAAATGAATTGAAAGGGCTTTACCTCAAGGCTGTGAACAATACCTGAAGCCTGTTTTTCTTCCAGTTCTAACTTTTGTTTTCCATACAAATACCATCTTACCTCTATTCATACCTCTTACACAGAGACAGGTCAGACAGACAGACATTGGTGAAGGAAAGCAGGAGCAAAGCAGTATTTGCTCAATAGCAAATCAGCATTCCTTGCTGAGGACAATAACTGCAACACTATTCCAAGGACTGGTGAAATCTAACTATCAACAAACAAAACTAATCTCAGAGAAGAGAGAAAACCAGAAGGGTTTTCACTGGGCTCTAACTGGCATCCAAACATTTGCTGTGAGTTCTCTCAAGAAATTCTGCATCTTTAGCAAATGTCATGTGCATAGTTATTTGCAAATGAATTCTGACTGTTCCTTCCTGCCATACAATTCTTCATAATTTATTCTCATCTCCCTTTTCCTCTTCCTCTACAACTCGAATTACATTTTGGAAATGCATCCCTTGTTTGAGTAACAGGATTTAATATCATCCTGATCAGCTCCAATTTTGAGGGGAGGGAGAAAAAAGAATTGAAATTTATATTGTTTCATTCGCTTGCATATGTTCATATGTTAGAAGGGTTTGATAAATCTAGGATCTATACTCAGAAAAAATTTATTTTCACCATTCAAGAATTCTATGAAAGAAAGGAAGGTTTTCTGCCTGAACAGGGAGAGTCTCCTCCCTGTATACAAAGACTTTTGGTTTCCAGGCACCTTTTCTAGCCTTCTGTGTCTGTTGCCTTCTTTTTAAACAGCAAAATCCAGTTATAATTAGAGACAGCACTTACAGCTAAACTCTGTTTAGGTCTCAACCCTCTCGCAGCTTTTTGTGCTGGACGCAGCCCAGTGTGTGCAGAGGTTGTGACTGCAACGTTGAGTGAGAGAGGTTCCTGAACCTGAAGATAATGACATTGTTTATATTTGATAGTGGGGGGAAACAAAATCCAAAACAAGACTTAGGTAAACCTCTACAGATATTGACTAGCTGATTTCAAAAACAAAGAAAAGGGATGATGTGGAGAAAATCTGCCTTTAATCACAGGCAGGTATCTGAGCTTTTACAGCCAGCATTTCTTCACCGTGCCCCTGTATTAGAGGCACAGAAGAGATCCCTATAATCATCAAGAAACTCAAACCTACACATTTTATAAATAAAAATCTGCAGACCCTAAGTGAACACAAGGATGTAATTCAGTCTAGGATTTCTGCAGCTGTTAATAAATCACTCAAGCTGCACTCTGGCAGCCTATGACATCAGCAGATCTCCTCAAGTGAATTACAGCCATTATTTTACACAGAGGACGCCATCTATCATCTATTATTGACCATCTGCTACTAAGAATATGTACATTTTTGATAAATTAATAAGACTTCGGCGGGAAACATCTTTTATTTTCTTCCTAAGTATAGTCATTGGTGATATCCAGCTTTGGGTTTGTGACTGTCAGTCAAAATCAACTTGTGACATCAGCCTGAGGTGGTCAGACCTTGATGGCCTGAGTCTACCTGCCAGCACCTCAGGTGAGGCACAGTGGCTGATGCCTAATTTCCTGCTCCTACACAGAGGGAAGGGACTGATCCTCCTCTCACAGGTACCACAGGAAGGTATTTATTCACCCAGCACACAAAGGAAACAAATTCTCAGTGTGACCTTCCGTTGGTTCTGTGACCAACAGAAGAGTGTTGTTGTCTGCAATGTGAAACCTGTAACCTCTTTGCACATAATTTCTTCCCAGTGGTGAAAGTGATGGCTACAGAGCATCTCCTTGCCCTGCACAGAATATAAAACACCACCACAAATGAAAGATCAGGCTCATTACACCTGATGATTTCCTTTGGCTGCTTCCTTGTAACACTCACTGCTTCCTCGTACTTCACCTCCACTCAGTGATACTGCTACGCTCCTAAGACTGTCAGAACTGATGGCAAGGATTTGGGCACACTATTTCCAGTTTGGAATTCCAACACAAACTCTACATGAGACATAGCACAAGTCATGGTGTGCTTTAAAACTTTTATGGCACGCGGGTGCCTTAGAGCCTGGCAGCTGTGCTAAAGAGCCAGAACATACATGACAACTCGGCTTTGCCACTGGCACAGGAACACTCCCAGATGTCTGTGTCACAGCTGCTGAGGCTGGGTCTCTGCAAAAGCACTGCAGAACACAAGTCAGAAATAAAACCCCAACGCCTGCATGGCAGAGTAGAACTGTCAAGCAGATGATGGACCTTTCAATCGGAGTTATATGTTTGCAGTTCTCCAAATTACCCGCTGCCACGGCCTGTAAATCAGATTTGCAAATAAAGTCAGGGGGGGCACACAGGCACAGAACACCATTTGCTCAGCTAGAGCTGTATCTTTTTCAGCTTAAGCTGGATTTGGTTTCATTTCAATGGCAAGGTTTTGTTGTAGGGATGGTTTGGAAGAGGGAGGCTCAGGGCTGGATTCTGACCCTGCAGCCACGGGCAGAGGTCTGGGCCCACACAAAGCCCCAGAGATCACAGTGCAGCAGCATCTACACACAACTCAAGTCTAAAGTTCACCTTTCGCTGCTTAAAAGATACAGCTTGTACAAAATCACTCATCACATGAATATTTTAGTAACCACAGATTTTCAGTAAAAACTGGATGACCAAAAATGTTTACAATATTAGAGCTGTGCTGTCATAGCATATATGGGATGCTGAAAATGTAAAAACTATTCCTGAAGTGGGAACATCTATAAAATCTGCAAAAAGCAACATTTTTTTAGAACTGTAACAATTTTGGAGGACTACTTTGGGAATTTAAAACTAATGATTCTTGACAGCGCACACTGAAACTTGTCTAGGGATTGGTGCCTGCTGAAAATCTTTTGGTCTAATAGTAGCAGAAAAAAAATCACCAGAAGTCACAAAATCAACATAGATATCTTGAGTAACATGTGACTGACTGAAATTTTTACACGTTTAACAAATGATTCCATCATTCCCATCCTTTGATAACTAAGTAGAAAACAACAGAGGTTTACTACCTGAGATTTTTCATGTTCTGGTGACAGTCTAGGCTGATGTGGTAACATTAACTTAGAAAGTAAAACCAATGTTGAAACTAACACAATGTTGAAACTGTTTAGACAGTTTCTAAATTGAAGTCTGAACATACTATACAGACTATTATAAATTACCTGAATTACATTTAGTGGGAGATAGTTGCCATGTATCTGGTGGCTTCCAAAAAAAACCACAACAAAGCAAACCAAACAAACCAAAAAAACCCCAATCCCCCCCCAAAAAAAACCAAAAACAAAAACAAAAAAACCCCAAACCAAACAAACCAAAAGGCACATATAACATGGTAAACTTATTCTTGAAGCATCCTATCATAGTTTGACCATGGTTTCTTCACCCAACTTTCTTAATTTCAAATATAGTATTTTGTTCTACTGAATCAAGGGCCTGCAATGCAAAGCCGCTACAATGCAGAAGAAATAACAAACCCATCTGTAACTGAACTGGAAATAATGATTATTTTTTCATTTAACTTTTGTAATTGTTACCTGAAGAACAGATGAAATAAGACTCAGATAAATGAATTCTGGAACAAAAAATAAAAATTGTCCTTTCAGATGTAGCCAGGGCTTTGTCACCAGATCACCTGCTGGAGTCTAGAGAAAGGATGTAAATAGGGGGTTTTTTGCTTTCAACCACACTAAGGATGCACCAGCTATTGCCAGAGCTATGGAAAATTCTTGTTGCCATAAAGACTGAAGGCAGCATCTTGCAATCTAGCAATATCCAACCTTCCAAGAGGATTGTGGCCATTCCCGTGAACCTACAGAGCAAACTGCTGTACTATAAATGAACAGACACACATTGTTACTAACATCATAGTGCCACTGCTTGCAATGCTGCTGACAGTCCATTCTGGTTTCAATTAAATCTTTTAGACATTTATAATTCACCTGTAAAAGCCTATGTTAACCTGGTTTAGCAACTGGGCAGGCAAAACCTCAGCTTCAGAGGCAATTTCTTGTTATCAAATTAGAGTAAAATCAATTTGCCTAGCAATTTGGCTTGTTGAGACACATGGCATTTCCAAAAATGGTCTCGCTGGTGTTATTAAAGCAAAATTAAACAAAGTCACATGCAAAATTATGTTCAATTGAAAATCTTTAGCATCCTACTATGCATAAAGTGGAGGATTTGGTCTTCTGGGTGAGTAGCTGTTGATAGGATAAGGTGTTACACAGAAAAGCTTTCACTCTTCACAGACGTTTCTGGTTGCCTTAGAACGAGTGCAAACAATCCAAAAGCTTTGGGAAACTTAAAAAAATAAAGCTCCTATTTGAGAATAGTTTGTACTGCCACAAGCTTATTGTACAACAAAATGCAGAATATGCGACATGAAATACCGCGCACATCGCAGAATTCCTGCACTTCCAGCAGGAAAACGTTGGCCTCTGAGCTTCCCAAGCCCCGCCAATGTAGCGTGGGGCGCTCAACAGCTACTGCACTAACATGCTTTTTCCCCCCCCGCAGACGCGTGTTATTCTGCCCGTTCCTGCCCTGGGGCGGGACCACGGGCGCGGCGTCCCGCCCCGCTATCGCGACAGGGCGCGACACTGGCGCCGCCACCTTTGTCGGGGCGCGGGGGGTAGGGCCGTGCCCCGCCAGCAGGGGGCGCTCCCGCCGCCGCCGCTCCGTGTGGGCCGCGGCCACCGCCCGCTGCCGGCCCCGGGGCCGGGGAGGGAGAGAGGGAGGTGCCGTCCCAGCCCCTCCAGCGGGGGCCATTTTTAAATGCCTCTGTCAGGCAGCGGCGCGGGGGGGCAGCAGGTGCCGGAAGAACGGAGTTTGCGGTCGCACTCCCCTCTCAGGCGGGGCAGGCGGGGCAGGCGGAGCTGTCGCCTCAGGGACCCCCGAGACCGGCACGGCAGGGGAACCGCGAGGCGGCACAAGGAGACGCATCCCAGCTCCATCCCGGTGCGCGCCCCGCGGCGGGGAGTCCCCCGCGTTTAAAGGGCAGCACCGCGCGGAGGGATCCCGGAGCGGGACTTCTTCCCCGCACACGCCGCCGTGCGGGGCGACTCGGGCCTTGTTCCCCTCCGTCGGCGGGATCCCTCCGCCGCGCCGGGCGGTCATGGGCCCCGCGGCCGCCGTCGTCCCCGCTCTGCGGCCGGACGCGCTGCCCCCGCGCCGCCCGCGGTGAAGCGGAGGCGGGAGGAGGCGGCGGCGGGGAGCGGCGCGGCCGGGGGCGGGCTGCGTTTCCCTGCGAGCGGTGTATCCTTCCGCGGCGGCAGGAGTGCGCGGCGGCGGGTGTCCGCGGTGTCCCTCCGCCGCCGGGAGCGCAGGGGCACTCGGCGTCTCCCCGGACGGGGCGAGGAGGTCGCGAGCTCCGCCGGGAGGAACAAGAAGAAACTTCGGAGCGCGGCGGCCAGCGCGGCGCTCGCCCGGCTCGGCAGGGCGGCGGAACGAGGGCTCCCCGTAGGAAAGGAGGAGAAGGAGGAGGAAGCGGCGGCCGGTCCGCGCCGCCACCCCGCGGGGTCTCTGCCGGGGAGCCCGGGGGACTCTTTCTCGCGGGGCGCGGCGGAGGGATCTCCAGGCGGTTCTCCCCGCCGCCTCCCCCCTGCGCCGCTCGCCCCTCGGCGCCGCCATCTTGGATTTTAATCCGCCATTTTTTTTCCTCCCCCCACTCGGAATTATTTTTTATCACTATCGCCGCTTTTTTTTTTTCTCCCCTCTTCCTTAGTTTTTCTTCCCACTCCGCCCCTCCGTGGCTCGATCTTCACTTCCCCCCCTTCGGCTTCCTCCCCTCCCCCTCCCCCCCCCCCCCGCACCCTTGCCTTTGATGATTCATTTTCCCCCAGTGGCAGCGGGGGCAGCGCCGGCGGCGGGGGACCCCAGCGCGGGGCGGTGAGTTTGGGTCTCTGGGAAGGGTCTGTGTGTGCTCTGTGGGGCGGGGGAGGCGCCAGGGCTGTGAGGGGGCTGCGCCGCGGAGCGCGGGGGGCCCGTGAGGTACCGCGCCCGGGGTCCGGCGGAGTGCGGGGCCGCCGCGGGCAGGGCGGGGGCGGCAGTCGGGGCGCTGACGGCGGCGGGCGCAGCGGGGCCCCGCGGGCGGAGGGGCGGCCGCGGGCGGGGCCGGGCCCCGGGGCCGGGGGCGGTGGGGGCCGCGCGGGCCGGGGCGTGCGGCGGCGCCGGCGCGCCGAGAACGCCAGGGGGCAGCAGCGGGCGCGGGGGCGGCGCCGCCCGGGCCGGAGCCGGTACCGCTCCCCTTCCGCCGGCCCGGCCCTGCCGTCTGCGCCCCGAGTTTCCGCCGGTTCCAGTAGTTCCACTTCTGCGTCCGTGGTTTTAGTGACCCTCTCGATCTTGCCTCGGTTTGATGGAGTGGCCGGACTGTTGCCTTGGGGGGTTTTCGGGTTTTTTTGGGTTTTGGTGTTGGGGTATTTTTTGTGATTTTTCATTGGACGATACATGCCATTAGGGAAGGGGTGAAAGGCACGTCATTGTTCAACATCTACATCTGAAACTTTAAAGTGAAGTTACCTTTTAGACGTTGCTCTCGGAAAAGCGAGGAGCGGTGAGTGAGAGGAGAGTGCGCGATGTTCTGTCAGGGTGTGTCACGGGCACTGGGACAACCTGAAGTGTACAACTTTGGGGAGTTTTCTGGCACGTTAAATTCAGTGCAGAGGAACGTGTCTCAGGACAAGACGACAGTCTTAATTTGTGCCAGGGGAGGGTTAGGTCGGACATCAAGAAGAATTTCTTCACAGAAGGGGTGATTAGACATTGGAATGGGCTGCTCAGGGAGGTGGTGGAGTCATCGTCCCTGGAGGTGTTTAAGGGAAGGCTGGACGTGGCAATTAATGCCATAGTCTGGTTGCAAGGGTGGTGTTCAGTCACAGACTGGACTCGATGATCTCAGAGGTCTTTGCCAACCTAATTGATTCTGTGATACGAGATGGCAACCTGATCAGTGTTTAATAGTGTAGCTATAAATACACACTGGCAGGTTTTTATCAATGAGGTTAAAATGTATTGTAAGATAAGTTCTCATGGAGCCCTGCCTTGTTTCCATAATCTGACCACTATAACTATGGATGCATCTGCTTCAATTTTCATTAATACTGAACTTTTCTCTTCAGTTCTTTGCTTTCTTCCTTGCAAGTAACAAAGTGGGAGGAAATCAAGGCTTACTTGGTTGAAAAGTTGGATGTTATTGTTTCTTGATCAGGCTGTTTTCTTATTAGGACCAGATAGACACAGACATCTCTGCCTTATACCCACTGGAGCTCACAAACTGGGAATTCAGACTTATTTAAAGCAATTGCTTAATGTATTGCATATAAAATGAATGAGTGGGATGATGTATTCTGGTATGCTCAGTAAGAGGACTGATTAGGGCTCTTGAATGCTTTTTTTGCTCTGTTAGCACTATCCTGTTGCAGGACTACACTTCCCAGCGTGCCCTTGACTGCAAACAGCACATGCTTTAAGGCAACAGACGGTTGCTCAAGTCAGCCCGGTAATTTGAGGTGTGACACTCCTGGGCCAAACCAGAGCTGTGCTTTGAGGATGCAAAGAAGTCCCGGCTTAAGTACTCCTGACCACTCACCTGTCCTTGTGTGTTCCCCCTGCCCCCTGACATCCACTGTGGTTCAGGCCAGCCAGGTTCAGATTTCCCTGGTGGCTCCCCTGGTTTGTTGACCAGATCATTTGGGTCACTGGGCTCTGCAGTGTTTTGCTGGCACAGAGGGAGGATGGCATGGAAGTGGGCACAAGCAGACGGGGGGGCAGCAGCGACACTTTTGGAGTTACAGTGGCTTGGAGTCTTCGTTGAACTGTTTGATCCAGCCCTGTTGAGGCTGCCCTGAACTGCACCTGAGCCTGTGTAAGTCACGCTGTTAACACACAGAGTTAATTTGGCTTACGGAGAGGTCCACAGGGCGCTGGAATTGGTGGAAATGTTTGTGTGAATTGGCAAGTGGGAGGAAGTAGGTTCTCCCTCTCCTGGAAGCAGTGAGCTTATACGTTCAGTGCCTGCTGAATGCTGGAGTTTTGCAGTGGCTTGGGAAGAATCACACAGGCTTTGGGGTGCTGTGCTCAGCCTCACCCTGAGAGAGCACCCAGTGGAGGACATGGTAGGTCAGAGGAGAAGGGGCAGAAGCTGCTGAAGTGTAATTCACTCTCTGACACTCATTTTGTGCTGGTGCTGGATTACTTCTGTGCCTGTCCAATACTTGGATTAATATCCAGACTGACACAAAAATCATGAAAAGGGGAATGTAGAGACCGAGCTATTGGTGAGAGACTGGAGCCTGGGTTTGGGTCCGTTTTGGATCCAGATGTGCTGTCCCAAACTTGCATCCTGGGGCTGCAGTTCTGCCACAGTCTGGACTGACCTGAGTCATTTGTGACAGAATCTTACAGACTCCCAATGCCACTATTAATCCGTGTCCAGTTCAGCACTGAGCTTACTCTCGGCTCTTACTACCTGAAGAGAAACACTCAGAAACATTTTCTGGGGATCCAGTTTACTGAACCAAACACAGTAACCAAAACAAGTCCTGAGACTGTTTTAAATTGCTCCTTACAGCTGCGCAGGTTTTCCTTCAGCTTTGATTTTCATCAGTCATTTTTATTCTGGTGATCCTATAGGAAAACTAGTTGCATAGTTTTGCTTTGCTTCCCAAATTCAAAGGTCTGTTACTCTTCGTAGGGCTATCAATGATGAAACCTGTGTTTTTTCTCTTGGTACCTCTGATTTGTCCAGAAGAGCTGAGGCTGGGGTTTTTTGCAGAGGTGTTTTGGGGGGTATTTTGGGTGGGGGGTTTTTTTGTTGTTTTTTGGTTGTTGGGGGTTTTTGTGTGTGTGTCTTATGTTGGCTGTAGGTCACTGTCCTGTTGAGGAAAACTTTCTTGCGGCTATTGTTAATTTTAAAAAAAAGGCAAGGCAAAGTGTAGGTGTTTGAGTTCTTAAAAATAATTTTTTAAAATTCATGAACTATTTTAAAGGAGGTCTGTTGCCTGTGTGTACTGTGTTTGTGCTTCAGTTGTTGAATGGTGCTTCTGAATGTTACTGACATGCAAATAATGTTCAGAAAGTGTTAATAGATTTCATAAATTTAGAACCAAGTAAATGAAAATTGAGTTTTCATTTTTAACTGTTGCAATGAAATGCCAGATACCTCAATGAGAGGTACCAGGTGCAATTGAGCTATATTTTGGCATTTGAGGAAATGTACCTGTCAAACTACCCTAATGGAATTGTTAAAGGCAGTATCATTTAAGGAGTAGTGGTGTTATTAATGAAAGGTTAAGATAGCAGTGTGGTCATTTCTACTGAAATACAAAAGGCCCCTTGGAAGCTCTAATTGTGCTGGTAAACTTCACAGTTAAAGGTAAACCTGAAGTCCTAAGTGGTCCAGGTATTGTGTTAGGTTTTGATGGCAGAGCTCTGCAGCAAGAGTTTCAAAGTATGTGGTGGTGTGAGTGTATCTGAGTGTTTGCTTGAATGGGAAGGTCGTGTTCATCTCTGCCTTTTCTCCCTCAGCTCCTAAAGGACTTGTCAGTAGGGATCTGATGTAGAAAGCAGTGAGAACAAATCACATTGGAACACCAATTCCGTATGGTGGTGGTTAGTGGTTCATCTCTTGCTCCCTTTCAGGTTCTCTGTTGGCATGAGCAGCTGTGATATTCATGGGGAAAGGAATCCTGGCTGTTGTTTCTGGCTTTTGATGTCATGTCTTGAAAGCAGTTTTTGGGTACTGGGAGAAGGAGTCACAGAATGGATCAGGTTGGAAGGGACCCCAGTGGGTCGTCTGGCCCAACCTTCCTGCTCAAGCAGGGACATCCCAGAGCACAGGGCACGGGATTGTGTCCAGAGACATCCTGAATATCTCCAGTGAGGGACACTCCACACCCTCTCTGGGCAATCTGTCCCAGTGCTTGTTCACCCACACAGTGAAGTGGTTCTTCCTTGTGTTCAGGTGGAACTTCTCTGCATCTGTTTCTGCCCATTGGCTCTTGTCCTTTTGACTAGAGGCTGAAGAAGCACACTTGCAGTCTTCAAGTTTGTCATTTGGCTGATAATAGAAAATAGAGGCAGCAATAGATGGAGACAAAGGTTTTCTTGCTCGTTAGGCTGATGACCCCAAACAGGTATGATTTTTCACCAGAATTTTGCTGTGCATCACTAAATGACCTGATTCTGCTTGAGGAGGACTCATGTTGCTGTCTATATCCATCTATTTTGGAGCAGAACAAAGTATTTTTCCTAATGTTTAGTATAGTTTGAGTAGCATTTTGTGGCCACGTTGCGTCTTGCCTTTGCAGTGGTGCCTTCCTTGTCATTGCTGGTACTGGTAAAGCAGCGGTGTGTGAGCACACACAGTATCACCCTGCCCAAAGGGCCCTTGAGAGAGATGGGAGAGCACCTGTCCTTCAGCCCGTTGTGGCTACTGCACCTGGTGATTGGCAGAGAGCACCACAGTCAGCATTGCCCCCAGACTGCTGGATAAATACAGGATTCATCTGCAGTCAGACTTCATGGGCATTTCGTTCACCTGCACTGCTCTTGAGCTGTAGCACAGCACAGCGTGGAGTTCAGTCCTGGTGTACAAAGAAAGACACACCAAGACTGAATTTCGTGCAGGTCTTTAATGTAGTTTCTGTTTTAATGCTTTTCATTACCAATGTTACAAAAACATGGCAGAATGAGGGTTATGTATATAGACCTGTAAAATTAATGGATTGAGAAGTAAGAAAAGCAAAGTTTGGGAGTGGGTTTGTCATTAAGTGTTTGTATCAGAGTCAGTCAGTGGCAGATCTTCACAGAGTTGGTCTTGTGACAGAAGTTCAGGTGGGATGCTTAACAAGCAAGTATAAGGGGGTTTGGTTGTTTTTGAGGTTTTGTTGGGAGTTTTGGGGGTTTTTTTAAGATGTATATTATCATAAACTTACATGTGTATGTTATCAGGCAAGCTCTGTGAATTCAGAGAAGTCTATCCAAGGGTGTTTTGGAGATACTTTTTTTAAAGGGCTGGGTCTGCCTGTAGTTCAGTGAATAGAATTAATCTTGAGGTTAACGAAAATCCATTCTATTACTGGCAGCAAGAAAATTTTTTGTCCACTGAAAGGATCTCTGTTCTTTTTCCTGTTATTGATGCAGTAACTGAGCCACATTAGCTCGGTGTGATTCTGTTACACTTTGTTGATAGTCTTTACTGCCATTCTGTAACAATTTGTGAAACGTTCTAAAACCTGTCAGTTCTGGGTGATATGTTCTAGTAAGATGTTTGAGCCAATGCATCTGTTAAAATACAATACTCCTGTCTTTACTGTGTTTCCCTGATTACCTCAATCTTCTACATCTTTGTAAATAACTTAATGACAGATCATCTGGCCATAAACATTTCTTTAGGTAGCTGGATCACATAGGTGTCTTACAGAATTCTAGTCATTTACTATTCTTACCTGTTAAAAAGCAGAATTTCTACAAAAGACAGTATTTTAAACATCTGTTAGTTTGTTGTGACTTTCTTGCAGCAGATTGAAATGTGTTACAATGGCCTGTTACCAGCTGTGAGCAGAGCATTGATTTTTTTTTTATAATTACAGTAAAGTGAAAAGGCACAATTTATTTCTTTGTGAGGAAGCAGTAGGGAGGAGGGTGAATTAAAATCAAGCGAATGAATTACTAACGCGTAAATGCAATTGTAAAATAATTGTGTAAATCAGATCTTTTCCTGCAAGTTATACAGAGTGAGACACAACTGTGTACAAAAACATTATTAGCTTTCTTATAATTATTTATGCAAAAGACATTGAGACTGCAGACAAAAAATAGCATATGCTTTGCTAGACACTTGCAACTGTAAAATTTCAACTCTACTTGTGACCGCACTTAGTATTGGCATGTAGAACCAGGTGTGTTGTGACTGGTTTATTTTGTAATAAGGAGCAGTAAGACTAGTAGCCTGGGTCCTCTAGGTCATCATTTAGGGTTTCTTGAACTCTGATTTTTGAATAAAGATTTAGCATCTTTCCCCTAACCCCATTCCAAAAATGTCCATTTTCTAGTTGGGTTTTTTCCTTTGTTTTTCTAAACTCTGCTCATCTTCAGTTCTTGGAGGACACTTGTAAAATGGTCTTTGCTGTGGAGTTCCCAATAGGTTATGGGGTTTACGTATTAGGAGATAGAATCTTAATTGAATATGTAGTTGAAAATCTCTGGGTCTGGAGTCATATAGCTCTGGGCGTGTTTATCCACGTGTACAGGTATATCCATGGGTATAGTCCAGCTCTTAAAAATGAGCTGTCATTAGCAATTTATCAGCTTTAGAATTCCATCCTTGCTGCCAGATGCTGTTGTAAGTTGTGGGACAATAGTTCACCTGTTCACAGTTCTGTGTGCTGGTGCTGATGAACGGCTTTTCTTTGTTCCTAATGCAAAGGCAGGTTGCCATCTTCCCTCCCAACTTTCCCCACTTTTTCTTTGCTGGAGGACCAGGTGAGGGTGTGTTTCAGCTTTCTTTTACTATTATTATTTACTACTACTTTTTATTTTACTATTGTTATTCTTGGGGTATTATTATTATTTTTTGTTAAACTCTGTGTCTTGAAAGCCGTTTCCTGGTAATTTCTAATCATGTTTATGTTTTACTTCCTGTAGGAATTGGAACTGAATTTATTCATCCACTTCTCCAAGCATTTTGAAAAGTGACTAAATGCAACTGAGTCAGATTGTCTGTGGGTATGAAGTGGCTGGGAGAATCCAAGAACATGGTAGTGAATGGCCGGAGAAGTGGAAGCAAGTCATCTAATGACCACACACAGACCAAATTGCAGCATGCAGGAAAGGAGAATCCAAAGACGGGCAAAAATGGAGTTGAGAGAAGATCAAGCAGATGTATGTACATGTTTCTGCTGCTTAGTGCTGTGGTTCACTTCCTAGTTTGCAAGCCAGGCTTCTGTCTCACCTTAGTTCATGAGTGAGGTCTGCAGTCAGCATGGAGCTAACATCAGAAATATTAGTTATGTATGTATTTTCTGGGTATCTTAACTCCCTTCAGGAATACAGATCTCTTCAGATCAGTTTAAAAGTCAAGTAAGAATAACTGGGTGCAAATTAATTTTGAACTGTTGCGATTATAAAATGCATGATTGGCACTAAGTGACAAATAGTGTGATTTGAAGTGGATAACATAATTCGAAGTACTTGCCCAACTTTCAGTGAATACACTTGTAGAAGTAAACTCCAGTTTTTAGTCAAGTCACTTACATAGATAGCCATTCTGCAGTGTGTTTAAGAAATATGGATTCTTATTTTTGCTGTTGGTCTGGGATGAAGGATTAAATGCAAATTAAAGTCTTTTATTCAGATGTCCTTTAAAGTCCTTTATTCTGCTTCTCCAGGTATTTCATCATCTTCGTCAACTGTTCTGTATTTTTTGCTTCCAGCCTGTGTGTCTCTCTGTCCCCAAATGTAGCTGGGCTCTATAATGTCCCTTAATTGATATCTAATTTGTGTTCTCTTATTTGCAGGTAGTGGTGCTTCAGGATTTGAGGGTCAAAGTCGTTATGTGCCTTCCTCTGGAATGTCTGCCAAGGAACTCTGTGAAAATGATGACCTAGCAACTAGTTTGGTTCTTGATCCCTATTTAGGTTTTCAGACACACAAAATGAATACTAGGTAACTTGTCTTTATTTTTCTAGAAAAGAATTCATCTTAGTTGATGTAAATCAGCAAAACCACGGAATTTTGTGCATGTTTTAAGGTGAAAGAATGCAAATTTGTGAGTAGCTTCTGCCTTTAGAACAGTGCTGCATGGGAGTCTGGAACTCAGCACCACAAATGCAGCCTTTCACAGTGCTCCATCATAGGTCTTTCCTTTAGTCTCGTGTGTTTGTGCTGTTGAACAGGTTTGTAACAGGCACAATTTTCTAGCTTAAACAGTTAACTAACTGTAAGTTTGAAACCAGTAGTCATTTGAAATATTTCAAAGGCAGAAGCCAGTGTTTGGTAACTTTTCTGTTTGTTCCATGGGCCTGGATGATTTTTTTTTCCTTCCTTACTCTTAAACATCCAAAGAAAGATGTAGCTCCTGAGCAGTTCAGTGTTGGCACTGCTTGATCTGAAGTTCTTGCAGACCCTCGCTGAAGGAACTGCTACTCAGACATGTCTGTATGGATAAGATAAATGAATGTGCTAGCTGGAAACTTGCTTACCAGAGTTGCACCTACTTTTGCAGTGTTACACATCTGTCAGAATGCTTTGGTTATGAATTCTCTGTGGTCTCAGGGTTTAGCTGTTTGTGCTTCTCCCTGTGTTACAGATGTACCACTGATGATAACTGTGTTCTGTAGGTCTCTCTTATGCTTGTTTGCATACAAGATCTGTATTGATAGCTCAGTGGGGAAACCATATATAAACTATAAGTTGCTAAGGACAGGAGTTGTGTGCTTACTGCTGTGCAATAGTAAGAGCTGGAGTTTCCAGGCAGCACATCATGGGAAACAGACTCTTAGCCCTTCAAACTGTTGCTGTCACTATTTTTGAAGGATAGTTTACCTGTGCAGCACAGTCACACACAGTATCAGTTAAGAAAATTGTATGGAGGCAACAAACTGATTCATTCAAACATGACTGCTAGAGGAAATGGTGTTGTCACGTTACAACACCTTGTCACGTTGCTGGTATAGCCTGACAGCATCAGCTGCACATGAAATTGCAGCAGTGTGGTCCTAATAACTGTAAAGACTTACCCCAAAGAGATCTTTCCTTTTTGCTGGAGAGGGCAACATCCACCTCTAAGAAGGATGTTTGGAGTTTTTCCTGTTCCCACCCTGCAATTGGTTACAGTAGCAAATTGTTCAAATAGATATTCTTACAGTTCATTTTGAAGTGTCTTTGTATTTCCATCAGTTAATCAAGCTAAGAATAAATGCTGAAAGGAATTTTTTTGTTTGTTGCATGAATGATAGTCTCCAGGTTATGCACAGGTTGTTAGTTCTTACACTTTTTCAATGGAAATGAAATAGTCATTGTTTAATAGTTGGAGAAGCTACTTCCATAAATTGTGTTTTATGTTGATAGGTTGTCAACTAAAATACTTCTTTAATTACTATTTTGAAACAAAAGGCTACACAAAGGCCATCATCATGTATTTCTTCCTTTCTCAGACTTGGAGAACAGTTACAGGCAGTCTTCAAGGACAGTAGTTAATAATCTTGGAGCACTATGGGAAATACTTGGGTGAGGCTTACGACTCCTACAGGTGCACACCTTCTGCCTCTGTCATATTGTCCTATTGGGAAAGTTTCTGATGTTGTAATAACTAAAGTCTGGACATCAACATAGTTCTTGTTTATCTTTTTGGTGAAGTGATGACACCTGCTTGTTCCTGTGGCTGTGATGCTTAGATTATCTTTTTCCATCTAGTAAACTTTAGTCTTTCTAGAGCTCCTGAGAGCTCTGGAGATCCTTTCTGTTGTTTTAGTGGCTTTGAGGGAAGGTGGGGGAAAAGCAGGTGTGAAAAAACTATACTGCTTCCGAAATGCCAGGTGCCAGTACCCAAATATTATGATGTAGTAGAAATGAAGATTTGCAGCTTATGTTTGGGCATCTTCTGCTTCCATGCCATGGAGTCGTATAAGTTACATTGTTCATGTATGGAGGTATGCTTAAAATGAAACACCCAGTTGTGATGGCAAGCAAAGATTTCCTGTTCCCTTGTTCTGATTCCTTTGAAGATGCCCTGTGAACAGTGAACGAACGGTGTCTGTGCCACCGTTCTGCTGTGCTCTATTGGAAACATGTAAGAGGTTTGTATTTTTGCAGCCCATTGTAAGTTGATGATCACTTACTGAAGTTCTACTTCCCTTTACCTCTGGAAGCCGGGTCTGTATTTTTGTCTGCATGAGTGTCTTCTCTGTAAGCACTTTTTCTACTTAATTCTTCCCGTTGAAGAGTTTGTAAATTTGATTTGTCCAGAGTAGATTGATAGAAGAAAAAACCCCTGATAGTAAAGTATCTAGATTGATGTTGAAATGTCCTTGTTTTCCATCTTCTTTATATTGAGTTAATGATCTTATGGAAGAGTGGTGACAAGAACTTGACTGTTACTTTACTTGCTGGGTTTCTGTGTTTTGGTTTGGAGGTTTTTTCTGGGTGCATAAAGTCCTGCAATTTGTGAACACGCTCTATCTTGGGAATAGGGCTGTTGGCCCTATAAACTGTCAAGTCAGGAATGTCTGAAAGAGCTGAAGACTGTTTCTTAAAAGCTTACAACTGAATCCCCTAATGTGTTTGTACAGTGTTCCTCTGAAATGCTTTCTTGTCACTAGGGATTTGACGGACAGTATATATAACATGTAGCTCTGGAAATGTCCTCAGTGGCTTTACGCAAAAGTATTTTCTTTCATCCTCTTGGATTTCCAAGAGAAAGCAGGTTGTTCTCAGAGCTTCCAACCCTCTTTACAGGCCCAGTTGTCATTCTTTCATCAAATTCGTAGCTCTTACCTCAACAGAATTGCAGCTTAGGAGTTAATAAAGAAACCCCATGTCTTGGAAAGTATGTTCTTGTCAAGTATTGCTGTTCTAAGATGTTTTGTTGCTTCTTGTACAAATCCTGTTATATCAGCCTTTGTTTGTTGTAGCAAAAACAAAAGTAATTTTGCAAGCTTCACTTCCCGGGTTGAAGGTTGACAAACACTAGAGATTAAAACAGATCCTTGTAAAATGCCAAGTGACTTCTTGCCTGTCTTACCATCTCTTATATTTGGATGCTTTTCCCTAGGCTGAGAACTGAATCTTGAAGTCACATGCTTTAGTGCTAATCTGCTCTTTATACTATCTCACATACAAAGGTGTTACTGTTTAAACCTTAAGCCGGACTCCTGATCCTATTGCTGCTCTTACCAGTCAGTGTTGTTTCCTGGTTCCCTAAAGCACAATGCTAGGGAATACTGAGAGCACTTCCAATGTGTCTCTAAATTTGCAAGTGATTTAGGAAGTCACGTATGTTGTGGTCTGTTAGCTGCTTTTAGTGAAGTTAAAAACAGGTATGTGATGTGGGTGGTTTTGTCCCATTACATGGGACTAAAGGACCAAGCTTTAAGAATTTCCATGTTTTCCATTGGAAAGATTGAGTGCATGGGGACGATGTACAGGAAGCTGCTTTTCTTGACGCTGCCCCAACAGCAGTCACTGACTTAAGTGACTGAACTTGGCAGGGTACATCACTCTTCATCCCTTGGAGTCACCACCAGGCAGTAGAGACAAAAAGCACAAAGCAGTTCCATATCATTGCATTTACTGAGCCTGTGCTGAATCTCCTCTGTGTTCTTTAACTCATTTCAATATAATAATTAAAGGGTTCAGTATTCATCTTGAGTGAGGTCTGGAGGCTGGAAAAGTGATGTGGGTTCTGCTAAACAAGGTTATGTGGCCATACAGTTCAGCTTCAGTGTTGTGGTGCTATGGAGATACTGGATTAGAGATACACAACTCCTATGTAGTGATAACCTGTTTCAAAGTGAAGCTTTTACATTCTTCAGACCCCGGTGTCTGTGTACTTTACAAAATTGCTTTGTTTGAGTTTTGCATAAAATCTGATTTTTTCCATCTTTTCTAGATATTTACTGATAGCTTAATTGAGTCAAGTCCTTTACCTTGCTCCTGGTTGTCTTCCTTCACTGTATATAAATCACACAGTGATTACATTGGAACCATTTTGCTGTTCCAAAATGTTTTGGATTTAAAAAAAAAAAAATCACAGTCAAAAAGCTACCCTTAACAATCATGCCCTGCCCTTCAACCCACCACCCACCACCTTACTTTTACACTTTCCTTATTTGTACTTTTAGCTTCAACAAGAAGTGTTGTTGCATCTTCAAAACATGGAGTGGCTTGCATCCAGTGGTCGTGTGAACTGCTAAATTAAATTTACCATGTGGAGTGTCAGAATAGGATTAGAGGACAGTGTTAGGCTGGTGGCTTGGGGGGTTTCTTGTGTCCCCCACACTTATTTTCTAAAAGTATTTCTTTGTTAACCATATTAAGGAGAATGAAGTTATGTGTCTTAGAATTTTCTTTTTTTCTGTTCTCGGCTATATTGGAGTTTTGAACACACTGGTGTGTATTTAGTATCAGTTCAAGAAATTTAAGTAATGTGGATTACTGTCTTCATTAAAAGTGCTGCTTTTAAATTTGGCCTTTAAAGAACATGAGGTCTTTTTCTGTATGAAAACACTGGCAGTAAAAGCAGAACAAGTTGATCATAACTTGTATAACTAGCTTTGAGGAAAAAATACACTACAGGGTTGGGCAGGGAGGAAGCCAAAATATATGTTAATTAAGTTGTTTATGCTTATTTTAAATAGATGATTTTCAACTCTTGTTCTGTTGTCTTGACTGCTTAACAGGCTTGCAGTTTTGCCTTTTGTGCTCCATCTCTGGTACAGGTGAACATAAACTTGCTGTTTTCCAGAACTACTTAAATAGAAATACCATCCAGACAAGGTGCCTGTTGTTAAAAGGCTTATGGGTTGATGCAGTTTTGATAAATTCACTCTTCTTGATGTTCCCTAGTCAGAAGTTAAGAAACAAGGTTTGGAAGTGAAACTCTTTATCGTGCACTGGTATGCTGTATGGGGTTCCATACTGGATCTCTTGCAGGATCAGTTTTGGTCCTTTTTGTTCAAACTCACTGCTCTCAGTGACTGAGACTGAGCAAGGTACTGTGCTTCTGAACTTACCAGAAACTCTCCTTTAACTTCCTTTATAGGCAAGCATCTCACTGACCTTTGGCTTTATACCTTGGAGTTCCAAGAGTCTTTAAGTACTCCTGAGGTAAGAGAAATTTGAGAGAGAAAGAGCTTTGCTTCCCCCAGCCATTTTCCTGCATCTTCCTTGTTGAGACCAACCTTGTTGCCCTCAACTGGGATGGGATCATCTTCTATCTGATTTTGAAACTGCAGTAGCCACAGCTTTATCAGATCTTGTTGACTAGGAAAAAAATAAGTATTTTCTAAGGAAGTGTGAAAAGTTTCTGTTCAGCAGGTTGTCAGGATGAAAGGCTGATGATATTTCTTTAAAGACACTGTCATAGCTGAGGTTTTCATTCTTTGCTCAGTTCTAACACCTGACTGTCTTGCAGCAGACTTCATGTCCTATGAGACCTGACCTGTGAAGCTGCTCGTAAGGTGGCTCAAGGAGTCTGTGCCTGTGAGCAGATTCAAACACCAATATGTCTTGTTCAGTTTCCATGATGGAATTTAATAAAGGTACTGTTCAGAGGAGGAAACCAGAAGTCTGGATAAAAAATTCTGATTTTAATTGCCTCTTTGTTCAGAGACTGGGTTGGCTGGTTTGGTCTGTTGGTTTCCTTGTGCTTTTTCTATCTCTCCTCTTTGAACTAGTCTCTTGTTTTACTGGTACTTAAAAGTCAGTTTCTTTGGCTCATTTTATACATAGACATTTAGCTGTGGGGCCTTTTCAGGCTCTCTTCATGGTGGAGCTCAGAAACAGTTCTGTAGACTCTTCTAGCAGATGTGTAGGGTTTGGGGTTTTTTTTTTAATGTCATGTGTTAATGTGGAAGCTCTGTAACACCAAAATGAGTATGCAAGCTTGCTTCTCAAAATCAATTGACATTTTGGTTGCAAAAAAATAATGAATAAATTAATTATACTCCTGGGAGAAGTGAATCTATCGGCAGACCCAAATTCTTGAGGAACACTGGACTTCTAGGCTTTCTTGGCTTCTTCGGTGTCTCAAATGAGAAGGCACCTTTTAAAGTGTATATATGGAGATATGCCTGTGATAGACTAAAGCTTTCATGAGGAGTCTGGACTGTAGTACTCTGAATTTGCTTACAAACTTCATATGCTCTCAGTGCAATTTACATGTGCTGTTAAGCTGTGAACAGCCCTCTAACTCAGGTTCAGTGTGCACAGTGTCATTCTGTTTCATCTGTTTGGGAGCCCTTGGAGTGAAATGTTGAACATAATGTTGGTTTCCAGCATCTTTCCATGCACTTGTCGATACTTCTTGCTTATTTGAATTCCTGTTTATCTTTTTCATAACCTCTGTCTTGTCACTATGTAAGAACAACATTTTGATGGAGGTGCTGCAGAGAGTCCTTGGTATAAATTTTTGAACCCCTGGGTGCAGAGCGTCATGTTCTTTGTTTGAAACGCCTGCCATGCAGTCCAGCATTCATCTGACCTCGTAACATCTTGGGACTTCTACAATTTCTTCATCCCTTTCTTGTTTCCAGCCATCTTTTTGGCCTTCGCAGGGCTTGGGCATACACTCGCTATTTTACTTCCTAGGAATGGTGTCACAAAAATTTCTGCTAATCACTTAAAGGAATTCCACCAGCAGTGTGGTGCCTGAGACAAGAACCTGCTGAATATGATCCATGGAGCTATGCCAGTGACTTTCAAGGGCTGGGGCCAGGTTCCAAGCTACCTAAGGTAGCTGGTTAGGCGGACACCGAGTCTGAGAATGTGTTGTGAAAGACCTAAAATATGAGCACTTGGGGCTGTAAGATGTGCTTTGTATTGCTAGAAAATATAGGGTGTTGACTGTTTTTCTGTAGATCTTGGGAGCCACTGGTAAGCTTAGCATCTGCCCTCGTTTTCTTCCTGTATTTCTTTTCCACACCGGTGGTTCAGTTGGGATATTGCTTACTTTAGGTAGCCTATACCTTTTTGGTGATAAATAAGTATGATGACATCTGTCAATACATACATTGCCTGTCTCAGGTGCTAATGCAATTTCAAATGTGATGGCTTTCCATCCATCTTTGCTTCTGCAGGTCACTTAGCTGAAAAATTATTTCAACATGTAAAATACAGTGTAAGGGAGAGGGCAGTCACTCACGTAGCCCACAAGACAAGACATAGCTGAAGACCAATTTTATCTGTAAATCCTGTGGGTTTTTCCCTCGTGTAATGTTTGCAGATAGAGGTGTAAGTGATACATTACCCTTTCACGTTTGTGCAAACTGGTGAGCTCTCTACTTCTCCTGGTGTAAGTGCAGTTGGCTCCTTGCTGGAAAAGTTGCTTCTACTTGAAACTGAAAGTGAGTACAAGTCATGTTCTGAAACTAGGCAGGTTCAGTTCAGGCTATATGGTTTTAAATTCCCTTTGTATATGAGGAAGCTCTGTGAGTTATGACTGTCAAATCTGGGCAAAGTCTTTCTGGTTTGGGGAGAGCAGAGATATTTGTATGTGTGACTGGCAAGTTGAGGAAGACTTTGGTGTGCTGCAGAACAAAAATAATGATTGTGTCATCTCTAGTCCAAGGGGATTTTTCTTGCCTGATAGGGTCTTATCAGCTTGTTAGGTAGTTAGCTTTTTGGGATGATGATACAAGTATATTCTTTAATAAAGAACTTGATTTGAAAGTTCGTGGCATGGTGTGTGCTATGGTTGTAAGCAGGCAGCTGTTTCTTGAGGGACTCCTGCTGTCTTGTTCCATGTCATAGCTCAGGCAGAAGAGAACTGAACCTGGTGTCTGCTCAGAACTCTTTACTGTGCCTTGTCCTCTGAAAGCCCACAGATTTATGCTGATAAATTTTGCTGGATTTAAAAAGGTCTGAAAGAGTGCTTAGTTGTTATGTCACAAGGAAGTCTTTCAGATGGAGATTTGAGAGATTTATAAAAGCAGTAGCATGGAATGCTAATAACCTGCAGAAAGTGAATCTGCTCTTAGGGAGATCTGTCTTCATTGTATCAGGAGCATAAATACAGCACCTTCCTTCTAAGGAAGGAAATTGAATACTCATCCTTGTTACTTATTTCTGATTAAACTCTTAGTATTTTTCAAAGTGAAACAAAATCAGGAGGTAACACTTTTTTATTTCCTTTATATGAGTTGCATGGAAGAAGCAAATGTTATGTAGTCATTTAAAAGAAGTTTAGCAACTTCAGCAACATTCAGCATTCTAAGGTGACAATAAGCCAGTTCATTTGGCAATTAAAAAAAAACCAGGGCATCAGTGAGGAAGTTGATTGAGGTTTCCTTCCATCAACTTCAAGAATTTTTTTCCCCCCCTTGTTTACTTTTGTAATGAAACACAGATTTCATTTGGCAAATAATAGGAAATAAAATCAGCATAGTAATGCACTTCCAGCAACAAGTAACAGGACTTACTCTTACATGTTTCCTCAAAAGCTCTTAGTTTGTTTAGCACTTTTGTCATATGCTCTGTAAGTAAAACATCTGAGTTGTAAAAAGAGCTGTGGAAAACTGTTTCTCATGATTCTGGGAAATTTTTATCTTTGTGAAGAGTCCCCTGGGGTGTGGCATACATTTAAGAGTACTCACACCTCACCTCTGCCCCAAAGCAGAGCATATGTGGGTATCTGTTCAGTCAAAGGCAGTTTATAGGGATTTGGCAAAATCTCTAAGTGCTGCTTTCTCTTGGTGGTTTTGCAGCTCAAAAATGGAGCTTCCACTTCCAGCAGTCATGCAGGTTTTTTCTGTTACTTTTTCCCACTGAAGATACGAAGAGTAGCTTTTCTTAAATCTCAGGCTTTGGGAAAAAGGCAGAACTCTCTGCTAATGTACAGGTGTTTGTTTTCATGTTTACATGCCCAAGATTTCCTGTTTGGGGGAAAAATTCTTACAAGTGCACTAAGTTGTGGAACCTTAATCTTCCACAGATGTAGCATCTGCCATGTGTTAGTATTTGTAGATACTTCTCGTGTTGTCATCAAGAGCTGTACTTTATATGAATGTACATTTTAGGTTTGCAATCCACATAAACCCTTGTAATGAATTTATCAATATAAAAAGGCTTTGGGTTTGATAAAAGTTGGTCAGTGTCTTTATGCAGGGAGTTAAACATTTATGTGGGTAGCAAAAGAATTGTGTGCTGTGAGTAACTGAAGAAGAATTGAGAATGACTGATGGTGGACTGGAATAGCTTTATTTTTTTATTTCAGATTTCGACCTATTAAAGGAAGGCAAGAAGAACTCAAAGAGGTGATTGAACGTTTTAAGAAAGATGAGCACTTAGAAAAAGCCTTCAAGTCCTTGACGTCAGGTGACTGGGCCCGGCACTATTTTCTTAACAAGAACAAAATGCAGGAAAGGTTGTTCAAGGAACATGTAGGTGTATTTGTAATTAATGTGCTTTTTCAGATGGTTGAAAGGCAAAGAAAATGTAAAAATTTCTTAAAAACATAGCAATAGTAAAACAATCAAGTGCTGTTTTATATGTTTATTATTTCTTAAGAGAAACTTCCTTTGTTTTTTAAAGCCTAACTAGACACACCCTCCCCCCCCCCCCTTTTTTTTTTTTTTTTTTTGTAACTTGCATTGCCTTTTATTAATAGAGTGTAGAATGTAGAAAGGAAGGGGGTTTTTTTCCCCTTCATTGTTTCTTTTCATTGTGATTTGGTTGGGGTTTTTGTTTTGGGGGGAGTTTTGGGGTTTGTTTTAGTTTTGGGTTTTTTTAGTTAGAGCTGTTTTAAATCAAATTAGGTGATAAAGGAAGATAAAAGGAAAAGGGAGTAGCTTTGTTACCTCAAAATACCCCAGTTATTATGGGTATAGGGGCTTTCTGTGGGAGTGTTATTCCTCCTCCACTTCCCACACCGCAAATCTATTTTGTAAGTAGCATAAAGGTTTTTGATTTTCCAAGTTCAAAGCAAAAAAAAATCATAGTATTGTTTACTTAACAAAAAAAAAAAAAAAAAGCTTCTTCAGGAATGAGTCTATTGTTTCCAGGCACAACCAAAAGGAATTTGGCCTACTTTAAAATGCACCAAATCTAATAATGCAAGAAAGAGTTAGCATAAAAAGTTCTGCTTTGTTAAAGTGGTTTTTAGAGTAATACAATAACACCTCAACTAAAGAAAAGGTTCAGCAGTTTCTGAATTCAGCATCTAGGTTTGTTGTGGAAGTAATATCCTTTTTCAGAATGTCAAATAGTAAAATGGATTCCTATAGATTTTTAGGTCTCAGTGGTTCTTAAAGACAAGAGAAGATTTCTTGAATGCTACTATTCAGTGATTTTAAGAAAAAAAATTATCCATTTTCATTAGTTGGACCAATTTTGTACCACTCCAGCTATCTTTAATTTTCTTGAACTCTTTGGATAATCACATTACCTGTGTGAGGATTCCTGCAAGTCACTGTGAAGAAATAAGGTCAACATAATATGTATAGTTTAAACGTATAGAAGTATTATAAAACATATAGGAATGCATTTCAGCAGACAGTATCCATTTTGTGTGTGGTTTTGTACAGTTCACTTTCATTATTTATATAAGAAGTTCCTCGCTGCTTTCCTTTTGCATGTAACAGACAAGTACTGGGTTTTTTCATTGCAGGTATTTATTTATTTACGAATGTTTGCGACTGACAGTGGGTTTGAGATACTGCCTTGTAATCGGTATTCTTCTGAGCAAAATGGAGCCAAAATCGTTGCAACAAAAGAATGGTAAATACAGTTTACTGTTGCCTTCTGTTTCTGGCAATTATTTGAAAGAATCTATGAAAATACACTAAAAAGTGTGATTTAGAATTAAAACTGCAACCAGTGAAATAGATAGTTTTGTATTGTTACTTGCAAATTGAATTTTCTCTCTGTGTTTGCTAAGTACTTAATACAGAATCCATGCCTCTGGAAGATACTCCTTTGTATATTTGGGTTTATGCATATAGTGTTCATTATACTTCATTTTTTTAAAATCTTATATTGAGACAGATAATTGTTTTTCTCTACTCAAGAGTTGTTAGCCTTCCGTGAGAAACATGACATTTTGGCAGATTTGTTACACAGCACATAATTGTGGGGGAAATTACTTTTTTGCCTTTTTTTGAACGGGTGTTATTTGCATATTTTGATTGTGCAAGATAAATTCCTCCTGGAAACACAGGGCTGGAACCCCGGTGTATTTCCCCATCTCATTTTTGCACATCTGAGTTTCATTATGAGCCTGTGTGTGGCAGTACCAGCAGATTCTGGCTTAATTCAGATTTTAAAATCACTTCAAATGTAGACACCAATTGCATGAGCTTTGCTTTGTGGCAGTACCCATTCGTACCAGCACACCTGAGGTGAGGAGATGAGGTTATGTTCACCCTGGGATTGAGTGGCCCTGCTTGTGACAACACAGCCTCCACGTGTTGTAGAGGAAGCTTTAAACAGGCTGAGTGGCCAGTTTCCAGTTCTTCATGACCAGAGCTGAAAGTTCTACAGTCGTGATACAACCCAGAAAATAGCGACTGAGGTTTTTTTCTTGGGTTTTTGTTTGTTTGTTTTAGGGTTTTTTGGGGTTTTTTTTGGTTGGTCGGTTTTTTGTTGGTTGGGGTTGTTTTTGTTTGGTGGTGGGTTTTTGTTTTCGTTTGGTTTTTTAGTTGTTGGGGGTTTGTTTTGTTTTTGTTCTGCTGTTGTTTTTTAAATTCACCCCTTGGCTGATTCTTTGGGGTAGAAGCTTTGTATGTAAGTGTGTTGAAAATAGATGAACTTTTCACGTTCAAAATCTTGAGTAGCCCTGAGAAGTGAGCAAGACAGGAGGGCTGCATCTTAACCCTGCTGATATCTGGAAACCTGTTGAGACTCAAAGCTGATTAGAGTTCTCAGTGCTCTCTGTGAAAGGAGAAATTTGCACTTAAAAGGCTTCACTTCTATTTTGTGCCCTTCCTGTACCTTTAGTATCTCCATGTTCATCTTTGTCAGAGTAATCTGGTCAAAATACGGAATGGCCACTCTGAAGAGCAATGGAAACAACGGCCCATGTGAGAAAATGGAGAAACTCGTGTTCCTCCTAGGCGGAGCATTCAGTGCCTCTGCACTGCTCTAGTCATGATGCTACGTTGGCTGTCCGCACACAAAGCCTTGTGTTTTTGTTGATTTTTGTAGGTGTCATTCCCGTGAAGAACTGCTCATGAGAGCGGAAAACATCTTGCTTGAATGCCAGCCTTTGAGTCACTACTGGGCCTCATTTAAAATGCCATGGAGCTTTAAGAATTTTCATTATGCTGGGTTTTCCTGGCCACAGGAAGAAGTTTAGGAAACACAAGCAAAAGCAGCTGGAGGAAGTCAAAATTTCTCAAGTGGTGATGGGGAGGGAGTGTACACAAATGAAAAGATCTTGCTTTTGGTTTGAACAATTGCAGAAGCTGGAGTAATCAACTCTTGCAATTTCTTGCCTGCAGTCTCAGGAAATTGTAGAAACAATGGTGGTAATTGTTTCTGACGTCAGATTAGATGTAATTGATTCTATAACAACTTCTCTTTCTGTTAAATTATTTTGTAATTTTGGCACATGTAGTCTTATTTCCGGTACTCTTTTTACATTCAAGGAAACGAAATGATAAAATAGAATTACTTGTGGGCTGTATTGCTGAACTATCAGAAATGGAAGAAAACATGCTGCTGAGACATGGGGAAAATGACTTCAGCGTCATGTATTCCACACGAAAAAACTGTGCACAACTGTGGCTTGGTCCTGCTGCATTTATCAATCATGGTGAGTAAAAAGTATAAGGAAGCATGTTGAAGGGCATAAGAAATTCTGAAGTGTTGCATGTGAGCCAAACAGGACAGAAACTTGGAGAAAAATGTTTGAATCGGGCATACTGTATTACAGTAGGACAAAATCATATTGGGATTTTCCCAGCCAGAGCTGATCAGCTGTGAAGCTCAGAGAAGGGTCTAGGAAGTGATGCCTTCTTCCTTGAAAGAGACTTTAGAACTGGCAGCTAAATTAGTGGAGCATATTGTGGGTTACCTTGAATTCTTTGTGAACACAGTCAACAGTAACATTTTTGTTAGGTGAACTTCTTATGGCTGTTTAACCTTTTGCACAGAAGCTTAGCTGATTGTGTTGCATTTGTCTGCCAAAGGAGGAGCAGGTTGGATTTAAGATGAAGCTGTTTACCCTAGAGGGAAACTAGACATTTGTGATAGCATTGGGAAGAGCTCAGAAACACAGCTATACCAAAGCAGGAATCTTTTGATGTGTGGCTTTGTGCACTACTAACTTAACTCCCAGTATTTAGTTGAGATTCTGCAGTCATTGAAGTCAAAGTGAATCCTTACTTTAGATATCTACAACTATTCATGTTTCAGGTCTTATCCACAGTTAATTGACTTTATCTTTTGGACCTTTTTCAGATTGCAGACCTAACTGTAAGGTAAGCAAGAAATTATAAATAAATAAAGTACCCCGCTTTTTATTTTTTGTCCTTCTGACTTTTCTTCCCCACTGTTTTATTTTTATTTCTTACTCAGATACTGTGCAGCCTTAATGATTAACCTTTTTTATTTCCCTTCCTGTCATCTCCTCCTCCAGTTTGTCTCAACGGGCAGAGATACAGCATGTGTCAAAGCTCTAAGAGATATTGAACCTGGAGAAGAAATCTCTTGCTACTACGGAGATGGGTTTTTTGGAGAAAATAATGAATACTGCGAATGTTACACCTGTGAAAGGTATGCATGGATGTAAATAGCTTTCAAATGGAATTGGGGTTATTCATGATCTATTTTGTGAAACTAGAAGTCCTTGATTATGAGTACTCAGATTTTTGGACACAAAATAATTGCTTCCTACCTATTTGCTAGAATGATTTTTCTGTGTTGTTACAGAATAGTGATTATTCCTGAGAACTCTGTTTTCTTAATCTTTTGATTATCCATTCTGGAGATTAGCCCAAAATGAGACAGAACAAAACAGGGGCGTAGATTCTTAAAAATATTTGTACTGAATAAAGTAGAATTGGAAGGAAAAGCTTCTACAAGACCATTGTGAACTGATTCCCAACATTTGCTCTTCTTTGCACCTGATAAAGCAAATTCCATTAATGTTTTATTTGTGGACCTGAAGTTCTCTTCTGCTGGGAATGGGCAAAGTAGTTTTTCACCCAGTAGTGTTAGAACTTGGGGGTTTGTAAGTTTGTAAGTATCTACTGCTTTGGACAGTATTTGCTTCTCTCTGTCCATCACTCAGTATTTGTTTTTCACATGTACTGTCCTAACCTGTTTCTTCACAAAATCAGTTGAAAGAATTCCATAGTTGTTTTTTGCCATGTTGAAACTTCTGTTCATCGTGAGCAGGGAGGCTCAGCATCATCTGAGCAAGCTTCACTCAGTTCCAAGAGGAGAACTCACTGTTGTGTTTGATCTAACTGTAGATCAAACTGAAGAAAAACCTTATAAAGGACAAAATATTGCTCATATTGAAAAATAGCTTAGTGCACCTGCATATAAATAGTTTAATAATCCTACTTTCATTTTTATTGGCTACTTTGGTCATTAACAAATCCTGAAATTAAAGGGAAAATGTTCTGGTAAGGACCTACCTCCAAGCTCATGTGATGTTGGTAGGTCATTCCAAGTGAAGGGGGCAGTCTCAGACTTGATCTCAAGAGCTGCAGGTTAAAATGTACTTCAGTCCTGGAGACTGTAAAGTGTTGAATAAATAGGCACCAGAATTGTTTTTCCATTGTTACATGGAGCGATGTGGGGTTTTTCTCAAGTTCTTTTGATCATTGATTTCAGTGTAATATGGACATACTTTCTTTTTTGGGACAAACTAGTTTCATGTGTCTGAACATTTTCATTAACTTGTTGTTTTTGTATTTTAAGTACATGGAAACTTTAATTTTTTTAATGCTAATATTTGGGTAATTCTAACTTTAGGAATCTACTTTTCAGTTACAAAGCCATGGTAGAGGCAATCGAATATCTAAGATTTTATTCAGGGGGAGTTAGTAAGTGCTCATTTTTTGCTTGTTTCAAGACTGATGAGGCAACAGTCACTTTGTACACCACAAAAAAAATCATATTTAAGTGTCTCAATTTTAACTATGCTGTAAAGAGCGTTAATTTGCAATGTTAAAATGCTGGGATCTGAGGATCTGTGGGTATGTTTAGAGCAGTGGGAGATTTGGCACAGTACAGTTTCTTTCAAACCTCCAAAGGTCATCACCAGGACGATTTGCATCTCTCTGTATATGTCCGTGTACTCTTCCTAGGTGATCCTGCTGCTCTTGCTGACCAACTGAGACATTTAGGCACCCAAGGGGACAGGTAGAAGACAGAACAGCCCACAAAATGCTAACCCGTTCTGTGGCTGTTGTTATCCTTGATCCAGATACACCTGGGATCCAAACATCTGGATATGAAACAAAGCTCTAAGTTTACGTGAAGATTTATTAATACCTTGTGTTGTCTTTTTATTTGTAGACGTGGAACTGGTGCTTTTAAATCAAGAGTGGGATTGCCAGCACCTACTCCTGTGATTAACAGTAAATATGGACTGAGAGAAACAGACAAACGATTGAACAGACTTAAAAAATTGGGTGACAGCAGCAAGAATTCAGACAGCCAGTCTGTCAGCTCTAACACTGATGCAGATACCACTCAGGAAAAAGGTAATGCAAGTAAGTAAGGGGAAGAGCTTGGAGACATTAAAGGCTTCACAAAAACATGGAAAACTATCACAGTGATGGAATTCCTCTCTTAGTGTTGAGATGTTTCTCACGTACTGTTTGTTAAAACTAACTTATTCAGGAAGCTGAAGGCAATTTAAACAGCAAATCCATGGTTTTCCACAAGTGCTTGAAGAACAATAGGTGGTATGTTCTTCTTTTGTTTTTTTTTTTTTAATATCAAAAGCAAATATTTATAAACATGTCAGTTTAAGTCCTGCCAATAATTTCTGTATTTCAAAATACAGTAAACTACCACAAGCAGTAGTATGGTTTAGGAAAGAAAACTTACATAGTTTTAATTCTTAGGAAAATAATTTTTAAATACTCTTAGTAGATATTATTAAAGAAATAGTTGTTTCCTTTAGAGGTATTTTAAATTGGGCAGCTCATCCTTTTCCACATCCAGAATTTATAGTTCAGGCATCTCTTGTGCAGTGAAAGTGCACAGTTAGTAATTTCAGAAGAAATTGGAAGGGATTTTTTGTTTGTGGTTCTCCTGCAAGACTCCTCTCCGTGGAGTAGTGAGTATGATTTATTTGCTTTTCCCACTTGCCCACCTCTACCACCCTCAGTATGGGCAAAATACAAATAATTTAAACTTTGATTTAACTGGTAAACAGGTTTGGAGCTATGTAAAATACTGCAGTTCCACTTGTCTCCTGTTTGCTGCTGTGATACTAAAAAAACAAAATATAAAAACCCAACCAGCCAATAAAAAAGACCCCTAAAAATGTCCCCAAATCTTTCTATGGTCTCTAATTACCAGTATTTAGAGTAGCACCTCTGTTGGGCAAAACTCCTTTGCTTGCTACAACAGGCAGTAGTTTCACCTGAAACTGAAACCATTACATTAGATAAAGGTATTTGGGTTTTCTTTTTCTCCTTCTCCATGAAAAAAATTCTGGAGATAATATTAGATCATGCTGATCCTCAGATTTTGCTAGAATAATAGTCAACAAAAGCTGTGGGTAATGTGAAATAGATTTTTCTTTTTAATTGGTAGAAGAAATTCAGTAAAAATACAACTTGGTATAGTGGGGATGGTGAGGGGAAGTGTACCTGGAAATGCTGATGTACCTGTGGCCTGTTTGGTAGTTCCCTTCATGTGTTGAGTTGCAAGTTAAGCAGTCTCATTTCTTACTACATACTGCCTATTGTGTCTCATGGATTTTCTTGAAGTGCCCCAAATAAGTGAAATAACTGCAGTATTTGGGAGTGGGAAATTCAGGATATAGCAGTGTCATAACAAAATTGCTGTTTTTCTTTTTCAGCTAACAGAAAATCTTCAATTGGCGTAAAAAAGAACAGCAAAAACAGAACGTTAACCAGACAGTCTATATCGAGAATTCCAGCATCATCAAATTCTACCTCATCTAAACTAACTCATATAAATAATTCCAGGGTACCAAAGAGACTGAAAAAGCCTGCAAAGCCTTTACTTTCAAAGATAAAGTTGAGAAATCAGTGCAAGAGGCCAGAGCAAAAGAATGCTTCTCGAAAGCTTGAAATGGGAAATTTAGTTCTCAAAGAGCCTAAAGTAGTTTTGTATAAAAACTTGCCCATTAAAAAGGATAAAGAATTGGAGGGACCAGTCAAAGTTGCAGTCTCTAGCGGATGCTTAACGAGGCATGCAGCGAGAGAGCATAAACTGAATTCTGTGAAAGGTGCTTATGAGCATGGTGATATTGCACCCTGCACATACATCACGAGGAGGTCGATGAGAACAAGGATGAGTTTGAAGGAGACCTCTGACACAAAGCTTGAACCAAATACATTGGATAGCTATAAGAGTAACTTGACTGGAACACAATCGGACACTGCAGAGCAGCAGCCTCGTGCGTTAAACAGCAACGATGTGGCTCATGGACCACCACATAAAGGGGAGGGTCGGTGCCAGAAAAGTGATGCAGGCACATCAAAAAAGAAATCTCGACAAGGAAAGCTTGTGAAACCATCTTCAAAAACAGAGGAAACTGATACTATGCACAACACGCCTGTGAAGGATGAAGTACCAGATTTGATTAGTTCTCATTCAGAACTCGAAGAGAGGAATAATGTGGTAGACACACCTGTTGGCTTTAAAGACTGTATCCCTGGATCTGGTGGCTGCTCTGTAACAACTGACAATTTTAAAGCAAAAGACAGCTTTAGAACTGCAAAAAGTAAAAAGAAAAGACGAATCACGAGGTATGATGCACAACTTATCCTTGAAAATAGCTCTGGGATCCCTAAACTGACTCTTCGTAGGCGCCACGATAGCAATAGCAAGGCAAATGATCAAGAGAGTGATGGAATGAGTTCTTCAAAAATAAGCATAAAATTAAGTAAAGACCATGAAAAAGATAATAATTTATATGTAGCAAAGCTAAATAATGGGTTTAACTCAGGATCAGGCAATAGTTCAACAAAGTTAAAAATACAGCTAAAACGAGAGGACGAAAACAGAGGGACATACCCAGAGGACCTTCATGAAAATGGTGTGTGTTGTAGTGAAACTCTCTCCCTTTTGGAGTCGAGAATGGAAGTAGATGATTATGGTCACTATGAAGAGGAAACAGCAGATGAATCTTCATCAGAAGAAGACGATGAAGAGGAAGATGACTATGATGATGAATTTGATGACTTTATTCCTCTTCCTCCAGCGAAGAGATTAAGGCTTATTGTTGGCAAGGATTCAATAGATATTGATATTTCTTCCAGGAGGAGAGAAGATCAGTCTTTAAGGCTCAATGCATAAGCTTATAGGTCTTAAACTGACCTGGTTGTCATTTCTAAAAAAAAATAAAAAAGAATTAAAAAAAAATAATAATTAAAAAAAAACCCAACAAAAATTCCATTTGATTATTCCTCAACTAAAGAACTGTCTGAAAAACTTAGTGGCAGCACTTCTTTATTCACCTATCAACGTAATATTGTAGAAAGTGTACAGCATACTGACTCTTCTTAAGTCTGATTTGTGCAGATTTTTATTGTACTTTTTAATAGCCTTCTTATGTGCAATTCCGAGTTAGAGGTAATGCTCTGTTGTAAAATAAAGGCTCAAGCAAAGTTACGAAATTGCATCAGATCTTTCCATGCAGGACAATGACAATACAGTGTGGCTACAGAATTATTTTTGATCAGTAGGAGCGTTAGTTTGCTCTTACAGTATTTGACTAAACAATTTACAAAATCATAGTAGCAGCATCTTAAGGTTTTCTAGTATATGTTAATATCACCAGCAATGATCTACAGCTTTCCGATTTATTTGCTAGATGGTTTTTCCCCCTTGGAGTTTGTCAGTTTTAACACTGTATGCTGTCCCAGACGTACTGTTTGTGGCCTTTGTTATAGTAGCAAACCGTTGGTTGGAAGTCAAATTGATTTCTTTTAAAAAAGAGAAAAAAAATATTAAAAGGTGTTGACAATTTGCTGACTTTTTAGTACATTATATGTACAAGGGTAGCAGTATGCAGAATAAAGTTTGGATATGGTGTATTTATTGCTTGTTACGTAAATTAAACACCTTGTATTTAACACTTTTCAATACTTTTAGATAAAATTGTTCTTTGCAAGAATGATTGGTGCTTATTTTTTCAAGAATTTGCTGTGAAATAATGTGATTACGACGGGCAACATTTATCCAATGAACTGCAGCTATCCTAAATTGGTTCTTCATATTTTTCTGTTGCACTTGTAAAATGCTACAAGGAATTTAAAGAAAAATCTATTCACTTTAACTTATGATAGTTTTATCAAATTAAAAACAACTAAGTCACAGCTTTTGTTCTGTGGTAACCTATGATTTGTTTGTCTTTTAAGAACCAGTTGTAAAAGACTGAAAAAAATATGTATATGTTGTAAATATTTGTGTGTTGTGAGAAATTTTGTCATAAGAAATTGAGATAACTTGCCAGAAGGGTTTTTAAGTTTAGAAATACATCCATGCCAATAAAATAGGAAACTGTAAACCTAGTTTTAAACTCTGCATCAGTTGGAGTTCTTTGCTCATACATAGTTCACTTAATACTTCAGAGTCTGCTTTATAACAATGAAGAGCATCAGGGCAATATTTGGCTCTTTGGTTTTTAATAAAAGAATGTTAGGAAACTTCTGGGCACAATGGATTGTTTGTATGTGTAAATCACCGTTCTAAGCCATTCCTTTCAAACAGGTGTGAAATGTCAGAGCTGACATAACTGTGTATCGCTGTGGTCTGTGGTATTTGTGTTTCTACTCGACTGAGGATTAAGGTTTCGAGTTTTTGTATGTAGGGGTGTAGAAACACAAGTTTCATCCTAAAACAGCTGCTGTTGGGTCAGCTGAATCCACTGTTGGCTGCTCAGGATTTTCATGTGAAATCCAACTCTCTCTGCCCTAAAGATCAAGAGCTTGAGTTACATGGCCACTCTGTTACCCAGTGGGGAAAGCACGAGTGGAGAGAATTAAGTGTAGAATTGAACCTAATACTTGTAACTGTGTCAGTCTCTGGGAAAGGCCACGTGTCATGCCAGGGTGTGTATGTTTTTAGAACATGGGTGGATCTGTCTGTGCAGTCCATGGCTCGTAATGTCTTCCCTTGGGTTTCAGTTCAGGGAAGACTACACAAACGCTTTGGTGAGTATGCTCACAGCTCTGGTGACTTGTCTTATGGGGTCTTTAATTGTACTGTAACCATAAAATGCGTTAGAAGAGAGAGAGATGGGTTATTAAGGGCTTGCCTTAAAGTCAGAAGTGTCCAGGAAACAGCTGATGACAAATGACACTAATAGAGCTCTTTCCTCCAGAATTCACGGGCATTGTCACTACATGCTGTGCTCTACAAAGCTGAACATGGTCTCTGCACACTTCTACCTGCAGCCCTGCTGTGCACCTGCTGCTCCTGCTGCAGGTTCATACTCAGTGCTCCTCTGGCAGCCTCCATGGATGTAGTGGGGGGGTTGGTTTGCAGAAATGTCATTCACCTGGATGTGTGAGGGAAAGGGGGTCAATGCAGCAACTAAACATTGCCCACCATTGTAGGTATTTATGACCAGTGTGCTTGAGAGCAAGGTTAGGCTTGCTAAACCAGCATTAAGCAATGAGAGCAGATGACAAAACAGGGAAGAAATTGTAAGTGAATCCTGCCCTTAGATTCTGGGAGAAGCTGTTTACCTGGAGTGGATGATCCTCCTAACTCATACTCCAGCCAGCCCCTTAATGAGAGCTACTTTCCTTTTCCTTTGGTGTGAAGGTAAGTACAAGTAATCCTGTCCATCAGGATCTCTGGAATGGTCATGTTCATTGAACAACCTTCTTAGAGAATCGGGAACAAAATCTCCTAGTCATTCCCATGGTCATGTCCTGCTGTACAGATGTTTGTGTTACAGACACCTTGGAAACAGTTAAATGTGTTCCCCCGTGTGGGTCAGGCAGGCAGGGCTTCCACAACCCCCGTCATGCCCCTTTCCCCTGACACAGGAAGTGGGCATTTTTTCTTTCATCATCAATATGTGAATTGGTGGATCTCAATGTCTCCATAACCTTAGTAGCAGGGGAAGGTATATGTTTGTCACCTATATGAGAACCTGACAACCTCACCATGTTTCTTGTCCAGATTGCAAAGCACTGTAGAGCTTGTAGTGGTTTGAGTGTCAGGAACCCTGTCTAGCCTTGATGTCACATTGCCCAGGATACTGGTAAGAAAAGATGCCACAGCTGAGTAGGTTTGGGGTGACCACAGCACCTTTCAGGAGGTTGAAGGACTGGAGGAAGCATTTTATAGTTGGGCTTTGCCAGCTCATTCGATGTTGTGTGTTCATTCGGCTGTAAAAGAAACACCCCAACCACTATGAAAATGGCAGGCTGGCTGCAGATACAGGAGCATCCTGTCACGTGCAGTTACATAGCCAGTCTGTTCATGTCTCCTTTTGGCTGGGGTTTTTTTTTTCAGATTTCTTCTTTTGCATTTTGCCTAATACTGCCAGTTGACCATCTTTAAAATCAACTCAAAAGCAGAATTTCTTTGCTCCCCATACTTGTGTGGTTGATTGCCCTTTTTAGAATGAAAGGCTGAATGCTTGGGAGCTGTGCAGAATGAGACCTACTGAAAGTCAGCTAAGTTTGCCTTGTGTCCTCTAGTAACGTGCCTTTTCCTAAATCCCCCTCCTCCATGAGTATCCTCTTGTTTGGGCTGGGTCTTTAGGTAAGCCTATGGCCTTGTATAATCTCTGTTGCCCCTTCCTAAACTCTCGATTTCACAAAGTAAGGAGGTTGTGGTGGGTTGCTGTTCTTTAGCATCGCTTCATGGCAGCAACAGTAACATTTATTTGCCCTTTTTTGCCTGCTATAGCTCCCGCTTTTTGCCAACCAGGGTAGCTTCTGTGGCAGTTGTGCTTGAGTTCACGCACCTTGTTTACAAATATTTTACAATTATTTTTACTATTGCAAGGTATACAGTTTGTTTCAATGTTACTCCTCCCCACAAAGGAAATCCATTACTTCTTCCCAGGCATCTGGTAAATCATTTGATTTTACTTGGATTCATCCTTGCAAGAAATTTGATCAGAACAGTTCCTGCCACAGACACAGAACTTAGGTGGTTAAGCGGTGGTGTTGGAGGACTCCTTGTTGCATGTGCAGAGACCTCAATGCTGAAACGGATACGGGGCCAGTGAAACTCCGTTGCTTGGGAATGGCTTTAGCTTAACAAGCAGAGATCTGTGTGTTCGGTAGTGAGTTTCAGTCAAGTGTGGAGCTATTGATGGATCCAACAAACCATAGGTATTTCCACTGGTGCTTTACGACGTTCATTAGCAGTTCTATTTCATAATTAGATTTTTAGTCTTTTTTTGCTTCAGCCCCCATTCATTTTAGAGTTTGACTTGATGATCCTTGTGCTTCCCTTCCAATTCAGAATATTCTGTGATTCTGTGTAATTCCCATGTTTGGCCACACAATAATAGAATTGGTGGTAAACTGGTAGATCAGATAAAATGTGGCCAGTGGCTATAAGCTGCAAGACAGGAGGTTTAGATTAGATGTTAGGGAGAAATTCTTTACTGTGAGGCTTGTGAGACACTGGATAAGGTTGCCCAGAGAAGTTGTGGATGCCCCATCCCTGTCAGTATACTCGTGTGTTCATTCATCCTGCCCCCTTGGCAGGATACTTGCACCCTGTTTCTTTCCAAGAGAATTCCTACCTTGCTAGAGAAATGTTCTTCAAAATGCTTTTATTTTCCTCCTTTGAGTTTGTAAAGAAACCTTGAAGTGAATAAAACTCAAGGCAATACAGTCTGCAATTCCATAGCCAGCTTGCAAAAATGTTCTAAGTGCTAAAAAGATAAAATTTAACTGAGCAACAGCAGTGCAAAATCTTTGCAACTGACTTTGAAATACAACTTTTCACAAAGTAATAGCCTCCCATTTTTGAACAAACTAACAAAATCACGAGGCTGACTATGCTGAAGCTCCCCTAAAACTCAGTGTAGAGAAGCAGGCATTTTCAGACGTTCAAATTTGACCAGATGGAGTTTAACCCATTTTTAGAGAAAAGTCTCAAAATAATTTAAAACAAATAAAAAATTCAAATCCTGCTTTTATATCCCCCAAGGAAGCCAGCTGCCTCCTTTCACCTGCACATTGGTTTCGGATGGCACTATTTTGCATCTGGAAATTGCTCTGTAAAATGCTTGTTGCATTTTACTGGTTCATCTTCGACACCTGCACTACTTGCGGGTTTACCTGTTGCAAACCAGACTCCAGAGGGGATATCAGTAAATACTCGGCAAAATTTTGCTGTCTGAGGTGACACTGTATTTCTCCCTGGAATTAATTGCCTGTTCCAAGGACAGAGCTGGCATCTGCCAGCTGCAGCTCTCTGTGCACGGTTACAGCTGAGATGTGACTGAGAGCCACGGTCTGGGCTCAGGGCAAACCTGCAAAAGTTGTTCGCTGTAGCCCACATGTCCTTTCATAAAAGGACTCTACCCTACAGCGGGATATTGGGAGCGATGCTGGTTTGTACCAAGAGGAAAGATCTCCAAAAGCCAAAACACTTACTGCAGCTTTGTTCCAAAGACAGCTTCTCCTCCCCTTTCTTTCCTTCGCTGTTCTGGACAAACTTTTATCCATTGGCTGTTACGGCTCCCAGCACAAGGTGGCACTAAGATTCCAAGAGAGGGACTTCCTAGCCCTGCAGCCCTGCTCCCAGTTAAGAGACCAGTGTGTATTAGTTACAAGTTATTTGTCCATTTATTGTTTTGTACTGTGAGGTATTGCGGGAGTGCATCTGAACTTTACATGAGGGAAGGAAACAACCAGCTATGCTCGGCAAGGACAGTTTGGGAATAACTTGATGCTGAATGCTGCTGTGCTCTTGCCGATTTTAATCCTTTTGCATTCCACCAGGAGTTTCCCCCTTCAGCACTTTCCAGCCTTCTCCATGCCTGTCTCTCGAGTTTCTGCTATTTCCATTAGTCAGAACAACTCCTGCCAAGGGCAGGCAGGCCGCGTGTGCTGCTGTGCCTTGCATCCTGCTGGGAGCCACTTGCCACTGTGTTAAAGGTCTTTATGCAAGGGGCACTGCAAGTACAGGAGCAGTGGGGCATGAGGGGGAAAGAGTGGAAAAAGCAAGCAGTGTGTCATCCTCCTCTCGTCCCCCGAGTCCATAGGAATCCTTTCTTGGTCGAGATCCAGTATTAACACTTGCTTCAGGAATGCCATATGGGTTCTTGAGGGGGAAGGGTTGTTGGCTGGTCTTACAGCTCCCAAAATCAAGCGAGAGTGGGTTGGCTGCTGCCTGTCCTGTTGCTATACAGTACTTTTAAATTAGTATTTGCTATGGGGTCGCACCTCCATGCTATGTGCTATCAGTAGTAGGAAGATCCTGGCCATCTAGGCAGCATCTCTTTCTGGAATACTGAACTCTCTCATGTTTGATTTACTTGCTATTCTCCCCCACACAGTGAGGTATTTATTATCTGAGTAGACCTAGTAGAATAATTTCTGTGAAGTCTTAATAAAAATTATGGATGAATACAAAAAATGAAAGATGTAGCTGAACACTACCTGACCTTCCTTCAATTCAGGTCATGTGGCTGTTTTTCTTTGTTCTGCAACCTTGCCTTGCTGCTCTCAGAGAAACCATGGGGTTTAATCTACAGACTCTTACTTTCGCCCATGTCTTTTTTTTTTTTTTTTTTTTTTTTTTTTTTTTTTTTTTTTTTTTTTTTTAGATCAAGAATTACCCAGAACAATGCAGCAACAGTGTATCACATATCCCAGTGGTCTTGAAGGAGACCAGAGTTACAGTTAGCAGTTATTTCCTTAAGGGAACAGAGCAGTGATACACTCTGAAATAGCACTCATCTCCTAAACACTGATTGAAGGGCAGAGAAAAGACCTTCTGTAGAGGTTTAAGAACTCCCTGACTGACTGGAAATTCCAGTCAGGGGTGACAGTGGTCAGGGGCACAGGAAATCTTGGTTGGCTATTATAAGCTGCTTGCGCGCCTTTGAACTGGGTCCCAGAATCCAAATTTTACTTGTTTAGAAAAAGCAGAACAATACCCAAAAGCTGATCTGCTCTCGAAGTCTGGCTTAGGTTGGGTGCTCCAGAAAGTCAAACTGGCTCACAGAAAGGAAGGTGAGGAGATAGGAGGCTCTACCAAATCTATAAAATCTACCAAATCTACCAAAACAGCATATTTAGATGCTTTTCATCAGTGACTGAGTAGTCATAGTTATCAGTGGGTAAAGGACCCTGAGAACTGAGCTTTTCCACAACTTTCAGAGAAATGCCTTTGCTAGAAGTAGCAGGCCAGGGAGGCAGAAGGGCATCTGCCCCCTCACTGCAGCCCTCCCAGTCTGCACACATGATCTGTGGTTGAGGTGGGCTGGTGACAAGCACAGCGCTGTGCACTGTGGAGTCTGAGCCATCCCATGCTGCCATTCCACACTGCAGTCCCAGCAGCAGAGGGGCAGTCTCTGGAGAAAAGGAGCACTTTGTTCAAGTGCCTGGGAATCAAGACTTCTTGGCTGCATTGCTCAGGGAAGATTGCAATGGAATCTTCCACAAAATCTATTATTTACAAAATCTATTATTTTGTATAGTCCCAAACTTTTCCACCTTGTATTTATTACTTCTGTTCTTGTGCTTCCTTCAGAGTCGCCCCACTAGACTTGCCATACACATCACATCCCAAACAAAGCATTTGAAGTCTGGATCCTGATCTGTGACCTGTCTTCAAAACAGAGATGATCCTGCCTATCACCTAATAAAGCCTCTAAATCCAATAAAGCTATAAGCTCCCCAATATAACAAGTTTTCCTAATTATGCAAATTTTTATGCATGTAGTATGAGCCTTGAATTAGGTACCTGTATCTCACATAATTAGAACAGTAAAATTATTAGAACACCTCTTTTTCCTTTCAGATAGGTAGAAGATATAGGTCAATAATGACTTTCCTACATTTCTTTTTATCTTTTGGAAAAGCTTTCACCCCTGCCCCAACCTACCATATCTGTACAAGTGAGAGTTGCACCTCTTTTATGTTGCCAAGCAGATGCAGCTGCAGCCAGTAAGAATCCATTTAGACTAATTAGATGTTGAAAATCCATTATGGTTTTTGGCACCCGTAGACACAAAAAAATTATGTGCCTCTTACAGGGCCTGACTTCTGGCAGGGCTTCCCAGTGCTTTGCAGGCAGGAGTGCTGCTACCCTTGACTTCAAAATGGTGTAAGAAGGAGGAGTCTTGGCTGTGGAAAGCAGCTGTAAAGCCAAGAGGAATGGCTGTGTGTCTTGTGACCTTTGCTGATTGCGAGATTGCCTGACGTGGTATCATATGATAACTCTCAGAGACCATTAAGAATCAAGCAAGGCTTTTTTACATCCTTGCATCACCAGGATGAAAGGTTCCACAAAGCTGTCATAGCACGTGCAAGCAGACAAGGTGGATGACTTTGGTCAAACTCCAAGGATCGGAAAGTATTAGTTTGTTTGGTTTTTTTACACCCTGCCACTGTTTTCTGTTGACAGGCAAGCCTGTCCCCCTCTCTGTAAAATGAAAACAATTCTTTTCTCCTTTTTAATTGTGTGCACTTAAATCATTGCTTTTCCACACCAGAGGTCATCAAATGGAAAAGGGTTTAGAAGGAAGAGGCATTACCCATACACCAGTATCAGCCAGTATGGTATATGCTCATGAGCTGTTAAGCTCAGCAGAGCTTTTCATCTCTCTAGGGCTGGTTCATGTGGGTATTTACTGGCTGCAGTAACGTGCCATTTTTTACCAGCTAGTTCTAATCTTATTGCAAGATCTTCTGAGCTAGCTTCACTGCAAAGATTTTAACTGGACTTTGGAATCCTAAAGCAGCAAAGATTAAGTAAGTGGTGAATATTTCTCACCATGAGAGTATGTTTCAAGGTTGTCCTTCCATTTCCTCACTCACAGACTCTAAATTTACTTCTGTGGCTGAAAAATGTCAGTCCTTACCCGCACTAAAGACTGGAACTGGTGATTTCTGTCCAATTCCCAGCAAAGAGGAAATTGCATTCCAGCATTCACTCTGAAAAGTGCTTGCAAGCACTGTTCCCTGGATCCTCGCCTGTTGCGCCACTGGATGACTCCAGTGGTTTGAGAGTGGAGAATGGTCTGGGTGGTGCTTGGAAGCAGCACCGAGAAGGGAGAAGACAGCGTTGCTGTTGTCTGCACAGGCTGGAGCAGTGCTTAGCTGTGCACAAGTCCGGAGGTCACAGCTGGCTTCACCACCGGGGGCTCCTGTAGTGAGGACACAGCCTGTCTGGGAAGGGCAGCACAGGAGTATTGCACCTTGCCCTCTCCAACCTGAAGCTGGAAGCAGGGGGGCTTGTCTGCCTGTGAACTCTGGGGGTGCATTGTTTGCTTCAGGACTGGTTTGGCTCGTGATTTGATTTTTTTTTCAAGTTTTCCCCAGGAGAGGGAGCAGTCCACACAAATGATGTCGAGGGGAATGAATCTGCTTATTCCAGCTCCAGCTTAACCGTGTTTGCTGTAGTGCTGTCAATGCCTTCTTTCCTCATGCTCCTCATCGTCAACTCCTTTTGCTTCACCTTCTAACTCCTCTGGCAACCTTGCAACAACTCCGGCAAGTGCTGGCCCTTCGAGGCTGGCATTCAGGGCAGGAACCGTCCCTCTTTGCTCTTTAAGCCACCTTTCCCACCACAGTATGCCCAAGGCTGCCCCCAGTGCCTGATTCCACGGCCCACATCCCCATCACCGAGACCTGAGTCAGTCACTTCATTCCCAGCACGGCGTCCCGCTCGCCTCCGTCCAAGCCACTGGGCAGTGGCTCAGCAGCAGCTCCTGTGGTCACTATGGTGACAGTGGTCAGGCAAAGGAGGACATCGGTTAATTCAGGAATTTAGGGCCGCTTTGCTGAAAATCTCCTTTTTATTCTAGCAATAGTAACTTCCAGAGGCTTGCTGCTGCTTAGGTATCCATTTAGAGGTTGACTGCTTCCCTAGCAGACGATTATATTTCCAGTAACATATGCATAGGAAAACAGAGGAAAGTTGGGGGTTGTGGAGTTCAAAACCACTGCTGCCAAAGTTCCTGTCTTCATGGTGTCTTTTGTTTTATCAGGAAAATTTCCAAAGCACAGTAGCCTGGTTACCACTTAAGGAATGGATTGTGGTTTCTTGTTGACTTACTTCACTATTTATTCCTTCCTTTCCTTCTTTCTTTTTTAAATAACCGAGGGGGAGATATAACAGAGCTAACTTTGTGATACTTAAGCCTCTGCTGCATTGTATCCCAGTGCACCTGATATAAAACCATCTACTGATGCGTGCTGTAATTCTCTGCACTGCTGTAAACTGAACCACTCTGGGAAAATTTCCAAGGAATAATGGGTGGAATTCTCAAGGACAAGATGAGGAGGACAGCACAAGGTATCTGTTCAGCAGCATTCCTGGGAAACTAGTGTGCCAGGGAGGCTGTTGTAGCAGTGACTGGCATGAATAATAGTATCACTCTTTATTTTGGTGCGCTGCTGGAAAGATCAAAGAGGTTTTTTGCATGGAGGACCCTCAAATTGAGGGCAAAACTTGAGTAGGGAATTTTGCAGCAGACTGGAAGTTATATAGCTGTTAGGGGAATAAACTGTTTTCACTGGATGAGATCTGCAGCTGTCTGCTTGGAGATGGTCATCTCTGGTAAAGACATTCCCTGGGACAGATGCAGTCTTTTCAGAGCACATAGCTGCAACAATTGCATCTCTGCAGTGTGCTATATCTGAATGTCTGATACAAAAAAGACTACAGACACATGCTGTGATTTTTAATGCTACTGTCAGCTGAACCACTGGGAAATTTTCCAGGCAGCGTCGGGCAGAGTTCTGAAGGACAGATTGAGGACAGTGCAAGGTATCAGTGCTAACAGCACTCCTAGGAGACTACTGTTCTAGAGCCACAGCCTGAAACAGGGTAAACTTTTAAGAGTATAGCCTCTTTTAAGTTAGTACAAGCAGTCATGCTGAAGCATTTGTGAAAAGCTGGTGTTGTAAGCAGCCCCCTCTACTCCCATTTAACAGTCTGTAGGCCATGCTTACATCCCCTTTTCTGTACATGAGCCCAGAGGGATTTGAGATGTAAAGCTGGGTGTGTCCTTTCTTTGGGTGGAGGGGTACATTACACCTGAGCAGTGTTGCAATTCACGTGGCACTAGTTGGAGTATGATAGTTTGCTCTGTCTCTGTTGGTGAGTGTTATCTGAACCATCAGATCATGTAGTTCATATTGATTTTGCAGCCTGGTGGGTGACACTACACAGCGGTCAGCGTAAACATTTCACATAGTAGCCAAAGTTCACTCTTGCACGTCTGAGTTGTCATCTCTGCTTCCAGGTTGCATTGACAAAATGGTATGAAAAAGGAAGGAGGTTAGTGGAAGTGGGTGAGGCATTTTAACTCATATCATTGATGTGTCCATTCAAAGGGCAACATCAGAGTCAGCTGAGCATGAGTAAATTCCCATTTATGAAGGCCTGACCTTAGACTCTGGACCTCCACAGCTAAGGAATCACTATAGGGCCAATGAATTACATTTTTATTGAAAAAACCATGACTTGAACATCAAGATAAATACCATCTCCACTTCAACCTTGTCATGTGCTCTGAGATAACAGCATATATTACTTCATTTTGCCATCTCAGCATAAACCTGTTGGCTGGTACCACCCAAGGGACAAGATTCTTAGATAGTTTATAATCTCAGTCTTATGATCTTTTTGTTCAGAAGACATCCCCTAGGCAAGGAATTCCTGCTTCCTGTTAAGGCTGGGTGTGCCACAGATTCTTTCTGTTGATGTTGGCCAGTCTCTTTAGGCTTCATTTTGGTGTCTTTTTAGCTTTTTGCTTCAATGTTTCATTGCTTCAATTATGTGTGTTAAGTTTTAAAGTTATTTTCAGATGTTCCTTTTCCTTGCTGGCATTGCAGTGCCTGGATATGTCTACAGCTAAAAGCACAACAGCAATGCTTAAACTGTGGGTTTTCCCAGGATTTTTATTGTGTCTCTTTCTGCTTGAGTGTGGGCATTTATTTAAACATGGAGAAAAACTACCAAACAGGATAGATTCTTGCAAGAAGATAAGTTCAGCTGAAGTTTTGGATGTGGCTTTAGATGGATTCTGACAACTATCAGGCTCTCTCACTTTCATTGCATACAAATCTATGTAGGGAAGAAGTTCCTGTTTAAAGGGTTGTGATTTTGTCAGTTTGTGTTGGAGTCTGGTTAAAGGACAGATTTCCAAGTGCTATTAGGAAGAAGAGGACATTCGTCTAGATAGCTCTTCTCTACTGCCCATCCTCTCCACAGTGCTGCAGATGAAAGATGTTTTCAATTCTGCTGTGGGATAGAGAAGGCAGCCCAAGTTCACAGAGCCCAAGGGTGGCATTTTTCAATAGTACCAGCTGCTTTATAAGCAAATGGCCGATTCGACCCTGACCTCCATGGTAGTGGCACCAGGCCAACACTGTATGCTCCAGCAAATCATTCCCTCAGGCCCCTCAGGCTCTGTAAATCCTGTGCTATTGTCCTGCTTTGAGGCCAGTGAGAGGACACCCTATGTCACTCATGCACCGAGAGCAAACTATGCAGCAAGGGTGGTGACAGTGCTTTAAGCTGCTGCACTCAGTGTGCAGGGAGGGAGCTGAATCCCTAATTTTGGAATATCAATAGCCAGACCACTGCCAGTGAGTGAGCATCACTTGTCTGCTTTGGCATTTGCAGAAGTGCATGTGCCACGCTACCTGCTGAACATGGGGCTGTGGAAAATAGAGGCCTCCTGAGCTGTGAATCAGAAATAGAGCAGCTGACACCATGGACTACCCTTACTCCCAGTTGGAAGTACTATTTGCTGCAGTTCAAACTGAACACAGCCTCCCAGCCCATCCTGCTCTGTCCGTCCTCTGCTCTTACAGTCAGCTTGTACAAACCTTTTTGTTACAAACTGAGACATTGTGAGAACACAATGTCTGCACCCAGAGCAGAAAGGCAAAGTCTCTTTGCAAAGACTTCCACTTATGAGGGACAGCAGAAACATTGGTCCTGTAGCCAGGTTTGAAAGCTGTTGTTCCTCCTATTTCTACCAATTTCCTGCCTTTCAACTGTTCTGGAAAGGGATAAAGACTGGATGAGTTAGCAAGAGACAACAGAGAATGTGAATGCCATTTGCATGAAAGATGGTAACATGAGAATGGGGGAGGTAGAAAGAATGGAACAAGAACAGAGGTAAGAGTGACCTTGGCAGGAGAAAATAACAGACAGCAATGGTCCAGGAGAAGGAAGGGCAACAGACAGTGGAAAGGGGAGACCTTGGAAAGATTAACAAGACTAAACTGTGCTGAGCTGGAGGGACGTTGCACTGAGATTTCCAGGCAACTGTGCAACCATTTTCTCATGCAGTGAAAGACATAAACATACACACCCTGTGATAGAAAGCAGAAATACATGAATAAAAGATTTTTGTGTTTCTTCTCCCAGTTTTGTGAAAATTTTTGTCCTTTCTTCATAGTTGAGTTTTCTTCTAGAAGCAACTTCTGTAGAAGACATGGTCAATTTTGCAGTTCCCCAGGGTCTGGATTTGAACTATATATACAGTATAATGCCTTTGGTTGAAGAAGTGTCATGCACAAATAGAAATCTGAGATTTTATGGCTGGTAGAGCAATAATGGTTTAAAGGAAATTCCTCTCTCTGTACAAGTTAAGACATGTCAAACTAACTTCTCCTCTAAAGTTTGTGGCATCATCCATGCAAGCTAGTCTGAGCAAGTAACATTTCTCATCTTCTTTGAAGTTCTAGTCAGTGGCAGACCAGACCCACTGAGAGACTAAGTGAAATCTGTCCTACCAACTCCACCACACATTTGGCAGGTTCACCAAAGCCTGTAGTGTGGATGTCAGTGCACTGTTAATAAAACCTTGAAGCTGCCCTAATTTTGCTGATGTAACTCTCTCTTGGGCCCTAGAAGTGGTATGCAAGAGCTCAGGTGGCTGTTTCTTACCTTTTTCCTCAAGTTCATTCCAGCGCACATGGAGGACAGGCCCTACTTTCCCTTTAGCCATCTAGGCAGGGCCCCATTACTCAGCTTTGCTTCAGGGAAAAGTTGAGGATGGATTCTCTTGCCTACAGGAGTACAAAACAAACAGGAAGCACCTGACTGGGCACTGCCCATCCTGCTGCAGTTCAGAACTTCTCTGGATGTGTCCTTGGCAGATCGATTTCTCCCTTTGCCCAGGATTTGTGTGTGACATTGGGCCCCAGAGGAATAGCTGCAGTGGTGTTTGCTCTGTACAGTCTGTCTCTGGGTACAGCATTTGGGAAACCTGGCCAAGGCAGCTTGCCTGGCACACTACAGTCCTGGACATTCCAGCTGAAAGTCACACCCCACCTCTCAGCAGTGCAAGGGCCGCAGCTTTGGTACCCAGGCTCCTCGGCTCAGGACTGCAGATCTGTCTGTCTCTAACACTGCCATGTAGGAGGATCCCCAATCCGATGACTTTGGCAGAGCCCCTTCCCGCCTGAGCCTCAGGCAGCAGCAGCTTGACTCAGGAGGTGTTTCATGATACTGAAATAGAGGCATCCTATCCAACAAGCCTTTCCTTGCCCTACATGCCTGGGAAGGATTGAGTTGCCCTCTGCCACTGCTATAAGTCAAAAGTTACAGTGAGTGGGTTGAACATTGGAGGAATCTCTCCTTCGAACACCAAGATTATTGGATTTTAGTAGATTGCCAGCATAGAGAAAATTAGAGTTAAGTGAATTGATTTCTTCCTTCCTCTCATATTTATATGTTAAATTAATATTTTATATTCAGCAAGTCAATTAACTGCGCCTGCTACTGTGTATGAAACACTGACATTTGCTTTAATTCTTCTTTCAGAAAACTCTGCATATCCTGCCTCTGTACAAGATATGTACCCACAGCTTACTTAGGAGACCTCTATTTGCACAGGGTGGCTAAAAGGTATTTTGGAATAGCTGGTTCAGTTGTCCCTGGTCATGTGTTCCTAACACAAATCTCATTAGTGGGGCAGATGGTAGTATAGAACCTCAAGTGTTTGGTTGATGGCATCTTGTTTCAAGTAATACAAGTGAACCTGGAGACAAGAAAGGAGATGTTATTGACTGGTGTTTTTCCAGAGGTTTACGCTGCTAAGTTGGCAACTAGCCCTGCTTTCATTTCCCCTCAAATTGACACTTCCTCTAGCCTTCCTGTCAACTTAAGTGCCAGCTACAGTGATTTGCATTCTACCCTTCTAAAAGTGAAGTTTCTTAACCAATTATAAATGAGCAAAAGATGTTTCTTGACAGTCATTTTATCTGTCCAGAAATGATAAGAATTAACCCAATGGACGGAGGTATTTCACAGTTAGAATAGTTGAGGAAGTGTTTTTAGGATGTATTAAAGAGGGCTCCATACTGTATCTCCTTCTTTCCCACAACAGCCCTAGACCCTGGAGAGCACGTCCTTGATATGCTGGGCTGGTGATTAGTGTGGTCAGAGATGGTCTTTAAAACTGTGATAGCTTTTCTTGCCTGAAACAGACAGATGAGCAACTTCTTTTCCTGGCTGTTGAAAGCTGTTAAATTGAGGGGCTGCAAGCATTTGGCCCCACAGCTATGGAGGGGATCATCCTCTAAAAGCAGCCTGCCTTCCAAGGTTTTATCCAGATCCACAGCACATTTGGAAAGACACTGGTATGTTGTTGATTTGTGGAATTTTCATTTCCCATTATGATTTTGCCTCACAAAGGGGAGCTGGGGTTAACACTGGAGGTGGAGAGAAAATTTTGATTTGTGTGGGGCTTGGAGGGGAGAAGAGGGAGCCCACTGTTACTGTCTCAGAGGGGCCGTGGGCTGGGGGACTACTTCTGTGAGAAGTGCAGGCATTTCCTAGAGAAGGATCTCTGAAGTACCTGCTGACTGAAACATTCCAGGCATTCCTGCACTGTGCTGCTAAGCTCCCACAGCAGCAGCTCATGCTGCTCAGGCTGCAGCAGTCTGGCCTCAGCAAGTGTGTCCTGGTCAGGGACTGACACACAACTCTCATTAGCAAATGTGCTGTGTGGAGTAGCACTGTAAGAATTTGCAGCTGCAAGAAAAGATAGATGTGATTTTAGTGTGCTGCTGTTGTGAACAGACCTGCCAGCAGCAGGTGAAGAGCTTGCAGTGGGCTACCCATCACGGTGTTTTCTCCAAAGATTTCCTGGGTGCTTTGTGCACAGGCTGGAAACTGTAGTTCTTTGTAGCCCTTACCCCTCCTATAGCTGCTCTTTCAAGTTGTGTTTGTATCTACTGTAAGGGGCAGAAACTCACACCATCTCAGTGTCAACAAGCTTGTAAATCATCTACTTAATAGTCACAAGTGAGATAACATATTAAATACTAAAGGCAGTAAAAAATCCTTCCCACCTCACTCACCCTCCCCTCCAAGGACTGAGTCCTGTCCAAAGCTGCACAAACAGGATTCTAAGATAAAGACCTTGGGTAAGAATTACTAAAACAAACAGAGCGTGCCGTGGTTTGTTAAGGGACTGGCTGCTCAAGGCCAAAGGGTGGGTGTGGAAGAACACATCACCCACCTTACAGAGGCGAAAGCTAAGAACCTTTAAAAAGTACATCCTTGGAACAAAGCCCTCCTCAGAAGTCTGTAATATTTTAAGTAAGTTGATGTAGTGTGGGAGGAGAATCAAACAAGTACAATGCAAAGGATATTGTCTGTGATTTCAGTAACTAGCAGCACAAAAGCTCCCTAAGAAGTAGAGAAATTCTATTCTGCTTAGCATGATGCAGTAAAGCAGAGTTATTCAGAGTTAATGCAGTTCTAGCAAGGAAACTACATGCTCCAAGCTACATTTCTGTCTTTCCTTTAAGAATGCCTTGAAAGAATTTACCATTCTGCTGCAAACTACCTGACTCCGAACATAAATAAAAGAGCAGAAATTTCCCAGTTTACTTCTTCCCTGGTCTGCCATGTGCAGGAAACCTCTCTGTAGCAGGACAGTTCCTGGGGGCACATTAGTTCAGTCACCATGCAGTGCCTGTCTATTGATGGCTGGCTCAGTGTCAGGGTTTCTTTCCTACTTTTGTTGTTGCATGGATGAAATCCACTTCTAGAGCACTATCTGCTATTGACAGAGGATACATTCTGATCTAAAGGCAAAATCCTCAAGTCTGTGATCTTGCTAGCCTGTCACCAGCACCTGGGGGAGATATCTGAAGGCGGAACATGATGAGCCACAGGAGTACAGTTTTAGGTGAGTAACATCTCAAAACTTGTTCCTTTTGCAGGTTGATTTTTTTTCCCCAGAAGAATATATGGTCTATAGCTTTAGTCAGTGCCTAGGGGTAATCTTTACATCCCCTTGACTAAAGGCTTGTTTAACTTTCCTATGCTGCTGCAGAGCTATTGTTAGTTTGCAGATAAGGAAGTGTTATCATTTTAGCACAGTCTAAGAGAAAAGGATAGGAGGGAGCTATTAGATTCTCTCCTGTGTTACTCTCTATCTAGTGGCAGGATTGTCCTTCACACTGATCTCTCAAATGTGGTAATAATAACAGTAAAGTTTTATTTTTACTGGTTATCAGCCAAAAGCAACTAGGCTAAACCAGAAAATACCATCCTTTCTGTCTTTGCAGTATGTGTGCTCAATCTTTGTGCTGATGCTGATACTTTTCTAGTTCTTTTCTGAAGAAACAAGGAGACACAGACACCTTCATCCTTCCCCAAACAACGTGGTCTACCTAATCATGGCCATCATCTAACAACAGGCCCTCTACCCTCTTCCCAGCAGACCAACACACATTCCCACCCTCACAGTTCAAATATGCAACAGCTACCTTCTGTCCTAGCTTGCTTTCACCATTAAGACATGGTAGACTTTTCACAGCTAGGTGTTGCTGCCTCTAGCAGTTGCTACCTCTTCTTCCTCTGTGTGTGCATGGCAGCCTTCTGTCGTTTCAAGGGGGCCCTATACAAACAAGTTGCCAAGTTTGAAATCAAGGAAGACAAATGATGTGTCTGACCAAAAAGCCCCTGTAAGGGCCAGAACTGGGAAAATGTATGGACTGATCCTTGTGCAAGCACTTTGCATCTCTCTGGAGTGCAAATGCTCTTTAAGGACATAACAGAGACTGTCTCACCCAAGGTGTTGAGGACTCTACAGAATTTAGGTGTCTCTAATCTCATATGTTTGTGCTTTAAAAGAAAGAAACCTTGCTGCAAAGATTACAAACCAAAAGCAAGTCTAGCCCTCCTTCTGGAAAAAAAGAGTGTGTTCCTGGGGTGCTTACCTTTCGCTTAATTTGTGTGAACAGTGAGAAAATAATCAGGAGGGTGAATCCTGTTCAGACAGAATTCAGAGTCACTTCTCACGGTGTACATCATCATTCTAGATATCTGCAAAGTAGAGGTGTACCCCAAGCTAGCCAGTCTGGGTTCCTTTAATAGACAAAGGAAAGAAACTAGCAGTTGTTTGAAGAATTTTCAGGGTTAAGTGAACCTTGCCCTTGGTGCTGTTGACTGCACAAAGAAGTTTGGGCTGAGCCAAGACACAGGTGTCTGTGCTGAAATCCCACCCTTGGTGTAATAAATCCCAGGGGAGATCCTGAGACCCAAGTCATCTTGCACTGTGAAAGGGAGATGTGGATCACAATAAGAGTGTGAATGAAAAACCTATTGAGAACAAGAAAATCCTTTTCAGGTTGTGACTCTAATAAGTTTACAGGAAGATGGATGGTTTTCCAATAGGGAAAAATAGATGCAACAGACCCCTGTAGGCTTCGGTGTGGGGGACAAAACATTGCAGGCAGCAAGGCTCCCATTTCAGGGCTGGCTTGCTGGACTCTGTAGCCTTACAAAACCGAAGCTCCTGTGAGGCTTGCCAGTAAGTGCAAATAATGGAAATCGGATTTTCTAGGAAGGCAGGTGATGACTGCATAGCACTTCTATTTTTGTTTTTTGAGGTCACCCTATTTGTTTTGAAGTCATTCTAATTCAGGACAGGAAGGGACCAGGAGTTGTTTTTTTTGGCTACAAATTCAGTTTGAACTTTAACTGACGGTGTCTTTCTGTGGCATGCAGCCATGCAGCCACGAGGAGCGATTTTGAAGAGCAGCAAGAGGCAGGATTGGCAGCATCCCTCAGGCTGCATTGACAGGCTGGTCATGCACAAGTGCCAGAGTGACCTGACCCAGCCTAGTGCCATCACGGCTGGACCTCTGCCTCTCACCTCCTTGGGATAACAGAACTGCTGGGGCTGTGCCAGGGAACAGCAAGGTAAGGGGACACTGGTGTCCTTCTGAAGACAAATACAGGATGTCCCAAGCCAAAAAGGCTAATGACAGGGAAGAGATGGCCTGGTTCTGCTCTTGTGTTGACACACTATGTGACTGTGTTTTTATCATCATGTTCTCAACAAGAAACCTCCAGGAGGAGGGGAATTTTCCTCTTGTACAATTCTCTAGTCACAACACAAGGGGATAGCTGTACGCTTCAAACCTTCTGCATGGGGAACATTATACTGACATCCCGCATACACTGTCAGTGTGCTGAGCAAATTATCCATCCCTGAATCAAGCCCTTCTTAGCAATAGCCTTGGCAGCCATAGCCTTAGCATGCCCATGTGAAAGAAGGAAACCTCCTACAAAGGTTTAAATAGGTTTTTTCATCATTCCACAAGGAAAAAAATCTCATCCACTAGTTCTTCATTTAGCCTAAATGCGGGTTTCAAAGAGCCTTGCAAAACAATGTGTGGTAAAAATCTATGTGCAGAAATAAGAAAATAAACTAAAGGCTTGTGTTTAGAAGAGCTTATTCTTATTTGAATGCTCTGTAAGACAGTCCTGAAACCTCCAAGTGACAGGAATCTTACAGATATCGTGCTTGGAGTTAAAATAAAGTTGGATTTTTTCCTGTTCTTGTGCTAACCTGTAATTACAATAATTTTTGCTTTAAATGGTTGATGAGCAAGAATTATTTCTCATAGCAGAGCCAATTGCTGAGATAGAGTATTTTGATACTTCTGCATGCCCAGAAAGCACACTACTCTTATATGCTATCGTTGAGAAGACGAGAGAAAATCCTCTACATAAAGTAATGGCTGTCTCACTGGTACAAAAGTTCCCCCTTGAACCCAGCACTAGAGAAGGGTGGAGAGGGAATGACATAACAATCAATCACACCTTGCTTACAATATTTTCTCTGCTCCCATGTGGCGCTGAGAACTGCAAAGTGGCTAAGGAGATCTTTTGTCTTTCTCAGCAGAAAAGGTGCACATCGGGTCCAGAGCAGCACTTCTTGAAGTTAGCTCCTAAATTAGTTGTTTCAGCATATGTCTACTGTAGCTGTGAGTCTGCTGGGTACCACACAGCTTTGGTCCTCCAAGCTGCTGCTGAATCTGCTGCTGGCATTGCTCCAAATGGCAGCATAAGCTTTCCCAGGCAGCTGGGACACAGATCCCGCCATGATATGTAGAGGAACGAGTGCTGTGGTCACTCTCATCCTCCTGCCCAGATGCAGTAATGAGTCGCTCCATGCATCATCTGATGTCTGGCTGTGAGGCACGACATGTTGTGATGAGCTATATACCTGAGATCCCTGGTGTTCTACTGGAATTCAGGACAGAGAGGTCCCATATGCTGCTGCTGGAGGTCCTTTGCTCTTCCAAGGTGGTGGATTTGCCAGGCCCATGTCAAAGTCTGAAGAGAAGGTAAGGCAGACCTCCACCTGGCCAAATCCTGTCCCAAAAAGGAAGCTCATTTTGAAGAGGACTGGCAAACTCAATTCCTGTGACCGATATAGGGGAAAAAATACAGCTACAGTGAGCAAGCTAGGAACCACCATGTTTGTTTCGGCTGCAGCAATAGCTGGATTGCAATAGCAAAAATGATCCTTAACACTTCACTAGTCTGTCAACCAGTGGACAAAGGAACCAATTGTGCAATCCAGAGCAATCTGCTAACTACATTTGTAAGGAAAGGGTTTACAATTGCACAACATGCTGAGGAATGATACATGTAGGGATTTTGTCTTACAGCTATTGGCAATTAGAAGGAATGGAGAGATAACTGAATTTGCTCTGTTCCTCATACCATGGAGTGTAGGGAGGCTTGACCACAGCAGACACGGCAGGCCGAAAGTATTCAGTTTGGCATGCATGGGATGTGTCCATGGCAAGGGGAGTCCGCACAGAGTTCAAGGAACAATTTCCTGCTGTGTGCAATGGCACTGGGGAAAGCACATCACAGTAAAGATGCCACCTAGAGAACGTCTTGTTGGGTTAGTTAGATATTAGAAAAAATCCTCCACTGAAGGGGTGGGTACTCAAGCACTGGAACAGGCTTCCCAGGGAAGTGGTCATGGCACCAAGCCTGTCACTACTCAAGAAGCATTTGTGCAACACACTTAGATTGTTTAGCCTTTTTTAAGGTTGCTCTGCATGCAGTCAGAAGTTGGATTTGATGATTCTCATGGGTCCTTTCCAGCTCAGGATATTCTATTATTTTAATTAGTCTGAATTCAGTGACTAGTTAGGTATTATTTACCTCCAAATGTTATGATTTATATCATGTCTCGTGTGGTGTGATGCTCTAAGCATTGATTCCAGCAGAGTTGTTACAAATATTATTAAGAAAACAGTGTTAGTCTGAAAGCCAAGATAATGCATAGATTTATTTTTTGTGCCTTTAAATAATAGAAACAATGAGCTATTCTAAGAGATAAAAGTAGGCCAGGTTGATCTGTTTTTATGTAAAAGTACTTATCTTAAATTGCTGAAAACAGGAACTTCATTTTTGTGGTATAAACCCTTTTCTTAGCAACTGGTTTAGTCACTATTGCAATTATAGAGCCACTCTTAAAATGAATATCTACAACACATGAAGATTTAGAGAACCTGACTTATGTTATTCACAGTCCACTGATTCAGATTGGTTGGAATGGAGTACACATGCTCTTTTCTCTAACTGCTGACTAAGGACTTGCCAAGACAGCAGTGCCCAGGAGACTGGGGAAACTTATTCTTGTTTAGATATCTAACTGCAAAACGTATCCAGAAGGACCTGTGCTTGTCCTACTCAGAAGAACAGGTGGGATTCAAGGCTAAGTGAGGGAGATCACTGCACTGTAATGGAAAAGCAGATTGCCTGTGCAGAGGTGGCTCACAATACCTCTTGTTAGAGTATAAACAAATGGGATGCCGCACTCCTTTTCCCTTGAGCTTCCTCCAACTGATGAGAGACTCCTGTTTTCCAAAGTGTTGAAGACAGTTCTTCATTTTGATGTTCAATGTTTCTTTAACTTCACATTCCTTTTTCTGCTTGTTCATTTATTTTTGTGTAGCAGTTGTTACAGCATCTATAAGCAGGAAAAAATACCTGCATGTCCCCCTCCCCTCCTGCTTTTAGTGCCCCATAAAGAATAACTTCTTGTGTCTCACTCTCCTCTTCCCAGGTGTTACATCTCTCTGGAGTGTAAATAACTGAATAACTTAGTACTTAAAACATGATGTGATACCTTTGATTTTAGTACATCAAAACTAGGTTCTGATAGAGAATGTCAGTATCAAAAGTGAAGGCAAACGCTCTGTTCTCATGAATTCAAACTGAAGTGAGCACTTTGATGTTGATCTCAAATGAACACGGAGGGAGCAGTCCTCTCTGAAGTGGTTCAGTTGGCACCTGTAACCTCTTCAACTGCAGCCCTATCTCTCATGGGAATCAATATTTGAACCAATATTGACTTAGGACTCAGGCATGATTTATATGGGAGTCTTGGTATTGCAACAACTGCTGTGTTACTCAATCAGATTCCCAGATGACTGGTTAATACATAACAAATCAGATTTGTAAATTCAGTCGACACGTGTTATCATCAGAATGGAAAAGGGAAATGAATTCTATCATGTTGCATTAAATTCATAAATCTGTTAAATACCTGTAACTGACCACTATGTGCCCTGCTTAAAGAGGCGATAGGCTTCATTCTGTTTTCAGAGGGTTTCTAATCCAGATTAACTTCTTGGTGACCAGTATTTTCTAGTTATCATGAGTAATTGTTATCATGAGTGTTTCATAATGGAATCAAATTAGGATTAAATTAGTTGCTTACAACGTTTCACATTAGAAAGCTCTGTACTGTACAGCACTATTCTGGTAACAACTATCAGTGAGCTTAATTCTGGGGTCAAAATCCAGTCTACAGCTGTTATATTTAGGTAGTTTAGGCATTACCCTCACCTCCCAGGCATTATCAGTGACTGTTTCTGGAGGAAGGCCATTTATCTGGATGATTTTAAGAGTTTCATACAAAAATCAACTCCACTCATTTTATGCCAATATGGAAATTAAAAGATTATTGAAAGTCTAAAGACCTGTATGATAACAAGATATTGTTAGTCAAAGATACTAGGTCAGAGGTCTGACTTTAAAAATGTTATTTGATCTTTTGGAAGAATTTATATATATATATATATATATATATATATATATATATATAAAATAAATGGGCACAGAAAATTTAGTGATGTGTTTCCTCCTATAAATAGCAATATGGCTTAAATCTCATCAGATAGGCTAAGAAATCGTCAGTGTCTGTGTTAAACAGACTGTAGTTTTCCAGGTTTCAGGCTAAAGCACTTGAAAATCAATGTGTGTGCATGTGTGTGAGGAAGAACACAGCCAGCCCCTGGAATGCTCAAACCTCTTTGTTCTGGTGACTCTCCTGTGTTTACCCTGTCTGCCCTCCACGTGTTTGCTCCAAGTCCAGTGACCACGTATTTGGCAGCCAGTTCATCATGAATAATCACACTGTGTCTATTTGGAATCATTTTCTAACTCAGTGACCTTTCTTTAACCTCAGACTGCTAATTGTTATCACTGGCAAGGAACAAATGGGTCTGAGTGGGGTGAATAGGTGAAGCTCTTGCCTAGAACATGTGTCTTGCCCCACGCAGAGTTCCATCGCTGCCACTGCTGCAGGCTTGGCTCCCCAAAGATTCTAAAACTTCCCTCTGCCACCTCCTTATGCTGACTTTTAGGGGTTTCATGGCCCATGAGGAAATGACTACCTAGAAACCATTCTTTGGCGTAAATGGGAAACTCCCAGGATGCCATAAAAGCTATGCCAATTGCTTAAGCATAATCAGCACCTGAGTAAAAACTATGGTGTCTGGAATCCATATCTGGAATCCACTTTTTTACATCCTAACACAGGGGGAAACTGCACCATGCTTGACTAACCAGCAGTACCGGAGTTGCAAGTTCCATCACAAATCAGTTATTTCAGCTTGCTATTAGTCCATTGCTATGCATGCTTAGCATAGCGAATTGTTGCATAACAAGTAAAAACAGAGGGAAAAAAAAAAAAAGATATTTCAGAAGTCAAAATCATTTTAAGATTAGTCTGTGACCTACCTCATTTTTTTGATCAATAATAGATTTTGAAATGTTTTAGAAATGTATGCACATTTCTATTTTACTGCTGGCTGTTGCTCAAGCAACATACTGATGTGGGTGTGTCCTGGAATCTTTATATTGCATTGTACTTAAATACAGAGCATTTACTATCGTGGTAATGGCAGCTACATGAACATAAGGAACTCTTCTAGTTGGCTTGCTCCTGCCTAGTCCCAGAGTCCAGTCAGGGCTTTGGAGTCCTTCACAACACACAGACTCTGAGCATTTAAGCAGTGACAGCGCCTGGTGCCTGGTAACAGTGCACTCACTACCTGCTCTGTCTTACATGATTCTCTGCGGCCTTTTATTAGTGGCCATAACTACATGGACAGTAATTAATTCTGTGGCTTTTTCCCCCTCCCTAGTCAGCATATCATACCCTCCTGAGTCCACTTGCTGTCAGGGGAACATACCTCACCTTGTGCAGGCAATTTGTCTGTGTTGCACAGGCAGAACTAGAGGTGGCTCTGGAATGTTATTCCTTACAGCAGGTTTGTTTGGCTCCCAGGTGTACACTTCCACAATGGAATTCATAATGCAGAAAACTGTTAGTCTAATGCCTGACCACAGCATACATATTGGAAAAGATACAATTTAGCACAGTTTAGTGCTTTCAGTGTTTTGTGGTAACTTTTAACCCTAGGAAGAGTGACAAAAATGTGCTGTTAAAGAAAAGAAACTGTATTCAGTTTCTTTTTCTACTGCAATCTATCCCAGTGAAGCTGCAAAGGATGTGCAAGTAAGGCTACAGATGGCAAGTGGCAGGTCTGCTCTTGGACGAGATGGCAGTAGGGTTCCACCACAAGCTGGGGCAGGGCAGGGAAGCAAAGTGCCCGTCCCTCTGCAGCTCAGGTGGCTCTGTGACAAAAGGACAGTGCCGGCGACCCTCACACAGGACATTCTTCGGCAGGCAAAGTTAGCAAGCAACAACCACCTGACGTGGGTGAGGACCCCCGCCCCCTCCAGTGCCTCGCACGCATTCCTACAGCCCGCAGAACCAAGCACAGCCCTGACCTGACGAGCTGCTTCTCGCCCAGAACCAATAAAACCAGAGAAGATTAAGAGGGAAGAGAGAGCCAATTCCGTGCAGGTAGAGAACTGGTTACTATAGCAACTGTTTTCTTCTTTGAGCATAGGTTGGGGGGGACTCCCTTGCAAGGGGATTTCTGTGCAGTCCCCAGGCTGGGGAGGGAGGCTGCTGCAAGAATCTCGTTTGACAAAGGTTTCGTGGCTGCACTCTTGAACTCCGTTGGGATCGGGGGCGGGGGGAGCTGGGATAGGGTTGTGGAAGAGTTTTGACTCTCGTCCAAAAGTAAAGCAGATGTGGAAGAGCCTGTATTTAAAAGCCATACTCACGTCATGGCGTATTGTTCTGTGGGTTGCAGCTACATCCAAAGCTGGTGTTGTACCACAGCACATGTCACAACCAGGAGTTTCAAGGCTAGAGTTTTTAAAAGACATAAGAGAATATTTAGCTTAATACTACTGGATTTTTAAATCTGAGGTCCTAAGGAAGATGTATTTCTTCAATGACCCCAAATTGGTGCAGAGTAAGAAATTAAGCATCTTGTAACATAACAAGCTTGGTCAATTTGACTCTGGGAAAAGTCGTTCTCTGGGACTAGGGCCAGGTAATGTTATCTTAGTGTACTGCTTGGAGTACCTGGCACTGTACAAGCTCTAGGTCTTTGTGGTTACCTTAGACCAACACAGCAAATGAATAAGCATATTATCCTTTCACTAGGGCTGCTTTCTGGTAGAACACACCCCTTGCATTCACAGAGGACACAAATACCAAGCAGTGCCCAGGGTAAACCCCTCCCCTTTACCCTTCTTAACCCTGTGTGCTCTGGCAGGTATACTTCAAGGGTCAAAGTTGCACCTCGGTTTTTTGCCAATATTTGGTGCTGGAAACTAAGAAACACAGCAGGAAAATAAAACAACCTATAATTGTCTCAAATTCAGTCCTGAAATTCTGTCTCACAGTGCCAAAGCACAGAAGATGCAAATTCTTTTGGGAAGGGACAAGCTAAGGGGGCTTTGGGTGAAATATTATGCTTCTCTATTCTCCTTAGGCTGCTTATTGTCTTTTCCATGCAGGATTTTTGCTGGAGACACAGATCTAGGAGAATGTTTTCTGCCACGATCCCACCACCCCTCCTATCACTAGGAAAGGGGGACAGCTGTGCAGCCTCTCTTGCAGCTGCATCTTGCCTAGGTGTCTAGTACAACTGCAAACCTGCAAACCTTCCGAGTTCTTGTCTTTCAAAGTGGCATTTTTTTGGCCGTCGATACAGCGAATAAGAAACAGCAGCCTTCATTTTTGTTTAAAATTCAGCAAGCATTTGAGCAGCTGTAGACCCAAGAAGGGGAACAAAAAACAGGCTCCCTGCTCCACGTGCAACCTGAATGCAGGACCAGGCTGGGAGCACTTCGCTCCTCTGAGCAATGCACTGAGGAGGGAAGCCAGGAGCCTGAGGGACTCAAGGACAGCCCCAAACTCTCATCCAGACTGCAACAACTGCACGGTTCCCACATCCAAGTCTTGGGCTCAGCCCAGCTTCAGAGAGGGGATTCACCAACTCAGTATTAATCTGCTACTGGTCCATAAAGAATCAACAACTTATCAACAACTACTATTATGATGTCTGCAAGCTTTCCAGCTGAAATAAGTATCTGCACCCTGGCATTCTTTCTATGCCTTGTGGCAGATCTGGCCTTAGATGGCATTTGATCTTGCCAGTAAAATCTGCTGCTGCTCGGAATAAAAGAGAGAGACTTGTGAAAGAAAGTTGAGTGCTTTGAGTCAAAATGGTAGGCTTAGCTTTTTTGTGAGCAATAAAAAATATCTGCTCTAACAATGCAATTAGTGTGATTAAAATCACATTAAATTGTATCAATCCAACTGCAATTCCCTTTGCTGCAGGTATACAGGTTTTACAGAAAAATAGGAAAATATATTTCAGTAAGCTTTCCTAAATTACACCAATTAATAAATTAACAAAAGGCTCATATTATACTGCCATAGACAAGAGACATGATTGACTATTTCCTGATGAGTGTATGATTAAGGCTGCATTCAAAGCAAATGAAAAATAGACATTTCCATCAGGACTTGTGGAAGTGTCTCCATCACTTCAGAGGACGTGGTGGACTCACTGATGATTATATTCTGCTCAGCCACTGAAGTAACAGATTGCATGGTCACAGTATGGAGCTGAAGGCAAAGTAAATCACAGAGGAAAAAAAAGGTGTTTTACTGTGTGAGGGGAAGGAAATTTCTGTGACGAGCAGCCTTGTCTCCCTGGACGCTGACAGCAGAGGTCATACCAAGTGTCAAGGCTCTGCTCAGGCCAGAAGAGAGGAGCTCAGTCCAGCTTGTACCTTGCTCACAGCAGAATTAGTCACTGTGTGTTTGTCTGTGGCCTAACCTCCCTTATCTCAGTTACTTCCTTCACAGTCTTTAAAGCCAGGTTATCCAGGGGATACAGGCAGCTGAGGAACTATTCTCTTAATAGGTCTCATTTATTAGATGCTACATCAAATTAACCTATTAGATTGAGGCAGAAATTGAACATAAATACAGAACCCACATCTGCTACAAAAGTGTGCTAATGTAGCTTGGTTGCTATGGTGTAAAATTCAACATAAGGGTCATGAAGACACGTTTGCCTTTTCCCATTACTGAAGAAGATGGCTGGTTGATTGACTAATCCATGGGATAGGATATTGCATTGGTCCTAACAACAAGGTGCTTCTCAATGGAAACAGACATCAGTTGCTGCTGAGACCTAATCAGGCTTCACAAACCCAAGTTCAGTATTTTAACTAGTCAGTCAGTCTTGGAGCTTCTGAGACACTAATTCCATACTTAATTCTCTTTTTTAAGGGTTTTTTTTCTGATGCCTTTTAGGTTTCAATATATTCTTAAGTTAGCAGAAGCCTTAGTCTTGTTAAATTTGATTACAAGCATTACCTAAATGTAATTAATTCCTCCTCCTGAGCAGAAAAATATTACACATATAAGTAGAAGAAATGGTTTTGTTTTCTTTTTTTCCCCAGTGTTTTATTTGAATGTGGACTTATAATTTACGACAAGTACATCTTAGTAGCTCTCTAAGGAGAATATCTCACTCTGTTTATCTGTGTAATGCATACTGCACGAAGAAGAGCAGTATAAATTTCTGATGCATTGCTCCTCCTGAATGCTTTGAGCCAAACTGGGGAAGTTCTTGGATAACAGCAGCAAAACTTCTTGGATAAGAGCAGATTTATTTTCCTATCTTTCCACATACTCCACTGAGTTTTGAATCACACCTTCAGACCATGCACTTCATATCCCTGGCACTGCTGCCTAGGATTTCAGTCAGAGCAAGCTTGTGCCCCTGCTGCCGCATTGCCTCCCGCCTACTCCAGCCAACCCCACTTGAAAGGCACAATGCAGGGTACCGTGCCTAAAAGAACTCCTACCCACAATGTAAACATCAGCATCATCTTACGCAATTACAAATATTTACTTTCAGGCATCATGAAATAAAAATCTTTTTGGCAAGGAACATATCTATTTGCCTTCATATCAACTAAACCTGCAGCCCCTTCTGATTATTCACCTTATGCATATCACAAGTTCTATTACAAGTATTTTGTTCTTGCCTTTATTGTGCTGTTCACTCTTGTGGCTCCCCAGGAGAGAGACCATGTTTACTGGAAAACACAGGGAACTGTTTTCAAGTGAGTTACACCCTTTTTGTAAAATCAACAATGAATGGCTGTGAGTTGCTCACTGCTAAGAAAACATGAAACCAATAAAGGGTGTCATGAGCAGAAAAAACGTCTAAAGGTAACATGCACGTGGCCTTCACATGGATCCAGGATTCTTATCAAAAGGGAAGTCATTAAAGGACTGAAACCCAAGCTAAACTTACACTAAGAAAGGGTGTGTTGTAATAAAAAGGTTGTAAAAAAATAGTTCATAATTTTTTTTATCTCCTTTTAAATTCTCTGATCTATTGGAAGAGATTATTGGAGGTTTTGAAGCAAAGTTTTTGAACAGCTGTCAGAGAAATGGCCAGGAGAAATGAGATGGAGTTTTCTTGTCTAATAAAAGTGGGTGGAATTCTCTATATCCAGGAAAAACAAATGTTTCTTTTCTCTGATTTTACTACCTTTTCTTTCTACACTGACAGCAATCTAGAAAAAAAAAATCAGTCAAATAACTCTATTTAGGAAAAAACCCCAAATCCTGTTATGCATGCTATCATGACAAACCAGTGTGAAGCTCGAGCACCGGGAGACAGAAGGGCCTGTGTGTAAGGCAATTTTTTTTTGCTATTTTCATCACTTCTTCCCACATGTTTTTTTCTGTTTAGCTATTCAACATCGGTGATGCTGTCAAATACTTGAGCAGGGTCCTGAAAAAGAAAGGACTCCTCTGCACTCCTGAGTAGCTATCTCCAGTAGTAACTGCATGTCTCCTCACCAGCATCCTAATCTGTGCCCAAGTTAAAGGATTTTAGTTCATAAATGAAGAGCGGAGGTATAAAGAGAAAATAACATCTCTGTCTCTTCTGGCCTGCTTTGGCATCCCTAAGTCATACATCACTCTTCCTCTTAACTAACAGGGTCTGCTATGCCTCAGCCAAAACAGCTTTGGTTGTGCTGAAGCTGCTTTGCCAGCACAAAGCCTGTTCCAAAGCCAGTTCTGGAGCTTTCTTGCCACTCCCCAGAAAATCCGTAGGCTCCTTGTGGGTTTTCCAGAACTAGAGTGCCGAAGTGAAGCATGCAACAAAATAAGAGAGCAGCCCATGAGGTAAAGTAGTTTGGGGAAGGATGAGGGAAGGAGCCCATCAGGAACTCCCTCAAAACCCAGCAATCCCCAGCTTTAACAATGATCACCACAATAACGGCAACTTTTATTACAAGAGACTGCAAGTCTCTCGTATACAGAAAAAGATCATCAAGGGTGAACAGCCAAAGGAGAGGAAAAAAAATAACAAAATCAGGGAAGTGCAGAGGTAGTTCAAGGCTTGAAGGGATTTATTGCTTTACTGCTCATTTATGACGAGGTGATATGAGATATTGGGCGACAATCCCACCCGCCCGGCTGGAGGGGCGGGAAAGCCGCGGCTCCTCCAGCGGGCCGTGACATCACCGCTCCCACTCCCGCCCGGGTGCAGCGGGGGAAGGACCGCAAGGCAGGTGCTGGCCCTTCCCAAAACAGGAAAGCGTATTTCCAATGCCAAAACTATAAGAAACTCAGCTCGAAAGCACTGTGTGTAGGCAGCATTCTTGCTCCCGTAACATTACCCTTCTGTTCAGGCGCGATCCTCTACCGAACCACGAGAAACCAGTTCACCGTGCGGGCGTGAGGCGGCCCTCACACGGTAACTAACTCGGTCACTTCCAGTAAAGAGCGGACTTTAAATAAACTTCTTGTTGGTTGCCGCAACCCACTTCGCACCGTGTGGAGATTTCCCACATATTTCGGTGTCATATCACGGAGCGAATAACACCGGCGCGTTTTTCAGCCCTGCCTGAGGGGGTGCCGGCTCCATCCAGCAGCGCATCACCACGGACCCAGCAGTAGCTGCTCCACGGCACAGCGCACCGTGAGGTGTCCCCTCCCTCCCTTCCTCCCTCCCTGCTGTTTTCCGTCGCTTCCCTCCCTCCCTCCCTCCCTCTCACCTTCCCTCAGCGCTCCCCTCAGGCTCAGCCCCCGCCCCGCGGGCGAGCGCCTCGTGCTCCCCTCGCGCGCGCGCACCAATCACATTCGCCTGGAGGGGCCGCGAGCCGGGTGCGCGCGCCCTCCCCTCCCTTTCCCTACCCACCCCCGCTCCAAGGGCGGACCGAGAGCTGGCTCCGGCCAATCACAGGCAAACGGGCGTGAAGCGTGAGGCGCGAGCGGGCCCGCGTGCCGAGACGCCGTATAAAAAAGGGGCCGGGCACGAGCGCGGGGCTCACTCGCCGCCGGCGCTGACGGCGGAGGGACGTACGCGAGCTGTCGCCCCCGCCCGCCGCCCCAACGGCCGCCGCGCCCCCCCCGCACCGCGCCATGAAAACCAAATTCTGCAACGGCGACGCCGACCCGTCCCCGCTCGGGCTCCTCCTTGGCCGCGGGTCCGCCGCGGCCGGGCAGCCGCCCTCACCGCTGGCTCACCCCGACCCTGAGGGGAAGGACCCCACCGCGGCGGGCAGAGGCGGTGGTGTCGCGACCCTGCCCCCGGCGCTGCCCACGCCGCTCGAGGAAGAGTCGCCGCCGCTCGACCCCCGGACGCGGCGCCGGGCGTATCTGTGGTGCAAAGAGTTCCTGCCGGGGGCCTGGCGGGGGCTGCGGGAGGAGCAGCTGCGCATCAGCCCCATCAGGTCAGCGCGGAGGGGGAGGTGGCCCATCCAGGGGGCGGGGACGGGGGCGCGCCGCGGGTCCGAGCCGACCCTGGCGGGGGAGGCGAGGGGTTCCGTCTTCAATTTCATTTTATTCTTTTAAATCCCTCCCGAATTCGGTTTAGCGGGCGGCGGGAGCGGGCTGGCCGCCGCGGGGGCGGTGCCGGGTGCGCTGCCGCGCCCCCGGCCCGGAGCGGGTGGTGGTGCGGGGGGGCGGCGGCGGCGGCTGCATCGCCACGGCCCCGGCTCGGCCCCGCGCCGGGGGAGGGGCCCCGCGCCCGGCCCTGAGAGGGATGGAGCCGGCAGAAACCGCTGCACCGGGCTCCCTGCCGGGGAAAAGGGCCCTGCTGGGCTGGCCCTGGCTGCTCCGCACTCACAAGTCATCAGGTAAACGCGGTGTACCGGTGATGTGAGTCATCTTCCACAGCGCACAGTAACGAGTGCTTGTGACTCAGCACGTTGGCAGCAGAAATATGTAAATTGGGGACGTTCTGGAAGCCATATGATGTAATGTGTTGGAGTTCTTTGCCGAATTAAATAGCATCTTTATTTTGCTTTAACTAAATCGATGTTAGTTCAGCGTTTCCCCTTTATGCACTGCCTGTCTCACGTCTTCCAGACTGATCATTCTACCTGATCAAACATACAGTCAGGGACAGTTTCAAAGAATACCGTTGTCAGATTCCTTTCCCAATGTTTCCACTTTTGTCCCTACACAAAACATGCATATATTTTACCTTAGGTACCTAAGGGAGCATACACAGTTGACAAAGCTCTGATGTATAAAAGTATGATTAAAACACATTCTGCTCATTTCTAAATTAATTTTAAAAGCCATATTGAAAAATGAGCAACTCACTGAGACCCAGTACAGGTGGTATTTGTTTTTTAGATTGTTTCTCCTCACTTGACGTGATCATAAGGAGTTAATAAAGGGAGAGAATTTTTACATGACCAGTACAATGCTAAACAGTTGACTAGTCTGATATGTCTAGTTTGAGTCAGTTAATTAAGTTTTCATCTGTATTAATATGTACTGCTGACTTTGGTACTTACTTTCTAAAGTCTTACATTTTAGCCCCGTTATCTTTGCATTTCTTGGAAACCTCTCATGTGAGACACCACTTCAAAATGGCTTGGTGGTTTCCAAATTTGGCAGAAGAGAAGATGAGCTGAAACTTAAGAATGTATAAAGCCATGCTAATCGGTAGTAGTAAAAGTCTTCTCACCATTTTCATCTCTGGAAGATGCATCATACTGGTTTGCTGATTCTGGTTTCAATCAGTGTGCATTCTCCAATGTGTTCATTAGTATTGCACAATCCTGTTCTTTAACAGCTGTCAGTTAAATAACTGGTAGCTTGATCTGTATGAGTGAGATGTGCCCTTTTGACTTTTAAACAAGCTGCCAAGTCTACTGACCTTTCAGAAGAACAGTGCCTTTTATTATGCTCTTGTATGGATTTCCTTTATAACTTTTCCAGGTAACTTTTGAAGTCTTAAATGCTATAGTGAACTTAAACTGTGGTGAAACTTCTGTTCAATGGAGTTCAGCATCACTAAGGCACTCCACTTTGGCTTGTCTGGTACAAAAAAAAGAATTTCTGGGCTTTTACACACTGTGCAGGCTGAGCATTTGTTTAAGTCATGTAACTATACAGATTCTTGAGCTTTAGTATTTCTTGTAAGGTATTTTTCAGTGTGCTTAGTTCTTCTATTTAATTATTGATATGTTCACCAAAGATTTTGTCAGAGGCTTAGAAAAGGTGGCAAATGTTTTTTCACAAAAATCTGTCTAGCACAATTCAGATAAAGCCAGAAGTGTAGTTAGTATAACTAACCAGTGTTTGGATTGCCTTTGAATAGCTGGCTCTGCTCTTCCTTTGATATCATTTCCATCTGTCTCTTGGGTTTTTTTCCAACCTGTTCACCTTCATGGTTCAAAGTTACTTCATATCTTGTCTTCAAACTTCCTTTTTTGGATGCCTGCCAAGCCACCTGGTTCTTTTCTGTCTCCTTTCTTAAGCATATTGTGCAGCTGCTGTTTTACCCTGTTTTGTTGAGATGTCTTTTTTCCTTCTCAGTTGTTGACTTTGGGAATGTAGGCCAGCCCCTGTCTCCTTCTTGGTAGGCTTTTTTTTCCAGAAAGTCTTTTCTGCTTCCCCACTGTGTTGAAAGAGAGCCCAGAAGAATATTTGAAAAAGCATTGAAAGGAATGTCAGGTTAGGACTGAGAACTGCATTTTAGCCACTACAGTTTGGATCTGCTGTGGATTCTTGTAATCCAAGGTCACTGCAATGTATTATATGTTACAGGCAAAATCACATGCAAAAGGAAAATTTAAAAATTTTAAAATATTATTCACGGGCATTATGATAATGAAAAGAATGCAGAAAGGCAATGCTGTAAATAAAATATGGGTTGAGTAGATGGGTCTTCTTAAGAGCTACAAGAATATCAAGAAACTTAGAATGTCATCAAGATAGACACAAACTAGGGAAATCTACGCTTCAGTCATTCAAATGATACACAAGCATGCTGTTTTTTTCATGTAATTACTGTTTAACAACAGTATTTGCACAGGAAAAAATGACAGCATTTGTTTTGTTTTCCACAGCTTTATCAATCTAAATAGATACTGGATCAAAGAAACTGAGTATGATTTTAGATTTGACAAACAAATGAGCAACTTATTTCAAATAAAGAACTGTTTTAATTGTAAATTTCAAAATTGAAAATCTGTCCCTAAGAAAGACAGCAGAAATAAGACTCTCATCAGCAATGCTGTAGCACAGCTTAAATCTTTGTAGCTGAATTTTGTAGCTGCCAATCCCAGTGATAGCAGCTCTTAATTCAAACTTAAGAGTTTTATATTCACTGCATGGTTTTAAACTTACCCTGCCATTGTTTTGCTTGTGCAGCCAAGTAAATCTGACAAGACTCCAGCATCACTGAAAATAATTTACTTAGATCAACACAGTTGTTTGTTGCATTTTACATCTGTTTGTTAATAGCTTGAGCTGTAATTTGGATCAATAGCTCTGGGTGATGCGCTGTACACTAAGAAGCATGAAGCTGCCATTGCTTTATTGAAGCCTTGTATGTTATGAGTTATTGGTACTGTTGGAAAACTTTCTTGTTAGAGTAGACCAATTAATGACACCAAAAGGATGTTTAGTGCACCTCTAATCTGTGGAAAACAAAACATGTGCTTATCCAAGTTAGCTAAGCCGTGTATTTCTCTGTCTCCAGAGGTGGCCTCAGCAACATGTTGTTTCAGTGCTCACTACCTGACACCATTGAGACAGTTGCAGATGAACCACGGAAAGTTCTCCTGCGTCTATATGGTGCAATCCTGCAGATGGTGAGTACATAAAGGGCTTTGGGAGTGGGAGGGTTTCTGTAGCTTCACTGTAATATGTTTGGAGATCTTCCTTTGTGACACTGTGCAGCTTTATCCTTTAGGGAATGTTTCTGTGGTGGGGGTTAGATGGCAAGCTGAAAGCAGTTTTCTTTATGGTTTGTTCCTGTCTAGAACTTACATTCCTTTCTACACAGATCCCGACTGGCGTGAATTAGCCGAAGGCTCATTTGCTGTTTGTTTGGGCACTAATGTTTTGTTTGTGGTCTTAAGTTTGGACTGTGGTGTTTCAGAAAAAAATGCTTCTGTACAGAATGTAGGACTTTGACATAACTAGCTAGATTGCAAGAGACTAAACTGCTTAATTTTAATCTTGTAGCACTTATGAATCTTGGAGATTAGTTGAAGGTTTTGCCAAGCTTGTACACTGCTCAAGCATTTTGTTAGATATTGTGGGTAATTGTGCTGCTAGAAAATTTGATCTATAGTTTTAGAATAAGAATGAAGCATGAACATCAATACTGTACAGTCATCTCATTCCAAAACATGCTTTCCTGAATGGGTGAAATGCCTTAGAGCTGGCAGAGAAGCTTAACCAGATGTGTTGTTGAACTCTTTTAATGATACTTCTGTTTGGTCAGTAAAATGTAAATACCATTGAAATTTGTCACACCTTAAGTGAAGTGATTGGCAAATCTGTTTCAAATAGCAACATTTAAAAGCAAGACTATTTTGTAAACGTGGTCTCTTCTAAAGCTGACAGGCTGTTACTCTAGGACTGTACAGCAGATCTTCTTACCCATCTCTGCTACACATTTGATGATATTGTAAATAAGCAATCATAACGTGTTTAACCTTATGAAAAATTGCAGTTTCATAACATTACATCTGTATGTTGGCAATTGTTTCTATTTGACTTAGAGGGTCTGGTTTTATTATCCATTAATTTTATGTTTTCCAGTACTCAGTCACTTGCTTTGAACAACTGATCCAATATCTGCAGAACATTTTCTGTTCCTGAAATTTCAGCCCATTCTTCCTGCTTCTGCTGTCTTGACCAAGCTTACTGTTAAAAGTCTCATTAGATACTGTTGCTTTACTGACTTTGAAGTGTTCCTTTATTTTATTATGTGAATTGTTAACTTTCCCGTGGTAACAAACTTTACCAGAAATATGTAAAACATTCCAGTGGTTTGGAATAGCATGAATTGCTTTGCTACAGCACCATATGTGTGTTGGGAAAGTTAAATTCTTAAACAGGAAAAGTGTGTAGAAGTTCAGTAATCAAGCTTAAATAGTCTTTAGTTTTGAAGGGAAACTAAAAGTAGAGCAAAAAGAAAGGGTGGTGTGAAACTTTGTTTTTAAAATTACTCCTAGGATTGACTCTAAGTTGGGGTTCTTTTTAAGAATTGTTTAATGGTTTCAATGTAATGCTGAGTTAATATGTAGAAAGCTTGAGTAGGAACATGGGCTGTAAACTATTGTAGTGATAGAGCTTCTGTTTCCCAAGAGCTGTAAAGAAATATGGTCTTTCCCTTATTTTTCAAAGGAAAAATAAAGTAGACTCTAGAATTTGGCTGCCCTTTTCTTCCCTCGGGATATTTTTTAAATTGCTTCTTCTCTGCCCCTATCCACTGAAGAAATCAAAATAAATTTTTGGGCTCTAAAATCAGAACTAATTTGGTTTGAAAATTGAAAGTGTGTTCATAACTTTCTAACCTTTCTGCTCTTGGTGTTGAAGGATCTTTTGAGATGTCTAACTTCCTTTATTTCCATAGTGGCAGTGAAATGACTGCTCTTGTTGGTGCAGTTCACTAATGGTTAAGTAAGCAGAGAAGGTCCCAAGGTAAAACTTTGATTGCATTGAGGTTCACAATTTTTGTCAACAAACATTTGTCTCTTCCAGCTCCTTTACCTTAAATGCAAGTTAAAATATAAGCAAACTGTTTTATTGGGTATTTTGAAAACCTCACATAGGATTCCTATGAGCTTCTGGGTGGCATAAGCAGAATGTTATGACAAGCCTGTTAAGTGAGAGTAATTTGACATTTTTAGTAGAGTTGCCTAAGTTAAAAACCCTGTAGAAACTAAGGAACACTGCTTAAGTAAGTTGAGTTTTGAGACATTATGCTAAAATCACAACTTAATTCTCAATGACTTAATTGTAACTGCCACTGGGTATTAGTAGTTACCACTTGTTTGTTTGAGCCTTTGTAGCATGTTTTAACTCTTGTCCATTTTACCTTCTGTTGAAATTGGAGCACAAACCAGTTATATCAGTTCTTTATCCCTTTACTGTAAATACTGTGTATCTATAGCAACCTGCACCAAATTGTTGTACATACAGAAGACAAGTTTAAGTTAAAATTTTGAATACAAATGAAAAATGGATCCCTGATTACTAACTTAAGAATGAATGATACTGGCACCATAATTCTTCGGGCCACCTTTTAAAGGAACCTTTTTTGCAGTTTGAAAATAGCTCCAGTTTGCTTATTATGACTCTTGGAAGACACAAATGTCAGTACATGAAACTCATCCAATACAAACCATGCCAGCTGGCTAAAGCTGCCACACAGGGAAGGCTTTGTGCCTTCCTCTGTCATAGCTGATATGTTTAAGCCAATTTTTTGTGTGCATGACTGTTTTGGGGGGAGCTGGGTGGAGATGAACTGTGCTGGCTCGGCCATTATTATGAATGGTCGCACTGGCATGGATGTTTATAAATCAAGGACTTCTCTTGAGTATATCCTTGAGCAGAACTTTTTTTTTTTTAAGACAAGTATTGTACTTGTGACAGGTTAAAGTACTAACCACATTAAAACTCCAATGTTTGAGGCACAATGCAGATATGTCCTACACTGTAAAAAGGGAAATGTCTTACTCTGCTTCACTTATTCTTGCTCCAGCTTAGTTGCCAAACTTAAAGGGGAGCATTGAAAGTAAAACTTGTGACAAAATGTCTTTAACTGTTGGTTGTATTAGTGTTAACAACTGAAACAAAAGGTTATCCCACAATATGCCATTTAATGTCCAGACTTTAAAATTGGATTTTATATTTATATCACTATAGTGTTTCTACCTAAATTCAAAATGGCATTTTGAAAATGCTAATAGGATTTCAACACAAGGTGGCATCAATAAAAAGTAAGCTCAAATTAAGGTGAAATTTAAGCTCACCTATCAAAAGGCAACTCAGGGATTGATCCCCATTCTCTTACAAGTGTCAAAAGAACCTTGAACTCTGACTCACTGGGGCTCTGTTACTTCACAACAGCCAAAACAAAATCTTGTATACAAGTGAGGAAAAACAAACCAGTATACCTAATGTTCCTTTCTGGTCTCTCAATTTCTGTGTGAGCAGATGCAAAATGAGTATAAATGGTTGCCACAGTTCTGTGGTAAATCTTTTTCCATACCTGCCTTGCTGCCTTTTATTTTGTGTAACTAAATAAAATGCAGACTGCTGTGTAACTGTAATTATCAACGTCTTCTGTGGTTGTTGGTGTCCATGTCTGTCTGTAGCATGGAGTAACTACAAATCCCTGGCACTGGCAGAAGGCTTGAAAGAAACCAAGCACCTCTTACGGGGATATATTTGTGTTGGGTGGCATTAAGGGTGTTCTGGGGGTAATGTACCACTTTAGTTGTATATGCATGTGTTCTCTGCTGCAGGCTTGCCCATGCGATCGTGCCTAGAGCACTCTGGTTTCCAGGTGACAGACACGATTCACGGTATAGTATGAGATCTCTGAAGTGGAGCATTCTCTACAGCTTTCATTTTCTTTAGTACTGGATTTCATTGTTTAAAAGTAAGCCTTAAGTAGCACCAGCTACTGTCTGTGCATCTGAATGTTTACAGCAATGACAGAATATCAAAAAACTGTCCCTTCCTTTTCTCTGTTCCCTCATAACAGAATGGTAACTTGAAATGTAGAGGATTGGAGTTGTGGCTTTTGTAGAGCTTGAATTGGGAGTTCTTCACATGCTAGATTTTTAGGACTTCAGCAAATTAATCTCAGTTCCTTCAGGTCTGACAGGGATAAGTGATCAGTGGCAGATCCTTAGAAGCAGAAATAGTTATTGCTGAATCTAAAGCTGGTTTTGTTCCATACACTGAAGTTCAAACTGACATGTGCCAACAGCTTCTAGAAAAGTTTCCCCTGCACAGGTCACCTCTAAGCTCTGAGGCAATTCCTTGTAATGTTGTGATTTTAAGATTTGAATTCCTAGGGATTTATCTAATTCAAGGTATTGCAGTATTTTGAAGCATTGAAAACTAAAGCTGAGTAAGCTCAGAAAAATTGAGTTATATTATATTTAAATTTGTGAGCAGATCTCAAAGTTATTTATTAAAAAAAAATTCCTTCTCTGTACGGAATTCTCTGGCCAAGCATCATTTGGGTTTTTTGATAAGAGACTTCATCTTTCAACTAAAAAAGAAATAAATTGGGGGCATTAGGAAGAAAATATTGAACTCAATTTTCTGTATCAAATTGCCAGATGTATAATCACTGTCTGGTCGTCTGAGCACAGATCAATGTGTACTGTTTCCCATTTATCCTATATCCTGCATTAAAATCAATTTACATGATCATAAATTAGACTCTAAACAACTTCTATTGAATATAGTTGTCCTCCCTTACCAAAACTCTAGTGGACATTCTCAGGGCTTTGAGAATGAATCTTCCCACAATAGAAGAACCTCTGAACAAACATTTGATGAAATCTTGAAGCTGTAGAACACATGTTCATTTCTAGTTAGTTTCCATGTAAAGAGAGCGATTAAAAAAGCTCGAGCAGTTACTCAGTGGTACTCTTTTTCAGGTAATTAAAATTGGCTCATATCTGTTGATGTAAATAGCTCCCAGAATTGGACATTAGCTGGAGTGGGCTATTGGAGTTATGGAAAAACTGAAATTGGTTTATTTAGCCAAAAACAAGTGAGCAAAATAGGTTGATCTAATTATATGAGATGCCTTATTTTGGACCACTGTTCTCAGAGGTGATTGTGGAATCAGGAAATAATCAAACTCCACTACTTTAATCTGTTAAACTCTTAAACTTTTGGTACATAATATTGCATCCTGCTTACTTTGTTCACCTTGCCCATGTATAGTGAAGAACTTCCTAATGCTAGGCTGAGTACATGGCCACTTGTGAAGACTGATCCTCTCCAAGCTCCCATTCATTTTTGCAAGTTATTTGCATATTTGTATTTGTTTTCTTCTGGAAACTAATGCTTCATGCTGAGGGAACAGAAAAGAGGGAAAGGATGCTGCAGAAGTCTCCTCTTGTGATGACTCTTCTGTAAAGCCCTAACTGTCCCTTTCTAATGGCACAGTAGATGCCATTAGGCTGTCTCCAACACTAATTTGAGGTGGACTCTTGGAACTGGCTAGCTTTTTATACAGTATGACCTCTGGAAAGCAGATGCCAGTTCAGGTTCTAGGGAAAAGTCTAATGTGCTTACCTTCTGATTGAACTGAACCATTCTGAGAGCACCATTTATCAGGAAAGACTCCTGGATGGTGAGTAACTTTCTGACTGTTCAAGAAAAATCTGAGAGTGGTATTGATGTAGAACATGCTTGTTCAGAGAAGCCCTCCGTAAATGATTTTAATGCTATTGAGTAGTTATACATTTAGCTGTAGTGAATATGTTTGGACTTTATTAATTTCCTTGAAAGTAATATAAAGTAATAGTAGTTTCCATATTGTCTTGTTTTAAACTTATATAATAATGTTATGGGAAGCACTTGCTGAAAGACCATCAACTGTTGTTAACTATCCTTCTTCTATAGCTTCTGAAATACCGTAACTGCAGAGCTTGTGTAAATCATTAGCTTGTTGTATTGTACTTAAGGCAGCTGGTGTTGCTTAACTGTATTCCATTAAGTTCATATTTCCACCCTTGTTTTGGACATGTTAGAGCTTTGGAACAGGAAGGTATGCACATGGTTCTGTGAATGCAATGTTTGTGTTCGGAAGGTGGAGATGCAGGCTGCCTTTATAGGCCTCTAAAGCTAGTCTGGTTTACACAGTCAATGGTGGAATTGCAACATAAATAGCAGCCACAAACTGTCACTAATTCTAAGCAGATATTTGCTTTCTCTTCTCCTTACCTTCAAGCCCTTTAAAGGACAAGGTTTTTCATACATCTTGAATTTTTAAATGTGCAGCTCTATTAAAAGCATGTGCCATTGAGGGCTCATTGCTCAGGGTGTGGTTTAATATTCTGAAACTGCTTTATAATGACTCTTAACAACCCTAGCACAATACATGATGCATGGAACTTGTTGAAGTTTTGCTAGTATATTGTGGTTCCTACTAAGACACCTTTAGCTTGCATGGGCAATTCATTCCAAGAAAAATCTTGGATTTGCTCAGCCAGTGGTACATTGGACATAGGGCCAAAACAGCGTGCTCTTAAGGAAATTCTAGCCACAAAAAATTTGGAAAATAAGTTAATAGGCAAAAGCAGTGCTTTGTGACCTTCATAACATGCCTCTTCCAACAGTACCTCTAAGGCTTTTATGTAATCTCTGTAATGCGTCTCAAGTGCTTTGGCTGGAGGAATCTCATCCCAGATGTCATGCAGAGGGACTTAATTTTCTCTCAATTAAAAATGTTCCTCTGAGCTTATGGTGCATTCAAGTCTTGTTTTGAAAAACTGGCAAACAATAAAAATATAAGTGAAAATCAGGTATTTGCATGAGTGCTTTGGTCTCAGTGGCACATCCTTTTGAACGATTTTGGAATTGTTAAAAGTGTGGTGGTCAGAGGTCAGATGGATACTAGTGCTGTAGCTGTTACAGATCCAAGAGAGTGTTGAGACTTTTAGTTAACTGTAGCTGGTACTTCTACTCCCTTTGTTCTGGTGGTTGCAGGTTAATAACTTCAAATTTCATCTTCTCATTGTGTTTGCTTTTTCTCATTCATAGAGGTCCTGTAATAAGGGAGAGTCTGTACAGTCTCAGAAGGAAAATGACTTGCAAGTGAGTAATTAAATTTGCTTGTTTCACAGAATGTTATAGCTTATAGGGAAATGTGGTGATCCTGCTTGCTTTAAACCAGTAGTTATTCCACCTGGACTGTGTCTAGAAAACGCAAAAAGTAATGAAAAAAAGAAATTTATTTGCTCACCGAAGCAACGTTATGTGAATGTCTGGACATAGTTTGGAAAGATTCAAGCATCCCACATTATGAAGAAACAGCCTCCCAGTTTTACCCTAAATGGTTTCTTACCATTTTGAATATTGGTATAAGTACTGCAATTTCTAGTATTAGACTCTTCTTAAGTAGATGAACATCAGTTCTCTGCTTTACCTAATGCCTAATTTTTTAATACATTGATGAACTCATCTGAGGAAAGTACATGGAGATGGAGAGAACTTGCTCTTGAACATGAAGTCTTCCTGATTAGCACTGTGCTTGAATCATCTCTGCTCTGCTAACTTTCAAGTTCTTGCATTTGGAATAATTTCTTCTCCTGCAGTATAATGTTTAGCTGAGTGTACCTTTTCATAAAGTCATCTGAATGGGATTCAGTAGCTTAGATTTCTACTGTGGCATTATTTTTTCAGTAAGGGATAACATTGCAGCATGCTAGCCAGATGCCTTGGTTGTTATGTACTCTGTTTTCAGCTCGGTAATGATTTTGGCAGTGACTAGGGAAAAGTACATTTTATTCAATTGATAAGTGCTGCTTTTCTCTTTGTATTTTTTGCTTTCTGGGAATGCCATCTGAAACATTTTTAAGCATTTGTCTGGTTTTGGGGTTTTTTTTTTTTCCTAGCGAGTTGAAACTGGTTTTAAATTTTTTGTTGTTGAATGACTGCTTTTGAAGTTTTGTTGAACTTTGTTTAGCTTACTGGAACAGCTTCAATCAGGTGAACAGAACTGAACAGATTGAACAGAAAAATGTACTGGTTTGATACCTCAGGTTTTTTCAAAGGTGAAAAATGGAAAATGGCTTGATTTCTCCTTGACCACAATCCTGTTAGAAAAAAGTTAAAGTTATAAAAGAAAACAAAAATCCAAACGAGCCCCACCCTGGTGACAGAAGCTCACAGAAGTTTTGCAGTACAGGAAACAAGGTTTTGCACTTCAGGACTTAATCTGTGGTATTTGTTGCTTGAAAATACTGATTCTCTGCTGATAGGTTGATTTCTGCTATTAATCTCATAGTGCTGAAACTTCACCGTTGAATCAGTGTTCTCAAGAATTACTGTCAGGATGGATTTGTTAATTTTCTTCTGTCTAGGTTATGAAAGGAGATGATATCCTTTAGAGAATAAAATTCTCTGGGCTCACTTGCAAAAGCATTGTAGCTTCTGAGCTGCCTAGTGTGCAACAATTGTCTAAACATTGAATAGTCTTGTCAGCTCATAAGGCCTTTTAACAGGAATTCATTTGTTTTACTTTGGTTTTGCTATAATTTGCAGTAATTTTCCTTAGAATAATGACTACTTCATGTATTTTGTAGTGAAATTTTTGTTAAGGCAGGAGAAAGGCAGAAGCTTCAGTTCCAGCTGAAGTGTAGAAAGGCTTCTGATGTCACCTTGCCTATATGGGAGTTGCATCCTGGGAAAGTCTTGTAAAAGATGTCCATAATTGTTAGGTTTGAAACAAAACATTGATCTTAAAGTATTCATTTAAAAACAAGTGGTCCAATTTTCTCCAGAAATCTAAATACAAGTGCTTATGGATGAATCTCTGAAACTGGTCAAAACTGAGAGCTTTCAATCTTAAAATAACAGGATGTTGTCGTGGCAGCATGAGTATATTGCAGAGTGTTTGAAGGCACTGAGATACATCAATTCCTTGGTTACAATGCTTCATCCTGTGAAGTCATCAGGTGAACATGAATCTGAAAAGTCAGATACCTACATTTGTTCTCTGTCCATATGAAGTATGTCATAGAATGTTTTTAATGTCCTTTAGTAGTTTATTTCCAAACCTATCCTGTGTCTGACAGTAGTGTATGGAGTGGAGATTGGTAGAAGGTCCCTTGGGTATTATGAAGGAGAAGCCTTTGTGCCTAAGATGATATGGATGGTATTGTTCCAAAACTATCATTGGACTTGTGCTCAAATACCCATTGGTTTCAGTAGAGGAAGTTCTTCTAGTGCTTGCACTTCTGATACATGAAGAGATGTCTTCATGATTAATAGGATTTTTTTGTACTTCCAGTTATCCAAGAATAGTGAGTTGCTTTTCAGTAAGATATGGAAACACGGAACTGACACCTTATAGGAACAGACTTAAAAATGCTTGGTGTTGGACCAGGTGCAGTCAAAGTCAGCATTGGTTAATAATAGAGTGGACATTCAGTAGCTGGTAACTAATTTCCTTTTTTGTGCTTGGCATTAGGTTTCAGAACTGAATGGAAAGCATTCAGACCTGTGTTGGTGAGGGCACATGAAATGATTAAAAACATATTTTTGCAATGTTAGTGGATAAATCATTTGGTGCTTAGAGGAACTGGGATGAAAAAATGGTGGAGAACATAGATGCAATACATTCGTATGCAAGTTGTCCTAAAATCTCAGTGCTTTGTGAGTCTTTACTACACTTAACATAAAACACAAGAGTTTATTGAAGATCTCAGACTAATAAGGTGTAGGACAATAATAAAAATAATTTATCAACAGTGCTGCCTGGACTGTAGTCAAGAGTGGAATTTATATAGAGTTATATACTGTCTGATACTGTCTTGACTGCAGTAATGCAAAAGGATCTGTGGTCAGAAATACCTGAGAGCTTTCTTAATGTTGTGCTCTTCATTCTTATGCTTTAGAGTGTTGTTGATTTTGAGATGAGCTGCTCAAAAGTAGGCAGAGGCTTGGCAGATCTTTAGGATTTGAGTAGAGCTGGATTCTGGTGAACATAATTGCTAGAAGTATAGATTTATATCTGTGCTTACTTACAGATAATTTTACCCATCCAAAAAGCTACACTTTAGTGATTTTTAACTGTGTTTTTGAGAGTAAATATTCAATATTTCTATTAAATTTTAAGCATTTATATTAAAACTGTCTGCTTGTCTTGTTATGAAGCAAGCCTATTGATGTAAGCCAACCTTAAAGAAAAGTTATTGAAACTTGAGGGATATTTAGTGGTAGAAAAGGAAGAACATTTATTCACACACACATGTTCGTTAACCGGAGTTTAAATTACTTCCTCACTTGAAAAAATAAAAAAGGGATACTTAAAATGTGCTTAATGGGAGGAAAACAGAAGTCATTCTTCTAAATGAAAAGTTGTTCTATTCAATAAAAAAATATTTTATTATTGTTTGTTCACTTCATTCACTTGTGTAGCTAAAATGTCCGTTTGAGAGGCAGTGTTCTGAAGAGCACTAAAATAGCTGATATAGGATAATATTTGTTGTTCCTGCGTTGTGTTTCAGTGGGATGAACTCCTCCAGGAAATGAATTTGCAGAGTTCCCACAGGTTAGAGACAAGAGGGTGTTTTGGTTTTTGCAGTTTTCCTTTGACCTGGCCCACCAACAGTACCTGTTAAGTAATACAGATTTTCCTCCCCAGCTTTAAATTTGAAAGCAAAATATTGTACTGCTCCCATGCTGACTAAAAGTTACTAGTCAAGAAACTTTGATTAGTAAATTGTTGAGTCTTTTCAAAGCTAGCCCTAAAATTTCTCACTTGGTAACAGTTCAGCTACTGTGCACACTGAAGTTAATTTCTGTGCAACCACCAACTAATACTTTAATTCTTTTGGTAGGGGGCAGAAGCCATGGTTCTGGAAAGTGTTATGTTTGCCATTCTTGCAGAGAGAGCGCTTGGCCCCAAGCTGTACGGAATCTTCCCACAAGGGCGACTGGAGGAATTCATTCCTGTAAGTCCTGGTCATTGTTAGTCAGTGGGATGCTGGAAGCTGTTTTAATTGATCATGACAAGAAAGTCCCTGGACTGCCCAGAAAAACAGGGATGTGGGAATGGAATACTTGGCTGCCTGTAGTAATTGCTGGCTGTAATTTGATACAGTGAGTGGGTGTTGGAGAGACCCATTGTAGCTCTTGCCAGGGGGAGATACCTAAAATCTCTTCAACTCTAGCAGAGCCTAATAAATGAAGATAAAAAGCCTGTTAGATACCAAACATAGCATGGGGAAGCTGTGGAGTAACACTTCCCTTTAACAGCAACAAGAGCAGATGCCTTTGATGTTCTTAAATATTTATACTTGATCTGCTTTGAAGATATTCTTAGTGTGAGATGTGATACTCCCCAGGTCTTGAATCTAGAGTGAATTGATTAGGTTGTAAGTAGGATTGGCTAACAGCTTTTCCAAAGGCAGCAACTTCGTCAACTCATCTGTGAGCAAAAAAGAGTATTGCTTGAGTACTGTGCTAGTATTTCACATTGTACTGCATAGAGCCTAATGCTAGTGTTTATAACTGGTCACAGTTCTGTGACTCATCAATTAACTGTACTTTAAGAATACTGTATTTTATTACAGAGCAGGAAACTGAGCACTGAAGAACTAAGCTTACCTGACATATCTGCTGAAATAGCTGAGAAGATGGCCAGATTTCATGGCATGAAAATGCCATTTAATAAGGAACCCAAGTGGCTTTTTGGAACAATGGAAAAGTAAGTTATGCAATACTTTATGGGAAAAAAAAAGGTGACCTGTTGTAATTTTGATAAGCAGATCATTCTTCCTGAATGCCTGGGAACACGAACTTTCACTGTACCCAGAAACTATCACATGAAGGACTTCAGTTACCTTGAAGAACAGTAATGTTTTCTTCAGTAACTCTTTAAAACTCCCTCGATTTTAGTTCAAATGGTATCATAGTATGGGAAGAAAAATAAACTCGTTGTCACAAATCCTGTATTATTGTCTCTTTTTTTTTAACAGGTATCTAAATCAAGTGCTGAGAATTAAATTTACCAGAGAATGCCAAACCAGAAAACTGAACAAACTCCTCAGTTACAATCTCCCCCAGGAAATGAAAAATCTAAGGTAGGCTTATTTTGTCTACCACTATCTTCTAATCTCCAGGGTTTCTGGATGGATTTTTGGATACTTGTTCAGGCATGTTGTACAGTGTAGCACTTTATATTCACTTTACTTAGCCGGGGATTGTTGTTGGTTCTGTGACCAACATGAGTCTCATACAAATACCAAAATCTATGATGAAATTGCTGATCTGACATGCTGATCATAAGTCAAACTTCATTGTGCTGATATTTTGTTCCTAATTAAGAAAATAGGCTGCTGCTGGGAGGGAATAGTGTTTTGAATTCTTACAAAATTACCTGGACGTGGAACTGAATTTAGTGATTCGTTACTTTAAAGATGCTCTGTTACTTTATTCTAGAGCCACGCTTGAAGCTACTTCTTCACCAGTTGTATTTTGCCACAATGATTGTCAAGAGGGTAAGCTGCTAATATTTCAGTGTTGCTCAGTGATGTATTATTGAGCCTTTTTTAGTGACTTGTTTGCTCTCTGAGAGGTAGCCATGTTGTGGAGGTGCTGCCCTGAGGCAGCAGCCTGTGCACTCTGGTGTGCTACAGTATCAAAGCAAAGTATGGGCTTCTGCAACCTTTCAGGCTTTTTCAGAGAACTCTGGTGTCATGACTGGGTTAAGCCAAGAATGTCCTCATGCTCTGTTAGTACAGGTCAGTTGATGATGCGTTTTCTGTTTAGACCATACCTTGCTTTGCTGCAATATACGTGAGCAGAGTAGGGTATATGTGAGTCATTTTAAAAGAAAGATGCTGAAGAAGTGCAGTGAGTGGTGAAAATGGAGAGTAGAGCAGTTTTATGTGGCAGTTTTTATCTTGTGCTGGTAAGAAACATTAGGAAAACCTTATCCGCCTTTTTTTAGTGTTCTCTGAGAGTCATGGAAAAAGCATAACAATTTTCCAGAGCCAGTTACTGAAAAGGGTGAGGAAGCAAGGCTGAAGGTGTATTGGGTGTGCTGTGTTTGTGACCCTTGTCACCTGAGCAGTGGGTAAGCTGGGCTGAGCTGGAAGGATGCTCTAGTGGGACTGTGTGCAGGGCCGTTTTGTTGTCCGTGGTCCCAGCTTTGTCAGCTAAGGCTGAGGAGCTGCCCTGGAGGATAGACACATAAGGATAGGCAGCACAAGGGGAAAAGGCCACTAACCTGAGGTGTCAGTAGTGGTGGAGTTTGAGGTCTCCTTGAGAAGTTGGCAAGGTGCACTGCTGAAGAAGTCCGAGCATAATAGGGCTGAGGCAGGCTGGGGAGCCTAAAGTTCCAAGGGGTTTGGGGCATAAGTGTAAGATACTGTGCTGCTTTTTCTGTTGGTGCAAGAGTGTGGCATGGAGCACAGATGTACATGCAGAGAGGGGTCACACTACTGCAGAACTTGACATTGCTCTCCATTTAGTAACTGGTACTTGACAGAGGCAGACCTGATGTCTTTTAGATGAATTATAGTGACTATGAATTGAAAGACTCATAAGCAACCACCTAAACTTTCTGTGTAGGTACTGGTTGTGCCACGTATTAGAACAGCAGAGTGATCAGACTGACTTTCAGGCTGCTGAAAAGCAATTTCTGTCCCCAGTGTTGTATGATCAGTGATAGTGCTACGCTGATATGAGAGATGCTGTGAAAATTATAGATCTCAACAATGCAGCAAGGACTGCTAAGGCTGATAGGGCCACCTGAGCCAGCTCCACGCTAAACTGGAGAAAGAGGATTCTTGGGAGAGCAAATCTGCCTCTTCCTGTACAGAAAACACTTTCTTGCTTTCAGCTTTACAAGGTAAAGCTATATATCTCAATTTGCAGAGATCTGGTGAACAGCTAGTGCAAGTTGGCTTTTCCTATTGTCGTGGCTTAACTAAATCCAGCTGGCAACTCAGCCCCACAGAGCCACTCAGTCTTCGCTGTGAGATTGGGAAGAGAATTGGACAGGTAAAACTGAGAACTCACAGGCTGAGATACAGGCAGTTAATTAAGGAAGGCAAAAGCTGCTCACACAAGCAAAGTAAACAAAGGAATTAATTCACTGCTACCCATGGACAGGCAGGTGTTCACCCATCCCCAGGAAAGCAGGGCCTTGTCACAAACAACAGTGACTTGGGAAGACAAACACTCCTCACTCCAAACATCCCCTCTTCCTCCTTCCCATCTCTGCCTGCACCCTCAGTCCCTTTTTGGGCTGGGGTGTGAAGCAGAAAAGTCCTTGACTCTACAGAAGCACTGCTCAGCAATAACAAAAACATCCTTGTGTTATCAACACCACAAATTCAAACATAGCCCTGTGCCAGCTACTATGAAGAAAGTTAACTATACCTGCCAAAACCAGCACACCTCTAATTCTTCCGTGCAGATATAAGGGATAACTGGGATTAGCTGAACAATGTTCCTTGAGATACACAGTATGGCTTTCCTCTGATTTTCCTGCATTATTAAATATGCAGTATTTTCTTAATTTCTAGGTAATATCTTACTTCTGGAAGGCAGAGAGAGTTCAGAAAACCAAAAGCTGATGCTCATTGACTTTGAATACAGCAGCTATAATTACAGGTAAGCACTTTATTTTCTCTTCAGCATGGGATTGTGTTCCCTTCTACCTGCTACAGGAAGGCCAAGTGCTGCACTACTGATTGTTTATCTGTTGTAGTGAATTGTCTTCTGCTCTGATGGTGGTGGTTAGCAAATATAACTAATCAAAACAGCTCTGGTTCTGATGCTGTTGAGTTCAGGCACATAGCAGAGGCAAAGTTCTTGGGGTTCCTTGGTTGTTCAGACTAGAGGGCTTGTTTGTGCCCAAATGGCTTCTTGCTTGCATGTCAAAATTTTTCTAGTGGGAAGTTGAGGAGAAGGGTAGATTTTTTTGTGTGCATATGTATGTAGGGCAGCTTTGCTTTTGTGTCTTTTCCTTCTGTCCTTTCTAATGGCTTTTTCATCTATGCAGATGAGAATGCAAGTTTATCACTAGATGGTTATGCAACATGCTTGTTTTTCTTCCCTCAGCCATCTACTGAAGTGTTTTTAAGGATGATTTAAGTGTGTATAGTCACTGAGATTAAGCATCACCATAGCTGGAACATAATAAAACAGTGAATTCCTATAATGTAAAAGTGAGATATGTTGACAACTTTTAATATGATCTCTTTGCCTGCAATAATGCCAATATTAGAGACGTCTGACTTCACGCTGAGATGTAGTGCATACTCAAGTATTTTTACTGTCTCCATTAGTATAAAGTTCAGTAGCAAAGTCTAGTATTTTCACGTGGCTGGTAGCTTTCATTCTTAACTGCCTGTCTTTACTAACTGTTTTATAATAATCTGCAAAAATTTCTGTGGTTATCAGTTCTCTACCTCCACCGAAACTGCAGTAAATTCCTAGTACGTCTCTGCTTTTAAACTTGATTTTGGGTTTGCCTAAAAAAAACCCAGATTGCCAGTCTGTAAATATTGAGGTATTTTGTCTTTATTTCTTTTTCAGAGGATTTGACATTGGAAATCACTTCTGTGAATGGATGTATGATTACTCATATGAGAAGTACCCATTCTTCAAAGCCAGTGCTCTTAAATATCCTTCAAAGAAACAACAGGTAGATACAAAAGGCATAGTTAAATGCCAGTGTCAACAGTCTTCACATCCTTACTCTTTTTCAATTCTCTTTTGGATTTACTGTGTCCCAAGAGATTTCCTCCATGACTTCCTTAAATGTCATACTTTCTCTAATCCTGACTACCTTTGCTTTAAAAATCACAGTAACTTAATAGCTATTCCAGATAGAATATTTACTATGTGCTGTGTAGCCATCCACCACAAAAAGTCCAGTAGTTGTAGACTGCAACTATGAAATTAGATGGCAGTAGCAATATGCTGCCTGTCCTAATACTATGGATTTAAGATTAATGGTGCTTCTAACAATTGCTTGAAAGTCTGGTTTAAGAAAAGTTAACTCCAACACTATTGATGTTTGGGGAAAAAAAAATGCCAACTTACTAGGCAGTCTGAGAGAAACAAATATATCTTGAGATAAAAAGTTGTAACTCAGTTGTTTATTTGCCTTCCAGCTCCATTTCCTCTCCAGTTACCTGTCTGCATTCCAGGATGGCTTTGAAAATCTGAGCAATGAAGAGAAGTCCAAACTAGAAGAAGAAGTGTTGGTAGAAGTTAACAGGTAATTTGCCTTGTACAACTGTATCTTCAGACTTCTGCTGTGGTACCTATACTTGTATACATCTCACTGGGTGGAGGAACTTGAGCCAAGAGAGATTGAAAGCTACTTACATGTGGTAAAGAACAATCTGTCCACTGTAACATTAGATATGTGATATACACTAATGCTACTCCATGGGGAATTATTTTTATAGTATCAGCTGAAGAAAAGGTGTGGACATCCCCAAACTAGGGAATACTGTTCTAAGAGGACATTGAAATAAGGTGACTTAGCTGGGTATTTATTTCAATAACATAGCCTTGTAATTTCAGGTTTGCCCTTGCATCACACTTCTTCTGGGGTCTGTGGTCTATTATACAAGCAAAGATCTCATCCATTGAGTTTGGGTACCTGGTAAGTTTTTTAATTGTAGTTTTCCATAACTAAAAACAAATAATCTAAATAACCTGTGGTACATTATTGAAAAGGCAATGGAATGGCCTCTCACAGCAACTAGTATTTTCTAAGTGGAGTAAAGCTTTTAAAAATCCATTTGTTACTAGTTTGTGCTCTTTCCTTAAGAATGTAAAGAACATTTAAGATCGTAAAAACTTCAGGAATTGTTCCCATGGTTATGTATAGAGTGTATAGCCTTATTTCAGGCTTCCTTGCAGCATTATTCTGCAGTAAGACATCCCAGGCAAGAGAGGCCAACATGCAGTGAGAATGTGGAACTGAGTACTCAAAGTGCTCATGTTTGTCCCATGGTGATGTTCAGTGTGCAGCAATAGCTGTGCCAGGTAGCAGCTTGTACTTGAGGAGCTGATCAGTCTGGCTCTTGCTCTGTGCTCAGTGTACTGTAAAGTGACAGCCCTGGCAGGTACAAGGAATATCTTACTGGAGGTGTTGCAGGAGCCAGCCTTTTCAGGCAAGTCCTGGCCTTTTTAGTGCCTGCTTTTTTCTGATGTTTTGGCAGCAGCTTGATTGTATTAGAGTTGAAACAAAACTGAAGGAAATTTTAAGAAGCCAGAACACCTCTGGAGAGATTATCCTTCTGAATAGAGCTAATTAGTGCCTTGAGATGATGGATTAGGAAAGTAACACAGTTAATACCTTCTGTGTTTCCTCATCCCAAAAAAGAAAACAGCTGTTTACTGTATTGAGTACTGAATGAATGTCCCTTATTTCTCCAGGAATATGCGTTATCCAGATTTGATGCCTACTTTGACCAGAAGAGAAAGCTGAAGGTGTGAATGTGGGAGGAGTGGCCTGTTGGTTACTGTATGAAGAGGGCAGCTGGACAGAACTTTCACTGTGCTTAGGCTACTGTATCTCTAATGAAGGTGTCACTGAATTCCAGTTCCTGGGAATGCAGGTGTACAGTACTGAGGACTATAAAAATTACTTGTTTACAGTTCCGTAAATAGTTGAAATGAGATTGAGAGGCAAAAGTAAAATACAACTGTGCAACATCTTCAAATTTTGTCAATCTAGAGGCTATTTTGTATTATGGGAGAAGCTTACAATTGTGTCAATACCACATGCATCAGAGCAAACTTGCTGTGGGTACATTTTTTGGGGGTGTTGGCATTCTGGTTTGTGTTGTAAGCAGAACAGCTGTAAAAGCTGATTGTAGACACTGCCTCTTAAGGAGAAGGAAAAGCAAAGGAGACAACTGCTAAACTGTGAAGTAGGCTTAAAAACTTACTGTGAGTTTAGGTTCACCATGCCCCAAGAACACTATCTTCAAAGCTGCTGATACCTTACACCACTTTAACCAGAAGCAACTAAACACATTGAAGCAGTGTGCTTTAAAGTGTTAGTGACACACACATGAATGTTTCTCTTAGGCTGGTGTGCCTGGGAAGTAAAGTATGAATGAGCTTTGAACTGGACATTCTGAAGGAGTTTTTGAACTGTTCATTCCATGTTGTTCAAGAACATGCTTTAGCCCAGCCTGGTTCTCTAAAAATGCTGTGTCCTGCACAGGGGGTTCTGTGGGCTGGCAGCACTGGGAAGAGTGCCTTGAATTGCTCTAGCAGCTCCCCAGATAACTGGATTGGCATTGACAGTACTGGTAATTGAGGCCTGTCTCTCTTCTTGTGTTGCCACAGTATATGGCTGTAATAAACAGTGGAGCCAAAGACTGTGGAGAACGCTTCAGGAAATTGCTGTCCTGCCCATCCAGTTCTTATGTGGCTTGAGAGGTGCTTTTCTTGCACCTTCAATTCTCATCATGTTCCAGGAATCCAGTAAAGTGGAGCATCTTGTGGGGAACAATAACATGTATATTGAAACTTGACTATAATCTGTGTACATGCCATCTAAAGATTTCTTTTGATTTTTGGGAGCTTGTTTATTTTGAATGTTACTTGTTTGTGCTTTCTAACACACTGTATTATAAACAAACTTCTAAGTTTACCCTTTTTGACTTGTATAGCAAATACTGTTTGAAGCGGCTGAAAAAATCTGCAGCATTTCATGTACTGTATAGCAGAACTTGTAAAAGCTGTTATGTTACTCTTGTACAGAGAATTGTTTTCCATACATTTAGTTATTAATACTTTATAATAAATATAAAGCACTTAAACCCACTGTTGTTGATGTTCTTGAGTCTCTGTTACAGCTGCAGGATAAAAGAGATGCTATTTCTGCCCTTAATCTCTGTTGGATCCTTGCAAAGGCAGACTGAGATACAGGCTCAATGCTCTGGGATATATATTCTATTTCAATGTCTTCAGCATTTATTGTGTAATTGAATTCTAATAGAAAGAAAGGTGTTTAAAGCAAGCAATGAAAAGCAGACTGAACATCAGTTTGTAAGTCTTTAGCTTTAAAGGTGGGGAAGAGTTTTAGTTGAAGCACTTCATTCTATCTGCCCTGTTGACTACCCTCAAAGCAAAGGTAAAAGGAACCAGCACACACTGAATTTTACTACAAACTCTTCATGTGGTGTGCCAGTATGACCAGCCAGGTCATTTCTCTAGGCTGCTGTTACAGTACTGTTGCACACAGCAAACCCAGTGGAAATGGCAGTATAGGGAAAGGGGTGGGAACAAAGAGTTCAGAGTGAGGCTTTATAGATACTTGAAAATATTGATATGTATTAGGTGTCTGGAATCTGCCACGGGTAAAATCAAGTTCTTGAGAAACCACCCGTGGATACTGACTCATCACTTCACGTTTCTCAGAACCAAATAGGGAAGAGGACTCAGTCACAGTGTAGTGCTAACTGTAATAAAAAGTGTGATTGGAGATTAGCCTCTTTAAGGGAGTTGTTGTGCCTCTTAAATTCAGAGAGGAAACTCAAGTTCCCTGGTGAGATGCTTTGGGTAAGTCCCAGAACTGCAGTTGTACACCAGCACTTCTACTGTGATCTCTCAGTAGAGGGTGAGGAAAGACCTTGAAGGAAAGCAAAGCATCTTCCAGCCTCTGCCTTCTGGAATGTAAATTGGTTTTTAAAAGGATGAAAGGCCCCTGAGTGTTGTGTGGTACACTTGGTGGGGACATAGGTAAATCAACACTTGTGAGCAGAGACAATGCTTAGTCACTCCCAGGGTTTTTTTCATGCTTGCCTATTGATGGCAAGTTTCTTCTGTTTTCTTGGAGAACTTGGAGTAGACAAAGGAACTGGAGTAAAACCTCTCTACTCACAGACACTGAATGTTAAAGCTGAGTTATAGGCTGATAAGGCAGCTATTTAAAATGTGTTGGCACTTCATAAGATTCAGTATAAAGGTAGTTAGGTATTTCTTAGTTCTTCAATTTCAAAATGGTTCTAGTCAAGCTGATTTGCTTTTCAGAAAGGCAGTTTAAAAACTATTGATTGATCCTCCTTTCAGTTGATTTGTAAAAACAGTTTGTGCTTGAGCTCTTTTCTTGAAACTGCTGGGTTTTATTTCCACTTTGTGGATTCTTGTCTCTGCGCCTCCTATTAACTGGTGAAAATGTGACCTTTGTTATAAAAGAACAAAATTTTGTACTTCTAAAGTACAAAATTTTAAGGAAGCTATTGCTTGTCTAGCTATCATCTCAGCCACCACTTGGAGGTGATTCATTGAGTAATTGGCCCAGTTTAGTGTGTACCCCCATCAGTCCTACAACCACTTACTGTAAGACAAAAAATACAAATGTTCAAAGTGCCTCACTATAGCTCATTAAGGATTTTAAGGATTTTTCCTGCAGTCTTAGAGCCTTCTCTTCAACAGGAAAAGTAGGTGTTTCTGGGCTGATTTGGATACAATTGATTAGTAAATTAAACATCTTTGATAGTGGTGATGCTACTAAATAGAATGACACTATTTTAGGAGTTGCTGTTCTCCACACAATTGATGAGGGAAGGAGTTTATTTCCAGCCCTTCCTCAGGGAACACACTCTACCAGAGTGGCAAAAAGCAACAGCAGCTTTTGCTCTCTGGGACTCTGGGCCTTTCCTCCAAATGCAAAGGTGCTTGCCATGGTGGGAAGAAGCTGAGATTTACCAGTATCTTGGTTTCTTACTGTTTTGAGAACTGCTATGTTTTCACTGCTAGGCTTCTTCACTTAAGGCTCAGAAGTTACTTTGGAAAATCCCTGTTCCCCAGCACTGAACATACTTCTGGGAAAATTTCACCAGGATTGTTTGGTGTTTTTCTTCACAGCAGCTTGGAGGAGTGATAAGTGTTCTGAAAAACCTGGAAATATTAACTATGCAAATCAACTCTGTTTCACTGAAAATTTGCTACTATTTCAGTCTGAAAAATTGCTGCTATCAATAAGAATTTCTGCTTTTTCCTGCATATTGACTTGGCTGAGGTTGAACCGCAGCTTAAATGGAATCAGCTGGATTTTGCTCCTCCGGGTGGATGTAATTATTTCTCCTTGGTGATTATGGCTGTGGAAGCCCCTCAAAGGCACTGGGGCTAGCAGTTGTGTCGTTCAGTGACTTATTATGTCCTGCAATTTTATTAGACATGTTGATGGGAAGGCAGGAACCTGGCTTAATTCTGCAAGAGTCTCAAATACTTGGAACTGAAGAATGAATCCTCTGATTTGCAATAGAAAATGAGAGAGCAAATTCATTACCAGAAGAAAGATAGATGACTGTCCTTAGCCCAAGTGCCAGCACCTCAGCTTTATGTATTCGCCTTTCCAACTGCAGTGCTATGAGCTCCTGAGGTTCAGCTGATGAGTGATGCTGTGTTAAATCACACTGAATCTGCTGGTGTCTCAGGACACCAGTCCTGTCTTGTCTGCAGACTACATCAGCAAGTCATCACCGCTTTTCCAGGTTGGTAAAATCCCAAGTCCAGCAGTCTCTGCTGCTGTTTCTCCACCCCAGTTCAGCTATCCCACTTGATACAGCCAAGAGCTGCTGGGCAGCACAGCCTTGCATTCTTTCAGTGACTTGCAGAAAAGCAGGTAGGTGAAGGATCACTGCTTTCTGGGCCTTATCAAGACAATAAGGCTTTTCAGAATTCAAATCCTCCCTTGACAGATCCTTGAGGCAGCCTTGGGCAAGTTCCCTCACCAGGCAGGGAGGATTGTCCCTGGTGCCAGCCTGGGTCTCTATGTGAAGCAGCAAATGGAGCACTTCTGTGGAGATGGATAAATGGCCATAATGGCTCTGGGCTGAAATAAAATACAGCATACTCTTACAGGCTCCTGGCAAGAAGCAAAAAGGAGTTTCTGTACTTGGTACCCAGGCAACAAAGCTGATCACTAAAAAACAGGCGACTTGTTTTTTCCTAATGCAAGATTCACTTTTTATGGCTTTCATTTTCCAAGTATGCAGAGCTCCTATTACCTCAGCATTAGGTGTTATTGTATTATACTGCACAAACAAGGCTATGTGTGTGTGTATATATATACACAACTTCTTACCAGTCTCATTAAATAGGGATTAGCTAATAAAGTCTGAATGCAGTCCAGTCTGCCTTGCATGAATACACTGAGTCCTGCCTTTGGAGAAAACATCCTGAGCAGAAGCCCTTTGAGATGTGGTCTAGGCACTGGAGTGCTTGTCTGAGGAATGGTGCTAGAAAACGCAGGAGAGCAAGCAGAGGTGAGGGGGTTTGTTACAGGTCACAGGCATGGTCTGGCAGGGCCAGGAGCAGCACACAGCACCTGAATTCCAGCCCAGCATACTGGACTAAATGTCTTCTCAGAAAGCCTTACAGATGCTGCCTCTGCTGCCAGTCCTAGGGAATGTGACTTTTATTCAGTGTTTCCTTCTTCCAAAAATAAAATACACCTTGGGAATTGGCCATCTTTCCTAATTTTCAAAGCTCACAACTTTGAAGGTCCTTTAAAGTCAGGGCTGGCAACTGCTGTCTAAAGAGCTCTGATACTCTGTGAAGGCATCCATGAGAAGTTCCCAGCTCCCACCAAGTGTGAAATACAGCGGGGCCAAAAGGCACAACCTCAAACAGAGTTGAACCATTACCAGTTGTCTGTGTCCTGCCTCAAGATAGATCTCTCCTCCCCAGCAGCACACTCAGCCTCTGGTTGGGCAGAGGAAAAGCACTGCCTGCAATCAACTCCAACATTTGTTGACCTCTGCTCTGGTGTTTGCCATCTGGAAACTCTCAGAGTTTCCTCTCTGCATGTGCTTTTTTCTCCCTGCCGTTGCACTTCCTCCTACAGCCTGTGAGGCAGCTGCTACGCTGTGTTTGTCTAGCTATGTGTATTGAAGGCAAAGGGCATTGCAGTTTCTGTGTTAAAACCCCAAATCTTCCATGCTGAATAACCCCTCTAAGCCCACATCCCTCGCTTCTTGCTGCATCTCACTGAATAATACACTGGAAAGCAGCAGAGCCTGTGGCCCTAGGAACCCATTGCAAATGCACATAAAGAGAACAAGGAGTGGAGAGAAGGAAAGAAGCCTGCTGTAATTATCCAACAAAAAGAACACTAAATAATACAATAATTTCCTCAGGAAGAGATTATAGAGGATTGTGTGTAATGTCTCAGGTCTGAAGGGTTTAAAAATTCACCTCAGAATGAAAGTCTAATTAGAAGGCTACAGCTGCAAAGACAAATGGTTATTTCACAAATCCCTCATTAGAGCTGTTTGGAAAAATACTAGTTTGTCTTTAGAAATAAGATGAATAATTTTTTCATTTTTTAACCATAATTCATTTACACTGAATTATGTTTTGGATGAAGGCTCAAGACACAAACTTAATGTTTTTGAAATTCTCTGAGGTCTTTTTACTCCAGTCTGAAAGTGTGAGCAACCTAAAGTAAAATGGAAGCTTTTTCTAATGTCTTCATTTATTTTTCCTTTCTGACCTCTGCCAACTTGTTTTGATTTTTTCCATTTTTTTGCTCAGTTTAACTAGAAATATGCAGGCTTTTATAAAATATTTACATTAAAAGCATTTGTACACCTACAAAAGTATTGAGTAACTGACAGGTAGTGATGCTTCCTGAGGAGCAAATGGATCTCATGGTTATGATCCCTTCTACTGTTCAATGTAATCAAAAGAAGACAAAATAAGAACTAGTAAGTCATACTTCAGCAGAAGTTTCCATGGCTGAATGCTCCAGCTGTGTTATATGTGAAACCACACTCTGTGTCACAATTTGTGTTGTCACTTCCCAAGAAAGTAAAGACAAAAAAAAAAAAAAAAAAAAAAAGAGGAAGGGATGGAAAAGAAAGACAGAACTGGAGAGGTTGTAAATAGCAATTTTAAAATGCTCTTGTTGCACAAGTCACTGGTTCTCACTGGGCATCCTCAGAGCCTTGCTCTGCCAAGGCCCGTCCAAGGCACCGTGAGTTGATGCTCTGCACCAGAGCAAGGTGGCAACACAGAAGCGTGGATCGTCCAGGGAAGTGGCTTCCCAATCTCCAACTCATGCACCTTCTCCTTTTGCCTGGCTGCTTCATGGCTTGCAGCCTCCTAGGCTGTGAGTTTGGCACTGTGCCAAGAACTGCCAAGAGAAGAGAGTGGCTTCAAATGAATCTGGTACGCTAGAGTGGGGATGTTCAACAAAGGTCCTCCAGGCAGGAATGCCCTGAGGAAGAGGATGTCTTCAGACACCCAAACTAGGCCTCCTGCTTTCACTCGCTGCTCGATGTAATAATACAGCATCCAGAGAACCAACAACACTACAGTGTCCCACTGAAATATTTATAGTTGCAAAGAGTTTCTGTCTCAGATGTCAGACTTCCTGGTCATGTTTCACTTTTATCTTCACCTGTGGGAGAGACCTGGGCTTTCAGAATTCAGCTGTAAATTAAGTCTCTGATACAGCGTTTTCAGTTGGACTCTTCCAGTATGGGTTTGCACCAGACACATTTTATCACTCCTGCCTTTGGCACAACAAGCAGGTTCACTACCTTGAGGAACTTATGTTCTTCTCCTGTCAAGTCTTGGACTCCTCATATCAAGTCTAGGTCATCACTGAACAGGGCAGTGGACTAGAAACCTTGGCAGTGATGTGACCAAATCTGTAATGTAATTACTTTCTGTTCTCACAGAATATTTTGGTCCAGGACTAACCTTACCTCCAGTACTTGTGCGTCACGGGTTGCTTCAGTGGTAGTGTAAGGCTGGCATCATGTATCTACTGAACAAGTTTTGTTTTGGAAAGCTGCTGGTATTACATCACTGCATGGGCTCTGGCAAAACTGGATGCTCTATGAGCACAAGCTTGCTGACCTCTGAGAAGTGTAACGGGATGATGTGTTTGGCTCAAGAAACACGTGTTAAATTGCAAAGGCACTGGGCAGGAGATGTAGGAAATTGGGCTTTAAAAGCCCATCTCCACTGAGTCAAACTGGAGATGACCCTGTGGATCTCAGTATGCTGCCAACTGAAGCAGCAGTAGGTGATGATTCTTTAAAAAGTTACTTTAAAAGCTCTAAGTGGTATTCACCAGAACCTGACCTGAGGAAGCAGGACTCAGGGTCTAGTGGAGCTCAGTGGAGCTTTCTACTCACTTTATCCTCCTCTTGTAGCTGGAGTTCAGTGGGTCAATGGCTTATTTACACGTTTTTGTGTAATTGCAACACAACTTTGCCTATCCTGATTCTGATCCTTCCCCAAGGGAAGCTTTAGTCCTAAGCTTTTCCTACAGTTCCCAGTGGCTTTCAGGTCACTGGGAGTGAACTCAGTGGTCTTCCCTGCATCCTCCCCGAAGCATGAGGGGCTCCCTGAAGAAACAGGACCAGGCGGTTGATGTAAAGGCCAGCTGCCATTTGCGTAGGATTTCTAAACCCACAGAAGGATAATACAGAAGATGAGGATGTCACTCAGAAGGGGAAAGGTTATTTTAATAGTGCTTCCTCCTCGAGCCCTAGCTAAATTACAGATTTTTTGGCTTAACCATTATCTGCCACCAATACAGAGCAGAACACTGGTCACTGCCCTTGCCATCAATGCATCTGTATTTCTAATACATCAGGATTTCTGTGAACAGTGCAAGCACTGATGAGTTACTGAAAAGCTGTTCAGCCCTGTCTCCTCTTTCTCGGACAAAGTTATTTAGATGCTGCATTAAGGTATAGGGAAAGGACTGCACAAACTCTGTCAACATGTGATAAAAGAGGACATTTTTGGCCCAGTAACCCGAATCTGTTCTTCCTTCAGCTCCCGTGTGCCTGGCAATGGCTGTAGACTTTGCTTTTTTCTTTTACCGTGCCAATTTCTCCCTCCTGTTGCTGGAAACTCTGGGAACTTTCAGTTGATGGCACCAACCCTGTTTGTTTACAGAGCTGGCTTGACATGTCCCATGTACACACAGACATTAAAAGAAACCAACCCTCTCTTTCCAGGCCATTCAGTACCCGGATGTCCTTTTCAGTAACTGATTTTGGCTTCGGTATTTGAAAGCAAATACTCTGTGTGACCGACTGGAGTCAGAGCGTTTGTGGGGCAGCTGATAAAGATGCTGGGCTGACAAAGGGAGGTGATCAGCCCCTGGGGCAGCTTCCTTGCAAATCAAACCACCAGCGTAACTTCTGTGCCTCCACCTCTCATTGGCTCCCCTGTGCTCAGCTTTAAGGAAATCCAAGCAAACATTGCCTTCCAAGGTCACACCTTGGGTTTCACCTGCCTCACACAGTGCGGCTTCCCTGCACTCGCACAAGGCCATCGGAATGTCTCACTACATAACAAAAACAAACACCAAAGCAAGAAAATCCCCACCAAGAAATTAGCTTGGGGATACCTTGATTAAAAACTTTGTGAGTTTTTGTGAGCCCAGTTGCTCCTTTTGGATTTGACCTGAATTCTCCCTCCTGCATGCTAAAGGGCGGATCAGAAAACCACTGAACCTGAGAAGAGCTCAGCAATGTCTGGATGCTTTTGATTAAAATGGGATGATAGGAGGAATCCAGGGGAGAGACCTCTTTTTAGGCTGTAAAGAGACCAAACTGAAGTCCTCCTGGGACGTATATTGGAGTTCAGCCCTGTGCTTGCTGCAGATCAGTAACTGGGGGGGAATATCTTCAGTCGATGTAAGCAATAATGCACCATGGGCTGTGAGTGGTCCCTGCTCAGTGCCCTCCCAGGCACTGGAGCTGGGATGTTTCCTGATGGCCCTTAACGAGATCTCCATCTAAACCCCTGCTCTCTAAGCTTCAGGGAAATTGTGCAGTTTATGGTTAATGATTAAGATGTTCTTCTGGGAGCCGTGACTCTGCTTGGAGGCACTGGTTTGTTCATTAACACACGTTCAAAAACAGATGTCAAGGACACTTCCCAGAAGGCACACGCTTAGTGTGGTTTTGACCCAAAACCACAAATCTCTGTTTCTCTTAGGGAAGGAATTGTTTCAGTTCCAGTGAGTGAGAAGAGCAAATTTTCAGACTGCATGCTGAGAGTGTTTTCTCAAATTCCCACAATGCATCACTTAGGAAAATGGCTCAGTACAACACGGGGCTATGGGAGAGATGAGGATAGTGAGAGGGACATCTCCAAAATGTCAGCCCTGAACACTCCTGAGTCCCCATGTAGAAAGCCTTTTAAAAAGGCACAAAGGTATCATTTCCCTATTAAACAACCTGGAGACTGGGATGATAGGACCTAATCTTAAGTAAACAAAGAGAAACTATTGCATGAATTGGGCAACAAACAGTCTGGGGCACCAGCACTGTAGTTATTTTTAAAATTTTCTATTTCTAAATCCTGTGTGCACACAGAGCATGGTGCAGTCTGTACCACCTGAATTCATTTCAGGACTCCTCTTATTTATAGTTTTCAGTGCTCATTGAAACATGAGTCTGGCTTTACTAAAATAAAAAACCAAACATGTTCAATTGCTGCTCTTGAAAATACGGGTGCAAGAAACATTTGCAGGCTCCTTTTGAGTGAGAGTAAGGAAAATTCAACATACAGTCAGATGCCTAAACATGCCACTGTGGTGAGGCTTGAGTTTTCCAGGATGTACTCAAATTTCATGAGAAATTAGGTACCCTTATGATGTTAGATGAGGTCTGCTGGGGCACCAAAAAACACTCAACAGATTTAATTCTTTTCTCTCACCCTTGCCCAGCTGTCTTTGGATGGCAAACCTTCCCTGGAGGAGCAGAGCTGGCTCCAAGAGAGGGCAACTGAAGTGTTTGTTCCCAAAGCTCTTAGGGCCACGGTCTGAGCGAACTGTTTTTCTCCCTCTTCAAAGAACAACACTGAAGTCAGTGCTTGGCCAGATCCCTGGCGCATGAAGAAGACATCTCCCTGCAGTCCCATTTGGCTCACCATAGCATTTTCTCCGTTTGCTTACATTGCTTCTTCCTCTCCCCACCTCAGCCCCCCACACGTGTCTTTTATCCAGTGTAGTTTTTCCTGCCATGTTGTTATCCCCATTGGGACCACAGCAAGATATTGCTTGAACCAGAAGCTGAATGGTGCCTACATTCCATTCAAGAATTCCTTTCCTTCGGCCAGAGGACATGTTGCACTTGTTTGAGTTCCACCATGCTCGCTGCAGCCAGGCAGTGCCAGCAGGGGTGTCTGCACAGGTGGGTGCTGGGCTTCCCCTGCATAGGCAGGAAGAGGAAGCTGCGGGGAGCGAGTGTGAGATCTTCACATCTATTGGGGCAGAAGGCCAGGCTCAGCTCACTGGGGATGCTCACAGTGGGGCACCAGTGGGTCCTCAGCAAGGAAAGGCTGAGCCTCAGCTCTCCTCAGCTTTGACACGGGCAGGTGTGCAGGGAGACAGGGCTACAGACTGAGCAACATGGGCCAAACACGCTGCCTTTGATCTCCGCGCCAAATCCTAGAGGCATAAGGAACTCAGACTTCTGTTTCTCCAACCTTTTATCTCCCCGCTGCTTTCCCAACCTCCTTTTTTTTTTTTTTTTTTTTTTTTTTCTTTTTTTTATCCCTCATTTTAACCCAGGATTGGAAATGTTATGCTACTACCAGGTAGCGCCTTTCATCTTCTCATTTCTGCCCCAGTCACAGGGTGGTTGGATAAATGGTTTCCTAGCACGGTCTTTGGTGAGAAACGGTTTGTAGGGAGATCAGCTGCACTCCTACATAGAGTAAATCCTGCAGCTAATGAGCAATACTGGGACTCCACAGGTTTAAATTCTCTTCCTTCTTTTTAACAAGCTTTCTAGGTGAGTTCAATCAATGTGCCCTTCCTTATCTCTGGCATGAAATAATACTCACCTCCCAGCTAGTTTGTTGGAAAAGGTAAATCAGTCATGAAGCCCCTTAGCTTCAGTGATGAGAGCCTTGGAAAAGGAGATAAGTGCTGTGTGGGGAAGCAGATGCTTATCTAGAGCCAAGCAGACCTTGGAGGCTGCCAGGTCAGGCTGCTGCTCTGTTCTCCAGGGGAACTGACTGCTCCTCCTTTGAAAGGTTGTTGTCTTGGTGATGCTGCCGTAGGCCCTGCAAGAGCTGACACAGTGACATAGACATGAAACCTGGACCCCTGCCAGCTCCCTGCAGTTTGTTTTTTTAAACACATATTTGCATTTTGTTTCTGTGGGGTAAATACAGGGGGAAGGAAGAACAAATTCTGACTGCTGGCTGTTGGTACAACCCCCTGCTTTGCCTGCCTGGCTGGGGCCGTGGGCCACCACCACCACCACCTGATGGGACTGGGTGAGGACCATATGGCAGTGGTGTGACATCACATGAGGAAGCAGACACAGAGCTGTCCCAAGCACACACTACTTCTGTCCTGGCAAGCACAGAAAGAATCTTAAAACACGCAGAGAAGCTCCCAGAGGGATCATATCCCCATGCAGAGTGTGTGAGTGGTGTATGGGGGGACACAGCTGCATGGGGGCAGGCACAGCTAGGGGTGCTTCCTGACTCTCTGTTTTGGACCTCTCACTGCATGTGATGGTTTACTCTTGTCTGGGACTCCAGTTTGAGTGGGAGATGTTGCCCAGCATCAGGCCCTGTGTGTCAAAGGCAAAGTTTGGCATTTCTGGAGGAGTAGGGTGCTGTATTCATAGGAAATATTTCTGAAGGAATATCAGTGCAGCTGGGAATGGTTGGCAGGGACAGCAGCTTCTGTCCAAGGTCATCAGGAACTCTCCTGATGAGGGATTGTTCTTATCTGGGACTGCTTTGACTAGGTCGGATTAGGAAGAATCACATGCTTGTTATTTCCAGAGAAGATGCATTGCTGGCTTTCCCAGCAGCAGCCACTAACACGCAGGGATGGTGTAGGAAGGCTGGGGACAGACAAGTGGACTGTTTGACCTCACCAGCAAACACCACTGTACCATCACTGTCATGATGCTCATCCAGGAGGGTTAGAATCATCCTGGATTTGATTTTTCAAGTCGACAGCAAGTGAGAAACAGCATCCAGATCTGGTTTGGTCCTCAGGAGGTTCCACCTACTCCTGAAGATGCCCAGCCCTGCCAGGGAGGGGAGCTGAGGGTACACAGGCAGGCAAGCAGGGCAAGCCTCAACTCCTTCCCATGACAGTCCATCACAAACTGGCACTTTGAAAGATCCCCACTCCAGCAGCTGCCATTGTCCCCAAGGACAGCTGCACAGGCCAGGAGGAAGGGACCCCAGCAGGGCACAGGGCAGGGAGCTGCCAGCCTGGCTGCTGCAGGCAGTGCGGGGGAGGACTCACATTTGGCAGAGATTTTTGGGTGGCTTTTGTTCACCCAAAGGACCCATGTGGGGCGTGAGAAGCACAGTCAGGAATGACTTTATGGTCATGGTGGGAGGGCTGCCAAAGGCCCAGCAGTATGGAGAACATGGGAATGGCCGGGGACATGCCTGGGCTCGATGCACAGCTCACGATCTGGGCAGCTCTCTTTTGTCTCTTCCTTTCAGCTGAGGAGACACATCTGCAGAGCAGGACCTGCCCTGCATAATGACTGGGCTGGCAGGGACGGGGAGAGCCAGGGCTCCACTCCCTCCCTTGCCATGGCAAGCAGGTGCTTAGAGAGGAGGAGGGAGCGAAGGGTGGATATGGGAGGTTTGCCAGGCACCAAAGCAGCTGGGAGATCCTGGGGAGGAGACATGTGGCACGGGTGGGCAGATTAACAAGCTGAGCCGATCAAAGGCTGCTCAATCCTTCATCCATGCGCCCGGGCTGGCTGCCAGCACCTCTGAAATGATTCTTCCTGACCAGCAGCTGAAGGAAGGTGCTGTTCAATGTGGCAAATCCATAATAATTTTGTTTCTACCAGCCAAGCCTTGTCTGAAGACTCTCCTGGCTGGGACCAAGTCCTGGATGCCAGAGCTCTCAAAGTGTTCAGTGACACATCCTGGTTACCTTCAGGGTTCCCTGAATGGCAGCATAGCACAGGACACTGTGGCTTAGGGGACTTGTAACTAAATGGTGAACTGGTTTGACCCCAAAATTTGTCTCCAGGGATGAATGACAGATTTGCCATAGTCTGAGGAGATCTAACATGAGTGTAAAACAAAAGGGATCTAAGAACTTTGGTGTTCAGGTGTGCTTGAACTGGACATGCTGCTTCAAGTCCACTTACATGGTGTTTTGCCAGGGCTACATAAACTTTAAATAAAGAACATCCCTCCAGGCCTGTTTTTAAGAGAAAAACAAAGTGTGTGACAGTTCTGTCTCTCAGGCCACTTCAGGAGCTCAAGGTGAGAAATCCCCCTTCTTCAGCCCTCTTCCCCAGCCATTTGTAGGGGAGAGCTTGTCTTCATTGCAATGCATGAAGTCTGTAGAGAGAAACCCTGGTGATGCTGGGGGCTTCTGCTGGTCCCAGGCTGAACTTGCACTGGGCCCTTGGGGCCAGATCCTGGCTCCAGACAAGCAGCTGTGCATTGAGCTCATGCAAATCTGCTGGTACCTGCATGAGAGCCTGTCATGAAAGCCAAGCTTGAAGAAGGAAGCACAAACCCTGGAAAACTCAAGGAATAATCCCAGGTAATTAAGGCCTCTTGCTGAAGCCACCCAGACCAAAGGGAAAAGCCTTCATGGCTCTATTCTGTGCCGCTTTCAGACGGTTCTCAGTCCCTGTGTGTTTCCTGGAACTCCCCAGTGCATCACCAAAACTTTTTTGCTACTTTAGTAGGGCATTCTGCTTTATAATCCCAAAGAACATCGTTGCCTGTGGTTACTACAAGTAGGCAGGAGAAGCTGTGTAAGGACTTGAGGCTGCAGTTCACTGTCAGAGCTATCCCAGGCACCCCCAATCCAGTCAAACACAGCCAACAGCCAGGACAGGCAATTGTACAGGAATGAACCTCCAATTCACGTTAATAGCTCCAAACCTAAAATTGCTAGAGGCTAATTATGGAAGCTTTGAGACTTTGAAGAGTAAAATTATCTTAATAGTTTAACTGTATAAACACACTGACTCATTATATTGAGGGTGGAATAACAGTCTCCTGAGCAGTGTGTTCACCTGTGAGCCAGAATCTGGCTTCTTCTCCACACCTTTGCCTTGAGATAGGGAAATCTGCACGAGGAAGAAAGGAAAGTTATGGCTCTGTGGTTTGATAACACTCTGCTCCAGTGATATTTTCCTGGTAGGCTTTGCAGAGCTGTTTGCCCAGCTGCCTGTACTTCTGCCCGAATTTATTTAAATATTTTTACAGACACATAATAATATATATTTATACAGAAATACTATGTATTTAGTTACAAGCCCCTTTTTTCTTCCTCAGCTCAGCATCCCCCGGCTGCATCTGGGATCATACCTGTTGTTCATTCATGCTCATGAGAAGGCAGCACAGCACCAGACCTGGCGAACTTCTAGTGAAATCTAATATATTATGTTTGGGAGAGAAAAACTGTCCGCCGTAGACCTGAGCAAGTGGTTGTCTTGGGGAGATTTATGATGATAATCTATTCCACGATCCTCCGCTTTGTGCCCCGAAGCGGCTGTCGTATCTTTAAGGCGTGTGGCCGGGGGGGAGCGGGTAGCCTTGGGCTCTTTGGCCGGCTTTTTCCAAGCCTCACTCCTCAGAGTGTGGTGCAGTCTGATTTTCCTTGGCTTTGTTAAGCCAGGCAAGAAGTTCTTCCCTTCCCTGGCCCTGGAGAAGCTGCAGCAGCAATCCTTCAGCTATGTCTGAGGTGAACCGGACAGTTTGTTAGTCAGAGACCAGAGAAACGGGAGATGTGGCAGAGGGGCCGCTCCGCTCCGGCCCCACACCTCGGGAAGCCGAGCCGGGGAGAGAAAGGAAACCAAGAGGCTCCAGCCCAGCTGCTTCCTCTGCCGTGGAGGCGAGGTCGACGGCAGCGAGTCCGCAGGTTTGCATGTGCTGCCCGAAGTGCTGTGTGAAGCTCCTGTTTGTTTGGGGGCTCTGCCCTGAGGGAGACAGCGCCGCCATCTTGCACCGCGCGTCACATCGTGAGCACGCCCGGGTATTTTCCCTGGCGTGTTGAGGTTTTGTTCCGGTGTGTGTGTGGAGGGATAAGATCTGATAGCTTAACATCTAGCATTTATTTATTCTCTCTCCCCCCCCCCCCCCCCCCCCGCCGCCTTGTGGCCATTCTCATTGTTAATAAACTGTTGGGGGTTTTTACCACTTTCACCATTAGTATTAATTTCTTGTTGGTGGAAAGGGATTGTTGGAATCTTTTAGAGAGACAACTCATTCCAGAGTGTCTTCTCCTAATCCTGTCTCTAAACTGAGACAGTGGTACATCCTCAAAGAGGCCAGAGAAAGCCTGTGCCCCAGAGTGGCAGTCAGGGTGACGGGCATCAGAGTGCTCCTGTGTGTGGACAGCCTTGGAGATTGAAGCCTGGAAGGGCTGAAAATGGTCGTGGATGAAAGGAAGGAGGAAGACCCCAAAGACAACCAAATTACTTTTGGCCTCTGCAGGAAGGGGCGCAAAGAGGATGACACAAAGAGTTCTTACTTTCTGTTTTCTCCTTGCAGCTCTAAAATCCTGTTTACTTGGAGAGCTTTCACCACCCAGAAGCCAACCTCCTGCAAGCAGCCCTGGGCTGTCACCCAGTGCTATGGCCCTGCCTGGGCTTTGCACCTTGGAGAGCTGGACACTGGCCTCTGGGGACACCTCAGCTCAACTCCAGAGAGCTGGACACTGGCCTCTGGGGACACCCCATCACAGCTCGAACACCCCCTCCAGCCTGCAGTGCAGCACAGCCTTCCTCCGCTCTTCCTCCCCCAAGCTTCCTTCTTCCTGCCTGCACAGGACCCGGGAGCCAGGCCTGTGCTGCCACCCAAAGACATGCTGTAGGGCAAGCAAACACAAGAGGAACTGTGCAAAGATGGGGGGGCTGCAGGGTCACCCATTTCAACTCAGCACCTCTCCCTCCCCTTTTCTACTGGCCTCCTTTCACTTGCTTTCCACACCGACATGAGCCTCTGTGACCTTTCTCTTATTTTTGTGATACTCTACGCAAAACCAATCCACACATTTTAACAGATTTCTCAGGAGGTGAAACCTTATATGTCTTGTGACTAGGGCATAGTGGCAGGACTTTTAAGCAGTGCCACTAAGAAAAAATGCAAAACAAAGAAAGACTGGCGTTCCAACCCACACCTGCCTGCAGGCAAGTCAGAGGATGGTTCTTTTATGAGGGAAATCTGCCACTTTGAAAGCCTGGGAAATCAGTCACAAGACAGACTGGGAGTAGAGGAAATGATAAATAGGTCTCTTATCACATCATGACAGTGAAACAGGTGAAAGGAAATTTTAAGCTGTGAAAATCTATTTTTCTTTAATTTATTTTCCTCTATGACATGCAATGAGCATGCCCCAGAAATTCCCAAGGGCAAAAATACATCAAGATTCAGAAAGAGACTAACTAGATACAGACAGCAAGAATATCAGGATTCATTAGAATTAATGGCAGTAAAAATGTCATCAGGTATATTAAACTCCCTGCTTCAGGGTGCAGAAAACATTTTAGCCATTAAATCCAGCTGGAGTGGGGAGAAGCAGGGTGGGGGGGCAGATCCAGCTTCAGCCCTCCCTGAGGATCCATCGCAGGTTCCTGCAGCAGGAGGATGATGTGAGACAGGCTGATAGATATCTGGTGTGTCTCACACCCGTGTTCCCTTGGGCATGGAGACAGGGCAGGGCCCCACAGCCACCTTAGTGCTGCCAGCTTCTTGCCCTGCCAGTGCAGGGTGCTGGGAGCAGCCTCCTTCCCGGGAGAAATTGCTTCTGCACGGAAGTCAGAGATGAGATAGGACCCTTGTGCCTGCAGCACAGGTAGGTGCCAGTGCTCACTTTGAGGATGGCTGTACTGCCATGGAAAGCCTCTGTCTGGTATCTCAAAGCAGAGAGGTGGATACATTCCCCTTACCAACCTGTTTTGTGCAAGCACAGTAGGGCTCACACCAAGGCAGTTTCACTTTAATATCCCCAAAGTCTCTGTTTTCACTCTTTGTGTAACAAAATTTGAAGTCCTAATAAGCCAAGCCTGGCAGGCTACTAGGAAAAATAATGGTGATGGCTTTCTAAGGTGCCGGAGAGGATCTCAATACAAATTCAAGTTTCCAGCTACATGTCTTGTTTTAGACAAACTAATCAATCTTTTAGTGTCTTTTTATCTTCAAATTGTGCATCCATATGCTACACAGCTGAACTCATTTAAGGGATGCTACCCGCCTTTAGGGCCTCTGTTCATGTGTTTCTGTTCACAATCATGGGCTTTTGGGGAAGTCAGGATTGGGCTCCTATGCTAGCAAAGGGGCTCATGTCAAGAAGGGAAATCCAGGTGCTTTCTTTTAGTGGTATCCCCCTAAAAACCTCTTATTTTGTGGTTCCACCCAGCTGATGACCTAGTGCTCTGGAACATCAGGTGGCATTAAGTCACCATGTCCCCTTTGTCAGACTGCCTTGAACAGGCTGTGTAGAGGCCATGACCCCTCTGACTTTGCTGAGTCCTGCCCTTTCTCCATGCAAGATTTTGCCAGGACTGTGTGGAGGGCCAGGAATGCTGGAATCCCCTTGCACAAGGGCATGTCCTCTGCCAGCTGCCCACACTTGCTCCATGGTGGCTTGGGGCCGTCACTGCACGTGCTCACACGTGGCTTCAGCCCTCAGTCCCCTCTTTGTGTCCCCTCTCCACAGCTGTTTCTCCAGCATGTGGCCATTTCCCACATCCAGTCCAAGCTCCCTGAGTTTCTGCTTGCTTCCCCAGGAAAACTTAGGGACCAAATCAAAGGGGCTTTGAAATAATGTGCAACTGAACACTTGTCATGATCTCTTGATCATGATCTCTGTAGCAACAAATGGGAACTCCCATTCAGGTTCAGAGCCTCAAGCCATTTAGTCCAACAGTGCTTTTAGGAGCAGCAATTGCTCCAAAATTGCCAGCCATTGCTGGCTGCTCCTGCAAGGAGTAAACATGCCAAAGACCAGAAAAAGATGATGACCCCAGGAAAGCCATCAATTCTTGGATGGTCACACCCCTAGCTAACACCTGGAGAACTGAGAGCTTGCACCAGCTCTGCAGTACCAGCTTGCCTTTATCCTGTTGGTGGTGCAACTTCAGATTTTTAGGCGACCCCCTTCCCTCTACGTCCGGCTGAGCTCCTGGGCACCATGGCACAATGTGGAAAGGGGTTAAAAGTGTAAAGCCTTTAGTTTCATGCACTTTCTTTCTGCCAGCCCATGGTGTGGGCAGATCATGTGCAGGGAATAGTTGGTTGAAAAATAAAACACAGATTTTGGGGAGATCAGTTCCCCCCCACTACTTCAATAATGCAGCTCTCAAAAATAAAATGCCCAAGAAATTGGTAGGGCACCTGTTTGAAAGCTAAAGAGTTTTGGGGGTTCTGGGCTTTCTGACCCCTCTGCTGATGGCAATTTTGGGGTCTTATTCATGTTGCAAAGGGCCAGCCTCTCATCTGGCTGTACCATGAGGCCTGGTGACTGCCTCACTCTGTTCCTCAGAGGGGTAAGAGAAGGAGTCATCTCCAGAAGCCACTACACATTTCTTCTCTGGGCAAGGCACCCTTCTTTATGGCTGCTGAGCTCACAGCCTGTCTCATTTCCCACTTCAGGGTGCTCTTCTCTATCTTAGCATCCTGCAGGGAACAGAGCGATCCCAAAGACTGATCTGCTGCAGCTCTTCACCACCCATTTTTACCCTCATGAACCACACACTGGAGTCTGGGGATGTGGGACCAGACCTTCCTCAGCAGCTGGACCCAGATGGGAAGGAAGGAAGGCAGGAAGGAAGGGCGGGCTGGTTCTGGTAGTAGGGCAGGAATTCTGAATTCATGCTGCTGAGGTCCTTGGTCCTGTTGAAGGATGAGATGGAGTATGGCTTGTTCAGCTCAGTTTGTAACAACTCCACCTGAGGAAAATGAAGACGAGGAAAAGAGAAGTATGGAGTTTTTATGGTCTGGACATGTTGAACTTCTCTCCTGTTCCTACAGTGGTAGAAAAGAAGGTATGTTTAGACCTGGTGTCTTTGTAGTAGAGCCAGGGGGCTCATGAGGGGTTGTGTAATACAGCCAGGACCCTGACCTAACATGAGCCTCTAGTCCTGGTTCAGGCAGTGGGAAGAAAGAGCTGGAAAGAGCATGGCCTTGCTCAGGAGCTGTGTTGGCTCAGGCTGGACAGTGAATGAAATGCACAGCCCAGCCTGTGCTGCAAGAGGGAGAGCAAGCATAGCCTACTTCCCTCACCCCTGACCATGCAGGACAGGCTCTTTCAGATTTTAATCCCCCTCTTGCCATGCTTTTCTTTCTGTCCTTGTCTCTTAATCAGAGAGGAGCAGCTGCAACCCTCTAATAGCCTCTAATAGTTTGTTCATAGCAGCTGTTGGTGGTATTTCGGTGCTGCCTCTTCTCTCCTGTTGCTGAGCTGGCTATTTCCCCTCTGCAGAGCTGCCTGCCTGGGCTTTCTCCTCCCCAGTGAGCCATGGACAGTGGCAGGAAGGTCACTGGGAACTTGAAGAATTAATTTTACTGGAAACCACATCCAGTAACCGAGACATGGGCTGGAATGGGAAAAGAAACTGGATCCGTTTGGGCATACGGGAAGAAAAAAGTGCAGGAAAGGTTTGCAGTTGCTTTTTTCAGTGAAAATTTAAGAGATGGATCAAGGAGAAGGAGGTAAATTAAAACTATTGATCAGGTCAGAGGAGAGATTTTGCAACAGTTTCCCCAGGAATTCGCCTGCCAGTGTTTTCAAAAACTTCTCTTAGTCTCGTACTTCAAAAGCTCTGAAGCTCCCCTTGATGCACAAGGAAGCAAACCAAGGTCCCTGTCCCACACTGTGATACCTCTCCACCACGTTTTGCTTGCATCCCAGAGAGCTCATCTCCCCACTTCCCTGTTGTGCATCTCTGTGACTGGTCTAGTCCTGGTGCACACATGGGAAGAGCTTCTGTTGGAGTGAAAAAACAAGATTTTCTATTAATTGGACATAAATGGAAGTGCAATGTTGCAAGTAAAATATCTTGTGTTGTGTTTTGCTCCATTCTCTTCTAGGTTATTCTATTCTACTCTGCATCTCTAGTATTCTTGGACTCTGTTTCACATGTAGTGCACACCTGGGAAGAGCTTCTGCTGGAGTGAAAGAGGAATATTTTCTAATACTATGACATAAATGGAACGTAGGAAGGGCTTCTATTTGAGGGAGAGAGCAGGATTTGATATTACTGAGATAGAAATGGAAGTGAAATGTTGTGTAGAAAATATACTGTCTTAGATTCCTCTCTTTTGAGTATGAATTCCAAAAAAGGCCTGCCACTTGGCTGTGTGCCAAATAAGATGGGAACCATTGGGTTGTAATAAGGCAGTTTAGTAAAGCAAAAAAAAAAGGGAAACAAAAGTTTTCTCATTCATAAGCAAAGGAGAACATTAATCTTTAATTCCTGTCACTGAGGATGCTCTGTAAGGCAAACACTGTAGAATAACAAATGTCCCCCCCTCCCTTAACTTTTATATCTGAGCTGATATCATATAGTATAGAATATCTTTTGGTTGCTTTGTGTCAGCTGGCTTGGATGTGCCCTCTTCCAGGCCCTTCATGGGAGAGAAGGAATGTCACAGGGACAGCGCTGCTCAGCACTAGCCAAAATTCAGGTGTTTATCAACACTCTCCCAGGTCCCATAGCCTCTTTCATTTTCTGGTAACTCATATGGTGGTGCTTCTCGGGCACAGGTCACCTTCTCAGGCACTGTTCCAAAATCTCTGCCTTCTGGCCAATTCATAATCTCTTCTAGGATTCCTAGGAAACAGGGTTTTCCCATTCGGGCTCCTTGTGTAATCAGTGCTACTCACTTACTCCATCTAGTGCTGGTTATGTGATGTGTTGAGGGGATGCTTCCTGGGAACATCCAGTGTAGGACAGGCAATTGTGGTGCCAAAAGGAGATGCCTCTGTCCCAGCAACTCCTGAGGTGGCTTGAACTCCCTCAGAGGCTGCTAATTTCTCTTTTTCAGTGGGAGTATAGTGGGCTTCTGGTCCTCGATAACTCCAGCTCCAAAACCTTAAAGGCTGACCTTGGGTTTCTCCTGAGGTCCTTTGCCAGAGGCTCCAGGTGAGCCTCTGCTCCCCAGCTGCAGTGTGGGGTGTATTTTGCACATCTCCATCTCCGCAGCAGATACTCTGGTTCTGAACAAACTCTTTAACTCACTGTCATTCACCAAAGAGAAATCACTCAGTAAGGTGGGAGCCAATCTTGGTGAACCTGGCTCAGAACAGGGCATACATCGGGAAGGAACAAGATGGAGAGGCTGCTGCTTTATTAACTCCAGCAAAACTCTAGAGGGCTGGTGTTTTGGATATCTGCTTGGAAAATCCAGCTGTTGGAGTCACAATGAGAGCTGCTCTGTACCTGCTCCCTTGCAGGTCGTGAGAGAGGCCCAGCGGGCACCAGGCAGGACATGAAGGAAAAGGCTGAGCTCTTCAGGGGCTTGGAGGAGTGTAATTCTAACCCCATGCTGAACTTGGTGACACCAATCCATATTGACTTGTGAAGTTCTTCCAGCACCGCAAGCCCTTCATGGGCAGAGTATAAATGAATGGGCCATGAGTATGTGCTTTTCACCTGCTTTTGCTGTGCAGTTGTTTTAAATCTACTTTCTCTATCCAAAGCAGTAGGATTTTTTTTTTTTTTGGACAAACATATCCTGTAGCAGCTTGATGCCAGCAGTGAATACTCTTTGCACACAATTCTGGAGCTGGATCCATAGTCTCACATGTGCTAAAGCCATCCCAGACCCTTTCAGTTCTACCAGGCGTAAAATCCAGGAACCCAGAGAGGCTTGAAACACTTAGCAGCAACGAGTCATCTGAAAAGCAGGAGTGGTTCTCTCTTTCAGAAGATGGTGCTAAATTACATGATGATTACAGGGCCAAGAACTCTGGAGGGAGGTGAGAAAGGATGTAGGACACCATCCTCCAGTGCTTTCCTTCCTCTCTCATCTGGTTTTCACTCCTTATTCCACTCGGGCTTTGATGAAATTTCCTGAGAAGTCTCGGATCGGTCTCATTTTCTCTCTCCATCCTTGGAAGCTCTGCTTGCTTTCTCTCAAGTGATCCAAATCCAGTCAGATTTCCTCCCTAGAGCATTCATTAGGTGACTCTAACCCATGTCGGTGGGATTACAGCTATCTTTGATCCTGCTGTAGTTAGGAGACAGGGCTGCATGCCATGTAGAGTGTCTAATTTAGATTTGCTTTGCATCCTGTGGCACAGAGTAGGGAATGGACCCCCTGGGAGCTTGATGTGCAGAAAGCAACAAGTCCCCACTCGAGTCAAGGATGAACAAAACAGTCTTCTTTTCCCTCTTTGTGGGAAGTGCCATGGAGCAAACTCTTTGGTGCTTTATATTCTGGTTATCTCTGAGTGCAGCCTCATGCCTTGGTGTGCAGTTGTGGCACGTGAGGGATGAGCTGACACCTCTAACCTGGCTACAAGGAGCTGGTTCAGCTGAACTGCACCCAGAAGTCATGGAGGCAGGCAGCACGTCCCAGACAATCCCAATATGGCCTGCAGAGCACTTCTGTACCCAGGAGCGAAGAGGTGCTTTAATCATCCGCCAAGAATAACCGGGGTCTGAACTAGGTGTTTCTGTGAAGGGTAGACAAGGCAGAAGCAACACAGAGGGAATGTAAATAAGTTGGGGTGGGCAGTGCTAGGTCTGTGCCCTGTCCTGATGGCACGGGGCTGATCCTGGCATGTGATAATCACCAGGAGGAAACCGGGAGCAGCAGAGGATTTGCATGAGCTGCATGTAGGGTGCCTGTGCAAGTGACGACTGTCTGGTACTTTTTTTCCCTCTGTGGATATTGTGAGCTGCCGTGCACTAGCCTGAGGGCAGCACAGCCTGGCTTGGGACTTTTCCTGAGTGTTTGCTCTGGAACACCTTCAAGGGCTTGAGCAAGTGCCAACCATTCACCTCTCCCACTGCATACCTGCCTCTAATTGCAAACCAGATAGGCTCTGACATGGTGTTGGCCAATTAAAGTTTCCATCCCTCCCAGCCACATGGTCCTGCATCCCACGTGCCACCGATTTGCCCTCTAGCTTGGAAAGGCTTATCATCTGTGCAGTCCAGCACAGTTTCTTCCTCCTGGGGGGCCAGGGGCTGCATTTCCTCTCATAGTGGATGCAGCTGGCTGTAGCTGAGAGAGGCAAGACTAACCTCACATATTCATCAACCTGGCAATTTGCAAGTCCTTGCCAAGCTGGGAGTGCACTGGACTGGCTGGTGTTTATGGTGTGAGTGCCAGAGGAGTGGGCATCACTCAATTAGAAGGGGGCTGTGATGCTGTGCCCCAGGAGCAGAAATGTCCATGGTTCATTTGCAGCTGTGATGAGGGGAATGGGTAAAATAGATCAAAATTCTTCTTACCTTGTGGGGAGAGGGACTTTCCTGCCTAGTGGTTTATTTGGGGTTTTTTCCCATGTTTTTTCCCCTTTAGTAAAAGATGAAATAGAGGTGTGGTGGAGGAAGGGGCAACTGATGAAATCGGCACACAGAAAGGAAGAAATATAATGTAAATGATAATTGATAATCACAATGATCTGTGCAAAAGATGAATTCGGGCAAGAAGTAAGTCTCTGTTAGACTGTTTTACTAGAGGTTTGGGAGTGACTCAGACGGCAAGCACTGTTTTTAAAGCAGGGAGCTGGGTGTGGTTAACTCAGTGGGCTTGATTTCCCCTTTCAGATTCAACTGGAGCACTGTAATTGCTGGTAGCATCACTATTACTTGAAGCTGGTGCCTGGGGCCTTGTTGTGCTGAGATCCTTTCCAAAAAGCCCAGGCACCAAGACAGCAGTCAGGGATACCAGGGCAGCCATGACTTGATATTCCAAAACAAGTAGGAGGTTCGGTTGGGATATAAACTGTGAGGACAGTAATATTTGTTTAACTGCTTCTGGCAATGTTAACTGGAACACTGTGAGCTCCCACCTCAAGATCATATTCTGTGATGAATAAAAAATTAGATATATTGTAGAATCTGAAACTACTAGCAGGAGCCTGAACAACCTGAAACCACTGTTGCTGTTACTGAGGTCCAAAATACAGACCTGTTTTCTCTGAATTGAAGACCTCTGGGGCACGTCTTTTAAAGTTCTAGTATTTGTTTAAAGTGCAAGTCATATTTGTATTTCTTAATCTTCTATTTTGGCTGCATAAATTTGTCCTTAAGTTTCATTATATGAGGTGAAACTCAGTCCTTGGTGGTACAAAGTCAGTACTTGCAAACCACTGTATCAAGGGGGTCCAAGCATTTTGCCCTGAGAACCAGGATGTGAGTGCAATGTCCCGGGAACTGCTGAGTTCTCCAGCTGTGATCTTGGTATGAGTAAGGCATTGCCTGCCAGTCTTCTACCTAGTCCACATGAAAGATTTGTGACTCAGTTCCTGACTACTTTAGCTTAAAATGCTGCCTACCCACACATCTAAAATGGAGAAGCAAATTCCTGTGTCTTTCAGCTCTTCCAGGTTCACGGTTGTGTCAAGGTTTGTCAGGGAAGTGAGCTGGATCAACAAAGAGATGAATAAAAACAAATGAGGTTTTAGGAATAGAAATCCTTGCTTGAGTCTTGTTCATGAGTACAAGTGTCTCTTGCTACAGTGGCTTGCTCCTGGATCCTGGGATTTCTACCTGCATTTTAGAGCCAAGCACAGGACTTGATGTTGTTCTAAAGCACAGCACAGGCTCTGATTGCACAGACTCATCCCCATCCTGGGGGAACTGTAGAGCTCTGTCAGGCTGGCCTGGCCTCAGATGCCCTGAGCTCATGAGGAGGCAAAATATGGCTCTTGTGGTTTTCCTTGCTGTGGCTGGCAGCTGGACACGTGGCATTTACTGCAGAGACTTTTCCAAATTCTGTGTGCATTCTTGGAGGAAATGCAGAGCCACTCCGGGATCAAAGGCAGGCATGGACTTCGCCCCTGGTGGTAGGAGGCTGAATGCCCCCAGTGGGGCCATGGTGGCTGACCCTTCCCAATGCTCATCTGCCTCTGAGGGAGGAAGAGGAGGCATTTTCCAGGCATTGCAGTTGCAGTATGAGAGCACAGTGCCCCGGCCCCCATGTAGCTAGGATGGGGAAAATCCACTTCTAATATTATTTGCTCTGTCTTTTAGAGGGCTGTTCTTACACCTTCCCAGATGCGTGATTTTTCTGGTTCTCCCTACACATCCCTTTACTCTCTGGAGCCCTGTCTTCTCCCCCAGCATGAACTTAATCTGGGCATCTGTGCACACCAAATCCAGGAGAGACCAAGAACTGACAAGCCTGTTTTATGAGCCCCTTAGAATGAGATAGTTTTTATTGATGGAGGAGCAATCAAAGCAAAAAGGCGTGGGTTTTTAGCTTCTTGGGCAGCTATGAGAGACATGCCTTGAGGAAAAAAAAACCAAGTCCTATCCTTCACACCTGCCTGAAGATACAACTAAGCTATTTCTCATGCACTGTTTTAGGTTTGTGAAGGCCACCGTAGAAAACTGCTTAGGTCAAATCTTCTAGGACAAAGAAAAGCCAGTTATGGCCTCTATGGGATGAATGTGAGCAGCAAAAAGCAAAGCCTGGAGAACATCTTTGTCTTGGTTGCCACACAGAATTTGCCAGTGAAGGAAACACCAAGTGACCACTCCAGGAAGACACACTGGGGAATGGGATTTTTTTGGCATTCATCCTGCATGGTCAGCCAAGGACGATGCCAGGCTTGCCTTCTATATTTTTAAAGCTATATTCATTCTTTTGTAGTTTAGGTGTGCAGCAGCTGCATTTGCTGTTGGAACAAGGGTTTGTTACAACTCTGGGCATGAAACCCGTGTCCCCTGAAAACTGAAATGTCTTCTAGGCTTGTTCTTTACCTAAAGCCTTGACTAAGATCTTCTCCTGGCACGTTTCAGATAGGGACTTACCAAAAACAAACAAGTAAAGCAAGGTGTTAGTAGTATTGCAGTTCAGAAATAACTGGATTGGTCTTAAAGGAGAAATATACAGATATATTTTATTTTTATAAGTAGAAAAATTAAGTATAAAGTTCCTGTAGAACTACTCTTTGCCAGATCAAACATATCAATCATTTAATCATTTCCCATACTAGCAGAAATGCACGCAGCATCTTTTGTTTGTAGGAAAATCACTTTTCAAAGGACATGAATTTTGACATTACACAGCTGAACAGCTGCTCATTTTTTTTTTCTCCAGTGCCTTGGCCACCACTGCTTTTCCAAGAACTCTTTTAGGGAAAGACAGGGAAGAGCTCAGTTTTAGATTAAAAACATTTAGGTTTTTTTGAGAGCCTTCCCCAGAGACCTATCAAAAGCACCACCCAGTAACAATACAGTGGGTAGTTCTCTTGCCTTGGGAAAGGAGCTCTGTTTAAAGCCCAGCTAATTTGTTAGAAGGGATTATAGGATTAAAGAGCTCCTAAAGGCTAGAGACCCACTTCTACAAGACAGTAATTGTTTATTTCAAGGACAGTGATGCTGCAGCTTTCAGAGTTAGTACATCCAGAGACACAGAGAAGCTCGATCAGTTCCCCAGACACCCACTCAGGGAATCCACAAATGGTTTTGGTACAAGAAAATTCCCTATTAAGTTAATTAATTTTACTTATGAAAAGTTCAGATGAAGAAGAGGACATTGTTTTGATGTTGTTCTGCAGGCAGTCACCACTCATGAAATGATCTTCACTTCAGGCTTGGACTCTTCCAAGGCTCTCAGTTCATCATCCACTTCAGAGCTCCACAAAACGTCATACAAACTACACCAAAACAAAAAGGCAAGTGAGACTTAGGGAGCATCCTCCTGTTAAGGGAAGAGAAAGTTGCACAACTGGCCAGTATGGGAAGGTTATATGCCAAGAAAGGCCCCATCTAGCTTTGAGAGCAGCCAGAAATTGGCTTTACAGCCCAAGACCCCCTTACTCCCTCACCAGCACCAGCCTCCCACCCCTGCCAGGGCTACCACCATCTCTCACATTAACTGATGCACGTTGCAGCTGGGATTCCTCAACGCTTCACAGATCTTCCTGATGCCTTCATCATCCAGAGGGTTGTAGCTCAGGTCCAGCTCGGTAAGGCACTGCTTGGTGGTCATGACAGTGGCAAGGGTGGCACAGCAGCCTGCTGTCAGGTCACAGTTACCCAGCCTGCAGGGAGAGGAGGAAGAGGCCAGCCCAGTGAGCCCTGGCTCCAGGAAACACTCCCCACCCCCAGGCAGCAGGTGTGGACATCCCCAGCATGGACAAGAGATCCCTGCAAAGATGGCATCTCCGAGACATCAGCAGGGGCTGGCCTGTGGTCTTGCCACAGAGACAGCTGCCCTCGTGGGGACTGCTGAACACCTCCAAGGCCTCCCTAAAGTGTAACAGTGTGTGGCTGTGGGCCTAGAAGGAACCCATTGAAATTATTCCCAACTTCACCATCATGCATCATCTTCTCTTGTTACTATACTGAGACTTGCCAGCACTTCTCTAAAGAGGGCAACTGAGGCCTCTCAGTTGATGACCAAGTAGCTTTAAGTGGTCAAAAGACTTATCTTTGGACAGACTTGCAAGTCTTACTGATGTCTCCCATGACCTCTCTGCTCCACTCACTCACTGTGAATTTAGGCATCAGAGCACAGCTCTGGCTTCTAACAGCATGGAGAGAACAAGCACAGGGCCCTGAGCATCACACAGCCCAGAGCTCGGCCTAGCTGGGACGGGAACAGGCTCATGGGAAAGGCAGATCCCACCCCAGGGCTGGAGGTGATGCTCCAGCTGGCTGCCTGCTCCTTCTAGTGAGGCTGGACCAGCATTTGTGCTGGCACCTATAAGGACTATGGAAGTAGAAGACAAAGTAGAAGACAAAGAAGACAAAAAGACAAACTCTTCAGACAGCAAGAGACAGACAAGATGACTTCTGAGAGTGCACCTTACCATAGGGACTGGATGTTGCAGTTGGGGTGCATTAGCCCTTCACACAGGAGCTCCACCCCTGCATCTCCCAGCTTGTTCTCGCCTATGTGCAGTACTTTCAGGTGCTTGTTGGTGCTGAGAGCAGAGCCGACAGCCTTGCAGCAAGCAGTGGTGAGCCCACACTCTCTAAGCCTGCAAGGAAAAAGTGACATGAGATCTAGGTGGGACACCTGAAGACTAGCAGGCACTGTTCACTTCTTTACATTTTCTTAACAGGACCTCAGACAGTGGGACCAAAGGAATCAGAGGTTTCCTGCAATCACCGTACTCCTTACAACGCCTGTCTGCTCAGTACTTTCTAGGCAGCACCTCTGCCACTCTTTATGTGGGATGTCTGCCTTGGAACATGCACCTAGGAAAGGCACCTGCCCAAAAAGCACAGGAACAAAGAAGGATGAAGTGCGCTGCTCTAACAGTCACTGTTGGCTCCACTGTGCACTCCTGAGGCACCCCATTGACTTCCAGGCGACCAAGGCAGGGGAAGAACCCAGCTGGGGGCAGGAGTTAAATCTGCAATGTAGAAAAACTCAAGTTCTAAATGAATGAACAAATTTCCTCTCCCAGCCACCAGACCATCCTAGCCTAAAAGGTGACACAGTCAACAGGACAGGATGCTGAGAAATGTTTAATGTCACTAGAGCTTTCTTTTGTCTCATCAGTGAGAGAGTTTAGCTCCAGTGGAGAACCTGAGATATCTAATCAGAGCACTCACTTTGCTATTCCATCTGGCCTTTCAAACTTCAAGTCTCTTAACTGCCATTTGTTGCATGATAAAAAAATTAGAAATTCTGCAAGTGATGCTTGGTCTTTATAACAGGCTAACTGTGATGGGGCACATCTTCAAAGTGTCTACGAGTTTAGAAATCCAAATCCTTTTAAAGTCTCTAAGTCTAGAAAAGCCCTTTTTAGCTCTATAAATCCTTTCAGTCACACAACCAGCAGGAGCAGCTTATGGAACCATCGCAACTGAGGATCTGTCTGGGTGGGCATTACTTCACTTACGTCTTTCTTCAGTGAGGCCTCCAAAGAAGGCCGTGGGTATGTGAAACTTGACAGCAGCTCACCATAGCTCCTGAAGTTTAGATTTGGGATCCTTGAGTGCCTGACACAGCATTTCCATCCCTGAGTCTCTCAGGTTATTGTCTATCAGACTGATCTCTGTGAGGGTCTCCTTTGTAGTGATGAGTCTGGAGAGATCTTTACAGCCAGCACTTGTGAGATCACAGTCCCATAACCTGCAGGGCAGAACAAAATGCTATTTTCTCCCAAGAATGACTTAGATTAGAAAACAGAGTCCTGTTTTAGTATTCTGAATTTCTGGTTACATTGTCTCATTTTCTTGTATCCTTTCATACACCATACCACATGGCTTCCTCCTTTCCTTACTTTCCACTTGCTGCACCAAAAGCTCTGCTTATAACACACAAAAAAGAAACAGAAATATGCAATTCTAGTAGAGAGATAACTTAACTGGAAGCCAAGACAATACCATCATAAATGCCATTTGCCCTCTCCCCAGAATCTGATCCAAGCAATTTCAGTGTGGCCCTACTTGATCATGGTGTTCTCCACCCAGTTTTTGGGAATTAACTGATTTGCAGCTGAGACACCTTTTTGACTGTAAAAGGTAAATGAGAAACTTTCCACTTAGGAGCAAACCAGCAGCACAACCTAAACAGCTCAGAGGCTGCAGAAGGGATGTAAGAAACCTCTGCCCACCCTTACCACAGCTTCTGGATTTTGCAGCTAGGATGCATCATTCCCTGGCACAGCAGAGCCAGACCGGAGTCCCCGATCTTGTTGTCCCCCACAGAAAGATCCATCAGAGATGACTTGTTCCTGAGAACAGCACTAATCTCCATACAGCTATCACTGGTTATGCCACAGTTCTCCAGGCTGCAGGAAAAAAACACAATTGGACTTGCTGCTCCAGACCCCACTTTGTTAGATACACCCCAATAGCCCAGTTCAGACTGAGAAGGGTCAATGGGCTGGTTCCTTGCTGCAAACCACTGCAGCTCAGCCAGGCACTGCTACATCCTGCAAGGTTCAGAGAAGAAACAGGTGCCCAAGATGGGATTCTGGGTGAGGCAACACACTGCTCCTGCATTTCATGAGGCTGCAGGACACTTTGATCCAGCCATTCATATGCATTAATGCAAGGATCATTCTTGCCAAACTTCCCCTTTTAACCAGTTATCCTTTTTAAGAGGAACTTTTGGCAGCATCACCCAGAGACTCCCTGCTGAGCCAACCCCTGCTGAACCTCAAGGGCAAGATCGTGCCTTTTCCCAGAAAGCCCTTCATGGGCTTTACCCCAGAAATGAGGCCAAACTCAGCACCTTTATTCTGTAGCAAAAAAGAACTCTGAATAAATATACTCAGCGGGCTGGTAATTCCAGTTCAGGAACTAGAGCCACTGAGGGTGATTGTTCCTCTGCTCTGAGACACAGGTGAGCAGTCTTCCTTAGTAAATGGTAGTTTGACCTGGAGCGCCAAAAACTCCAAAACTGAAAGCCCCAGACATTTGTGTGCAGTTTCCAGTTACACAAATCTGAGCCAGCAAAAAATCTGACCTACATTTCAAACATTCCTGACAACAATTTTTCCTGTCCTATGGATGGTACGACTAGCAGCAGCACTAGTTGCAATTAGAGATGACCAGCTTACTGTAGTAGCTCTAGGTTGCAGCTTGCCTCCATCAGGCCCTGGCACAGCTGCTTTACAGCTGTATCCCCCAGCGTGTTGTTGCTCAGGCTGAGCTCCTTCAGGGTGGGCTTGCTTTGCAGAGCAGCATTGAGAGCTTCTACAATATCAGCTGTGAGTTCACAATATTCCAGCCTGCAAAAAGAAAAGAAGTCCAGGCAGAAAGACAACACTCCTCTCACATCCTGTTACCACAAGAATCAGCTGGGCCTGGTGTGTGTTAGCCAGAGCAGCAAACATGCCAATATGAGTTGAGATCAGGCAATGCATAAAACCAGAGATAACTGTAATAGTTTTTAACAGCATCTCTCTGCTCATTTCAAGAAGCATTAATTCTTAAACTAGATCCCAGGGGACTCTAACAAGACAAATTTTTACACTAGGCCTCCATGAAACCAGTGTACAGGCAGCTTGGAGCACAGGGCTGAGCCCCGCACTGCAACACCATCACAAGCCTCAACTCTGGGCCTGCCCGGAGGGGGCTGGGGGCTGCAAATACACCCAGGCCCTGCTCAGTCATGAAACAAGGACCAAGGGCAGCAGAATCTGATGTTTCCTGGGCATCTGAGAGGTCCTGCATTTACAGCCACCACTGCCAGGAGGGCTAAACAAAGCCTATGGGAACAGGCACCTGACACCAGGCATGAATAAGCACAACAATTTCAGGTAAAACAAGAACAAATCCAATGGCAACAAAACTCCGGCTTGTCACCAAAAAAGCAGTTACTACTTACTGCAGTTTCTGCAGCTTACAGCTGGGGTTCATTATCCCTTGGCACAGCACCTTCACTCCAGCAGTTCCCAGTCTGTTATCCCCGACATGCAGCTCTGTCAGGGATGGCTGGGCACTGAGGACAGAGCGCAGGGTCTCACAGCTGGCACTTGTCAGATTGCAGTTTTGCAGCCTGCAGGAGAGAGGCAACAGGGGTGAGCGAAATGCACTCCGAGAATTACAGAGGTTCTTAGAGAGGTTTATCTATGAGGTTGGAGCTTGGAAAGGACACCACAGCTCTGATGGGGCATAACCATCTAGGAAGTGGTTTGTCCAGGTTAGTACCATTATTTGACAGGTGTGCCATAATATTTTATCAATTACACCTGTGCCACAAGCAATAGCTCGCAGGCTTCCTTCAGTGCAATCACTCATACAGCACCTCCAGCAGAATAAGGACTCACTCTATAGGGAGCCCCACAACTGGCTTATAGAAGTGGTTTAATATCAGGAGGCTGACCACAGAGATTAAGCAAAGGCATTTTACGATTTCTTGCCCCCTCTAGAAATGTGACCCAGAGTAGGTAGAAGTTAAAATCTCATCCAACTATGGATATAATTTAGTTTAATGGTATAGCACAAGAAGGATCTACGAAGTTGATCTTTCAGCACTCAGGCTTGGAGAAGTAGCATAAGAACTGTGCTAGTACTGCTCTGGGGTGTTTATAGTTATTGGATAAGACCTTGGAGCAATGGAGAGGTGTTGTGCGGGGAGGTTTGACTTGGGTTTGGTTGCTCTTTCATTTCCTCTTATTCGTCTTATTTATTCCTCTTTATATTCCCCTTCCTTTTTATTTGGTTTCTCTTTTATTTAAGGCACCTTACCAGAGCCCCAAAAATGGACAATTTTATTTCTATAGAACTGAAAAACCCTAATCCAGGCTGTTACTTGAACATGTGAAGAAGTCTGAAGCCTAGGGCAAACTCTCTGAAAAATTACTTAAGTCTTCCAGTACAGAGTACCACAGTTACTTCTTGAAGGCCCATCAGAAAACTGCAGTTTCAACAGCTTCACAGTCAGCTTTCTTTCTATTTGCTTAAGTCCTCATTGTAGGGGGCATAGGGACTTTAATGTTTGATCTAAAAGGGAAATGATTTTTACAAGGTAGTATCCTGAGGATCCCAGATTCCCCTCAGGAGCTGGAGGACTCCTGCACCCTGCAGAAGAGATGCTGGACAGAGGAGGTATCTGTTTGAGGCCTTCTGAGGAGCAGAGGCAGCAGCCACTGGCTCTGACTAAAGCTCCTGCAGCAGGGCTGCTGAGGGAAGCCCACTAATGCTATAATGTGGTGGGGTGCCTCTATAAAATGCCTCTCAGAGCCAGGGAACTCTCCAGTTTGCTGCATTCCGAGGATCGCCGAATGACAATGGATCCTGGGCTGGTAACCCCACCCCACGAGGCTCAACCTCAAAGGCATCTGATGTGACTTCTTCACTGAGTTTGGGGGGAATTTTCCACAGGTGAGCACCTTGTACATACTCCTTTAGGTTTATGTGCTTGTGAGTGGGAATATGCTATAGCAAATGGACTGTGACTGTTGCTGTCCCAGATTATTAAGATTATTAGAATAATAAGTACTTTAGATATGTAAGTTAGGCCTGTGAGTTACTGTTGCATTATAGCAAATTCTGTAAGAACCTCTGTTAAATTGTTTAACCCAAGTTATTAATAACTGCTCTTAAGTTTAAGTGCTGTTAAAATCTTTGGGCCTAAAGTGTTGGTCCAGACCAGGACACAGTTTAGCAAAGATTCTGAACCTTCGAATTCAAAAGGATTGTCTTCTTTATTCACCCTTTCCTGTCCTGACCCTTCCCCCTTCTCCCAGCCTCCATGCAGATAATCCTTTGGTTCACATTGGTTATTGACTTTAGATTTTTGTTTGCTTTTTCTCTGTGTGCTTTAACCATCTGGTAAGCAGTAGAGTGAACCTTGTCAACAAACTGTTGTGCTTTCACTTTTATATTAAACCTGCCTTTGCCAGTGATTCTTTAAGAGACCTCAAAACAGTCACTTGTGACAGCACGATAGAGCAAGACAATCAGTGGGGCTTTACCATAACTTCTGTAGGCTACAGCTTGGTGTCAGCAACCCTTTACACAGGTATTCAACACCTTTATCTCCCAGCTCATTGTTGTTCAGCTTCAGCTCTGTGAGGGATGGATTTGTATTGATGATGGAAGAGAGATCCTCGCAGTTACTGCTGGAGAGATTGCAATCATCCAACCTGAAAGAGAAGGAGAGGAGGAGCACTTTAGTCCTCAGAGTTGCTCTGCTCTCCCTGGCTGGAGCACTGCTCACAAAAGCAGAGTGGGCAATGCTCCTGCAGTTCCTGGGATGCCTCCGTAAGTATGTGCAGGACCTGCTGGGTGTTGCATGGCCCAAAGTGTGCTCTGGGCTGCACCGCAGGATGGGCTGGATAGCAGCTTCCCAAGCCTTGCTCCTCCTCTGTGCTGCACAGAAGATGGTGCAAGTCATCCCCCTACAGCTGGAGGAAACACCTTAATTAAAACAGTGACAAACCACCTGCCAGTTTACAGGCTGTCAGACTGGTTCTGCACTGAGACAGCCCAGCTGGATCTGCAGCCAGCCCCAGAGACTCATCAGCAGTTGGTGTCTTGCAGGTGAGTCATGCTGGTTTTCACCATCTCCCTCCAGCAGCAATCTCAGCACACAAACCCTGAGTCTGCAGCTTGGCAGCAGCTTCTCGCACTGGACATCAGCATTCTTCTAGGTGCTGCTAAACTGAGGGGGATGAATTGAATTGAAAGGAGAGCCAAGGAAAGGATCAGAAACACAGGACAGCAGAGAGGTATAGAGAGAGGCAGAAGACACAGATCAAAAGGAAGGTGTCATGAAGAACCACACAGCCCCAGGCACAGGCACAGGCACAGCCAGGAGTGCCAAAAGTTGCCTGGTCATTTCTCCTTAGACAACAGTATGAAAAGTGAGGCTCTATGAGGGTTCTCCTTCCCTCCCCCAGCAAGAAGACATGACTTCCAATGGGATCATGTTCAACACTGATGGAACAATCCCTGCAGCAGTCACCCTCATGCATTGCCTCTGGAGCAGCCCAGCCTCTGCCCAGGAGACAACCATCCCCTGCCTTCTGCCACCCAAGGCAGGCCTTGGGAAGTCAAGGCCAGCCCATGAAGCTTTGCCTGCAAAAGGCTCCTTTGCAAGACAAAAGAAAGTTGCCCTCACCAGGTCCAATGCCCTCTGAGGCACTGCTGGCATGAAGTGGCCCATCCTCTCCAGCCCCAGCAGGATGATGCCATCCCATGAAGTGTGAATTCCCAGCCAGCAGAGGGGGAAGATTGCAGTAGCAACTCTTCTGGGCCCTGTCCTACACCTTACACCCCAGGAGATGGTTCTCTCACACTGTTTGTTCAACAAACAAGGCTGGCACTTCTGAAGGTCAAGTGAAGATTAAAAGCTGATGGCACACAGCTTGTACCTGACTACTGAAGCCAAAATCACTTGACACCATCAAGCCTGCAAAGCAAAGTGTGCAACCTAATAAGCACAGAGAGATATCTTCCCCCTCTTGAGAGACAAAGGCAGAATAACCAAAATGGTGGTTGAATATTTAAATCACATTACCTAGCTGAATCCTACGGCACACCAAGAAACAGGGCAACATTACTTCATACCAAAGGACATTTATCTGTAGTTGAAAAAGATTTGCAAGAGGGTGGGGATTTATTCCCCCCTTTAAGTTAACTTTCTGGATAAAAATAGGTAGACTCATTCCTGTTGCTGTGCAATTTCTAGGTCCCGGGTCAAATAGTTCTGAAGATGAAAAGCACAGGAGACAAAGGCAACAGTTCTTACTCAAAAGAGATGATACACAACTAGTTGCTACCTGATGCTTTTGCAGGATTTCATTGTGGTCAGAAGTTCAGCCCATCTAGATGGGCTCATCTCTTCACACTGGATGTCAAGATCCATTCTGTCAGTTGAGATAAGACCTAAAAATTAAAACAAAATAAAACCACCTGTTTTTAAAACTGACCGAGAAGCAACAATGTTCTTCAATCTCTCCAGCTCTCAGCCATGACCCATACTGTGCAAAGGGGACAGATTATAATTTTCCAAAACCTGCAAACACCAGTATAAGGCCAGGAGAGTTGGAATGGTTTTGTCTGGGACTTGGGAAGGCCTTCCTCTGAGAGGAAAAAAGCACAGGAATCCTGAAGAGATATGGCAAAAGCCTGTTATCTGAAGGCTGCTTGTGTGAGAATAAAACGTTCCCCTTCCACCTCCGAGGGAGCTTAACCAGAAGGAGCTTTATAGGGGCACTGGTGCTACTCACTATTACACTGCTGAGCCACACAGACACCAAGTTCCACCAGCGTGGCACCCATGACCCATTGTGGAACCTCAAGCTGTACTTAAAATTGGGGTATTTTTGAGATAATTTGGGTGAATGAGGAAGATGAGCATGAAAACTAGCTGGGCTCAGATTAAAAATCCTGCTGGACATGTGTCTGTATGTGAAAAGTGGAACTTGTGAGGATGGGAGAAGTATTCCTCCACAATTCCATATCCAAGGTTGGAAAGATCGCTCTGGTTGGGCAAATTCAAGTACAGAGAAGCTGGTAAGCCAAATTTTTGTTCTGTTTTGTTTTTGTTTTGTTCTGCAGTCAAACTGCATTTCTGAAGTGATGTAAACACAGCACTGTGTAGAACGGCTCCAGATAAACATGAACAAAAACATGCCAAGGGTAGTAGCTGAGCTCTAGGTTTAGTCTACAAGGGACGGGCTTAAAGGCAGCGCTGTAGTAGGTGACAAAACGCAGCCGTGGTCTCCTGCTTTGACCAGTATGACTCAGACTACAGAGTATTTGTAAAAGAATTAATCCCTGAGCTATCCCATCGGAATGCGAGCTGCAGTCACCACCGCCTTCCCTCATCCCAGTCCCCTCCTGCGGCCGCAACATCGCGGGGACCCCAAACCCGCTCTTGACAGAGGCCACCTCGGTCCCGGCGCTGCCGTCGGGCCGCGCCCACAACAACCCCGGCGCCCACGTGGGGAGGGGCCGCGCCCGAGCGAGGGGCGGCGCTCGGGAACCGCGGCGAGAGCGGGACACGGCGCCAGCGGGATCGTGAGCTCAGACGTGCTCGGCCTCTGCCCTTCCCAACGCGAGCGCTGCCGGGAATCCCGGCCCACGGCCTCCGTGGGATGGCACCACAGCCCCACGTGTAGCGAGGTGACGGGGATCGGAGCCAGCGGCGACACGCGAGGGGACAGTGGCAGCCGGACTGTCACAGTCGTCCCCGCGTCGCTCGGGCGTTCTCCCGTTCTCCCCCCCGCCCCGAGTTCTGCACCTTCCTGCGACCGAGGGGGGATCCCGTTCGGGATCTCGGGCAGCGGCCCGGTCCTGTCCCGGGGCACCGCCGCCACCGCTGCCGCCCCTGCCCGCTCCCCCCCGCCCCGGTGCTCACCGCCCCGCCGCCTTGCGCACCACCGCCCCGCCGCCTTGCGCACCGCCTCCCGCACCGCAGCCAGCAATTTTCCGTCTCGGGCTTTCTTCCTTCCCTACTCCCTCCGCCCCGGCCCGGCCCGGCTCCCCAGCTCCTACCGCCGCGCCGCCACCGCGCAGCTGCCGCTGGCTCCGGCCCGGCTCCGCCTCGAATCGCGACGGGGAGGAGCGGGATCTGTCCCTCCTCCCCTTTCCCCCTTTCTTCCCTCTTTTTCTCTCCCTTTTTTCCCCCCTCTTTTCCCCCTGTCCCTTTTTTCCTGCCCTCTCTGACAACGCCCTTTCCCCTCTCTTTCCCATTTTTTGTCTTTCCCTTTCTTAATTTTTCCTGACTTCTCCCTGCTTCCCTCTCCCCCTTTTCTGACCTTCTTTCCCCCTTTTCCCCTCCACTCTCCTTTTTCTGTTTCCTTGATATCTCCTTCCTTCCTTTTTCCTCGCTTCCTTCTGTTTTCTTTTTCCCTTTTCACTTTCTACTCTTCTCTCTTTCATGTGCTTTCCCCTTCCCTCTTTCTTCCTCTTTTTCCTTCTCTTTCCCTTCCTTCCTTCCTTCCTTCCTTCCTTCCTTCCTTCCTTCCTTCCTTCCTTCCTTCCTTCCTTCCTTCCTTCCTTCCTTCCTTCCTTCCTTCCTTCCTTCCTTCCTTCCTTCCTTCCCTCCCTCCCTCCCTCCCTCCTTCCCTCCTTCCCTCCTTCCTCCTCTTTTCTTTTCCTCTTTCTCCCTTCTTTCACCATTCTCTTCTGTTCCTTTTTCTGCCTTCCTTTTTTCTGCTATCTCTCCTCTTACTCTGTCTTCCCTCTTTTTCATCTTCTCACCAGCTTCTCTATTTTTGTCCTCTTTTCCTCCTTTTCCTTGTATTCCTATCTCCAGTTGCCCTTTTTTCCCTATCCACCCTAACCTCCCTGCTGCTCTCCCCCCCTGAGCAGGAGCCCTGGGATACACAGGAAACAAGACAGGAGAAGGAGAAATCCCTGTAATGAGATGCACAAAGGGTGGGGGTGTCAAACATAAAATGAGGTAGCGTCCCAACCGGCTGGAAGGGCAACCTCTGCTGTGTGCTGGGACCTGGAGCAAGATGGGAATGCATGCAGGTCACCCTGGGCAGAGGCACCATGGCAAGGTCTCGGCCAGGAGAGACAGGACTTCCCAGGGAGCTCGGAACTAGGAATTGTTTGAACTGGAAACAACAAAAATATCCTCAGTGGCCTCCCTGACTTCCAGCTTCCAGATAACTGTACACGGGGGCCAGCTCGGAGGGCCTGGGATGTCCTTGCTCCCCATCCCTGTCACCAGCCCTATCCACGACGAGTATCTGTCCCTCATTCTCTCGTTTCTGTGTCGCTCATTAGCGCAGCACGCTGAGCAGAGAGCTGCACCTCGCTGGCACAAAGGCCTCTCTCCGAGCTCTCTGGAACGGAGCTGTGACAGCAGTGGAGGATGGGCGCCTCGGGCTTGTGCAGCTGCCAGGCCTGCTGCCCTCCCTGGCTCTCCCCGTGCCACTGCCCCACCCGAGCCCGGTGACCAGTGCCTGTCCCGCACATCCGTCCCGAGGCGGGGCGGGGGTGGCAGCGCTTGGTCAGGGCTGGAAAGCATTCGTCATCCCTTGGCTCGCTTCCTCCTCCGCCGGCCGGCTACTCCCTGTCTCCCTCCCTATTGTTTCCCGGTAGTTTTAGCCCCGTAAAAAGCTCGTTCAGGTTTTCACAAGACAGAACAAAGAAAGGTTCTGAAGTGCCGAGAGGCACTAGGCAACACCCTGACTTGCCTTCCTCCCTCCAACCCCAAAATCTCAGCATCTCCCCCATTTTTTTCTTCCTACAAACACCCTCTTCCCATAACCCTGGCTCGCACAACAGATCAACTAAGCACAACCAGCTGTTCCCTACAAAGTACGGCTTTAAAATGGTTCCGTACTCCTCCCCGGAAAGCAGGAGGGAAAGTTTCGGGAGTTTCAGAGCCTGGTTTTGCCGCTGATTCCCTACCTTGCTGTTGTCGGTGCTGTGTGGAGTGAGTGGGGCAGAGCTGGCGCCTTCCTGCTGCCGTTACCACGCAACCTCTGCTGTCGTACACACGATGCCTGCTAGAGGGAGGGAAACACTTTTGGGCTCTGGCGGCTTTTTTCCTCCCCGTGGCAGCTCTTCAGGGCCTTGCGGAGCAAGCACTGTGCACACAATTGTGTCTGGCTTGTGACGAAGCAAGTTTTGCAAAAGGCCCCTGATGATCACAGAGGCAGCTTTAACTTCTTGCACCAGATCATGTGGCCACTTGCCGTAGCCCTGAGCAAGGGAGTAGTTGCCACTAAAGGATCCATCCGAAAATTAGGCCACCATAGTGTTAGTGTGGATAGAGATGATGGAGTTTGTGTTGTTTCTCCATTCTCCAGGCAAGCCTGTCCTGCCAGGCCTAGGAGTGACACTGAGCACATTACTGCTTACCTGTCACCTCATCTGGGGGTTCTGCATCCCACCTCCCAGCAGGGGATCGGGCACAGGCACCCCCTGCTTCTGCACAAGCTGAATGCTCACATTGTTTGGAAGGGTTCCTTGGGCATAGCCCCGGTCCTGTCTCCCTAAAACTGTCCCTCAGCAGTGAGCATGGACCTCACTCCTATACCTCCTCCTCCCAAATTCCCACTGGCTTTCCCCCTCCTCAAGGAAAACCCTGCCATCACTCAAGCTGCATTGCACTACAGTTGTGGGTTGAAGTAACCTACTTTCTTCCCCCATTCTCAATGGTGTGAAGATGAATTAATGTTTCAATAGCCTGCAAATGATCCAGTAGAGAAAGGACAGATCTGTTTTTCCCTCCCGTGGCTGCAGATGCTGACAGAGATGATGGTGGAACGATGGCCTGGGAAACAGAGCCTTTGTTGAGCCACAGGAGAAACAATAAAGGCTTTCCCTCTGGCTGCTTTTATTAGCCTTCTCCTGGAGAAGATGGGAACCAATCACCAGGAGAGCTCAATGAGCTAAAACCCACCTTCCTCAGTGCCTAGAGGTGAGCTGAACACCAGAGAATTCACCTCTTCTCCATTTCCTCTCAGGAAAACAGAGTCATCCACACAGAGTTTGCTAGAACAGTCCTTGTGTTTCTAGGTCTGACCTGAAACCTGCTGAAGCACAGGCAAGAGCTTGGGGATGGCCTGAGCTCCTGGCTTTGGTGCTTATTAGGATGCTGGCAGTGGAGGGGATGCTGTGGCTGGTGAAGGATGTCTCTGCCCTTCTTGCTTGGCACGAGGCTTTCAGGAAGACCACTAGTGTTCGGAAGAAAGTTAATGCTGGCTGATCCCCCAGTCAACCAGGCAATTTGTATGTCTGTCATTCAGCCCAACAGCAAAGGTGTCATTTCCTATCCAGCCACTGTTCTCTGCTCTTGGTTCCCGCTTTGCTGCACCTATCAGGAGTCTCTAAAGGACAAAGTCTAGTATTTGTTAGAGGTTTCAGAGAGGTTTATGTCACGTGGACCTTCTGTAGCCCTCCTGCCCTGGGCAAAGCACTCAGTACACTCTGGTCTGTGTCGGTGAAATATTAGATTTACAGGCCAAAGAGCCATGCCAAAAGGTTATGTGCTTCTCTCTCCCTGCCAACACTTTGCCTGCCCTCACTGTGGGGACAACAAAAGACATCTCTGGAAAAATCTATTGCGTTTCCCCAGCAAGCAGGGCCAGGCCATCCTGCTCATCCAGATACACACGGATCCAGAGGAAATGATACAAAATGGGGCTGAGAAAGCCAACAGCAAACACCAGTGAGAAACAACTGTGTCTGTCTTGTCATGGAAACAGTGGAAGACTCCTGACATGGAAGGCATGTCCATTTGGCTATTTGTACACACTCAGGCTGATTCCTTGAAGATTCCTTGAGGAGTCTGGCAGTGACATCTGCCCTGTGTTCCCTTCTTTATCACAGTTTCCCATTATCCTTTCTGAGTTCATTCAAATTATCTCCTTTTTTTCTTAGATCCTCTCCCTCTTTTGGTCTTTGTAACAAGGAGGGAGAGCATGGTGATGCCCATCTTGCCCCTGCTGCCTTGGGGCACAGCTGGCATGAACACACAAAGTGCAGTTCTTGTGTCCCGGGATCTGAGGAAGTTGAGATGTGTCTCTGCATTTAAGATGACTTTATTTTAAAACTAAATTTATGCACATAACCCTAGAGCAAACTTACAAAAGAAAACTTAAATTAAGGCCATTAGTGTAAACTGAAAACTCTGCTTTTTCCCCTTCTAGAAGTTTCCTGTTCTGTCCTCTCTGCTCTCATGATGCCTCTGTGCATATACTTAATGGTCATTAAAGACAATAAACTTCTACGAGTTGTGACAGATCTTTTTCTGGCTTGACTATGCGAACCCTACCAGAAAATTCATTCATAAATTTAGTCATGGAGATCAAAACAGCAAGTTGTAAGCATGTGCCCAGCTCCATTTGTTGCAGTGAGTGATTTGTTTATATCCTACTTGATCCATTGCTGGAAGCCATTTGTTCCTTGAGCTTGTGTGCGAACTTGAAGTAAGGCTTTGTAGGGTGAGGAAATGCAAAACTTGGGTCATTCCTGAAGAGTCAGTGGGCTGATTAAGCAAAGTATCTGTGGAGCTAGAGTGGAGAACCTGACACTGTAGCTTAACTGATGCTTCAGGAGCTTAAAAAAAAAAAAAAAAAAAAAAAAAAAAAAGAAAAAAGAAAAAAAAAAAGGGAGATCAATAAACAGGTGCTGGTAGCAAGCTGTTAGGGAGATGGCTGAGCGAGGTTTGGGTTTCTCAGCAAATACAGGCAACTGCTCCCCCTGACTTGCATGCGTGCACACACACACATGGATGTTCCATACTGTGGCAGCTCATTATAGATTCCCACAAGAAAACCATTAGGGAGGAAATTCTTGCTGTTCTGATGTGGTCGCCTTGTTCTTGTAAAAGAAAAACTGTTGTTTCCATTTCGCACTGGTTTCGTTTTCGGAGGGAGTGGAGAGCATTATAATGAAATCGTGCTGTGAGTGTATGTGTACTATTTTAGCCCTGTGGGTACAGTCTTTCACAGTGGGTCCAGCGCAAATGGAGCCCCAAGAAAATGGAGCTTTCCAGATATGTTCATCAACCAACACACCTGCAGAAAAGTAAGTCAGAGGAATTTTTCCCACATGCCTGCTTTTCTTCTTCATCTTCTGCCTCAGTCTGCTGCAGTGTTTGCCTGCCCGTCTGCAGAGGGCGATGCAGCATCAGTTTGGCCAGACTTACGGTCCTCTGGTTTTCCCGCATCCCGAAGTTGCCCTTGGTCCCCAAGACATTGCAAGGGTTAAGGGTTGAGATGGGGCCACAGCTAGAGGGGAAAATGAGAGGACCAGACCAGAAACACAGGTGTGTTTCACAACACAGTCTCTTCATGCCAGCTGTGTAGCAGCTGATGAAATAGGAGACTGCAATGGATTTCACTTTCCTGTTAAATCCTGCTGCACAGGAAGACTTGAATAATTTGCTGAAACTTTGAAGGCCACTGTAGGGACAGCTGATTATTTCATGACTTTGTACAGGACTCAGAAGTGTGAGTTTAAATCATCTTTAAAAGGCAAGAATGAAATCTTGAAGCTAAAAGAACCCCAACAACCATACACTCATCTATTTTTCAGACTTCAGTTTGCATGTTACCATTGCTTTTTTGCAGAAGGGAATAGTAGATGTCCTCTGCCAGTAGGGGCATCTCTCTCTAGTCTCCATGAGCATACCCATGAGAATTCATACGTATTTGTGCCCAGAAAAATCACTTTGTATCCTAGAGTCATGAAGGTTGGAAAAGACCTCAAAATGATCATGTCCATCCGTTAACCCAGCATCACAGTGTTCATCACTAAACCATAGCCCAGAGTGCCACATCCACATTCCTTCTGAACACTTCCAGGGAAGGTGATTCCAACACTTACCCAGGCAGCCTGTTCCAGTGCCTGATTATCCTTTCAGAGAATAATTTTTTTTCCTAATATCCAATCTAAACCTCCCATCCCATGACACAACTTGAGGACATTTTTATTCATCCTGTAACTTGTTGCCTGTGAGAAGAGACCCCCTCACCTCACTAAAACTCCTTTCAGGTAGTTGCAGGCAGTGATGAGGGCTCTCCTGAGCTCCAGGCTAAACAACTCCAGTTCCCTCAGCTGCTCCCCATAAGACTTGTGCCAAAAAAAAAAACCCCACTGCATCTTCTCTAATCCAGTTCTTCCTTGGACTATAGGAATGAATTTGCTGCAAAGGTTTGGGGGTGGAATATTTTGCAGTCTCCTCAGGTATAGGCTGGGGCCTGTGAGAAGCTTGAAAGCTGAGTTTCATTCTTTGTCATTGAAATTTGCCAGAAGGGTCATTTCCTTGTGCATGTAATTGAGGAAAGTGCTCAGAATTGTTTTCCTTCATTGATTCCCAGTTCAGTTTGTGGCAAGGATGGAAATGCCAGCTGAGTGTAATCCTGTGAGGTTGGTTATTTTTCGTGACACACCATCAGTTTTTAAAAACTGCTTCTCTTTTTTTTAATGCTTTTGGTTATTCCTTGTGGCTTGTTGCAGTAGAATAGGAGCTGAATGTGAAGCACTTGCTTGAACTTTGTACCTGGATAAATTCAGGGAGCAAAGTTTCGACTTTTTTTTAAAGAAATGGCATCTACATCAGTGATTCCTTGAGACGATTGGATTCCTTCTTAAATTTACAGAAGGCAAACAAGTGTTTTGGGTCTACCAGAGGCCTCCAGGTGAAGGGATCTCTAAATGCTTTTCTGCTCTAGGGTGGGTTGAGAAAGGGAGGGCTGGGGCCAGAGCTGTGTGGGAAGAAATGGATGGAGTGGGTGCTGCTCACTGTTGAAATCTTGTCCAACGTTCAAAAAGGAACCAAAAAATCCTCTTGCAGTGCCCAGGAGTACACTGACGGTGTTCTGCCTGCCTTAAGCGCAGGATAGGCAAACATATCTGTGTAGCCGTGCTGGGAGCAGGTGAGGTCACTCGCTCTGCTGGGCCTGGAGGAGACTGAGGGGAGACCTCATTGCAGTTACAACTTCCTCATGAAGGGAAGAGCAGGGGCAGGCACTGATCTCTTCTCTCTGGTGAGCAGTGACAGGACACAAGGGAATGGCCTGAAGTTGTGTCAGGGGAGGTTTAGGTTGAATATTAGAAAAATGTTCTTCCCCCAGAGGGTGGCTGGGCACTGGAACAGGCTCCCCAGGAAAGTGGTCACAGCACCAAGCCTGACAGAGTTCAAGAAGTGTTTGGACAAAACTCTAGGGAACACGGTGTGACTCCTGGGGTGTCCTGTGCAGGGCCGACAGTTGGACTCGATAATTCTTGCGGGTCCCTTCCAGCTTGGCATATTCTATGGCCTTTAAGAATGTCAAGGGAGCAAATAAGAATACAAGGAATTTAAAAAGGCAAAACCAGCAGCCCTCTAGTTTGCAATGGAAGCCAGCGGCAGGCTGGTAGTACAGGGCAGGAAAAGTAGCTGGAGAATGCGGGCATCGATCCCGCTACCTCTCGCATGCTAAGCGAGCGCTCTACCATTTGAGCTAATTCCCCGCACTGCCTCCGAGGCTATCCGGTATACACATAGTGACTTCTCGCGAGACGCCATGCGCCGCCGGCCGTTACACGTCCCGGTCGGGGCTCCCGGTGCGCCTGCGCGGGAGCGCCAGGGCCGGGGCTCGGCGGCGGGCCGGGCTGGGCGCGCGCCGGGAGAGGAGGATGCGCCCCGCGGTGAGACCTGAAGCGGGAACGGGGCGGGAATGGGCACGGGAGTCGGAACGGGAACGGGGCGAGAATGGGAACGAGATGGCAATGGGAACGGGAATGGTGGCGGGCTGCGAAGGGCTGTGTTTGGGGGGCAGGATGCGTACGGCTGTGTGTGTGTGTGTGTGTGTGTGTGTGTGTGTGTGTGTGTGTGTGTGTGTGTGTGTGGGGCGGCGGTGCGTGTGGAGGTCAGAGCAGGGGGCTGGAGCACCCGGCACAGACTCTGCCAGGGGCCTGGGCTGGTCCTTTTTGAGTCACGGTGGGGCTGCGTTGAGTTCAAAACAACGAAACAACCAAACAAAAAAACCCCCCACAAAATATCGAGCCCCCCTCGCAGCTGATGAAGGGCGCAGGAGCTGCCCGGATGACCCCGGTTACGGTTCTGGGAGGCTTCGCCCAGCCGGCAGCCGCTCACGGCCCTCGGGGCACAGAGCCCGCGCCGCCCTCCGCGCCCCGCGGGGGCTCGGGGTGACACTCGGCCTGAGCGGGGAGCCCCCGGTACTTGCTGCCGTCCGTGCTGGGACATCCGGACCGGGTCCCTGCGCCTGGTTGGGGCAGCTGGGATGCCCAAGTGCCTGCATGAGCAAACCTGCTGCGGGCAGTTGGTTCTCCCCGCCTTGCCTTGCAATGTCTGCTTTGAAAACAACAGCCACAGAAGTGAAATCTGGCACCGTAGTGGATCGTGAGGTCTTTTCCTTCAAGAAATGGTTCCGTTTTGCTCTAGTGGTCCAGCTGGAGTAGAGTTAAAGGCAACAATTTTCCTGCTGGATAAGGAAGGAGATGCTGGCTCTGGAGCAGGGAACTTCAGGTACCTGTCGAGATGGCAGATGGGGGCATGTGCTGGAGTCTTCTGGGGAGCTGCATTGACCAGATGAGATTTTGGTGCCTGTTTTGGATGCGGGAAAAGGGGATGCCCTCAATCAAGGGGGGCATAGCAAAGCAGATGGGAGCATTGGGTCATTTCTCTGTGAGCGCTATGTTGAGGAAGATGAAGCTGTTGGTGGGCTTGCAGCATTTAATTAAAGCTGTGTTCAACAGCAGCCATACCCAGGGCTCAGTTAAAAACCTTTCATTCTGGTAAATGTCTTGCCTTATGCTCGGTCACTTTTCTTCCTCTCTGATGTTCTTGAGTCAGACAAGACAAAACACAAAAAGCGTTGGTGACCAGTGCAAAATACTTTCCGAGCCAAGGTGGTCACGAAATAACCTTGTTGTATAATCTCGGTGGTGGCTGCTTAACACCTCGCTATGTGGGGAGCAGCAGAGTCCTGGGCTGAGCTGGCCAGGCTGCAGGCAGTGATCCTGGTCACCAAGTCACTGCAATTCACTGAGCCAGCAGGGAATTTAGTGAGAGTGATGGGACTTGCTGTGGCTTTTGCTCCATTACACTTTGCTTTTCTGCAGTACTTTCCTACTTTTACCTTGGCTGTGTTCAAGCTATCATTCTGTTGGATTCAGAACCATTCTCAGCTCAATTTTACATGCTTCCTGAGGGATTTGCCTTAGTTCTGCCTCTGATACACAAGTTACTTTTTTTGGGATGCATTTGCTGAGCTATCCTCCTCCAGACTATGAATTTCTGATTAAATACTCCTATATATCAACAGCTTTGCAAATGAAATAGGTGCAAAACATTATTTATTTATTTTGCTTGACAGGTTTCAGGCTCTGTGAATGGGGTCTGCTTCCTGCAGAGTTTGCTTAATAGATTCTCTGAGTGATATTTTATTAAAATACTTGGAATTTTAAATTTACTCCTCTTTTGGGTTTTTTTTGAGATGTTGCATCTTACTTTCAAGAGCCTGTGAAGCATGACCTCAGAGCTCTTCGGAAACTCTCCTGTCTTTCATTTATCGTTTTCACGGTTGTGAGCTTCCTTCTGTGTGGTTTTTTTTTTTTTTTTTTTTTTTTGTTTTTTTCTTTTCGTCAGAGAGAAGATTGGCCAACAAACATGTTCTGAAAGACATGTTTATCTTTAAGAAAAAACCCAACAGCGACCAAATGAGCAGGCAGCCGCACCCATCCAGCAGTATGATTTCTTATCTTGGAGCTTGACTCATGATTTTGATGGCTCCTTACCCTTACTGTGTTTTTTGAAAAGAAAGTTTTTGTAGCTATTCCTCTGGGTGGCACACTGGAGAGAATTGCACTTGTGTAATTTTTTTTTGTCATATCCTCCTGTCTTTTTTACATCACCCTGAGCTGCAGAGCCCCACAGTCTTGCCTCTGGCTTTTTTTTTTTTTTTTTTTTGGTATATATATATTTTTTTTAAATTGTTTTTTATTTTCTGATATGGAGAAAACAAGGAGATGCTTGAGAGTCTCCCCTGCTGAGGAATCTCACCTTCAATGCATGCGACAGCATTTCACCAGCTTGGCTTTGCTAAGTATGAAGCTGACTCTGTGGAGCTGGAAAATATGTTTCAGGCTGTGTTTTGCATAGATGCTCTCAGATGTGAGGTTTCACCGCCTGGTGTTACATGTGTTTTTCCTGTCATGGGGTAGTCTGCCTCTGAATTGTGTTGCTGGGAGCTCGTGGCAGAGCAAATGCAGGGGCAGGGGGAAGAGAGGCCTGTCTTCAGCTTTGCTTGGTCAACCTCAGCCACAGCCCTCCCTCATTTGTGCCTTGTTTGGTTTAATAACAGGGTTGTAGAGCAGCTTTTCCCACAGCAAAACCTCTTTTCTTTAGAATTAAGATTGCACCAAAGAATGTGTGTTAAGGTGGACTTTGAAACTCAAAGCTTGTCAGTCCTTCACAGTCATGCTGGAGTAATTCCTGTGCTTTCTTCTCCTTCATTTTAATTACAGGGGAGAGTAGTTCAGCTCCCACAGCTCAAGCTATTGGAAAGACATGTCTGTGCTCTGCAAATAAACTTTGGGCTTGCTTTCCCCTTTCTGTCTTCCACTTGCTCTGGCACAGCTGTGCTCCTGAACAGTGCTGGGCAAATATTGTTCAGGTTTTGGTGGATCTCTGTTTTCTCCTTGTGCTCAATCCGCACTGAGATTATAGAAGTTGTTTTGCTGATGACTGGGAATATGCCACCTAAAGAAGCCTACAGCTGCTCTGTGTAAAGAACAGCCCCCACAGATGCTGAAGTTGTAGAGCTACGAGTGCAGCTTTGTGAAAGCGTTGCTTGTTACATCCCCTTCGGCTTTTGGCAGCCTGGGACATCCCAGTTGTCCATTTTACTGACTAGTGCTGGGGTTCTTTAAGGGGCTGGTTCATGCCACGCTGCAGATTGCTCAGCATGGCACTGCAAGAGCTGCTGTGTGGTGGAAGGCAGATTTATAGAACGTGCAAGATACTCTGGTGTGCTGAGGGTAGCGATCTCGCTGGTTTGCTACCACACACCTCCCTGTTTGAAGTAGCAGTGGGTATTTCTGGGGCAAGTATTCAGACTGGAGTGCTTGCTCTGATATTCAGGGTGGATGGATGCTCTCGGTAGCTGTGGGTTTGCTTTGACACCCTCAGCTTAGTGTGTTTGTAGAGTGGCCGGTGTGGATTGTCCCCCCGAAGTGTCTGTTCGAGTGCCAGCCACGCTTGCCGGCTCCGCATCCCGCCGGGCTGCTGCTGCGCGTGTCATCCCCCTCTGCACTGCAGAACAGCTAAATCGGGGTTGGAAGAAAGCTGGCAAGAAGCCTGGATGTTCCTAGAAAGATATTGATTGCCCTGGACAGTTCGGGGTTGTTCCTTTTGTTTCCCTGGTTCTCATCACGGGGTCGGGCTCGTTCGGGTGGCAGCTCGCTGGAGAACGGAGAAATAGTGCCGGCTTCGCGGGCTGAGGCTGGAGCGGAGCCATCCCGGCCCGCCTCTCTCAAGTGTTAAGTCTGAAGCAGCCTGCCTGGTAATTCCATTAATGAGAGCCTGGTGCCAGAGAGATAAATGTAATTCCATGGTGAAGCTGACGCTCAGGCTCAAACGGAGAGGATTTGCTGGTTCTCCCGGGTGCACTGCTGTGAGTAATGTACTCCAGTATTACCTACAGACGTCGTTTAAAGTCTACGTATCACTGCAAAGACTGGGCAGTGATAAAAAAATCTGCTGTTAAATCTTCATGTGAGGAAATACTTAGCTCCAGAGCATAGCTGTCTCTTTGCAATGGGTTTTACAGGGAATAAAAGTTTCCTGCTTAACTCCTGACATGCAGGGTGGCACCATGCTGAGCAGCCAGCTGATCCAGGAGACAGCTTGTATGGGCTATAGCCAGAACGAGCTGTCTGTGTATAATCAATGCAGAACAGAAATTATATACCCTGTGTGTGTCACACCAGAAAGCTTGCAAACACCTCAGAGCCAGCTACCATAATTGCAAGTAGCACAAGCTTCTCTACATTTTTGGCAATGAGGTCCATGCTTGAATTTGGAGCTTATGGTCCTGGCTAGCTGTTTGCTGGGTTTGATTTCTTTTTGAAATAATTTTTTTCTGATTTCTCACTTTTTTTAGTTTGATTTGCAGATCACATCTTCCTGTTTGTAGTTGTATAATACCCTTGTGGCACCATCATCAAGTCTTATGTTGAAAAGGAGTGGTTAATTGGAATATTTTTAGCTCTCCTTGTGGCTTGGATCCTGGCAGTCAAAGGCAGGAGCCGGCACCATTCAGCTTTCTGCAGAAGAGCTTCCTGTGCTGCAGGAGCAGTTGTGTCCTGCAGGGTGGGAGCTCACAGTGCCAGTGAGTCCCAGTGCTGTGGTACCCCAAAGTTCAAGCAAACAAATCCCTGGCCTCATCTTTTGGAGCTTAGTGAAGGATTTGCCTTGTCATCAGTCCAAGGTGGGGGAAAGAAGTTCAGTGAAGAAGAAGCATGCTGGGGCTGCTCAGTCCCTTGTGTGTCCCTATCACTCCAGCTTTGCCTGAGTGTCCATCAGCACACATCTGATCTCCTTAGTTATGACTCAGGTCCCTGCTGGTGTCCTGACAGCAGAACTAAAGCCAGCTTGCTCAAAATGCTTGTTTGTTGGTGTATTCAGCAGCTTGCTGGTGCCTCCTGCTGTAAGAGGTGTGGGGGAGAGTGGCTCGTTGAGCAAAGTGAGGTGCATGCTTTTCTGGTGACATTGCAGCAGCTGGGACAGCCAGCCTAAGTCTGCAGCCTGCTCCTGCATCTCTTACTTCTCTTTGCAGCAGCTGTGCAGACATGCCTGCCTTCTTCATGCACATGCTGTGGGCCAATTCACTCATCAGAAATCAGGATCAAAAGCAGATTGTCTTGAGGTTTTGCATCTCCTGCCTCCTTGCCTTTGGTTTTGTTCATTGATCAGTGAGGGTCATGCATGCGAGAGCCACATCTGCCACTCACCACCACCATGGCAGGATGTTGGGGGGGATACAGCATCAGTCAGAGCTACTGCAGTTGCTTTAATTTTTTTTTCTCCTGCTTGCATCACAGCTAACTACAGAAGTTTCAGCTTACTAGTGTGGTTTTCTCACCCTAAGTTAAAATTTTTGGGTGTCTCCTTTCCTTCTTTTAAAGCTCTGACATCTGATTTGGGCTTAAGTGGAGCAAGGTTGCACTGATAGTGAGTTATGTGTCTTGTCAAACACTTCAATACAGAGTAGATGAAGGAGCAGGTAGGAAAATGACCTGCATATTTAGAAATTCAGTTTCTTGAAAACTGTGGTGCCTTGTTCTTAACAGTATCTCTCTTCCCTCCCCTTTAGTTCCATGAGTCAAAAGTGATCATGAGTGTTGATCTATGATTGGGGGGGGGATTTATCAGGAAGGATGTAATGTGTTCATTCCTCTGATGGTAACAAAGTGGGTCAGAATTGTTACCTGTGCTGTTGTTTACGGTGCTAACCAGATAATGTTACTGAAATTAGTTCAAAGCCTGACTATTTGCTTTGCTCTTTGACTTGCTGTATAAGTTTCACTGGGAAACCTGTATCTGACCTGCAGTGTATTGATTTGTTTGATGGCTCTTGTGGCCTCGGTGCACGGCTGATCCACCTTGGTGCTGCCACAGTCTAGGTAGCCTGGCATTGGATTTTTTCTTTACCAGCATATTTTTGAGCCACAGCTGCCTTCCCATCAGGTTTGCTGCAGAGCTGACCAGACTGATGGTGGCTATGGTGGACAGACACCCAGGACCATCACTTGACCTCCCAGAGACGCTCTAAGTGTCTGGAGGCTGAGCAGAGCCTGATGCATCCTTCTGCCTGCCTTGAACTTACTGTGTAAATCCCACAGCAGGCTTGGCAGGGTGACCTGATGGCTGTGCTTTGATACCTCTGCGTGGTGAAGAGATCTGGCTGGAGTTTGCTCAGGGTCTCCCATGCTGCGAGAGAAAGATGCCATGAGGTGCAGCAGGTGGAACTTGAATTTGCAGTGGGAAGGGGGCAATGTAACATATAGCTGAGAAAACCGGTAAGCTTCACAAGATCTTAACCACTGAAGGGGCTGAACTTGTTTCCAGCTGATGTGTTTAAAATGTGATTAGTCACCTCCTAAAGTAGGGTGCTGTAATCCAGTTACTGTGGAAAAAATTGCACCATACAAGGGGTGGACTCAGCAAGTGTGTATGTGTTTTCAGGCTTGGTCTATGAATCCCTTCAGCTGTTCTGGCCCTCTACAGACTTGTGAGAACTCAGAGTTTTCTTTCCTGCAGCATTGTCCTCACCATGCTTTTAACATCCGAAGGTCTGGTTGGAAATCGTTGTCGTCTCGCCCTCTTATGTGCCAGCACTCAGTCTGATGGCAGGCAGAGGCTCCATGGCAGCCAGAGCTTTTCCCTCCAGCAGACTGGAGGGAACAGGAGGGAGAAGGGGCAGGGGGTATCTCTGCCCCATTTTGGCAGTGGACTGTTGTCAGCCTCCTCTACGTCCAAGGAAACAGTTTTTCCAGATTTTTGTCTGGATTTTACGGGGATCTCTTCCCTTACTGCTTTCCTGCCTTGGGCATGGGTGCCAGCTGGATCTCCACTGACCTCATCCTGTGGCATATCCCAGCAGATCAGTACTTGGGAGACCACACATCACCTTCAGCAGGGTGCTGGATCTGCCATGGGGACAGTTAAAAGGACAGAGAGGTCGGTTCCCAGAGAGGCTGAGCAGGAGGGGTATTTGCCCCTGGGAAATGCATCTCTGGTCTTTTGTTTGTGCCTCAAACAATGTTTCTACTCCATATTCTCTGGCTGCTGAGGTGGCAGGGTGAAATGAAAAGATTGGGTTAGCCAGTATCCTGCCGGAGCTCAGAGAGAATGAATTTAGCTGTACTTGTTTGATTTCAAGAGATTGCATTAAAATGAGCAAAGAGGCTGTGCGCTGGAGGCTGCTTCCGCTGCAGGCACCTGCTTGCAAAACCGTGTTGCAGGGCGATTCCTGCTGGTGCTGCAGAGCCGGTGGGGAAAGCAGAGCTGTGGCACGGGCCAGGAGACCTCTGGGGAGGTGCAGCTGAAGGGCTCTGCTCGCTTGATTGCTTTGGCAGCTCATCTGTACTTAGAAACAGGAGTGGGCATTGCTTCCGTCTGCTATCAGTGGTCACTGCTGTCTTGGTGAGTGCCATGAGCGGCTTTTCCCTGCGAGCTGAGGAGCTGTGCTCTGCCCCAAGTCCCTGCTGCTGGGAAGTGGCATGCAGGCAACTGGGAGGTTCCCAGCATGAATGTTGGATGTGTGCCGTGATGGCTCTTGTGTCCTGCCTCACGTGAGCTCTGTGGTTACACCAAGATGCAGCTGACTTCTGAAGCTCTTCTCGGTAAAAATTGACCTGAATTGATCCATTGTGGTTTGTTTATTTATTTTTTTTTTAACTAAGATGCATTTCGGCAGAGGCCAAAGCTTGAGCTATATTACAAAGTCCATGATTTTCTTAAAGATGCTTTGGGATATTTTGGGGGTGTGCATGTGGTCTGCATGGTAACAGTTATAAGGAAAACTGGGAATGGGTCAGTTGGAGATGTGTAGCCGGTTATTTGACTTTACTGTCATGGAAACTCAATTTGAGTCACTTGGTGCTTTTTCTGGTGGGGGGAAAAGAAGAGCTGTGTTAAGTGGAGGGGGAGCTCTGAGTATTTCTGTAAAAGGTGTGTAAAGGAGGCTCGAATGTGAGTTTTTGAACTGTGCTTGTCTGTTCCTGTCAAGAGCTGGTGGTTTCAGTGGCAGCACGCAGCAACCATGGACAGCAAGGCTTGCCTGGGGGCCCTGGGGCAGAAGCCTGTGTGACTAATGTTGTGTAACTCGGAAAAACAAGGCAGGATTAGCTCTGCCTCCTTCCCCTCTGTAAGGAGCTAGTGATGGGGAGCTCCATCCGACTGCTGCTGGGATGCTTGGATGGGACCTCTGGGCAAGCTGATGGATCAGCTCCCTGCACTCAGCGTGGCTTTGTGGCATGTCCTTTTCAGGTGGGGACTGTTCCTCTTGCTGGTTTCGGAGGGGAGGTGACTGGCTGGCATGTGAGGGCTTGTGCTGGCAGCCCCTCTGATGGGTACCCTGAGCTGCACCTGTGTCTGCTGCAACCCTTCCATCCACACTTGTGCCACAGGAGAAGCAGGGTGGGGATGGAGGGGGCTCAGGCTTCCCGGTGCTGGGGACAAGCCAGCCTGTGGGGACCATGTGGGGCTGTGTTGTGCTCCTCCCTCCACACTCCTGGTCACGTGTTGGCTTAGAGTTTGAGCCTGTGCTTCTACTTTTCCGTCATTATTTTCCAGGGTTTCTCTGCAAGGAACTGGAAAATCTCCTCTATGGGCTGCCGTGACAGCCTTAGAAATATCCAGATGGATTTGAACTTTGGTGCTGCAAAGGGCTTTGTGTATTTATTTTCAGCTTCCTGCTGTCTGCTTTGCTTAAGAGCTTTTGCTAGATTCTTTGTATATGCCTGTCCTTTCTCCTCTGCTCCTGGAAACCGTTTGAGAACATCCTTCAGCTATGACCAAACATGCCCTCCCCACCAAAGAAAAATATTCCCAAATCTTTTGTAGGAATTTTGTTTTACTGCTGTGCCTTGGTAAGCTGCAAGGCTTGCGTAGCTGCGGTGTGTTGCTGTTTGGGTGCATCAGCCTAGTTTGGAGACCTCCGAGTGCAAATCACCAGGCTGTTTTGGACGGGCCTTTAGAAAAGTGAGTGACTGAGCATGCTCAGTAGCGAATGGAGCTGTTAAACTGATTTTACACGACGTACCCCTGTGCAAAGACAAATACATGATAGGTTGAAGCCTCATCTAGGCTTCCACATGTACCACTGTGCCATATTTCTGAGGTCATGCTTCTCATCAGCTTTAGCTGACCTCAGGCTGTTCTCCTGCCAGAAATTCTTCCCCTTTATTTTCTTATTTCTGGGATGGCTTCCAGTTGGATCACGCAAATGATGGTTGCTACCTCTAGTGTAGAGATGACTGGGATGTGTAGAAGTGGGAGGTGGGAAAAAGCAGGACTGTCTGTTGTGGCAGCAGAGGGTCGTTTTGGATCAGTTGAGCTGATGAGCATGTGGGAGTGGGCATGGCTTGCTGAAGAGCAGCTGTGTAGCCCTTGGTAGAACATGTCCTGCTTCTACCCCAGTTTCCTTCCATGTAGAAGGGTAGTAAGTATTGCCAAGTGCGTTCATATTTCTGGGCGGCCACAGTGTTGGAAGAGTCCTTTGTGGGGCACTGCTGACTGATGGCTTCATGTATGTGCTGCCGGTTTGGCTTCCCAGTTAACCCAGGAGAGGTTTCCCTCTGGGAGGAGTTTGAGCGCAGCTTTTAAGTAAAGCTTCCTGTTGGATGTATCAAGGAGAATATTAGGTTGAATATGAGGGAGAAGTTTTCTGTGATGAGGCTGGTGAGGCACTGGAACAGGTTGCCCCCAGAAGTTGTGGATGCCCCAACTTTGTAGTCACCCAGTATCACTGTCCTCTGCTGCCTTGCTTCATAACCTTTTTATTAACTCTGGTGAATCTTTGTTTGCTGCATTAGATGAAATGAAAGGTTTTCATGTTTCTGCAGCACTGCTTCAGTCTGCAACAAGCAAGGAGTAGGCTTGGCCAAGGACAGAGGGTCTGCTGGGGTGGTGACACTGAGAAATACATTTTTTGATGGACAAGTTGGCGTGCAGGAAGGCGGCAGAGGAGCTTGGCTGTCATGAGTGTGTCATCCATGCTCTGCATTGCCTGGAGCCTGGTCCTGTCTTGGGGAGGAGCAGCCCTGGGACAAGTGACTCTGCTGGGCACTGCGAGAAGGAAGTTTGGGAACCAAGGGAGAGGCTGAGCAGTCTGATTCCCTGGCACTCCGCTGTGTTTCCAGTAGATTTGTCTGCTGCAGGACAAAATGCTTTGTCTGAGAGCTGCAGTTACTTTGGGGAGGCAAGCCAGGCCACCTTCATATGGCTTTGATTAAATTCAGCAGCGCTTACGAAAGCTTCAGGCATCTCTTTTTGCCTTGCTTGGCAGTACTGGGAAACGAGGACTTAAAACTTTGCCAGTGATGTTTCTGCAGCGTTGTCTGAGAGTAGGAGTTGCATTGAGAAAGTTGTTAAATGGAAAAGGAACTGGAGGAGGAAAGGAGAAAGGGCTGTCTGTATGGCTGCAGCGTTGATACTCCCCATGTGCTGAACCCTGATGCAGGCATGGGTCAATACCAGTGCAGATGAAGTCCTACAAAGCTAAAGCAGCCCCCCTTCAGATTTAAGCCATGTGAAGTTAAGGTATGAATTTCCTTGCTTTCCATACCTTTATGCATAAGCTACCACTGAAGATTATTGGCCAGGTTGGGTTTGTCCTGTTATTTCTGTCCTCGTAGAGCTGCTGAACAGTGTCCATTTACTGGCTTCAAAAGTACAACAGAAGACCCTCCTGAAGGTGCATAACAGGAGTAGATAACACTTGTGTTTTGGTTAATGTAGAGCAACAGGGTGATGGAAAATTTGTGATTGAGGCTGGAGTCCAAGGTCTGTGCTGTGGTCGTGTGGCCTTCAGCATTGTTTCCATCCTTAGAAATGCCTTCAGCCCTTCCATAATGGGAAAAGAGAAAGGGGAAGATGAGTGAGGGGGAGCCACGAATAGATTAGACTTTTTCTCAGTTCTTTAAATACCAGCTGGCAATGATAGGTCTCTGAATCACCTGCCGAGACTGGGGAAAGCAAGCAAGTCTTTCTTTCTCCGTCCAAGGTAAACCGATGTGCTGCATGAGTAAGTTTTCTCACGGTACATAATGAGGTCCAGTTGGCAGGAAGTACATGAGACATTGTCAGGCTGATTCTGTACCTTCCTCTTGCTGGTTTGGTGTTTTGACTAGAGACATTGTCTCACTGTTTGCTTACCTCCCTCAGCTTCCAGATCCTCTCTGTTTTATAGTGTGTTTGAGGATGGTCCCTCATCCACCATGTTCCTTGCTATCCCTGTACAATTGCATGGACAGGTTGGCGAAAAGTAAAATTACATTAGATGTGGTGACCTTTGCCTCAGTTGTATAATCAGAAAAATTTCTTGTGGCTGCTTAGAATTGTTTCCAGTAAAACATTCCTGCTATCTTTTCTTTGGCATGCAGCAGGCACTTCAAATGCCCGCAGTGAGGTGTTTTTGCAGCCCGCCGAGGTGACTTCTGTCACAGCTCTTGCTCAGTGCTGGTTAAATGTCTTCTGTGTGACTAAGGTACAAAAGCTTTATACAGCCATCAGTGGAAAATAAAAAACCTTTTTTATTATGAAACTATAACGAGGAATCAATAATGATGATGAAAAAATGGAAGCAGCCTGGCTCTGACATCATGCGGGATTTGCCTACTCTGCAAACTAGAAGAAATTGCACAGGTGCTGTGGAGCAGATTTTCAGCAGCATCTCAGGAAGGACAGTAGGGGCATTGTAGGTGATCCATTCCATCCCATTTACCAGCCTCCGTTCTGCCCCTGCACGTAGATGTTCTCTTCAGTTCACTGGCTGTTGAGGAGGCTTTACTGGATGAACAGCCTTGGTTTGGGATTCATCATCTTGCCTTTTACTTTGGCTTCCTTCTGTGATTTTGGAGAAGTCCCCTGACAGCCTCATGCCACATGCCTCTGCTATGATGCCAGGGCAAGACAGGAGTATGTTCAGGGCAGGGATCTAACACCCCCCTGATTCTCGCGAGATTGCTTTGGCATCCTTCCTTTTCACCAGCCAGCTCTTATTAATGTCACTAATTACTATTCTCTCTAATGCTTACAGGATCTGCCAGTTCCTGTGTGCCGATGGGAATTGTGTTCTGGCTCCTTGTCAGTGCTATAGGAGAAGCTGATGCTCTGAACAGGTACGTTTGTCATGTTCCTGGTGAGGGGAAGAGGGGCTGCATGTGTCCAGGGCTGAAATGCCTGCAGGGTTTGCCTGATGGGTGTGGAATGGATCCTGTGCTGCAGACTGCTCTGCAGTGAACAGTTATTTTTTCCATCCAGAGGTTCTGTGAAAACACCCAGGCAGAAGATAAGGTTTGCATTTAGCCTTGCTGACAGCCCTCTGAGGAGAAGGCTGGAAGACAGCATTGCTGCACAGCAGCTCCTGGGAGGCCATGCTCCTTGCTGACACAGGCGCTGCCTTTTCCTTCCCGAAGCAGCAGCTGGGGAATCCCGGCCGAGCCCGCGGCTGCGCAGGCGGCTGCTGCGCCCTCCTGCTCCGCTGGCCTTTGGCACCTCCCCCAGGCGAGCGTCCGCCCGCAACCCGAGCCGGGTGGGAGGGAGCTGTGTGCCTGTTGGTATCCAACCATGAACAAATCTGCTCTTGTTTTCTTAATGTATGGCAAGAACAGCCTGTAGCAGCTTATTCCTCCCTGGATAATTACTGCTCTGCTCTGCCACTGATTGCTCTCGAGCGGTGGAGTAGTGCCTCCCCTGCACTGCCCTGTGCATCCTTTTGCCTCAGTTATTTGTTTTGTTATTGCTCTAAGGCATCAGTGCTCAAATGAAAAATCTAATCTGTGCTCTTTGCAACTGTTTGACATTCTAAGTGCATTGCTTAAGTCGGTTGAAGTCCCTGAGATGCCAAACATGCTTTCAGTCATGCCCCTTGCTATGCTACCAGCAGATCTACTTGCATTTCAATTTCTGGATTACTTTGAGGAGGAGAAAATATAGGGCTGGGTTGCAGTCTGCTATTGTGTTATCTGGAATTGTGTTCCCAGCTCATTAGGGGTGTGTGCGCAACTGGAACTGGAGTGGAATATTTTGCCATCTGTGGTTCCTTGGGGGAGGTCTGAAAACCAAGTGGATGATCCTGCTGTGGGAGTGTTAATGGACAAGGAGGGATGGCGTGGCACGCTGAGCTTGAACCTTCAGCTTGCCCCGGGAGCAAAAGAAGCTCCTTCTGCAAACATCCATCCTTCATGGATCTCATCAAAATGGCATTGCCTTGCATTTAGATTGCCTGAATGGCCCATTTGATTGTATAAGGATATAATCATAACTTGCTGCATAAAGCTTTTTTGATCCCTAAAAAAGTGAAATGGATTCATTATGGAAAGAGATCTTTCTTGAAAACCTGGTTGATCCAGGACTGTCAGGGCGGTGCTGCAGACGTGCTGGAGGAGTAGGAGTCAGGGTGGAGCTGTTTCCACCTAATTCCCCTGTATTTCCTGGGGTTTATCACAGCACACAAGCAAATATGCCCTCCACTTTGGAGCTGAAAGCAGAACTGGTTGGTTGAGCACTGCCTGTGCTTCCCATGCCAGCCTTCTCCTTATGCTTTCTTTTTTTTCAATAAACTTTCTGCTGTAAAAGGCCTCTTCTTAAACGGAAAACCACAGTAAGGGGAGCAGCAAAGGTAGGAGTGCCTCCATTTGCTAACAAGCTGTTGCAGGTGTGTCTGAGTTGGGGGAACTAGCACTGAGTCAGTGTCCCAGACTCCTGGTGACTCAGGTGGCAAAATCCCAGATCATTCCCTTCTCATGCCTGAATTGCAGCAAATTTCCTGTGACAAACTCTCACCTTGTGTAGTCACTATGCAGGGAATGCCATCCTCTCTCTCCTGTATGGGTTATGACCACCTTGGTTCACTGGGGATGCAGGCAAGTGGTGGTGGTGGCAGCACTTCTCTTCTTGCCACCACAGATGGAAAGTTGATTTATCTCAACACCCTCACCCTTACCTCTCTCCTTTCCCCACCCGCCCCGGCATGGTTTTTTGTTAAGATGGGATAAGTCACAGGAGTTGCAGCTGTCTATTGAGCTTGAGGAGGTTCTTGTGCAGATCTGGAGGCTGCGTTCTCCTGGCAGATCTGCTTGAATGCATTATCCACTACTTCATTGTACTGGAAGGAGATCTATTTTCTGAAACATGGTTTATTTTTAGTCAAGACTTTCCCTGTCTAACTGGCAAAAGTTCAGCATTTGCAGCGGGATTTGCAGAAAAAGTAATTTTGCCAACTCCTCGGACTGGGGGAAGGGAGAGGAAATGTTGTATTAGCTAGCGAAAAAGCTAAATGCTGACTTGAATAGCAGCTTAGGACACTGTTGTGAGAGTATAAGGGTTGGGTAATGCGAGTTGAGAACAGTGTTGTGTTGCCACAGTCTGGGTTGCTCTTGCTTTTCCTTTTGATGGCTGCCACAGAGGTAAACCAGCAGTGGGTGGGAAATGCTGCTCAGGGGCAGGTGGTCACTGAGCCAGCCTTTTGGCCTGACCCTGAGCAGTGAATTATCAAAGTCACTTTAAACCTCAGCCTCCATGGGAAAAGTTCTGTCCCTGCAGTGCATTGCACTGTCCTGTTGCACCCGTGTTTGGGGCCACTGGAAGCTCATTGAGGACTGAGCTTTTTGGTGATGTGGAATGTATCATGGCCATGTTTGAGTACCCTTGTCAGATAGCCTGAAATGAATAGGGTGGCACGTGGGATGTCCTGGGGCAGTGCTGCAGCTGTCTTCTCTCTTCTGCAGCTGCTGCTCCAGGGACAAACTGTCTTCACATGCCTCATTGCTTTCACCAACTGCTTCTAACCACTCGGGTCTTGTACTGGTTTCTCACGTGAGCAGCAACCTTTTAGGGGTGCAGGAATATTTTCTTCTTGGTCTTGGACTCCTTTTACAGAGTCATCTTTGTTGTCATTAGCTGGTAGTGCTGCACACACTAGACATCTAAGAATGACATCAGAGTGGATGACTGTGTTCAAAGCCTTTGGTACTTTGAAAAAAATGAGAGTTATTTCCACATGTGGGCATGTAAATGATTTGTTTCCTGCTGCAGGTTAACTCCAGCAGTTTGCTTTTATTTTTCTTTTTCTCCATCTCCTGATCTCCCAAGAGACAATTGCAGAGCAACTTTGTCATGGTTTCATTAAGAAAAGCAAGGAGAAATCCTTCAGTTCCAATTTTTTTCTGAATGTTTGGAAATCAGAAAAAAGAGAGGAAGTAACGCTAGAATTTAGGTGTATTCTGCATTTGGTCCAAGTGGGTGTATGTTACCTGCAGGTAACAGACCTGCATCTTTGTGAAAGGATTGGGGATGAAACAAAATTTTAAGTGCTGTTTCAGTCTTTGGGGTAGAGGCACCATGACAATCAAGGTAGGAGCACTCATCAACTGCAGAGAGCAGTAATCTTCCTGATGGAATTAATCTGATTTAACCTGATAAAAGAATTTATGCAGTGGGGGAAGTCTCCACCATTTCCTGCCAAGCTTCCTGAGAAGACTAGGAAAAAATAAGTGCTGAGATGACACTCTTCTCTCCATGTGGGACGGGCTTATGTCTTCCTAAGGCCTGTTATTATCTTTCTGTTAAAAACCATCTGTATTAGGTGACAAATCAGGATTGTTTTAGCTATTCAATTCTCCCTAGTTTGCTGGGTATTTCCTAGTTGCAAACCTATTTGCAAATCCCCTGTCCATGTGGGATGCAGATGATCTTGTGTGTCCCAGTGTTGATGCACCAGTTGGACCCATGCTTGCCATACCCCTGATGGCCTGTGGATGTAGAGACTTCCTGAGTTTGAAACTTTTCCTTAGGGAAAGTTTGTGGGTGGTTGGATTTTGTGGTTTTTCCTTACATTGCTAATTATTTCAGGGAAATTCCTATCTTATTAGTGCTTTCTCCCCAAAAGCAATTCTCTTCCTCTCTGTCTCTTGCCTTCAGAGGCTGGAAGAGCACTGATGTGTTAGGAAAGCCAGTTTCTACTTTAAATGGCCTCAAGCATGTCAATATTCAGCTCAATTTCCTCTTACAGTGGCTTGCTACAAAATGAGCAGGAATCTCAGGGCATCCCTGGGTCAGCTTTTTTTTTCTGATGCTCAGCAGGGTTTCGTTCCAGACGGGTGATTTTGTGGAGGAGGATATCCACCTTGAGTTTTGAGTACTCTGATAGGAAAATATTTTTTTTATCAGTGAATTTTTGCTGGTATCGTTGATCTATGCTTAAAGTATGTGGGCATATGTTGTAATCTGCTGGCAAAGTCACTGAAAATCACTGTCCTGGGTTGGCCCAAAGGTGCATGTAAACTGCTGATGTCTGAATCAGTACCCTGTCTCCAGTGGTGTAACAGGAGCTGCTCTGGAAAGGAGTTGGATGGAGGCTGAGCAGCCTAATTCAGCATTCCATCTGCTCTAGCTTGACCCTGTGCCTTGCAAATGTGCTGGGTTTTAGATAGGCTGAGATCTGAACCTTGGCTGGTAGCCTCCAGTCCCAGGTACCTGGGGCAGGTGAGGAGCTGCCGTGTCTGTGGCTGAATGCTGGAACCCACGTCTGCATGGGAGGGTCCAGCAGTGGAAATTCTGGCAGTCTCTGGGTTACCTGCAGCAAAGAGCGGAGCTGACTTCAGATTGCCACTTTTAAAACCTTTGTTTAGCGCAGCTGAGCAGTTCTGTGGGCATTCCATAGTTTGTGTTTACCCAGCCCTCCCAGCACAGCTATGCCAGTGTCCCTCAGCTTGGTTCCACAAGCAGAGACCTCATGCAACCCTCATGGTCAGCATTTGGTGGCTGCCTGAATTACTGCTTATCCCCAAAGGTGCTTCTGCTCTGTTTTGCTCTGTAATTACTTGCCACGCGTTGTGTCTTCCCCAGCAGCTTTCACCACAGGTTTTAGAAGGGAAGATAAGGAACGGTGGACAGATGGACATCTCAGAGGACTGCTGGTAGTGGGCAGGGGGAGTGGTTTTAGCCCTGGTACTTGCATGCAGCATACTCTCCAGGCAGATCCCACTGTGATTCTTGATGAAGTTTCCCTTTTCTTGGCTGGCTCATTGTAAAACCCGTTTCACTCCAAGTTTTGTTTGGAAAGAGTGACGCCCACACAGATGGCTGCTCTTCAGTTGTCATTCACGTTGGGATTTTTTATGTTCTTTTTTTGCATTACCCTCAGGTGAAATCCAGGCTTGCCAAAAAAACATATCCCAGATTTAGAAAGAAACTGAACAGTAAGAATATTCTGCTTCTTCCCTCTAAGCTGGGAATGCAGTGGGCTATCTCATATTTCATCAGTTCACAAGGGATTGCATTACTTTTTCTTTTTGGCTGAGTTTCCAAGCAGTTCACTTGTTTGTTTTCCTCAGAGAAAAGGTACAGCTTTCATTAAGGTTGGTTTTGGCTATGTTTTGCTCCTTCCTTGAGACTGAGTGGTTCCACTTTTTCTAGACAAGTGCCAATGCTCTGCCTTGGAGTCCTGCTGGTCTCATCTGATAAGGGTTGGGGTGTTTTTTCCCTCCTAAGTAGCTCTCAGCATTGCTGGATTGATAAATAATAAGTGTTTTTAGGTCTTTGAGATATTGTGTCAGAGGGGAAGGGGAGGAGAACAATAGCACTGCTGGAAAACATGGGTTTGGTATGCTGGTGATTTCTGAAACTGTAGTTACAGCCTCTTGCTTGAACCCCTTGCTGGGTTCCAGGATGCTGTGGATGGTGCAGCCCATAAAACCTGAGTGGTCTTGCATTGCTCCTGGCCTTTTAGCTGTAGAGAAGATGCAGAGTTGAGTCACAGCTGGCCATTGTGCAGCTGTGGTTAGACTCCACTCTCTAACTGCCCTGGAGGGGATGGTCGAGGGTCCCACGCCAGGGTGCAGGAAGATGAGGCTGAGAAAAAAAGGTGAAAATGGCAACCTGAAATGGCAAAGGTTTATTGTGCAGCTGTGGTTAGACTCCACTCTCTAACTGCCCTGGAGGGGATGGTCGAGGGTCCCACGCCAGGGTGCAGGAAGATGAGGCTGAGAAAAAAAGGTGAAAATGGCAACCTGAAATGGCAAAGGTTTCTGGTAGGTTCCTACAGCTGTGGCTTGTTGTCTGTTTCCTTCTTTATTTATCTAACCCTGCAAAATTGCTGTGACAGGGCTGGTGGTAGGCTTTGAGAGGCTGGAAAGATGCCAGTACAAGGAGGTATCTAAGTGCTTCCTTCCAAGTGTATTAACTCATTCCTGAAATATGCATTTTGTCTAAAAAAAATAATTTCTAGGGTAGCTGTTTTTGGGGCCTCAGTGGTCATGCTTTGCGTGGAGATGAGACTGTCAAAGCATTCCTTAGGAGGGCAGGGCCAGGCACATGCATAGCCTTCGATGGTGCTGACAATGCTGCCATCAGCCCCGCATGTTTCCAGGCCTCTGGTGCATGGTGAGGAGCACACCAAGGAGAAGTGTACTCCCTCAGGGATTTAGCAGGTTGTATCTGTATCAAAGAGGATTTTTTTAAGGGATTGACAATCCATCCTCCACTCTTTGCTTTTTGCCCTGGCGTGCTGCTGGCAGCCCAGGTATGGTGGCTGGGCTTGTCCCACATCCAGGTGGAAGCTGTGGGAGCATTGGAGTGGAGAGGATCGGGAGGTGGAACCCTGCATGGTGTGACTGCCAGCAGCTGCCAAAACCCCTGTGCCAGTTTTCTACTAAATGCAGTCCTGGATTAAACTGAGTAAATACCTGGTTTATGGGAGCCGGGATAAATGGCTCAACCATGGTGATTTTCTTTTTGGTCTATATTTCCTAATATGCAATTGCTGTAATTCTTCTGTGTTACTTTTATCCTTCTAGATTTCTGAAAGTATGTTTTCCTTTTTTCTTTTCCGGAGGGTTTTGGGCAGTGGTTTCCAAAGCTATTGTGGTGGGTATTTCCCCTTCTCTCTCAGAAGCAGCTTTCATTTTGGAATGAATAGCTCATCATTGTTCACATTGTATTCCACTTTTATGGGCTTTTTTTCCCCTTCTGACTTTGACAAAAGGGGAAAGCAGTTTCCTAAATACTTCTGAAGTCTTTTGGGTCACTTTGCAGAAAATATTTCTTTCCTGTTATAGCAGGCCTCATATTCAATGCTCCAGGCAGGAAAGCTGTTTGCAGCACTCACATTGGAGTTTCTGAGAGCGTGGTTCTTGCGTAGCTTTTGTTTGGGTTTGGCCAGTTTCAGTTGAGATTGTGCTGAATTCACCTTTGAGCAGGACTTCATAACCTTGTTGGAGTTAACTTTTGTTGAAACATTTCTAGCGACATAACCTACTACTACCAGTTTCTACAGAGCATCCCACGTGTTGAACCTGTTCTGCTCTTCCAGACTGATGCCTACTTTCAAACTCCTCCAATTCCCTGCAGAAATAACAGGTTATTAATAGGATCTTTATGCATATGTGTTTACCAGACTTGACATAGCTTTGCACTAAAGTGTCTCTTTACCTCCGTTGCACTCAGAAGCTGAACCCTGTGGTCAGCATGTCGTACGTCTGCAAACCTCCTTTGGTTTGTTCACAGCACGATGATCTGGCTGTGCAAACATTTAATTTTGCTTCCCTAATTTAAAATGAGTTGCAATAAAGAATTTATCCACTCAGGTTCTTATGGAACTAAGTATTGTTTAGTTGAGATGGGGGTTGATTTGCATTTTTGGGTTTTCCCCTTTCCTCTGCAACAGCGATGAACAGCTTTGGGTTACATCAGCCCAGGTATATGGTACTTGTAGCATAGCAGTGATGTTTCCTAGGATGTGTCTGACTTCTTCCCCTCTCTTCTAATGATCATTGGTCTTGTTGGGTGGGCACAAGGTCTCCTGGCCTGTTGGGTCCTGGGAGTCTGCTGATCCAGCAGTGACAGGGCTGTGGTGTGCCAACTGCGCAGGGACAGGATGTGAGGCACCAACCACAGCAAGTCACTACGATCTTCTCAGCTGCTACTTGTTACCGTGACCTTGCAGCGTTTGCAGTGTGTGATCTGATGCTCAGGAGATAGGTTTTGAGTGGTAACTGTCTGAACAAGCAATCCCAGTACTTGTTGCAGCTGACCAGCCAAGTTAGATACGCTCTGACAAACAATGTGCTCCTTTGACTATAGTTCCCCTTAAGATGGGGGGGAAGGGTGGAGGGAGAGAATGGGGTGCATGTTGAAATTAATAACCTCTTCTCAAGTCCTTGTTCTCTTTCATCCTTTGAATTAGCTTTTTTCCCCCTAGTGTGACAACAGAATTTTGTAATAAAATCCACATGGGAGAAACCAGTGGTGTGTTTTCTAGTTAAAACAGCCTCCATGTCATCTGACTATTCAAGAATTTATTGGGACTATAAGGATTAAGAGACTAGAGGCTAGCTGCATGTTGAATGAATTAGTTTCTCCCCTTTAATGCTGTAATGATGATGCTGTTGGAGAAACCACAAAAGAAGAACATTTGTCAGAGCATCTCTTCAGAGTTCGTGTGTATAAACTGCAAACTCAAGTCCTTTTAATTGCAGTTAAAACCCTTGGGGTTTTTTGGGAGGAGCTTTTTCTTGGATGGGTTTTGTGGTGGGACAGCAATATGTGCTTGGGTTGGCAATGGTTTGGTCTCAGAGCAGAGGAGCTTGTCCTCCATTTTCAGCCCCTGTTCTCCTTTCAAGTCGTGCCATACTGTATCAGGCCCTCTGAGGAGATTTGTGATAGCTATGGAGGGATAATAATTATTTCTCTTCAAAACAATGTTGAAGTGTGAAGTACAACGCATGGTGATGACTTTTATTTCCATAGGAGAAAATGGACTTTATTTTCTTCTTTAATCCAGTTTCCCTTAAGGTTTCTTGAAGTAGCTGTTCCTTTGGCTGTTTTCAGATACCAGCTAAAAATACTGGTGTTCAGCCTTCAGAAGTCTTTATGTGTAGGTTAAATGAAGGAGTAATTTCCTAAAGGACCTAACCCTGACACTGCAGCATCTTTTAGGTAGGTGTGGTCATGATTACCTAAAAATTCCTAAATAAGAACTTGATGATGCTCATCCTTGAAAAGTCTGGTTAGAATTAAAGGTCAATTTAAAAAAAAGTAATTTTTAGAAGGACTCATATTTGAATATTATTTCTGAGTGAAAATGCTGTTTCCTTCTCTTTCTGCGAGTGAAAGGGAGAATCCCCTTCAGGCATCCAAGGCAAGAGGACCAGTAGACATCTCCATGCTGCAGTAGTTTCTCTCTTTGACTCTTGTTGTCTGGTGTATTAAACTCCCTCCAGATAGGCTGGGCTGTGTTTAAATTAGCTTATCCTCTACCTTGACTAGAAAGGTCTCTCAACCATTTTTTACTGTTAGTGTTGAGAGAGAACATTTTTGTAAGTAGCCTGGTGCCAAGGCTATTTTTTTACCCACAGTGTTAATTGTGGAGGGGTAAAAAAAGAAAAATGAAAAAAAAGTCTACGCTTGAGCTTTCTAACCTTGAAGGTTTGGCGGGCATGTTGTGTAAGAGACTCCTGCTTTCCTGATGGAAACCCTTTGAATTAAACTTTCTTTGAGTCAAGGGACTTTGTATGTCTGTCTATGTATGGAAAAGCCTGCGAGCGTACTTGTCTCTCGACGTCTGTGGAAAAACTAGCTGCTGTGTCTGCCTGTGAGTGTTTGTCCTGGGGATCTGCCCAAAAAGCTGTTTTTTCCATTGCTTGAGCAGAACATCAGGCTTGGCACACTTTGTCATGCAAAGTGATACAGATAGGGTTGGCAGCTGGCACACCTTTTAAAGAGCCTGGTTATTATAATCTTGCCATAACTCATTAATTATGCTGTTGAGGTAATGATAGTGGTATACTAGTCTAGCTAAAACAACTCCTTTACAAACCAAGGTTCACTTTGGTTCTGTCCTTCCAGTTTGACATGCTGCAAAGGTAGAAGGCAGTTCTGTTCTTCTTTACTTCCTCCCTCATGTATGTATTGGTATCTGTGATGAAATAATCTCCTGCTGTTCCTAACCAGGTTGCAAAAGCCTCAAGGATGATGTGTGGGAAAACCGACTTGGTGTTAATAATTTAGCAGCAAGATCAGAGTGGTTTGGGTTGGAATAGACCTTAAATATCATCTCATTCAACTTTCCTGCCGTAAGTGGGAATACCTTCCACTAGACCAAGTATAAGATGCCTAATGCTTTCTTAATAGTTGCAGTTGTACACATGAAAATATGATTCATGTATTGGTAAGAATATCCTGCAAAAGGTATACAGGGTGAATTTTTACCTAGGTAAAACCTCCCTTGTAGATGTAACTGTTCATATTTATACCTAACTATGAGTATATCTAATGAAGGATTAGATATTGGACTGCACTTGAAAAGTCACAGTGGTTGTGCTTACTGAGAGCTCTGTAAAGCTGCATTGATCTGTAAATTGGGCAATCACCTCCTAACAAAGAGAAATCTTTAGATTCATTTCAGTGACATATTTTTCTCCTTGCAAATCTAGAATTTCAGTTTATGAAAGTAGCAAGGGAACAGAGGCTTATTGGATGTTCTTGAGAGGATTTTTGGGATACCTTTTGCAGCAAAGAGGCAAGGAGCTGTCAGCTTTCCCCATTTGCTGAGCTTGTCCCCTGGTGTGCTCTTGTCTACAGAGCAGATGCTGGAGGGCACCAGCTCAGTGCAGGCTCTGCACTAAAGTGCTCTGTTGGTCTGAGGTAAGTGTAATTGCTGTGTCTCTTTCTTGGGGTTTGAGCTATTCTTCCCTGGAAATGAGGACGAAAAAAATCAGCTGTATTAGTAGATGAAAAAAGAGCAATCAATCTGCCAGCCTTCCTAATGCACAGGTCACACCATGCCCGGAGCTGGGCTTTTTGTTAAGAGCAGCTCAAATAAGAAAAGCAAGCAAACCTCTGAACAAAACAGAAACCAAAACTAACAAAGGAAGCATCTGCTATTCAGATGAACTGATATAGGTGAGGGAGGAAAAAACAAGTCATCAGAGACTTCCAAAGGCTTGCTGCTTTGTCCAGGAATGTGCAGCTTGGAGATGGCAGGCACTTTATAGTGTGATGGTGATGCAAATGGTTCTGTGGTGCTGTCCTAGGCAAAAGCAGGCTGGGTGATGAGAAGTGGCTGGTGATGCTGAGCTAGGATGCAGGAAGGCCAAGACTCTGGTATTGCCCTGTTTAGAAGGGTTGAGGTGTGCCTCTCCAGGGCAGCTCTGGTCCTGTTCACTGTGGTTTTGATGCAATGAGAGGTACTGTGGGAATGAAGTAAGGAAACTTTGCCCCAGCGTTGGCCTCTATTTTCACTTTGCATAATAAGCAGAGTGTGGCACTGGTTTGTGGCAGTGCCGGGGGACTTGTTTGACCACTCTGAATGAGCATCTCTCCATGGCAACAGGAGAGGAGCCCTGGTCCACAGGACACTTCAGGCTGAGGTGGGTTGGTTCATTTGAAAGTCTGGCGCAAGGCAGTGATGCTTAGGTTACGGTTTTTGTCACCATAGCATTTGTAGTGCCGGCTTAAGGATGCATCCCTGCAAGCACATGAGCAGGACTGTTTGTTCTGGTTACTCTCCTAGTTGCCAGAAGCCCAATTGGTTCAAGGTGAGAGAAGAAAGAAGAGAAAGGGTTGTTTTAGCTGGATGCCAAATACAAAGAGGAAGTATAATGTGCCCACAGGCTGCATCGTCGGCACATAAACCTAGTGAACAGCAGAGAGGACAGACTGCTTGTACTGGCACTGCTGTCAGCTCTCATTTTCTCACAGCTGGGGAACCATGAATGCACAGACCCCATTGATGGGATGTCCTGGTTTTAACCTCCTCAGTTGAGGGATTTGTCAGTCCCAAAGCATAACATGTTTTTGTGTGCACCTTTCCAGTAGCAATGGGTTTCACACCCTTTGCTGAGTGGTCCCTGCCAGCCCCAGAGCTGGTTAGTGCCATGTTGCTTATCTGCACCTCTCTGTGGAGTGAGAGATGACTGGCCCACAGTTCCTAATTGTGGTCATCACTCCCATTATTACTATCTGCAGTGTTCAGAGAGCTCAGTCTTTTGTTTAACCAGCAACTGGTGACAGAATCCTCATGAAATTTTGGTAACTTGTCATTTTAGTTCCTTAAAATTCTTGGTTTCTTCTAGTCAGGAATGAATAACCTGCTGTGAGAATACCTCAGTGCTCTTAGTGTACATGAACACTTTAAGCAGCTGCCTAGGATAGGAAGCACAAGAGGAGCACAAAGAATCAGAAGCATTTTGTCAGCCTGGTTGGAAAGTAGCTACAGCAGTGAGCAAATGCTTCCTTTTATGTGCACATGCAGTGTCTGACATCCAGGCAGAATGCTGACAAGATGCTGTGGCTTGGAGGACAAGTTGAATGATCTGCATAAAGTCCTTATGATTTCTTCTCTCAAAGCAGAAGTGGCTAAAAAACCTTCAGAAGAAGAGGCGTGTCTGATTTTGTTGTTGTTAATTTGTTCTGGAGGGTTGATTGCCAAGGAGAAGGATCTCTGCTCCATGTGACTGATTTTGGATCTGCTCCTGGTTCAAGGAGATAGAGGTCCTCTCTGTGAGCCATTAACCTGTTTCCTGGACCTTGCATTCATGCATCTTCTGACAGACACAGCAGCCTTTGAGTCGAGTGGATCAGCTTCCTCCCTGCCGTGAATATTTCCACTGTTAATGAAAGATGTTCTTGTTTTGGAGGCAAAACACACCCAAAGACACCCTGGCAGGTTTCTTTGTGCCAGGTTTTGACTCAGATACTTAGTGAAACAGAGGAACAGCTTGAAAACAGCGCCCTGGTCCTTCAGCTGCCTGAGGAGAATCGCAGGAGTAACGTGGCTTAAAGCTCCTTCAGTTCAGCAGTGTGCACAGCACGGCCTTCCTGTTTCTTGTGAGTGTCCTGATTTTCACAGCCTTCCAGCATCAGCTACTGATGCTGTACGTGGGAAAGCTGTGGTGTAGAGAGGTGGTCTTGCCGTGTCTTCCTGGAAGTTTGTCATGTCTGGTGGTGCAAGAGGTTTGTAAACATGATCTGTTTGTTGCAGCATCTAAGATTGCAGTGGTCTGTGTGGCAGGGATGTTCAAGCTGCCCCTTGTCCTCAGATTTCCTTTACAAAGTTTGTGGCCCAATCATCATGAGTGTGTGTGTCTTCTAATGGGCTGATGACTGTAGATGCTGGATAAATTTTGTGGCATGCCTTGGGGATCTCTGTCCTGGAGTTTGAGATGTCTTTTGGTAGATGAAGGATTGCACTTGTTCTTGTCTCTTTGAACACTTGCAGCTTCTGTTTCAGAGTGTCACGCTGTGGAGAAGACAGGACATGCTGTATCTCACTGCTTGGGGCTCTGCACCGGAGAAAACATTTCCCCTCTGAATCCTCTGTCCAGGAAAGATGTTCTCTGCAAGAACAGTTGGAAGTATCTGTGTTCTCCTCCTGCTCTGCCTGTATTTCAGAGCCCTGTCAGAGACAATCTCTTAAGATGCCAGGTCAAAGGGTTCAAATGCTGGAGCCCAAACCTCTCCCAGCTTTGCTGTAATGCCCATGTGTGGCAGCTCAAGAGTGGAAGGCCTGCCACGCTGGCTCCAGCCAAGGTCCAAATTGGCCGGTATCCCCCCTCCTGGTGACAACCAGAGTGGGTCCTCAGGGAAGGAGTTGTCTCGAGGTCTAACAGCTGCACCAGTGTTGTCCTCCTGCAGTTTCCATGGTACTTTGCAGATACTTTCTATGGCTCACTCTGAGTAGCAGAACATGGCATGACACAATTGTGGGTCACTTGGAAGAAATATTTTCTCATTCTTGTTAACTTTTTTTGTCTGCTGTCTCATGGTCTTTCAATGTGAAGACTTGCTCTTTGCTCCTAGTATGGTTTGCATGACACCAGTGGGTCCTGCAGGTTGTTTTCTTTCTTGCCTCAGTACATAGGTACCTTTTTTTGTGGTGCCCACAGCTTAATATTTCATGATGATCCACTGACTGCTTTGACTGTGCTGCTCTGGAGTCTGAATTCAGGCAAATGCTTTGTGGATGCTTTGAAAGGGGTTAGAACTGACCTGTAATTGAAGGGAAAATGGAGTAATGGCAGACTTAGTTGCAAAAGCATTCTGTGCTTCTAGCTGAAAGAGTTGTTGAACATACCGGAGAGAAGGAATTTAGAAACATGCCCACATGACCCCAGATCTATTACTCAGCAGGCATTTTGTTGCACATCTTGCATTTATTCTCTTGCTAAAACTTTAGGCAATTTATCAGTGTTGCCATTCTGTAACTGGACACCCCTTTGCACTGTCTGCCTCTCCAGCCAAAAACGAAGTGAGAGTGATGTTAGCTAACAGCATGATCTCAGCAATTCATCTAGATGAAGACAGAACTTGGCTGCTCTCTCCATTTATTCACTTAGTTTAAAGTACTGGAAGCTAGAAATGAAGTTGTTTCAGTTTTCCAAATGCTGTGATAAGAAAATAATCAGCCCCATTTCCTAAAATTTTCCAGAGCTGATGTCCATGCTCATAGAAAAATCCCACACATCCAAAGCCCAACTCACAGGTTCCTATACAAGAGCACCACTGCTTGAGATGGCTTGATGGAAATAGTGGTGCATCCAGCAAATTGATCATGTTCCACAATAGATAGTGCCCTTAACAGCAGCTTAACTTCCTGTGCTGTCTGTAGGTTTTTCTGATCTCCCCTCAGCAAAGATTTCTGTTTGAATGCCCATAGATTTCTGCATTGTGCAAATTGCTGGGTTCGGACTTTGGGGACAACAGGAAAGCTTTGCCAGCTCTTGCTCCAGGTGAGGTGAGGAAGGGAGCAGGCCAGAAGTTAAGCCTACAGATTTCTACTTCTCTGCTAAGCCTTGTGTTTTCTTTGTGCTGGTCCATGTTGGAGGATTGGAGATCCATCAACAACATTGGAGTGAAAACTGTGTGGTAACTTGTTCTGGTGAAACTTTCCTGTGTGTCTAGGTTTCTTTTTCCAATGGAATTTCCTTGAAACTCTCTCTCCATCTTCTGGTGCCTGTTCCTGTGGCAGATCGAGAAGGGCCTTTATCCATGGTGAGGGCTCCAAGCACACTAAGATGACTAATTGATGAGTCTGAACAGAGAAAATAACTGCCTGCCTGATCAGATGCTGATGGCTTGGCGGGGCATTTCCTCTCTTCCTGCTTTTTGGGTTGTCCCACAGTACCTGTTGTAGTTTCCTGTGAGACTTATATTCACTGTGCGTGCAGATTTCAGCTGTGCTGATTCTTCAGCTGTGACTAGAACATGACTGGTGTTTCTTTAGGAATAACAACAGCAGAACCATGTTGCTGTTATCTGCTCTCCAAAAAGCATTTGGTTGCTGTTTTCTCTTATGCTGCAGCAAAGCACTGCAGACTTCTCTGTCTTTTACTCCAAATGCAAGTAGCTTTCTTTGGTCTTCTGTGTTCCTGAAAAACCTTGTGGCAACACTACACCAGAATTCTGCTCTTTGAATTGTGCCTTCTCCTAAAGGGAGGAGCAGAGCCTGGACCGCAGGTGACAGACATTATGCATTAAACAAGGTGACTTGCCACAGTGCAGCTGACTGGCATCAGTGGTCCTGGGAGCTAAACTTCTGGGGCCTTGGTGTGCCCATGTGTCCTTTCCACCGTGAGATGAAACTTGGCCCAGTCTGGCTTTGCAAAGCAGAGTAAAGTGCTGTCGGAGAACTTACTCCTGACCCTGCTGGAGCAGAGCCTGCAGAGCACCAGCTTTTATCAATCTGAAGTCAAGGGGCTGCTGTCCCCCAGGTGCAGGGGATGGAGAAGCCTTGTGGCAGGTTGGGACCAGGGAGCATCTGTGGCTGTGTGAGCGTTCTGTGCCCACGTGGCGGAGGGTGTCTGTCAAGGCAGGGATTTACAAACAGAGGAGCTCATTAGTTAGAGCAGCCGGATAGTGTGGCAGAAGGCCCGGGCTTGGGGAAGCTTTCAGGTAGCTACTTGAAGGAGGAGGCAATTGCTGAAACATTCATAAACTTGACTGTGAGCAGACTTCCCAGTTGCTGCCTCATCCTCAGTGGAGACAAGGGATTGCAGCCAGGAGCTGCTGTACTCATCCCAGGAGAGGTGGCAGGGAGCAGCAGGCTCCAGAATTAATTCTCTTCATTAATTCCCATAACAAATTTCTGCCTTCAAAAGCCTAAATGAGCAGAGGCCTGCCAGAGCAATACCCCAAGTGGTAGCTTTTCCTATTTTTTTATCATCCTGTAAGTTTCCTATGGAGGAGAATGCTCTTGGAGTCTCAAGAAAAAGAGCAACAAAACAGTGCTAAACATTGGCTGTAAAAAATGTACTTATTTGTTGCATGTGTTGAAATGTGACAATGGGGGCATCTCATGCAAGCCCCTTGTTATTTTAGCTTTTACTCTTTGCCTCATATGTAAGTTGTAATACTTTTAAAAATATTATTCCCTTATATTTGGAAATAAGGGTGCAGTGGTTTAGCTTCCAAACACCTTAATTCTCTGCATGTCTCTCAAGGCAGCCAGGTGTGCTGTACCTGGGTTTATGGCTCTGTGTCCCACACAAGCTAGGCTGACCTATCTGCTTGAGAGCTTTTTCCCACTCTTGTCTTGTTTTCCTCTTGAAGTTTTCTCCTGTTTTCCTCCTGAAAAGTAACAGCGGATGGTGTGAGGAGCAGAGTGGGGAATTCAAGGATAACTGCTGCACTTGTCCTCAGTTCACCCTCTCGTCTCTCGCCACGACAGCCTGTGTTAGCAAAGATGACAGTGTGTTAGCCAGAAGAAATACAATTTTTGCTGTTTGAGGAATTGGCTGATCATTACACACCTCAGTTTCCCCATTTAAGAATGTGTTCTTTGAAACTGTCTGTTTTCTCCCAAGTTTGTATCTCTTTCAGACAGGCATGAATTTTGCTATAAGGTCCTCTGCAGCAGTGCTGTAGTGAATCCAATGCTGCTTCCTCCAGAGAGGCTCAAAGTGCTTCTGTGCATCAGTTTGGGAATGGACTCCATAACAGGATAGAACTTGAAAGGGGTTCTTTTTTTTTTTAAGGTGCTTTTGCAGATGTTGTGGTTAAAGGCTTCTATTTCTAAAACCCTAGATCTTGGACTGTGGCTCCATAACAGTACGTAGTGGGATTTGGAAAAAGTCTGCTAAAATTGTATATAAGGAATAGTGAAACAGTTAGGTCATGTTAAAGTTATTAGACTTTCTGGTGCTAGTGAATGTCTTTTGGGGTTTTTTTTTTAATGAGTGTTTTTCTTTTTAAAAATACAAATAATGGACCTTCCATTTTAGACAAATCTCCCTTTTTTCAGATGGTGTGTTTTTTCCTAGTAAATGGCTTTTTTAGTGGGAGCTGCCTTGCTCTTTCCGTCTGATCTCTGTGCCCACATCTTTGAGTGTTTCCATTTCAGAAAGGAGGAGGATTCTGGTGCCAGCAACCAAACTTCAAAAGCTGCCATACAGGGGAGTTCACATTTCTGAGGCATTTGGAATGGGCAAGAAATAAAAAAACACCTAAACCCCTTAAACTTTTACTGCCACGCAAAAATAACAGAAAAACTTACTTCTTGGTTCCTGTAGTCCTTGTCATGCTAAAGTACTGAAAGTGAATAATCCTGTCATCCCCTAAAAAGAACCTGAGATATTTAGGAGTACCCAATAGCTTTTAAAGAAAATGCCATGTTTTACCTGTTGAATGCTGCAATTGTGCTGTCACACTTGATGACTTAAAATGGGACTTTTGGGTGCTTTTTAGATGCAAGACTCAGGTAATGGTTCTCTTTCCCCACATGCAATGCTATTACTGGTGTTTGTCACACCACAGGCCCGAGTGGTACAGGCTCACTCCTATCCCCAGCACCCAACTCCAGCCATCCTGGTGGAGCTGAGTTTGGATTAGGCTTTTTTTTTTTCTTTAAAAGCCTCCTAAGAGCCTATTGAGAGGGAAGGGGAATGGCTTTTCTTTCCAAGAGCAGCTGAATGTGGTGCCCTAGTTACGATGGTTTTTTAAATGGAGTACTTCAGAGGATGTACAAAAGCATCTTTAGTACTTGCAGTACAAGGAGAATGAAAGGACCTAGATTGTGTCAGCAGTGTAGCGGAGGCTTAAGTGAGTATCATTCATTTATTGTTAGGACATGACCCAATTTGGGCTGTATTTATGGAGTTGGAGGGGAGAATGGACCTGTTTCAGATTACTTTTGAGCTTTAAATGTACTTACAGGCTTTGTGTAGGAATTGCATTGGCTCCCGCTGGGTAAACAGAGCCTTTTGGAGGGTGTTCCCCATGTAGTGGAGCAGTGATGCATCCTGGCTTCTCTTGTGCTGCCAAAATGGGTTGATTCATACCACTTCTCTCCACATGGCAATGTACTGGATGGGGAAAAAAATGAGTTGTCAGACAGAACTTGCCCAGCTGATTTTTATTTTATTGCATTTTTCTGCAAGGATTTTAAAGCCACCAGTTACTATATAATTTGTCGGCTGGTTCCAGCTAAGCAGATCGTAGCTGAAGGCTGCGGCCCTGCAAAGGGCTGGTGAAGGTAATAGGTCGTGAAGTCTGCACACAGTAGGATCTTCTTTTGGTTGTTTTTTTTTTCCCTGCTCCTTCCTGTGAAACAGTGTGTGGTCTGTTTTTAATGCCACCTGTGTCATGATCCTTTTCCTTCTTCTTTTTACCAGTCTGTGACAGCAATATCTGCATCTCCTTCTGGGAGTCTCCTGCTGTCCTTTAAACAATATTGGTACTGCTGAGAGGAACGTGCCATCTGCAGATCCTGTGAAGGATGTAATTTCTTGAATTATTTTTTTTTCTCCTGCAAGGGTTCCTGTAGTCATTACATTAGCTCAACCCCGATGATGCAAACTGTTTTGAGAAGAGTCCAGAACAGAGCTGCTCTTAAACCTGTCTGCAAGTTTGAGAGGGGGAAGTGAGAAGATGAGCATGGAAAACTCATAAGGAATTGAAGCTTGGTAAGGCTCAGTTTTTTCAGCAAATACTACATGTTAGTTCAGATGGGCCTTGTGTGAAGAGCAGTGGAAATCTGAGTTGCGCTGTAAATTCATTAGCAGCATTCATATTCATTTCAGTGAAGCCAGGGCTGCAATCTCCTGCTAACCAGTCTTTTAAGTCTGTGCTTCTTCCCCTGGAGAGGCACATCTGCCTCACATCTCTGCAGCCTGCTTTTAAAGGGAGCCCTTTACCCATGAAGAGGGGGAGAATCATGTATCCATCCCTTCCTACAGCTGTGCCAGCAAGCCACAGTCTGGTCTACTCCAAAGAGGGCTGCGTTCCAGCTCTGGAGGTGTGTGGCAGGATGGTCACTGGGACACCCACTGGAGGAAGAGAGGGCTGCAAGCACTTAGAGACTGAGCTTGTTCCTTTGAAGGTTCCATCAGCTGCAAAGTCTGGATGCATCCAAGCACCAGTGCATCCACGTCCAGGCTGTGCTGGCACCACTTGGTTTCTGCTTTAAGGGAAGTCTTTGCTCTCTAAGAATCAGCACACAATGCTTTTAGGTTTGCAGAGAACCTGCTGCCTGGGAAAGCTTTTTTGTTGGTGGGCCAAGGTACTAAAAGTATGTTAAATGCAAGTGTACTGCACAGCTGGAGGTGGGGGCGGGCACGTGGTCTCACGGGGCAGGGTCCCTGGGGTCTGCCAGCACACCAAGCTCACAGCAGCACCAGGCTGCCTGCAGCAACTGCAGAATTGAGCCTGTAGGGGCAAACTGGCATTTCCTCTTTTCCTGGCTTTCTCAGGAGTGCAGATGGCAGGTTTTGATAACTAAAGGCTTAGTACAGAGAGGTCTGTCTAGTGTGGGATATGTAAACCTCAGTTCAGGCTTGGATATGATCCTTTTCTGTCTGTAGGAGGTTTAGGCTGATTATTCTGTTCCATTCCTGTTTTGGGGTTTTTTTATTATTATTTTTTACTCTAATTTCATAGTGTTGGTCTAAGTAAAGAATAATGAAAATTAAGTAACTTGGCCTGTCTCTTACACAGCTACTCCTGTGCGTAGTTAGCAGTTTAATGGGAAAATGAGGCAAGGCAGAGCTCATTTTGCTCTCATATAGCCAAACTGGCTGTGCAGGACTTAGGAGTAAGATGGGATAGTAATCGAATGTGATGTTGTGGTATTTAGGGCAAGATCACAGGAAAAGCATTGTATTCCTTTGAACAGGATGGAGCCTTTCACGTGATCTTTTTTTTTAACTTTAATTCTGTAATCTTGATCTGTTATCTAAGAACAGGAAGACGTCCTACATTTGGAAATGTGTTTCATCTGCTTGAGGAGCAAAAGATTTCATCTTGGTCTGTCTAGGGAGCCCTGGTGTCCCCCTGGTGTGGGCCATCTTGTTTGGCAAATGCTGGGGGTTGCTGTGCCCAGGGCAATGCACTGAGTGACCTTTAAGCTTGCATTAGGGCTGGAGGGTTTTTCATCTGTTGCTGTTGGCTCACCTCCAAGGTATGTTGTGGGCTGTGCAGTGCTTGCCCACATAAACGCCCCCCAGACTTCCCCTTCACGGTGTCTCTCATACCAAGAAGTCACTAAGAGCAGCTCTTCAGTGGTGCTTCCCACTTGGTGAAATCTCTCTGTATGGGCAGTCTGTCATTGATCTGGCCCGACTGGTAGGCTGACTCCTTCCAGAGCTCACTGGAGTTTCAGGAAGAATAAAAAAATAGCTTTAATGTCAGTGGCCTTGCACTGGGAGGTTTGATTACGGCTTTTTTGTTCATCCTGCTAGCTTTCCTCCTACACTTACTAGGCATGTGCAGATTATAATTTAATTTCCTTTTGAATTTAATAACTTCAAAAGGACTAAAATCAGTAGCTGTTTAGAGTTGTGATTGGGGATGCAGAATCTCTCATAACTTTATCTTCTACAGCAGAAAATGCTGCTTCAGGTGCAAGGGGGAATGGGGGGCTGTGCTGTAAAGTAATCCACTGCATGTCTGCAGCCACAGTTCTGCTTCAAGCCCTATGGGGTAATGTTGGGATACTCTTAATCTCATGTGTGACTCTCAGCTTTTAAAGAGCACAGGTGAGCCTGCTTCTTTACCTTGGCAAGTTTGAGTCCCACCTGCTGTGGTCCTCAAGTGGCTTTTCTGCCACTGTACTTCTCCCTGATGCTTTTAAACCTGGTTTCAATGTAACATCCCTGTCCGCTTTCTGTTGCCCCATTTCACCTACGTTTGTGTGGAGTAGAAACCCTACAGAGTTTATTCTCTACTTTCTGGAGAGATGTAGTCTTAAATTAATTGAGGGAAGACAGATGGGACCTGCCAGCTTTTCATATGCCAGGAGCCCATCAAGGGTAGAAACGAAATGTCTGATGGTTTGCCAGGATGAGCTTGTTAGTGTATTGCCACAGGGTGGTTAGGACTCGGGAGACACAGGGAATGACCTTACAAAGTTAGGCTGCAGTAGTTAAAGTGTCCACAGAACAAGTGACACACATGCCCCACGCTTCGGAGATTGCCGGGTAGTGCAGTCACCCATGGACCCGCTGCCTGGAAAGGGAGAGCCTGCGGTTTGGCCGTGCTGTGACATCCTTGAGCATCCCTACCGCGGCTGGGTGTGGAAGGTCCAGGGTTGGCTTGCTCCTCACCTGCCTGGGCTCCACTGTTGCATCCTTGAAGCCCCAGGGAGAACTGTGAGCTCTTTTCTTGAAAGACAAAAGGCAAAGTGCTACAAACCACAACAGCTTTCACGCTAAAAATACCATAAAAGGCTGTGTCCTTAGGAGCTGGGCATGGGAGCAGTTCCCACCCACATTACTGCAGCATGAGTCACCGGGCTATTGCAACTGCTCTCCAAGTGGGTGCCCGGCTGAAGATGCACGACGGGACAGGGGGAGGAAGGGGAGTTGCCTCATAGCGCTGTGGAAGGGATGAAGAGTTAGGAAGAAGAGGATGACGTACGAGCATACGTGAACACTTTGCTTTCCTTTAGTTAGATTTTTGTTTGGTTTTGGTTTTTTGTTTGTTTGGGTCTTTTTTCTTTTCGTTTTTGTTTTTTTGGAACTTCCAGCAAATGGTATTTGCTGATGATTTGAACTTAAGGCATTTGCAGCCAAGAGTCTTCTGAATATGCAGAACTCCTCAGTTTGCTGTTAGGAAGTACATTAATTGCCACATGATTAATATGAAGCTGGAAAACCCCTCTGACATGGAAGTACGTTTTATTTACTCTCTTTGTAAGCAAAGTTTTTTTTTTTTTCTCTCACTATCCTCTCTCTTAATCTTCATCCTTTTCCCCCCTACCCTGATGCCAAAATAGGCTGTGTGTCCTTGTGACAGATGGTGTAAAAGCACATCTCCCTTACGCTGTGCCCTGCTCTTCCCTGTCCTTTTTATCCAACAAACAGGTATTAGGGAGTAAATTTGTTTAGGTTTCTTTCCTGAGACACCACCCACCTGTCCAGGCCCCAGCAAGGCTATGGGTATTGTTTTCCCTTTTCCTTCCCTTCTGCTTGACGTCCTGGCTATCAGGGTTTACCGGAATAAGTTTGTCAGTGAGAAATCCTATAAAAAGCTTCCTTTATTTAGACACCAGCCCATTAATGACATCATGTGGGCACGTCTTCCAAGTTTCTCCAGGCTGAGCGGACAGAGGGAGGTGGTGGCTATGAGTCTGAGCCCTGCCCCTTTGCCAGTACACCCCTGTGGTTGTGTTCAGTGGCTGTCCTTCAAAATAACCCCAATCTTCCTTCTCCTTCTCCTTTGGGGAGAGAGCAGGGAGGCCCCCTCCCCCCCCCCCCAGCACACTGATGCATCTTTAGCAAATGTTTTAGCAGTAGAATATAGCCTGTGGTGGTCTGTTTGTCTTCCTGCTCATCACTTCCAGGTTAGTCCTTTGCAGCACTCTTTGGCAGGTATTCACCTTAACTTCTTCTTAAAAGAAGCAGGAGGCTTGCACACTGAATCTCTTTGATGCTCCTAAAATTTGCATCAGGCCAGTTTCAAATAATTTTAACAGGGAAGGAGGTGAAGTGAAGTTAAAAATGCCTACATGGACAAGCAAAAAGCAGTGGGAATGGGCACATATGACATGTACTGCTTGTTTTATGGTGGAGGAAAGGATGCATTGGGTGGAGGGCAGCAGAGCAGGACTTGGCCACAAAAATAATCCACTGTCAAAATTTTTTTGTGAGTGATTTCTCTAAAAAGTATTGGTTTGAGTATTTATGAATGGGGGAAAGGTGTGTATTTGTTAAGGATTATAAAGTAGTGAGTGTGTCCTGGACAAGGTTTGTGGACTTTTTGGAGAAATTATTCCTGGGTTTCATTTACATCTCTGGAGAAGAAAGCGTGGTGTGCTAAGCTTCCCCTTGTGTGTGCTCAGTTTGTTAAAATGTTAGCACAGGTGTTTCCTTACCTGCCTGCAGTAACTCCTGGGTGTTTTTTTATGTGATCAGTAAACCAGAGCTTATTTAATCAGTGGAAAGGTATAAAAGTCTCTGTTGAGGGAGTTAATTGATTTCCTCGAGTCTGCTCATCCTGCTGTTGGAAGTAAGCCCTAAGGTTGATGTACGTCATGGCTGTTGCTCTTTAGAGCTGGGAGACTTTGAGCAGCAGACTAATTCAGTGTGTCCATAATGCAGATTTTTCCAGTCCTGTCTAGAATTTGGGTTGGATGAGTGGCAGTTTTCAGCCTTTTGCTCATACCTGCTCTGCACTGCTGCTCCACTTATTGTCCTTCCAATATTGACCTCCTTGGTACTCTGAAATAATAAAAACTCAAAATAAATTCATATTGCACAAGTACTCTGCAACATTGTATGGGTGGTCAAAATACTTGGTTCTCTTTAGAAAGTTACTTTGCAAAGTTAGGTGGTGTTAAAAGAAAATACAGATTTGCGGGTGCTAGTTTCCGAGAGTCTCTCAATGAGGTAGCACAGAAAAGTGGGATCTTTGTGGGGACAAACAAGGCCTTTTCCTAGGGTCTCTTGTTGTGGTCTCTAGCAAAAAAGAAGAAAAAAATGCAGTGTCCAAAATACAACCTTAATTAAAAAACAAATATGTTTTTACCTCTGGGAAATGATATCTGATAATGTTTTCCCTAAAGCTGGGGTGTGGGGATTGGGTATTTTTAGCTGCAGCTATTCTCAAGTTGTTGTTTTGTGACCTTCTTCTAATAATACATTTCTTTAACTCTTTCTTTAGAACTTATGTGGTTCTAGAAGCTTTTTCAGATAAAGATGGGTGGAGAAGAAAAGGGAGCAGCAGCCCATTGGCAGAACTACTGAAATCTCTGTTCTGATGGATATTGGTGTCTAAGGGGGTGCAATGGGTGTACCTTGTGAAGGACCTTTCTCAGGCCAGAGAGATGGCTTGTGCTTCAGCTCTTCCTCTGGCTGTAGCGACTGTCTAATTGGCACTGCCTGCTTCTTAAAAAAAATAGGATCAAGGTTGAAATAGCTGAAAGAGGAAATCTTGGTCAGAGAAATGATGTGCAGATAGAGATGCTATAGTGCGGGAATCCCATGGAAGGGCAGATATAAGAAATGGCAGTTTAAATTTCAGGTCTTTATGGTTTGGGGTGTGGGTGACTGTCTGGAGTCTCTTGGGATTTATCTGCAAATGTCTCAGAGATAAGAGAGCCAGTAAATTCCTGTGTGAAACATCAAGTTCTTCATCATCCAAGGGGTGCTGGGCTTCTCCTCACCTCTTGCTGACAGACTGAAAAGCAAGCACAGATCTTGAGGGACCAGTGAGCTGATTCTGAGTTTTTGTGAACATCAAAGGTGCTGTGAAAAAGTTTCTCAAAGAGAAGTGATCTAAAAGATAGGAGAGAAGAAGTGTTTTCAGGTTGAGCTGCTGACATTGTGTCTCTGTAGCTACCCATGGAAGTGGTCTGGCTCTCCAAAGGGAGCAGCAGTTATGCGTTTCCCCAGGCTTGCCTCTGGTTGTATTGTGGGAGGAAGGGAGTTCAGCTGATGGTAAATAATAAACATACATGAAAGCAAGCAAGCTGAAGGAAGGACAGGCAAAAGTGGTCTGTGCTGCATCTGTGGTGTGCTGTTCCATCTCAGAGGGCATCAGGAAAGTTCTCCAGGAAGGGCCTGATGGTGGGGCTGGAGAGGTGTCTGGCTGAAGGGACAAGGAAGGTGTTTAAAGTGGTTGTTTACTTGTTTATATAATTTTTTTCAGAACCCAGATCAGTGATCGGTGGTTTCTGCTAATTGCTAATAAATTAAATGAGCTGAGTCCGTTTTGCTTTCCAGCAAATCCTTTTATGCTGTGGTGCCTTTTTAATGACCAGAGGTACAGTCAGAAATGGCAGCCCAGTCTACTGAAGGTGTTAAGACCACATCCAGCCTTGAGTCAGGAAAAAGAAAGAGGTTGCTGCTCCCCAAAATACTGAGCCCACATCCTGTGGCCACTGGCTGAGGAGAGTGGGCTCTGTGGTGTGGGGTGCTTACTAGTCCCACAACTGCTCTGGGGCTGGGCAGGGCTTGCCACAGTAAAGGGGATCTTGCTTTAAAGAGGTTATGGATCATTCAACATCAGAAACTTGCCAAAGTGATCCTTTCTGCACCGCTCTCCCTGCCCCCGTATTCTTGCACCAAGAATTTACTTATTAGTTTTGAAGGTCATATTTTTGAAATCTGTCTTCGGCAGCGCCTTACGCCAAAATGAAGGCCAGAGTTAAGGCCTCCTGGGAATTTTCATCAGGAGATGGGGCAGGGTTGGTGCTGAGCTCCTGCAGGTGCCGGTTATGCATTTTTCTCTTACATCAAATTTGGGACACAAAATGTTTATCTGGGTAATCCTTTCATTGCAGGGGACCCCACCCAGGGATGAAAGCTGTTTGGGCTTGGCACTGTCAGTGTGGGCAGGTTTCAGTCATGAGTCTGCAATGTGTCATCTTGGGTGGCTGTAGTTGAGCGTTTCATATCCTGAATAATACTTGAACTTTTGGTGCCCTTCTTATGTTTAGGACCCAACATTTGATGCTCTGGTTGCCTAAAAAAAAGATTAAATTAAAAAAAAAGAGTGACTGAGAAGTGCTTTTTTTGGGAACTGTAATCCTGGTGCCCTGTTTTCATGTCACACCTTAGTTTTCTTCTTTATCACAACTTATTAGCAGAAGTGCCAAGGGCTTAGTGCCTGGTGTGAGAATGTTTCCTTTGGTTACTGACTAAAGGAGCAGCACCAGCAAGAGTGGAAGCTTCATCTGTGTTGTTTAGGGATGAAACATAGTGATAACTGATCGGGCAGGAAGGAAGTGCAGTGTGTGGTGAGAAGAGCAGGTTATCGAAGGAGCATATGTAGAGTACAGCAGATACTCAGGGTGGGCACAGTATCTTCTGGGGCTGGTTTGCAGCTGGAAAATAGGGGTAGCCACTTGAAGCCAGGCCAGTGGTGCAAAAGCGGCCCCATCTTTTCCAGCCATTCTGTTGGAACATTGTCTTCTCCGTGGGACCTCTAAGGGGATAGAGAAGGTGTTGGAGACTGCACGGCTGGGAAGGGCAGGACCAGGCTGTGCCCAGTCTGGGCTGGATTTACTGGGGGCTCCGAAGGGCCTCTGTCTCCAATCAACCCCCTGCTGCGTATTGTTGGGAGTGAGCTGTTAGTCTGCTAAAAACTCCTCTGAAACAAGGGGGGCAGAAACAATCTGGGAAAGCAAATATTTTCTGATAACAGTGAGCAACAAGCTTTTGTTTGCTGTCAATGGAAGGAAATGGGAGAAACATGTAGTAGCTGTAACGCAGCACAGGCTTTACTGCTGGAAAAGAGATTTAGTGCACACCATTCCTCTAGCAGGGGAGATATCCATGAAGAAGGGCTGCTTGAAGTGGGTGGGAAAGGCACAGCTTTTGTTTTGCTGCAGCAGTGCATGTGTGTGAAGCAGATGCTAATGGAAGGTCTGTGGCCAAGATGGAAATTCAGATCCAGGCTTACATGGGAAGTGGGAAACAGGGAGATGAAGTCCTTGGTTTGTATTCAGCCAGGACAAGACTGAAGCAACTGTGCTTTAATTTAAAGGGAGCCCCCTCTCTACTCAACTGACAGTGATGATAAACTGTGAACCAGCTCGGATCTCTGTTCTCTGGAAAGAACCTTCCCCGCTGAGGAATTTGATACTTTGTTAAGAAAAAAAGAAAAAAAAAAAAAAAAAGGCAAAAAGCTCCTATGCTATACTAGATTGAAGTCTTGTCTGAAGGCCTGCAGGCATGTTCTTACTCAATTAGGAATCTTATTCTTTGTTTCGGACCCATTCTTTGCATCAGGGAAAAAAAGTTTCTTTCTTATCAAAAGGCACTCCACAGCCCTTAGATGCTTATTTATTTGCAACTTCCCTTTTCCAAGCTTTCTTGCACAGTGCAGAGTCCAGCTGCCCTTCAGTAGGATGCATTGTGGTCTCCCAGGTTTTGATCTTGGAACAGGAAGATTCATTTCCCAAGCTGCTGAGGAAATCATCATCCTGCTTGCAAATGCCTTTTGTAGCAGGTAACTGAAATTTTGTGTTTATAAGTGAAGTGTCTAGTTGTTGCTTTGTTGGGTAAATGTTAAAGCATTTTTAAGGTAAATGCACCTTTCAAGTTCAAAGTACCTTTTTTTTTTTTCTTCAGCTGAGCATGTTTTCAGCTAAGTAGAACTACATCTTGAAATGCAGGTGATACTTGAGTTGTGTTTGTTTCCTGAAGAGAACAGCCGTCTGCTGCTGCTTTTCTGGACAGCCTTACATGGGCCTCCGTCATACCAAGTGCTTGTCTTCATGTGATGGCCACAAGCTCTCGTGCTTAAGCTTTTCCCTCTGCTTTTGTCTCATCCAAGAAAAGGTTTTGTGAGTTTTTTAGTTCTTCCATTCATACTGTCACTTTCTTCGTGCGAGCTCCAGCTTTCACTGGAAAAACCTTTCTCAAGTATTTCTGTTGACAGATTTGAGCCTGCTCTGGTCCCCTTTGACTTGGTTTCATCCCATTTCCATTGCTGTCCATTATTCATATCAAAAATGCTGTGGATGTGGAAAACAGTAAATGCTGGTAATAGATCCACTGTGGTTCTGAGCTCAGGCTTTTCTGAAGTTCCTTGTGTTGCTTTCTCAGGCATGTTTGATCAAAGGTGCTGTATGCCTCTGAAAACCCAGAAACAGAAAGGTGGCATCTGGTTTGATGTCTGTCCGTGTCACCTGGCTCCCTTGGTTGCACATCCCCTTGGATCCTGGGCTCTGTGGTGGCAGGAATCCAGCACCAATACACCCAGCTGTCTTCCACCACTCCCCTGAGCATTATTTCATTGCACATAGAACTTACCTACAGAAACTGCTAGTGAAATAATATGGCTTGCTCCAAAGTATGTGTGCCATTTGATTTTCCCTGTCTGGAAAGCTGTGTCTGTCTTTTGGCCCCTGTGGCAGCTTTTATGGTTTATAAAACTATAAAAAGTTTATATCATCCACAGTAAAATCCTAACAGCCAAATACACAGTAAATTGTGAGATGTGTTTTGAAGCCCTGACCAAATGGCACAGATGTTGATTTCAACACTCTTCAAAAACCACAAGAATCCTTGAGTTGTTTTCATATTAACTCCTAATCTGGAAAGCTGCTTTTAACAGGGTGTCCTACATGACCATTGCTGTTTCATAAGTTTTCCACTAAGAGAAGAGGGGAGGACTTCTAGTGTGGACAATTCTCTCAAAGGGAAGACAACAACTATGGGGACGGAAAATGGTAATAATGGATCTGGATCAGGCTTAGGTACTTAGCAATTTCTTTGCTTTATTCTTCACTGGCAGTCAGGCTTTCCATATCTCTCAGGTGGGAACTGGGGGAGTGAAGTCCCTCCCAATGTATGCCAAGAACCACATTCAAGACCATCTGGTGAAACTGAATAAGCACAAGTCTATGGGGCCTGATGGAATGCATTCCAGGATTTTGAGGGAACTGGGTGATGTGGTTGGCAAGTAATTTTGTACCATTTTTGAAAAGTCACAGTGGTCAGGCAAAGTCCCTGGTGACTGAAACAAAGGGGAAGCATCACATCTGTTTTTAAGAAGAGTAGAAAGGGGGATCCTGATAACTACAGATCAGTGAGCCTCACCTCTGTGGCTGGAAGATCATGGAACAGATCCTCATGGAGGCAATGCTAAGGCACGTGCAAAAGACGAGGAGGTGATCTGACACAGCCGACATGGCTTCACTGTGGGCACATTGTGCCTGACCAACCCTGCGGCAATCTCTGGTGGAGTGACTGCAACACTCAACAAGGGAAGAACAGCTGGTCTCATTGATGTAGAGTTCTGTAAGGCCTTCAACTTGGTCTCACATGACACCCTTATCTCTCAAGTGGAGAGATAAGGATTTGAAGGGTGGGCTGCTGGGTAGAAAAGAAAGTGGCTGACTGGATGTATTCAGAGAGTTGTGATCAGTGGCTCTGTGTCCAGGTGGAGGCCAGTGACAAGCCATGTCCCTCAAGGTTCTGTCTTGGAGCTGGCTCTTCATTTGCCAACAGTGTATGCTCAAAGACCAGAAAGCCAAAGCATCCTGGGCTGCATCCAAAGCAGGATGAGGGAGGGGATTCTTCTGCTCAACTCTACCCCCAGGTGAGACCCCACCTGGAGTGCTGTGTCCAGCTCTGAAGTTGTCAGCATGAAAAAGTCATGGACCTGTTAGAGTAGGTCCAGAGAAGGGCCATAAAGATGATTAGAGGGCTGGAGCACTTTTCCTGTGAGAACATCTCAACATGTGGGTGTTCAGCCCAGAAAAGAGAAGGTTTCAGGGATACCTTAGAGGACCTTCCAATACTGAAAGAGGGCATAGAAAAAAAGAGGGAGAGTGACTTTTTACACAGGCACGTATGGATAAGACAGGGGTGAATGATTTTAAACTAAAAGAAGAGATTAAATGTTAGGAAGAAATTCTTTACTCAGGGGATAGTGAGACAGTGGAACACTCAGGTTGCCCAGAAGGTTTGCGGATGCCCTATCCCTGGAAGTGTTCAAGGCCAAGCCAGATGGGGCCCTGAGCAACCTGGTCTAGTGAATGGCATCCCTGTCCTTAGCATGGGGGTTGGAATTAAATGAGCTCCAAGGTCCCTTCCAACCCACACCATTTTTATGATTCTATGATTTTAGTAAAATGTTGCATTTGCACACACACGCACAAAAAAAAAAAAAAAATTCCTGCATTTCTTAATTTGGGGTGATTTTAGGAGTTAACAACAAGCAAAAAGAAAAAGTTATGTTGTAATTAAAGATTCCTTTCATATGACTTTAAAAAATTATGTATCCTAATGCTGTCCTGCATATAGTTCCAAGGCTGTTACAAAAGCTTTGGGAGACAATTTCTCAGCACTTTCCGGTGTTGGATCAAATACTTCTTGTTTCCCTTAAGTTTTCTATTACTGGATATGGTTGCATGGGGCTTTAATAGAAGAAAGCAAGTTAACAAAAGCTCATGTATTAGCATCTGGAGATGCTGTTTGAAGGTAATGCAAGTCCAGGACACTGGCAGTAAAATAGTCAGGGAGTGTCCTCAGCAGAGGCTGCCAAAGACAAATAATTTCCTACAAGGGTTCTGTATCTGGAGACAGTGTGAGCTGATTAAACTCATTAAAGTGATTGAAGGAATGAGGGTGGTTCCTAGGGGCTGGGCATTAGTTGGGGTCAGGCTAATGGCTGAGGATCCCTCCCTCCTAAAAAAGAGGTGAAGGCAAAGGCTCTGGAAAGCAGTGTAAGACACACAGAGTCAGTACAGGTCTCACTTCAACTCGTTTATCTGCAGCATACAAGTCATTCCCCTAAATAATTATTTTGAACAAGTTTTTCACAGACAAGCTGAATCTTGTTAGTGGATTTTTAACTTCCTGCTCTTTTATTTCATTTGCTGTACCAGCAACTTTATATAACGATACATTTGTTATTTCCTTGTATGTGTTTTTAAAAAGATGCTGCCTGTCTGTGCCAAAGAGAGCACAGGGTGCTGGCAGCATGATAAGTTATGTTTGCATCCTTGTTCCTTTGGTTTTGGCTAGGGAGCATCACTAGCTCCACAGTGCCCAGGGTGACATCTTGGGTATCAGCCAGGACGCGTGTCCTCACCCTGCTGCTTCAGGCACGTGTTGGGGGTGGGTGGCCTCTAGCTGACACTGCCAAAGCCAGGGAAAGTTTTAAATAGCAAAAGGAGCCTTTGGCTTACCCAAAATTGCCAAATATAGCTGGAGGCAAGAATGACCAGGGAAGAGTAGTGTGTCCTGTAGTGTTGCTACATATACCAAAAAGAATAAAATACAGTGTTTTAGGAGGAATGCATGTCTAAGTGGAGAATGACCATCATTGTAGCTTCCTTTAGTTCATGGTTAAAGAAATGCAAACTGCTTTTCCAGTCTTAAGCAAACAGAAGAAGCCATTTACTGAACTCTGTGTTGGTATAGTTCCCTTCCAGGTCAGTGCATCACCCGAAAAAAAGAGGATTTATATATTTTTTTCTTTCCCCTCTGGCTTTTCTCCCCCCCTCGCTTTTAATAGACACTGAAATAGAAAAAGGAAGGAATACAGAGAGAAGATTAATCTTCAGTTCCCAAAAGAAGCATGTGGACCTTTGCATTCTTCAGTTTACTTATTTTTTTCAAGTGAAAAATCATTTAAATAATGATGCTTTAAAAAAATAAGTCATGCATCTTTGATTTCTGTGCAGTCCTTTGTCTTGATTTTTTTTTTTTGCTATTGTCGTCTCTAGAAGATGAGTTCACATTAAAAAGAGTTTTAAAAAAATGTTTGGATGCTCGTTTATTCCCTGTGAGGTCTAAAAATAGAAGCTGACAAAGAATTGCTTATAGACTCACTGCTCTGCTCAGAGGGTTTAGCTTACGTCTTAAGCTGCATTTTCTGACTTTGCAACAGCTGAGCTATGCAGAAACACCAAGCTGGGCTTACTGAGCCTAAGCAGGAGGAGACCAAATCTCTTTATCAGCCCTCCTGTTTATCTCCTCCCATCTCCATCCTTAGGGAGAAGGCACAGCACCAAAAACGTGTGTGAGAATGAGTGCAAGGTGTAAGTACTGGGAGCAAAGGAAGAGGGATGGTAGGGAGAGGGTAGAGGGAAGTTTTATTTATTGGTGTAGTGCTGCTCGTGTTGAGGAGGGTGGATAGCATACAGTTGCAGTCTTACATGGCTTTTTAATTATTTCTATAACTAGAAGATTTGGCCAATGTATTTGGGTTTCTTGATATTGCCATTGTCTAGCAGCAAAATGTTGTCATCATTGTCACCACAGCTTGCAGCTGTGCTGTAAAAGCTTGGTGCAGACTGGGAGAATAGAGGCAAATGTGTGTAATCTGCATTTAATGTGTGTAAAATGCATCATAACCTACTAGATGATAACATATATAAAATATAATCTGTGTAATGGGTTGCTTGATTATAATGATGACCACCTCTGAAAGGGTGTGAGGCCTTCTGCACTTTGGGACCTCTAAGTCATTGTGTCTGGGTGCTGTAGAGGTGATAATGGGAAATTTAGCACAGGACAGCTCAGGATCCTGTGGAAAAGTCCCATTTGCTGGTGTTTGTGAGGGGGTTTGGAGGAGAGGTGGTGTTATTAAAGTGGCAGCTCATGACAGATGTCCGTTGTGCTTCCTCTGCCCAGTGCTTGCTGACTTCAAGCAGAGCGTTATGCTTTGGGGTGCTGTCTTGATTTCACGGGTGTGGAATTAGCGTGTTGCTTCTCTGAGTTGCTGAAGGAGAGAACTAAAAAGTTGTTTTTTGTAAGTGATAGCTCTGTGTTGGGCTCTGCTGTCCTTTGGACTGTGTAGCTGTTTGGATGTATCAGGGAGAACCGCAAGTGGCACGGCTGGTGCCAGCTCTTCTGCCATGCAAGTTGCTGCCTTTCCTCTGTGTTCAAAGACTCCTCTGCTGGTAGAGGATGGTGCCTTTGCTGTGTCAGAACTGGAAAACTGACCAACTTCTTATATCCTTTGCAGTGAGCCCAGGGGACGAGAGGGTGTGGATTGCCTCCTGCCTTGCCTCTTCTCCCAGCCGCCTGCGGTGAGCTCTCGTGTGCCAAAGGACAAGGGTGGAGGGGAGCAGCCCCCTCCACGTGAAGCTGGGGCCGTGTGGGTGAGCCAAAGGGCATTCAACTGGTGGGCTCAGACAGTTGAGGGTCCTCACCACCCTGCAGCAGAGACAGCTGGCTCCTGCCAGGTAGATGCCTTCAGGGGAGTGGACAACTCCAGCTGAACTGATGAATCTTGGCACCTGATAGAAGGCTCAGGTAAGGGCACTTTGCTTGGAGCTGGGTTGTGTTTTCATCCTGTCTTTTCCAAACTCACAAACTGGTTCTGGAGCAAATGAGAATCACACTGAGAACTGTCATATACGGTGGTTACACATGCTAGTAAATCAGCAGGATCTCATCTACAGTGATGCTGAATGCACTGGCTTGTTGGGGTATTGCTGGTGGCCTGAAAGTGGAGGTTCTGCCTTGGTTTTCCTACTACCTCTGCTAAGGGAGGTGACTGTGGTTTTATACAGCGCAGCATCCAGTGCAGTTTCAGATACAATGCAAGTTTACTAGGACGGGAGATCATTTGAATTTTCTGTAGCACATCTGTGATTCATCTAAAGTGATCTATGAGCAGTCATTTTCAAAGACCCCAAGACAGTTAAAAAAAAAACCCTTCCTGCAATTTAGCTGGCTTAGTGCTCCTTATGCTCTTCACACAAACAAACAAAAAAGCTTGCTTGTGTTCTTCTGGGTTGTAGTCAAGGAAATAAATATGCAAACAGGATCTCCTTAATCTTGGTTCATCCTGCTTGATAGTAATTTCATTCCTGAAGCCATAACTCACTTTGCGAGTGCAGGTCTTGATTTCCTTTCTGGTAGCAGGGATGTAATCATGGGCTGGATTTGAGCTAAGGTTGGGGATGCACAGTCCAGTGATGTGTTTTGAAGCTGGCCAGCTTTTGTGCTGGCCAGGATGTTTGCAGTCTGGGTTTGTTAATGAGAGAGAATCTGCACACGGGGGTTAGCAGAGGTCCCTGATGCAAGTGCACTGAGTGCGTTGTCCATTTTGGAGTAGAAATTTGGGGTTCTAGTAAAAAAAATGCTGCAGCAGCTGTAACACCAGAGATGAGGATGCTGGCCAGTCTTGTACCACAGCCTCAGGAGCAGGCTGACTTCCTCATGGGGCTGGTTCTCACGAAGCAAAAGCTCTGCCTGTGGTCAGCAGCGCATGGCTGTCACTTCCTCCTCAGCTTGTCACCTTGCAGGCACAGATCCAGGCAGCCAGTGCCCACCTGTGACAGCCCACAGCTCCTCCTGGGTGCCCTGGGGGGCTTTGAGGTTCCCTCAGGCTGTGGCAGTGCAGTCGGAGCAGTCCCAAAGCCGTGCTCGCTTTGGCTGTGCATAGTACATATGTGCAGTGGTGTAATGCCATGGCTTTGCTTTGGAAAGGCTTTCAGCATGTGGGGAAAGAGCCTCTGATGACAGCTCCTCTTGCCTTTCAGCTACTGACTGTCCCCACAGATTCTACCAGGCAGCCAGGATGGGCAGGTTAGGCCAAGCCCTTGGCCTGTGTGGTTTGAAGCGTGTCAAGGTGTCTGTTTCATGCACTTAAAAAGCCCTGATGGGGCTTACTCAACTTCTTGCAGCTTGCATTAGTTGCTTTCACTGCTCTGCATGGGCAGGTTTATTCCAAGGTGTGCAAGTGCATGAATCACTGTTACAACTAGTAGTAGCTTTGCAAGTGAGTAGTAGCTTTAAAAGTGCTTTGCTGGGAAGTGGTGCAGACCACTGTCTGCAGGTGATACCTTGTGAGAGGCTTTTGCCTCTTAGCAGATGTGTAAGCATTTTCACTTGCATAGATATATATGCGTTTGCTTTAAAACTGTTCCCCTAAAGCAAAAATTGCAGGCTGATACCACAGATGGCTAAAGACATGAAATGCTGTGTTTAAACGTGCTTTTAAAATAGAACATGAAACAGGAACGGTGACTTGTGTTTCAACAGTGGGGGGTGTGACTGTAGTAAGTATGTAACTTTTCTACTTTATTCCACAGCAGTAGTTTCACTCTGATAGAGGCTAGAGTAGTAGTGAAGTATGGTGTGTCAAAACTTGCCTTATTTTTTTCTCCTAGCAGCAGTCTCTATTTAAATATAAGTGGACACATTCAGAATGAGAACACACATTCACCTAAACCCACTTCTGCTTTTTCAGTGACCTGCCAAATAGAAACCAACTACAAAACATGTAGTCTTAATCTCAAATGGCTTGAGTAGATACTGTTCTACAGTACAAAAGATTTAAAAACTGGGTTCCAGAATATCCTCAAATCCAGCCTGAGACTGAGAACGTGTTGCTGTGCTGTGTTTCCTCAGAAGAGATTTTACTGATATTTTCATTTTCAAAAGTCCATCTGCCAACTACTGGCAGAGTGATTGCTGATGAATTGATAAGCGTGAGACATCGTGTTGTGGCTGGGGGTGACAGGGGACGTGTGTGTCCCAGGCTGTGTCACAAGGAGCACTGCTGCTGTGCCATGGGAAACGCTCAATTCTCCTGGGCAGTGAGCAGGGCTGCAGCACTGGGCTGATGACTGGTGGACACAGGTTCCCCTCTCCCAGCCAGGCTGGTCCTGAAGGGTGTTATCCCATTTGGGGCAATGGGAGCTTGGCAGATCTGACTGGAAAAATATCAGATGGGAAGGGTATAACAATAAATCTCATTTATGGAGAAAAAATTTGAGATGAAGTCTTAGATTTTGGTGCAGATACTTTCTTCTCACTGCCAATATTTGAGATCCCAGCTGGTGAATTAGTTTAAGGAAAGTTTCTTTCATTCAAAAATTGGGTATTTTATTTCAAGTTTGCTGATGGTTGGATAGTGTTCAATGTGGGTAGGCAGTAACATGCATTATCATTAAACATCTTTAGGCTTATTGTCGTTGGTATTTACTTCCTTAAATTGTAAACTGGAAGCTGCAAGTGTCAGTGTGAGATGACAGATTGTGGGTGTTTTCAACTCACTCTTTTTAGAAGGAGCTAGTTCATAACTTTGTTTTGGGGTTGAATTTGAATGTGCATGGTTCAGGACTTTCTGTTGCTTATATCCTAGTAAATTATCTAATACCATTGTTGCATTGTGCACATTTTCTTACTATTCCTGTTCATAGCAGCTTCATCTTGTGTATTTGTCATGGAAAAAAAAATCTCTTTCCTAGGAAAATACAGTACACTCAGGAGAAAATTGGGGGGGCAAGCTTGAGAAAGTAATTTGAGTGGTGTATTAAAAAAAAGAAAGTATGCAGTTATACATAGGTATATGGAGAAGCATGGCAGGTACAACCTGTTCCTATTTACAGGAAGCCTGTTTACATCAAGTAAAAAGATGTTTCATCAAATCCTTCAGAAAATAAGTCTCAATAGTTTCCATGCACACAAGGTGTCATTTCCCTCAAGCAAAGGCTATATAACATCATGTTGTCAAAACTACTCTGGAATTTGAGTGTGTGCAGAATTAAATAATAAAGATGCCCCTATTCAATATATGCTGTTACAGAGCCGGGCTGTGTTCCGTTCTCTCTCCAGAGCACTTTGGCAACCACCTCATGGGGCGCAGCACCGTCTCTGTGCTCTCTCAAGCAGCAGCACTATGGTCACACCCCAAGGCCAGTGAAGCCACTTGCCATCTCCATCCTTCCCACTGCCATCACCCTTTTTCTCTACTTTCAAGTTTTTTCCTAAGTTTGGACTTTTCCACTGTTATAGAAAGAGAAAACAAATATGCATATTCCAGGGATGTGATGAAAAACTGGCTCCTTTGCACAAGTCTGGTGTTTCTGGCTGCAGAGAGGCTTTTTCAGAGGTGAATGTCAAAATAATGTGTTCTTGCTGTGTAAATCCTCCCATGGTACCAAGTTGCTCTTCCTTTGTTATTCTCTTAGAGTGTGGTCAGAGATGTTCGGAATAGCCTTCACTTCATAAGTGTCTTGAAAATTTGCCCATTTAATCTGACATACAGTTATTTTTCTCCTGTAGCCTGCAGAATATTTGTATTTTTAGCAGCATGTAAAAGACATAATTGGAATTTTTTGGCCCCATAACAACAACAACAACAAAGTCAAAATTGGGAGAGTGAAATTTCCTGTAAGTTTCACAGGAGATGTGAGAAGAAGGAGATGCAGAAGTATTAGGTAACATGGTGAGACAGTTACTCAGACCTTGCTACGTTGGAAAATTAAACTGTGATTAAAATGTACTGATCAAAGTTCAAATTTTAAATAAGAGCTGCAGCTTGGAAAAATAAAAGAACAGAATACACTTTAATATTTCTGTCCTTGCTCTGTTTTGATTGTGGAGTCAATAACAGGGGAAGATACACCCATACCAGGCGTGAATTTGAAGAACTTGCATTTTGCCAGTGTCTGAATGGATGAGTGTAAAGTGATGCCATGCTTGTTCTGCTGCCTGATAAGGGGTCACAGAAGAGCCCTGATTATATTGCATGTGATACAATATTTCTATCACATGGCTGACAGCTAGGAGAAATGGCTGCTTTCAATATGAAGAGTTAGGGAAAGCTGGATCTCTTGGTCATCTTCATCCATGCCTGAAAGACACGGTGCCAGCAAACAGATTGCATTAAGGAGTTGTTAAGATGAGGCAAATAATCTCTTGAAGGTGTCTGAGGGTGCAGACAAGTGGTGTGAGCCTTGGAGAGTGCTGATGCTTTTGCTCCTCATATCTCCCTGAGGATTTTTTCTCCTCAATTTATCCCACTCATCAGATGATCCTAAGTTATGCCTTTGACTGCTGTGGCTCATTCAGTGTCCAACAGTGCTGCTGAGATGCATCTTCAGCCAGAAGCTCGGATAGCATGTCCCATGGAAAGAATCCTTCAGGTTCCTTCTGAAGGGAGGTCAGGATGGCTCCTTGTTGTGGTTTAAGCTATCCATTAGAGAGCTACAATGGCCAAAAGCTTTGGGTAATGTGGCCTATGGTGGTCTGGCTTTTGCTGGTGCCGTAGCTGTTAGGTGGTATGAGCCGGGCTGGTTGTGGCTCCATAGAATTTGAGAAGAGGAGGACTTGATGGACCGTCCCTCAGCCTTTTTCCTTACAGCCACCCCTGGGAACTGCAGTTCCCTGGGGTTCTGTCTGCCTACATTTTCTTCTTGGTGTGTTAGATCCATCTTTAGTGAATGACGAACTTGTTATGGCTTGACAGGGAGGATACTTCTTTGGTTTTGTACAGGACAACACTCAAATTGTGTTTGATGTGGGAAGTTACCTTGCTCATAGGTGTGTGTATGGGATGAAGCAGACCAGTGGGCACAGACCTCAAGGACCTAGACTGGGTCTTGCTTAGACCAAGACTAGTCCTTCTCAGCATAGGAGGGGACATCTTGCTGCTGTTTTGTTTTCTTTTGGAATTGTATATAGAAAGTAATCACCTAGAGGCAGTTCACTTGTCTCGTGCACACTTCAGTAGGCAAAAACTTCTTTCAATTTCTTCTTTGACGTTAAATCTGCCCCTGGATGCCCCTACAGAGCATCTCCTGGCTTCCCATCCATAGGTGGGGCAGGAGTTTGGTGGTTTGCTGTCATTCACATGGATGCTGTGCCAAGCAGTGCCCAGCTGGCACCTGTCCTGTGCTGGGCCAGCGCTCTGTGGCTGGTTTGCATGTCTTGATTTAAAAGCCATGTCTTTCATACTGTCATGTGTGTGCCTGAGGGCAAAGACAGAACCCCCCTTGCTCGGGTTGGGCTGTGTCCCAGTGCAGGGAGCAGGGAGCTGACTGCTCCACAAATGCTCTGTACAGCGGCTGTGGAACCTCAGCCTAATTTTGGCTGTGGGATATGGCTGGAAGCTAAAATTGTCAGTAAATGTTTTTTGTATTAGCACTTTACTAAAATATTTCACATGCTGTGTACACATTTACTTATCTCCTTTCCCCTCCCTCCTGCTTTTTTTTTCCCCTTACAGCTTCTGATATGAAGAAGGATATAGAGTCTTTAATAGCCCAGGAAAAAGCAGAAATCGTCGCCAAGTATGAGAAGGTACCAGCCTCATGCCTCTCCCCAGCATGCTGGCTGGGGCTGAAGCTGTTTAATCAATTAGGAATGCATCAAATAAGAACTTCTGCCTCCCTGCATGCATTGCCCCAGTAACCCTCATGGCGTTAGGCTTCATGCCAGCTCTCTCCTTATACATCCTCTCTCACTACATCCCTGGAGTTTGTTGAGGGTCCCATGTGTGCTCAGCATAGACACTGAAAGGTGCTCAGCTTCTGGTGCTTCAGTGCTCCCTTAACACCAGGATGGCTTATGCCCAACAGCACCATTTTTTCTGATGTATAGCTTTTCCCAGCCTCTAGCAGAGGCACATGTGGAATGCTGGATAGGCTGAACTTGGCATTTTTCTCTTGCCTGCCTTTTTTTTGGCTCTTCAGTGCAGGTTTTGCTCTCCTGGTTCTGTGCCTTTTATCATTCAGGAGAGAGGGATGTGGGCCTTGGGTGCGTGATACAGACCCTAGGGCATTCCTGATGCTGGGACCAGCTCACACAGGTGTCCTTTCTGATTTCAGGGCAGACAGGAAGGAGTTCAGATTGACCAGTGGGAAGATGCTGATTTCACGCTCTACAAAGTTACAGACCGGTTTGGATTCCTGCAGTAAGTCCTCATCCTGCCCTCTCCTTTCCTCTCTGACCTTTTTGTGTGTTTGTGTGGACCATCCTTGGCATGGAGCATGACTGGCCCAGCATCTCTCCCATAAGCTGCTCTGTGGCTTGGCTTGATCAATCCCAAATGCAGGAGGAAAGACTAAACAGGCCCCCTTCCTCAACTGTGCATGTCCACACACTGATGCTTTCAATCTCCTGCAAAACAAGGCTCAGAAATGGTTTCCTACCACAAGCCTGGCATTAGAAGGTGCAGGCTGATGCTTCTGTGCCTCCATGGTGTGTCACAGAGGGAGGCCTTTGTGTTTGCACCTGATGATTCAGGGAAGTGTAGGAAGAGACCAGACAACATACCTGATCGTCTTTGGTTTCCTTAGGAAATCTCCATCCTAAGTGGGACATGAATTACATACACACCCTGTGCCCGGGAAGAATGCTTAAAAAGAACTATTTTTATTCTGATTCTGAACAAAAGGTATAATAGTGGGTGTTCTGTATGCAGGAGGGGGGGTTTAAGCAATTGCTGTTCTGCTTCCCCACCCTTTAAATTGCTGAACATGCGTGTATTGAAGAGGATATATCTCCTCAGGATTTCCAGTTGTGTCCAGTGCTTGATTACCCTGCAGAGCTCCTGTTGGGTGATGGGATTTTGGATGGTGCTTCCCCCACCTCTTTCATACTGGGGACAGCTGTAGGAAGTCCTACACAAAGTCCTCAGGGCATACCCCCTCGGGTGTCTGAGGTGGTCTGTGAGCTGCAGCACCCTGTGCTCTGCCACACCCTTTCTTGCCCATGAAGTAACCAGTGACCCCTTGCTTTTCCAGCGAGCAGGAGCTGCCAACCCGCACCGCCTTGGAGGAGAAGGTGAGAGCTGCCAGCTCTGTCATCATGGATGTGGCATCCTTTTCACACCGGCTGGGGAGGGAATGTTTTTTGAGGAAACAAGTGAGCAAGTAAGAGCAAAGCAGGCAGCCAGCACCCACTGGTCACTGCTGCTCACCCAGAGGTGGAGAATCTGCACGATGCTCAGCTGTTGGAGCTTTTATTTTGCTGGGTCAGACAACTTTCCTCCTTCACATGGCACTGAAAAAGCACCTCCTGAAGCAATACTGGGCTTTTCCCTCTGCTTTGGCACAGTGCTCAGCGGCTGTGGCTCGTAAAGGGGGCTGCATGTGCAAGAGAAGATGGTGGAAGTTGTAGGTAACCCTCATCTCCCCTGAGATGAGAGCATGTCCTCTGTTAGGACCCTGCTAAATGAGATTGAATCATGTTTCTGCTGATCTAATATAGGATTTGAGTCTAGCTGGACCGGCAAAGATTTTTACTGTCAGGGAATACTCTTGGGAATGCTTCCTCTATGTTAAGCCTGTGTGTCTTATCATTTTCACCAATGCTGCTTTTACTTACCAAGTGCTGAAATCACCAGTTTCTGCACACACCTGTGGATTATTCCCATCCCTGATGCAAAGGTCTTTGCATTGAAGTTTACACCAAATAGGAGGACGTTTTCTGTTTTGAGGAGGCATCTTCTGGGGCCTTTTTTTCTTAAATTTGTCCTGTCTTTTCTTCTCCCTTGCACCAGCAAAGACAGCAGGAAATAGAACGCGTGGACAAGTGGCTTAAGATGCTGAAGAAATGGGGCAAATACAGAAACAGTGACAAGGTAAGGAGGAAAAGAAAGAGTGTATGTGTGGAAGGGTAGGTGTGATGGATCCTTATGATGAGTCAGGCTTTCGAAAAGTCAATAAAAAACCTGAGATCTCTGGAACATTGCCTGATTCTAGTTGTTAGTCTTTAATATTTTAAAGCTTTCCTAGAAATTTCTGGGTTACAAGTCGAGGTAGAAGTCCTGTTCTGAATTACATAGCTTTAAAAAGGGTTTCCCAAATGCTGCTGCCGTGTTTGCAGTTCTGCTTCCCTGTGCAAGCCGGCGCACAGCAGGGATGTTCATGTGCCCAGCTGGCTCCCTGCCCTGTGAGAGCTGAGGGCAGTGCACACCTCAGGTCACTTCCGTGCCTCCACCTCCTGGAAATGATGTGGGAGATGTGACTGATACAGCCCAGCTGATGTTGCTTGTAATTCTCCCTGTGGGGAAGAATTATTTGTCTAGAACAATAGTTAGATTTTGTATTTTGCTCCTAGCTGTGCCTGTGAGAAGCCACTTAGGTATTATATTGTGTACACCTGTCTGTGGAAATCAAGGATGGAGACACCACCATTATGTCTTGGCTTTGGTGTTAAAATGAACTCTGCACCAAACACCACTTCAAAACAGAATTGTTTTTAATAAACATTATCTCTTATATCTTCCTCTTACAAACTTCTTGAAACAAAAACCCCTTTGAACCTAATGACAAGACCCTTGCTGGATAAGGAGAGGAGTGTTGTGTCTGACCTGCAGAGGTGTGGCACTCTGCACAGGAGAGGGCTGAAGCCTGACATTACCTTACCACCATGGCATCTGCAGCCGACCTGTTTAGTAGGAGGACTGGGGTGTTTGGCTGGACTGCTTCTACCTCCTGCTGAGAATCTTTGGGAGAAATTTGAACTTGGTTAAAAGGCCCATGTAGAGAGAAATATCTGCATAGTTGTAGGGACAACGTGGAGCAGAGCATTCTTCTTGCCCAGCTATCAGGAGTCATGTCCAGTTTAGCTAGCCAAAGACCAGCTGTAGTCTCACTCTTAAAAAAAACAAAAACAAACCAGAAACAAAATCATCTTGATGACAGCAGGGTTGGGGTGGAGGTGGGCTTGGGATTTTATAATCCTTCTGTTCACTTCAGGGTGGTTCTAATTACTTTGTTAATCAGTGCTGCTCCACAGGCAAAATTGGAGGCTCTCTTGTGACTTGGTTCTTTCTAATTAGAAGTTAGCACTAATTGGTTAGTGACCTTGTGGGTAAACCACCAAATTCCAGTGGGGTACAGGGAGTTCCTTCAGGTCTTGGAGGGTGTTTGGCGTGGGTAATGATGAGTGATCTTAGCACACCTTGGCTTTCCGGGAACGGATGGTGGGGACAGGCAGGAGCAGTATCGATCTCTGGTCCCTGTTTTGCATTTCCCTTGATAATTAGTGGGAGTGTTAAGCTGTAGCTGATGTCACTCAGATCTGCTGGCTGGTGAAGGGTCAGACCAGCAAGTGGGTTTTAAGCGTCTTTGGGTCAGAAAATCAGAAAGCTCTTGTAGTAGAATAAAAGCTGTTATAAACAACAGCCTGTAAATGGTCGATGACTCCAGGACACAGGGATGGCATTGTCCCATGCTGAGAGACCGGAAACGGCCATCCCCTCGCCCAGCAAACAGAGAAGCAGTGCTTGGCCCCAAGCGGGGAAGGAGCAGTCTGGTGACCCTGCGGAGTAGAAAGGAGCTTTGGTTTCAGTCCTGTCCAGCCTAACACCTGCTGCCTTGCACCAAGGCAAGTGCAGGCTGTAAGGTGTGCAGCAGCCGCACACTGTTAAATGCAAAGACACTGAGAGGCACAAAAGAAGTTTGCTGCCTTTTAATAAAAGAAGTAAAATTAGGTTGTGTCCTACACCTAGATGTGAAACCCCCCATGCTCTTGTGTCAGGAGCATGGAAGCTATTCAGATATTCCTGCTGCCAGGGCTGAATGCAGTTCAGCTTGTGGCATTTCAAGGACCTTATGCTGGGATCACAATCATGTCAGAGGGCTGTGTGTTTTGTTGTAGCTAAAGTAAATGTGACAAGCCCTTGATCTGATTTTTCTACAGCAGAGTGGGTTGGTTTTGTTCCTTCTCTGAGCGCTCAGGCTGCTACATCTGCATTGCATGTTTCCTTCAGGTTTGTTTTCACCACTTGGCTGACATGATAGAAACTCAAATGTCACAAGACAGCCGCTCTGTGTTATTTTACAATGACTAAGGTGTCATCTTTGAAAAAATCCTCTTATTGAAAACAAGAACCTTCCCTTTGATGTTAATTTTGATATGCCGTGCTTTATTAGAGGGGAAAAAAACCCTTGTTGCAGGAGCCGCAAGCAGTTTCACAGGGAAGTTGCCCTGAGTTTGACTCTGCTTGAATGATATAGAAACCCATCGTATTTTCCAGACTGGGACTTCCTGGACTTCAGGGCCAACCTTTTCAGTCCCTGTTCATGTGCTGGAGCTGGCAGACATCTGATCATATCTAGTGCTTGATGAAGAGGGACTTTGCAAGCAAGCCTTTGTGTTTTGCAGCATCTTAGTTAGTATCTGACCAAGGCCTAGGTTGTTGTCTCGTCTTCTGTGTGGTGAAATGTCAGCCGGTGGAGTGAGGTTGTGTACCCATCCAGGAAATTGACCCCAAAGCAGCCACCTGTCAGTGGGCAAGAAAGCAGCTTTTTTCAGACCCTTGGCATGAGCCACCACCAGAGAGCAGCAGGTTTGGCTTTTTGTTCCCCCACCTGCAGCCTGTGTGCATCCTTGTGTGCTGCTGATTGCAGTCTGGGTCTTGTGACTGCCACAGATTATAGGAAATAAGGCTGGAAAAAAAGAGGGGGACCTTTTACAGTTCCTTCCCTAGAATGGCCAGGCTAGGAACTGAAATAATTTCTGGCATAACCTGTTTCAGGATGAGCAACAAATAGGATTATCTTAATTAAAGTAATGCCCTGGGGCTCCCTGTGCTCATCATTGCCTTAGATCTGCCTCCATCTCTGTTCTAGACACATTTTGTAACAGTCTGATTTAATTTCAGTAGCAACATCAGCAAAAAGTGACACCCAGCACAATTCCTCATATGGGTGGGGTTAGAATGATGCAATGGTGCTGTTTTCTGGCTGAACTTCCACACGGGAAAGGGTACAAAAATAAAGGAGTCCATGAAAGGACGAGATTGTTTTGCGGAGTTAGGGTATGTCAGCCTGCAAAGAAGTGCTAAACTGTGTTATTCAGGGTTCAGCACAGGGAAGCTCACATGGTCTGTCTCTTTACTGTGATTTGAACCCAAGTTTAAACATCAGCCTGACTCTGCTGGGAAGGTTAGGAAATGGCTGGTGTCATGTAAGAATCTACACAGTTCAGGCAGCACAGTTTGCAGATAAAAAAGGCTGTGCTGTGTGCACTGCAACAGCAGGACAATTTATTCATCATAGCCCTGGAAATGAATTTCAGCCAGAAGCATCAGTCACAGGGGGAGGCTATGACCTCTGCATCATTTGCAAGCTGCATCTTGCTGCTGGCCATGTGGGATGGGACCTTTAGAGAGGGATGTCTTTGGTCATAGATGTCTGGTTTTTAGGCAAAGCCTGTCTTTGTGCAAGGGGGAAGCCTTGTCTCTGCTAAGGTCACGGGAGTGCAGGGTGCTTAATCCAGTGCATGCCAGCAAAGCGGTTTAGGATGAATCGGGGATCTGTGTGGACTGACACAGACCCCCAAGAGTGAACAGTCTGCTAATGCCAGGGAGAGCCAGCAGACATTTGTCGTGCCAGGGCTGGCTGAAGTCAGATCTCCTGCCTCAAATGCTGTGGGAAGGAAAGGGAGTTGTGTCTGGGAGCTGCTTCGGTGGCTTCGCCTGCTTTTTTTTTTTTCCCATTTTGGAAAGGCAGGTAGCGTTTTCCTCTCCTCCAAAGGTAGCCTGGGCAATAACTGTAAATGCCTGCCCACGGCCCACCAGCTTTAGGATTTAAATTTGCCCCTGCTTTGCTGGCACCCCATCAGGAATAGCTGCATAGGCTCCAGCTGCAGGCACAACAGCTGGGAGCAGTTGTGAGCACAAGTTGGGAGCAATCCTTAACCGTACGGAAAGAAAGCCATGCATGCTGATGTCCAGTCTGCCAAACATCCTGCATGGCCATATCATCAGTCTGCAGGCTTTGTGGTACTAAAAGGAAATCCTCCACTCCAGGTGAAGATTTGCACAGCACAGTTCCCCTGGTGCATCACCGGTAGAGGATGTGAAGAAGTCCTTTCTCTTTGGAAGGATCACTCTTTGAGCCCTAAAGGAATTGAGGAAGGGGGGCTGCCCCCACTTTAGGGTGTTGGAGACATATGCTGGCTATATGGAAAGGCTTGGAAGGGATGTTGCCATGCACACCCAAAATTTGGGCATTGCTCCTGCAGTCTCTTCCTAGTGATCCATGCACATGACTGAGAAGTTAACAGTGACAGACTCCAAAGTGTGAAGGTGAGCTGCCATGTGTATATTCTGCTTCAAAAACCAACCTACCTCTCCCAAATCCTTTTTAATTTCACTGTCTTTACTACTGCAAAAAGATGTTCTGTCTTTAAAGGCAGTGACTCCATCCCTCTTATTCAAGACCTGGAACAATTGGTTGGGTACTTCTCAGAGGAGATTGCTCGTGCAGGAAGATGGAGCTCAAACCTTTACTTCCGTAGTCTTCCCCATTCCATCTACTGCAAAGAAAATATGTGGGCAGGGGAGAGATAGGGATGGGGTGATGATGGCCTCTGTGCCATGAGCTTTGCATGTTAAAGCCTGGAGAGGGAAGATGATACTGGAGCAAAATGGATCTCTGGATCATCCATAGAGGATCCTATGGCAAAACCTGGAGTAAGTTTTAGACACTGGTTTCAGTCCTTGGCTGACACAGCCTTTCTGCAGTGCCTTGAACCATTGCTTTGACCACCAACATCTCCCTTTGTGAAGCAGAATGGTGTCTGTTCTTGCCTGTGCATTGGTCTGTCAGACTGCATGGGACATGATCTAGGTGCTCTCTTCCTATCTGTAAGGGCTGAGTGGTCTATGAGAGACAAAAGAGAGTGACCTTGAGGGTTCTTTTTGACTGTCATGTGGTACAGAAGTTATCATCACATGCTGCCTTACCTCTGTCTTTTCATGTCATCATAAATGCTGCTTGTATGGTAACTTCCCTGTTTTCCTTCAAGTTTCATGATGAAGAAAAGTTGCTCATTTTTTTCTGGGTGACTCACAGCTCTGAGCCTTTATCACTTTCATGTCTGGAGGTGGTGGGAGGAGGAAAGCCCTTGGATAAATAACAGGAAGGCATTTCATTTCAGTTCCATCTCGGCATGTTTTGTACCTCCCCTGTTCCTTTAGCACTTGTGCCAAGAAAATCATTAGCGACATTTACTATATGCCACCGAGGGTTACACTCATTATAGTATAACAATACCAGCTCTGGAAATTCAAAACAAAATTATTTCCTTCCCACGGACCTGAGTATCATCATATGCCTTGGCAGCTGTCAGTCACTCTCTCATAATCCATTGGAAATAAGTAATCTTATCTGAATTAGTGTTCTTGTCAGAATTGGTACATATTCTAGTTTCTTGATTCTGCCTCAGCTTTTGCTTCATAAAGGCATGAGTGCTTGCAGGAGCCAGGCTTTTGTGGGCACCTACTACTTTGAGGATGTGGTTCATCTAATCCTGTTGCTTTGTGTCTCTTGATGCATTGCACTTCTTTCATCCTGATTTAATGACTCTTGGGAAATGCGTCTTTCATCTGTGGGGATGAATCTATCCCCCTTCAGATGAATCTGAAGGTTTGCTGTCCTTAGAAACACCTCCTTACGTGAGGTGTGCAGATGGTAAATTAGTGATGTCACACTTGAAATGCAGGATGCTGTTGAACAGGATGGTGGCCTTTCCATGGGCATGTCTTGCTGGTGAGGTTGCTTTTAGGGGGCACCTTTTATTTGGTGCATACAGAAGGAAGGACATGATCTGGTAGACGGTTTCTGCAGGATTTGGTCCTGGCTGTGCATTGGACCTTCACAGCTGGTGCTGAGCAATGCTTGTGACAGAGCAAGCATTTGGGAAGTTCTGACGATGGCGTTTTAAATGTTGAATGTCCATTACACTCTCAGGAACAGGATACATCACAGACACTTTCTCTGTCAGTGGAAACACTGAAATATTTATTGTAATGGAGTGGAAGAGCATTCCCATAAACATCTGATTCTCCTGGTCCTGCAGAGTGATCTTGGCATTTACTACAGAGTTATTTTACATACTTTTTTTGACCGGGACAGTGGTGTTAGTTCTTTGCTGTCCCCTAGCCTGTCTGCTTGAAGCCCACCTCCTGTCTTACCTCCTGGTCTTGTAACTCTTTAGAACAAGGGCCACCATTCCTGGGTTTTGCTCTTGGTAGACACAATGCTGCCACAAAGACAGTAAGGAAATGAGGAGCGTCGGTTTGTGCTCCTGGAGGCAGTGAGCCAGCACAGTGCCATGGTTAAGGTCTTTATGTCCTTGTGAGAGGCTGGCCTTAAAAAAGTCAGGTTGGAAATAAAAGAGCTAGTTGTGCAAGGTGCATCTGAAAGGAAAGGCAAGAGAAGTAGGTGTTCAGCTGGGTGTGGAAATGGCAATGTGGCAGGCCTACATCCAGAAAACCTTCTGCTAGGATCTTGTGCTTCCCAGAGGATTGCAGTCCTTCTCTTACATCAACCTGAATTGCATGAAGCAGAATACCCTATGAAAAAAGAAGAGGGATTTTGAAGGTAGTTGGATGCATTTGTTCCAGGCAGAGACAGTAGTTCCAGTTGATTGCCTGGTTGGGCACTGCCCTTCTCAGCTCCAGGCTCATTCCCATGACTGGAAATCTGTCCCCTCCCAAGGAATTGCCTGGTTCTGAGGGAGCACCATGAGGCAACATAAATGCCCTCCATGGCTGAGGCTTGGGCATGTGCCACAGGTCCTTCAGTGTACCCAAGGGTCCTCAGGATTCCAGAGGAGTGCTACAGCAGGTTTTGTAGTGCAGCTGCAAGGCATTTCACAGGTGGGATGAAGGAAAGTATTCAGAAAAGGATATTTTTCTTTCTTATGAAGTTTTTTCTTTAAATGGAAATAGTCAGCAATGGGAAAAAGCGCTCTTTTTTTCTGTTTTCCATTGAAATTTAATGGGGGCTTTATGACACGAAAAAGGGAAGCAGCATCTGTGAGATGAAGTGAACAAAAACCTCTCTCCGATGAAGACAGGTTGAGTTGTTCAGCCTGAAGAAGAGAAAGCTCTGAAGAGACCTCAGTGTGGTCTTTCAGTACTTAAAGGGAGCTTATAAAAACAAGGGAGAATGACTTTTTACACAGGCAGAAAGTGGTAGGACAAGAGGCTATGGTTTTAAACTAAAAGAGGGCAGGTTGAGATTACATGTAAGGAAGAAATTCTTTACTGTGAGGGTGGGGAGGCACTGGCACAGGTTGCCCCGAGAAATTGTCGATGCCCCATCCCTGGAAATGTTCAAGGCCAGGTTGGATGGGATTATGAGCAGTCTGGTGTAGTGAAAGTTGTCCCTGTGCATGGCAAGGGTATTGGAACTAGATGATCTGTAAGGTCCCTTTCAACCAAACTCTTCTATGATTCTGTGGTTCTGTGATTTTGACTGAGGAGTTGTGTGATGGATGCAGGTACTCAGCTCATCCGTCAGATAGGAGATGCCCTCTCTGTGCCAGCACAGGGAGAGGAATTGATTGCCTGGGGTGTCTGCTCAGATAATTGATTATCTGCGGCAGCAAACCATGGAGAAAATGTGTTTGCCACCAGCAGGACCCAGCTAACCTTGCACGTGTTTTCCTCCATGCAGATGTGCCGGCGTGTGTACAAAGGGATCCCGCTTCAGGTGCGAGGCCAGGTCTGGTCACTTCTGCTGGATGTTGACAAGATGAAGAAGGAGAATGAAGGAAAATATGAGGTATGGGCTCTACCTGGCAAAGATGGCAGGAGCAAGGTGATAGGGAGGTTAGATTGGTTGGTGAAGCTGGTTTGGTTAGGACTGAAAATGCAAAGGGTATCAACTCTTTTTCCATGGGTTTATATTAAGCTGAGGTCTTTTAGCATGTTAGCTGGCTGCTTTCTATAATATGCTGCTTCCATTTATTCTGCTGGAAGTTGGGAGCAAAGCTGCTGTCATCTTCAGAGAAAGATGCAGGGAAGAGTGAGGGGAAGCTTTCTACAGGCAGCGTGTGGAAACCCTTGGTGGATAATTAACTTATTTTCCAACTTGCATCATGTACCAAAGTGAGGATCAGGGTGTTGTGGAGACAATTATTTTTCAGAGGCAGGAGGTTGAGTGCTGCTTCCAACAGGTGTTTCTAAAAACCCCTGCCTATTAAGTGGGATGATGCTAGCACTCATTATAGTTAGTCAAGCGTGGATGTTACTGGTGAGGTGCCGCAGGGATGGAGGCACACACGGGCTGGGGGAAGGCGGGCTGGGCTCACCACAGTAAGCACAGATAAGGAAGCTCTCCCAGCAGGCAGATTCAAATTGTGCTCCCTCCCTCAAAGCTGTGCTGTGCAGGCAGGGAAGCAATCCAAACAAATGAAAGTCGCAAGGAGTTTATCTGTGCTCCAGAGGGGTCTGCGCTAAACAGGAGCTTCAGGGCTAATAGGCTTTGCTGGATGCAAACCCTCTACAAGATCATCTTAATCTACCTCTTCTTTCGTGCAGCCTGCTGCCAGTAAATTAGCTCTCCCCTAATTTCCTGCAGGAGAGGCTCAGTGCAGGTCCTGGATGAGGGGTTTTGCTTTCAAGAAGGGACTAAGCCTCAGCCTCAGACTTGTGTCCTGTAGGGACTAGTTCCAAGGCCACCCCATTTCTCCCTGGGGCATAACCCCTGGCACAAAACCCTGAAGGCTACCATGAGACATTACATGCTTGCCTTTGATATAGGTGTGATGCTCTGCCTCCATGGGATTTGCTAGCTGCAGCTAGAGGGCTTGAGAGGAGCTTGAAAAGGCAGCAAGAGAAACATATTGGACATGAGGCAGAGCAGAGGCATTCTGGCTTTTTACCCACTGCTTTATACAAGGTCTTTGGGATGGGACTTGCAGCTTTCCAGCTCTGCGTCGCTACCAGCTCAACAGAGCAGGAGCATCTGTGGAGCCCCCAGGTTATTTACACTAGGGACAAAAGGAGAACAACCCATCCTGTGTTTCTTTTTTAATGTCTGCACATTTAGTAAAGCCTCCTGGGTGCATGGAGGTGACAGAGTGCTGTGTGACCTACCTGCTATTCATGTGCAATGATTTAAAAATACCCAAAGTAGGGTATTTACAGTCTTTGGGAGATTTCTGTGTTGTTTTGGCAGGGAAAACAAGAGGGCCTTTAGCAAGAAACTTTGAACTGAAGTGACCCAGTGCACATGAATAGTCATATTCTCTCAGGTAGTCTGCCTGCTTTATAGAGGGCAAGGAGCCATGAGATACAGAGACCACAGTATTTACAGCAGGGAAATTGTGTTGTTCATCAGATCTTCCATCATCACTTTTATCCTCACTTGTCATGTGCAGGCAATAATTCAAAATAGCCCCTGTACTGTTGCTCCTCCATTCAGCTGCTCTCAAGGTTGAAGCTAATATTCCCAAAATGCTGTGATTGTCCTAAGTGTTGGCTGTGCTGGACACGTGGGTGCTAATGACCTTCTGATGTTCCCCAGAGCTGATATGGCCCCCTTGAGAGGTCAACAGCAGCCTGCAGGCACCTGCTATCAGGCTGATAAGCATGCATAGGATGGCAGCTGCTGGAGCAGATGATAAGTGTCTGTGCAGATGTTCTATTTTCTGTCTTCTCTGTGAGCCAGGAGGGGTCCTGACCCTAGGCTCAAGGCAAGTTGGGCTTGCTGCTCATCTCTGCTGGTAAATCTCAGAGTGCCTGAAGACAGTCACAAAATGTATTTTCTTCATGCAATTAACCCTGGAGACATTAAAGGAGGAGGGCATGATCACTGGTGGTATCTAAAGGCTGTGAGATGAGATGCTTGGCTGTAGTGGTCCTTGCCTGCAGTACAGAGCTGAACAGTGAGATGCAAATGGGACTGCAGTGAGACTTGTCCATGGAGCATCTCCATCTTGGGGCTCTGAGGGCACAATTGGTTGAGGTGGTCTTAAACTTCCATTTGAATTTCTTTTTTTTTTTTTCTTTTTTTTTTCTTTTTTCTTTTTTTTTTTTTCTTTCCAGTGGACTTCAGTCCTTTTTCTGTGTGATGCTGCCTTAAATGATTAGTCAGCCTGGGGGGGAACATGAGGATTCTTGGCTTTGAGTTAAGCTTCTGTTCTGGACTCTGCCAGATTCTTAAAAATTGTACCAGTCCAAGGGAATATTCCAGGACTGCATTTCTAGTGGAAGCTTCGTAAATTGAAGATGATTCTCTTCTGCAGGGAAAGCAGTAGTTGGAGATCACAGAGTGTGTCATAACAGTTTGGACTTTATTATGATTGAGCCTCTGAAAAGCTGAGAGTGCTGCGTACATCTGTGTATTAGTTCCTTAAGGATCAACAGTGCTCTCAGTGCTGTATGACAGTCAGCCAGGCAAAGAAATCAAAATAAATCTGAGTGGAAATGAATTGGAAAAGTTTTAGATTCTGAAAGCTCAGCATCTGCATTGGAAGATGGGCAAAGGCTGGGTTGGCAGCTGCTGCTGTCTTAGCATGTGAGTGTGGGGTCATCCCCTTCTCCCAGGGCCAGTGGCACAGGCAAGGAGTCAGGGGCTCACCTCCAGGCTGCCGTTCATTGCTCACTGCAGGACATCAATGTCCCCTGCCCTGGATAGCTCTGTGCAGCTCTCAAGCTGCCACTCCTGCTGCAGGAATCCTGCTTTCTCAGTGTGTGGAGAGAGGTACAGGCTGAGATCGTGTCTGATTCCTGCCTCCTGTCTGCCCCTCTCCCTTCCAGCAAATGAAAGAACAAGCGAAGAGCTTTTCATCGGAAATCAAGCAGATCGATTTGGATGTTAACCGCACCTTCCGAAACCACATCATGTTTCGGGATCGCTACGGTGTGAAGTGAGTATGGAAGGCTTCTGTGGCTTATATGGGCAGTCGTGAGGCTTATATGGCCTATGTGAGGGATGAGCTGGATGGGGCAGCCAACAGTCCCCTGGCTCAGAGCAAAGCCATCTTTGCCTTTTCCTCAAATCATCACCACACAGTGTGACACACAGGTGCTGGACTGCTGATTCTCTATTCAGAGAGGTCCACATTGGGGCAGGCTCAGCCCCAGTTCTTGAGCCAAGGAACAGCCTGTTGCAGTACCTTGTCCTGCAGGGCTCACAGTTGCAGAACACTTGGTTTGGGGTGATGGGGTGGGCTCATCAGGATCTGGGAGGGATGGGGTCTTCATGACAGATGGGGTTGGAGAGATTTGACAAAGTGACTTTGTCACTGGGATAAGTCACACCTGGCTGCTCTACACAGTCTCCAAGGAATGAGCTTTCTGGTTCTGTTAGCCCTGCTCCTTGCAAAAGCCTTTAGTACCAGCTGGTTGGGTGTTTTCAGAATCTTCACTCTCTTTGTGTATGTACTGGTGTGCTCATGAAGCTGGAGACCTCATGCTCAGGTGTTTTAATATCCTTCTTTCTCCCCAGGCAGCAGGCACTCTTCCACGTCCTGTCAGCATACTCGGTTTATAACACTGTAAGTAGTAAGTCCAGTTAACATGAAGAGCGTTGTGCTTTATATATCTATATATATATATGTAAAGATTTATAGAAAAGCTTTATATATGTGTTATTTGGTGTAGAGATACATATTTTCATGTATATATATATATATATATATATATATATATATATATGTATGTATGTATGTAATAAATACCTATGTATTTAGCCAGTAAATTATTCTAATTTTAAGTCCTAATACTGGGTTGTATGGAGGGCTGCAAGACTCTGGAGCAGCACAAGAATCTTTCCACAGTTGTTTCATTCCCTTGTTCATTTTGTCACCTGGTAAATGACATCTGGCAGATTTAGTTTGGGCGAGTGTCAGCAAAGAACAAGGGGTTGCCCTTTGGCTTTTCAGCAACATTAGTCTTCTGGCAGTCTGTCATGTTTCTGACTTCTTGTCTTACAACAAATGGCATCCTTGTTGAAAACACTTACTTACTACAGCAAACCAGTCAGTTTTAGCTGAAGGACACATGCAGAATAAACCAAAATTAGCAGCTGAACCTACTGTCTCCACCTCCAGGAGGGGACAGCTATCCCAGAAGATGCTCAGGGGGTTAGTTAAGGAGCCTCCCTCATGCCAGATAAATGCTTACCAGATTTATTTACTGTTTAATTACTTCAGTGCTCATATGGCTGAAGGAATCCAAAACAGTGTTGGAGCCACATGCTGTTTGTCATCCCAAAGATAGATTGGACGTAAGGAAGACATTTTTTACAATGAGTGTGGTGAGGCATGGAAATAATTGCTCAGAGAAGTTGTGGATGCCCTATCCTGGAGGTGTTCAAAGTCTGTTTGGATGGGGTTTTGAGCAACCTGGTCTGGTCAAAGCTGTCCCTGCCCATGGCAGGAGGGTTGAATGAGATGATCTTCAAAGGTCCTTTTCCAACCCAGGCTGCTCCGTGAGTCAGTGACATGGTAGATGCTGTAGACATAGAGGAGCTGTGAATTTGGACATAAACAGTAAAGACTTTGAAATGGGACAAACTTTGGAAGAGGACAGGAAAGTACAGGCAGCTTTAGCATTATGGTAGGCTCTGCCAGTATGGCAGCACCTGTGCCCCTCTTGACTGTTGCAGGAAGTGAGCTACTGCCAGGGGATGAGCCAGATTGCAGCCATCCTGCTGATGTATTTGAACGAAGAGGATGCGTTCTGGGCGCTGGCACAGCTGCTCACCAACCAGCGCCACGCCATGCACGGTAAGGCTGGGCTGGGGCTGGGGGCTGTCTGGCAAAGGAAGGGAAGATTGTTCAGGTTGGTTGGTAGAGCTTTGTTTCTCCTCACATATTTGTTTAATTAAAGTGGATGAGGCTTAACAACTTGCGCAGCCTGACTAGGGAGCTAAACGTTACTTGTGGAGGCAGACAAATTCTTATCAAAAAAAATGAGTTTTATCCACCTGAGCTTTAGTGCTCAGTAATTAACACTTTCACAGAAGTGCTGTTCTCCCTCCAGGATACCTTGCCCTTGGCAAGCAATTAACTCAAGGTTATGAGTTTATAAGAAGTCTCACAGAAGTACATCCAAGAGTATCCACACTAAATGTGGATGTAATTCCACTAAATGTGTGATGTATTACTTTACTTCAAACACATTAAAGATCCTTTCATCTTACTTGTGGTTAGCAGTAATCTATGCACAGAGGGTTTTTCATGGGCAGAGAGCTAAACCTTATGGCTTGATAACTTTGGACAGTCTTAAATGTCTGTCCCACTAGATCACAGGGCACGGCACAAGCTTGTGGTGTTCAAACATCTTCAGCTTTTCTCTGAACCATGGTAAGCACTGAGATGTGTTTGGAGAGCTCTTGGCCAAGCCAAATTGCAGGCAGGCAGGCAGAGGGAGCTGTGTGGGCCTGCTCCATGGAGCTGGGTGAGAAGGACCAGCTGGGCTTGGTCTGAGGGTCCTGTTGCCCAGATGGGGTGAGGGGTGACCTCTGGAAAGGAAGGTGTAAAGGAGGTAGCTGGGCACCCTGTGTTTCAGCCAACTTCAACAGGCAATGCAGGAGATGAGTTTATAGAAAATCAGACTATATCCCTGTCACTGCTGCAGAGCTTTCCTGATTTTTTTTTAATTTTTATTTCTCTTGTCTTCTCTTGTTAAGGTTTTTTCATTCCTGGGTTCCCGAAGCTGCAGAGGTTTCAAGCCCACCACGAGCAAATTTTAAACAAACTGTTCCCCAAACTGAAGAAGCACATGGTATCTCTTTACTATCAGTCTTCTATAATAATGCCACATTTTAATGATAAAGCAGTTCATATAGTGTTCTGCCAAACAGATGCACAGATGAGCATATTTCTAACCATACAGGACTGCCTCAGCTGCAGAGGCAGGCATTTATTAAATGGGTTGCCCAAATCTTGCTGAGGTGAATGGTAATCGTTTGCTTGCTGGTCATTATTAGTGGAGGGACTGCTGAATTTAAAGGCTTCCCTAGGAGAGCCAGGCAGGAAGGCTTACAGAGCCTGCAGCAGGAGGAACATCAGTGGGTCTGGGCTGTGTTCTTACACCAGCTGCAAGGCCCAAAGGCTGATGCTGTTCTGTCTGGAGTCTTATTTCAGTAGTTATTAGCTCCAAGTGCTTTGCTGTTGTTTTAAGTCAGGAGGCACATAAGATTTGCTGGATGTTTTGTTGCTTGCGTACGTCCAGTTGCTTTTCTTTCTAGCAGATGGCACAAGCTCATTTGGTGGCTGCAGGAGCATCTGCAGGCACACTGATTCCAGTCTAATGTCCAGGCCACTGTTTTGCAGCACCTGCTCTCCCCCGTTTTTTGTGGTGGTGTTTTTTTTTTTTTTTTTTTTTTTTTTTTTTTTTTTTTTTGCCTTGCCCCCCTTTGCATTTGGTGTAGACAGTTGGTGTTCAGTGGCTAGACTCCTTAAGTTTTCTTACACTCCCAAGGGGCTTGGTGGCTCCCATCTCCAGCAAAAGGTGTTTGTATTACCATCATCTGCAACAGCTCTTGCTTCATGCTGCAAATGGCTGTAAAAGTGAAACAGAACCATGTTAGGTTTTCACTTAATTATAGTCATGGGCAGGGGAGGGCATGTGAGTAATTCAGAAAGCTGCTCATTCCTCCTGCTCCTGAAGGCTCTCCAGGCTTGCAGGTGCACGGCACCAGCCAAAAGCAAAAGCTGGAGCTGGCCGTTCATCTCTTGAGCTTTTTTCTCTTCCCATCCCCACTGCTTTGTTGGCTTTGCGTCAGCTCTGCATGCATCCCAGCACTGGGTACCAGATGGAAAAGTGTTAGACTGAGGTGGTGGTGGTGAGGATTTTAAGAGTTTTCCTTAGCCTGTCAGGCTGTCCTGCTCCTGCAACAGCCACGCCATGTAAACGAGGTGTTGCTTCCAAAGCTGGCTTGACTGTGCTCTGGGAGGCTTGCATGGGAACTGCTATGGAAACAAAAATGGTAGTCTGCAAGGAGTGAGTGGTTTGGGCTCCTTGGAAGGTTTTTATAAATCCCTGGAATTAGGCCAAGAAAGCTTCTCCCAGAAATCCCTTTCCAATGCTATGGCTGAAGTCTGGCCACATCAAGAATCAGGTTCAATGGATGTCTCGGGCAAAGGACCAAAGCAGGGCTGTGGTGTTTAAAGCAGGGGCTTTGTTGGGAGATGGGAGATGAATTACAGCCACATCCTGCACCCAGACCCTAGAATAAGTAAACCAACCAACCTCCCTCAAAGCCTTGTGAGCTGCTTGAACCTCCCGTAAGCAGCCTGGTGAAATGCCTCTCTTTGCTGTCTTCCCCCAGGATAAGGAGCAAATGACTACCGGGATTTACACAACCAAGTGGTTTCTGCAGTGTTTCATTGACCGGGTAAGGATGCTCTGGGGTTTTTTGCTGCTCTTGCTGTTCACATGCATGGTTAATCTGCCTGTGTTTTTTTGTAAATATCATGCTTTGAAGAAGATGTTAATATTTTATAAGGTGGGATATTATGCACACTCTCATAAGGCAAAAAAAATTAATAAGGGAGAAGCTAAAAATAACTGCATGTCACTGATGACAAGCCAATTCCTGCTGCCTCGTCACAAGCAGTCGGAGGGAGATGGCTCAGCATCAGAATTATAAACTTCAGAGTCGGGAGAGATCTTTCTCTTGCCCACTGACACTGCTGCAAAGGCAATTAACCTCACTTTGGCTCTGGAAACAATATAGAAAGAAGAGCTGGGGGCACAAACCTCAACAAACAGCAGTGCAGCAGCTGCAGGCAAAGGGGTGGATTGGGACTGGAGATGTGTGAAAGCATGAGAAAATTACCCTGATTTTTCCAGAGCTAATTTGCTACTCCTGAGCCAAGACTACTTTATTTTTAGGGTCAGCATTGTGCTTACTGGACTTGAATGTAGTGCCCAGACTTGCTAATATTTAAGACATCTCTCTGGTCCAGTCTAAATTTTCTGCTGCCCTGTGTTCTATGGAACAGTGGATGGCCTCTTCCCCTCAAGAGCAAACTCACTGCTTTTGCCACTAAAAGCTGTATAAAATGCAAAATCCCTTTAATTGCAGTAGCATGGGGTAGGAGCTGCAATGGTCAGTTGTGCCAAACGCTGGAGAGTCAGTGCAGTATCCTAAATTTGAACCCAAACATCTCCGTAGGATTAATATTAATTTCTGTGCTGGTTGGGTGCCTTAGATCTTTGCTGGGAGGTATGGGCTGCTCCATCACTTGGGGTATCAGTTAAATCCTGTTTGTCAGATTGGGTCTGGGTACAAATGAAAACTTCTTGCTGAGGTGTTTTTAGCAGGTAGAATTAATCCTGTGTGTAAGAAAGACCTCTTCTTTGGACACCACATGAATGATTTTTTTAATGCTTAGTGATGCATCATTGGGCTTTCAGACCTACCCCATAAATAGTCCTTCTGGGAAATCTGGATGGATACAGGAGTTGGTTTTTGCGCTCACAAGGCTGAAAGATGATGGTATGTCCTCCAGGGTAGGGAGATCCATATGCTAGTGTGCTTGTGAGGGAAGTTTTTCTTTTTTCTGCATTCATGGATGGGTTTTAAATATTTCCCTGGCCACCCAAGTTCATTAGCTTTAAGGCAAAACCATAGATGATAAAAGACGTTTTATGTGTTTTAGATGAATTCCTGACTTGCAAACCCTAGCCCTGTTGCGTGTTTTGGTGCAAGGTAATGCAGTGATGGCAGCAGCCTCTGTTTCATCATCCCATTTGTGATTTGTTTGTGTGTTTGAAACAGACCCCATTCACTCTGACCTTGCGGCTTTGGGATATCTACATCTTGGAAGGGGAGCGGGTGCTGACGGCCATGGCTTACACCATCCTCAAACTGCACAAAAGTAAGGTCCCACCCGACTGCATCCCCTATGGCTGTGGTGGCACCGTGCTGGGCCACCCTTGTGCTGCTGACCTGAAAAGCTTTGCTGGCCACTTCCATCCTCTTGGTGCCCTGTGCTGGCCACCAAAAGCACAGTCCAGGGGAGGAAATGAGATGCCACAAGGGTTGACTTGGTGTGCTATGCACACAGAAACCCCACCTGAAATGCTCCCAGCTGCATCTTTCTATGTACTATGCCCCAAAAATTTCTTTTAGGGGCAAGACAGACAGCAGCCCATCTGTCTGCGGAACTTTTTGTGGTGGCTCAACTGAAAAGTCTGTAGAGGGAAACGTAAAGCCATTAATACACTTCTAAAATGATCAAAACCTGGTTTTCTTGCATAACATTAAGGCAATGATGTTTCTACACTCACGTTTTGAGATCTTTGTAGCTTTGAATCCCTTCACTCCAATAAGTTGATAGCCTTGTTGTGTCACTCTTTTGGCCTTCATCTGGGGCAGGAGTGTGTGATGAGAACCTTTAGGCCAGCAGAATTTATGGGACTGCATGTGTTGGCTTCTGCAAACAGCCACCCTATTCTTCTTTCAGTTAAATGAAGAACAGGCTATCCAGAAATAAATCTTGAAGTATCCTATTTGTCTGCAAAAAGTGAGAAACTGGCAGGCAGGCAGATGTTTCAGTTTGGCTGTGAAATCTTACCTCCCTGAGGAGTGTGTAGAGAGGGTTGGCATCTCTTCCTACAACCCATTCCTGCCTGTATCCCACCCCTGTCTGCAACCTTTGAAAGGTCAGGCACCTCTTCCTGCATCCCTGCCTGCTGGTTGGTGTAAGTTGGCATCCCTGGCTGGCGGTGGCAGCTGTCGGCAGTGGTTGTTCAGCCTGATGCTCAAGGCCTGTCTCATGGAGCTTTTCCTCCTCCTAGAGGCACTGATGAGAACTTCCAGAAATGGCCCAAAACCTGCATCCTCATCAGCACAGCTCCCAGCCCTGCCATTGTCCTGCCACTGAGAAGCTATGGCTCAGGTGGCATGGATATATATGTGTATTGATGACCCTGAGCAGTAGTGGTAAGGTGGGAGAGAGGCAAAAGCGTTCCGGCTGTCTCACTGTGGAGTGGGAACAGCAACAGAATGCCACATTAAACCAAAGTATGGTGTAACTGACGCTTGTGCTACCCTGAAATTTGTCTGTGCCACTGCCATTACTCCTTTCTTCCATCCCCCAGAGCGTTTGCTGAAGATGACACTGGAAGATTTACGTGAATTTCTGCAGGAGAAAATTGCTGCTTCCCTGCAGTACGAGGACGATGCTGTCATTGAGCAGCTGCAGGTGTCAATGACTGAACTGCGCAAGATGAAATTTGACCTGCCCCCACCAGGTGGGTAGAGGGAAAGGTGGGCTGCCCAGCAGGAACCAGAGCATCCCGCTCATGTGGCTGGGAGCCAGGGCAGCCCAAAGGGGCTGGCATCTGTTGTGTGGAAGCATCTGTCTTCCTCGCATTCAGGGCGTGCAAAAACAAACTGATGCACAGTTTGGGTTTTATTTTGTTTTCTCTGCTTCCAATGCAGCAAAGCCTGAGGAGTTTCCAAGGAAACCTCTGGGTCTGGAGCTCTCCCTCAACCCAGTAGCCATAAAGGAAAACGCAGCAGCCAATGGCCAGAATGGCCGGGTGGGTGAGCACACTCCAGACAGGGAGTCCCATCCCCACAGAGTTCCTGACACACCAGGAGGAATGACAGTGGTGGAAGCGAGGATTCCCACCTTCCAGGGTAGTGAAGCAGCTGAAGCAACAAACGTGCCTGTTTCGGGCGGCCGGCCACCGGATGAGGAGGGTCAGGTGGAGACCATCGTGGACGGGCAGCCATCATCTCTTCTGAAGGCAAGCGAGACGCAGGCCCAGCGACACCTCCTGCCCATGGTCCTGCTTCCAGAGCAGCCTCTTCTTGCTCCTGGCTGTGCCGTGGTGGACCATGGAGTCTCCCTCCAGGCCCCAGCTGAGCACTGCTTCTTAGACTCCTCTCTCCAAAACAGGCTGGCTCCCCCAGACTCCAGCACTGCTGATCTTTCTGCTGCAGACCAGGCAGTGTGGCAGCCAAATCCCACTGCCCCACCAGCGGGAGAACAGGCATCTTCCCTGAGCAGAGACGCAGTGCTCGAAGCAGCCTCCCATCCTCTGCCAGCCAGCTGCCAGCGGCTCTCCTGCACGTCACAGAGCGATGGCTCCCCCGAGAGCGAGCACGGGGAAGAGGCGGCGGATGACAGGCACCGCAGGGCGGTGCTGCCGGACAAAACGGCCCTGAAGCGCTCGGCATCCAAAGCTGCATCCACAGGAGAGCTCCTCAGCCTGCAGCACAACGGGCCGGGCAGTGCCACCGGCACAACGCGCTGGCTCGAGGCCGTGGGCGCGCTGCCCGCGCACAGGCAGGCAGGGGGCAGTGTGCCCATCTTGTCCAGCAGAGAGCCGGAGGCAGCGGGGCTGGCCGAGGGCTGCCTCGCCCAGCGGACACCGTCCCCTGGGGTGGAAGGGAACAGCCCCTATGTCGTTATCAAAACCACCACTCCCCTCCACCTGGCCCATGCGACAGAGCAGGACTTCTTGAACAGAAAGCAGGTGGCATTGCCTCTGTCAGAGACTGGACATCCCCTGTCTACCACCTCCATGCTGCCACCTCTTACATCAGACCCAGAGGAGGCAGAGGTCCAGAAAAGCCTCCAGGAACCATTAAATGCACTGAAAGCCCCACGACCCCCGCTGAGCCCCAAACCAAAATTACCGCCACAGGTTGCCAAATCCCGCTCAGAGAACAGTTTCCTTTCAGGCTCTCCTTCCCTGGCAAAGCTGCCCAAATCAGTGACGTTCTAGTGGGGATGGGGAAGGGGAAGTTAAGGGAGAAGAAGTGGGTTCTGGAGAAGCACCCTTGCCCCATTTACAGGATCCCCTTCTGTCAGCAGGGCTGTCAGGGGTGACAGCACAGCACCATCGCACATCAAGCTGTGCTTTGGTACGAGTGCCCAGCAAGGAGACAAAGTGGTGGCCACCAGCACTAGGAGACACCAGCAGATTGGATTTGCATGTTTCCTATGGACAAATTGGAAAATGCTTTCATTGTTTTGTTCCTCAAAGCTCCCCAAGCCCCATCACTTGGGGGAAGAGGCAGGGCTGGTGAATTTGTTGCATGTTTCCTCCTGCTCCTGTCTGCTGTGGGAACCCACGACCAAGCAAGCAGGAACAAGGTGTTGGAGTCCAAAATGCTTTCTTTAAAATGCCCCATTGGCGCAACCACAGCATTGCTTTCGAAGGCCTTTGTAGCAATAGATCTTTATTTCATTTCCCAGACGTGCAGTTGTAGGCAGCAGAATTTCCAGGCAGTGCCATGGCATCCTGGCAGGACACAGGCAGCCCACTGCCCCCTCTATGCAATTCCACAAAGCAGTGCCCAGCTGTATCTAGCTCCTGCTGCTGTGCTGGATGGTGTTCAGAAGGACAGATTTAACAGCTGAGTCCCTGGGACATCTCCTTGGTGTCACCCTAGTGGGGGGCTGCCAGCAGAGTGGTTCTTTCCCAGGTTCTCAAGGTGTCACAGACAGTGATGAAGGTGGAGCCTGGTCTTGGCCTGAGTGCCCTTTCTGCTGGCCTTTCCTTCACAGGGCCAGTGCGGCGAGCGGGCTCGCTGCCTTTCTGTTCCCCAAACAGGAAAAGGGGCTGCTGGCTCAAGAAACCTGCCTGCACTACCAAGCTGCTGGAGGTGTGATGGCATCTAATCACAGTGCCCCAGATAAGTCCACTTTTGCTTTGAGTAAGTTAAGTGTTGGAGTGGAAAGGTCATAGGAATTGGGGAAGGGAGAGCACATCACCCAGAACCTGATCTTAGCCCTTCTGGGTGAGCCCACACAGAATTAACAAGAGGAAGGAAACTTGGACATCATGGGTGCCCACATGCCCACTTGCCCTTTATGCACCAAGTCCTAGAGGCCTGTCCATCTCTTCCCCATCCCAGGGTGCTGCTGCTGCACAGCCCAGGCCATTGGCTGGAGGTGTGCAGGGATCTGAGGAGACACCCCATAGAAAGAGCTGGTCCAAAATTCTGGTTCCAGCATCTACTTCATCTCTAGAGGTGAAAGGGCTTCATCAGAAAGGCAGATCAGTGAAAAAGCAGGAAGTAGTCCAGATATGCTGGATTGGACTTTGCTGTCCAGAAGGGATAGCTGCAAGTGCCACCTTAGGTGGGACTGCAAGTGGGATTCCTTCCAACAGTGATCCTGGGCAAAAGCTCCTTAAAGTTCTAAGGAGACTTTGAAAAATATTTTTTTTTCTCTCACAGGCTGCTTCAGTTGCATAACCTGATCTAAAGCCTACCGGAAAGCCCAGCAGAAAACTTCCACTAAATTACTCTGTGGGTTCCAGGAGCTGGACTTGATGATCCTGGTGGATCCCTTCCAGTTCAGCATGTTCTATAGTTCTATGATTTATCAGGGTTTATTTTGCCTTGTGCACGCGTGGTGGTTTATGTTTGCAGCAGGGAGTGTCGAAAGGATCGTTGTTTGGATGTAGCCAGCCAGACCACAGCACCCTCAGCTTTCATTGGAACCCCAGCTCTGTCCCAGGCCCCATCTTCCACCGAGCCTCCAACCTTGCCTATCCTCTCCCTCTGCAGAGCAGGGACAACCCTATTAGCTACCTCTCAGGGGTGTTGTGAGGAGTCAAGCGTTGCTGTTTGAGGAAAAGTGCTCTTTGAATGTTCAGTATTTGTGTTTTGAGACACCACAGGTCCTTTCTAGGACAATGGTGCTTGAATTGTTTTTAATTTAGAGTATGTTTTTTTCTGTAACTGTGCATAGTTAAAATGTATTTGTGTGTTAAAGTACCTGAGCAGTATTTCAGGAGAGATATCCACTGCCTTTTGCTAGCAGCCCACTGGCTGGAGAAGCTCACTGGGAAGCAACAAGAAGCATCTGAGAGCTGTTGGTCACATCTTGGCTTGGCTTCTGTAGCTTGGGGCTCTGTCCTCTCCTTGAAGCCTACACAGGACACCTTCTAATTCATCTGATGCAAGAGCTGAGACCTCTTTCCCTTTGTTTTAACCCATTTTCCCTCATTTCAGGCACACAGCCTTTGCACATCATGTTGCTTGTGCACGTGGACTCCTCATGCAGTGTGTGTCTGGGATGTTTTGCAGTATTAACATTTAAAAAGGTGGTCTGCTCTAATTTTGGAGACCTGTCAAATGCACGGCATTTGGTGCACGATGTTCAACGTGAATTTTGACAGGGCAAGGGGTGGGGGTTGTCTTTCCTTCCAAGCCCTTATAGGAATGAGCAGCAAGGTCCTCAGTCATCTTAAGGTCTGGGGAAATGACCAGCAACGTGCATTGCTGTCCATGGTGTGATGATCTCACTTGAACACATCAATGCATGATCCCCAAGGAAGATGCCTGCTCCTGTCTCTCCTCTGCCTCTTGCTGCAGACAAAGCTGCAGCCATGATGGGTCTGTGGCAGCAAGGCCTGGCCCAGCCTCAGCTCTTTGGCTGGGAATAGGAAGAGGAGAAGGATGAGGGTGGCAGCTCAGCAGGACTAATTACCTAACCCAAGCCACTTGCAGCCCTGCGCAGCCCCCTGCAACAGTCTCAAGCCCTCAGCAAAAACCACTCTTACTGTGAGCAAATGTGGGAAAGCAGCTCCCCAGTCTTTGCCCTTGCAGCCCTGAGACAATGCTCGCCTTGCTGCCTTCCATGTAGAGGTAAAGAACAACACTGTGGGTTTGGGTTTTTTAGGTTTAGTTTGTTTTTCTTTGTGTTTTTTGTTTGTGATAGAGCACTTTGAGTGGCTGCAGTGCTGGCAGGCAGCAGGAGCCACAGGACCCAGCTCCAGCAGGGGCTGGAGGTTGAGGTTAGGGTTTCTTGGCCATGCATTTTGAGAGCCTGGCTACCATCTGCTTTCTTTTTATTTGCTATTGTTTACAGCGTGGAACGCTTCTTCCATGACTCTTTCTAATGTATTAGAATTATTACTTCTAAGAAAAAAATCATTTTTATGTCTGCTTTTTTGTTTGTTCAGTTCGGTTTTTTTAAAGGAAGGGGGGTTTTGGGGGAAAAAAAAGTCAATCATTCCTTTCTAGGCTGATCTGGACTGTCCAGAGTGTTTGATGTTGTGTTTTACTTGGTTGTAATAATAATGGTTAAAGAAGTTTAGCATAAATTCAGACTCCACAAGGTTTCTTACAGATCAGAAGCTGCACCAAGACTGGTTACCTTCTCTTGATGACTTTTAGCTTGGTTCACTGGCTTCAACTGTAATGGGTCCATCCTGTTCCATCTCTCCTTTCCTCCCTGATTTTCTACTGTAATTAAATACAGGCATCTCCAGCAGCAGTGGAAAGAAAAATTCTCCTTTTCTACTTACCATGGTCCTCTCCCAACTGAGCAAAGGGCAGCATCCCTTCTGACACACAGCTGCTGATCAGCAGCACTGCTGAAGCTTGTTTTTTGGCCAAGATTTTGTGTTTGGAGTTTGTTTTCCTGCCTGTAGGCAGTGTAGGGAGGGTTGGACAGGATGGGGAGCGGGTGGACATAGCTCTGCACAGTAGGTGGGTGGGTGCAACTCGCACTCATGAGTCAGGTCTGAGTCACGTTTACAGCAGTCACTGGGAACGTAAGGTGGTGCTGCTGACAGCTGAAGATGCATTTTAAAAAGCTGTGAGTGAGCAGTACCTCTGACCCCAGATTTCATGGCCAGGGCTTCCTAGGCTTAGATGACCGTGATGCTGTTGCCTTTGAGGTGTTACATGTGAACAGTGTTCTGGCTCCCCTGAGAGAAAGCTGCCACTTGGTGTTAAGCAGCATGTTTATGGTAAACACAGGGTGTCTGTCTCTGCCAGACTGAGGGCACAAAGACTGACAGCAGATGGAGGGGCCAGAATTAGCTAAAAGGAACCCTAGGACTTAAGAGCAGTGCCTGAAATTGGCATCCCCATGTGTCTTGTCACCCACTGAGTGCTGTAAGGTTGGTGTTCCTGCTTCTATCACTGCCCTGCCTCACCTAAGAGGTCAAACAGGAACAAAAATTGCTCTCCAGTGCCCTTAAATTAGCTCATTTATATTAACTGGTTAAAACCTGGTCTGAAACACCACAGAGAAACAAAAAACCCCATCACCACTGAACACCACAGTTGTTTACTGGTACGCAAGCACCCTGAGGATGCAGGTCTTGGCACATTTCCTACACCATTTCACACTGGACACCAGCACAGGGATGCAGCTCTGTGAGCAAGGGTGAGATCCTTGGCTGGAGAGAAGCAAACCTCATCCCGCCTGTGTTCCAGGTGCTCACAAGCAGCTTCATTGCGTAAGCTGCTTTGTGTCACCTCCTAGCCACCAGCTCCCGTGAACCTGTTGGCTCTCAGGCAGTGCCAGGTAGGACCAGGTTTGAACATCTGCCATAGTTACTTACGTGACAGGCAGTGCAAGGTTTAGATATGGCATTTATCCAACTGCTAAAACAGCATCCCTGCCAAGGAGAGAGCAGAAGTGTCCAGAAGGGCAGCTTCCCCCAGGGAAGGTGAGTTGTGCTAGGTTTGAGGGTTGTTTTTCTTCATTAAACAGTCTTGGTTCACTTGGTTGTTGAAAAAAAAAAAGGAGTAAGATACTGCTTATTGGTATGCTTGATCCCCACACTCCCTGCATGTGCCTGGTTATGGCCTTGTGGCTGTGGTACTCTCACCCTGTGCCTGCAGGACATGGCTCCACCACCTCCTCTGACAGCATCCCAGCAGCTAATGCAGGAGTCACAGTGGGTACCCAGCCATGAACTGATGTTTGATGGGGCTCTCAAGTGTGGTGTTCAGGTACCAAGCACCCACTGCAGAGAGTCCTTTCCAGGGGGAGCCCACCCGTGGGACTTGCCCACAGGTAAGCCTAAGCCCTTCCCTCTCTTATCAGAGCAGTGTAAGACCTCAGGGTGAACATAAGCCATGCCTGGTGTCCAGCCTGGCCTCCAGCTGCTGCCAGGCACACCAGGTCATGGAATGCTCCTGCAGCAGGGAGGTGTCAGCATGGGAGGTGCTTATATCCCTGAGGGGATAGGAGGGTAGACAGCCCGTGTCATTCCAGCAGTACCCCTTGCCCCGTCCTGTGCCCCCCAGGGCCTGAGTGCTGCTTGCAGGAGACAAAGAGCAGGACAATCCCAAAGCCCAAGGTTACAGATAACCCACTTTCTGGACAGCACTGGGACCAGCAGCAAACGAATGCTGTAGAGGGTGTTGAGGCTGCTGCATAAATTCTAGCAGTCTTATCAGCTGGGGACTGCTCCTTCCACTGCCTTTTCCTCTGCACTTGGTATTTGCCAGTATTATCTATCCCCCTTTTCCTGGTGGAGCCGCCGCTGTCATCACAGCAGCTCTCTACCGCCCAGGGCTGGTCCCCAAGGCAGAACTGCAAACTCCCCAAGCTGTGCTCAGCTTTGGTGCCCTGGCAGCCCCTGTGGCTCTTGTCCTTCCTGGCACAGGAACAGCCAAACTGGCGGTGGCAGGAGCTGGGACAGGCAGGAGACAACGTCTGTCTGTCCTTGCTGGCTCTCTGCCAAGCCCTGGCTGTGCTCATCACCATCCCTGCCCACCACCCATGACATGGAAAGCTCAACCCCTGCGTGCCTCCGCAAGGCTTCAGTCAGTCGGCACTGAATAATTGATGCTAAGTGGAGCCTGGAGCAGAGCCAAACTGAGGGAGGGAGCAAGGCTTTGTGCTGGTTTAGGCTCTGCTCCCAGGATATAGCAGGGGGAGAGAGATGGGTGTGCTGTGTCTGGCAGCTTTGTGCCCCAGCCAGTTTGGCAGAGGCAGTTTGAGTTTGGCTGGGCCTGGGAGCGTTCCTCCTCTTGGGCTTGCTGTACTGCTCACCTGCTGCTGTGTCCTACTGCCATGGCAGTGCTGCTGTGGCACCTTGGGAGCTGCGTGCTGCTGTCATGTTGCTCTTCTGCTCCTTGGGTGCTGCAGAGGGGCCATGGCAGTAGTGAATGGGACTTGGTGAGCAGAGCAAGGGCACCCCCAGTCCCAGCAGCCCTTGCTAGGGCTGGTACCTAAGCTGAAGACCCTGTACTCAACCCATAGCAAGAGCAAAGGAGTTGCATATGGGGCCAGGCCCATCTGCCTCTTCCCCTTCCCACCAGCTGCTGGTGGCCAGGATGGTGGCTGTCACACCATCCTCTGAGCAATGTCACCCCCTTCCTACAGCACATCGCCAAGTATAAAGCAGCATATGGAGAGAATAACAGCCTGGCAGTTTAAAGAGGCAGATCTGTCTGCTTCCCAAACCATCTCCTAAATCCTACTGCCTCAGTGGCTGAGAAGGCCCACAGGACATACACCAGCATCCCCTTCACCTAGAATGCCGTGGGCACCAGGACAGTGCAGGAGACAACCAAACCACAGCTGAAGCGTCTCACCAGGAGATGCAGCAGGTGGGCCCATCCCACAAGCATCCTTACTCACTGGCAGCAGCTACTAAACAGCCCAAGACAGGGATGGAGAAGGCTTAGAAGGCACGCACAAAGACATGAGTCCAAGGGATTGGAGTCACTAAAGCCTGGCTGTTCTTCCACAGTAAAACAGGCTCCTCCTAAGACACAGAGAAAGGTAAACTAAGAAACTTCAAATTTTGTCCAAAACTGGTCTGAGCTCCCTTAGAGGTAGCTGTGGCTACATGGGATGCAGTATCACAAGCCCCTCTTCCAATTACACCATTAAGAGCCTGGGCCACTCTGGTGCCCTGGAGGCCACTCAGCCTGGACTCACATGAGAGCCCTGCTCCTGGAACATCTAAGCCTACAGACTTAGATAACCTCAGGCTTGGGGAAGCTGGTTCTTGAGTGGCTTTGCTTACCTTTATGGTGAAGGCAAGAAGTGATACAGAAGTACTGCTTAGCCTGGAGAATTTTCCAGCAGTGGCTGTAGTCCAGAAGGGAAACCTGGTCTGCTCCTCTACCCAGCCACACTGCAGGTGAGGAGGATGAGACCAGCATTTAGCCAAGGCTGCTCTGTAAAACTCAGCTTGTGATTCAGCTGCCCCCATCACCATCCTCACATCTCAGGTCTCACTCCAGCACTGAGTCATTGCTGCCAGTTCCTGCACAACCCAGGTCTTTGCAAAAGCCCTCAGCAAGCACCATGCACTCACCTGCTTTGGAGTCACCCTCTCTGCTGGCTTAGGAGAACACTCCTGTGGAAGACCTCACTGACCAAAAGGCATGAGATCTGTTCCACCACTTGATCAGCATCGTTAAGGACTTGTAAGGAATTCTGGCAGTTGACTCAGCTGTGATGTCTCTGGAGCCCCAACCCCTCTATAACAGGGTGTGGGGCACTTGAATGATGTGACAGAAGAACATGTATTATACCTCTGTCCTGAGACATCTGGACCTGACCAGACTAGAACAGACCTCGTCAGCTATTCTGTCATTTAAGTACAGGTTCAAAGGTGGCACTCCTCCATCATGGGATATGCAGTCTCAACATAATCAGTAGGATGCTGACTGAAGCCTTCTCAAAGCTGGTTTTCACACTGCCTGGAGATCCACAGCACAAATTTAGTTCAGCTTTGCCATGGGCAGCTGGAGAGACCACAACAGCCAGAGGTGAGCTGATGTACTCAAATACAGCAAAAAAGCTCACCTCTATGGACTATTTTCCAGCTTCAGCTATACAACAGGAAAAATCAAAAGAACTGTACATTCTGCTCACCTGAGCTCATGCCTCTGAAGCAGAACTGAGGTACACAACAAACTCCTTGTCATAAGGGAAACAACTTCAGTGTCTGAAAACTCCATCTTCCAGTCCAGGTACTTCTAGAACAAATGTGCCTTGAATAACTATGGGGAAAATCAACTCCAAACCCCTCAATTTGTTCTCCAAACCTAAATTCACTCCAGTGAAACTGTAATCCTGGTATTAGTTTCAGACTTGAGAAATTCAGCTAGCAGAGAACACACTGAGCCGTGTACCAACCTCCTGCCTGTTGGGGGCCAGCAAGATAATGTCCTGTTCCCAAATCATCAGCACCAAGGCAGCAAGCGAAAAAGCCAAGTCAAGAGTAACAACTCCACCTGAGAGAAGTGATACAATCTGGTTTTTGCCAACAGCAAAGATCAGACCAGATCACAGCTTATGTATCTTGATCTGTTGTGATTCTCTTCCTGGAACAAAGATGCAGTACAACATTAATACACAATTAATATGTGGTTTTTTGAGAAGAGCTATGGTGTCAAGCTTTTAGCACCTCCTTTTGCTCCTAACCTACCTCCAACTTTTAGCATGGACTTGAACAATGACCTGAGTCTGAATTTCTTGTGACCTTCTAATTACAGCAAAAAAGTAACCAGCTTCTGTAATGGTCTGTCACTGTCCAGGACTGTTTGACAAGCTTGAAAACCTTACCTTGAGTGCAGAAAGCTCTCTGATGAAAGGGAGATGCTCTTACTTCAGCTTTCTGCTCCTTACCAAACTCTTGTAAGTAGTTTGTATTCTGGCTAGTGCTGATCTAGCACGCCCTCACCAGGATGTGCCAGTTTCTTGGAACTGAAGCTATGGCCTGCCCTATGAAGACACCTCAGCCCTGGCGCTTCTCAGCTTCCTTGACCACAGCTCCCAGTACTTGACTATTGCATTTGGCTCCCAGCCAGAAACGAGAGGAACTCTCAGTGGTTAGAGGCATCCAGTCTTTGAGAGAGCCCCAGTGTGTTACTTCTCCTCTGAAGGCCTCCATATAGATCTATCCCATCCTTCACCAAGGGCCTGGGGAAAAATGGGATAAGTTCTACTGCAGATGAAGAACACCAGGTTCCTAGTGCAGTAACACTACCAAGCCAGGGCCTCTGTGTCATCTTCTAGAAGGACAAAGTACCCCTGTCCTGTGGCCAGTTGTGCACAGGATGCCAACTTTAGGAACAAATCCCGTACTTCCAGGCTTCACACTTGAAATAACTCAGACTGGGAGGTTTTCTGGAGTTTTCAGACTGGAGTTTCTGGTCCAGTCCCACCATGTAACACCAGGTTCAGCATCTTCTGCAATCCTCCAGCACAGGAAGAGATGCTGCTGCAAACAGCACACCCAGCTAAAGGCAGGGCACTCTCCCCTTGGGCAACTTCTCCCACTCCAGGAGCTGGTTATCAACCCTTCTTCTGTGGGAACAGGATGCCAGGCAGCTGCAGCCAGAGTGAGGGCTGTGCCCTACAGTTCAGAGCATTCATTTGCAGAAAGCAAGCCATTAGCACAAGTTCTCTCTTGCCCATACTAAAAGCAAAGGCAGCACCCCCAAGGAGCATGGGAATTGAACTCTGTTGCTTTAATTCTGCTGCTGCCTGGCATGATGAAGGATGGGGAGTGGGATGGGAGGTTGCATGGATGCTGGGAAGCCCTGGGTGAGCTGTGGCTTTGTGCTGGGGGTGACCAGGGTTTCTGTACTGGTTTTGCCATGTGAGGCATGTGACTCACACGCTGCCCTCACCGCTCCCAACCCAGACCAACCTTGGTTGCCAAACCCAGCACCTCTTCAGGCCTGGGCTCGCCCATGCAGAACAGCTCCCTGCCGCAGTCAGCTGGATCACCTTCCCCCTTCGATGCTTCTAATTCTGGATGCCAACTAAATTAGCCTGTGCAATAGCTTGGAAGAGGTAAAGACAGTGAACACCAAGCCAGCCGCTGCACTGAGTACAATGCCTTGTCTTGGGGCTGCAAGTGAAAGGCACATGGGTCAGACCTCAGGCAAAAACTCCAGAGGAGCAGAGCTGAGTGAAGACAGGGTTCCCAACAGATTAGCCCTTATCCAAAACACTCTTACTCACTCTAAACCGAGAGACTGGCAGCCTGGATCCTTTAGTCTTAGTTGCTGAGCAGCCAGACAGCTTCTGCAGTGCAGGAGAGCCCTTCTCAACATGCTCACCAGTAAGGAAACCGTGCACAGGGCGGATGAGGATTCGCCTACCTGTACATACTTTAGCAGCTGAAGGTGTATGTGCTACACGGGTGTTAGCATAGCTAGGGCTGGAGGAGACCAAAAAGTCTCAATTTGACTTCTAGAGCACAACACATGATGGAGATTTTATGCCAGAAAGAGCTGACAGGAAAGGAATCAGGGAAGCAACAAACTGGTACCAGCTAAGGTGAACCCAGCTCTCTAATCTCCTCTCTGATGCTTCTTCCCTTCCAAGCATTGCATCTGAGGCCATAAATCCCACAAGGACTAGGCTGAAAGCAAAGCACTCAAGTGGTGCCAAGGACGGGCTTAGACTGGTTGCACTCTTCCACCCTCCCAAAACTTGTGGCCAGCAGTTTCAGGTGGGCTGGGAAGGACATGAAAAAGACTTGCTGAAGACAGAGACAAGCTGTCTTGCCCTGAGAGCTTGTCTCTCCCACCCCGATCGCCTTCGTGACCTACAGCATGACCTTGGTCTGTGGAAAGCAAATCTCATCACCCTTTCCTCCCTGCCATCCCACCGATCCTTCTGGAGCAGCAGCAGCAGCCTCTGGAAGGAGGACACAGCCATCAAGGTGATTTGTTGAGACGATCAAATAATAATTTACTGTGATTCAATCTGTGGCTTTGTACAGTTGCCGGGGTGGGAGGAGACCAAAGGATGAGGGGATGGGGATAAAAAAAAAAAGTTGTTTGCCGCAGGCTTGGGTGAAGTGCGAGATAGTCCTTGGAGTCATGCTCCTCCTGTCCTCTTCCTCCTCCTCCTCTCCACCCCCCCCATATTCCTCCTCTGAATCCGTTTGCTTCTTCCTTTGCTTCACCTCTTTCCTTGCGCACTGCACAGTGGGAACCTCGCCAAGACACGGTCCAGACAGCTGAAACAGAAGAGGACTCTCATGAGCACCCATTTCCCATCAGAACCAGCAGGTATGTTCCCAGTACTCATCCCTCATGTTTTGGGATGACCCTGTTAGTGCCCACAGAGTGAAAGCAAAAGGCTACACAGGTTGTAGAGGTGTCAGCCTGGCTCAGCAAAGCATCTGCACATCTGCTGAAGGGAACAAGTCTTGGCGTCACTGGAGTGATGGGTGAGCTTTGGGCACTCACCAGACCTTCTGCCTCTTTCTGAACCTCCTTGTGGGAAGGGGCAATGTTTGGCAAAATCTTTCCACCTCCTCCAGGGATGACAGGAAGCACAAAATGAGTCCAGGGCAAATGCAGCCAAATTTTGTTGACCCTTCTCCCCGAATCCCAGCATGTCTTTGCCTCAGTTTTCCTTTTGTGCCATAACATTCCTCCCTCTCTGCTCCTGGGCACTGCAGCTAGATTAAGTTGGGATGTCTGGTTTCCAGTTTCTGCCTGAGCAGAAAAAGACACAGGCAACTCTCAGGGCAGAGGAGTGTTTCCAAGTGACCCTTTCCCAGCCCTTCTTGCCCAAGGTGGTGCTGCCACTGGGCTGTGACAAAGACTGGGCTCCTGGCAGTTGGTGTAAGGGAGCAGCAGTGCCTGCCAAGCTCATGCCGTCAGTATGAGCCAGAGCAGGAAACAAGACTTGAGCTCATATCCCCATCCGGAGGAAACGCTCCCGAACATCTGGAGGACACAAACATCTGGAAAATCTCCCTTAGCAGTGATAAGCGTGCTGGGCACAGCATTCAGCTCAGCCCCCAGCCGACCTCACATGCCTCAGCTGGGAGCAGATGGGTGGGGTTCTGGGGTGGGTGTTTGCTCATAGGAAGCAAACGTTGCCAGCACTCCTTTGTTGTTTTTTATTTTTCCTTGGGAGTGGGGGGCAGGAGGAAGAGCTCTGCTGTGCTCATGGCCTCTAGCTCAAAAAGCATCAGAGGAAACCTGCTGTCCATCTCCACCTTCATGAGACCCTCTTAACACCATCTTCTGGATACAGTGCACTTCTCTTTAGGACGCCAGCAGTTATTTAAGGGGTGAAGGGCCAGTCCAGGTGCTTGCGAGACTCCCCAAAAGACACTAAGGGCAATGTTTATGCATGTTTTTGTCCCAGTCCAGACATCCTTAGATATAGGTCTCCTTGGTGGACTCATCCCCAGTTACCCCTCCCTAAATTTCTGCCACGGAAGCAGTTGGTTACACAGACAGATATTCCCAGGCCTTTCACTTAAGGCCAGCCAGCACATGCAGGGACAATAATAGGAACTCTCCCTGACTGCTCTCCAGCAGTGTTTTAAATAAACTCATAATTAAAAAAAAAAAAAGTCGAGGAAAGAAAAAGAAGAAAAACAGGCAAGTGAACATAAACAATCTGAAAAACACTGTTTCTGGCTCCAGCACACACCATTTATAAAAGCAAACAGCCCCCTTATGGCTAATTCTCAACATTGCATCAGTTCCAAATATCCCAGGGGATTTATCTAATGGGGAAAACTCTTCTGAGGAACACAGGACTTTTCATAGCGAGACAGGTCTGCTCTAAAGCTTTAGGATGAGGCAATTTATGTCAGTGCATTAGGAGGCAATGCACCCAGCCAGCTCTTCATCTGAACCCTTCTAGAGCCAGTCTGGTGAGCATGCAGTGATCTGTACACCTTCAACACCAGTTTAACTCCTCTTTCAGATCAGCAGCATGGGAAGAAGCTTTCCTGGGGAAAGCACGACAAAACAGGCTTTTTAAAGAAACTCAGTTGTATAGAATTTTGTTGCACAAAATAAAGGGGGAAAAATAAACAACTCTCTCCTGCCACACGCTTCCTCAGGAACGTGGGAATTTTGACTTACCTATGTTTTGACAGAAAAAATGCTATTTTAATCCGAAACATGTTTCATTAAAAAATACCTGCTGCTGAAATTGATCCTGCTGCATTTGTTCGCAGGCCAGTGCATCTGCAGTCACCTCCTGCCCTGCTTCCAACATTCCCCCACTGCACCCCACGTGCTGCCTCCACCACTTACCATAGTCACGATACCACACATTTACAGTTCATGCAGCCGGGGCCGCTCTCGTCCGGGGGATTCAGCTTGCGCAGCTTATGCTGCCGGATCTCCCGCACCAAGGTGTAGAAGGCATCCTCAACGCCCTGGGGAAAAAGCATGGCTTGAAGCACCTGCCCACTCTGAGGAGGGACAGTAAAGAGAGGAGAGGGCTCTGCTCCCAGCAAGGTGTCCCTAGCACTGTCCAGCAGTGCAGATTGCAGAGTTAAAGGTACAGAACCAAGCCGGGAAGACTTAACAGCTCAGGCCACCTGAATGTGGCCCTCAAATGGAGAGCAAGATTGAATGAGCAACCATGAGGATAAGGAGCTCTGAAGTCCCTGATATCCATCAGCTCTCAGCAGTCTGAATGAAGTCTGCCATCCAAGAGAAAAGCCACCACTAGATCACTGAAGGTGTCAGTTCCGTTTCCACCTCTGTGCTTTGGGAGCTCCACATGGTCCTTTCAGCACTGGTATATTCTATTCTGCCTGTAGGTCTGCCAAAATCGGCCATGGATGAGGTTAGCCAAGTGATCTGAGCTTAGCTGACCTGCACTGACTGGAGGTTATTCCAGAGCCTTGGAGAAAGCCCTGAGAAGGTGTCTCTTCACTGCTGCCACAGTATGATGATAGGAGGCTCAAGCCTGGACTGGGGAGGGAACATCCTGAGGGAGCATTTAGCCTTGAGGAAGCAACTAAGCCCATCCCTAACACCCATCTATCTGCAAGGTGGTGCCTGCCCGTTCCTGCCCCTCCAGGGCAGCAATGGTGGAAAGAAAAGAAAAAGAGCATTTTGTTTAGAAGTCTCCTCCTACCTGTCTGGTTTTGGCAGACGTTTCTATGTAGGGGATCCCGTAGCTCCGGGCCAGGTCCTGCGCTTGCCGGGTCTCCACTGTTCGTGCAGGGAGGTCACATTTATTCCCCACCAGCACCATGGGAACATCATCTGAGTCTTTCACCCTCTTGATCTGCTCCCTGCAAGAGGAGGAGGTGTGAAGAAGTGAAGGGCCAGCTCCAGAACACTCCTCACCAGTTTCCTTGTTAAGATTTGACAGCTACCCCTCGCTCCTGTTGAGTGCCTTGAGTTGAGCTTTCAGGAAAATGTGAATGACTACAGCACACAAGTGAGTAAACAGCAAAACACGGCACTTCTGGAAATGAAAACTCAACATTCTTCTGCTCTTTAAATGCAGCTATTTACAAAACAAATTATGACAATCTATATTAAGGCATGAGCTTAAGATAGTTTAAGTTAACTAAAAATGAATTCTCAAGCAGTTACCTGTGCTACTTCCAACATTTGAGATCAAGTAATCGCCCCAAATGGGGAAAAAAAAAAAATCACCTGCAACCAGAATTTGCTGAGCTGATAAAGCAGCTTTTGGCAGCTGTAACCTTTTCCGCAGATGCACAGGCAGTATTTGCTCCCTTTCAGTTTAGTTCAGGTCACTCAAAGTTGAGAAACCAACTGGGAACTAAAAGAGCTGTAATGCTCAGTTCTTCATTCCAACATTGGATCTAAAACTAGGTGGGCGAGGATGATATCTACCACTTCTAAAAAGCTTGAAGGCCATTATGACCACAAACAATCCATTCAATTCCCTTCTGACAGACAGTAACTTCCTTTGCTTAATAAATCATTTAACTTCAGATGCAAAACAGCTTTTTTTTTTGCTCATGGGTCCAGAACATTTAACATGGTTTTAATTTAACAAATAAAATATTTTAAAATGCCAATTTCTGTGTTTTAATTGAATGCAAATCTCCATCGAAAGGCAGCTGGACGTTTATCAACACAAAAGAAGCAATCATCTTTTTCTAATGTAGTAGAACATAGAAATGAAGTCTGACTATATGCATGATATGCCATAAAGCCATTTAAATGTTCTGTGTAACATCCTGATCAGCAAATGCAAGTACTAAATTTAGTGCACAGGCTACACTTAGCTGAAAAACGATACCTCCAAACGGTTACTAACCAAGGAAAGCCAGCATTTCTCTGGGGAATATTCCTTTAAAAGTGCCAGCACAAAGAGCACAGGCTAAAGGAGATGAAAGCCAGTGATTTACATCCTGATGGCTTGAAGTCGAGCCATCCTACAAGCAATTCACAGGCACCAGCCCCAGCACAAGGATGAATGCTGCTCAATCCCTCAGGTGCTTTAGGAAAATCCCATCCTTTGTCCTTTGGTTCAGCTAAAAGAAGCCAAATTAGTGCACCTGTGCAGCTATTACACTGAACAGCCTTTTGGATGAGACTGAAACATCTCAGCAGCTCCAAGCAGCACCTCTGACTACAGAGCAAGGAAGGAATGTGCCTGTCCTCGGAACAACAGGATTACTGGGACCCTGGTTTATGATGAGGGACTCGGATACACAGTCCTTTGTGGGCAGTGGACAGAGCAGGAACAGGCAGAGCCATCTGCATCCTCTGCAAGTGCCTCCCATGGCAGCCAAGCCTCAGAAAAAGGCACAAGCAGAGCGATGCCTCCCTAAGGTGGCATAGGGGTAAACAGGGAAGATTCCTGCTGTGTTTACATCATCCCCTTGACTCTTCAGCTCTGCAGGGGTGACATCAACAAGAGAGGAGAACTGGCATGGGTCCTGGGACGGGGTCCCTGCTTTGTCACTGCTTCCCCATACATCTTGGGCAAATCACCTCACTGGAGCCCTGACTCCCCTTCTGCTCCATCTTTGCCCTGGCTGAAACAATGCTTCAATGGGGCAGGACTGTCCACACGTGTGTGCAGCTGGCTGAGCACAGCCTGGTTGTGACAGTGGGCAGCAGGGCAAGCAGCTCTCCCTGTCCTTCCCAGCCTCCTCTCCCAGCTCTGGGGCCAGCAGAAGTCGCTGAGATCGATTGCGCTAACAAAGCAATTCCACTAATTAGGGAGGGAAGAGGAGGGGGTCATACAGGATCAGCTCTCTCTTTAGTCACCATAAACACTTAAACATTACATTACCAGGTCCCCAAAGGCCACAAGCAATCCCTTCAGAAGGGTTTTATTGGAGTCACTGACATTAGCCGTCTGCTCTGTCTTCCCTGGGGAATGGCCACTTGAGCTAATTGTCTTTGCTGGCAGTGTGTGCTTCCAGCACGGGGCCTGATCCACAAAGGTGGGCAGGAGAATGCAGCAGCAAGGCCTCCCATTTGCACAGGGCAAGAGGCAAAGGGCCCTTCCCAGGATACTGACCTGTACTGGTGAATATCTTCAAAGGACTTGGTGTTGTTGATGGCGAAGACACACAGGAATCCTTCCCCCGTTCTCATGTACTGGTCTCTCATGGCACTGTACTCCTCCTGCCCTGCAGTGTCCAAGATGTCTAACAAACAGGTCTCACCATCGATGACTACTTGCTTTCTGTAGGAATCCTGCAGGCCAGGAGTGGGAAAGGAAGGAGAATGCATTAAGGGAGGGCTTGGATCTGGCTAAACAAAGGGATGCAGCAAGTGCATCCCTGGGAAGATGCCAGGTCATGCTCTGCCTGTGTTCAGCTTCCATTAAAGAGACGACTCAATCTGTTTTGAAAATGGGAGGGAAAAGAAAAATAATTTAAAAAAAAGGAAAAAGGGAGCAGCTAAGCAGGTTTCTCCTTGTCTGTCTGAACCATAGAGAAGACAGCTCCCAGCTTCCTCTCCCCATTCCCAGCCCTGCCTCTGGCAGACCAGGTGCAGCTTCATCTCTACCACACTGCACAGCCCTCAACAAGTATTTCCTAAGCATTGTTTAGTCTCAGCTCTAATTCCTTCTGCTGGAAGGAGGAAGGACACTTAGGAAAGGAGCTCTGGCCAGCCAGGGCTTCCAGTCACTATCTGCGATCTGCAGGGCTGGAAGGTGTAACCTGGAAATCCAGTGCCTCCAATGTATCTCAAATCAGGCACCAGAGGCAATATTGCCATCAGTAAGGTTTCAGACTGGGTTTGATGGTAAACCTCTTCTTTAAACATGAGAGAGAAAAAAAAAATCACACTGTGAACAGGGTGTTTCCCACAGCCAGTCTGTGCCCAGAGGGCTCCAGGAGAGGTAAGAACTATCAAGGCAGGTCCTTTGAAGCTGGGGGTTTTCCCTGCAGCAAAGGCAATCACAACTCATCACAGATGTGAGAAGATCTGGAAATCACCCAGAGCATCCCTCAAAAGGTTTCATTTTCACGGCAGGCTCCTCATGGCACTACTCCTCCCCACTAGCTTCTCCCTGTGCTCAGTCTCATCAGCAGGATGCTGTGGGGCAGCCCCTGCATGGAGGGCATCCCTCATCCCTCTCCAACAGCCATCCCCTGTGGACAGTGCAGCATCCTCAACTCTCAGCAAGAGAAGGAAGCCAAAATGAAAGGTATGAAAAAGATGCAAGTCAGCAGTACAACCACAGAGTGCTTTGCAGCCACTCGAAGAGGCTACTGCTGCAGTTTAAAATTAATTCAAATGTCGGCTGCTCTTCCAACGACCACAACAATGTTATCAGATGAGCTTTGCAGGTCTGCAGACAAACAGCCGACACAGCAAAGGTCACCAACAGGACCAGCAGCAGCACAGAAAGGGAATGGGGCCAACACGGCCTCTATCCTTTGGTTCATTACAACAACATCATTTGCTGGGGCTAATTAAAGTCTTTCCTCACCTTGCAGAATGGGCTGTGAAATCAGAGATGAGATCTGCCCTGCCACGACCTTCTCAGCTGTGTCTTCCCAAAAAATGGACTGCTGACCCATTGAGAATAAACATGGAGTGAAAGGCTGGCTTCCAGCCAACTGCTCTGAAGGCAGCTGGCAGGCCGCCCTGCAGGAATGTGCTCCCATTTCTAATCAATAATGTAGCTGGAGCCTCCTTTGTGCAAGGGGACCTGAGTGCCTCCTCTGCCCCACAAAGCATCCTCCCACCTCTGCACCTTGGCTTGGGACAGAGGACCAGCCTCTTGGCACACATGCTCACAGTTAATTGCCAAGTCCCCAGTTCCAGGATGTTTCACCAGCACCCAGCATGCTGACAGAGAAGAGATCCCACACCTCAGCTCAGGTCATCAACAGGCGACCCATAAGGCCAGTCAGCTGGCTTACAAGGCAGAGACATAAAATAATCTTGCAAGGGATGCTTTGCAAAGGAAGGGGACAAGCTCTCCTCATCAGTACTTTGTGTACAGCTTCATTTGACCTCCTCCTCCCCAGGAAGCTCAGGATAGCAGCTCAGCTGTCCCTGCCACATGACCAGGTGACATGGCTGCCACTGCAGGGCTAGCTGCCATCAGCCCACACCAGCACCATGCAGCCTCAGCCCTCCTCTGCAGTCCTGCGTGTCCCACCCCACCTTGAGCAGAGGGGAATGCAGCCAGACCCAGCTATGAAGTGCCAGGCAGCAGAAACAACATCTGTTGGGGTTTCATACTCAAGATCCCAGGTGGATGCTGGGAGCATCCCAGCTGTGCTGGGAGACCTGGCCAAGAGGCCCATTTGCTAAGCACTACAGTCAGGATATGACCAGAGGTTTGGGAAGCCCATTACTAGCTAGCTGCTAAGAGCTAGAAGATGAACAGAAGAATTTCTCAACACAGTGAAACTCTTTATTCCATCCCTGGTTATTCACCATGGGACAATGCCAGTGGCATAGCTTTCCTTGCTGCCTTGGCCCTCCTGTTCCCAAAACAAAGGTCCTAAGGCTCCTTGGCAGCCCAAGAGCTGGCTGTGAGAGTGTGCTGTAGTGGGGTGGACACCGTTGAGTTACACAGCCAAACGTTTGCACTGATCAATCAGGAGGGTAGGAAGGGAGCAGATACCCAGTCAGGGTCTTTGCCCCGGACAGGACAAACCTCCACACCTCCTGCTCTAGGGAGCATCTTTTCAGTGCACCCCAATCTGCTTTCACCCCTTTGCAGCACCGCCTGTGCTCAATCCATGTGGGTGACGGGCAACGCCTTTGCTCCATGCACGTATTCTCTTTCCCCCTCACTTTTATCCTGCTCGTTTCAGCATTGCTGCGCTGCTTGTTAGCTGGCTGAACAGTCATAGTCAGCTCCTGGGCATGATCCAAAGCAGCTTAGTCACAGGAAGGTGGTTTGTTGGTCACATTTCGATGGCTGGCAGGTAGCTCTCTGTCTTTTAAATCCCCATAAAATGAAGCATAATTAAAAGGAATCACCCTGAAATGAATCAGTAGTTGGCCAGGGTAGCAGGGAAAGCAGGGTCCAACCAAGGGAGCTGCAAAGGCATCAGGGCTGGTGGTACCCACAGGTGGAAAAGTACCAGGGGTGAGAGGGCTGAAGAGCAGCTTGTGGAAGTTTTTGGAAGAGGAATACAACAGAATGGGGCTGGAGTGAATAGTGGAGGAGAAAGCAGGCATCTCCCAGAGCACTGCAAAAGTGAGGAGGGTGTGCTGGGAAATGCCATGCAAGGTTTACATTCCCTGCTGCCTGTTTACATGGAGAAAATTCCCTGCAGGGTACGTACAGGGAGCAGGCAGCTGGAGAGAAAAAACACAGGATGCCAAAACCCAACACATCACTGGGTAAGAGTTGCCTCTGCCCACCTAAGGTCCAAGAGAGAACACATCCATGCAGATGTCTCCCCAGGGAGGTTGCTCTCCATGAGCAGCTCTTTTGCCAAAAACAACCTGGAATGGATCTCTGAGAAAAGTATATAATACTACTGGCAACAGCCACATAAGGGGAGAGGAGCTGGGGACGAAGGCAATTGCATCCATAAGCAAGGAGACTCAGGAGCCCTAAATTAAATTCCAGTCTCTGCCACGGACTTTCTAGGTGACCTTGGCCAAATGATGTAATAGCACGTGCTTTTTAAGTGCTTTCTCTCCTTCCCCTCTGTAGGACTGTAAGACTATTTCTGCCTTTCTACCAAGCCTTGTCTTGCTTGTTTATGTAAGTTGTAAGCTCTTCAGGGTGGGGACTACACAGACAACACCTACCAGAATAGATTTCTCATCCCAGCTGAGGCTTTTAGCCATTATGATAATAATAACTGCAGCAACCACAGCTGCATTTATACGCATCTGGTAGACAATCCTTTAGGACTGCAGACGGGAAGGTTGTTGTCCAAGAGGCGTGACAGAGCTGCAATTTGCCTTCCCAGGGTGGACTTTACTCCTCGTGCAGAGCAGTGGCTGCTGCCTGCATCTCACCCAACAAAGGTGTAAGTCGTGCAGAGGCTATTTAGCACATCACTAACTATGGTGAAAGCAGATGAAGAATGGAATATATTTTTGAAATATTAAAGACAATAATAATAGCACAATGGATATTGAAGACTGGATCCCCCTCCGCCCCCATACAGCCTGTGAGGACCACCCTGCTTCTTCAGGCAGGGTGCTGAGCTAGACAGGTCAGTGCTGCCATCTACACTGACTAAGACACACACATCACCCTTTAACTTCTTATCAAGAAGCAGAGGCAGCACTCTGGGAGCTACAGTAGTTCAGCTGCTCAGCATGTCTTGCTCAAACTGCAAGACATACATAATATAACCAAGCTCTGATAAAACCCATTTCATCAGTAAAGCTCAAAACATCCTCCAGAAAAAGTCAATACATTTACTCTGATTTCACGGGAGGAGAAATGGAAGCACAGGCACAAAATGGCTCTTCAATTCTAAACCTTTAATCCCTCCCTATGTTGTCATCTCATCAGAAAGAAAGACTTTTGTGCTGCCTCTCAGCCCCTGCCCTGCTCTGCCTGTGTCTGCTGCCTCCCATGTCACCTCTCTTCAGCAGACACCACTGTCCTTCTGCAGGAGATGTTAAATCAGTCACTGCGACCTCTGAACACACACATAGTGACTCAGAACACCTCTGCAAAGCAGGGAAACATCCCTGCTCAAGTTCAGACTTGAGACCAAACTGAGCATGCTCTTGGTTGGAGACAAGGTGAAGAAGAGCAAGAGGAAAACATGCAGTCTGACCATGCCCAGAGCCACTTACCTCTATCGTGGGGTCATACTCATCAACAAAATGGTTCTGAATGAGCTGTATCGTCAAAGCACTCTTCCCAACACCACCTGCTCCCACCACCACCAGCTTGTATTCAGTCATCTTCCAGCTGACCCCAGCTCAGGACTTCCAGGAGCACCAGCACCTGCAAGGACAAACATGGTCACTGTGCTAAGAGGCATACTTTAAAATGGGCAAAATAATCCATCAAACCAAATACAAAAACTCTGTTTATCCTGTGGTCTGTTGCAATCCTTCAGCCTGACCATGTGGATGCAAATTTCACAGGTTCCTTGAGCAACCTTCAGGAGGTGGGAGAGCATTACTGATGAGAAAACAAGAGGTACAGGCTGTGTGCATCAACCTCTAGTAACAAGTTTAAGAGGTCTGGTTTTGCAGAAGTGCTCAGCACTGTCCCCAGTTTACCTTATCTCAAGCTCACTATCTGAAATCTTTATATAGATCTGAAACCCTTAGCCAGTGAGGTTGGGATGTCAATTCCCACAAGAGCAGGGGAAAAGGTCCAGCCCTGCCCAAATATGCTGTTATCTTCATGTCTTCACGTCAAGGCTGCATTAAACCTCAAACCGCACAGTAGGGTTGTGATGGTGGCACATCCACACCCTCTGCCTGTGCTCCAGCTAACGGTGCAGCCATCCCTGAGAGGGAGGACTGCAAAAGGGGCAATCCCTGCTCCCTGAGCTGAATTTGACACACCCAACAGAGGGAAAGAGATGCTGTCACAAAAGGTGCTGACTGACGATGATTAGGGTCAGGATGAGCAAGCCACACTTCCGCAGTACTGTGTACCTCCCATGGCCCTTCAGCAGCAGAAGATTCACATGCCCCCAGCTCCTCCCTTGAATTTTTGCTCCAAGTCTGCTGAGAAAGAGGAACTAACTCAGGAAGATTACAAAACCCCAAAGGTTTAAATAGAAATCCACCCTCATTGGACTACAGGCCCTGCCCACTGAAAGTCACTCCAGGGTCAGATACTCGTTCTCAGCCACCATCTGCAAGCTCTGGGGAAGCCACCCAAAATGCGGCAGGTTGCAGGAAGACAAGCTGAAAGTTCCCCTTGTCAGACACCCTTCAGTGTTCACGGAGATTAGAACCCCCTCCTCCACCCTCCCACCCCAGGTAGTTAAATCACTCCACCCTCCTCCCCAGGCTTGCCAGCCCTGCTCCTAAACTCTGGAAGCTGCTACAAACTGTGCCAGCAAAGGCTGCTCTAGACCCAGACCACAGCTGATGCATTTGCTAACACAGCAAAGATCTAATGGCAAGGAGGCCAGAACTTTCTGCCTTCAATCCCCACCTGACTGCAACCCTAAACTACCCAGACAGTTCCATCTCCCTCTCAAGCAGGGAGCAATCAGACCACCTCTTGCTGAAGCCCTTTCTTGAGCTGCTGTCTTGATAGCAGAAAGGCAAACAAAGCTCATGCCCTTCTCAGCATCCAGAATCCTAAGGAAGGGCAAAGGAGCAAAAGAGCAACCAGGTAACATATATGATACTAAGCAGGACCTCTGGTTTGCTGTGCTGAAGAGGGAGTTAAACACGATGGAAAAGTGGTGATGGTAAATGAAGTGCAGATAATGTCATACCCTAGGTGCCTACCTGAAAGTGACACTGCTTCCCCCGAAAGTCCAATGTGCATCTGTTCTGGCAGCCAGGGAAGAGTTGCAGATTGAAAGATTCTACAGGAGAGAATCTAAGTGATCTCACTAATTGACTGTGCACACACGTTACTCTGCTCCATTAATGCGTGCCCTCATGTATGTGATGTTCTCACATGCACTGCTTCTCAGGGACAAGAGAGATCCCCACCCCAGGCTTCTGATCTCTCTGGGAAGAGACAGACAGGATGAAAAGGGGACTGAGGAGCAAATGTTGACTGACCATCTCCACCAGCACAGCTGTCCGGGGGAGATCGCTCCTACAGCAAACAGCTTCACAGCTAAACACAGAGGGGTCCTGGGGGTCTGAAATAACACTGTGACCAGCTCCCACCTTTCATTACACAGCAGGGAGATCTGCAACACCCAGCAAAAGATATGGACTTTGCTCTGCATCTGATGCTGATGATGAAGCAGTTGCCACAAAGATGCTCAAGGAAAACAGCACAACTGCCCAGGCCTGAAGGACTTGCTAAGGCAGTGGGAAAAGCTTTGATTTAATATGGGTAGGAGAAGATGTAAGTTCTCTAGGAGGGGGTTCTCCCTCAAGTCCACCCCAGTGGAAGGCACTGCCTACTCCTTTGGAAGACCCCCAGCCCACACAGTCATAGCAGCTTTAAGGTCCACACTGCAGCGGGGGACAAGGTGGTCACCTACGTCAGCTTGAGTGTCTTCCCCGGCTCCAGACCCCAGCTGAGCTCCATTGCACAGCAGAGGGGAAGCCACACACCAGCAAGCCCTGCATATCACCACCTCAGCACAGAGTTTTAAGATCTGGCTCCTCCACAGAAACACAAAACCACGTCTTCTTGCCTCCCATGCACCCATGAGGCAGGGAAAATGAGGGAGGCAAAGGAGCTATTGCTACTCCCCACTTGTGGCCTGCACGTGGACAATTTACATACAAGAGCTCTGCAGTGTTGGTGTTTGCTCACTGACACCATCCCTGGAAGGTGCTGTCACCTCAGCTAACTGTCCACTGCTCTGCCACCCTCGCCCCTGCAGTGGCAGGAGAGATTCTGCAGCTTGCAAAGGAGGGCAGTCCAACCTACCTGCTCCATACCATTGCTGCAAAAACTATCCTAATGCAGAGTGAGAGCGTGGGGAATGATGGACAGCTCTGGGCATGAGAGCTGCCTGAATTCATGTGGCTAAAATCCATGCTCAGGGGAGATTGCTTCCTTTCCCCAGTGCAAGCCCTTCACGGGCAGCGTGCAGACCCAACTCCACACCAGAGCAGGGGCAAATCCCGCGGAAGCAGCAGCCTGCCCAAAGGCTGCAAGGAAAGCAGGGATTTCCATGTGGCCAAACTTTGCCAGAGACTTGGGTGACTGGTCCTATTCTTAGGCTTACCAACACCATCTCATAATTCCCCCATCACACTTTTTTCTCCTGAACATGGGAAGGGCAAGGCTGCTCTTCGATGCACCCACGGTTTCAGCATAGGACTGGCTGTTCCTCAGCGCTACGGGAACATCACCATCACGACAGGGGCTGGTTCAAGGAACAACCATCCCAAAAGCATTGTTTCTAGCTTCCTATAAAACAGATGCAGGGAAGAGACAGTGGGGTTCCTGTTAGAGAGACAGTAACAGACACCCCAGTTTTCCTGCTGGTGACACACCGGATGGAGGTTTACAGCCTGTTGGTGGTTGTGAAAGCTTCTCCTGATGCGAGGATTTCCAGTTTCTATTGCTCAGCAGCCAACACAGAGCCCACACACAGCTGACCACAAAATAACAGAGGGAAACACAAAAGCACAGTCTCCTAGTCCCACACAGTGCAGGAACAATGCTTTTTCCATCTTCTGCAAGCTCTTCAAGATATGAAAGTCTGATCCAGCTCACCATCTAGTGTTTCCCTATCCAAATTTATCACCTCTGCAGTACCCCACTACCACACCCCCCAGAAGCCACACACAGGGCTGTCAAGCAACAGTTGAGAGAGACAGCAAGGAGGAGAGCGGTTCCAGGAGCACCGTCTGGAAAGAGGAGGGTTGGGATCCGCGTGCCAAGCCAACAGCCCCGGCGTGGAGTCGGAGCTGCTGCTGCTGTATTTCCTGACCTCGTGGATTCTCTCCTGTAGCGAGAGGGCTCCTGGCTCCCGTTCAAAGCTGTCTAGGAAAGCCTCGCCGAGTGCTTCCTCCTGGCAGCAGCAGCTGCTCCCAGCCCAGTAGCCAGAGCTACACAGTTCCAGCAAACAGGAGCCATCTGCCAGCCTTGTGCAGGAAGCAGGGAGAGCGAGCACCCAGCCCCGATGGACACCAACACCCTACCTTTGTCTCACAGGGAGGGGATGGAGGCGTGGGTGAGGGCAGGGGGCAAAGCACCTCTCCTGCCTGCACATGCTGGGTGGCAGCATGGGGGCCCTCCCTGCAGAAACAAGGACCAAGATGCTTGGCAGAAGCTGTCACAGGGCTAAGACCTAAAGTAGGTCTGAGCATCAAGGCTACAGGTGTTACCCAGAGATCCAGCTGTGTTCTGCAAATAACAACCTGATCTTCTTCGTGGTCCCTACTCTCTAGCCTAGAGAGGTGGTTTGGGAGACCTGACTGTGAAGCCTCCAGAAACTCACCCAGCAGAGGTAAGGAACTCAAGGGGCTTGGCCCCATCAGTATGCCCCATCTCACCACCACAGTTACAACAAGAGCTCAGGCATCAAGTGGAAGGGATACACAGTGGGTTTCCAACACATTCACCACAAGGGAGCCTCTGACACCCTTCCAACAGAATAACTGAAGGAGCTTTGTCTGTGTCCCCTGTTTCCTCCCATCACTTTGTTTCTCTCCCAGGACAGACACCAAGCCAACTAAACAAGTCAAGAGAAAGATTTTTGCACCATGCTGCTGTAGTAAGGCCAGCCATGCCAGAAGCTTTACAACTGTTCATTACTGAGCATTCACCACCACTGCACCTGCCCCTGGGAGTTCCTGCATTTAAAAGCATCAGAAGTCAGTTTCAACTCTGCAAATCTCTTTGGGCTCATCTCAGACCAGGCACCCTTTCCTCCAAAGCCCGGTCCAGAGGAGCCATATTACCACAAATGCCACTGAGTTTGGTATCATTTGCCTTCAGCAGAGATGCCTTGCAGGCAGAAATGGTCTGCAGTCCTCTAGGAGAACAACACTCATCCCAGTCTTTTATCAGCAGTCATCCACATCCACACATCAGGAATCCTACTCAGTGATTTTTGAGCATTGATAAAGCAAACCTTGTTGGCTTACCCCAGTGACTGTCCAGTCTCCTCCCTTTACTCGTGCACAAGACTGTCATCAACATCACAAAGCACGGCCTGTGGAGGGACTGAAGGAGCCTCTCCAGTGGTGTGAAATGCCACCTTTTGTTTTCAGTCCAAGATCAAAATGCTGATGTTCTCTGTGGCCTGTCCAGCCTCAAAGAGATTAGGGAATTGAAGCTGTAAAGCTGATGCTCTGTTATGAAGCCTATCCAATGCTTCATTTTAATTTATTTGTTGCTTTTTAAATCAACAAGCGAGCTACAAATCTAAGCAATTGTGCCTGTTGTTGGCTTGCTGGCTGTATACCTGCAAACTCAGACAGCGCACCTCATAGATGAAAACAGAGAAAGGGATGCCAAAGAGAATAAAAGTTGCAAATACTGGCCCACTTTGGAGAGATGACTTGGAGATAATAAATGTTTTCTATTAGAGGGAAAAAAAAAGAAAAAAGCCAAAAAGGAGCAGAATGGCTTCTTCCATCCTCTGCTAGCTCTTCAAGATCTGAAGGAAAAGGCAGTCTGTCCCAAGGGACTGAGCACAAAAATACTGCTGCAGAGGAAAGGAAGAAAAGGGGTAAGGAATGACATAATGTAGGAGGCTCAAAATACAGATGCGCATTCACGGAGAAACCTGTGAGGAAGAACAGCAGAAAGCTGTGGGCAGGTCCGAGGGATAGGCAAGTCTGGAAGAGAGGGATTGCCTCTCCACAGAAGCCATAAACATGTTCCAGCAGCAATGTGCAAGCCTCAGCTTTGCACAAAGTCTGGAACAGGCATGGACTGGTCACTGCACCAGGCCCAGCCCTCACAGTTTCCAGTCAAAGCACCTCTGGCAACACAATCCCTCTCCCAGAGACTACCCAACCACACAGGGCTTGGGAAAATATGGAAGGACAAAGGAAAACACAATAGTATCATTCTCTCCAAATCTGCTACCTGTTCTCTGCTCCCTGGTTCCTGCTTCAGCTGTCAGATATTTAAGTAAAAGACAAAGCTGTGCAATCACCTGCTGTTGGCAGTAAGAGAGTGCGACTACACTGTGCTTGCTTTCCCTCTCAAAAAATAAATGTTCTTAATGAAGTTCTTTGTTAGCAGCTTATTCCAAGAAAAACAACTGGTAGCTATAACTAATCAAAACAGCAAACAAACTAAATAAGTCAGTAACACAATAAACCCAGAGAACCAACCAGCTACCCAGGAGCTTCCCTCTGGATGAAGAAATTGCCCACACCCCCCACTCTCCACACCCAATAGAGGCCACCAAAATTACTATTTTCCAAAGAAAGATGAGCAGCCCCATTGTCACAGAAACTTGTAAGTCAGGACTGCTCATGCCCATGTCTCCAGCATCATGAATGGGGCATGAGGAGCAGCATGCAGTCAGGAAACTCTGGAAGGTGCTGGGATATGCTTGAGAATCATGGTGGGACCTTCACCTCCCACCACCACCATTCTATTTGTCTCCCTGATACCAAGTCACTCATCCCACCACAGTCTCTGCAGGAGAACCAATCTTCCAAGCTAACTTCCACAGAGGAAAAACACACTGCTCTGTGGGTGAAAGAAACAGACAAGCAAATTATACATCCAACACCACTGCTGAACACAGACTCTTAAAAAAATCACATGCAGATGGGAGAGACCACCTGTGCTAGCACCCAAGTCAGTTCTCTGCATCTGGCAGTGCCAGTGATGTGAAAAAACTGAAGACAGCTTTTAAATTACACTTGTGATTTATGATCCAGCACTTCAGTTCTCTTTGAGACTCTACATGAGCAAGAGTAACCTGCATAAAGAAAGAGGAGACTGGAGTTGTGTCTGAAAGTTGGTAAAGATGGATAACAATGCATGAAGAGGCCACAGTGCAGGTCAGGACAATGTGAGGCATTTAAATAAAACCTGAACTCCTATCTTGCAGTCGGGACTTGGGACCTAGTGTTGAACGTACCAACATGGGAAAGCAGTGTGAAGGAGGAAAAGTTCTCACTGTCAAAATGCAGAAGGCTGCAAACTGCCAGGACTCCTCCACTTTCATCTCCTCTCCAGCCTTGCAGGGCTGAGCAGGTGGTTCAGAGGCAGACATTTCCCTGCCTGGGCTGGAAACCCTCCACCTTGCCCTGGAAAAGACTTCTCTCAGGCCTCCCAGCCTGTTTCAGAAAAACAAATGGTACTTTGTACAACAGAGCTCAAGAGAAGAGGCAAGTTTTAACTTTCCTTTACATTAAAATCCCACCTATAAGCATTAATGGGATGCAAGAAAGGCAGTGTGATGTATCTTGAGTAAATAAAAAGATGGACAGGTACCCAGGAAACTTTCAAACAAGACCCACATTATAGATGACAGTAAACATTAAGTGCTAAAACACGTGGTACACAAACATGAACCCAGGCTCTGAACAATCTCTTGGCTTGCCAGTCTCAGTACCAAATTGCATTGATTTTCCCACAAGATATAAGGTGCAATGAAGTAGAAACTTGGAGCAGATGAGCATGCAGCGCCAGTGTAAGTGGATCTCTGTAATTACAGCTATTAGAGAATATCAGGCTTTGGGGAAAACACTGCCCAGTAATGGTGTGGAATTACAAGAGATGCTGTCTCCAGGCTGGTTTCCTAAGGTACCTGGTATGTTCTGCCTGGACCTCTTGCTGATGAAAGGAGCAGCTGGAGGCAAGCTGCCGGGGAAAGGTCCAGCCTCTCCCATGCCCAGCGGTCCTGTCATCATGCTAGGGCAGGTTGCAGCCGTCTGGCTCTGCTGCAACAGCGCAAGAAGGGACAAATTCAGATCTCACTACTAAGCTGCAGGCAATGGAGCACTCAGTGCTAGAGCTGAAGGCGGTGGCCATGCATGAACAGAAACACCCTCCTATTCACTGCAGAGACAGGCAAGGGGATGCAAACAAGCCAAGGGACTGGCCCAAAGCCATCAATGGTGGTAAAGCTAGGAGCTAAATTCAGACAATGTGATTTCCCATCTGGGGTTTTCACCTGAGACAAAAAGCTGGCAGCAGAAGTTTTGGATGGGAAAGCTGTTGGTCTCCCGCTGAGTCTTTGTGTTGGGCTGTCAGAGCTGGCAGCTCCTCCCCAGCCCAGCTTCCCAAGGCAGAGACAATTGGGGAGGCAGGGTACATCAAGTGGGAAAGCTCAGGGTGCTGGAAGAGAGGCCCTGCTCTCCAATTATCCTGATGAAATCACAATTGGGTCATGGGCACAGGCAGCCAGCACAGAGGCAGATGCTCTGGTCCACAGATAAGCACCCAGAGATGCAGGTAGGGCTGGGAGCAGAGGGGCAGGCACTGCTGTTTCCCTCACTTGAAGCCCAGCTACAAGAAAGGGGGAAGTCACTGCTGTAAGGTGGCCACCTACATCACTTAAGAAAAGGGTCAGTCCCAACCTGAGCACCACTGATGCACGGCAAGAAAAGGACCCCAGAATCGAGAAACACACTCTCCCTATGAGCCTTCTGTTCTCCCTCCCTCCCTTCCCTATCCTTCCTTATTCCTCTCAAACAGCTGTTGACAAAGAAAAATTAAGAAACTGGTTTCAGGAAATGCATACAAGCCCTTTTCACAGATAAGAATTTGCAATGGAAATAGGTATGGTTGTTCAACTTCCTGCTTGCTTTAAATCCTTACACATGTATTTTACCAGCAAATACATGGATAAGAAAACAGGGTAGTTGCATCTGGGAAGTTTCAAGAATTGTTTTGATAATGTTTTAGGTGTTTGTTTTGGGGGGGGGGTTTGTTAGTTTTTTTAGCACTTAATGGTTAAGATACTTTAAAAGGTCAGGCTTTGGAGCAAAATAGGATTTATAAGAGTACTGGTGAACTGTAGTATCCAGGAATGGAATAGCTCACACAGGACATGTCCTACTGCAATACAGCTCCCGCAGCAGAAAGTTCCAGCCAGCCAGTGGCATTGGGTTTGGGTGATAAAAGGTGGAAGCTGCTGGCCAGCAGCATAAAAGCAGACATACGAGTATCCTGAGACAGCGGGAGCCAGGTCTGCTCCTGCCCATGAGGCACTCACCCTCTGGATGGCTAACGAGCTTCCACAGAGAATTAGGGTCCTCTTGTCTGCGAATGGTTCAAGTCCCCCTAGAAGAAGGAATACAGAGCAGGAATGAGAGGAATCCCTCTCTGCAGGGACAGACAGTCCTGACTGTGTTGGACTCAGGCAGATCTCGGGATACACTTCGGTTAGTACCCAAGCTGTCTTCCCCAGCTTCCCTGGACAGCACTTAGGATCTTGCAGTGAAAGAAAAGCAGAGTCAAGCCCCATCCATCTTCTCTCACATGGGGTATTTCACAGGCTGCTAATCATATCTTACAAAATTTTATCTTTTCCAGGGAAAGGTGGTACAGCTCTTTTCTTCCTCCTCATTTTTCAAGACAGAGGGTAAAGCAGCACAGGTGGAACAGCATCTTCTCCACAGGTGAGTTGTGAGTGACGGACAGTCCATTTTGGGATGAGGGACAAAAACTGAGTTTCCTTCTCGTCCTTCCATTCCCAGTGGGACACCAATAAAAGCTTATTCAAAAATAGAGCTCAAAGGAACAGCCAAGACCAGATACTTCCAGAATGTCCTTTTATTAGTGAGCCTTTTAATTTACATGCTCAAACATAACAACCATCCTCCCACCCTCATTTAGTCCTTGCAGGGCCTTTGCAGGAACACACCCTGATTTATTAGCAGAGCAGGGATGGAGGGGAAGGAGGCACCACAGCAAAAAGCAAACCTGCAGGGCTCGCTTCAGCACATCTGGGAGAAACATCTGGGGAAAATACATTAGAAATGCAAGAGAGGGGGTATCTTAGGGAGCAGGAGACAAGGTAGCAGCAGAAAGAAGATAAAATGAAGCAAGGAGGCTACAGCTACTGGGACCCTGTCCCTGCTCTCCTTCTCACCAAGATACATTATTAGCAGGGCGACACAATGTTGTGGCAAATATGAATATGCATCCATCATTATGCAGCAGATATTCAGGGGCACGCTGCTGATTTATGGACCTGGCAGCTGTGGCACCAGCCAGCTGCAACCTAGAGGGATGGGGACAGTGAGCACTGCTAGCAGAGAGGTCCACAGAAGACCTCCAAACCCAGCCCGTCAACAGCCATGGCAAACGAATTCATCACCAAGTCTGTAGCCATGCAGAGCCAACCGATGCATTGCGTGTGCGATGCTGGGAAACCATCACACAACCCAACACAAACAGGAACATCCAAAGGTGACGGTGCAAGATTTAAGTTTGGATCAACAGGACTTAGTAAGTTAGGGTCCTGAATTACCCAAACCTCACTTTGCTGCTCATAGTAGACCTCAGCCAATCAGACTTGTTAAATGTGGTGCTCATACCCCCTCCCTCTGCAGAAGTATGAATTTTAAAAAATCCAAGCAATTTTGTTGCTGTGGGTGAGTTAAGCGCATCACTGTCACATCACAGACTTGCTACAAAAAAGACTGCAGACGTGAGGATTTCAGCTCTCCACACTGAAAAGGAAGGCATTTCCCTTTTGGCTCTGGAGCAATAAAGGGACGCTGTCCAAGGACTCATCCTGCCTGTCTCGCAAGCATCACAGAATGGACTCAGGAGACATACTCCTTCAACTCTGAGAGACCTCCACACAGGTTCATATATCCCACCCCTCAGCAACACATGACTGGCACAGCAGATCAAGGAACAAGGAACTCCACCCTGCAATGAAGAACCCACAACAATTAAGTGACTTCCTGATGGTCACACAGGAAACTTATGGTAAAGCTGGGAATTTCTGTTCCCCCACGTTCGAGCTCTTGTCGTAAAACACGTGCTCATCAGTGGCTGCGGTTGAGTGTGCAGGGGACAGGAGCACAAAGCCTTCTCCTCAGTCACAGCCTCCAGCATCTGCTGGATGACCTGCACAATCAGCAAAAGCCAGGGGGGGTTTCCTTCCAGAGCTTCCTTGGGAGTCCACAGCAACGACAACAAGCAGGATTTGGGTGGGCTCACAGCCAGCATCTGTAGGCCAAGTAAGGCTGAAGAGAAACCACAGAAATTCAAGACACCAAGCCTGTGTCAGATGTGGTTCCTCAACACTGGAGCCCAACAAGCTGATTCACAAATAAACAAAGCCCCTGAGAGCAGAGGAGCAGTTGAAGTCCCTCTGATAATGCCTAAAGGTTAGGTGTACCTACATCTTTGTAGAAACCCTCAACTTAATTCCAGTCCCTCAGACAACCCTGGTAGAGGCAATGAGTAGATCCAGGTCTGGCTTTGGCACTGCACTTGACACAGCCATAAAGCTCCAAAGACCCTGCCCAACTTAGGGGATCCTCTACACAGATCAACAATTGATGGAGAAAAGAGCAAGACTGGACTCTGGTCCTCATTTGCACCAGGCACAACAGAGTGGGCATACACTCCAGTCACATGAACCAGATTTGCCTGATTGAAAGAGGTACAGAGAGGAAGCAAACCATGCCCTGAGCTTCAGGGATGACATCTTGCTGTGAAGAGTGTCAGAAAGTGCATGAAGTGAATAGACAAAGAGATGCAAGGGAGCCTGAACACAATCCCCTAACTGCAAACAGAAAGAAGAAAACCTTGAAGTCTTTAGACCAAGAACGTCTTCAGTGGGAGGAGATGTCAGCCTGAGACCAACACCGGCATGCAGTTGGTACTACCCTGGCAAGCACCTGGTGACCAGACACAACTGACACTTACAAAACCCTGTCCTTAGCCCCTGACTTATCCTGAGAGCACAGAAAGAGACCATGCAAAGTACAACCCGAAACATCTGCAACGTGAGCTGGAAGACTCACAGCTTGGGAAAAGTAAAATGGGCAACATGATCCTGCAGGTGCCCTTCTAAGCTGAAGTATCCTTTTGTCAGCCATGACAACACAACCTCCATCACAGACCAGCCTCTGCATGGCAAAGCCCCCAGGCAAATCCCATCCAACAGCAGGAAAAGATCCTGCACATTTGAAAAAAACCAAATCAAAACAAATAAACACGCCCCCCCCCCCAAAAAAAACCCAACCAAACAAAACAAGAAAAAAAAAAGGCAAGAAAACAAAAGAAAAAAAGGGACTTTTGAACTTTGAACTGTAATGCACTGTAATTACTGTGATGTAACTTCATTAGGGCAATGTAAGCTTTGGCTGTGCATCAATTACATTGTTGGGGATCCTCCACTGCCCAAAACTTTCTTCTGCTCTTTCCAGTGGAAATCATCTCTGGTCTCAGAGCAGGGTCTCATCCTGCCACATTATCTGAAAAGCAAAAAAGAGGCCCCTACACCAGTTTTCTCTTTGAAATTTGTCTAGCTCTGGTTGTCCCTGCTGTCCATACGACACTCAAATCTTGATCTTCTGAAGCCACTGACTTCCCTAACATCTCGCAGCAATGAGATGCCAAAACTATAAACATCACTTTTTTTTTTTTTTAAATATGGATATACATGGCTTCTCATCTTCTTTCCTGGTGTCCAGCCATCTCCCCCCAGCCTCTCAGATTTTCTGGTTCTGCTGCTCAAACACAGCTCTGCAGCACTGGGGAAGCACACATTGCAGAGACTTTTAGAAACACAGCAGCATTCATTGGATTTATTCTAGGACTTTATAAGGCTCATGCCTTATAAAGTCCTAGAATAAATCCAATGAAAAAAATAACCACAGAGGGCAAACTTAGAACTTCAAAGACGACTTCTCCTGACAGCCCTAAGCCATTATCTATGTGTAATACGGACAAGATGCAAGTTTTGATCACTTCCCAAAGGAAGGGAGGGGACAGCCCAAGCCAAGGAGTAAGAAGCAGACAAGTGAGTTCCACAACCGAGATCTCACCTTGAAGGTTCACCCAAAGGAAAGGGCAAAAAGTAGAGTCATTGCGCTGACGCCACTAAAGCCAAGACAATCCACACTGGCTGAGGATCTCACTTGGTCTATTTTTATTTTCAACCTTAGCCCATTTGGAGCACTTATCCCTCTCTGCATCTTGAGACAGCAGTGAGGCAGACTGACATTACCTTTGAAAGCACGAATATATAATATAAAAAAAATATACCTTTGTTCAGCCAGGGAGGCACACAGCGTGCCTACAGAGCAACCATAAAACTCAGCCATCATAAAGTTGAAGAAGGAAGGAGGTGGTAGAGTTGTTTCCTCCTCCCTGGAGATCTGGCTGCCATGAGGAATTGCATATGGTGCTGGCACAGAGACCCTCCTCCCGGGATCAGCAGCTCAGTGTTTTGCCAGGACCCTCTGCTAAGAGGCTTTCCCATACCACTGGCTCCTAAGCATACACAGAACCTCCCTAAGGAGTTTCTGCAACAGGGTGACAAAAATAAGTCTGCAGTCTCTGGGTTCATTCAGCCTTGTGTGGGTACAGGCATCTGTTAGACAATGCCGGGGGACCATGGCACAGGAACTGCAGCAGTGAAGATCAAGCTGACTCACAGTTCTTTGGCTTTAGTTTAACATATAATTAATTAATAAATAAATAAACCAAACTCTGAACCTCCCTTCAGCCCACCGAGAAAAATCCAAGCATCTGCCTTCCATTCCCCAGCAGATAATTAATACAACTTTATTGTTACAAGTAAAATTATTATATTTTCTATATGCAGTTCTATATGCTGCGTGTGAAGATCTGTTACACGACCTACATCACTCTGCAAATCACTGACTGCTGGGAGTATTTCATGGCATCACCCTTTGCCACCAGCCCCCAGCAAATGAGTCCTGACCTTTTATTCAATTGGTCATCCCTGCCCTCACAAGCACCAGCAAAGACAAGAACTGAAGCTCTGATACTTAAGCCATGATCTTTGGAAAGGGGGTTGAAAATTGGACCCCAGGGCATCGAAAACCTCATACAGCCACCTGCTGGGCTACAGCAAATACCACTAAAAGCAGCTCCAGGCAGGGCTGGGAGGACATAGAGATGGGATGTGCATCAAAAGACCTAAGCCTGCTCATACTGGTGGCTGCATCATCCCTTTTCACACCTTCAGGCTTTTTTAGGTCTGCTACTATAAATACAGACTGTAACAGCTACAAAGGTGCTGTTCAAGTAGCGGGAGTCTGGTCCTATGTGTGATCTGAGGTTCCTCTCCAATTGTGCTCACCCACACCCACAAAATTTGCCCTTTGCTGAGGGCACTCATGACTGCAACAGTGTTTGAGTAATGCTGAATGTCACAAGGCTGCTAGGGGTTTTATTTCTTTCCCCAGTGGTTTGGAAAAGCAAGAAATGGACAGGTGATGTGAACAGGCACTGTTAAAGATGATCCAGTCTAGTAAGATCATGCAAACTTCTTGGCTCTTGTCATGACTCCATCTGTCTTGTGGGCTTCGAGCTGGATTAAAGAATTGCGTACAAGCTATGAAAATAATCCCCCTGAGGAAACAGTCATTTGGAAGAACTACAGAAAATCTTCACTTTTGGACAAGAACTTCTTTCAGAGTTCTGGTGGTTTGGGGTTTGGCTTTTTTTTCCTTAAGGGAGCAGAGAACCACAACAGCATCTGCAGTCAGAGGCTCGACTCTCCTCAGATCCTTGGTATGACAAAATTCTCTTTCCTTAGAAGAATAACTTCAGGGCTTAAACTTGAACTCTGAATTTTTAGTCTTGCCAATATTGTGAGATCTCAAACATGATCATGTACCTTCACAAGAGCCTGGCAGAGACAAGCCGCCAGTTAGGTTTTGAACAGGGGTGATGTGCTGATAAAGCTCCCTCTCCACTGAAGGGTGGGTAGTGCAGCTCACCATGTGCTGTTTTTCAGGGCTCCTAAGGAACATCCAGCAGTCTCTCACTCCTGCACATCATTCACACCATGCTAGAAATAAGCTGCTGCTTGGTTTCTCCCTTAAAATACTCTTATTTTCAGACAGGAATACCCCGAGGACCACGTGTGTCCCTACAATGAACCTTCAAGGCCACAGCATAGTGTAGTGGATACAATTCCTTCACAGCACCCATTGTTCCCACACAGGAACTTCAACTGAAGAAATAAAATTAAATTTAAAAAATTAATCAAGTGTTTGCAAAGAGCTTTTTCTAAAAATGGAAAAATCCACAGAAAACCACCATCTCACAGGCCAAGGCAGTCAACTTTAACCTGAAGCATCACTCAAGCAAAAGGACAAGCTGCAATGGTTTGTAATGTGAGTATATTAACACAAGATAAAAATTCCTATTCCAACAGCAAGGAAAAAATAAAGCTCAGAAGACTGAAAGTTTGTCAACTTAGCCTCACAGTCCATCCATCCATCCTTAAAAACTCACAGTAGACCTTGTCTCACTCTTCATCAATTCCCTCCATCAAAGGCTGATTAGGCTCTAGGATCTACAATTATTGTAGATTTAAGATTAGGGCAGAGAGGGTGAAGACCTGCATTGAAGGAAAATATATATGAGGTTAGTATTTCTTGCCCAAATGGAGAGCTTCCATAAAGAAGTTGTTTGAAGTGGTGGCTGCTATTCCACAGGCTTCACTTTCCCTTACTTCCTCAGTTTTGATCAAACTCAGGACATACTATGTCAACTCCAACAGGAAATCTGAATTATGCTAACAGTGAAAACCCTGATCAGATACAAAAGTTATGGAGTTTGCCTTTTTTCCCCTCCCACTCAAGTGGCTGCATGGTCCTAAGACACCACCAGTGTGACTGGCCAAGGTCATTGTGAAACACAGCCAATGGCCCAGGCTGAGTTTTACAGGGTAACAACTTCTCCACACCACTTTAGGCAAGTGTTTTATTCTTCATTCTACAAGTATTCACTTTAAGCAAGTGTTTCATCCTTTATTCTACAGCCCCAAAGGAATTGTTGCTTTTGCAGAGCACAAAACAAAAATGCAAGTTCAGAGAGTATTCTGAAAAACAGAATGAACACAGACTTCATGAAGTTCACTCAAAGGTTTTCCACTGTACCTAAACATGAAGTGTGCTCTCTAGATCTAAACTAGATCTTTTTTCTTAAACCCATGGAGGCAATTTACCCTCTAAAGTAGCCGCTTTTCATACAGTAGCTCAGAAGAGAACATGCAAGATATCTCCGTGAGCTGTGTGGGTGCCTGACACAGCTGTGACAAGCACACTTCATACAGCCCTCTTAAGATAAGGCTGCCATAGCTAAACGAGGCAAAGAAAAGGTATTTACTTGAAACAGGTTCTCATCCCTTTGACAACATCCTACGGTATGAACTTAGCTGCTCTTGCACAGTCTGGAGCAAGGGAAGGACTTGCATCTCCCAGCCACCATCAAGTGTATGTGGGAATGCAGTGGGAAAGAAGGATCCTGCCGCTCAGCTGGGCTGGCACTCCCTGCAGCCAGACCAGGCTGGGAGGCTGGGTACCCACAGCACCACGTACTGTCTGTGCCTTGCCCGCAGCAGCTGCAGCGCCAGCGGACAAAAGCTCCCACAACCTCTCCGAAGCTGAATTTGCAGCAACATGTTGCTCCTTATGGAAAAAAACCACAACACGCTCATTTCAAAGTAGCCAGCTGGTGAGGAACAACAATACCGAGAGAGGGAAAAAAAAACACAAACCACTTAGCATCACTTCCCTTTCTTTCTCTCACACGGAGTTGAGAAGCTTATATTAATTGCAAAGCATGAGAATCTGAACAAACACCCTCCTTGGGCAACCAGGGCCAACCCCGGGAAAATATTTGCATCTATGAGATCTGCAAGTTGTGCAACCAGTGAAATATCAAGACAGATAAGGCAGGGACCTTTCATTAGGATCTACAGAAACTTGCAACTCTGCAGTGCTGACTCAGGCTAAGACAAGCTACTTTAGTTTTCTCTCCCTTGCTCTAGCCTTCACAGGGGAAATAATATCAGCCAAATTCATATCCAGTCAGAAGCCACTAGAAAGTATTTGCAGAGCTGAATCAGAAACCAAAACAGCCTTTGATGGACTACCGGAGGGAACTGGGTTTCATGCAACGGGAGTTCTCTTCCCACCCTAAAGGTAAAATCCTAAGGAAGTTCTTGGTGCAGTAAGGTTGGGTCTGCCATGGACGCAAAAGGCAACTTGATGGTATTACACAATTTCCCATGCCCAAGGCTTGATATGGCCTTGTCTGCTTAGATTTAATTACATATATGTTATTGGGGAGTTAGGAAAACTAGTTAGAAGGTCATATAGTTACAAAGCCTTTGTGAAAGGGAGGGAGGGATGCTGGTTTCTCCCGCCAGCTTTCGAAGACCCATATGAGCGCTTGTTCAACCAGGAAAGCAAACAGTGGAGTGACACTGCTGCAAATCTTCCAGGGACCTATAAACCATCTCCTGTTGACAAGGGAACCAGCATGCCATCGGTGGCAAAAATTAACCAGTAAAAAGCACTGTTTTGTCACAGTGCATCCAGCCAGAAGCAGGTGGATGCCAGCAAAAGGCCGGCCCTAAGCACGTACCTAGGAACGCACAGGAGCTGCAAGGACCCGATGCTGTGCCAGGTGCCTCCCTGTTGGGACTCTCTTCAAACACTGTCAGCTGTTTACAGTACCAAAGGTCAGAGGGAAAAGACAACAAGGAAAGTATCAGAGAAAAAACATATGGTAATTGCAAGCCCTGATACCTTACTGAATTAAAAACCTCCTGAGTGTTTTCATACCTGCCCTCTCTGTTCCCTAGAAGCATGAGATGAAAAGTACAAAAGTTTGTGGTGGACACGTGTAGCCAGGAAAGACAGCAGGGAGAGATCAGATGTATTGTGAAGTGAGGAAAATGCACCATATAATGGAACGCAAGGTAATTTTTTGCCTTTTTCTGTAGCACAGTTTATGTTTCCCACCTAGGACCATCCAGAAATTCCACCTCTAACAGACCTCCCGCTCTTGTAAAGTTTGAAGTGACTGCAGTGCACACACTAGACAGACTCTCCAGAGCAGCATTTAATGGGTGTCTGAAGTGATGGGAATTACAGCATGACTATCAACAACAAAAAACACTGGGGTATAAAACTGACTCTTTTTTTCTTCAGGGCTGTAGCATTGAACCATGCTGACAACACAGGCATGAGATGGAGGGTAAAGACTCTGGCATGGCACCATCCCCTACTGAGCAGGCTTGCAACCAGCTGTCGGCACAGGGACTCGGAGGCTGAGCTCAAGCTCTGTGGGCTCTTGCTGTGGACAGGCTTCTCACTCCCAAAACACCCCGCATACTGCATTTCTGCCACCGGGCTAATTCTTCCCCAGCAAAAGGCGTGATGGAACAAGTGCTCCAAATCAAAGGGGAAACTCAGCCAGTCAAGAAAATCCTCCCCAGGCTATCAGGCTTTATTCCTTTCAGTTGGCTCAACTTCATTTTTCTAGTTCCTTCAAGAACAGCTCTAGGTCTCCTCCAACCTGCTCCCTGCAGACCATGCCAGGGTCTTCAGAGAAAACATGAAGGTTCAAGTCAAATGGGATACAATCTACAGAAACTCACTCCATCATCCTCAAAGCCACAATATGGCATTTAGCAGTGCCTCAGTGTTAGGGAAAAGGCTCTCCCCTAACAGAAAGAGTTTTACCCACCAAGCCTGGAACCCCCAGCCATGCAGCCCTTTTTGAGGCACTGGAAGGCTCCTGCTGCTATCACCTGCTGAAGTCCCCATGCTATTGTTTCAGCTCTAGATTTAGAGGTCTCATGTCTTTCCCCACTCCAATACGGTACCTATTTGGGCACATGCAGGAGGTCAGGAGCTCCTGAGAAGTACCTGAGTAACCCCCAACCTATGTCAGCAGCTACTCGGCCTCAGTATGAAAGGATGAGCCAAGGACAAAACTGTTCCATGCATACCTACACTTTCTGCCTTCACTTTAACCAAGGGTTAAAATATCCCTTTGGTCCAGAGCTGAGACAGGACTGGAGCTCTGCCCTAGCAGCACCTCTGACAGGTGTTTAACTCGGTCTTCCCGTTGCTGTCTGGATGAAGTCCCTCTCCTCCACTCCTGGCCACCAAGAAATCAAAGCGAAGGGTAGCTTCTTGACCAAAGGAAGATGAACATGCTTACCAGATCGGACAGCCAAGGACAGACCACATTCAACAATCTTGCCTCCTTTTTGTGCTACCGCAGCATGCTCAGTGCAGCTAGTCAAGGCAGGGCTCAATTCATGTACAGCACAGGTATGTCCACAAGAGCCCATCACCCAGAGCCTCTCTATCATCAGTGAGCAGAGACAGGCACAGTCTGTCCAATCTGTTTCAGGCATTCACCCACATTACAATGAGGTGGAAGTGCTCATTTCCTCTGCTGCATGTATAGGGGGACTGAAGGGCTGGGATGGTAGATGCCAACATCTGCACAGGGGAACTGCACCCTGACGTTCCCCATCTTGCACTTTACTGGTGAGCTTTTCAGAGAGGGACTATCTCACCCTGCACCTAACATGAAAGCACTTCAGACCCTAAGGCCTGAGGGTAACACCACACTTCAAGTGGGAGATGAGAGGCCCATGCCTTTAAGTGTTTACCATCAAGAAAACTTCACAACACCTTCCCTGTAATGATGTTTCAAGTGGTTCCAAATAATTTTGGGGATGGCTGAAGAGAAGGCAGAGCTGCACGTCTCAGCCTGCCTCTGTGTTAGCAGGTGAAGAAAGAAGAACATCCCAAACACCAAACACTTTGTGCCGTGAGAACTCAGAGAGCCTGCAAGGCTCACTTTGTGCGTGTCAAGAGATGCACCATGACAGGCAGGGAAGGATGAACACATGCAGCAGGGCTGGGTCAAGGACATGGGAGAGGACTGCAATTTCTTCTGGTAGAGAAACTTGGGATTTACAGGGCAGCCTTAAGGACTCTTCTTTTCATGACTTCTGATATGCAATCCTTTGGGGCAGGTAACACAGGAGCTTGATGCAGACTACTGCAAAATAACGAGTCTAGGGGCAGGACGCCAAAGCAGATGGCACACGTTAAACGGAGCTGTCATGCTGCTGGGCTGGCCAGGGGAGAGATGGAGGAGGTGTTTTGAGATTCGTGAAGCCATCAGCCCTTGTGCTACAGAAATCAACAAAATTAAGCTCAGATGGGGACTGCAGGCAGAATAACTTACAGGATGCATGGGGGATAAGTTGCTACAAAGGGCCTTCAAATCAAATAGGGGGGAAAAAAGCAAGCACAGAAGAGACTGCACAACATTTACCCAAGGTAGGACTGAACTGAAGGGTTCAGAAGAAAATGAGAAGTTTAATTCGGCTCTCTGAAAGGGTGACTTACTGTTGGCAGAGCTTTTTCTTCCACCCCAGCATTCAGTTGTCACCAAACTCACAGGCTCCTACCTCAGATTTTAAACATAATCTCTTTGCATTCTAATCTCAACAGTACTTGCTCCCCATGCCCCAGCAGAGCAAGCCGTGCTGAGAAAGTGTGACTGCTGGTTGTCCACCTCCACGCAGCAGCTGCCAGTCACATCCCAGTTCCTCAACACAACCCATTTGATTATTTTGATCTGTTCAGGTGGTAGTGTTCTTTTTCTTTTTCTCCTCCCCTGGGATTTCTTCTCAAATTGCTCTAAGCTGCAAATCGAATAAACTAATTCCAGGTGCAAAGACTTTGCCACAAAGGAGATGAAAACCTGAACTGACCTGAGAGATGCTGCACTGCCCACCAGCCCAGCCACTGCAGTCAATAGAGTTCAACCAACTTCAGCTGAATCTGAACAAGACCTCACAACCCTGTTGCAATTCAATTGCAGGGCTTGCCAAAAAAAACCCCCATGTACTTAGCAGCATGCTCTGAGAAAGCCCAGCCCTCTCCCAGGCACTCAGCTTTCCACCTCTTCACAAGAAGCACACTTCAGATAAGCAACTCTATACATCCTTTTTTTTTCAACTGTACCTCTTCCACTAAAACTCAGGAGCGCTTTCCTGAGCCTTCTCAAGAGCATCCTTGTTTTCCCTTTCCAAGGCAATTTCCTTGTTTTTCCTTTAAAACAGCAGAAAATTTCAAGCCAGCTTTTACAGCTCAGTTTACATCCACGGATTGGTGACTACAAAATCCAACTAGCTGCCCTTTACAAATCCTCAGCCAGGGACCTTTACCTTATGGGCTATAATCCTCCGCCATCTCTAAAGCTGGCTACTACCAGAGGCTCCTCCTTCAGAGAATCACCACCAAAACCTCCCTTGTTGCCACAGCAAGGACTCAGCGACAACTGCCCTGTTTAGAGCATTTGAACAAGCTACGGCCCCATTGGAATCAAAGGAGGAAGACAAACCTAAATCCCAGGAATTACACCTCTGCATGGGCGGTTTCATCTCAGCAGCCTCCCTTTGCTCACCGTCAGTCCTGAAGAGGTTTATCATCCACTCCACGGTTGCTCTGAATTACCCCAGAGGTGAGCATATTTCAGCAACAAATTAAACTGTCACCATACATTCCTTTCTACACTGTTTTTTAGAACATGTGAGCCCTGGCTGCCAGAGAATTGTTTTGGAAAGATTAGATTAGGTGCCTCGGAAACTGCTTTGGAAAAAAAAGTAAAGGGTTTTCGCTTCTTGAAGAAACCCACCTTTTTTTTTTTTCTTCCCCTGGGAAGTTTGTTTTAATTTTTAACCTCAAATTTTTGGCCAATTAACTGCATGTTGTTTTTTAGATCTTTCCACAAAAAGTGCCTCAGTGCAGATGACCAATAGGGAAATTGCTCATTTTGCAAACATCTGCCACCAACACAAATTAAGATCCTAAAGCCCTCTGATTTTAAAAACAATTCCCATCCAGAGGCCTCCAACAAATCTTCTTACTGTTTTTCCAACTCGTAACAAGACACTCAGTTTTACCAGGGGATGTCTACCCATTTCTTCGGACACAAACCCCACTTACAGCCTGGAAGACTGACGTGCAAAGGACTGCCATCCCAGCCCTCCACTCACATCACTTCTAAGACCAGACACCTAAAATATCAAAGTAACAGTCAAGACAGCCTTGCTTGAAATGATAAAAGGAAACAAACCCGCACCGTCTCAGGGTTCATTGTGATAAGAAACCATTTCTCTCATCAGAAAATCAGATTAGCAACACGTCAACAGCTGGGTGGTGAATCTTTTGACACTCATCAGTTACCAAAGGAAATGGGAAGCTGACCTTGCAGTCAAAGTGCCAGACTAGGACAACAATTTCTGTTCTCAGCTCTGCTCTAGGCTCCTCCTGTTAATGTGAATTTTCATTCCCCAGTTCCCAGCTGTAAAACAAGCGGTTGTAATAATGTCTTTCCACTCCCTGCCTGGTGTGTGCCCCAGCTATAGGCACTGGTAGATACTTGGCAATTTTTCACTTTCTAGCAGATATGAGGGGCAGCCAAGCCTGGACACTTCACAGATTGGAAAGGGGTGGCTGCTTGAGATATAAACACAGAGGAAGAAGAACAGTAGAGGTATAAACCAACGTCTGCTGAACAGAGATTAATGTGTTCATCATAGAAGGAATGTGAAGCAGAGGACATCTTATCAGGCCCCTGATAATCAGGTGCAGTAATTGTGGGGATCAGATGACTATAATTTGTTCATGAATCAGAGATTTCCACCCTCATCCATGTACCTCCCTGCTTTGCCACAGATCTGGTGAGACCATGCACATGTCCCCGTGACCATGAGCCACACTAGTACATAGCCTTGTTCCTGTGGATATCAGGGTCTGAAGCACTTTTCCAGGTCTAGATCTGACTCTCTCACACCTCTGTTTCCTACCTCTACCATGGACATGGCAGTAATTTCTTTCCAGTGCATACGCTTTGAGAATCAATACCTTGATATTTGGAAATCATAGGGGCCACCAGAACAGCTGCAACTGAGTACCACAGAATGGAGGACATGCAGCTGTACACTTAGGAGGAGAGAGAGCAGATCCGACCCTCTGAGACTTCAGTACAGCCACCACACACCCCAGGAGAACGAGGCAGAAAGTGAGGTGGGAATTTGCGTGCAGCTCCTCATCCTTCAGCAGCTACACTGACTGCCAGATGGGAGGTGACACCACCAACCAGCATGGCAATGTCCTCCCCCTGCCTAGCCCCCAGCACTTATCCTCACCCTCCCTCCCACATCAGCGGAGCAAGAAGCCAGCACATGCTTGTCAAAGCAGGTCAGGGAGCAGACCACTCGCCCAAGGCTGCCTCTGTGGAAAATGGGACAAACCCTCCAGAAAAAGCTGACTGGCCTCTTACAATATCAAGCAAATCAGGAAAAGGCCGGGAGAAACAAGAGTGGAAGAAACCTTGCATGACCAAGGTTATATTGTAAGGTTATGTATTCATCCTCTGCACACAAGGAGGGGAAGCGAGGGGTGCACATACACACACCAGGCTTTCACCAGCATTTGCTAGGTTTGCATTCTACAAAGCGGAGTTGGGCTGTTCACAGCAGGAGTCTAACAGAGTGGGACCCAAAAGGAGCCACTGCCTCTACAGAGATCCAAGGGGAGACAATGAAAAAATTAATCACAGAATTAGCATACACACAAGCCTGGATCAGTCCCATACAAGAAACAGCGATGTTTTATTTATTTAACATAATCAACTACTGTTTTATCTATTTATCATACCATCCAGAGCCTGGTTTCTCAGGCCCAGCCTTTTCCTGGAGAATGAATTCCAGTCTCTCACATAAAATTAAGCCCCTGACATCCAATGCAAAGCCATCAGAAGGGAAGGAGAATGGCTGCTACAATCACTACAGAAACAGAGGACCTAGTGCCACACCAGGAATACTGCTCTGGCTGCTGCAGTGGCTATCTGGGGTGGGATGGAATCCATCATTTGCAGGCTCCAAATTTATACATTGAAGCTTATTCTATACACATGGTTTGAAGCAGGCTGAATAGAGCTGGATGTAAGCCACAGAATCGCTGAAGATAGCATGGAGTGTCAGAGCGCTCCAGATAGAGCGTGATCCAGGAGCAGGCCGACGTGATGGGTGCCTGTTACCCCAAAAAACTGCTGATGAACAGAGCTCACTTCTCAGCAAGCCTCTAAACAAGATCCCAGCTTGCCTCAGGCACAAGCACTTGCTGGCCAGACTCTCTGGAGATTTTTCACTGGTTTGCCTTTCTCAGGGAATACAGTCCCATGCATTTCCACTGCCAGCCAAGCCATGCCTCAGTTCAGCCCTGACCAGCAGGAGAGCCAACGAACCACTGCAAAACAGCAGCCTCCACAATGCCTTTTTCCACTGATCTCCTCCTCACTCCTCTCTCTGCAGAGCCTCATCCAGGGAGAACAGGGCAGCCTGGAGCAGCCCCTGCTGTGCACACCTGCATCCCTCATTTCACTCCTACTCCCTGGCTTTTTAGATCTTGCTCCTCTTCTTCTCCCAGTAAGAGCACAACATCCTCTTCATTTCACAGGCCACAGCTTCTCCCTCACGTCTGCTGTTCTCTCAAGGATGCTAAACAAGCAGAAGATGTACAGGCATCTTCCCAGAGACATTGCAGCAATGTCTCTTTTTTGTATTCGTCAAGTTATTGCTCCCACACACACACATTTAAACTCGGCTCCACCAGCTCTTGAATTTAACTTGCATACGAGCAGTCTGATCTATAATGGATTTAGCTATGCAAAAGGAAAAATCCTCCTAAAGTTTGGCCCACAGCACAGCAGCATACAGGTACCTGGGCTGCCACAGCCTCTGCATTATCAGAGTGCCTCACCCAGGGCATCCCACCCCTTGAGCAGATAGGCTGGATATTTGCTAGTTATCTGCTAGGTCAGTATCCCTCCCAAAGACAAGTCCAGTGAGATAAGCAACCAGCTTAGCCAAGGCCAGATGGGGGGTCAGGACTCCCCAGCTCACAAACCTGTGGCTTTAACCACAAAACCATCTTTCAGCACAGAGATCAGCTGTTCCAGGAGCCCACATTGCTGTCAGATGGGCACCACGGGCAGGTCATGCACTAAGACAGTAAGCATGGAAAGACTATTCCCTCTGTAGGCATTCGGGTCAGTTAGCACCACACACAGGAAGCTACAGAAGCATATCCCACTGGTGAGAAGTTGGTAACCGGGTTTTGCCTTTACTGGGCCAGTCATTAAACAGTGCTAGTCCCACACTGTAGAGAAATAGGTAGCAACACACAGAATAAACTGGATCACCCTGAAGTATTTACCTCTGGATATCTGTAATTATAAACCAAACATCATCAGCTTCTCTCTCTCCCCGCAGTAAATAATTAACTGCAAAAGAATAGCCGTCTTGGCTCCATCCTCCCCAATCAATTCAGCTTTGCAACAACGTGCTGCCTGGATTGCTCACTGTATCAGTGCACCCCAGTGTTACCCAAACCCCCTCAGAAGACAGAGGAGAGGCGGAACTATTCACTTCAGTACAGCACAGACCTTTCCTTCAGGGTACAAAGGGGCATCATGGCATAACTCCCAGTACTTCAAGCAGACAGCTATGACATACACAGCTTAGCTCATGCACTGCTGCAACATCACTGCAACCATCAGTGGAGGCAAATCACTCACTCGGAGCACTCCCATCACACCCTTCTGGACGGCCTGAGCTTCATTTCCAAGGCAGAGCAAATTTCCTCCCCTGAAAGACAAGGTTTTCTATTCCTTTTGTTGTTTTTGAATTATCCTCCCCATCCCTAGATTTCACCCAGGGGTAAAACAAACCAAACCACAAAACAAACCAAGTCTTCTTTATAACAGAATTCTCAATTTTTTTAAAAGAGACTTTAATTTTTGAATACTAGATCAAATTTGAATATTGTGGCTGCTCGGTCATGCACTATAACCTGCACAATGACCTATTCACCTCTTGCCACCTACCCTCATCAACCTGAATTTCATACAGACTCTGCAAGTAATATTTAAACCAGAAAATATCCAGAGCACTTATTCCTTTTGCCCTACTGAAAAGACACCTCCTGGCTGTAAACCCAGTGGGGAGGAAGGATGATGCCAGGAGGAAAGCAAAACTGCCAGGCAGGAAGGCTGGGTTTGGTCAGACAGCAGATGGAAGCAGGCTGCATACAGATACACAACCAGGGAACAACACAAGGGCTGCCATTTGATCTGGTTGCTTTCTTAAGATTCAAAGTCAAATTCACTCTTGAAAGAGGCATAAGGAGAATACAAGCAAAAATGAGAGCTGGGGAAAACCTCCAGAACTGCAGAAACACCCTTCCTGCAACAGCCAGAAAACACGGGGAGAAGCAGAGAAGCATTACCACCAAGCAAACATCTTCACACTCACACACAGTCTGGGTTCAGTTTTACATTTTTATGAGTTTAAACACATACCAGATTTAGTAGAGCTGACTATGAAGTGCTCAATAAAAAACTCTATCAGGAAGGTACAGAAAAAGAAGAAAAAAGGCTAATTTAGACTCAGAAAGCATGGAAAGAGAGGTTCAAGAAAGAGGCAGAAGAAAGAATGGAAGGAAAACCATGACACAAAAAAGAGAAATGAAACAGGTATCAGGGACAGTTCAGGAAAAGATAAATCATGCAAAAATGGAATGAAAACTGGAAGGGAAAGAGAACAAGGAACATGCCATGGCAGATCAGCTGAACAGCAGTTGGGAAATAGATCATTCATTTAATCCCATCCATATTTGTCAAATAATTTGTTTGAGTAACACTGTTTTGTGGTCTTCAGCCAGGTATAGAGCTGATCAAGTATCATGTCATAAATATATTATTAGATTAATACATGTAAAATTCAAACATACATTCAACATTTTTATCTCCTGTTTAATAAGCACTGATTTTAAGTTTACAATTCAAAAATGTTAATATAGAAAGCCGGGTATAAATTACAACTCAAGATTACTTGAAGCACAACCATTTTGCTTTTCCTAGACTGACAAAAACACAGGATACTGTATAACTCATCTTGAGAGACAGAAGAGAATCACCACCCTCCCACAAGGAATCCCTCTCCATAGGCAGTACATTCTGTCTTGATTTTATTTTGTTGAATGTTTCCCCAGTATTCAACTTTTCTGCTCCATAATGGTTTTTCACCCCAAGAAAACCTGGTAAGCTCTAAGGGCAGCCTAACAGAAAGGTAAATTTGGGGTCCACTGGTAGCAGGAGGGAAGGCAGTGGGAGCCATATCCAGCCTGGAAGCAAATGTTTATGTCTGAGCTGAGCTTTGCTCCTCTTAAAGGGAAGGGAAGTCAGGTGAAAGATGGACAAGGATGCCTCAGGATCTCTACTCTCACAGGGAAAAGTTTCCCACATTATCAGCAGCCTTCTCCAAACATCCCTGGGAGAACCAGGGGAAAAAAAAAGGTCAATTGGCAATTTTTCAGCCTGTTTTTATCCCCCTCCCCCAAGAGAAGAGCAAGGTCCCCTTGAGAATCCTCAGACCATGGGGTGAAAGCTATCAAAGGCAGACCATCTCCACACGCGTGGTGCCAGGGAGCCCTGGGAAGCAGAAGCAGGCTCAATAAGGAAACCGTGGCCATGGCTTTCTAGGCCGACATCAGAGGAACACGAGGCTACTCCCACTGCTGTTCTACCTTTACCACTGGCAGCAGCCAAGAATCAAATTCACCACAGGAGAGAACCACAACCAGGGCAACTCCCTGGGGCCAGAAAAGTGTCCCTCAGGTCATAAGACCTGTTTAAATATCTCAGCGATATCTCAAACTGAGATAATGATTGCTAATTACAATATCATTTTCATGTAAACATGAAGGGTATTACCATGCATACTTCACCTCTTTTTAATTAAAAGAAGTAAGAGGTTCGCTGAGATAAAAAAGAAGACATGCTGACAGCTCCCACCCAAAAGCAGACTTTTCTACAGTGATAACACCCATCAGCCTCCAGACCCACCGAGAAGACTGAACAGGGAAATCAATCAGCATCAGCCTCCCTAGTGCTGAAATGAAGCAGTTGGCACATTATTAATCACATAGGAAAAACATTTTATGAGGAGAGGGAAAGGACCAGACACACAGAGGGGAGATACACATGGATTCAGTCGTGGCTGTCTTAAAAACGCTTGGGAAAATCACCAGCTGTAGAATTAAAATACTTCATATCTGCGAAGGATAAACACATCAGCAGTTCTGACTACAGCAACTCTTTAGCTGAGCCCACACCAAACCTCATGTGCTTTCCTCCACTCAAAACCAGCTCCTGCTCCAAGCTGCACATCCTACCCATGCCAACCAGACTGAAGTACATCGTGACACAGCCTCACCAGGAGTTCATACCCTTTCTGCATTTCAGAGACCTACCCAGGAGTAACTTGCACATCGCAGGCTACAAGAGATACGACCATCCAACTCAGGACACTGAAATAGTCAATGGCTTGACTTGCCATGCAATGGCTTAACAAGCCATTCCTGCTGCACAGTCCTGTTTCCAGCTGTCCTAAGCATTTCTCCAGCAGCTCCAGAGTTCGCCAGTCCACTCGGACTTCTCATTCTTGTCTCCAGGCACGCTTCACTGCTTGAGGCAATTAAAAACACATGCCCAGTCAGGACCTGTATGGGCCAAGCGAGCCATCAGCTGCACCTTCACTTGGGGTGAAGACACTGCAGCCCCGGACGCCGCGACACCCTTTGCAGGGCAGCAGGGCGCAGGCAGCCTCGGCACGCCGCAGAGCCCCGGCGGCGAGCGTCCCTAGGAGAGAGGGAGGTGTCACCAGCTCCGCAGAGCCGCATGCTCGCAGAACGGGGGACCTCGCTCACTTGCTCACGGAGGCACACAAATACCTGCACCTCCGCCACCTGCCTGCCCCCTCGGCGCGTCGCTCCGGGCCTGGCGACGCCTGGCACCGCCATGGAGCTGGTCTCCCCTGAGGCGTGTCAGAGCCCAGCAGGTACCTGCTTTGGCAAAGAGCGGGGAGTCTGGTGCTCCCCCTTTGAAGCATCATCGGAACAGTGTGAGGGATGCAAGGGGATGAGGCAAGACGGGTGCAGTGGGCTGCAAACTGGGGGTGCGAAGAAGAGGTGAACACGGCTGCAGCTAAGGGATATGGAGGGGAGCGGGACGGCAAGGGATGGGGGGGAAGGAAAAAGGGCTGCAGCTTGGGAGGGTGAGCACAGGACGAATGTGCAGTGGGTGCAGAAGGAGGTAAGGGATGGAGGGCCGAGAGAATGGAGGGCAAAGGAGTACAGAGATTGTAGCTCTGTGGTACTCCACCACCCTCCCACCCCGGCGGCCTGCCGGGGCTCGGGTGGGCAGGCAGCGCCTAGACAGCAGAGTCATGGCGCGGCCAGGCGAGCAGGTGGGTGGGTGGCCGCCACCGCCCCCGACACCCCGGGCCCCGCCGCCGCCGCCCACCGGGCCGAGGGTCCGGCCCTTTTCATCGCCGCCCCGGACACGGCGGGGGCAGCCCCAGCACAGCGGGGGTGCGAACTTGGCGGCGGGGGAAACAGCCCCGCTAACAGGTGGCGGCGGCGCTACCGACCCGTCCCCGCCGAGCCGGTGGGCGCTGCCCCTGCGCGACGGCGCGTCCCACCCACCCCGACCCAGCGCCAGCCCGCTGCCGGCGGTCACTCACCGGCTCGTCCACCCCGCCAGGCGGGATGCGCGTCCTGGAGAGCGGGGCGCGGAAGTTTAAAGCCGGGTAACAGTATTATTCGCTTTTGCCCTTCCAACGTAGGAAAAACCAAACTAGACGAGGCGCCCCCCCGGGCGGGCGAAACCCCGCTCCGCTTCTCCCCGCCGGGGGCTTCAGCCGCGCGTCGGCCCGGCGGCGAGGGGAAGTTTCCACCGCGGTGGTGGAGGCGCCCCCGCCGTGCCGCGCCCGCCCCGCATTGGCACGGGGCGCCGGGGCGCTGTGCCGCCGCCGCCGCGCCCGGACAATGTGCGTGCGGGGAGAGCGGGAGCGGAGCGGGAGCGCGCCCCGCCGGCGGCCGCGGCACACGCCCAGCCCGCGCCCCGCCCCCGCCCGCCGCTCCGCGCCCGCCCGCCGCCCCTGATTGGCGGCCCCCGCCGCCTCCGCCCTCCGGGTGGGCCGCGCCGCCTGTCAATCACCGCCGCCGCCCGCCCGCCGCGGCCCGGCCGTGGGGCGGTCCCCGGGGCGGTCCCTGGGGCGGCGGCGGCGGCGGCGGCGGCTGCGGGGGGGTCCGGGCGCTGCCTCGCCCCGGCGGGTGACCCCTGCTGCCTCCACTCCCCGCGCCCCGGGAGCCGCCGGGATCGCGTCCTTTCCCCTCGGGGACCCGTCTGCGCTTCCCGCCCCGCGGCGGCCCCTCCGCAGGAGCGCCCCGCACCCGAGGGGAGGGGAAGGCCTGGCGGCCGCCGCTCCTGCAGCCCGCCCGCCCTTCCCCGCGGGACTGCCCGGCGCTGCGCTGCCTTTGTCGGCGCCCCACGGAGGCGTTCTGGGGAGGAGGACCAGAGACCCCTGAAATGTAGTATTGATGGCCAGTCACGGTCCTGCCTGATAACGCGATGCGCTAAACTCGGCTCACAGGGTGCATTTATCTGGCCCCAGGAAATGCCTAGAAATATAGGTGACTCCAAATTATTCCAGTGCAATTTAAGGCCACAAAAGAAAAGACGCCTGAATTGACTCTGTATAAGGCAGATGGGGTTCAGTTAAGCTTAGCAGCAGAGATACGCACTGTCTGAGCAGAATTACTGCAATTTCAGATGAAGGTCCAAGCGTGTCGAAAGGCTCTTGTCTGATCCAATTTGGGTCCCACAAGGAGCACTGCTGAAGCAGAGCTAGTAAATATTGATGGACTCAAGCTTCATGTCCTGAAATTGGGTCTGTCAATGCAGTGCTTCCCATTCTGTCACAGCACACCAGACATTTTCTACTCTTGGGCACTGTGATTCCCCTATTACTATTTGGAAACTGGATAGTGGATTGCATAGTCACTGTATTATCCAGCAGCTTACAGAAGTAATCAAACTTTGATGCAGAATATGATGTCAAATAAAGTACACATTCCAGGTAATGGAAAAGCACTGCTCTCTCTGATATATGTTTCAAGCACACTTTCACAATTTATTGTTTCCATTAGAAAAGTATTTAGTAATCTGAAAATCGATCTAAAAACCATTGTTATAGATACTACACTTGACACATAATAAAAAGAAAGCTCATGCCCCGCAGAGCCTGTAGCAAGAGCAGATTAAACATGTTCTAAGGATACCCGTTGAGAGAGTTGTGCAGGTTTTCTCAGGTCTCACAAGCGTGTTGCACCAACGCAAACAAACCTGCCAGAGCACTTTTCCAAAAATCAGCACGCAAACAGACAGGTTCAAAACAAAAAGGCTGAAGCTTTAACCTACCTCGAAACTCTTCCCTTGCTTCTAACAAGCCCTCCTGACTCTGAATGACCTCTCAGTTCTCCACAGAAGCGAGGCCCACAGCTGGCGGAAAGGCAGCATCTCTCCCGAGCGAGCCGAGGGCAGAGCGGCAGCGCACACAAAGGTGATGGGTTTCTCCACAGGCAGACACACGCATGCACCGTGCACCGCCTCTCCGGCCTACCTGTCTCATCTTGTTTTAGCTGTTTCTAACGAGCAGGCAGGCTACTGGAGCATGCAGAAATCTTGCTTTTTGAAGCACCCTGAAAACAGGCTTGTGTTTTTTGGTACCTAGGTGGCTCAGAGGAACTTGTCAGGAAGCAAGCACCAAATAAGTAGTAAAATAGTCGCAGCTATGGGGGAACCTCAGTTTCACGCTTCTTGGGCTTCTCAGTGACCTATGAGAACCAAGAAACACCAGAAGAGGAGACTGAAACTGCCTCTCTCTTGCTCATTCTTCAGTGCCAGATCACATCAGGCTGTAAGATACTTGAGGACTATTTGTTTGCAGACTGCTGGAAGACAGAGATGGAATCACCTATTGGTGAGTCATAACCACGCAATCACAGAGGGGTGATGGCACAGACTTGCAAAGACACAAAGAGTGATAATAGCTCAAAAGTGCATTCTTTCCCCTTCTTCTTTTTGATAAAAAAGCAAAATATTGGGACTAGATCCTCAGCTGTGGCAAAGCAAAGTATCTCCATTGCCTTTGTCAGAGTACAGATTTACACCTTCTGAGATCATGGCCCATTCTGTTTGTAAAAAATTGTTCGTCCTGAGCAGATTATTCCTTCCTTACTCTAAATTTGAGTTTAATTCCTGGAAAATCTCTGGCTTGCAGTGCTCTAACTGTTGTAAGCCTTGCTGGACAGGAAAGGAAGGCTAATCAAATACTGGGTCCACTGGCATGCAGAGCAATATAAAGGAAAATGAGAGTATCTTCGGTCCTTACTGCCACAGTAAAACTCCAAAAACAAAATGTGCAATGGAGTTGAAAAGCTGTTCCATCATTCCCATGCCTTCAATTTTTCATGATTGTTTTCACCAAACTGTATGTAGCTTGCAGTTGGAAGGCCATAACTCATAGACGTGCTTATCTTGTCATGGCTTTTTGTACCGACACTCTAAATCCAGTCTGTAAAGGTACATTACTGATTTTTGTAGGTGCTGTGACCCAAAATTAACTCCTTGATATTTTCACCCCGTCTTTAATTTCTGTAAGAGACGAATTGTAGACAAGACATAAACTTAGCTGTCTACTGTGTGACATACAGTCATGCCAAGAGCTTAGTGAGCAACTGAACTTCCTCGTCAGCTACAGATCAAGGCCACATTTTTAAAATTACAGTACTTGTTTGAAGTGATTTCTACTAGAAACACCTAAGTTGAATTATTCTTTCTTTCTCCCTAGTAAAAAACTCAACATGAAAAGGTCTTCTCGTGATCATCAAAATCATCAGCAAAGTAGGTAACTAATTTTTTAGCTTCACAAGGATACAGACTTAAATACACCCAGATATGCACCATAAATATTTTTGATATACTGGAGGGTTTATCAGTTCTCAGAAAACAGAGAGTAGATTAGTGGTGTCGGTTGCTATTGTTGTTCTGGGTCTCCTGTTCTCACTGAATCTACAAGTTCACCTGACTTTTAATCATGCAGTTTGCTTTCTGGTTCTTTCTATGGCTTTTGAGCTCACCCTAATCCATTTTCCTGGATGCACACTTTTTTTGTGTAACCAAAACTTTCTTGGAAAGTGATTGCAAGGAAGGCTCTGTCACTGTGCTTCCTTTAACAATGTCTCTGAGAGCTTACTGAGAAAAGGAGAGATCTCGGTGAGTTTTGCTTCCCCATTGTACCCACATTCTTCAGCATTTTTAAATTTAGTTCTCCTGCAGATACACTAGACTCAAGAAACCTGCAAGTACTTTTCTCATGCTGGGATGTTTTCTTGCTCACCTCTCCCTGAGCTTAGTTAGAGGTTGAGGAGTGTCGTGGCAGAAAGCAAACTGATAAGCAATCGACTTTTAAAAATTTCTGTCTTTCTAGGGAATGCAAATTGTTGCCTTGTAGTATCTGACAGAGTAACACAAGTAACTTGCCGTGGCAACTAGCTTATGGAACAGGAAAAAAATATATTTATCATTACAAGGTTGCTTTGTTACTATAATAGGGAAAGAAGCTGAGACCTTATCAGTTTTGTTCGTTTGCGTGTCATGCATCATCTAGGTAGCAGAACCTGTCAGTAGAAGTTTGTGTTCAATTCAGTGCAACTCATCTGCCTTGTGGGCCTATCTGATACTTGGATCAAAGCTGAAGTGCAGTCAGAAGGAAAGAAGGAAGTGTTCAGAAGAATTGAAACAAGGTTGGCTTCTCAGAAACACAAAGACAAATCCATTTCCTCAGCAAGCTGATGCAACTCTGAAGATGCCAGTAAGGGATGAACTAATTCTGAAATTAATTTGGCTTGCATTCTCTGACAGTCTCCATTATTTTACTATCTTCCTTTTTTTTTTAAAGTGAAGTAAGTCTGCAGATGTGAAAGTATTTTGGATTTACCTGGGACAAACGATGGAATAGGCTTGCTAAGTCTGTCCTCAAACCCATTCTCTTTACAAGGATGCTTCTGGGAAGGACAGACTCACTGCCACTCAGCTGGCTTGGGTTAGTGAGCAAATTTAGAAATGGCAAAGGGAATCAGCTGAGGGTAGAGAGGGGAAACCCTCATAGTTACCACTTTGGGAGGAAATAAAAACTGAGTTTTGTTAGCTCAGAGGAGGACAGTTTTGAAAACTGTTGTTTGTGCACAGGGGCCAGTGGAACTGCCCTGTGCCGAGGATAGGCTATTTTGTAGATCTGGAGTGGGTCTAGGGTATGCTTTATTCTGGAGCTGGAAAGGATATCTTCTGTGAGACAGATTTGAAAAGTGAAGGAAAAACCAAAAGTTTCTTAATCCCTTGACTACTGATTTAGGCCACAAGTAATACAGCTCCGTGTGATGGACTGAAGTGTATGCTCTCCCTTCTATTTTAAAAACACTCTCTTCAAGTTAAAATTTATGTTGTTCAGGCACTAGTACTAATGCTTGAGAAACAGTGGCCAGCTTTCTGATCTGCCTAGGGCCTAGATGAATTCACAGGTAAAATTCTCATGACTCATGGATAATTCTCTTCTATCTTTCTGGTGAGGTTGTAGAGAAAATACTGCTACATTACAAACCCTGACAATAGCATGACTTGGAAATAAGACTTTGAAAAGAAACTCTAGAGTTCATTCTTGACAATGAATTATTATACTGTGAGTGACTGACTATAAAAAGACTTGGGAAAAATCTGAGTCTCCTGTAACACAAAGAAACCATGAGATGCATGAAAGTCATCTCAAAGGAACCATGCTAAAACTGTTCAAAACTATAATTTAACACAGTCTCCTAGAGACTGGGAAAAGTCAGCAGGCTTATCCTTACTGCAGGCTGTACCAAGAGAGATATAGCCGCAAGAGACATTACAAGTGTTAAATGCCACAAGTGTTTACTGTCATCTCAGAGGCCTGGGAATCTTAGAGATACCTAAGACTTGGAAGCAGCAGTCCAACTGCTAAACAAAAAGACCAGTCAGTCTTGGCTGCAAAGGGTTTTTAAGACTGACACTGAACTGGAAAGATCTCCTGGAATAATCAATTAACAAAAGAAAACACTGAATTAATTAATCAATCCTCAATAAATCAACACAATCTTCCTGTATATCATCTCCAAAGACATGACATTGCTTCAGGTGATCCAAGCAGTGAATGGGACCACTTTGTTTTTAATCCCCAGAATAATGACATTAATATTGGATTAAAATCTACTAAAATAAGAGTGCTCAAGCTTCCTTCAACCAAACCATTTGAAATGTTGCAGAAGATTCTCGGTGGGCAAGAGCAAAGTCGTCACTTCTGGAGGGTTATCTGATCCAGGACAAGATCTTTCATATGCTGGGTTTCCTTTTTGAAATAAGCAAGGCAGCATCTTGTCAGGTGCCTGGCCTTTGCTCCACCTAAACTAGAGAGAGAGAAGATTCCTGTTGACTGAAATAAATTTTGCTAACAGTTGGATTTGGTCAATTTTGAACTGAGAATAGAAACTTGCAGAGACGATGCTCTGGAATCGCAGAAATGAAAGGCTTTGTAATCAGAACTTGGAAGTTGAAGGAGATTCATGTTCCATAGTTTAAAAATACAGACAGCTGCTGATTCCTTTTTTTGCTATTAAAAACCCCACAACCCAAACACACACAAAAGACATATTTCAAAGACTGGTCATTTCCCAGTCAGCCTCCTTGTAGAGACACTGTAGGAATGAGCAACTATCACATCTCCCTAGATGTGGTATGCAGTAGTTGGTAACATGAGGCCCTCCCCTGAGTGGATAATGGGATGGTTGGACTTCAGATTTTGCTGTGTGGGGTGAGCAGGGGAGAGAGATGAGATACGGGCTTGATCTCTGGGTATTTACAAGCAGTGTGGCTTTCTACAACTGCCTGCTAGTTCCAGTCTGATCTGAAGCCCACTGCCCTCTGCAGTGTCCTGTTTGTTCCTGTGGGTGTTTGCTTAAGCCCCCAACAAACGTTCTTTTTGGCTATTTATGCTTTTTCCAGGGAGTTGTAGCAGATCATGTGGTGAATCTGGAGCCTGAGTTACTTAGAAATGACACTGATTCTTTCATGAAATGCCCCCATCTCATCAAAAGTTGCCAGGGTTGGTGAGGTCCTGTGTTTCCTTCTACTCTCTGCTGAGCCTGACAGCATAGATCAGCAAGGGTCAACTACAGTAGGAGGCCTGGTAATGCAGAAATCTGCAAGTGGGGAGCCACACTGATTTTCCTGGCAGTGGCTTGCTGGCATATGTACAGGAGCTTTTGTTAGCTGTCAGCCTGAATGGAATGTCAATCATTCCCTTGGAGCCTGATCTTCAGATCACTGCACTCTGAGAGAGAGCTTTTGCCTTCATACAGCAGTAACTCAGGTCTTTGGAAGCTGGAAGCCTTATTTTTTCTTAAGAAGCCCTTATGATATTTAGTCCCCTTGTGATTTTCTTTTTCAAACTCTACAGAAAAGTTTGAACCCTTTGCAACTGATATGGTACCAGTTTGTTTTTTTTTTTTTTATAGGATAGTTTGGATCACTTACCATGCTCTGGGTCATCTGTCACTTTTGCTGGCAGGAGCTAGATTTCCAGAGTTGAAGCAGGATGAGTTGCTAAGGGATGTCTTGTGCTCTATATCATTTCTGCATTCACTGATGTGCAACAGATTTATCTGTATAGTTCAAGGCCTCTCCTTACCAGATGAGTTTGTACTGGAAACTCAGACCATCCCACATGTTCTCCTGGAGAAGACACTAAGATTATTGGCATTCTTTTTAAAATAGTCTTCTTCTTCATCAGCTAATGCTGATTTTCTTCCCTTCAGCATCAAAGAACAATTGCTATCTATATATCTTTCTTGCAGAAATTTCAAAGCAGTGTTGCACAGCATGATTCAGGCATGCACACATGGTAGAACTAGATAGAATTAAAGACATTTGTGTTTATCCAGTTAAACTACTGGTTCCTTTTCCTTTGACTGTTTTTTAATATACTGGCCACACATTGTCTCTAACCCTGCCATGCAGCTCTCCCTCTCATCATCATGCTCAGTCTGCTGAGACTTTTCTTCTCTTCTGTTAAGCCCCTCACTTAATTCTGGTTTTCCTTCTACTGTAAGGAGATGCTCTGAGCCTTGATTGCTATCTATGCAAGAAAGTAAAGCTGATGTGAAGCAGTAATAAAATAAAATAAAATAAAATAAAATAAAATAAAATAAAATAAAATAAAATAAAATAAAATAAAATAAAATAAAATAAAATAAAATAAAATAAAATAACCCTGTAGACTGAAGAGGAGGATAGAATCCAGCCTTCCCAGCATCACTCTGCTTCTTTGTGCTCTTGACTCCAGTGTATGCTCTATTCCTGCCCAAGCTTAGTAAAGCTTGCTTGTCTGGTCCCTTTCCATTACAGACAGCTGTTTTCCTCTGTGGCAGCCTCTTCCTGATGCTCTTGTGCAGTGTTTCCAGCTCCCCCTTCATCCCTTTCTGTGATTACCTCAAATACATGCTGCTGCAGTAACCAAGTCCATGGGTGACCTCAGCCTTGAGGTTATTTATAGCAAAGGTAGACACTGTCCTGCAGTGCAGCTGCTCGTTGTCAGAGCCAAAGATCCTGAGTTACAGAGCTCTCTGGAAGCTTATGGTGGTAGTGGTATTCCCACATCAAGTGAGATCCAGGTTAGATACTGGAGGCTTTCCTTGGCAGTTAGGCTCTGCTCTTGTGTCACTGTCCTGTCTACGCTGTCCTGAGAGATCCCTAGTAAAGGTGAAGGGCATAGTCCTCCCACACTAACGCCTTCAAGAGCAGAACAGGGCTAGAAATCATCCCTTCAGTCAGAGATGTGACATAGTTGACGTCTCCAGGGTTATTTCTACACCTATTTCACACAGATTCTCTTCTTGCTGGCAGTTACCCCTTCCCTTATTACAGAACTTTCCCACACTGAAGCCATAAAGTCAACCACAGCATCTTGAGGTTTTTGTCTGCAGTTTGGTCATCCCCTTTCTTCTCCATCAGGGAGAGTGAAAAGCAGAAGAGGACCTGCAATTACTTGCATCTTGCAGGACTATTGCAGGTCCACTACATGTTTCTAGGTAGCTTTTTAGACAGATGTTCATGACTCAGCAGTGGTGTGACTGAGTGTGTGTGTGTGTGTGTGTGTGTGCACACAAATCAGCCAGATACACTCTGGGGCTTTCAAGGGGCCAATGCAAACATGTCAGAAGTCAGATCCTCCTGAAACATTCCTAAGCTGAGATGCCCAAAGCAACATATTGAAAATTTCTTCTCTGGTTTCAGACTCATGACTTTGTGTTTCCCACCATCAGTCAGCGGGCTTCAGCTGGGGAAATTCTGAGGTTAATGTATGAAAACACTGATCACAAATGTTACAGGAATCCAAGTGATTGATGGAATTTCAGCCGTTGACTATCATAGCTTGTGTTAATCTACAGATGTTGTATTAACTCTGAGTGATTTCCTAGTTCTCATTAGCAATATGCTTTGATGGGGTAGAAGGCGTAAGCTGTATTTTCCCTTCAGTGAGCTGTTTAATCATTGGAGCTTACTGGCAGTGGGATTTGGGGGGCTTACGTGATCACAAAGTGAATTAAGAGTAGAACAATACCCTCCCTCTGGCTTCTCTGGGACAGTGCACGGGGGAGGGAATGGGTTCAGAGCTGCTCTGTTTCCCCATTTAAGCAGCACTGGTGTGCTCCAGTGAGGACTAAGAAGGAAGCTGCTGCCTCCTTAGTCAAGATCTTCCTGGTTTTCAGGAGCACATTCAGACCGGCTCTCCTGCAGATCAGCACACGCCAGTGAACTTGTTGTAGCATGTTTAGCTGCACGTTCTTGTTGGCTTACTGAGATCTGATCCAAAGCTTACTGCAGATACAGGGAAGATTCATGGACTTCTTCAGTGGCCTTTGGTCTACCCTGTGGAGGCAAAAATACAACTGTGATAGATACATGGGTGAGTGAACCCTACATTACCACCACATTTCACTCTGAGGAGTGGCAAAAGGGATTCTGCAGCCCAACCTTGTGCGTCCCAGAGCAGTAAAAGCAACATGAATCTTACTTAATAAGTAATTCAAAAGCATTTTCTGGTTTGTGAATCATCTGCATCCCAGACTTTCTGAGGCTCTTGGGTAATGAGACAAGAACAGTGCAGCTTCTGTAGTCATTTCTACCTGCTCACTGGGCTGCCAGCCTGCTCTGGCCCTAATTTTGAGCTGTTCTTTTAAACTGCTCTGTGCCACTAAGCAGTTCTCATCCAGAGATCTCAGACATGAAGTAATCCTCCCAGCTTTTCTATAAAAAAAGCCAATTACCATTAAACCTGTTTTACAGGTGGGTAAGCTGAGCTCCAGTCCGCCTGAAATCACAAAGTGTTATTTAGGGCCAAACTGCCTGGGCTGACACTTTCCTGCAGCAGGATTGACCACTTTTCTTAGAGGAAAAGAGCGTCCAGGCGGAGGGAGGGCTGGCCTCTGTTTATGTACGTGCTTTGCACATGACTATGAAGCACATAAACCTCAGTGACTGCGAGGCTGGAATCCAGGTGTCCCTCAGATGAAGATGCAAGTGTAGGGTAAACTAAAACACCATGCTCTGGTCTTTGTGCTGAGCCATCCAGCAGGTGAGAATGCACAACTCCGCCTGATTGCTTACGCCTGAGTCACCTCCTTCAGCATTTGCCATTGCCTAGCATGTTAGCATGCTGCCTGCTGGATAATAAATGACTTCATCTGCTGCAGCAGTGAGGATACTATTAAAAATTAACCCTGGGAAACAGTCCTGCATATTTTTTTTAGTCCTACTCAGACAAAGGGGAAGAGGAGAGGAATCCTGTTGAAATGGGATTTGCAGAAAAGGCAAGTGGTGAGTTTTTAGCAATAGGGATGGTTCAGGCTTCAGTTTAATCACTGCAGTTGTTGGCAATCAGTGATCAAAATTCAGAGGGCTTAAGGCACTTGATAAAGTTAAAAGCAGCGCAGTTAGAAAAGACTCAATAGGCATATTGTAGAGGAGGTCCAAGAATGGTATAAATGGGGATTACTGTGCTGACATGTAATTTATGACCCGTTTGCAGAAATAAATGAATTTATCACATGGATGTTATTACCACTGGTAAGGAATGATGCCTGTAGATGAGACACTTTCCAGTTTTGGTTTCTGCTTTGCACACTTTTCTCATAGTACCACACTTAGAACCTTGCCCTACCTATCGCAGCATGCAGAGTATATTTACAGAAGTGAAGGATTTGTTTTAAATATTTCAGGAAACAGAGCAACTGACAGACAGATATTTCATTTTCTTGGCTTCTCTTGCCTTCAGCACCCACACAATATCCATCAAATTGTCTGGAGTCAAATCCTCACAGGCTGCATTTGAAGCTTGGGCAAGGAGCCAGCCTGGTTTAGAGAGCAAAGTCCTGTCCATCCACACGCACTTACCACTGCCTGTGTGCTGCAGTCTGGAGCAGGGGAGCTCAGCCTTATGCTCAACAAAAAATACCCCTTTAACTCCCTTTGCATTGTTCCAAGAAAGGGATTTGGTCTGAAGCCTGCAGGCACGTGTATTAATGATTCCATTGTTGACACAAAAATTGCACCTTGTCCTGAGACGTCATTCAGCTGGCTTTGGTACAGCAGCAAGCAGCACGTCCCATCCTGAACCCATCCTGAGGGATGTCCCAGCTCCTTGAGCTGCTCTGTTCATGAATGGGTGATAACTATAGACCGTCTGGATGGCAACACAGGCTGTAATGCCAGGTGCACTGACTGTGCAAGCAGATCTGCCTTCTGGATGGCATGCTTTTTTCCAGAAGTGTATTGTGGCTGCTGATTTCACAAATGTACTGTGATATGACAGCACCTATCCAAGGGCCAAGCTGAGGTCTGCATGTTTGTCCTGTGTCACCTGCTCACCTCCATGTGGCAGATGTATTTTAAAATGTTGGGCTTAAGCAACATTTCCTGCTGCAGCAGGAAAAATGATGTAAAGTTCCTTCATAAATAGTGTTACAAATTTGCTGGATGAAAAGTACTCCAACATTGCTCTGTCCAAATTGCAGACAATTCCCACTCTAAGATCTTTCCTTACCTGTGATATTTACAGAACCATGGTTGAAATGTTCCTCAGTCTAATTCCTGCATTTTATTTATTGTCTCTCCTTTCTTTCTCCATCCAGACAGAGCTTTGCCATTAGCCTTAGTCCCTGGCACCTACGTGCAGCTCTTGCTGCAGCCACGCATGCTGCTGGAACAAGGATTTTATTTTAATGATTACTGACCAGGAGTTATCACAATGGTTGTCATCGACACAACACCAAATTATAAACATGGTCTTTGTGGAGGTTTTGGAAAGCCCAATAGCTTCCAGTTAGTTTGGCACCTCTTTGCAGAGTAGATGGTGCATGTTGAAATCACTTCCTTTAACTTCAATAGATTTGAGGTCACACCCATGGTGGGGTTATTTATTTCCCTCCCCTTCACTCCCACACCCTCCAGGTCTCTGTATTTCACTCTCCAGGTTGCCAAGGGCTGTGTGTGTTGCTCATGTGTTGTGAGGTGAGTATCTGAAGGAAGAAAGATGTGACCTGTGCAAACAGCTGTAGGCATACATCCAGCCACCCAATTCTCTAGAAAAGGAAATTGTGATCTATGCCTGGAAAATCTGCTTCCACAAATCAGGAGTTAACCAGTAAACAATGAATATACAGTTGCATCCTAGACACTTGTGTTTCCACTGGCTTTTACGCAGAATGAGAAGGAAATGTATTTTTAACACCAGTTCAACTTGTAACTTGATTTGCTACTGCAGGGAGGAATCAATTGATAACTTAGATATTAGCCAGCTGCCAGTGTTTGGTATACAAGATTCCTTGGATTGGTCTGTGCTAGTCCACCCACAGCATAGGATAGGAAGTGACCACTGCAGGGCAGGACAGGGGAAGCTTGTGTGTATTCCAAGGAGGACAGGTTCTCCCAGTGGTGACGTGTCAGGAGTTGTTGGGGGGATACACATTTCACTTCGTCAAAAGTCCATCTCCGTTTCTAACAGCGGGAAAGTCTAGGAGTGGAAGGTCTTTGCTCAGACTGTGAAGTAAGTGAATGAAGAAGTCACAGTATTACAGGAGCTACACGGCTCCTACAGATAACAGCAGTTTGTGGACATGGGAGGATTCCCATTCTGAATTTCTGTTTTCTTCTGAAGGGATTTGCTCAGCCATATGCCCACCACCCAGCTTGGGCACTAGGAGCTTCTGTTCGACCTATATAAGGGTTAACACAGGGTCTCTGCTAAGGTGTTTCAAGAAAAGAGGATGGAGTGTTAAGCCAAAAGTGCAGGCATTCAGGCCAAAGAGCAGTGATAAAGTGCAGGTTTCCATGGCCAAAGAGGAGGCCTACAAACACAGCTGGAGTCCCCTGTGGAAGACGACGTGCCATATTCACTGCCATGTACTGTCACCAGACAGTGGGGCTGCTGACAGATCCAGCCTTGAAAACTGTCAAGCAAGGCTTTTGAGATTGGTGTGAGATTTGTGGGGATTGGGATGTGCTGGGATATGTTTTATGGTTTCCAATACTTGGAAACACTACCTGAGCATGTGTCTGGGTCTCAGCCAGCAGGCTGAGTTAGGTAATGAAGCTGAATTTTTACTGAAACTTCTAGACAGTGCATAAAACATACAGAAGCATACCAATAATACATCTTTTCTCATCACTAATCTAACTTAGCTGCTGGAATGTAAGTACACAGTCCTTTTTCTAAGCACACATTATGCAGAATCGGAGCCAAGGCTGTAAAGAGGAGTGCCTGGAAATCAGGTCTCTCCTGTCATTCTGGGGACAGGGAAACATTCTTCATTCTCTGTGAGGATGGGATTCCTTCTAGTAGTCTAGAGGAAGTTATACATGGCAATGACCCAAATATAGATGAATCCCAAAGCTTTCCAAAGAGGCTATCCAGGGAAAAGGCAACCTGAGCTGCTTAAATTCTAGGAAAAATCCCAGTATGGTATGGCGGTGTGTTGCATCACTGTTCATTCCTGTATAGTATTTGCTGAACTCAACTCCAGGCTGCCTGCAGCAGAAGGAGTTGTGTAGACTCAAGGGTTCCTTTGACAGAACAGAGAGAACCATCTTTGCCTTTGCTCAGTTCATTCACTGATGCTGAGCTAGAAGGAAGCACAAATCACCTCGTAGACTGGTGAGCGGAAACAACCTTGGGGCCAGGCATTTGAGGCAAAAGGAGGACTTTGGCTTTTAGAATGTTAGGACAGGGAGCCATGTCTGCCAGGCTACAGGTACTGGCCCTAGGATTACATGGGCAAACACAGGGATGCACAGGGTGTACAGTGCTTGTTCCAGTCTGCAGAACTGCCTGGCCCCATTTATCTACCTGCTGATGTCCTCCCTCCACGTCTGCAGACTGCACTCCAGCCACCTTATTTCCTGCCCTGCAGGACAGGGATTTGTTGAGGACTTTTGCCAGAGCTGTTGTCTGTATTGCAGCTCACAGTGGTGCTGTTGCTGTGATGGCTGAAAGCGCCAGTGTACATGAGTTGCATTCAGAGTAAGCTTTGAACTGTGCAAAGTGCATACAAACTAGTGGTGTAATGGCATGCAAACTGGTGCTTTGACCTGATTAAATTTTTTTAAAGCCCCAATTTCTCCACTGGTTTACATCATGTGTTGTCACACTGACGGGAAGTGAAAACAGCAATCCCTTTCTGATTTGGTAACATTTTATGGTGGCTTTGCATTGGCACAAAAAGCAAGTACACATTGGAAAGCTGTGTTTCCCCTGTCTGAAGACAACTAGATAAATTTCACAGCTAAATCCTGCTTGGAAAAACAAACCTAAGAAGTGCAGTGTGGCCACAGGTTCCTTTATGCAGCAGCAAGTGATGAGAAAGAACAAATGTTGCTCCTGAAAAACTGTGAAGAAAGAGTCACTAAGTGTAACTCCTTTCCAACATCAATTCATTTTCCCCTTAGTTTAATGTTAAAAACAACGTTGGAACTCAATCATTGACCATGGAATTCATCCCAGAAGAAATGCAAGGACCACCAACAATGTGGTCCAGGTGTGGATTATAAATATCATCAGGAAGAGACCTTCTGTGTCCCAGGGGCATTATTCCTGCAGACAGTGCTCTTCCTTTTATATTTTGATTTTAAGCCTGCCATTTTTAAGGCTTCTCAGCAAGACTTTCTCTTGCAGCAGATTCCTACCACAACAAGCACAGTGATACACCTAAACTGAATGAAGCCCTGTAGCAGTACTACAGTTGTAACAATGGTGGGTTTTGTACCTACCAATTCCTTGGTAAAAATTACCATCTGGCAGCTGCAGAGAAGCTTTGGACTTGTCCCATACCGTGGGACAGGATACCATACACTGGAAAAGCATATGTGTGCAGACAGCATCCTTGAGCTTTCTGAAACCAGGAAATAGTTTGACCCAAAAGAAACTGAGGAAGGTAGAGGGCCTTGAACAGAGGCACAAACCAATAATAATTTATACACAGGCATTTAAAGTTACTATTGATTCAGCTTGAGTCAGGAATTATATAAACAAGGGAGTATAAGCATACTATTCTGGCTTTCAGTATTTTTTTCAGATAAGAAGCTTTTGTTTCCTTTTTTCCTGTAAAAATGTAAAGGGAGAAAAATATTACATTTACTAATTTATTTATTTACAACATTTCATTATAATTAAGGCAGAAATAGGAAATAAGCCCTTCTGGCATTAGGCAGCCCTGGCTCAGTGGCTCAAATATTAATACAGTGCCCTATCTCACCTTTGCTACCCCATGGCTTTCATCCCAATCAGTCATCTCGACTGCGCAGTAATGCAACTACTTCTGAGTGGAATCTCTTGGTCATGAACCAGAATCTGCTTCTCTAAAGCAGTAGTACAAAGGAAGGAAAGATCCCTCTGGTGTGGCATCTGCACTGGGTATTGCTTGAAAGTAAGTGGGATTCAGCCAGAGTTCTTCCTTCCCAGCAGAGCTGAGTCAGGGTTAAGCTAAAGAGATATCCCAACACAATTGAAGCCTGTCTTAGGCTTACCTGTTCCCTAAGAGATCCTACAACATGACAAGGTACCATTTGCTGCTTTTATTGCCTTCTAGTACCCCAAAAATTTACCAAGCCAAAGAGGGTGTTCGCTTTTCATGAGCAAGCATGCAGCAGTGAGAGGAGACAAGTTCCGTCACTCAGCACTGGCTCAGGACCTTGGAAATGCCTGGTCACCTTCAAAGGCCACACGCGGTTTCTGTGTGACTTTGGTGTCATCAATAGTTTGGTTCACTTGTTTATAGAAGCAAGGGCAACATAAAACTATGAATTCCTGTCTTTCAGTGTGAGTTAAAATACTCTATAAAAACTGTTATCAAAAGTTTTTCCAGGTCTAGTTCAGTTTGAAAAGATACAGTTTTGTACAAAATGCCAAATGTTTCCTGACGAAGCTTTCCTTTCTGATTGCAGTTTATGAATTCACATAAGCCTGTGAAAAGGAGCAATAACAAATGCCCAGATTCATTGAATCAGAGAAGATGTTTTATTAACTGGATTCTCTCATTGCCCTTTCTTTTCATGCCAGGTGCAGTGACAGAAAAATAACTTCAATTCACAGACTCCTGTCATCTTCCGGATCTTTGGATCAGTTGTTTTTCCCTCTCAGCCTCATTAATTGCTTCTGAGGATGAACTTCTAAACACCTGCTGTGGTCGAAACTGTTCTTACATCATCTCCTGAACACAGTGACTTCAATCACATGAAATCATGAGGTTAATGCCACAGTCGAGACTTCAAAGCTGTTTCTGCAGACCTGAGGTGATTTTTTTTGAAAATGCTACAGTAGCTGCTATTTCTTAACCAATAGAAGAATTACCAAAGTTGTCAGTGTTCTGCTTATCATGCAATACAAGAAGATGGGAAAATTTTCTAGCAGAACCGCAGTCTGGATGGGGGTGGCAGTACCGTAGGATGAGTTCTCCACTTAATCTCAGATCAGTTTTGATTTTTGTCTTTTTGTGTAAAATGGAGATGAATATCCTTGTTCTGTATTACCTACTTGAACCAGATGACCTTTAAAAGGTCCCTTCCAACTCAAACTGTTCTATGATTCTGTGATTCTATGAAATTGTTAGTTGTGCTAGAAAAGGGATTCTCACAAGAAAAAAGGTGATTACAGGGCTTACTAATGAGGGTAAGAGATCAGGCTTCAAGGGCAACTATCTTCAGAGAGACACTTTGAACAATCTTTCAGAAGGGGGGAGACACTGATACATATCTAAATTACTCTGATTGGTTATGTACAATAGCAGAAAACTTTCCTCTGACCAGAAACTCCCCTCTGGTTCTGTGTTTCTGAGTTGTAGGACAATGAAATTTTTAAATGTTAACTATGCAAGTAGCAGCATTGATTATCTATCGATCAATAATATTAATAATAGACTGGATTGATTGGATGTTGCTTGTGACTGAATAAAACCAGAAGAACAGAGAAATCTCTTCTTGTAAAATAAGCCTCCCAAAGGAAAAGCATGTTTATCTAGGCTTGGGTTTCAGAGGAGGCTTCACCCAATTCCTGTTCATTTGGGTAGCACCAATGGAATTAATCCAGAGTAACGCAATTTGTGGAGTTCCTGTAAAGGTGAGATCAGAATCAGGCCCACTGTCTCCAGGTAGGTCCAAAGTATGCTAATTGCCAATATTAAGATTCTAAAACTTTCTTGGATAAACTGAAACATAACTTCTTTCTTATAAAAGCTTCATGAATGTGCAACATGGTTCCTGGATGGAGATCACATCAGCTCTGCAGTTATTAATTTACGGATTTTTCACTGACCTTAGCTCAGCTCTGGGAACAGTGCCAGCACAATTACAGTAACTCTGAATAAAGAGACATAAAGCTTCTGTATCTACCCTGAAACTGTGCCAGAATTTTCTCTTCCTCAGTGATGGAAAGATGCCTTTTTTCAATTGGTTTCAAATAGTTCAGACTGCGTTGGCCATAAGGAGATTATTTCCAGAAAAAAAAAGGAAAAGAAGAAAACTACCATGCAGATGTGTGCATACAAAATACATGTACTCCACAGATAATCTTTGGGAAGTGTGTCCCAAGAATGCATATGTTGGGAAACCGAGTCAAGATTATTTGAGCTAGTTACCTGGAAAAAAAAATATAGCAGAATTGGGAATAAAATTCCAGGGACAGATGCTTGATTCAGTATTGTTTTCACTGAATCACACTACCTTCCTGGAGCACGTCAAGGCCCATTGCCTTCCTTCCTGTGAAGATGGGCAGCTGGATTGCAATGACACCAGGTGGAGCAGAGTGTGCTCATCACCTTGGAAAATCAGGCCCCTGGTGATTGTCTCTGATGTTAATTGACCGTCAGACCCTACAAGAGGGGAGTCAACACATTTCCTGACCCATGGTCTAAGTGTTTTCCAAGCCCTAGAGTAAATTGAATGTAGTTATAGAGGAAATGCTGATGCAATCCACCAGCAGCTGCTGCTCTCCCACATCCTCACAAAGAAGTGTGAGTTGCATGCAAATCCTGCAAAACGCCAGCCTTTTCCACACGTCAGGCAGGACTCTGTGCCTTCCCTCCAGACCTCTTGCCTTCCTGCCTCCAAGAGAAACACTGCTAAGGGCTGCTCCCAAGAAAACGCTGGGGACCATCCTGAATGTAAACCCTTGAAAAAGTAGGCTTTTCACATGGGACCACTGAGCATACAATCACATCTTCCTAGGTGCCTGATTTACGAATCCTATATTGAAATGTGTAAATGTAGGTATCTTCTAAGTGTGAGTGGGAATGGTAAGAACTGCACTAGAGTTGCACTCTTGCACTGAGGTGTTTGATGATGGGGGTTTTTTCTTTGCTTGTTTGTGATTTTTTGTTTGTTTGTTTTTGGTGGTTTGTGTATTTTGGGGGGTTGTTTGTTTGGGGTTTTGTTGCTGTTGTTATTGCTTTTGGGTTTTTGGGTTTTTTTTTTTGTTTTTCTTTTTTTTAATGCAAACTCATTTGATGAAGCCGGCCTTGTTACCTGCCACAAGCTGCACTTTTTAGTCTTTAACACACTGTAGGATCACCTTTGTGCATGATGATGTCATTACTTTTTCATCGGCTGGCAAAGGTTTTGTATGTTGTGTGGAACAGAGATGTCTTCAACCCCTTCTTCAGCTGTGTCACCCAGATCCCCCACAGGGCCCTGCTGTCCTTCCCGTCCCGTTCCTGCGCTCAATTCCATGCTCACCCCTGCTCCCCCCATGTTGCTCCTGTTGTTTGCCTTGCCGCTTTTCCCACTGTAAGCGCGCTCCTCTGCTATTCCCAGCCCCGAACCCTCGGTGCCTCGGGAGACTCTCCAGACTCTCCTCCTCCTCCTCCGGGCGCGGGCAGCGGGCGGTGCGGTGCCATGGGGCCGAGGGATGGGCGGGCCCGGGGGCCGCTCCAGGTGCCGGGGCCGCGGCGTTGCCGGGCGACGGGCGGCCGCTGTCGCTCTCTCCCCGCCGCTCTCCCGTTCTCCCCGCGGCCCCGGCACGGCCGCCAGGTAGGAACCGGCCCGTGAGGAGGGAGGGAGGGAGGGAGGGGGCGGTGGGAGCCCGGAGGTGTCTCTGTGTGTGTGTGTGTGTGTGTGTGTGTGTGGTGGGCGTGCGGCTGGGTTGCGCTCCTTTCCCAGGGCTTGTGCGCGCGGGTTTAAGGGGCGTTGGGAAAAGGCCCTTGTGGGGACCGTGGTGGGACACGCTGGGCGGCAGCGGGACACACGGACTGGTGTGGGACATCTCGACGCTTCCCAGAGTTTGAAGACCCCACCAAAGCATGTGCATCGCTGCAGCAATCCAGCCTGTGCGCAGGTGGAAACCACCTGAGGTCTGAGACTGAAAGTCCCTGTTTGTGTTCTGGTGGATGTAACAGCGTGTTTAATTTTTACGTTTCGGTGGAGCTCTGAGGAGGGCAAAGTTGATGAATAAATAATCCTGGGGAGGTGTAAGTTGTCGAAGTATCTCCAGATATCTCACAGTGAGAGAACGAGCTCCTCCATGGTGCCTCCTCAGCTTCTCTTGAAGGGCTGAAGAGACTTGCCGGGCTTTAGCACTTAAGGGTTTAAAGCTTCGTTCAGCTTCTTGCAGAAAGGGTTCAAGTGTGGTCCCTGTCCTGCTCATGACCCCTCTGTGGTATGGAAAATGGTTTCTGTCAGTAAGAAATTCACTTTACGCCCTCCTAGTTTTTGGCAGTCAGAAATTAGTTAATTGGATACCTTCAGCTCTCCCTTTGTCTTGTCTGTGAGGCCTGTGCTATCCTGGCTGTACAATTGTCTTCTATAGATATTGATTCCTCATATAAATGTTCCTGCTATTTTTTCCATTTTTACTGCTTTTACATGACAATGTTTTCTGACAACTGATGCAGTGAAAGTATGCTAAATATTGACATTAGCCTTTTATCCCATGCTACCCCAATGCTGATGTTTTCTCCAACACAGAATCAACTTCCTCCTACCAGAAAATCAGTGTTCTTTTTGTTCAGTAAAAAACTTCTTTCGCCCCAGCTATGTAAATTCTTCTCTATCAAGTCCTTCACCTTCTCATGGTCTCTTTGGGAACTCTAATGAGTTACACTTTCATTAAGCTCTTCTAGGCTCTACTGCTTTGTGTCCTGTTCCACTTCTAAGCCCGGTTGAGCACGGACCTCTGCTGCTACAGTGAATTAAGTACTTCTCTTTATTAATTGCTAAGTGCTCAGAATCTCTTGGGTTTGTTTTGTTGTTATGTTTTTTGTTCTCCTGAAGACTGTGTTCTTACTGTTGTTTTAGCAGGACATGGAACAATTAAATAACACTATGAGCACCTGTCAGTCAAGATAAATGAAGATAAACGACTGTGACTACTAAATTAAAATCTCTCTTGGAGAGGAATGGGAAATGATGCAGAACAACAGGGGCATTGGAAGAAAAGGTAAAATTTCAAATGTGCAAATTACTGAAAATGTTTCAGAATTTCTTAAAATTATTCTCCCATTTAATGGTATTGTTTTTTTCTTCATGTTATTTTGTCTGGTTTCAATTCACCTAAAATCTTGGATTAAAAGTACAGTGTTCAGCCATGTCAGATCTCAGAGTTGCTGGCATTAACAGGTTTTGTTGTGGAGGTTGTGGTGATTTTTTTTTTTCTGGACTTTGTGCTCTCTGTCTTGGCTTTAACACTGAGAATGACTATGCTCCTGTAGGACTGACCTCTCAAGGGATTGATACATGGATACATCTACCTGTATCTCAATTTGGCAGCTCAATTTGTTAGTTGTACACTGCTGTCACTAAAAGAATAGGCTCTATCCATGGCCTGGGACGCCATCAGCCTGTTCTTACACAATTCAAGGGATCTGGTCCTATATAAAGCAGGATACAGATTCCATGTGAGTCCAGATGCGAGTTTAGCACTGGACTGGAATGATATTATTGGTGATGATGTAGGTGCTTTGCTAACTGAAGTTCCTTAGGAGACACAGTTAAAGAAATCACGTTTATCCTCAATATTTGAAGTAGTAAAAAAGTGCTTCAAAATAGTAACATTATGTAATATATCATAAATCTGGGATTGCTACATTTGTCACTAATGGGAATGGATTAATATTTATTTGTGAGGAATTATGAAGAGGTTTTTTTTAAATTGGAAAATTACTGAGCTTTTCACAGAAATTAATTATTTAGAGATATCTGCGTAATTTTAGTTTACTATTATAATGGTTAGTGTTTTTATACCTTCTATAGAGTCACATGTGGGCTTGAAAAAAATTGGAAGCAAAACCTATTTTATATCAGTAGGGTCACGTGTACTTGCTGTAATACAAATCAGAAGACCACATTTGCCATGGTAGATGCAATAAATACTAACGAGTCTGTATTAAAAGAAAAAGATTGTGAACTCTGGCTAGTTCAAAGAAATATTATCTGATATTAAAAAAAAAATTAGAAAGCACAAGTTTCTTTGACTACAGCTTCTCACATCTGGAAGCAGTATTCAAAGTATAGCAAGCTGGCTGGTAATCTTCCATATTTTACATCTTTAGTTTTAAATTATTTTTTTGAATGGAGCTCTTAAACTACCTTGGTTTTCTTTTTCTTCTCTTTTTTCCCCAATGTTCCTAACATATGTGGTGATTGGGCATGGTTTTGTTTTATTTTAATGGAGCATCCACCCAAGTTCAAAGTGGGGAAAAGAAACATATGTAGAATGAAGGGGCTTAAGTAAATTATTGATACTTGGGAAAGAGCATTCAGCTATTGTGTTTGTTATCTGAAAATATAATCTTGCAGCTGGTCAAACAGAAAAACAGTGTTAAAACTTCTGAGAGTAGGGGTTGAAAACAGAGGAAGTTAGTGTGCTGTCTCTATGGCCATATCTTGAATTCTATGTGCAAAGCTGATCATCCTGGAGGGTAAATGGCAGAACTGAAATTCTTTCCATGAAATGCTTCAGAGAGAAGAGGAGATGAAATGAGATGATGCAAAAGAATGCTATAATTTAATGAATGGCATGGACAGTTGGATGTATCCTCCATAATTCTAACTGCTGTTGACCTAATTTCTAATTTTAGCTTCCCAGCAGCTGATGCCTGTCTTGCACAATTTGAATAAATACAATGCAAAAATGCACTTTCTCAGCTTTTAAAACTGCTTCCTGATGAAATTTCTGTTTTCTCTTTAGTCATTGGATGACTATTTGTCATGTCCTGAGACATGACAAATAATCGCTTCCCCGTACACCTCCCCAGCTGTTGAACACAATTCACCTTTTGGACTGGGAAGATACTGTTTGCCAGAAATTACAGCAGCATGCCAGGGAAAGGATCACTTTGGACTATCTCTGCTTCTGATAGTGTTTTTAAAGGATCTGTTTCTGACTACAGTAGTTGCCTTGGCCCCGCAGGATGGTTGCAGTGCCACCTCATCAGTAACCCAAACTGATTTCCCAAGGTTCCTTTTCACTGTGAATCTTCTGCCCTTGCTAAAATCTTGGCAATGTCTGCTATTAAATATGCTTCTGTGGCATCACCCACTGGCCAGTGTTTTTCTACAAGTTCATTTAGAATCTATCTCTTTTTGTACAATCTGTCCCATATGAGCAACATGTTGGAAATCAGAAACTTCCCAGTGACTCTTCAAATGGCTTTGCAGGTCAGGAAGGAATCTCTTGCTTCAAATACCTTGATTACCAAACAAAACGGACTGAAAATTGTTTGAGGACAACCAGAGTATGTTGAAACTCCGAAATGCCATATATGATGCATTTTCATCTTGCATAGAAGTTTTTATTTCAAAAGGCTCATAAATGCAATGCAATAGTAACTGAGAAAAAAAAAGGTCCGGTTTTATTGTCCTTTTCTTAGCTGCAATCTGGAAATTCTTCATAGTGGTGGATACTTAAAACTGCTGTGAAGACCAAAACCATAGAGTTTTTCTTTTCTGCAGCTTTGGGCTGTCACTCAGTTCTGAGTCCATGGGTTAGAATATATTTGTTCATCTTGAAAAGATGGTGATTATGCAAAACCTTGCTTTGCTTATGTCCTTTTTTTAGTATGTCTAATAACATGCCCAGCATCTGAATTTTTTAAGTAATTGCTGATTTATGCCTTTTGAATGCAAGGAAGGTAAATACATCTTCCAGTGACATCTACATTTAAGGCAGGATCTCTGTGTGTGACAAGCACAAATATGTTGATTCCTGCGTACCTTGTCATTTGCTATCCATGACAGGACCCCTACATATGGACCAGAGGATTTTAACTAGGCCAGCCTAATTTCTCCCTTATTTAACATCTGGACACTGCTGGATAAAAGCTTGTGGCAACCTGTGCCCATGAAGGGCTAAATGTGGTTTCCTGATCCCTGGCGACCTTGATAAAATGGTGAGGGACTTGCTATCTAGTTATCTAGTCCACTGAAACAATTGGAAGTGCATTTGGCAATCCAAGGTATTGGTACCTTGGAGCTCTGTTTTTCCATAACCACTGTTGTCCACCAGCCGTCCCCATATCCCGCTCTCTGCTTTGCTTGTCTAGGGCTCATTGTGGGGACAGATAGTAGAAGGGTGTGTTGAGACATTTTCTTGCAGCAGGAAGTTTACCTGTATATGAAGAAAACCCTTCAATCTGTAGCATCTTGCAGTTTCATCCAAGGATTTAGATAATCCATACTCATCCATAGCCACTGTCTGGAGACTTGCAGTATAGAGAGAATCAATGAACATTTGTAGACAGACAGAAATTACCACTGACCACCTTCCACCACAGGACTCTGTAAACTAAAACTAATTGATTTGACTTCGGTTTATTTTTTTCTTTGACATGTAACAGAACATATAATAGAAAGTGACCTGCTTTTATATCCTGCTATGGGGATGTTTTCTCAAGGAATACACTTAGAGCAGGTGCCTGGCTGGGTGTGCAGCTGCAGTGGGAGCTGCAGGTTTGTGCCCTGGCTGGGGTACATGGTGCTGACCCTTTGCACGAGGACCTGTGGCACTGGCCAGGTGACTGGACACTGGGACACAGCAGGAGCCAAGGGCTCAGCAGGAAGACCCCAGACTATCACAGCATGGAGGGTACAAAACCTGGGGATTCCTTTGTTGGGGGTCCCTCCCCAGAGGCACCAGCTTGAGCAGTTTTTGTGCCGCTGCACCATGATTTAATTACTTGGAGGATCCAGACATCTGAGACTCTGCTGAGGGAAACTCAGGGCTGAGCCAAACCTTGTCTGACTGTGTGAGTGTGGGGTGTGCAGGGACCAAGAGGGGCACCCATGGGGGCACTGGGGTCACTACAGTGAAGGGACTTTGGTCCCAGGAGTGAAAGACTGGCGTGGTGGGAATGTGACTGCCAGAGTGGCTCCTGGATGGTCAGACAGGGAAGATTCCTTAAAAATTTAGTGAGCTAGCCGCAGAATTATGTAATATAGGAGCTTGCCAGCTCAAGTGATAAAACATTTCTCATCACCCTGCTCAGCAGGATCTCAGGGGAAAAGTATTATATATGCAACTTTAACTATGAAATTATTATTTTATATATCTACATTGAATCTGTAGATATATAAAGGAGAAATGGGTGACATTTAAAGGCATTGCCTTTTTATTACTACTGTTATGTTTTTAAAGAATATTAGACATTTTTTTGTCTCAGCTCTGTCTGGGTCTGTAGCATGCATTTTCTTCGCTGGGTTCACTGCTGCTTTGAGTGACAGCACAGTTTGAACTCAGCTCCTTGCATGGGGGTATTACATTGTCCACAAAGCTCCCAAGAGCTTTCCCTGAGGAGTCTGTGGGAGAGATCCCAAGGTTTACCTGCCATGATTGTGGTAATTGCAGAGAAGGATTTATATTTAATAGCAAAGAACTGTCAGAGCACTCTTGCAGCTTTTAAAACCATAAATAAGGAAGGTAAACAATGAGATAAATCAGTGCACTTGCTTTGTATGCACATTTGGATGCTTGAACTAAGGCCTCAAGTTGACTGAACAGTTACACAAAAACATAATTGTAAGCGTTCGTGTCATTCAGTGTCATTAAAGTCAGTGAAATTTTAATTATAGTAAATGGGATATTGTAATCTTAATAATTCAGCTTTCCCTTAAAAGCTTTTTTTCTTTAGTGGGGCACAGAAGTGGAATATTTATAAATGCTCTTTATAGTGTTTGCATGATCCTTTGATATTAAAGTAGCATTACTGAAGTATTTGTTATCTTGTTCTGCTTAACCAAACCAAAAAATTAAAATCAGATTGTATAGTCATACACAGAAAAAAAAGTTATATTAATAACAGGACTGGTGTCTTATTTTTCATCTTTTTAGAAGTTGCACCCACTAAAATAGACTGATGTGTTGCAGGATGCTTTATATTACATGTGTGTTGCAGGAACTGTTTTTGCCATTATGAGTGGATTATTGTAACAGTAGTTTCCTGATGACATCATAGTAAATTCCAGCTGCCCAAACAGTTATTTTCCAGAAGAGGTTATCTGCAGTGCACTTGTGCAAAATTACACTTAGGGCACTCATAGTTCCCTTGGGACTGGTAAACCAAACGTTTTGTCAAATCCGTAGTAAATACAGAATTCTTTGTTTTCATTCTGTGTCAGTGGTAACAGTATGGGCACTACTGTATTTTTGATTCAGAATTAAACAGACAAAAATTACGTTATGCAAGACAAGTGAAATGGAAGTCTGCAGTGCAAGCTTCCTGTCATGAAGGGATAGATGGCACAATGGTTCTCAAATGGGTGTTTTTCCTAGAGAATGTTTTGTCTGGTGACCAAAAAATACAGATATGGGCCCAGAAACTGCAGTGCCTCCCCTGTGGCTACCCATGCCCTTTGTGTCCAGTGAAGGCATGGGTAGCCACAGAGCAGGAGAGGATGCTGGTTGAAAAGCTGGCCTGAGGCAGTCGAGATTCCTTTTTGTATGGGATGTTAATATCAGAGGTATATGCCTTTCCTAGAGTGACGGAATTTTGATTAATTTTGATTAATTACCATTGTTTGGGTTATGGGGTTTTTTGTTTGTTTGTTTTGTTTTGTTTTTAAACAGTAACTTAATTGTTTGGACAAGATGTTTAGGTAATGTTGTGAAGGCTGCATTAGAAATTATCATACCTAGTCACACAGTTCAGAGATTCTTTCCCAGTCTTAAGAAGCTGTAATTAATATTAAGTCAAACATTTCTGGCAATTGCTGAATTTGAAATGTGCATTAATATATATTTAATGAAGAATACACAATCCTATCGCTGACTCTTCAATAAATCTTGTAGCAGGAAAATAAAATCTTGGAGTCTTACCAGATTGTCAGACCCTAAGAACATCAAATAACTATTCTCAGCCAATTTCTTTCTAGAAAATTACAATATTCTGAGGGGATTTTAAATAACACGTTGTTCCAAGGATCATTTAATTTTAATAATGGTTTTTATTACTGGTATTTATATATGTTGAAAATGTCCTGCAGTTTTTAATGAACTGTCACAACATGTCTGTGAATTGAATAACTTACCATGATTACACACGCTCACTTGGGTAAGGAGAGTGGCAGCAGTGGAGAAGGCTGGCAGATTAACTCTTTGTAGAATTCAAAATCTTCCATCTCATTGCTCTGGTCATTGATTTCTCCTGCACTCAATGATTATTTGCTTCTAGTTATCCAAACAAGTAAGAGCCTGCCAAGTTAAGACTTTTGATGCAAATCCTGCAGAAACAAATTTGTTGGTTTCTTTCAATCTTTTATTCTTCTCAGTGGTCCCATGCAGTATAAGATTCCATTCTCTTCCAGCAATTTTCCCTTCCCCTGACACACTCATGTGCTTACTGGTATTGCTGTGCTGTCCCACTGGATTCACTGGAGGTTTTTTGCTAGGTGCAGTCAGCTTCCACCCTGGTGTGTCCCACAAAGAACTGCGGGAATGGTTCTTTCCAGGAAATGGATCCAACATACAGCCAATGCAGCCACCTTCTCCGTGAAGGAAATCTTCATGTTCATGACTTTTCAGACCTCTTTAGTCACAACAGAAGTCTTTGCAGTCCCTGTAAACTGTCCCACTGAGGCTGATACTGCTTTGGGTCAGCATTGGCTTGTCCTTTGCATTTGGCAGAGCTGTAGGTTTATCACATGGACCTGATGAAAATGAACAACGTGACTCCTGTGTTTCTAGGAGGACAAATGTTGTGCCAGCCCCCCTTCTTGCTCCTACACAGTGCTGGAGATTTCAGACGTTCATGGATTTTAGGAAATATTGGCACCTCACCACTAGGATTCCTGCTCTCTTAATTTTTCTACAATCTCATTTTGAGCATGTTATTTTGATCCATGTTCAGGAGGGGATTCTTTCTTCTCTGGAGAAAGCTTTGAAGTGATAGAAACATGTAAAAAAATAGTTTTGCTTGCTGACAATAATTCAACTTGATCCCAAACAATTTGTAATGAAAATACTTTTCTCCTCACTAATCCAATGTTACAATAATTGCAAGACCAGATCAATAGCAGGAAGTATAAAACAAAGTATTACTTCAGATATTAAGCCACAAATTGATCTCCTTGTCAAGCCTAAAGGAAATGCTGTATCAACATGTTTCAAAGATTTGAGGATTTTCTGAAGTGTGATGGTGATGGCCCAACAGAGGGAGAAGAGTAATTTGCTTTATGCAAGTGTGTTAACTGTGTTAACTCTTTGCAACCTGCATCTACAAAATCCTGCTGTTTTCTCATTTTGCACTCCCACATTACATCAGTGTTCTCTGGGTATTGTTCCACTTGGTTTTGATAACATACAAGATTATCTCTGGATAATAATAGTCTTCACTTGAATTAGGAAGAACCGCCAGTACTTGCACACAATCCTACACGAGTCTTGTGCAATTGGCAAAGGATCCCATAATTTATGTGACGAGAACATTCTACTCCCAATCAGTTATTGACCAAAATAATTCCTTCTTAGGAAAATAATGACAACACCAGAAGGTCTTCATATCACAGAAGATTCTTGAGTTTTCTCGAACAACTGATGACTCCTATACTGATTAAATCATACTGACCTGTTCTAAAGAAAGTAGAGGGGAAAAATGTCTGAGAAAATCTAGAATTCTTTAGAAAAAGAAACAGGTAATAGAAATTTATGTATTGTAGATTTTCTTCTAAAATGGAGGACACAGTGTTGTTGAGGTCTCTTTTCCCTCCTCATGGGCTGAAGTATGAAAGTTGTCCTTCCCCTAATATAGGCATACTGAGGTTTTAGAAGCTGCAAATATCACTACTCAATTCACTTTATAGTGGTTCTTTTATAAGCCAGTAAGAAAGATTGAAAGGTGTTGTGTGACACTGAAGAATTCGTTACTGAACATGTTTTTTAGTTATTGAATATTGCTGTGGCTTACGTGTAACGCATTTGGGCAGTCAGCTTCTCCTGCAGGAGTACTTGCCAGGTAGGCTCAGTGACCTGGAAAAAATAGGGTTTGCTTTCTGTGGGCTTCTTCTGCCCTGATAAGTGTACAGAAGTAGCACTTACAAATCTGAGGGTTTGGTTCCTCCCTTCCTAGTGTAGGAGATTCTGCAGGGAGAGGTTTGGCGTATCATCAGTTTTTTGTTGCTGTTTTTGTTTGGATAAGGGCTGCTGGTTTTTTTTTTCTGACAGCACAGAGTCTTCTGAAATTCTTTTTATTAGGAAGTGAAGAATTTTGACTGGACTTGAGTAGTCAGAGGAAGAAGTCTTTGATCCAAACCTCTTTCACCTTCTACTGAGTCAGTCTTCTCAAGCAGAGATGACCAGCTGAGCAGTCAGAACTCCTGTTTGTCCTAACAGAAGTTACTCTTGTGTTTAACTGTTTATTAGTATGAGGAGGAAGGAAAGTGGTAATTCTCAGGTCTTGGCCACCACCGATGCTTTGTCAGCCAGTTATGATTAGCTTGATCATTTAATTACTTTTCCAGCACTAAGAATAAATATTGCTTTGCAGTGGAGAACAGAACAAAACTGCAGGTGTCCCTTCAGCAGAGCAAGACGGCTTTTCTCTAGTCTGGCCTTTTGTTGTTACAGCAGTGTTTCCAGCTGTGACACTTCCTTGTTGCCAAGTAGTAGTAAATAGCTGTATAAATCACAGTAATGCTTGTACCATTTGGGTACAGCTGATTGCTTTTTGACTCTAACGGGTGTACATATGCTTACTCTCATATTTCAAAGTTAATTGTTAATATTTCTGTGAAAGTGGTATCTTTGGGAATTGAAGAATGACCACAGTTGAAGTGCTTTATCTTCAAACTTTGTATTTCATTCCTCACTTGAAGCATGCACAATTTTATTTAAATTGTATTTTTTATTTATTTTCTCCAAGACTGCCTTCAGAACTAGACGTCAGTAGCTGTTGCCTGCCTAACCTAGAGTCAGTAACAGTGCTGGGTTGTTTGATTCAGGACAGCAAATACAGGTGGATTCTGTCCATGCTACCTACAGGCAGAGCTCAAAATGCTCGAGAGAGGTGGTGGCGTGTCTTGGTACTGGCACTTGCAGTCTGGAGTCCAGCAGAGTTTTACTGAGTGTTGTTCATGTTTCTCAAGAGGAAAGGGGTAGGTAGAGAGCCTGTGTGGATGGGAAGCTCACTGACACTGGAGAAGGGTGAGTGGAGTAGTGAGAAGGCTGGAAAGGACGAGTGTCCTGAGTTTTGTTCTCAGCTTTCTTCACTGTACAGAGCTATAGGCATGCCTGGCTTCTTGTATACCTGCAAACAACAGTTTGCTGTGAGAGCTTACACTCAAAGCTGAATGAGGCATGGGACTCGGGTAGCTCTTGAGGGTGAGCAAAAGGAAGAACATGTGTTACCCAATGCATGGCTTTGGGCTCATGCTGATTAAAGAAACCAGAAACCTGTATGTCCGTAGGCATTTTCTGTCTTGCAGTAGGAGTCAAAATAGATTTTGCTGACAGGAAAATAATAAATACGGGTAGAAAAATCAGACTGCTTGTTATCCTTTTGTTTAAAGCATGTTGTGATGGACCTGAAGTGGAATCCTGACAGAGTTTCTCATCCAGGCTCATCTGAAGACCAGGAGACTGATTTGAATTGGCAAGGCAACCCAAATCCCAGATCGCTGATTAAAGATGATGGAGAGCTGCTTATGGATGAACATCTTTCCCCCAGGAAACTGGTGAGTAGACATCCAACTTTTTAATGAAGTGGAAGAGGCAAACTGGCATATACAGAGCTGTATTAACCTTCCAACTGCTATTGTACTGATTGTGGATTGTTGCCTCTCTGACATTTAGATTTCTGCATAAAGTAGATTTTGTCTTATGAAAGTATATCAAATATTTGTCCTCCTTTCACCTTGTTTCATATCAAAAGTATTCCCAGCATGAATGTGGCTGTGTTTATTGCCAGGATTTTTGAAGCAGCATGAAGAAAAGTACAGGTAGCATAATTATAGTCTACACAGATCTCCTTAATGCCATTTGGAGTACCTTGAATCTTAGCATTAGAAAAAGAATTTACATCAATCTTGTTCTGGAGATTGGAAATGTAACTTTGAAAGCACTTTTTTTTTTTCCCCCTCTGAGTTAGTGAAATCTTCTGTCCTGCTAAGAAGCCAATTAAAATATTCTGCAAATGATCGAAGTGCTTCCAAACATGTCAAAGTGGGAGGAATTTCAAAGCATATTTGAAAACCTTGTTCCTTTTAGACTGGGGGAAATGATTTTGATACATAGCCTGTTGAAAGAGAGTAACATGCTGAAATCTTCATGAAGGAATTCACTTTGTGAAATATTTGTGAAAGAATACTTGGTTGCATATTGTACTGTACTTGCTCAGGGCTAATTAAGGGTGAAATCCTGTGGGCTGTGTAGGAGCTGACCAAATGTCACTTCTCCGTGCTAAAGGAAGGGAGAGTTGGGAGCAGAACATGAGGAGAGAGGCTTTCTGTGTTGCAGACCCACAGAAGAATCTCTCTTCTGCTGGGGAGCATTTGTGAAAGACAGATGGGGCTGCCAAGGCTGTGGTTCAGGTGCTCCCAACAGCCCAGGGTGGTGATCATAAGCATCCATAATCCCCTGTGTATCCACTGCACCAGTGGAGAGACGAGCTTCTGCAGGGAGCATATTCCAGCTGTGGGTTTACACCACTCCCTAGCCACTCCCAAACTACATTCCAGCTACCATTTTGACCATGTGCTGTAGATTAGACAGAACTGTTGTTCCCTAATTAGCCAAGTCTTTTAGTGTTTATAAAATGGTTGGAGATGCAAAAACGCCTTTCTGCTGAGTGGATATTTTAAGCATTCTGGAGAAAAAATTGTTGCATGGTTGTATGGTCTATGCCATTCACTTTCCTTGTGAGAACCTCCAGCCATTTCTTGGTCTTTTTTTAAAACCTGGCATAGAAGTGGACCAGTCTAATGTGTTTGTGGCCTACAATAGCCTGTATAAATCTGATGGGAACCTCTCAGATTAGCCTGTATTGTTAGGGCAGGAACCAAAACCCATTGGAGTAACCTAAACAGCTGCCCTCTAATTCAATCAAATCTGAATGAAACCCGTAGGAAGTTCTTTCATTAGCATGAAGTTCTCTTTCTGCTGCTTTTAGTTCACAGCAAGCCATAAGCAGAAAAATGTATGTAAGGCAATGTTACCTACATCCCATGAAGTTACTGTTTATTATTTTGTAACTTCTAAAAAAATACAGATAAGGAGTTAAATAATTGAGTTTTGCCTTTTTTGAGATTGTGGGTGTTAACATTTGTAAGGAATCTCATTTCAAAGATTCTTTCAGGTGAAGTACATGGTCCTGCTAATTTTTCTGGACACAGTTATTTCCTGCCCTGGAACCTGACATTTGTGTTGGCATAGCTGGGATACTTCCTGCTCAGAGGAAAAATTACATGACATTGTCAAGGAAACATTTATGGTGTTTATAGCTTGTTTTAATAGCATACCCCCTCTATCTATTCTCTGACCTTTTTGTTGATCAAATGGAAACCACTGCGGCCATAAATGTACTTTCTCTGGATTTTCAAATGTTCAGAATGTTCAAACATTTAATACAAAGCAAGTTTTCACATGCATAATTCTTTAAGGACCCACATGCCATTGACAGTCAAATGGTTTGAAAGGTTGCCTCGCTTAAATCAATACAATTGCAGTATCTTTTTTATTTCTTATTGTTGTGAATATTTTAGCAGTTATTGATTGTATCCGTTGCCGTGCTCTGAGAAGGAAACTAACAGACTTTTAAAATACAGGCTCACTAAAGTAAAATTATTTTACATTCAAAAAAGGGCATGGGCCACACATCTGTAGAGTTGTGTAGGCAAATTTTTGGACACCTTATGGATGTTCCTGAGGAAGGTTTTTTTTCTGAGACACATACTCATCTTTACTCCTTGTCCTCACAATGGTCTGTCTTGTACCACTTCGGTTTGAGATTGGGGAAGCTGCAAAGTCTAGTTTAGCAAACTCTGTTAAGATTGGGCACCTTGAACTGCAGCCTGCTGCCTCATTTCTGCCTGTCCATTTGACCCATTTTGCCCTTTTTCCAGGGGGCTGGCTGGCTGTTTTGTAGTGAAACCATTAGCAGTCTCCATTAGCAGTCTGCATTATTAAGAACTCTCAGACTTGTGACATTTGTGTTCCTTCACTTTTTATTCACTTGGTGCATTGTTTTCCTTCAAAGAGAGGAAAGTTTGGCTTAGACCGGTTTTATTTTCTTTCCTTTTTGCCTTCTTGGACTGTGTAGAACAAAAGACAACTTCTACAAAACCATTGGACCATTGCCCATTTTCTTCATTGTGGATCCCCTCACTTAGACTTTATGCTCATTCTCCACAAAGTTTGTTGTCTTCTGTAGCTTTGTTTCAGCATAGAGTTCAGTTCAAATCCTGTATGATTGCATATTTTCATTATGTTAACTGCATCTTCTAGTTTCTTCTTGCTGCCAGCTCTCTTGCTGCAGTATCACGTAACATCTTTTTATGTTTGAATGTCCTTCATCCAAGCTACAGGTCAAAAGCTTTTGATGCAAGAATTGGTATCGTTAGATGTCATTTTTATTCTTCTGCTAGTATCAGTATCAATTTCCTGGTGTACTCTTTAATCTTCCTCTATATGGATAGGCATTCTTGCTTTTCCATTTGTACCTGTCCTATTAATATTTTCAGCTCTATATTTTCTAGTTATTTTCCTGTTACTATTTCCCTGCTCTGCCCATCCTTATGCATGGTTGTCAGATATTGTAGAATACCAGGGTGAGCAAATTCTCACTTTGTTCTGAAAACTGGCTAACAATGGGCAATTAATTTTTAACTCTATTAGGGCTGTGACACAGATTTTTCATTAAATGTGGAGAAACTGAAATTAAGGGCGCCACCTGTCTTTAATCACATTTTTATTTTGTCCTATCAACGCCTGTCCTCTCCCTGCTGTTTGCAAAGGATCTTTTCCGGACTTCCACTAAAAGCATTCCACTTCTCAGAAGAAACTCATTTTACAAGGTCAAATGATCTTCCAGACATTGTCACATTATAAAACCCAATCACGTTTGTGTGTGATCTTTAGAGAAGAAAGGAGGTATTCTCTAATTTTGCTTTTTATTGATCCTGCTCCAACTAATCATGTTTTCCAAACTTAGGAACACGTGTTTGGATGTGGTGTTTAGTTTTGTTGCTCAGGAGGTTAGGGTGTATTTCATATGGTATGCACTCATCCTCACGGGAAAAAGAAAATGCTGGAGGGTCCAGGAACAACAGATCGGATTCTTGCTGAAATGGCTCAAGTGTTTCCCTTTTTCTTTTGCAGCAAGTTTTCTCCCAGTTGTAAGATAAATAGATTTGTGGAAAAAAACTGGACGTCAAGAAAGTGCAGAATCTTGATAAATTAGGTAGAGTAAGGGAATGGAAGTAACTGAAATTTGCCTGAATTTGGATCTGCTGAATCTTTCATTGGAAATGTAAATTTTTTTTTTTTTTTTTTTTTAAGTTTGAGGGGTCCTCTGGAGGTCTGCCAGTTTGATCTTCTGCTCCAAGCATATCTGGTTTCAAAGTTAGATCAGATTGCTCAAGGCAGCAGATAGTAGAGGTAATACTGTGAACTGAAAAAAAAAAAAAAAAATTACAGAGCCTCCTTTAGTTTCAGAGCTTTCCTTTTATTAGTTCCTCTCCTAACACTAATACCTTTACAGTAGTGAAGGCTTGTAGTTGCTATATTAGTATGCATCCTGCTACTTTGGCATCTGATGTTTTACATTCAAATTTTCACATCAGGAATCTTTGAATTTAAATGCATGCACACACTCCTGCATGCTTTTATATGAAAAAACTCAGATATTCATTTACTTTCAGCCACCAGTGCTTAACTATCATTAAATGACATTACAGTCTTGACTTTTCCATGTCCAGTGACACAATTTTGAGCAATGATTGTAGCTACTGTCTGTGTACCTGATTCCTAGACAGGAAAAAGAACTAATGCTGGGGTATAACTTGTTTTATATCTCTGTGAGGGAAAGTAAATACTTAAAACAAGTCTTCGCAAAAACCTATATAGGAATGTCCACTATCCTGTCCGCTCCTGACTGCCTATTAGTTCAGCACATAGTTGAAACTGATTTTTTTTCCTCCTACAGAAGTGACATGCGCTATGTCTGGAAGATCAGTAAACTTCCCATCTTGTTTCTGGTTCCCTACATGCCTGCTGAAGTTTGCAATAGTTAGATTTCCCAGCAACTTGCCACATCAGATCCTTAATACTGGTTTAAAAAAGGGTGTCAGGACTGTCAATCCCCGGCATGAGTCAGTGAGGAGCTGAACTGTAGATAGCAAGACTAGGCAAGGGCCTATCCATGTGGATCTGCTGGCGTGACCTGGGGCCTTCTGCACAAGAATAAAGTCATCTTTATTAATGCATCCACCACTACTTAAATTTCATATCTGCTGCCCTCATCTACACTTCCCATATAACCCAATAAAATCTCTTTTTGTAGTACCTAGCTAATCTCTTCATCTGAGCTGAGAGAAGAATGTATTTATGTGGATATGCAGAACGTAGTGAAATACAGCTAAATATTTTAGTTATGGGCATCTGCAGCATTTAGCCATTTTGAAAGGAAGTTTGGATGTGGGGCCACAGAGAAGTTCTGTTCCCTTTCATTGAATCACTTAAGGCCTGTTAATTTGCAAATATTTTTCTTTTTAGGAAAAAAAAAGTCATACTTTTAGCAATTTTTTTGTGAAGGAGAGATTATAATTGAGTTGGGAATTTGAAAAAAAAAAAGGCAATTAACACATGAATGGACACGAATCTAGAATTTGCATACAGGTGTAGCATTCAAAGAGAACAAGCTCACCACTCAGGAATTCCTGTCTTAGCCAAATTAACCAGGATCAGCAAAATAAATGCACAGCTGAAAATATTTCTCTGACAGCTGCATGCAACTTGTTCTTCAGCAACATGCCTACTTTTCTTAGAGTATTTGAAAAATCTAGGTAAGAGAGAAGACATCAGTTGTGTATGCCAGTTTTGACTGAACACATACTATTTGCCAATTAAGGAATTTCCACATAGCTGCAAGTGGGACTTGAACTGGATTTCCCATCATCCCCAGTTGGGAAGCTCTGCAAGCACAGAAGTATTTCTCACTTGGAATTCTTTACAGAATACTTACTGGCTTTTCTTGTCAGTCAGAGAAGCTTTCCAAACCAGTGCACAGTCCCCAGTTGGCCACACATTTGGCCAGGCATTTTGCATGGTGGGAATGGTTTGTGAAGCATCATGGACTTGCTTCTTAAAATATCAGCTAAATTATTTACCTATAGCTTCTTCATGAAAAATAGTTTTACCCCCATTTTGAAGAAGGTGAAAAAATGTAAAGTAATCTTTATTCGCCTTTGTTTAACTTACCCTGTATTCAAAGTATCTTCAAAGATTTGTGCCGTGCTTTACCGTGGAAATGTCTCCTTTCAAATAAACAAATTTACAGTGGAGTGTAAAACTGCTTCTCAGAATCAACATTTCAGGCCACCTCCTTGAATGTGATGTGCCAGGAAGATTTTGATGTTTGATTCTTCAGAAAACATCTCTGTCTGATACCTACCTTGCAGGGCTGCAGAAGGGTGGCAAGCAGAGTCCTCTCTGAAAACCAACATTCAGCTTAGAATTATATTGGTTTTTTCAAGGTATCTTTTTGACCTAGAATAACTGTGAATATATCCCACTCTTTGCCTAGAACTGATTGTTGGTCCATTTCTGTTTGCTCTATGTGGAAGCTGAGCAGCTGGAAACAACCAAACACCTAGATGGTGCAGCACCTCCATGTCTGTAAGCATTCCTTGGGCACAGGCAGAGACACTCTGTCCCTGGCTGTCAGAACAGCCCATTAAGCTATGGGCAGGCAGTCATTACCTGAAACCACAGTGGGACACCTCTGAATTAGGGCAGGAGCCTGTCCTAGACCCGGGATGGCCCTAGGAATGAAATGAGACAGAGCACTGTAGCATCACTTCTGTCCACATGGTGCCAGACATCTCTCTGTCCAAACTGATGACCCCTTCAGTGTGTTGGGTCATGATTTTTTTATTTTCCTCTTGCCACAAAATTAATGATGACCCCTTCAGTGTGTTGGGTCATGATTTTTTTATTTTCCTCTTGCCACAAAATTAATCCAAAATATCCCTCCTTTCAGATTTGGATGAAGGTTCCCATACTTTGACGTTAAACAACAGCACAAATAAGAGATCCTGTTAAATAGGTTTCATCTTTTTACTGAAATGTTTTCATGTCCTTCCCTAAATGTCCTCCACTCCTGGTGTCAGAATTTTAGCTGTGACATGAGAAGTATTTCACTTGCAGGTGCCCCAGCATGCCAAGAATGGTGTCTGCAGAGTAGTACTGTCCTATCTTCCACAGGAACCATTCCCCACGTATCCTCTTCTTGAACTGCTGCCCTGGCCTTTGCTTGCTGACTCGCTTGCAATCAACCCCTGGGGTCTCAGTGCTCTTGTGTCTTTAAATAAGCTCATGTCCTCCACCCAAGGGCATTTTCCATTTCCTTCATGTACTACACTAGCTTGTGCATCCCACAGCAAATTGGTTTCAAGCTGTCCCAACATCTCCTCGCCATCAGCAGATGGAAGGACAGTGATTGCCATAGAGACTCTTGGAAATGCAGAAGAGGGAGGTGGGCATCGAGAGTATATGGTGTTCGTTGCATCTGGTTAGCACATGCTTGAAGGCAGCTATCTATAGTTCAAAGAGCTGGTGATGACAGCCAATAACCCTTTCCAGCACTGCAATCACAGTTCTGCCTGTTGCAGTACAAAAATACGGGTGCATTAAGTAGCTCATCTCTCAGACAGTGGAAAAGGTACAGATAGTGGATCAGGAAGAGGGAAAGGAGGGTAAGGAATGACATTGGTAATCCCTGGTATGAGAAAGAGAAATATGGAACCCTAGATGAGGAGAGAATGTAACTTCATGCAGGTTTTATACTTGGATTTTGAAAAAAAAAAAAAAGATCAGGGAGCAGAACTGTGAAGGGGGGCTGTCTGGAATACAGCAGGGGAAGGAAGCATGCAGGGAACTTGCAGACAGCAAAGGAGAAAAGGACAAAAAAAGGTGCAAAGGCTCCTTGGGGTATCAGGACCTTTTGCTACTCAGCTGACAAAGTGTGTGACCCTAGGCTTATTGCTTCTTCTGAGACTTCTTCCTCTTCTGATGTAGGCTCTTAAAACTATTTTGATGGCAAGCAGGGAGGTATTTTTCAGAAGCTTCTTCCTTTAATGACAGTGAGCTTGCATCCAAATCGAGCAATGCGAGTGCATGGTTTTATGCCAGGACATCAGCTAGCTCTCATTTCACACGTAATCTCGTGCTATGTGACAGACAGTGTCATCTGCTCACAAGGGTTACTGCAAAATGTGTCTTGCCATGAGGGATCTTGTGTTCGTTTGGAGAGAGAAAGCAGTCTGTAGCTGTTAAGTTTGCTGCCTTTGCAAGAGCAAAACACATTTTGTGGTGGCTGCATATGGGGATACAGTCTTAGAGGCTTTCTTATGTTCAGCCTGCTTAAAAATCACAGTTTTAAAAGAAAAGATTTAAAATTAGATTAAAAAATACTTTTAAGCATAATGTTTTTAAAATAGTTCAAAAGCAGTTGAAGATACTGGATAATTCTGTTTCTTAGGAGTACAAGTCAAGACCTTATAAAGGGGGACAGTTTTTCAAGAAGGGATGCTCAGCTTTTTCTGGAAGCCATGTCCTTTTGAATTGCCATCTCAGTTACACTCAGACTGGTTTTGGTCCTTTGTAAGAGGATGTGGAGCTGTCAGCAGAAGTTGCAGCCTCTTGTGCACATTAAAAATGTTACCTAAGGAGCAGGAATGTTGCAACCATCATTTTTTCCTTGCAAAATTAACTGGATATCCTCGTGGTTATTTTTTCTTCCCAAAACTCATAAGCAGAGGTCATCCTACACATTCCCTTCTAATGAATAAGTTCTCCCTTATTAAAAAACCTAAAGAATGCTGTCGCTTTTTAATAGTGTTGTAGCTTTTTAATTTGTCTCCTGTACATGGTGATTACTGAATTACTTTCTGCCTTCATCTCAAGGAAAGGCCCAAAAGGTTGATGACAATACTTTCAACCCCTGCTCTTGGTTGCATCATTGAGGAGGAAACTCTGATGCCGGGGTCAGGCAGTTCTTTGAAGTGGACATCTTCAGCCACACATCTTAAGTATTTTGACACAGAAAGGTGAAAATTTAGAAGTTTCATACTACATATAGCATCAGCAATTTCAGGCAGTTAGTGTCACAAGTAAACCTTGCTTCTTATTTCTCAAGAATTGTTTCAGACTCCTCCATGAGCCACTAAGCAATGAGGAAGAAAGGATGCAGCTCTTCTGGTCTGCTTTGTTGAATTCATGCAACTAAACTGATGCAAAGGAGGTGTTGGGATATGCACCCTGAATGAGAGAAGCTGGGTCATAGGAAGAAATAGGGGATGAGGGCAGTGGTGAGATTGCTTCAGCTCCTTGTGGAGTCGCAGGCTCGCATCTCGGGATTTCACAGCCTTGCTGTTGTTTTTACTGACAGTCTTAGAGCTTCTCTCTCTCCTCTGCGTATAGCTTCTGCTTGTTTTGTTCCTCCTGCTTACCTCTGCCAAGGCAAAATATTGTATGTATTCATCAACACAGACTTTAGGATATTAGGAAAGAGTCTGCATTCACGCACATCCTTGCTTAATGCAATGGTTCATCCCATTACTACAACTTTGTAGAAATAATGAAGGATTTTGAAAGGCTCTAATTCAAAGAAAGCCTCTAATTCAAAGAAATTCATAAGTCTTGTAATTAATGTGGTGTTCTTTCAGAAAAGTGAGCTGCTTGAGCTAAAATCATGTTTCTTTTCATTGTTTTGGGTTAAAAGGTAAACAGCGTGTTTTGTTGCATTTTACTACCAGCGCCTCTTGAATTACAGGTGATGTTTAAGGTTAGCACTTTCTGTCTGCTGAGGATTAGTGCAAGACTAGTGCAGACCTTAAAGCATGGACATACTGTTTAAATGAAGCTAGCTGGCATGTAGGTCTGTTGTTGGTTTGCAGCTTGAATGTAACCCTGAGCCTTGACTCTAAGCAATGTATAAGTTTGGGGAGACTAGAGTATTTTAGGGCTACAAGGAAGAAAGGTCTTCAAATACTGCATTCATTTCAATGGGATTGCACATTTAGCCTTGTTGAAATACATGTTGGCAAAACACTGGCTGAAAATCTGCACCTTTTTGCTGCTGTGACATCTGGTTTATTGCATGAGAGTACATATATATTTCTGCTTATCTTTACAGAAAAATTTGGCAGGGGTAGATGATCTGAAGCAAGTGAAGGCCCTAGAGATGCGAGTAGACACCAGAGAGATCAGCTTGGGGAACTTTGGTAAGAAAACACTTCATTTTCTGCTCATCTTGCATCTTTTATGGTGTTTTGACTGGGCATTCACTAATGAACAGCCAGTGAAAAAGTACTGTCCTTCTCAAGAGTTCTTGAAACAGGATCTCCTTGTACCTCACATTCCTTGATCTGTGTCTTCTTGTGTGAGGCTCTGAATAGGACTGGAAACTCTGGCAATGGGATGAGTGATGACTTCTGTCTAAAGCCCATTAGTTTGGACAAATTTTTCTCATATGATATGAGCATTTACTCTTGTCTCTAGTGAAACAGAAGCCAAAGGTCAGCTTCTCTCCACTCTGAGATTTCCCAGTGACTGAGGAATTGCCAGTGGTATCAGGTATCATGCTTCCAGCAGCCTGTCTTTGCACCCTCTACGGCCTCACTGAGCTGTGCTGGGAAATGAGCTGGAGGCAGGTCCTGTAGATACAGCATTTTGATGAGCCCCAAACAACCCTAAGACTTGTCATTCATTTTTATGTCATCATCACTGAACCAGGGAAGTGAGAAGTACCAAAGGAATTCCCTCTGTAGCAGAGTTAACTCTGACAATATAAAGCCTTCCATTTTTTTTCTAGTACTAGCAGTCATTTTCTGTCATGTGGATTCCTACCACACCAGAGTCCGTCTTCTGCTACATTGAAGCTGAGTAACTACTGCAGAGTAGTATTTTCGGTGCTAAAAAGGAGCCATGTCCCCAAAACTGTGTACTGGTGCTTTCAGACAAGCAGTTAATTTTTCATGTGCAAATGACTAGTGCAACAGCTAACTAGCTTTAGTGGGTCTTTTGATGTCTAGTTGTCAAGAATGGTTGAGCAAGAACAGTGAAGGGGGCTTTTGTTTTGTATATGTAGCCCCTTTGTGTTGGTTATTCTGTTTATTTCACGAATAAATCTCTTTCTCATAGGCACTTGATAATTTAAGGTAAATTACATCCGTTTCTTTCAGAGATCATAATCTATTCAATCATGTTTCCTCCAGTTGATAAGGAAATCTCATTATACCATTTCTATGATGCTCAAAAGTGTGCTCCTATTCCTATGCCGTTTTACATTAGCTGTGACAGGCCAGCAAAATGTTTCACCTTCATCACTCTCTACTTCCTTTTCATTACTGGAATAAATCCCTTCTCCTCCCCTCTTTGGCCCTCGTTGGGTTTTTGCAACCTTTACAGAATACAAAATACAGAACACTATGTCCACGATGCAAATAATTTTCATCTTGTTTATCTCCCACTGTTCACACCAAGAGTTGGGCCTTGAGGGCCATAAAAATCAGCCCCTGCAGGTCCCCACTGCTTTTGAGAATAACAGAACATCAAGACCAGTCTGAATTTCCTTCTGTTCTTTTTTCTTTTTTTAAGGTGCGCTTCTGGGTTTTCTTCCTGTGAAAATCTCTTTGCAAATGCCAGTAGGTAGCTAGGGCAGGAGGCTTACCTCAGTTCTTTTTGTTTTCACATGGCAGATGATTTTTAGGCACATGGACTAAGGCCTCAACGTTTAGGGGTTTGCAGAGCAGTTTGCACCTCCTCTGTGAACGCAAGCAAGACTGCTGTTGAAGATGCTGGGCTCATTGCTTGCTCCCTGCGGGCTGCCTGCCCCTGGAACTGTGCAGCTGACCTGGTCTGTGGTCACAGGGGTCTGGAGAAATAGCCTGAGGAAAAGAGTAGGGTAAGAATCAGACCAGCTGCAATGGCAGATGTCCAGTGTGGCAGGATGAAAAGTTTTCCCTCTATTAGGGCAGTCAAGCAATAGGAGTATCCGGAGAGGTTTGGAGACTTCCTCCCAATAGGTTTTCAAGTGAGTGAAGACCTGAGCACCCTGATCTCACAGACAACCTGGCTCTGAGCAGGATGCTGGGCTTGAGACCTCCAGCTGTTCCCTCCAACCGGGACTGCTCTGTAATTTAGTGTTTCTTTTGCATTTCAAACCTGGCTAATAAGCTTTCTTTATGCACATACTAAACCACTTCACCTTGCTCTCACTGTATTCCTTAGTTGTAGAAGGTGGCTCTTATCATCATCAAGTAGTTTGGATCATCAGTCCGCACTCAGTAACCAATATTGTTTAGACTGATTTTTTGTGTAAGGATAAAATAAGCCATGCAAGGTCTTAAAAGACCAGGTGAAAGTGTTAAAAGCTGTGAGACTGAACATAACTGAGTCACCTGGGACCTTGCAGCACTCAAATCCCAAATTTACACCACAGTTTTTACTTGAGAAACATTTCAAGGTTCACAGTCTATGTTACAGACTGGAACACAAACACTCATGACTCCAAGATTTCCAGAGTGATTTGAAACTTGTTGCTTGATGTTTTTCTTGAGACCATTCCACTTTGGGATGTGCTAAACTTTAAAGCACCCTCCTGTTAACCTTGCCCAGTTTGTCAGGTCTGCCTCTAGAAAATGGCATGGCATGGTGGGGAGGAAGAGTTACTTTTCTTAGGGACAAGGTGTGGGCTAAAACATGAAAAGACTGATACTGAAATATTTTTATGTGATGAGTTTTAGAATTAGGAAAAGACTTTGTGCCAGTGCTTAAATCTGAATCTTTGCAGGGTTTGGGGTAATTGCTGTATTCTCTAGCTGTTTTCAGTGCACCTTGCTGAGTGACAGATGAAATACTGAACACCCTGGCAAGTCTTGTATCCAGCTTGCGTATCTTGGAGTTGATTTCTGTGCTCCTCAGCTGCATGTAGACCTCAGTTCATATTTAAACAGAGGGACTATTTCCTTTTCATTAGCTTATCCTGTCAGTTTTGATTGCTGACAGGTATGGAATTGCATTCATGACCGGCTCATAGAAATTCCTGTTGAAAATAATGGTGGGGTGGAGTCATTTAAGACACTACATAGTCCTCTTATTTCTAAGTAATTTTAATAGCTCCAAATCAAGTTACCCACAGTGCTGTTCGCTGGTCCTAATTGAATTGTTGCCTGCTGGTGGCCAGACTAAGTTGATTACGTGTCTGGAGATTGCCACTTCCCTTGCAGGCGTTTTATCAAGGCAAAGCTCTGCCAGGGGTTCAGGAGTAGCCATGTGCTATTTCTCACGCAGGATCGTCATCTCTCTTTCCTCTTGCCCTGTTTGTTGGCACTCCTGGTGCAGAGCTGGGACACCTTTGCTGGCAGCCAGCGTGGCAGCAGCAGGTGCTTGCATGGGCAGGGAGCAACACAGAGGCTGGAAGAGCGAGTCTGACGTGGGTGTTCCTGCCCAGGATGGTCTTGGCTTTGCTGATGCTGACAAACTCGCTGAGCAAGGCTTGGACAAGCCCTCCAGCAGGGCTTGGGCAGGGTCTCCAGGAGTCACAAGTATGTACTGGGGCAGTGTGCTTATGTGAAACCCCTCACTGATGTGTTTTCTGTGAGATCCCCATCTCAGGTAGCTCGACTGCAGCTGCCGTGGGTTTGCCTGAAAGGGCTGTGGGCTCACCTCCAGTTGTATTGCCCAGTTCATCCCAGAAATGGGCAAAAATCGCATGTGTAGAAATAGCATCAAAGTGATGTATCTTACTTGGTCAAAAACAGCTCAAGTGAACTAGAGACTGCTTAATTTGCATATCAGGTTGGTCTTGCTAGAAATGTACAGCCTGTTTTGTGTCGTGGGATCAACAAAGCACAGTCGTTGCCTGATGCCAGTGCAGGCATTTGTCAGTTGTTTTTCACTAGTCCTTATTCCAAAAGACACAACAAGTCCAGCCACAATGATTTTTTTTTTTAGCAATAGAAAAACAAAGATATGATGCTACCTAAAGAATGAGCGTCAGAAATAGAAGTGTTGTTACTTGCAGAATATATTAAAACTGGCATTTTGGCTGCTTTCTCTTTGCTCCTAGTCAGTTTGCTGAATGTCACCTGCTGTACCAAGGTATCTTGGAAAGACATCTTTGTTGCTACCCTGCTTGTGAAGTGCAGCACTTCTAGCAGTGTTGTTGAGTGTGTCTATCACTTTTATTCACCTAACTTGCACTTTGATTTCTTTCTGCCCTTCATTTAGTTTTGCTCCACTGGTACAGTAGAATAGTTTAACACTAGTATATTGTTGGTGGTTAGTAATTTCATAGCCGTGTAACGAAACCGGTCTTTAGTGAAAGGGAATTGTAGACAGATGAGATAACACTGCTCGTCATTCTGAATTCTCAGCCTTGTCCTGCTATCATCAGTGTTTCTGTGCACCATTCTTGTTTTTAAAAATCAAGATTATTCAAAGGAAGGCAGTTTCAAGATAAGGAATATACCACGTGTACTTCTAAAATTAATATTAGAAGTTAATACTGTTGTACTTTAGAGTATTTTTATATATTAGTATCATGTGTCCTTGCTCTGAGAAAAGATACCATGAGGGCTAAAATAAAAAAAAAATCAGAAATACACTCTTACATTGGGATAAGTATCTTGTCACCTTCATTTTACAATTTTCTCTTCCTAATTTAAAATTCTGGCTTCTAATCTATTTATAAGGATTTGGGATTATGAAAACCAGAAAAATCAATGGAACAATGAATTCTTAGCACCAAAGAACAATTACATATCGATAGGAAACTTAAAGGAGGGAAGAACCTGCAGACTTGCAGGAATACATTGCAGAATATTCCTGGCAGAGTTTTGTACCACCACACATTGTATACTTCTATTTCAAGCTAGTAAACCACACATTAAAGTGTAACGCTTTACGAGTTCCCAGAGATAGATTGTGCCAAAGTGTAAAAAAAAAAATCTGAGATGGAGGATCAAGTTACAATAATGAACTAACCAGATGTGAAAATTGCATTTTCAGCCTGTCACTCGGCCTCTTTGGATCCTTTAATAGTTGCTTCTTTCCTGAACCAACCCTAAATGCATTCAGTGAAAAGCTTTTTCTTGGGCAACTCTCTCCATTTCTCTTGACTCCTCAAGAAGACTGAAATCTTCTGCTCAACAGTAGTCCCTAAATTCCTTTGCCTTGTAATGCTTTGCAACAGCCTTTGCTTGGTAACCCTTTTACCTCTCTTACTGAATCCATGGCACTACTGCTCAGTTTTGAGCTGGGACTGGGGATGCTGCCACATCACTCTCATTTTTTCCTTTAACACTTCAGGGGATGTCATTGAATTTCTCCATCCTTGTCAGAAACAGGATGGTAAATTTCTAGAGTCTAGTTGTTTTTTTGTTGTTTTGGGTTTTTTTGGGGGGAGGGGGAAGGGGGTGGAATTTCTAAGGGCATGATTTATATCTGAGGGAGTCTTTGCTCAGTAGCTAGTATGACTGCTGTGAGTAATTAACAAAGATCCTCATATTCCCTCTGCCAGGACTCCAGATTATTTTGTTGTCATTTTTACATGTAAGCATATAAAACTTGTTTGACATGAGAAACCATACCCTGCAGGATGAGGACTGTGTGTTCTAATTTGATCTTCAATTTTTTGTGGATTGTGGAAAATGATTGACAAACAAGGCCAAATAAAAAAATCACACGATGTGTTTCGAATTTTTGTATTTTCAAAAGTTCTTTGCAAAGACATGATCTTAAATACTTGCAGTACAACATGAAGATCAATATGTGCATTATGATCACTCCAGAATAACATGAGATGTAGATAATGCTTCTATTAAGACATGATTTATTGAAATGTTTTTGCCATAAATGCTCTTGTTCTGTTTGGGGAATGAACAACATGACCTCCTTTCTTGCTTTTGAGATCCCACTCCCCTTTCTTTTTTTTATCCTCTGCAAAGCACTCAACTGGTGTCCTTCTGGACACTGGTAAATCATCCTTGCCAGACAGTGATTACTCAGAGAACTCATAAAAATATTTGCTGAGAATACATTTGAATGTTTCAGCAATGATCCAGTTTGTCTAAAATTGGTATTACTTCTACATGGTTGCATGTTATACTGAAGGATACTCACCAACCTTGAGTAAACTCTACTAGTGGGAATGGGTAAACATTTGCTACTATGCATAAGAAATGGTTTCTGAGACTTGAGCTTATGTCTAAATTATTCTGTAGCTCAGAGGGATTTGGTGTATGATTTTGGTTCAGAGTTATCTTTAGAGTGAACCAAAGAGCCAAATGTCTTTCAGGGATATGAAAAAAAAACCAACCCCATTAAATGGAGTAATAACAGAATACTGAGGCTTTTATAGGTGTGAAACTTGTACAATTCAAGGGTAAACAATTGCATCCAGAAAATTAAAAAAAGAAAGCAATGCTTTGCAAAATGTAGCATTTGGAGAACCTGTGAACTATGAAAGATGATGTTGTGACATGGAACATTTTGTGTTTGCTGTTTGACTTAAAGTTGTATTTTGAAGAAGTGTTCCTTGGCTGTGTATCCAGTAAGTCCATCACTACTTGCCATTAAATAGGTCATGGAATGCTATACTCTAAAGTATCCCTTAGCTCTGCAGAGTATCACTCAGTTAAAAGTCAATCAGGATGGGGAATCGGACCAAAGAAAACAGACACTCATCAAGCCAATTTCTTTTGTTGTCAGTCTGGCAAGGTGCCATATCAGAATTTCCAGTGAGAGGTTCAAAAATTGTAATTGGGTAGTCATGCAGACAATACGTACATGTTTCAAAAATGCAAAGGATGAAATATTTTTTGAGTGAAATAATCTCATTGATTTTCTTAGAAGTCCAGCACAGGCCTGGCAGAAACAGCTAAGAAATGCTTATAGAATTAGATGCTTCAACTTGTAATTGTCGTAAATTTCCTTTACTTTAATCCCATGTCCTCAAAGTGATTCTTTATTCTGTTCCCACAGGTGTGCATCTGCCTAATCTGAGAGAACTGAAGTTGAACAATAGCTTGCTTGTGTCTGTGAGGTAAGAAATTAATGATTCCATGAAATAAATATAAAGAATAACAGCCCTCAATTTTGTTTACGTGCTAAAATCTTCATTTGTGCTGCTTTCACTCCTTCCATTTCTCCATGCTATGGTAATGGATGAGGTCATGAATAATGCTCTACTACCACAGAAGTTTAAGGACGGGGCTTGATCTGGAATAAATCAGTGTAGCTGCCAACAGTGCCAATGAATTAGCCCTAGTCTGCACCAGGGAAGTTCCTGCTGTGCTGAAGTCCATGGAAATTTGTTTCACATTTAAAAGGAGCTAAAAATTCCCCTCTTATCTATGTCTGGGTGCTTGGATTTCAGTGTTTCAGCCTTTGGGCTTTTACTGTGCACAGTAGCCTGCTCTGTACAGGTCAGACCAGTTCCCCAGCTGATGAAAATCACTTTGGCTTTACTGAAGTAAATGGGATCAGGTTTATGAGAGCTGCTGTGAAGCCTGCATGTCCCTAGCTTGCTGGGCTGCATGAAAACATCACATTTTCTCCCAGACAGCTGGGGGGAGTTGTTTGGTTGGAAAGGTAGAAGTGAAAACCATCGCAATGAGGAGGCAGAGCTGTGTTCTCTCTCCTGTGCTGATATCTGTATTACCCTTGCTAGTCAATGCAAAGTGGAAAACCACAGTTCCTGTCAGAAGAGGGCTGTGTAAAAGGCTCTGTTTTAAACAGGACTGCTCTCTGGCTTTGTATGGCTATCTGCTGAAGTCATGGGGGAAAAAGTAGTGGGCTTGCCAGTTCTTGTTCAGGGAACATGTTCTGTCATAAGAAATGGCAATAAATTCTTCTTGGTCTCTTTAAAGTATCCAATGGACTTCAGTTGCTATGCTTTGATTTTATTTTCCCTTGTTTTGGTGATGAGATGAAGTATCTGCCATCTAAATTTTGTTTTTGTCACCTTCTAATCCATAACATGTAAAAGTGGTGAATCTACATTGTTACTATTATTTTAATAGCAACCAACCATTGTCATAAGCATGAAATTGCTCCATTATTGCAATGGAGGAGTAAGTAGTGGGTGAAAAAAATTAAATTTTGACAATATTAATAGATATTATATTAAAAAGAAAAAATACAAGAAGTGGCTTTTAGTTTGATCAAAACTCCATATTCTCTTAAAGTGTGTCAACAGAAAACCTATTTATCAGTTCTGTTGGTACTGAATATAAGAATGCAGTTCAGGAAAACGAAACTGTTTGACTCATGATTTTAGCAGGATTTTGCACCTCTGTATTCTGAGACTCTAATTTCTCAGTGGCAAACCATTTTCTTTGACCTGACACCCTTGTGGACCTTGATGCAGGGAATGCTCGGTCTCAGGCTGAGTTTTGATTTGATCTATTCTAATGTAAATATGTTTGGGCTTGGATAGCAAGTCTAATACTGTGATGATTCCCAGGCACTCCAGCCCCAGGAGAAGCTACCTGCTCCTCCTTCTGTGTGCCACTTAAATGCAATTGTCAGGGAACAGGTAAAGGAAGAAGATTTTGTTAGCTCCTCCAGACGTGAACTCAGTCTGTATAGTTACAGCAGTAGCTTTGCTTTATTAATTCCCATCTTTGACAAGCTGTCATTGATAAACGCAGATCATTTAAGGGCACATCCCATGCAAGCACAGCCTTGTATTTGAACTTTATTTTTGGATGTCTGTACCATGTCAATTTAATGCCCTTTAGAGCAACATTGCTGCCAGAGCAGCAGTGATGCCTGCCATACCTAATGTAACATACTTAGTGTAACCATTCTAGAGGTTGCTGCCATTTACTCCAAAATTCAGAATCATATTTCTTAATTAATCTTGTTGATATTTGAATTCTATCCAAAAAAAAGTTATTATTTTGTTTTATTCAACCAAACGCTTGCAAATGAGGCTTTTGAGGATGACAGAATAAAATGTTCTTCCTTCTTACTGAAAGTAATTCCCACAGATTTTGCCAGCCATAAGGTCAGAATCATTGTGGTGGTAATTTGAAAATGGGCAGCAGATAATAGGAAATGTCTTGTAAGGACTGACTGGAAGATTGGTTTTATTTACTGAAAAGAAAGCAAGGACAGAAAAGCAGAAAAAAGATAGAGGGTGTTTTGTATATACTTGGGATGCTAAAAGCAGACATTCTTTTCATTCTATTTTATGTCATAAAAACATATTCTGGTGAATGATTATGAAGAAAAGGCTGTCAGTGTGCATGCATGAGTCAGTAATAAGATGGGAGACTTTGTGTTTTGTCACTTTATTTTTATTTCATCTTGTCTAGCAGAGTAGGATTACCTAATTGTTTTGGGATGAAATGGAATTAAAACTTTTCTTTTTTTTTTCATTTTGAAAATCAAAGAAGAATTGACTTGGTAGATATCAAAATGAAGGTTTATCATCCTGAGTTTAGTTAGTGATTTTTTTTTTTTTTTGAGGCATTTATTCCTGTCAGCCTCACATAGGAACTTAAGTTGTGAGGATGCTGAGGTGTGCATTGCCAGGCAGTGGAAATCAAAGGAGTCTTGTTCTGGCAGTGAGGAGTCAAGGTGTTCTTGTATTACAATCTTCTATGAGAGAGCAAGGCTTGCTAGGTCAGTGAGTTTGGCTATTGGCTTTTCCTGGTAGTTCCTCAAGAAGTTGTGATTCCTTTGATGGGGAATGTGTTTGAGCTACCTTACTTGTAAATTCATGGTCCTTCCCCAATCCTCCTAAAGCTTGCATTACTTTTGAATACCTGAAACTTTGAAAGGATATCATTATCAACTATTTCATTTAATCCAAAAGGAAAATATATCCAAGTTTATTTGCAGATAATTGATCTTGGTGGTTGAAAGGAAATTTCTTTCTTGGCTGATTCTGGGTTTTGGTTTTCTACTGGCCCTTTGCTGAAGGGAACGGCTCTGGAAAATCCAGTGTACTGTGAAAAGAAAATAGTTCATAGTGTTGTTGATTTTCTAAACCACAATAATTTCATTGTGTCCTTGTTTGGTGACCTTCACCCATTTGCTAGCAACTCAGAACTTTTAGATTTATGAACTGATAATTGAGCATGAAAAGTCAAGCCTGTTCTGAACAGTGCCTATTAAAATCTGCCTTGTTTGTTTGTCTGTTTGTTTGTTTGTAGTTTTTCTGGGGTTTTTTTTGTGATGGCCGTGGTCCTCATTTTTTAAATGCTTCCAGTAAAAGAACTATATTCCAAGGCAAATGAATTTCTTCTTCTGCTTTGGCATGTAGCCTGTGTATTTTTTTTATCAGATTGCTTTTATTCTCAATTCAGGGATGAATGAAAAGATCTGTTTAAAAGTATTTAGATAGATATCTTTATGAAAGGGCTTTTAAATCAGATAGGGGAATCTTGGGACCTGGTTCACGTAAGTTTCCAGAAGAAGCTGTTTCAGCAGCTGAAGTTAATTTCCTCCCATTCACCACAGCACATTGTAGCCAGCAGAAGAGTGATCTACTCTCAGGGCTTCTCAAGCAACTGCTTCTAACAGAGAGAGGCTGTCATATTTTGAGTGAGATGAAACGCAGAGACTGCAAAGTGTGGGGACAAAAGTGAGTATGGAGGATATAAGGAAAGCAGATTTTCTTCTTCCACATTGAGTTAACATTTCATTGCTGCAGTTCTCTGACTGGTTTTGCACTATTGCAGAAGCATCCCCCAGAAAAAGAGGGAAGTAATCCTGGTCTGTTTCATCTGGTAAAATCGTCAGCAGGTTCAAATGAACAAGGTGCAGAGTACATTCAAAATCAACAGTTCTTATGCTTTTATAAGCCTCAGGTTTTTGTTTTGTTTTGTTTTGTTTTTTTTAACAGCAGCTCCCGGAGACAAGACTAGCAACATAGGAGTCTCTTTATTCACATTTTGGAATGTTTTGAGCCCTCTTGGCTGTGAAAAAAATAACTGTAAATATGAACCAAGTGATTTGAGTAAAGATTTTGCTGATCATTTTATGACTTTTAAGAAACCAGAGCCAAACTAATTCTTTCTTAATTCAGGGTAAGGGCTCTAAAGTAATGTTTAAAAGTATTTTTGAGACTTGAATCAGGATCTTTAGGTATTTTAACTTAGCAATAAACCTCCTTTTAACCCAAAAGAGAGTTTAAGGAAATATAATATCTCATGTTTTTAAAGCCACAAGAAGTTTGCCTTCAGTGGTGTTGCTCACAAGCTGAAAATTAAACATTGGTCCAATTGCTTTGCTGGATCTGGATCAAGTTACGCCATCTTGTATGAGACTGAGCCATGACACTGATCACCCCAAAGTCTGATGCGCTGCTGATAGTGTGTCTAGGCACCAACTATATTCTGGATAGTTCTCCCTCAAACAAGAGGAACAAGGGGGCATCATTCCCCTAAATTTGCTTTTTGCCCTTGTCATTACTTATTCCTTTCTGTCTCTTTTTTCCCTCCACTTTTATCCCTCCTTTTTCTTCTGCTTGTCATTTCCAATCTTTTGCAATTACTGGATTACTATGTTTGATATACAGTAACATGTACATAGATACATAGATATCACATGTTAAAGCAACGGGTTTTGTGCAGCAAGGATCAGCATTGCTGTTATGATATTTAAAATCCCCAAATAGTTTCTAAAATCAATTCAGCTTGCATTACAGGTGCAAATGTTTGTCAACAGATGATGTATTTGTGTTACAGCAGTGTCTTACTGTGTTTAGCGAGGAATCAGGGTGCTCTTGCTCTAGGTTGTTCTTACAAATGCAGTCAGAGAACCACTGCTCTGATTTGGTCAGGGTGAATCCCTTCATATCCTTATTTCAGCACCCAGAGCATCACTGTTCACTTTCATATTCACACTTCAGGATGGGGAAAGCATTTAATTTCAAATGCAGGCTAGTTTCTGTAGGAAGTGTTCCTGTTAATTCTTTTCTGTAGCTGGACTGAAAGTCCTTCAGCAGTTAAAGTTGTTATGAAGTCTGTCTTAAGAACATATTCTTTGAGGACTTTGAATGCTTTCCAGGAGCTAGGAAAGCATTTAAATTGAATCTTAATCTCTGTATTAATGAGTATTCTCTGTATTGGTGCCTGCAGATCCCTGGGAGTATTACAAACTTGGGCAAAATTGCTGTGACCTCAAGTTTTATTTAGCATTGATGGTTTTAAGGATATTCATATTATTGATAAAAAGTAATGATTTGGGGACAGAAATACAGCTTCTTTTAGTTGAGTGGATTATTTTCAGAAAAGCACAATCAGCCTGTTTGCCTTCAGCCCTAGGGAAATCTGATTGCTTTGACCACTTATCTGTCCTGGGTAGACCTCTGGTTTGATTTCACCAGGTCAGGTGCCCAAAGTAGAAAATGTGTCTTTGTGACCTTAGATATCAGGGAATCTGACAGGCTGATTGTCCAGCAAGGGAAGCTGAACTTCTTCTGTACAAATGCCCCGATGGAGCTCGGGCTCCGTTCTGCAGCAAGCACAGAGGACACCAAAACAGGTTTGTGGCCTTGCAGTGTCTTTCCATAGTTCTCACCATCAGCACCCCATTTTCCGAAGACTTCCCCAGCTGAAACTCCTCCGCTTTCTATTTCAGACTGTCAGGTACAGGGTGTACCTGTGAGGAAGGGGATGATGAGGCAGGGCCTGCCCTTGCAGCTCCAGGCTTGAGTCTCCTGGCCATGGCAGGGTGGTGAGGAGGGTGCAGTGCATCTTTCTCCTCACAGAGCAGAGAGGATCTGCTCTCGTCACCTGAGCAGTTCCATGGCAGCAGGACACCACTATCATGTTTCTATTTTGTGACTGCCATACAATGCAGGGCATAAAAAACATCAGAGGATCATCATAGACAACAGCAACACTCTTTGCATCATGAACATGGCTAGTGAAAAAGCAAAGTAAATAAGTAATCACTAATGTGTGCAGGAAGGCTGCCAGTAAACTCCTGCAAGGTAAGACAAGCCCATTAAGTAATTGTGCTCTTTCTCTGCTCACTATCTAAATAGGCATTCCACTTTGAGTTTGATTTAAAAGTGGCCTTTCCTTTCAGGATGTTTTCTCATGCCTTGCACCTATCCAGCTGAACCAGGTCTTCAAACAAAAAAAACTACAACTCAGCTCCTGGTTAGCTGTATAAATATGCTGTATTTTCCATCTCAGTTGCTTATTTTATCCTGGGCAGACACAGTCTTTTGAATAAGTTGTGCGTAAGGCTTTGCCTAATGGTATCCTGATCTGGCTTATACTCTCTGGATGGAAATGATAAATAAAAATGTCAGTAATAACGAGTGGATTTCTGCAAGCAAATAAGTACTTGTGTGCCTGGCTGTTAGGCAGTCTGCAACTGCTCTGTTTCAGCTGTCGATATCAGGGTTCACTTACGAAAATTTACACCTAAATATTAATTTTAGCCAATGATGAGGAAAAAATGGTTATAATCATAGTGAGAGGAACAGCAAAGAACAGGGTTGGGAAGCAACAGTAATTAGCCCATTGCCAGTGGAACTGTTAAGGAAGTTTTCCTGTCTGAGCATCCAGGAGCCACTCTGGCAGAAACACTCACACCATCCAAGATTTTCTCTGCTGGGACTAAAGCCCCTTCAGTGAGCAGCTCCAGTGTCCCCATGGGTGCCCCTCTTGGTCCCTGCACACCCCACACTCACAGTCAGACAGGGTTTCCTTACTGGGTCAACCCTGGGTTTCCCATGGCACAGTCCCAGATGTCTGGATCCTTAGAGAAATTTAATTGTGGCACAATAACACAAAAACAGCTCAAGCTGGGTGCCTCCTTCCTGAGTGGTATCCAGCTGTGAAAAGATTGTCTTGATGGAAATAAGAAAATAATCAGCATTAGTTTAATGGGTTTGTAGGTTGTTTTGATTCTCTTCTACAAGGGAATTGCTTCTCCGCAGCTTGTTTGATTTTTCTTATTGAAAATAATTAGGTTCAGTGGGAAAATACGTTCTTGGAATGCAAGGTAAATTCTGATTTTAAAAAAGGAAGGGAATCAGGTTGGAGGGGAAATTATGCTAATGGTTGTATTTGTCAGTTGTAACTGCCAAGTGAGAGGAATAAAAATGAATAAATAGATAGAGTTTCAGTGTAAAATCAGTTTCATGATTTAATTTCCATAGCATATTCTCCACACAAGAGTTGATTTAGTTGTTCTTATTTTCTGCAGAGACATTGCTGCACACAAAGGGCCTGTTGGTATTTTTCCCCTAAAATACATGCACACTTTTTTTTTCTCTAGCTATGTTCCTCATTTATTGTGTGGCAAAATTTTGTCCTCCTATCATGAGCTCTTTAAAGGATGCATCAGATCTCTCAGATGCATCAACAGCTGGATCAATAGCTGCAAGAAATAAATACTGAAATGCCTTTGTGTTTTAGGAGATGAAGTTGTGATTTCATCAGCAGGTGTAATGCATGCCCATTCTTCACTCTTTGCAATAAGCTGCACTATATGTTCCTCTTAGGGGGTAAGAACCTGAACACAAAGGTCTGATAATGAAACTTACCACCTCTACATTTGCTAACAGAAGTTTTATGAAAGGTTGTGTGTTTGAAAGACCTTTTGTGACATCTCCTGGTTTGAACTTCATCAACCCCACAATCCTACCATTCCACTTTCTACTGTTTCATCTCACCATAGGCAAGAATTTAGAGAGTTTTGGTTTACTCTGCTTAGTGTTGCAACTACAGATGCGTCAAAAGCAAGGTCAAGATGATCTACATCCAGTTAACACACCTGCACCAGATTTGGGATGTCTACTGGTGTGCCGTAAAGGAAATGCTGAGGCTCTGCCTTGTAGTAACACCCTCAGTATGGAAATCTGTAAGGTCCTGTCTGTCTCAGTAATCCTATAATGGGCTTTGAGGTCCCCCAAACTTCTCTTCTGCATCTTGCTTGCTTGTTGTAGAAGAACATCTGGAGGCCAGTACAAGTAGAGAAAATCTCACTTGAAGCTATTGTTTAAGGAAGAAGTTGACTTGGGACATATGGAGACAAATCTGTCATGCCAGATCTGTAGTGAATATTAGAGACTGAGAGAGGAAAGAAATTTGGAGGAAATCAACTGCCTTTCGCAGGTCCAAGTTGTACCTGTATCTGTTTCTTACAAGCTTCTTTATTTTTTGTTTTGCTATTAGATGTATACACAGATAAAAAAAGAAAGAAAGAAAAAGTTACAAAGAAGAAATGGCCATCAGCCTTGGAAGCAAATCATTAGTGTCATAGAAATGTGCCTGATCTAAAGAATCTCAAGAACCTGCGTTTCCACCACTGTATATTCAGACTGAATCATTTTAAATTACATTTTCTCTCTAGGTTTTCATATCAACCCACTTCTGCAATATTTCAAGTATTTTTTTACCGCAGAAACTCTATAGCCATAACCAGGACAAAAATTGAATAGCTACTCTAAGCTGATCCAATTCTGTAGTTGTGTGCGGTCAATCAAACCAGAATTCCAGTTTTTTCTGATACACAGAAAAAGATGTTTCAGGGACTCTTTTTTTTTTTTTTTTTTTTGTGGTGTCTTAACACCACTGAATCTGTCAGAGGATTTGGATCTTTTACAGAATATTCCTTCTGCTTGCCCTGAAGCATTAGGAGTTCTAAGTGTTGATTTTGAAGGATGAGATCTATATTAAAGCAAAGTTGGAATAGATCTGTCTTACTCTGCCAAAGCTCAGACCTGGAACATATTGTGAAACAGGCACACAACATGTGGGAGACTGAAAAGTTATTTATGCAGGAAATTTCAAAGCACTGTGGGATTCAATTCTTCGATGTAAGTAACTCATTCTGTAACCACAGTTTCATTATCCTTTATTTTTTTTTATATGTAAGCTTTCAACAGTGAGAATGAACAATTGCCAAAGCTATAGGAGCTGCCAGTAGCTCTGGGGTTAAACTGAGGGGCAATGGATCTGTGGGTGTGAGAGTTTGATTTACTGTGTGTCTCAACTTTTTCCTGTTTGAAAATCCATTTGGTCTTGTGGAAGATGTAGTGCACCCAGTGGGATGCAGCCATGGTGTGTTGGGTTTCCACAGTTTCTCTGGGGTGCAGTGTTATGCCAAGGGTGGGAGCTGAAGTAGGGTGGAAAAAATGTAGTCAAGGGCAAGTCTTGTTCGACAGGACCACACTTTCACAATCTCTACTCCTTTCAGATTGTGGGAGCTGAGTTAAAGCAACTGTTCTTTCATTGTGAGAATGCTATAGCAGTAACTGAGCTGACAAACAGTTTTAATGATCAAAAGGAAATTAACACAAAATTACGTTATCCTTCCCACACATGTTGTATATTCGTGTGTTAAGGAATTGCCGTTCCTGACTCCATCAGCATTGATCAAGCCCATTATTCTGCTCTAGGGGTTTTTTTGACAGCAACAGAAAAGGAGAGCACTTGAAATTAAAGCTACATTTCATATGTATTAACTTTAATAGAAGTGAGCATCTCAGTTACCTTAGGCACGAGTATGGCGAGTTGCAGAAGTGTATGTATCAGCACTCCCACTTACAAATATCTCTCTCCTGTTGGTCTCACAAAGCACTTTTTGTTTAAATGAGGTATAATCTGACATGGAAAAGAAAGTTCTCCAAGTGATATAGTGCTTTACATAATATTGCAGTTGCTACAGTGGTTTCAATGAGGCAATGAGAAGCAATGACGACAAGTGAATAAAGTTATAAATCAGGAATACCCCAGAGATGTATCTCACTGAGTTTGGGTTTTTCATATGTTGTCATCTCCTGTATCCAGATGCCATCCTTGCCTGCCAGCACTGGAGGGGGAGGCAGGGAGCATTGGGCTCTGGTGTTAGTGCAACAAGGATTTTTATGCAGTGTCTCTGGTTGAGGCATGGCCACAGACATGTCCATGGCAGGGCTCAAGTGCTCTTATCAGGACCACCAGAGTGGTCCTTAGCTCCTATCCTGGAAAACAGCCAAACTGCCTTGGATAGTCTGTGGTTTTGGCTGCTGTAGCCAGGTAGTCTCCTGTCCTTGTTTTCAGGCTTTTGCTTTAGTGAAAGTGCTGGCCGAAAGCACATGGCTCCTTGATAATTGTAATTTGCCTAAGTAGGCCCACAAAAGCTGTGGCAGGTGTCTCTCCCTTTGGCATAACAAAGATAAAAAGGCAGAGTCACAGGATTGGTGAAGTGCTACACCTTGAATGTTCTCCCTGATCTATTTACCCCTGGTGCAGCACCAGGCAGATTCCTCATGCATTTCCTCCCAGACACCCATTTTGCTGTCAATGAAGTGTTCAGCAGAGATCTACAGCTAAAAAAAGCAATATATCAAATCTTTCCAAATTTGGAACTTAACACACAAGCAACCAACAAAAAAATCCCCCACAACCCTAGAATAAAATAGTGAAATTTGTTTGTTGGGACAAATATTGCCAGGGGCATTAGCACTGCAGCCCATTTTGAAAACAGCTTCTTATTCATAGTAAGGTTGCCTCAAAAATTTGGGACCACAGAGACATGCTACTGCAAAGACCTTTGACAACAATAGCTTTTTGTTCACACAGAAATTCTTCATTTGCATGTAAAAGGGAGTTATGAAAACAGAATTTCATAGACACAATTTTTATTTAAGAAGACATTTGGTAAATGCTAGCTTTCTCTTCAGCCTAAAACAAGCTAGCCTTTCTCTGATGTATTTAAGAACTGCCTAGCAAACTCGCTTTTTGCTTAGTTTTTGAAGTCTCCAGCAACATGTCTCAACAGGATTAGGAACTCTTTCTGTTGAAAAGTTTCGCAGTTCAGAAGGCAGAATGAGACCAGATTATTAGGTGCTACGTTTGCATGGTATTTCAGCCTAAAAGTGGCTTTCTGGCAACAAAAGATGAGACACAATCCTTGTTATCTTGCACCTTGGGCCGTGGTTCACTCTGGCACAAGGGAACATAAGATGCTGAAGGCAACCTGTGTGTCATGGTGATGTAAGACGTGAGACAGAGGAGCACCAAGCCAACAGTTCTCAGCATATTGCTACTTGAATTTCGAAGAGCGAGTACAAAACCAACAAAGACTGCAATGCTGCAAAGCCAGGCAGGTCATCACATTCACACGACATTTGTTCAACTGTAAAAGGACACTGCAGGGACAATAAGGATGTGGCCTCAACACTCTTGCAGAGTTGGGGGCTGTGTTGTGGATTTGATCAAGTATGAGGAACACATGCATACAATCAGTTTTACAATTTTGAATACCGCTATTTGAGAACACAATGGAACTTTTATGTAAGCTTCCTATTAGAGCATATGTTACTGATTCAAATAGCATTCAGGCTTTAAAAGTTTTTGTTTCAGATGTCAGAATTATCTGTACAACCAAACCATTGTGTGATGACATCAACCACATCAATGTTATCACAGTTATCACGGCTTGATAAATTCCACTTGATTTCTGTAGATCAGAGGTGGGATTCTTTTATTCCTTTATTTTGTAGGACTGTAGTTTGGTCACTCTCCTACAATGTAAATTTCTCAATTTACCAGTGCGTTCATTTTCAGAGCAATCTTTGAAATAAGTAAAATCTACAGCAATGGTTATTTTAGGTGTGTTGGTTCTGAAGATTTATTCAATAGATGCAGGTGTGTTTTGAGATACTACTTGCAAGTTCCATGGATTTAGTGCTTTAGTTCTAGGTAAATGATTCAAAATTGACTTCAGGAAGAAACAATGGGGTTCAAACTGATGAAAATGTTCAGGGTTTTGCTGTTGTGTTTACTGGGTAGCTTGAGCTCAGTGGAGCTATTCAGGATTTATTGTCATGAAACCAAGAGTAGGATTTGGCTCTCTAGGTCTGATATTCATCCAGTAAAAATTTGGATGGATCAAATCAGTCCCTGAGGAACAAGTATTTTGGATTAATGGAAGAACACGTTATTTCTCAAACTTGTTATTAGGTACTGTGAGCCAAATTGTTCATTGCCCCTCTGCTCTCTCCCCAGCCTGGGGGAGTGATGACAAGATGGGAGCATCAGATTTCATGGGAAAAAATACTAAATGGTTGCGCACAAGTGGGGAGGATGTTGCCAAGACCCTCACAGAAGCACTGGGCTGTTTGATGAGTTCCCATCCCTGCAGCAGTTATTTTGAGATAGTTGGAATCTAACCTTCAAACCCTTCAGTTTATTAATATTGTTTTCTCAAAATCAATTATAAATGCAAATTTTGGGGTTAAAAGTGACACTAGGGGAGTCTATGTTGATTTCTTGGCACTTTGGGATACTAAAAACATGATCTGATATTCAGTGTGTGTTTTACAGGCAAGCATGTGTGTAGGAGCACATGTGGAGTAAATACTCCGGACTCTGGTTTGGCAGCTTCTGGGGCTGTAAGCCTCTGTTTATCACAATCAAAGGTTATGATATATACATCCCCACCCCATGCTCCATCTCTCTGCCTCGAACCTGTCTTGAATGAACCATAGCAGGGGTGAGCAGGATATATAATGGCTTTGGTTGTTAATTCTTTGCCTTTCCTGTAAAGTTCCCAGCTTCCACATCACTTGGGACAGGACACTTTTCCACTGGACTGGGATTATTCATTGTATTGATGGGAGCTATGTTTCCTCTATAGTGTCTTCTCTTTCATTCTATCAGCTCTTTGCCGTTTGCATATCACTAGAGCACTCCTGTGCTGCCACCAGCCTTGTACAGTGCCTCATCTTTTTCCTTTCAGCCATCAAACTTTTCAATCCTACTTCCTATTTTTTGGAATAGATGCTGTAATTTTCTGTATGTTTATATCATGCCAAATACAGGAGATTCCTCATCTCCGACATGTGTTTCATTTATTTCAGTCTTGGTCAATGATTATTTTGGGGGGACTGTTTTGTTACACTGCATGTATAATTATAGTGGGTTTTCTCTCTTACTACCCTGATAAATTGTTATTAAGAGTTTATTATTACATTAAAATAGTCTACCCTAGTAAATCATTATCAGAGTGCAGATTCCCATTAATTCCATTTCAGTAAACATCAATAGATGTATCTCCCCAGTTTGGGCTGATCTCACCCTCTGCACTTAACATAAATTAAAACTTGCCTGTGTGTACACTTGCACGCCCACGGTGGTCATGTGTGCTCAAACTACTCCTCACTTTACTCTCATCCCCTCCAAGGTGGATGTGCCAGATGCTCTAGAGCTGGTCCCAGAGGAGACACTCCCATCTCTTGCAAGCTCATAAGTTCTCATCTCACCAGCCAAAATATTTCAGAAGAATTTTCAGAAATGCAGGTGCGTGCAGTTGTGAGGAGCAGCTTGCTTTGAGCTCCGTGTTTCACCTTACAGCAGCCGTGCTCTCAAGGGCAATTATCTCTATAGTAATTAACAAGGGAATTTTCTCTGATGCTGCAGCATGAGTCATGCAGCTTCCAAAAGATTAGTTTGTTAGTTACTGAATAAAATGTTTGCAGATGTACTTTGCTGTGATAACATCTCTGACTGGGGATGACTCATTACAGATGCAGGAGTAAAGATCTGCAGGGCCAAAATGTGACTGCATGATCCAGAATTTTAGGCTCCTCTAGCAGCTAGGATGACCCCAGTGTCAGCAAGAGGAATTTGGTTCTGCAGTAGGGCCCAAAGGGGAAAAAGTGTTTTTGTCTCTTCGCCTCACTGCCTCTACATTAGCAGGGAAGGAGAGGTGACAGTCATTTGCTCTTCATGAGAGCTGGAGTGCCCTTCTTGAGGGGCAGGAGAAGAGATACCTTGGTCTGCTAAGTTTCTTCCCTGAAACAAGAGAGCAAAACTGGGCCAAGTCATACCAAAGAGTGCAGCAAAGTTCATGCTTTCTTAGTATTTTGTTTCTTGAGTTAAAGATGAGCTTTGGGACAGCCAACTTCAGCCTTGTAAGAAACCACTTCCCATTGACTTCATTTTTTTTCTATTCTGTAGTATCTGTTTAAGCATTTTTTAAATAACAAGACCCTGTTATCAAACACTGGGTTGCATTGCAAACATACAGTGGTTCTGCCTTCTGCAAGTACCCAAGACATGGGATGTACAACCTAATTCCTTTGTCTGGAATACAAATCCTCATCAACTTTGTTTAGTATTAACCTTGAAAGTGCTACTCCTGACTCGTGCCAGTTAGCTGTAGGAGAGTCAGAGCTGCAACCCATGAATGAAACTGGAATGGATTTGACACTAAACTTAGTAGCCCAAATTGTGAAGAGTAAGAGTCTTTAGAAGTCATTTCACTTAAGGTCTTCTTCTGATGGCGTGCACAGCAGTAGAATGCTTTAAGGACTTGTTAGCTGATAATTCCTAGTGAGTGTGCACCATGCATGAACTAGCATATAGTGTGAGTATGGACTGACCCTGTCTGTGGGCACTGGCTTTAACCACAGTCAGCTCTGCAGGAGAAAATTGTGACATATTTAGAGAAATAGGATTTAACTCTGGAAGTCTTAGACTTCTGAGTATGAACAGGAAACTGCTTCCGCAAGTGCATGGAGTGATCAAGGACTAGAGGGAATAACTGTTTGTTCTTGGGGCCCTGTGTAAGAACTGCTTAGGAATTAATCCTCTGTTTTGCTTTGGCATTCTTTACATTGAGAGAGAAACAGTAGGAACAAACATATTACTGCAATCTCCCTCTGTGGATAAACCCCTTCAATTAAAAATTTATGACAAAATAAAAATGGAAATAAAGTCCATTCACCGTATTTTACTCTACCATATGTGAAGTAATCAGGTTGGGATTGTCTTCAGTTTTGCAGGCCTAATAAACAGAGCATCTATCAGAAACATTGTTTCAATGACACAAAAAATGAGAGCCACTACTTCCCTTTATCTCTGTTCAGTCATTTACAGAAGAGAAAATTCTGCACAAATTTGAAAAAATTTAAAAATTTGAAAATCTCATCAGTGCTTGAAGAGGGTCATGAAAAGAGCAGTGCAATCCCTTCACATTATTCCTAATGCCATATTTGTGTTTATGGCTGTGTTGGCCTTGCTCGATGGTAGGTTCTGTTTCTGTAATTTAATTTAATTTCTTTCTTATTATAGGCATGCAGCTTGCAAATCTAATAATATATTTTCTGTAAATATTACTTTGGGAGGCATCTGTTCCTTAAGGAACCCTTAGAACAAATTTTTGTTTTTTTTTAGACACAATGTAAAAAGGCCCTGGAAGATCTTGTGCAAGGCCAGGGAGGTGGTGATGTGAATTTGGCTTCCTTTATCCTTGTGTTACTAGAGGCAATCTTCCTGGGTGCACAGAATTCACTACAGGTGTTGTGGTTCATATCCACTGAGGGTTTTCTCCTCAAGGGAAGACTAGCCTTAGATGGAAAGAGATTTTCAATGAGACTGACTGATTTTTTTTTCTTCTTAGTTCTGGCCATTGAGTTAGCTGCATTGTTTGTACCTCAAAAGCTATAAAATGTTACATAAACACATTGTGTGGTGTATCTGTTGTGAGCTTATTTAAATGGGCAGCGTCCAGGGAAGGGATGATTAGAGGCACCCAATGCCTGCAGCCCCTGCAGTGGTAGAGGATGGATAAAGTCAGATAGATCCAAATGATGCCCATGGACATACCAATACCTAGGAGGCAAAGGGGTGAAAACCCTCAGTTCCACCTAGAAACTTCCATTCACTCTGTATTTGGCCCATCACAGAAGAGAGGCACCTGGGGATATTCCTTGCTCTCAGCCTTTATTCAGGGTCACACATGCTTCTTTCTCCTGACAAGGCTCTTCCCAAGTATTCAGATGGTTAAGAAACAACAAAAAGTACAGATAAGAATAAAAGCACTCCCAGAAGTGCTTTTACTTACCACTCATAAAAGCACTCCTTCCTGACCTCTGGGACTGGCTGGATGCCCAGTATCCCTGAAGCAGGCAGCTTGACTACAGGGGTTTGCTGCAAAGCTATATCAAAGCTGCATGAGGCTCTCAGAGGGCAATGCAAAGCTGGTCTTGTTCCCTGTCATCCACAAAGAGGAGACGTGAGTACAGCTGTTACCTTGATATTTCAAGATTACAAGGGCCCCCATGACTTCTATCTTCCACGGTTTTCTGAAGGAAACTTACTGTTCTCTGTATTATAAGAATGAATATTGTAAGAGATAGCTTAATCCAAAATTCTGAGGTCCAATAAATTCTAAGAACTATTTTAGCTTTTTATGTGGTCCTGAGAAACTGGCCTGACTTGAGTATGGATATTGGGCAAGATGATCTTCCTTCCAACTCATCCATTACTGTGTTTCTGTGAACTCCATGCTAGTCTCCACCTTCTCTGATAAACTGTCTTTGAATTTAGTTATCCACTGTTTAGTTCATCATCATTCAGATACTCTGATATCATGGCTCCAGTCAAGAATTCTGAGCTTTTGGTTGGTTTGGGATTTGATAAAGTGTTGTATTTTGTTTATGTTAGACTAGTGGCTTTATGCAACTTAGTGTTACCAAAGATGGCAGGTGATTAAGCCCCCAGTTTGATTTGCCACCCTTTTTGTGTTGTCTTTGTACTGTGCAGCACTGTAATGTGAGTCAGGGACATTACATATGTGTGGACTCAAGCAGGTCAGTGTGTGGTTTTCCGGGTTATGACCAGAAAGTTTAAAGTTCATATAAATGATCCCTTATTGATATTTTGCTATACCCAAAGGGTGGGGAAAATGGGATGAAAAGGATCATAATTTTCTGCTGATTCAAAAAATGTCTTTTGGCAAAAGTGTTTTTCTGTCCAAGTGCAAAATCCGAACAGAGGTAACTCTGTAAGAGGGACAGAGTGAGACTGACCATGCAGTCAGCTCAGATGTGTTAATTTGGGTCATGTAAGTACAGCCAGTGATGCCAGCATAAGAAAACCCCGCTTAATTCTTAGCAATTGCCTGTGATTTATGGCAGAATTACCATGATGTAGCTCTTGGAATAATCTTAAACAGAGCTGGGGTGACATGTTGTCATACAAGAACAAAGATGACAGTGGGATAAGTAAATAGGGGTACAATTTTCTTCCCCACTTTCGAGGGTGAATATTTTTAATGGAATTTCTTGTAAACAATGTGAGACTTGAAGAAAGTAGCAGTGGCCTAGTCTTAGGGAAAAGAAAGCAAGTCTTGAGTTTTTTCACTCATTCAAGTGGAGCTTGAATTGTTTTTTGTAAGGGATCTTGGAACCTCATTGTCCCATCTTCGTGTCCTGTGGATGGCCCGATGTGGGCTCTCAGATTTAGATGGGATCTCTTCCTGCAGCTCTCTAAAAGTAAGTATAGATGTGTCCTGCCAATGACAATCTCCCAGCTATCTTCAGTTGATATTCTTTACTTTTAGTCTTCATTCTCCTCACCCTTTCCTTTTCTGGCTGGCTTTGCTCCCATGCCTTTAATTGTGTGAATTGGTTTAAAAATGCTACAAAATAGCTTTTAAAAATGAGGCGTAACATTCAAGTCCCATCCTGAGTAGGCCTAAAGCAGTATATGGCAAAATTTGCCCCTGGTATTTAAGATTGCAACAGCCACACTTTATAAAATGTTCACTTCCTTGCCAGTTTCATCCTGTGACATTTAGTATTTCAAATATCAGAAAACATTTTGCAAAGCTTCCGTGTTACTGTGCAAGCCCGTGGTTTACATGTTTATTCTGTTTACTTCTCCTGAGGAGCTCTACATTGCTTATAACAATATCTCTGACCTGAGCCAGCTGACCTGGCTGGATCACCTTGAGGTTTTGGACCTGGAAGGGAACAATATTGAGGACCTCAACCAGATGCAGTACCTGAGACTCTGTTGCAAGTTAAGCCACCTGACAGTGGAGGGCAACCTTATTTGCCTGAAGCCAAATGCAGAATCTGCAGAGGTGAGGACTTGGTTTGCACATATTGTGTTAATTTTTGTCAGTGCTTCTTAACTGTCAGTTGGAAATGAGAAATGTTTCTGCATCTTCCTGTTGCATCATTCTAAATGACATGGGAGACATTTCCCACCTTTAATTTCTGTTGATTTTGTGGTCTCATCAGTATGGTCTCCAAGATGACCACAAGTGAAATACAAGACTGCCAGTAAAGACTTGGGCCTATTTCCCAGAAATGGGTGGAAAAACTTCTTCTCTCGGAGTATGAGCACTGGAACAGGCATCCCAGAGAGGCTGTGAAGTCTCCTGCCCTGGAGATACTCAAGACCTATCTGGATGTGATCCTGTGCAACCTGTTCCAGGTGAATCTGCTTTAGCAGAGGGGCTGGATTGGGTGATCTTAAGAAGTCACTTCCAGTCCCAACCATTCTGTGATTCTGTGGTGAGATACCCAATTTTGAGGGTTTTGCATTTCTTTTGGAGGCTCTCCAGTCTAAAAGCAAGTCCTCCAACACCGCCGTGCCTCAGAAAAACAGTGCTTGAGGTAACTAGGAAAAGCTATAATGTTGGAACCACTTGTTACCCTTTTCCCTGAAAAGTAAAAATCAAATGACCGAAAAGACCTTCAGAAAAAGCTGAAGATACAAAATACAGTGACTCACCTCTTACATACCAAAATGATAGAATAATTTCTGCTGAGGTATTTTGTCGAAGGCATGAAAGAACCTCTGTGTCACAAAGAGGAGAACACAGTAATACATGATCTGATTTGGGTTTCAGGACACTCAACAAGCAAAACAAGCGAGATCTAATTCTACACAAACAACCTCAGAGTTTTATTACTCTCTTTCACTTTCTCCTGTTTCATAAAAAAGCATTGTTGGGATATTAAAAGACCAGCATATTGCCATCCAGGTCTTTTGGAAGGTCTGTGGACACGCACAGAGTTATGTAAAACACAGGTCTCACTAAGGATGGTGCAATTCCCAATGGCACCATAAACAGCTGATAATGCAGGTCCAAAATGAGAGCTGATGCTGTTATCCCACTGCAACATATTCCACAGCTTTCCTGTGTATTTTAAAGAAGTCATGCTGATGCTGTTAATTTGCCTAAAAGGTTGGGTTTGATATTTTTCCCGGACTTAGCCTTGAAAACAGGTGCTAACGCTAAAACTCAATCATGCAATAGACATGTATTTTAAATCTTGGCACTTCTTAAATATTTGAGTTAATAGCATTTTTCAGCTGTAATTGTTGGCTTGATCTTATTGTTCAGTAACAGAGGCCATGGAAGGTAGCTCTTCAGCTATCATAATTTTCCTTTCTGGAATTCAAAAGAAAATATTACATACTTGCCTTTCTAGTTTGAACTGGTGGAATTATCCTTACGGGATCACATTGTAACTGCCTGTAACTAAAATGATTTCTCCATTTTGGTACATTTCTCCCTTATGGAAGATGCAGTCATGAGGGGAAAAACATGTTCCTACAGTAAGGAAGCACTGCTGTAAATATTCGCCTGCAGCCCCGCCCTGGGACTAGATCTTGAGAGGCTTTGGAGGGGTATCTCAGAGGGACAGGACAAAAGATTCCAAAAGAGGCTCTTACCCCAGAATTATTCCAAGGCGTTTATTCTCGAAGAGTTCCAGGGGGCAAGAGAAAGACCAAGGAAGTACAGGTGTCTTATCTAGTCTCTCACTCAGGGAGGATGGCTGGCACTCAGCCAGTTAGGTCAAGAAAGGAAGGAAAGGTCAAACCGTGTGGTTACAGGCATTAGGGGTCTTGGGGGGAAAAACCATTCCCCAGAGAAATACAACACACTGCCTGCTTGTGATGGACAAGGCATGCCTGCTTACTCTTTCTACTCCCATGGAGATAAATACAGCTACTGACACTTCCTTTCATAGGTTCCTACTATAGAAATGGTGCAGTGTATCCTAACAACACAGGAGGTCTGGTTTTACTCCCCTGTTGTTCATCTTCAATGAAAGTGGGATTTTTGGAGGATTTGGCATCTTTAGTCCTCAAGTGTACTTGTAATGGAGAAATGTCAGATTTCCTTTGGCTTGTTCAGGTGAGGAAATCAGTCCTTGGGATACTCTGCGTGTTGTCCAGAAATGGAAGTACGAAGAGCAGTAGTATGTGGGGATGTGCCCTCCTGCTCTTCTCCATGCAGAATGGCTGTCTCTGCTCCTGTGCAAGTAGGTGCCAAGATCTGATTAGTGAGACATGCCTCTGCCCGAATTACGGTGCAAACCTTATGCCAAAGTCAGTGATACAGATTTTATTGAACAGTAAATGTGAGGTAGAGAAAGAAAAAGAAAAGAGAGGAGAGAGAAGAATGCTGTCACCACCCATGGATACAGTGGCATCCCCGTTGATCATTCTTCAGCCTGGGCTTCTTGGTGGTAGGGTCCCAAGGTCATTCAACACTTTTCATTCTTTATACATTTTAGCAAACAAAGGAATTAATGCTCATTGGCTACACGGTTCTCTTATACTATTCGTTAAATGATTATCTCTTGCCTCTAATGCTAATTAGTCCACATGCTTAGTCTTCCTTTTCTTTTGAGCCGGTGGTCATGATCTTTCCCTGTCAAAATTACCTTTTACCCAGTGGGAGCTGTTTTCAGCAGAGTTGCTGATTTGTCTTTCCTTATGGCCTGTAAATTCTGCAATTTTTTCTTTCCATTATCAGTGATACCTTCTTCTTCCCAGCTTTGCTAACCTCCCCCTAAGTCTGAGATAAAACCCAGACAATGGTACCACCTTTATCTTATCTACAGTCCAAGTTCCAGGTATCCACAGAGGATGCCTGTAGTCTTTGTTGGTTGCAGATGCGAATTTGTCTGGGGAATCAGAACAATGGTGTATTTTACACTGAGTTGTAGCAGAGGCAGACTGTGAGCTTGCTGTAGTCTCCCACCCAACATCTGTATTGGAAGATGCTTTGCTCTCAGTTGATTACAAAGTGAGGCCTGCCCTTGGCTGCTGAGAGCTTCTCCATGGACTTTGTAGCTTTCTTGATTTCAATGGATGTTTGCTCTTTTTTTTTGGTGTACAGAAAAGCCATATAGAAAAGAGTAGATGTGGGCTTGCTTTGGTGTGCCCTTGATGGCCAGCTCTAATTCCTCAAGCTCCTTCTTGTAGTCTGGCCCTTGCTAAAGGTCTGTAAAAGCTCTCCTATTTATTTACTTCCAATCTACAGAATGGTCCAGCTAAATTTACTGCTCTTTCTTCAGATGGCCTGTCTGCTCCCTGTAATTTGATTTTCAGATGAGCTCATCTTCCCCTGTTATCTATACCAAGAGCAACAACTTGATGATAAATTCTGCAGCCTCTGTTGCTGTAATGTAGCATGAGCATGACATGATTCTTCTCTCCAACAGGACATAGCTGGGATTTGGCTGTAGCTGAGAATGGTTGACTTATTTTTTAAATTAAGATTAAAGACTTAGTTTGAGAAAATTAGTGTCTGCCTCTTAACTACAACTAACACCTTTTATTTGGTGAGTTCCCCCTGCCAACATCAGTGCTGCATTGTGCAGAGGGAGGGAGCATCCAGCCAGCCAGGCCCCACAGAAAGATTTCTGTTTGTGACCAGTCTGTGTTGAATGAGGACTTGGCTTTGCGAAGTTTCTAATATTTCATGCATTGTCCAGAAAAGCATAAGATTTGCCTGGGTGGAGCAATTGATTGGTGGGTAGCTGTCCATTTGTATTCTGCCACTATCAGTGCACTCTTGCTTTATACGTTTTTTTACTGTGTGCCTAAAAACACAGTCCATGGAAGTGCTCTTTCTTTCTCCATCAGCAGGTATAGCAACACTCATTACATGTTTTCAAGTCTTTCTATCACCCGAGTATTGTTGCAAACACCAGACAATCACAAAAGGAGGGAGACAGATTGGCTGAATGCTGTGGGTGCCCGGGCTTTCCGTGGGTATCAGTGGCCTTTTATGCTTTTGCACATTATACATAATATAACGAAGACAAATGGCAAAGTCATCAGTGGGTAAACAACAAAGGAGGCTTTGGGTGAAGGCCGTGTCTTTGCGGTCCTCAGGACATTTTCATGATCAATTCAAGTAGAAATTATGTGAGAAACATTTCTAATTTTATGGCAGTCATACGAATTGAACAGTACTGTGCTACTGGAAGTCCACAGACTGTTAAATAAACTGACTACTTTCTCAATTTCTCCAGGACCCAGACTATAATTACAGAGCAGAAGTAAAAAAACTCATTCCCCACTTGAAGTATTTGGACAGAATACCAACAAGCCAGACTGCTCTCCTTCCTTCCAAGAAGATTCATGAGGATTCTCTAATCGTCAAGGAATCCATCAAGGAAGGTGGTTTAGCCAAAGACATTTCATGGTTAGGTATGAAAGGTTTCCTGTTGGGGTTCATTTTTCAAGTTATGATGTGTAAAAAAAAAGAAAGATGAAGAGCAAGCCCACCTCTTTAAAGCCATTCTTTACTCATAGTGAAGGGACAAAGAATGTTGTCTTCTTCACCTGGGAAGTAAGAAAGCTGTAATTCAGCAGATAACAGTGCAGATTTAAATGGAAGTTGTCCTAAGATGGGCATCAAGAGCAAAAAATGCAGACGGCTTCTAGAGCATCAAGTAAATACAGCAGTAGCTGGGAGTCTGTACTTAGGGCTCATTCTGCATGATGGGAAGAAGCAAAGCTTGGAAAGGAATGTTTCAACAACAGCTGTTCACAGCTCTTTCCGTGGTAACAGTCAATCCCATGTAGCATGGATGTAGTAGGATTTCCTATTCCAGTTTAATAATGGGAAAGGCAATCTGGTTACCACCCTTCAGTGGTAGCAGCATCCCAGGAAGATTGCATGGTCTTGTAAGAAATCTGTTCCACTTTCTTTGTTACTATGATTAAATTCTTTACATTCATTAGTAGAGAATAAATAGTTTGAAAATCTGTTGTCCCCTTGCCTGCAGCCTTGATAATAGTTCAGATGTCCATGCTTTTACATGTCATGCTACATGCACTTCACCACATACTATTAAATATTGCAAAGTATTTCCTATAACTGCTCATGTTGCTTCCCATTAGTGTGGGCAATGCAGTTGGCTTCCCAGCCCCCTCCCCAGGTTGTGGTTTGCCTGCCAACTGTACTCCATTAAAAATTTAGTTTCTTTTGGAATAAGTACATACATTTGTCATTTATTGAATCCCTATGGGTCCAAATCATTAGTTGTAATAGTAGTCATGGTAGGGAAAAAATCCATTAAAATCTGATCCCTCAGTGATCGTGCTTTGGCAGCATCACCTGAGCTTCAGAAAACTAGTTAACAAAGTTTGCTGACAGAAGCAATAGGGGCAGAGCACAAAATTATGAATTCATGTCATTTCCTGGTGTAGCCACTTATGTTCTTGCTAGCAGCTGTAAACCAGTAAGTTCATACAGTCAGGTTCAGACATCCCAGTACTTTTTTCTTTCCAGAAGCAACGTTGATTTGGGTACTTTTCACATGGTGTGTATCTCATGGGTTCATATTAACAGCTGTGCCCAAGATATATTAAAGGTCTCCAACACTCAACTGTTAAGGAGATGGCCATATTATCACGGTGCTGATGCCTCACTTTGGAGCTGGGAGATGCTCAACACTTTAAAAAGCACATTATTCATCTGGGCACTGAAATGAAATTCTCTCTCCCACGGGTTGTTGGCTGCATAGGCTGCTCTTAGAGCTGTGCTGTGCTCCCAGGACAGCCAGCAGTTGGGCAGGTAAGAGGACAAGACTCTGTCTGCCTTTGCTAATTTTTGCATAATCCTTCCTGTCCTGTAGCATTACAAAAACAGTTTTCACCTTTCTGTGGTAGAGAACTATCTGTCTCTGAGGTGGTACTGGAAAAATCTATCGCTGCCATTCCCTGATTTCTGTAACTCCTGGTACAGTTTCCCATGTTTGACTGCTAGCTCTGGTGAGGTGTCCATCATCATCCAAATTGTGCCAGGGCTTTTAAGCAATGTATTTTAAGACTGGGGTCTAGGCTGTGCCTGTGGCAAGTCTGGAATGGTTCCTCTGTGGGCAGATGGACAGCAAATGAGGGGCAGTTTACCCTTATCCTGGGCATGCAGGCAGGGAAAGTAGCAGAGCCCTGGATGTGTCCAGGCTCACCTGTGGGACAGTCCAAGGTGGGTGGTGAGCGCAGAGCAGCTCCTGACCCGTAACTCCAGCAGTCTGTCTCTGGTGCGCAGGAGCAGAAGGGTGGGAAGGGATATCAGTTTAGCTAGGGATCCCCAGATTCTGCTATGACTGTGCAGCACTGGAAGACCTCTGTCTCTGTGCTGGACTCATTCCAGCATGTTTCTTGTAGCTGCAGTTACATATTTTTCTGTCCCCTCTAGCTCCAGGTGTGCAGCAGCAGTCACCGTATTGGCAAGCTACAGTGATGGTGTGGTTTGAAGCCTTGCACAACTGTGCTTACACTAATGAAATCTCTCTTATAGATCAGTATCTTGGGGAAGTAGCAAAGCAGTCTGGATGCAGCCCAAAATCCCCAGCAACTTCCAGACCTGGAAATGCACAGTGCTCTGCTAATGTAGGAACGTGTACTGATGCCAGCCTCTTGTCCGGTAGCTGCCCTCTTCCAGATCCCACTGTTTTTCCTGATAAGCTGTTCACAGAAGATGACTCCAGTGATTTGACACATGGTAATGTATGTTTTTTTAATCCTCTTCTTTCCCACACCTCCACCTCCTTCTGAATGTTATTACTGATGAAAACCTGGGTGCTTTGAATACCACCCACCCATGCCACTGCTAATCAGGTTCAGCATATGTTGTCTTCCATTAGACTCACCCGCTCTAGTGTAGGCTTTCCTTTATTTCCCCCTGCAGCAGAAGGTGCGAGTCACCTGGGCTGCCCACTCCTCAGCCCCCTGCCCCCATGCACCGTGTGCTGCTGTCCCTTTTCACAGCCCCATACTGCAGTGCTGCTCCTCTGCTGGCACTGCCTTTCAGACCTCATCCCAGCTGTCCTGCTTGAGTAACATCAGGCTCATCCTGTTCAGCCGTGGGAACGTGGTCCAGGGGAGTCCTCTAGAGAGGTGTGGTGGTGCACGTTCACTCCCCACTGGATCATGTGCTCAGACTGTGTGTACTGCAGCCTCATACTGCAGCAGCATCACTGCTGTCAGTTAGCTCTTTGTTTTGGGTTTCCAGAGGTTGGTCCCTCAGCAAGAGGAGTCAGTTCCTTGACTTCCCATCCTGATCCACAGGCTAGCCCAAAACACAGGGCTCCCATTTCCCTTCTTGCCCATGTCACTTGGAAATACCACCCATCCTTCCCTGACTCCTGGAAACACCTTGACGGTGTAACCCCACCAGCCCACAGACTGCAGATTAGATAGGGAGGTGGCATTTGTTTCCAGGCTGTTTTGGGAGCTGCTTTTTTCAGATGCCAGTCTCTCCCCAGTTCCCTGCCTATAGGTAGGACTCAGGATGATGGATTAGATGAAGCAATGCAGAGTCAACAGCTGAGTGCACATTTGGAAATGTACGTGGAAACCAAGTACAGCTTGTCAGGGAATGAGACCATAATTTTACACGCACTTTTAGGCAGCTAACACAACTGATAGAGACAGTTTCACCCAATGTTCGCTGCTTCTTCTGTTTCTTCTGACCCTTTGCTGCCTTATGTTGTTAACCTCCTTTTGATCCAGCTGAAAAATAACCCAGCAGAACGAACAAAAAAGACCCCCAAAAATCTTTTTTTTTTTTAATCTGAATTTGTTCCATGATCTGACTGACCATGTGTCCACACAGATATTTGCACCAGCACAACTAAGGAGGCCGAGCAGGAGCAGAAGAAGACAGATTCTGGTGGAAGCAGAGAAAACTGCCTCTTAGCAGCAGTGTCAGGCCATGCCAGCTGATACTGTGAACTCACACCATTAAATATTACAACTTCCTGTCTGTGGCAAATTGTATTGACTGACTTCAACAACAGCACTATTTGTTACATGCTGGAGTAAAACATGTTCTTTTTTTCCTGTTTTTCTTAGGATTCCGTCAAGTTATATGTGGGAACCCTGCCAAGGCCCTCCATGTGAGGAGGCAAAAGCTCGGTGTATGTTTTTCTTGTATACTTCTTATTCCTGCATGGTGACCCCCATAACTCCTGGGATAAACTGAACTCCCACTGTGGCTTGTAGCAGCTCACGCTCTTCTGTAGCCCAAGAACCCCAACATCTGAGGAGGGCAGAGGGTCTCCTGCCATGATGTTGCGTGTGCCCATGCGTTAGCAGCAGTGGACCATCAGCTGCAGGGGAACACGTGAAAATCACTTACCAGCTGCTAGGGCAGACTTCCTATCGTCCTGCAACGGGCAAAGTACAAGGCACGATTGCAAAATTGATGGTATTTCTACAACAGCTATTAAGAAAAATACTTTTTTCAGCAGTGTTTCTTTGATGTTGGTGTAAACAGTCAGCATGGTAATACTGCAAGGTCATTCCTATTACCTAAACAAACACAAAGTTTGCTCCTCTTGGCAGTGGGGTGGTACCTCTGCCCTGCAGGTCAGTCTGCTCATTTCAGCAGTAATTAATTGAGAGGATACCCATGTGTGTAAAGGGGAGCAGCCTGGCTTGTCATGGTCAGCTTTTGTGGGCCCTGAGGTTCAACACAGCACAGCTGAACATGAGTAGATTTAAACAGGCTGGGCTAAATCAGGGAGATGCACAGGACACAGACCTAATGCTGACAACAGATGTTAAAGAACTACAGGGAAAAAATATGTAGCACCGTTGTCTTTCTGCTGCCACTGCCTCAGCATAGGAAGCTTTTCTGAAGCAAATATGAACATCTTAGTGAATTACTGTGTGCTAAAAACTGGGATGTGGAATCGAACTGTGGTCATATACTGGGTGGTACAGTTTCTGTGGTATTAGTCTTAATATGCTTATTGGTATAGGTACTATAGGTTTATATCCAGTGAAATATAGATCAACAATTTTGCAACTGCTACCCTGGGTTCCTCTGGCTGTAACAATACATGACTGGGGAGCAGGACTTCTTAAAACTGAGGAGTTAGAAAATTATGAGGGATGATCTAAAAACTCAAAAACAACAGTGGGCTTTGATGCATTCTAAAATCTAGAAACGGAGCTGGGAAGAGTTCCCAGGGATATCTAGATAACATCTGCCGTTTCCACAGCCACCTGCTGTGAGCCCTTTGAAACCGTCTGGTCTGACGACAGAAAACCTTTGTGGCTCTGGAGGAGGAAGAGATCTGCACCAGGAAAAGGTGTCCCCTGACCTGGGAGCATGGACGGAGCTGCACAAGGGGTGAGACCGCCGGGGAAATCTTGCCGTGCATTAAACTCTGCATTCATTTTCTGCTGCAAAAATAAAATCAGCGCTTTGGCCACCTGGTGGCGGATTCGAGGGTAGTCTCAGCCTCCTGCCTTCTTGTGCCTGGAGCATCTGCGGGATGGCATGGAGGAAAAATCTTCTTCCTCCTCTCTGGGGCACGGGCAGGATGGGCTCGTTTCCTTAGCAAGAGCAAGGAAATGACTTTTCATGACTGGTGAGCCATTCTTGGCCCTGACAGTGTCTACCTTCAGACAATAAAAGAGCTGAAAGGGGATGAGCTTTTCTGCAAGCAGCACATTGGCCTGAGCAAACAAGAGGCTGAAAGACAAATACCACTTTGCTGAGATCTCACGGATCTCACAGACAGGTAATTGTTATTTTGGAAGTAAAAGTGGTTTTATTTCTCTGAGCTTACCTCACTGGGTAGTAAAATCTGCCCCACTTCACCTGATTAAGATGCTTGAGATAATCAGACACAGGCATCTTAGATGGCTGATCCAATTAAAATGATTTTTCATACCTCCTGAAAGGTGTAAAGTAACAGTGGGTAACTAAATCCACTGCCTGGGTGTTTGCCTGAGTGGCCATGCCAAGCTGCACTTGACCAGCTGCATAAACACACTCAAAAGCTAATTAAAGGTGTGATATTTGATGTTGTCCAGGTGCCTGCAAACAGGTCAGCAAGAACAAACCAGCCAAGCTCTGAAGGTGAATGAGGGTAAAGACTGGAGCCTGACTGACGGCTCAGAAGATGAGTTGGGAGAGGCCTGTAATGAAGACCTCATGGAAAGGATTTCACTTGACCCTCATTCTCACTCCTCCTCAGGTACTGGACCTAAACCCCTGGGGAAGGGTTGGCATTGGGCAGTAACACATGCTGTTTGTAGATGGGTGCATTGGTAACCCCAGTGTTTTATGAGATCTGGTGTCTGTACTCTAGAGCAGCAATTGGAAAATGTCATTGCAGAGCCAGGCCCTAAGCAATCCATTCCAGTTTTTAAGCAGGACATTGTGGCCAGCTGTGTTGACCATCAGTTGATATATTTCATCATTAATATATGGAATTAAGAGGAGCAAAGGTGATCTTACACTAGCTTAGCATCATGTCTAGTAGATGGACATGTCTCTGTCTTTTACCTTGTGTCATTAATTTATGACAGAGCCAGGTGAGTCTAAAATACTGTCATTCCTACTGAGCTGTATTTGAACTCAGCTGGCACTGATGTAAATAATGACTGAGCTAGTGATTAAGGTTAACTGAGCAACTGGGAATTCTGGAAAGATATGAAACCAAAAGGATGTATTCAATAAAAGGTTTAAAAATGGAACATGCTCTTCTACTCAGGAATAAAGCCAAAGGCTTCTCTGAAATGGCATTTACATGAATGAAAGCAGAATTCCCACTCTTCACTACTTGTTGAATATTGTCTTTAAGAGTATTAAAAACATTAATAATGGTTATTCCAAACACATATCAAATAGAGTACCATACATAATTACCATTTCAATGGTTTTTTTCTATTGTTAATAAAAAACCCTCTTTTTTTCTCCATAAGTAAAAGCATGTGAGTTTTCGTTTTACATTTCTTTCAAGGGCAAAAATGGATCTATTAAAATTTAGAAAAAGAAAGTATATTTTGAAAAAAAAAATGGAAATGTCATTAAATTCTTCAAAGCCTCTGTGTGTATTAACGGTACTAGAAACAGTATCTCCCTAACAAGAATAAAAGCTGTTTGGAAAAATCTAAAAGAGTGGCCAATTGTCCAGTGACCACAGAAGTCTTAGATTATAATCTCATGGTGTCTTTAGATTCAATCTGATCTTTTACAGATTTTTTATGATTTCTTTTCATTGAGTATGATGGTCTCATCATCTTTGTGGATTGAAAAGACAATGTCACAAACATCTCACAGTGTACCTATGTCTCACAGTGTCATGCCCTATAGCACTGTGGGCTAAATCTGCTAGATGATGATGGAGTGGTTTGAAATCTAGAATTGTCTAAGGTGGCAGGGGGGGCTGACCAGGATCCTAATCACACACAGAAATGTGTCCAATCCAGTGTGAGTTTCTCACAGAAGAACTTGTTGCTGGAAGAAATCCTTCTGACCAGAAAAGGACAAGTCATCTGAGCAAAGCCACTCATAAAAATGTTTGCAGCATCAGATCCATATAAACTGCATTTTTTGGAAGGCGTTGAATGTTATTTCAAGCTCTTGAGTCAGACATACCAGTCTCTCAGAGCGGCTATACTTAAAAACAAATAGGAAGTTTAGACATTTAAAAAGCATATAGTATGATACAAAGCGTTCCATGAAAACTTTTTATCAGCTTTACCTAGGCAGTAAAATACATCCCCGTCAATTGGGAACCACAGAGATGAACTTTCTGGGCCTGAGTTTTGGTGGCACATTCTTTAGATTATGTTCCTGCCCTGGACCCTGTACATCAGGCACTTAGGTACAGTTGGTTCTTTTAATAGACAAGAGCAATTGGATCTCTGCTATTTATAGAATGGTTGGTTCTTTCAATAGGCAAGAGCAATCAGATCCCTGCTATATTTAGAATGGTTCTAAGCATGTGTGCATGCTGGCTATATTTATAAGTCAGCAACAAGTTTTTTTCTCTGTGTGTGTTGCATATATTACACGGAGAGAATTACATGGCTGAAACACGAACAGCTAGAAAGTAGCCCTGCATGCAATGCAGTATTTTCCCCAGCAGTCAGGCACTTTTTGTGAGATTCCATAATCTCTGCATCTGATTTTGGAAGTGGATCCACTCATCTGTGATTATTCCTGTGCCTTGCACTTCAGATCACTGGAAGGAGTCCTAAGGTATTTAGAACAAGTCAGTGCAAACACTGGCAGGGAATGATGCAGGTGGGATTCTGCCTGAGAACAGGAGAGCAGGTGAACTCCTGTGTTCCCTGTGAGCTCTGCCTGTGAGCTGTTCCAGGCTTGGCACCTCACCAGCAGTGCTGGCAGGGAGGCTGCCAGTGTGCCCAAACCCACTGTCAGAGGAAGCAGTTCAACATGGCCAACATCTGCCCACCCAGCTCCATCACACAGCCTCTCCAAAACCATTCACTCCCTGGGTTAGTCATTTAGCAGGCAGATGAACTGGTAAATCACTGTGCTTTCCACTCTGTTTCAGGTTTGTCACAGGCTCAGGAGGGTGCAGTGTTCTCCGACACAAAACGTTATCTAATTCCATCCCCTCCAAAAAATCCTTCACCTGCCTCTGCAGGGAATGTTGCAGCAAGACCCTGGAAAACAAGGAATAACAGGGGCCTAAAAATACCCAGCCAAGAGGAGGACAGGCAGTGTACACAGCAATGCCGGTCCAAGGCTCATCAAGAGAATTCAGCCCAGCCTCTGGACAAAGAACCTGCTCTCCTGGGCCTGCACAGCATGCTGGCTGCCTCTGGATCCCAAGGGCGGCACCAGCCTGTGGGCTGCACCAGCCACCAAAGGCTCATTCCAGGGCCAGCAGCTCTTGGGTCATCAAGGATCAGGTCTGTGCACTGGAATGCATCTGGGGGAAATGGAAGGGGCTTCACAGCAGGAAAAGGCAGATTTCTCTGTTGTCTCTCAGGTCTGCTGCTTTTTCTGTAAAAAGGATTACTTTTATTTGTACTGACATTTACCTTTGACTGTCTAGAGCTAATGAAACATTTTCCCATGTTCCTTGTAGCTTGAGTATTGTAAATTTTGTACTTTCTTGAATAAGAGTCCAAAATTTTCCTGTGTTCTTACTGCTCCATTCTCATGATCCCCACCCAGAGCCAATGCTGTGTCTGTTGCAAAGATCTTGTGGCACTTGTTCAAAACTCTTCTCCAGTACACTTCAGGAAGGGTTCCTGACATCCCACTTGGGTTTTTTTCTCTGACACAAATCCATGTTAGAATGAGCTCTGGAAAATAAAGTAGGCATTAGAGAAGTGTCACATGCACCAAAACCTGTTTATTTTTGAACCTGTTTGCTGTAAATTTAGCACCACGTTGTTGCTTCTTTGAAGAAATACAACTGAGGACCTGTGACATGACAGCTTGGGTTTGAATTAATGTAGTCACTTTGGAGTCAGCATAGGCAGAGAGCATGTGCCTTGTGTGGGAGGCTCGTGTGCCTGGGGCTTCTCCCAGGCCTGGCAGCTTTTGGTTCAGTTTTCAGAGCTGGTGAGGAGAGTGCAGATATTCAGATCTGGAGTGCAGTCTCACCACAGAGTTTTCCTCTTTTCCTCAGGCCCATCATGGACGAGAGCCCTTCTAAAGAGATCAACCACAAGCACCCAGCTGCCTACTCATCCACAAAAGCCTCACAGAGATTTAGGCCAATGAACTCTGCTTGGCCCCTGACTGCCAGGTCCATTCTGCAGTCACAGCCAGAAAAATTTGCTGCCACAAAAACATCTCAGAACAGAAGTCCTCAGTACTAGAAGATACACAGTTGCCAGTATGTGTTGGAGCCATGCACACAGTGCGGCCATGAAGGATCAGTGCTATCTTGCAGCTTCTTCTGCAAGCTAAACACAGAGCAGTTCAAACAAATAACATGATTTGCCTCAATTCAGCATACAGCTGGTCCAGAAATATTTTAAGAGCAACCACTGATCAACCAATGAGCTAATGAACTTCTTATTACAGAAAAATGTGGTTATTTTTGCAGACTATACGCACTAAAACAGAACAAATCCTATCATACTTCCTCTCATCCTCACCATGCCCAGCTCTGAGTCAGGCAGGAGCACCAAACAGAGCAGAGCATGGAGCCTGCTGTCTGTGGAGTGGGCTGGAGGAGTTGACCTCCCAGCAGCCAGCAATGTCTTTTGCAGTCCTGGATGTTTAACATGTGAGGGCCAAACCAAGGGCTTGAGAGGAAGCGTTGACCCGAGTAGGTTCTAAGGGAGGGGTGCATTGCCTGAGCAAGAGCCCAGGAAGGCTGGGTGGTTTCAGAGTTAATGGCCCCACAGGAGCTCACTATTCACAGGCATTGGAAGTCCTTGTAGGACGCATTGCTGTGGGAGCAAATGCTGAACAAGTGGCTTATCACAATATTAATGTTTGTTTGCTCCATAGCTACTAGGAATGATTTTTCTCACTACCTCTGAATAGACATTGCATTCCAGAATTTCTCTAGCAGAGCTGACTTCTGTCACCAGGTGTCAGAGCATTCTCTGCATGTGCCTTTCACCTCCATCCCATTTCTAGCATTTTCAGATCAAGTAGACTTTCCTATTTATTATAATTTGATAATTTTAAATGATGATGTAGCAAAGCAGGGAAGTAAGGGAATAATCTCTTTCTTTTTCAATAGGGCATTTGCTTCATGTTCAGATAAGATCCAAAACATCTGTTATAGTGACTGCAGTCTGTGAGATGCTGTTCCAAATGACTGTGCCTTAAACTTTATTGATGTTGCAGTCTGAAACCAAGTGTCATCACATTTTTCCAGTTTAAATTGCTATGTTAGATTACATTTTTAAATCACTTTATAAAGCAGTAATTACACGATGAGTTAATGAATTGCTTTATGCCTCATTCCTGCTGGTCATCTTAACTTAGAAAAGCAGAATAATAGACAAAGGCCTAAAACTTCCTTTTGTCATGGTACTCCTTGCACTACTTTATCTTACAAAACAGTCTAGACCTTGAAGCAAGTTTGCCCAGTTTTTGTTGTGTCCTAGCAGAAAACATCTATCAAAATTAATTTAAAACTATGTGGTATGTGGTTTTATGAATACTGTGGATGCAGGCGGGATTTCACCCAGCAACAGTGCCTGGGTCCTTAAATAGGCTCCTAAATTTGGCCAGTGTCACTGAGCATACCATCACACACAAAAAAAAAGCTGGCTTTGTAAAAGAAAGAAGACACTGACAGCAGTGACCCTTTCCTATATCCAGGGTCATACCAGGGGGTGATGGGTAGGACTGTCTTCTCCAGATAGTCAGAGCTTCCTTCTCAATCGACATCTTTCATTTCAGAGGGGTGGAGGGGAAAAAAAGATCAGTGTGTGTAAACTGGGTCTGGACATGCACATCTGCAGAGACAAAACTCTTGGTACAAATCTGGAAAGTCTCTCAAAAGCATCTGTGGTCTCATCCTTACAGCAAACTCCACTTGGCTTTGTATGTGCACAGAGCAGGCAGCTTCTCTGAGCTGTCAGAGAGGATGTGGGGAAATGGTCAGAAAAAAAACAGCTCTGCCCTGGTGTGTGGGAAATCAGTGCTGAGGGCTTCATCAAAACCATTGAACTCAGGGATTCCTGTTGTACCTTCCCATCAGGCACCCCGGTGGTAACTCTCAGGGCTGCAGGCTGTGTGTGACCTTCAGAACAGCCACTCCACCCCTCATTAAGCAGCTCTGTCCCACTGGTGGCCTAACCAAGGCAGTCACATGCTGCATGGTGATGTGGCGTGTTCACAGGGGCAGGAGGAGATGTACAGTGTGTCTCCTGATCACTGCATCAGCTGGTGGTATCACCTCCTCAGGTGCGTGTATCAGTGTATTTCAATTGGGATGGATGTGTGAGAGGCTGGATGCTGCCTGCTCGTGTGTCTGTGGGGATTTAGTGTCCAGAACGGAGTGGCCAGTCTGTCATGAGTGGAACAGCAGAGAGGCTTGCTAAGAGCAAGATTGTGATCACAGCCCAGTCTGATGGGGAAGAAGGGCTGGTAGCCTCCTCTCTTCTCTCTTCCGGTAGTGGGTGCACTTCAGGGTTTCCCAGGGCTGCCATGCTGTTGTCTGCTGCAGTTTCCAGGACAAGGAAAATAAACAGGGCCATTGCTGTCTGGACAGCTATAACAGATCCACAGGGAAAATTATTGCCCTGGTTTAACCTCTGCTTGTTCATCTCCCACCTCTTTCGTCTAGAAAATGGAAAAGCCAGTCAGGTCTTTAATAGGCTAATTAGGAAATGTAAGGCGTGATGGGCTATTTGTGAATTCAGTTCTCTTGGCCCAAAAGGGAAAAAGGGGAGTTTCACTGTGTGGGCTTTTTGTCACTGTTTCCTCTGTTAAAATTACCCTTGAATATGGACAAAGTCCTTTAATGAATGAGCTTATTGCCATCCCTGCCCCTGCAGACTCTTAATATTTGTCTCAGTAGGATCCTTGCTTCCAGCTGGATGTGTCCAGTTTCAGATGTACATTACCAGAGTTCATCCCCTCATTCTTGTAATGGGCCAGGAGCTGCTGATGCCTTTAAGTATCTCACTGCCTTAATGGGATTTGCTGCTGGCTGCCAAATTGATATCTAGTGTGTAAGCTGGAGAGAGGGGCGAGAACTGCTCCCCTCACCTATTAATAAATCAGCTCTGCAGGGAAGAGTTTTCTGCTGTGAGCCTAGTCTAACCAGTACATGCTGTTAAGGGAGGGGGTGGTTAGCTGGGAACAGCTGCCCTGCAGGGAGCTGGACTCAGAACAAAGGGGATTTGGCCCAAAGTGACAATGCTGCAGCATTAGCAGAAGCATGATCTGTCCAGGAGGCCTCTCAGCATCACTTAGCTGGTGTCCCACGAACAGCCCTTCTAGAGTGACTGGTGGTGCCCTGCATACTGAAAGGCTCCACTCAGCAAGAACCTGGGAAAAAAAAAAAAAAAATGGAGAAAGAAGTAGGGAGCTGTGTGCCAGCCGGTTATTTCAGTGACTAAGAATCATCCCTCCCCCTGAAGGGGAGCATGTCTGGGACAGCATCCCACCCTGACAAATGGGCCCTGACAAGAAAAGGTGGCTTCTGCTTAGATTTGGACTGGGTTCTGCACCTCCCAGCTCTGCAGAGCCCAACCCATTGTGGACACCTTAGCATCCCACAGGCCAAAGGGGATGCTCGCCCTGCCCAGTGTCCCCGTGGCAGTTGTGTGCACAGCCCCAGGGCTCATGGCTGTTATGCTTGTTGCCAAGGCCACTGAAGGCCTGGGATTGGTTTGCACTTGGAACGAATCAGTCTTCATTAAAGGATGAATAGAAGATATTTTCTTTGGCTGTCAAGGAGGAGAAAACACAGGAGATGTTCAGGAAGGAAAATGTCATACGTGTTCCCTTCTTCAAATACACACAAATGACAGGCCAACTCAGGATCATTTCCTACATGGTTCCTTGGCTTGTTCAGAGCCTGACAGGTTTGGGCTCCTTGCCATGGGCAGTATCTGCACCCATAGTAGAACACAGGTACTTCTGGGGCATGATGAGTCAGATGGCTCATGCTCCAGTAGTGCCAGTCTCTCCACTGATAAAACAGGGTTTGTGATGGCTTAGATGTCTGCTTGATACCATCCGTTCCCAGGTGAGATGAATCCTGCCCTGCAATGGCTTTTTCATTACACCAGAGAATCCTGGCCATGTTTTTATTGTGTTTTGTTCCTCTAAAATTACCCCAGGAGATACTGGAAATGTCCTGGATGAGACAAAGGATCAGTCTTGGGGAGTGGAGACAGCATGTGAGCACTGGGGCAACATACCTCAGTGCACATGGCTCTTTGAGCCAGTCTGGGAAGCTTTTGGACCTTCCAGAGAGGCACAGGAAGGGCAGGACAGCCACAGGACATCAGGGAGGGCTTGTCCTGGACTGAATTCAAGGTGCCAGAGCAGACCCTGAGCTGGTGGAGAGCTGGCCTGGTACAGGCGAATCTGGGAGGGCGGATCTGCTGTCCCATCCCCAGAAGAGTGGGATGTCTGTCTTCAAAGAGGAGGATTATGGCTGGACTTTTGGAAACATGTTCAGCCATCTGGGAGGTGTCCCAGGTGATGGAGATCCTAAACCTAGAGGTCTCTTGCTGTCACCAGAAATAAAACAACCTTTCAGTGACAGCCTTGATCCAACCTTAGGGGCACTGCAGTAATTTCTAATCTCTGCGCTGCTTTCCTACAACCCAAGGAGAAAATATATGACCTGAAAGGAGGTGGAGCTTTGTCTTAACACAGGCAAAAAGTGCAGGGGCTCGCTCTGACCCATCCCTTAACAAGGCATCCTCTGCACACTGCCATCAGAAACCTCGTGGCTGTGCATCCCCGACTGGGGTTCAGAAGGATTGTGCAAAAAATTAAGGTAGTAATTGAGATAATTTTTTAAGCTGCCAGCAGACAACGGCCTTGCAACAGGATCCTCCTGCATGGCACAGCGTAGAGCAGAAAAAGAAAACGTCGGATTACTGGGTGGAGAGTTGTAGTATCGTTTATAGATATAAAACCTGTGCCTGAGCAACGGAGTGAGTACAACTGCATCCAGGCAGGCGCCGCTCTTGCTGGGTTTGAAGAGCAAGAGGAACGCCCCGGAATGGACGCTAGAGGGAAGAAGAGAGTCTCACAAGTACAACTTTCAAAAGCAAAAAGTCTCGGAAACCAAACTCAAGCAGCTCCAGGGCGTTCAGGAGTCGTTTGGCATTCAGTGCGCTCAACATTTTCTTTTTACCTATCCAGCATCCAGTGTGGTGCCCCAAATGCACTATGCTGGTAATGGCTTGCTGCATCACACACCACTTTGGTGTGTTTGGAAATATTTTCTTAGGAAACCTGCAATGCCCACAAAGTGTAGTGGAGAAGATCCCAGACCCACTTTGGCACTGTAAAGCTGAGGTGCTTTGGGGGCGTTATAAAGCATGTCCATATGATAATGGTGCCTGCAACCTCAGCATGTCTTAAAGATATGATCTTTGTCACAGCCTATAGCTACAAGCTGCAAACAGGCTCAGAACCGTGCCTGACTTGTGTTCCAGCTTCTCCTCCCTTGGTGACCAGAGACCTCTCATTTCTGGAACCCAACAGAGCGGGCAGAGCTTCCTCAGAGACTGTGCTCCCCAGTGCCCCTGGGCAAGTCCCTGCTGCCAGGCCTTCCAGTGGGAAACCAGCCCTCTCCCAGCCCGGCTGTGTGAAAGCTCTCTGCCACTTCTGTTCCCTTAATCCCCACCCTTGTCTCTTCTATCCTTCCCCTGCCCTGCTCCTGGTTCTCATCCAGCTCAGCCACCACCTGCAAGCAATTGCTGGCACCCCGGTGCTTCCCTGGCAGGACCTCTCTGGAGGAGTGGTGTGAGGTAGGCACGGTTTGCATTTGTTACTTTTATTCTTTCCTCTCTGGCTCCATCTGCAGGGATGTTGGCCTTCTTCCTGACGTCAGGATAGCACTGGAAGACCCTGGCAGGTCACGAGGGGCTCGTCCCAAGGCCTCAACATCTGCCACCACCCAGCCCATGTAATTTCTGTCCCAGTCCCTTCCCCATGTGGAAGCTGGCAAAAATCAATGCCCACATTCTTACTGCTGCTTTGTGGGCAGAGTCAGACCCTTCTTCCCCAACAGAGAGCACCAGCCCAGTCCCTTCTCCATCTCCTCTCCATCTCCTTCTCCCTGCTGCAGGCTCCTGTCATCTGCACCATCCACACCCCAGAGGACACTTAGGGCCATGACAGGGACCCGAAGGTGAGTACCACAGCACCTGCTTTCTCCTCTCCAGCCAAAACACATCAGCCCTGGCCGCGCTGCCTGTAGGGACAGTGCTGAGCATGTGCTGCCTCCTGGTTGTGCCCTGGACCCATCAAGGCTGCCCAGACCTGGGCTGTGCTGGGCACGTGCTGACCGAGGGTACAGGCAAACATGGCTGTACCACGTAAAGGACACGCAGAGATGGCAGGTTCAGGGGAGAAAGAAGAGGTGAAACTGCTGTGGGAGGAAGCAGTGGAAGCCTTTGGGAGGTCTGTCCCAGCAGGAAGGCTTTTGGTGAGCAGAGGAGGAAGCACACTCCAGCAGGCAGCACGGGGGAGATGGACACACCGGCAGCTGGGGTCAGGCTGGGAGCACCAGCAGTCCTGTCACAGGAGAGGCTTGTCCTGCTGGATCAGAGATGGAGGCAGTAACCAGGCAGGGGTGATGGATCCCCCTCTGGCCCCTCAGGAGTGGAGGGGTTAGAGCAGATCGTGGTGTGCCCAGACCACCCAAATCACTGCTATGTCTTGCCAGGACAAGCACCTTTCAGGGTCTGGGTAGGGACCTGTCAGAAAAATGCCACACACCAGGAACAACAGTCAGGATCAGGAACAGGTCCTCTTGCCCAGGAGAAGGGGATTTCCTGGGATTAGTCACCAATGCTTCCCTCATCAGAAGCTCAGCCCCAAAAGCTGCTAGGATCCTCCAAGGAATGTTTCCTGCTACCTCCCCAGGTGGGGCTCCATGGTAATAGCAAGGAATTAATAATATTTAGAGGTCTTGTAGGGTCAAAGCAACAAATACTTTTTTTCCCCTGGGTGATTACTAACAAAATTAATTTTTAAATAGGGGAAAAAAACCATCTCATACCCTATATTTCCCCTGATTTCTCCTATCCCTTTTATCTAGCGCCAGTTTTGGTGGTTTTGAAGAAGAACAGGAGAGGTATTACTTTTCCCTTTCAACTGCTATTTCCCAATCTTGAAAAATTACGAACAGTCCAGGGGAAGCAGGAATCCAAACACAAACCTGTGGATTGTATTAGTGGCATGTAAAAGCAAATGAGAGGCCCTTGCTGCTGTGAAAAAAGTAATTACCTTAAGATCAAGCGGCTTTGTAAGTGATGTACCGAAGAAATGAAAGAGATGGACAGGGCTGCCATGTCATGCTGGCATTTGGGAAGGTGGCCAAAAAAGCAAGAGGGAGATTGTGTCTGTGCACCTGTGTGTGTGTGCTCCCTGCCAGGTGCTAAGCCCTGGCAGGGATGGCTCTGGCATCACTGTCACCCTGCCCTGAGACAAGGGCAGAGGGCATGGGAGGTCAAACGAGAGCTGCAGGGTTAGTTTGGGATGCAGGAGTGTTGCAGGCAGAATGGAAGGTTCAGACTAGGTCTCCCATTGAGTCACAAGGGTCAGAAAGGATCCCCTTGATTTCTAAACTCCATCTCAGGAGTCTGGATCCAATCCTTGGTCAGTGGTTTATGTCTAAAGAATTATAAAGGTGTAATTGAGCCTTTATACAACTTTGTGCTACAGAATTAAGGATGGCTAACCAAATATATTTATATGCGTGAAAGAAGTGATTTACTTCAATTGATGATGATAATGATTAGACTAGAAAAACTTTATTCAGAATTGTTTACTACACATTACAAATAGTTTTAACTACTAGCATAGTGCATAATTTTTTATAAATATTGAAGCAATTATGTTAAAGTTGGCAAAATAATTACTAAGTAGAGATTGATGTTACCCATTTCGATGACCATGGGCAAATCCCTTGCTCAGCCTTGAGGAGTGTCTCCACTCCAGAGAGGAATCTCCACACAGACCCAAGATAGGGGGTATTAGAGCACCCTGCCATTAAAAAGCAGGATTGGGTTTTTGTAGTATGAAGTGATTGACTGTCAGCCATATGTTTGTAGGCCACGTGTGTCAACTCTGCAGCCTTTAGCTCAGCGCCATTAGATAAATCATCTATACTAGCACTTGTTGGTTTCTTTATCAGGAGCTTTGTCTGCCACCTCCTTACCAGTGTGAGTTTCTGTCAGGAAACATTGTTCTTCACATCCTCAGAATGTTTAACTTTGGGCTTGATGAGTCAGCCTCTTCTCAGCATTCTCCAGCACCAAAAGCAGCTTGACCCCTCCTACTCCATTTGCCACTGATAACCTGATAAATTCTGCAAATAGGGTGAAGTCTGAGCTGTTTTATCCCCACCTAGGCAGAGCATCCTGCTACGAGGAGGGTTTAGCCCCCAAGACCCCGTTGGGGTCTGTAGCTTAACCGCTGCCAATCCAGGGCCAGTGTGGATACAGCAAAGAACTGCAAACACACTCCTCCTCCATTTGAAGCTCTTGGCAGGCTTTTTTTCTCCTCCTGGATGCTTGAGCCAGCACAGTCTCCCAGTGAGTATCTGGCACAAAGACTGTAAGAATCCTTTCATTCTAGATCATGGAATGGTTTGTGTTGGAAGGGACTTAAGGGATCGCCTAATTCCAACCCCATGCTGTGGGCAGGGATGCCCCAAGCTGTGTCCTACCCCAAGGCACGTTCTCCATCTGCCCTGTGACAGCCCTTCCCTTCTCGGGGTCACTGCAGACAGAGGACACAAAGCCCAAGCAGCTCTGCAAACCTCAGCATTTCTGTTTCCCTGTTCTGAGGTGTCCGTGCAGTGGGGAGCACCTCCAGGTTCAGTTGTGTGGCAGGGTCACCCCACACACATGTAGTCAAGCAGCATTTCAGCCTCATGATGAAGGCAGCAGAAGTCCTTTTCTGCCACCCATGGAGGTGTCACCCAGGCGAGCGCTTGAGCAGCAACACGGGTGCCTGGGGCAGGGTCAGCCCTTCTGGCAGAGCCAGTGGGTTATAAAGCATCTCACCAGATTTCCGTCTGGTGCAAATGGGTGTTGCCTCCCTGATTTTCACCCAGGCTAGCTTATATGTGCTAGCTGCAGAGCTGGTCCCTCAATCTCCAAGCACAGTGCCTGTCTTGGAAAGGATCCTGGGACGCTGGCAGGGTTTGGCTGGTTTATTTAACCAGTGCTGGGGCTGTTGTCTGCCACATGCAATTCACTCCTGTTCTGGATCACAGAGTTTGAACCATCTCCTGTTTCCAATGCTTCTGCACAGCTTTGTTTGCAGTAGCTTTGCCATTCAGCACCTGCCTGTGCTGCATGTCCAAGAGGGCTACCAGAGCTTCAGGGCATCTCCCAGGCTCCCATAGGACCAGCAGGTGCTCATCACCCATCTATATCTGTGTCCTCCTGACCTCTGGGAGGTACTGCTCCAAGCTTGTGCCTGAAGTCCTGGGAGTGGTGTGCTTTGGTCCTGACACATCAGCCCAGTGTGTCCAGGGCTCCCCATCTGCTGCTTGGATATGTATTGGTGCCTTTCACTGGAACCACAAGCTCTTCACAATGGGATCAGGTTGGCTTGGGGTGAGAAACCCAGGGATGAGCTAGAGTTCACCTGGGTGAATTCACCTGCTCTGAGCAAATTCATGATGCTGCCAGGGAGAAGGCAGTAGTAGACAAATAAATATATCTGAAAATCAGGAGAGAGGTTTATTCTAACAGAATATACTGTGTTAGAGTATATTCTATCCCCTTAACCCTTTGTCCCTGGCCCTGCATCATTTCCAATTGTAGCCAGTAGCAGATGCCCAGGGAAAAGCCATCAGAGCATAGGAACAAACAGACAAGTAACATTTCTTCCTCAGCTTGCCTCATCTCTGTGGCTACTTGCCTGTGCACAGGGCAAGTGAACATCAAAATGGGCCCAAAATGCTCTCTGGCTCTCAGGAAAATCTGTAGCTCAGTGGCTGTGAATTTCATCAGTGAACTTAAATCCTTGCATTTAATACACAGCAGATATGGTTAGATTTTTCTACATTAAGTCTCCCAAGCTTTGTCCAGAGGTGTGAGCAGGGGTGGCATCCCCTTGACACTTCTTGTCCCCATACTGGGATGCAGCAGGTGCAACTGCCAATGGCTCCAGATTTCCAAGGACTTACTGCCATTTTTCTTTCTAATATTGAAAGCCCAGAATAACAACTGCTATGAGGGGTTTGTTTTGCAAGTGGAGTAGAATTTAAGAGAGACCGTCATTGCTACGCATTCACAGACTGTTATCTGAATTTCTCTACCTCATGCTGCTGCATGTCACCTCTTCCTTGCTCCACGTATTTCCAGGAGCAGGCTCTCCCATGCAGGGCTTGTCCCTGAGGCTTTCCCCTTTGGTTTACTGGGGCATTTTGTGCTCCAGCATTATCACTTGCTTCACATGGCCCTGCATCCTTCAAATTACAGAGCAAGCAGTAGGATTGTGCATGGAGAAGGGTCTGGGGGGAGCACGCCAGGCTCCATCTCCCTGTAACACCCCGGCCAGTGTCATCCTCTCCCCAGCATATCCATGCTCCTGAGTGGGCAGTGGGCACCCTGGGAGATGGGTGAGCCCCTGGAGCTGCAGGTGAAATATTTGCCCCCAAGTTCCTGCCGGGGCTGTGGAGAGGAAGAGCTGTCCCCCGATGCCCTTGCCCACCTGATGGGGACCCGCCGCAGTGCTGAGTGTGACTCTTCCCGTGGCTGAGCCCTGCGGCAGCCCGCCTTTTCCTTATTTGTTTTTCTCCCTTTGAGAGCTATTCTTTCCTTCCCATATGCTGTAATAATTACAAGTGATAACTTAACAGCTGCTCTGCTATTCCGGGCTCAGCAGAGCCACGCGCCTCCACCTTCCCTCCCTCCCACGGCTCTGGGTCAACGTCTTGGCTCCAGCAATCAGGGATTCCTACGATTTTTGCCACTCAGGAGGATCTGGACTCTTTTCCCCTCCATTGCCATCTGTCTCCCACCCGCCCGCCCCAGCATCATGAGGGGGGATGGGACTGCGACATCCGTTACCATGGAGAAAGCTGAGCCAGCGAAGGGATGCACCCTGCATCCTGGGTGAAGGCCAGCAGAGAGGAGCTGAGAGGGATTTTCTTGTGTGTTTGTTTTATTATCCTGTGTCTGTTGTCACTCATGGGGTCTGCTGCAGGTGACAACCACCACCCTTGGTCACACGGACCTTAGGACCCCCCTAAGCCCTCTTGCTGGAGAAGGTGGTGACCTTAGGCCTGGTGTGGCAGATGCCACCATCCCAGATGGTGGACCAAGTCCGCATGGCTAAAATGAACCGTTTGCCATTCTTCCTCCTGTGCAAGAGTGGTGGTGGCTCCCAAGGAGATGATAGACCCCCAACAGCAGCCCTGGGGCCCAGGGCAGCCTCCAGGCATCCCATTTTGGGTGTGAAAGGGTTTTTTTCTCCTTTTACAAGAGAACTTTGCCTTCAGTTTTTCTGATTGCTGAAAGCCCAGAATGAAAAATCAGGATGAGGTGTTTCTACCTGCTCCCTGCCGAGGAAATGCTGCATCCCTGAGCATTCCAGTCCTTTCCCGGTCAGCAAGGCTACCAAGGTCAGAAGTGCCACTCCAGCACAGATGAAGATTCCCAGAAATGTGTGAAGACATCCCGATCCCTGTCGATAGTAGTGAGAGACACACAAGCCTGTGTTGGGCCGTGTCATCCAGCCTACAAAAGGCTGCATTCTGCTTCCCGAGCACTGGAAATCTGACACCTGCCTGCTTGCTCCCGTGCAGTCCCATACTGGTCACTGCAATTCCAAAGGCAGCAGTTTCAGCACCTCTGGTGGCAGCAGACTCAAAACTGTGGTAAAGCCCCACACAGCAACCTGAGGCAAGTGTCTGCAGCATGGCCAGCATCTGAATTCATTTTTGGCAATCTGCAGTGCAGACAGGGTGCCTGTGCTTCATCAGTTGTGTGCTGGCCTTCACTGACATAGTAAAATGCTGGGAAATAAAGACAGGATTTACCTGTGGATGGGATTTGCCAGAGCTATTAGCCCACAGTGGTCTTGACTCTTTTCACCCTGCACAAACATGTCATCTGCACATCTGATACGTATCACAGCAGGTGACATCTTCCCCTGCCACCTGCCAGCTGGCCTTGTAGGCAGCAGGTCCCACAGGATGCCTAGGGCAGGTCTTTCTAAGGGGCAGTGGTGGATAATCTTACTTGCAGTCCTCCCAAAATTGTAAGTAGGAATAAAAATTGGGAGTGTGCAAGAAGGTGGGCCTTCCCAGGCATTTCACTTCCCAGGCTGGGAATTCTGCTGCTGGCACCACTTCATAGCAATGGTGGGCAAGGTCAGGGTCCACAAACCAGGGGTTTTGTGCATGGAGACAATTTTTACACATCGGGGTGACCACAGAAATTGAAACCCTTGGCTTTAGGGTCACCAGCTGCAGTGCCTCGAATTGTGCCCCACCCAGAGGGCCTTTGGAAGAGGTGATGTGGTCCGTATTTGAGCTGGCTTTGATGCTTGGCGGCTGTGCAGGACCAGCAAGCAAAGGCTTCAGTGCAGGCACTGGTGGCACTGGGACACGCTGGAGGAAAGCTCACCAGGGGAAGCGACACGTGCCTCGCTTGCACCTCCCACACAGGAGTAGGCAGCCCCAGGAAGAGGCGGCTTGGAAAGCCTGTGCCATCTCGTACGGGAGAGCTGGCAGCTCCATCTGCCTCTGCTTCAGAGGAGCTCTCCGAGGAGCTGCGGAGGGTGGCCAGAGCGGGGCCTGTGGGTGGTGCGCCAGGAGCAGGAGAGGAGGAGGAGGAGGAGTGGAGGAGTGGGTGGGATACACGTGCCCCACACTGCCAAGTTTCCCTTGCAGGAAGGTAATCCTTCATTAAAGCAACTGCTCTGTCCCAGGAGTAGGGTAGTGCTATTAGGGGCTTGTGCTTGGTGTGATGCTGGTGCTCAGGTTCAGGGGAGGTGCTTCTGCACAGTGAGCCCACAGTGACCTGGGGACACGGAGGGCTTTGCGTGCGGGACCTTCAGCCCACAAGTGCTCGAAGCCACCACATGCATTTGCCACATGGCAAAGTCTCTTTGCAGCTCTGCTCATTTTCACGGGTCTTGCACCATGCTTTTACTCTCCAGAAAGGCAGTATTTTTTTTCTTGAAGCTAGCAATGTGCTAACAGCGTTCTCATTGAAACAGGGCACCCGGGGTATTTGTTAGTATAAAAACATAGAGTTAGCACTGTGCTCCTCACTTCTCCGAGCCCAGGCTATTGCGCAGCAAAATTACAGTCCTTATCTGCACCCAAGTTTTGCAGCAGTGTAACTGCAGCCATTTGGTTTTTGCTTTCTTCATCTCAATCTCTTTGATCATGTGCCACGATTAATCTGATCTCTACGAGGCGGGATGAGTAGGAGTCAGAAGAAAAATTGTAATCGTCTGTGCCTTTGGCATGCGGGAATGGAATAATTTTGTGGTCTCATCTCCATGCTGGTAGCTCTAGGAAAAGTCTCCATCCCTTCATCAGCTACCAACACCATGCAAGGCTAAGGGATACTGATCTCAATGGAAATATTCAGAGCTGGGTGCCATCACTCTTCCTTGTTCCCTAATTTTTCAGGCTGCAGGATCTCCATGACACAAACCACATGGTCAGTGACTGAAACCCAGCTGGCAACAATGAGCTCCAAACACAAAGACGAGTTCATGATAAGCTCTTTGCTGTTGTTTGCTCTCACCTGCCTCGTCATGATATCAGGCAGCTAATCCCCTGTGTTGTTTCCTCGCCTGAGTCAAATGTAACATGAGGTTTTGTTGGGCTGGGAGGAAGGGAGCAAGGGGAAAGGGCATGGGGAGGTGACATCATGCTGCCTAGCCCTGTCCTGGCTCTCCTGAAAGTTTTTCCTTGCTTGTTCCCACCAGTGCAGCACCGACACTGGTTTTTGCAGTGCTGACAGCTACATAGGAGGTGTTTTCCCCCTCCTAACCCGGAGTGCCATTGCCCCTACTACAGAGCATTGCTTTAATTCTGTCCTCACCAGCCCTGGTGTCCATCACAGCCGTTCCTGTTTTGAAAGTCCTCCCTTTCCTAGGCAAAATGATCCAAATTCCTTTACCAGCACACCTCATCGCTCTCTTTGAGCATTGCTTAATTTTATTGAAAAGCACTACTAGCACGCAGCAGAGATAACCATGTGAGGGACTTGTTTTAAACTGTCCGACAAGGCATTATTAACCCATATCACAGATTATGATCAAAAACATGTTTTCTATAGAAATTCTTCTTGTCCCATTCTTGTGACTATTCCAGCAAGAACAGCTCTCTCTGCCCTCCATTTGCCCAAATGATTATCCCATGTCATGTTACCTGTTCTTCTGTTGAATTATGTTTTGCACTGTGTTTTTTTTCCCTCCCCACACACCTTTAGGAAGTGAGCGATTCCTTTCCTAAGATCCATCAGAGGTCAACAGGTGCTGGGGAGGTGGGAAGATGCTGAGACTGGAGGGTAGAGAGCCCAAAGGGGACATTTTTCTGCTCAAGTGGTAATGCGTCTGTCTGCAGCACCAGGCTTAAAGAAAAGGCCTGGACGGATCATCACTGTCCCCAAGTCCCCTCACAGATCCCGAGGGCTTCTTGGCTGCTTAAAGAAGAGAGAAAATCTCAGGTGCTTCTATTCTGGTGTAATTATGACAGGCAATTTAAAATCAGCCAAGAGCTATATTGACGGTGTCATTTGGAAGATAATGGACTAATGGTCCCTTCAATTTAATTAAGGATTTTTTCAAAGAATTACAAATTAACCTGAATTAAGATGAGAGTGTATACAGAAAGACTTAATGTGGTTCCACTAATTTAGATTTGCAGTCTTAATTATTTTGGATTAATTTTCCAAGAGGACACATGATATTTTTATTGGTGTAAAGACCAATAAGGTCCATAGCAGGTGTTTTGAAAGTGAAATACTTTTGCCTTTTCAGGGCTGCAACTCTTGGTAACACATCTTTTAAGAATCTGTACTAGTACCTCCCTCCCAGGCAAGAATAAGCTATGGCAATGTAAAGGATCATGCTTCAGTTTCACAGGTGTGTGTCTGCATATATATATACATATGGGAGGGTGTCTGCCTGTGTCTGTGTGGAAAAACAATGACTGGGAAATTTGTTCTGTTTTGATTACTCCAACAGCTTTAAATCAGTGTAACATCTGAATAGTAGCAAGGCTTGAGGCAGTGGCCAGAAGGTGATGACAGAATCATCTGTGGTGGTTTATGGCTTGTTTTTCCTCCTGTTTCTTCCCCTCTTCCTCCTCTCCAAGCTGCTCAGTACTCTCTGGCTGCTCAGTATTGACGTGTCCTTAGCAGAGGCAGTGGGAAGCATTGGGAAACCTCTTCTCATCCCCACAGCACGCATGACTGGGTTTAGCTTGGACAGTCATGGTTCTGAAGTTCCCTCACTGCCCAGCTGGATCTCTTTAGGAAGAAAAAAAAAAAAAAAAAAAAAAAGAAGTCTCTTCTCTTTGCAGGAGAAACTGCCCTGGAGCCCCCCGTCCAGTGCAGCTGTTGGAGCACTGCTTCAGAAGGTGTGTAGTAATTGAGTCATCAAACTCTGCCTTGCAAAAAGATCCTTGAGGTACCATGTGTTGCTCTGTTGTCCTTAATGCTGTTGATGAGGATAGGTGGTTTTGGGAGCAGGCCAGGGTAGCTTCTGGCCCTCTGCACAGCAGGATGGGGGAAAAGAAGCCACTTGTGGTGTTTGAGTTGTGGTACCACCCAGATGATCGAACAGAAACCACTGCCCCTTTGGGAATGTTACTATCTCAGCACACACCAGAGGATGATCAGGGGAGGGTGAAGACCTTTGCTTTGGAGAAGAGACACCAGAGCCAAGACCCCCAAGACCTTGCAGACCAAGGCTTCTGCAATACAAGGAAATCCAAGGATGGCTGAGTCAGGCTGTGAGCAACATGCCTGGCATCTCCCAGGAGATCAGCTGCAGAGTCAGGAGCTGAAGCCTGCTTTTCTGCACACAGCTCAGGTGCCTGCAGACACTTGCAGGTGCGTAGGAGTGAGCTGATCCTGGGAAAGGGAGACCAGTGGACTTCAGATGGGAGAAGAGTCATGGCTTGCCATTACTCCCAAATCCTGATGCTTATGGAAAAGTAGCATCCAATCTGGCTTTCAAACCCAGGGCAGTTCCCTTGCAAGAAAGGGAAAGAGACAGGGAAAAAGGAGAATTGCCTTTTTAAAAATGTTTTCTTTAGGTAACCCTCCCACCTCGGGGTCTCAGGACTGAAAGGCAGGAAAAAAGGGCTTGTTGACCCGATGTTAACCTTCAGCTGTCAGCCATTCAGCTCCATGATCCTCACATGCCGCTGCTTAATCCAGGAGGAAAAAAAAGCACAAAGCCTGCCCAGAGCCTGTGCCATCTCATTAACATTTGGCTTAGGCAAGATTTCTGTCCTGTGCAGGGAGTGCAGCAGCTCCAGTTCAAACAGCTCTCGTCTGCTGTGTCCAGGGACAGAGGTTTGTCACAGCTTCTGCAGTGCTGTGCTTTGGGGCTGGGGCCTTGAGCTGGTAAAATATAATTCAGGCAGAAACTCTGGCATTTTTTGGCTTGTTGAGAACTTGACCTCTCTGTGAGGTCCTTCTCTGTGCCAGAATGAAGTGGTTCCCAACAGGCGCAAGACACAGACCCAACATGGGTTTGGCTGGTGCCTGGCACCTCTTACTGGTGTTGAGGATCCCACAAGGCCATAAAAGCCAGACTGCAGTTTCTGGTTTGACATCGCATCCCACATCCACATCATGTGTACTCAGAGGAAGGTCATAGGGATGTCTGAGGAAGAAATAATATGGGAGGAACAAGGAGCACATGGGCATCTTGACCTACAGCCAGACATCTACTGTCCCCAGGCCCTTGCAGCTTTCACTTGATTAAACATGAAAGCTCTGTGGTTGCCTGAGCTGGCAAATATGGTTCAGCACACCTGAAGTTGGCAGGGAAACCTGTTGCTCTGGGGTTGGCATGGGGCTGGCAAAGGTTTCCTCTTCCCATCTGGGAGCTGGCAAGAGTGTGTTCCCATCTGAAAAACAGGTGGGAGGAGGAAGGTGGGTGGCTTTATGCTGACTGATGTGAGCATAAAGTGTGCTTTTGGTGGTGGAGGAACACGGCCATGGCCATGGGCTGAGTGGGATCACATGAGCTTGGAGATGGAGCTTGAGCCGTGTGAGAGAGAAATGATTCTTTGAAGGCACAGTGGGATTCTTCAGTGGGAGGACCTCTGTTCTAAGTATAACAAGTCACACTTTAGAGATCAGTTGGTTGAGGCTGTGGCTGAGTTCCTTTGGTGTAGGCTGAGGACACACAGTACAAGGAGAAATCACTCAGTGTTCCGCTTTCCTGTTGATAAACTGTAGGACAGTTCTGATCCTGGGACAGGATCCATGGGGCTGTTTAGCCATGAGGAAGTAGAAACTACTGTGCTCAACAAGATCAAGGGTCTGAATTGCTGAGCATCCTGAGGCTTCAGGGAGCAGTAGGTGCTCCCAAGGGCATGTTGATTAGCACTCCCTTGATTCTCACCCCTTGTCACTCCCTCCAGGAGTGAGGTCTGCTTGGGCAGAGTGCCACCCATATGGCCCCTCACCATTTGCTACTAACACAGGTCAAGAGCACAGTCCCACAGGCTTCATAAACAGCATGTGTCTGCATTTATTAATCCAGATTATGTTTTTCTCCATCTACTCATCTAATCTTCTCTTGAACTCATGCAAATACTCACAGCTGACAGCATCCTTGGGCAAGGAGTTCCCCAGGTCTGACCCCCACCAAATGAGGACCTACAAGCTCTGAATTAGCCCGTGCTTTTGCACTGGGAAGAGGCAGCAAGGCCAATCCCTGTCAGCCTTCTTTGGGCCATGCCTGACTTTGTATTCCTCTACCATAAACTCTCCAGCCATGTCTTTTCCAGACTGAGGAGTCCTGGTGTGCACAAGTCCTTGCTTGCAGGAAGGCTCCTCCAGACCTTTGATCCTCTTTCATCCCCTTCTTCGTGTTGCCCTATTACATTTTGGATTCCAGGCTTCAAAGAGGTGCCTTTTGGGGCACAGGTCAGTGCAGTGGCTTGGCGGGCATGCCTGCCCCACAGCCCTTGCTCCCTCCAGATGCTGCTGTTTCTTGGCCACAGGCTGTGCCAGCTCCTGTGATGCCGTTTGCTTAAGTAATTGGCAGTGCATACCATGCATAACCAGCTCTGAGTCTGTGTTGGGGTTTTTTTGATCCAGGGCTCTTTCTCCTCTGGAAAGGTAGAGGTGTCCTTTGGGTGTTTTTATGAGCGTTGGGTCTCTGTCCTGACTGCAAATCCATCCTCCCAGCATGAAATCTGCTTGGTTTTCCTGCAGAGACCCCATGGTGTGTCAGGGACTGTAGGTGAGAGCCTGGCATTGTCTGAGACCTGAAGAGAACACTTTCAGGACTGTTCCACCTCCTTTCCTTTGCTTTTATCCCAAGTAAAATATATTTACATGATAACATAGAAAAGCAAAATAAGCAACCAAACCTCACTGAGGTCGATTCACTCCCAGCCTATTTCACGCTGACAAGACCATGACAGACTCAAATAGGAACTTCAAACTTCTTTGAAGCCAATTGCAAAGGTAAGAACCAGTTTCATAATTTGGGTCCCAAGATGAACTTTGCTGTAGGTGAGGCTGTAACTTGAATTTCTTGTGTGAATCTGTCTTGAGGAATAATGGCTCTTTTTTTTTTTATTTTATTTTTTTCTATAGTTTTTCCTTCCTCCTGGCCCCACCACAAATCTGTTGTCACTCTAATCTTTTCTTTGGCAGCTAAAACTATTACCTTTATTGTTTCAGGGCTTGGCTTCTTCCTGTTAGATCTCATAATTGGATTTTTACTCTCCAATCCATTTAGTCTCTCCTGTGCTTTCACTAAAACCCTGTAACCCTTTGGCACCAGCTTTGCTAACCAGTTACCCTGGAAGGTGCTCCTCTCCCTGATTTCCGTGGGGACAGCTTTCCATGGGTGACGCCTCCAGTGTCACTGTCTGTACACATTGTCATCATCATCTCTTTCATTCTGCAGACTGCAGAGGCTTGTTGGGTTTTTAACAAGAATAACCAAAACTACCCATATCACCCTTTAAAAGAAGATCTGAGGTCACCATAGAGGTAAAATCATCCAGAAATTACGACATTTCAGCTGTGGCTAGGAAAAGTCTGCTGCTTTGTCCACATTCACCTCCCACCCAGACCAGGCACCAGTCCTGTGTTTCTGGCTGTGTCTTAAACTCTATTAGCAGCTACAAGAGAGGTGAGACAGCAGTGAGGCTGTGACCACTTCTGGCACTGGGATCACTTAACCCTCCCACTCCTGTTCATCGTCTCTGGAAAATGCTGTTCACAAAACATGCTTCCTTCCACCTCCCATCCGTGTTGTTCTTTGGCCTGCAAGCTCTGCTGGACAGGGCCTTGCCCGTGCAGAGCCTCTCGTAACAGTGCCAGAGTCTTCACTGGAGGCTTTGAGTGTGCCAGGAGTGAGCTGATTGCATTGCAGGTGCTTTCTGTACAGCTGAAAGGACCTCTGTGCTCCATACCAGCAATGGTCTCCGTCCTCTCCGTGAGGAAATCAGTGCTTTGGTTTCTCCAGCTAGTAGGTACCATCCAAGCTGTCCTATGAGCACAGCAAGACGGTGAAGGAATCTGGCATGGAGGGGGCTTGGGTACCCCTTGGTATCCCAAGGAGGGGCTGCTGGTTTCATGACCTGAGCCATGCAGCTTCTCTTACAGGAGGAGGGTGGAGCTGAGACGATGGCATCTTACCATGGGTCTGGTTTTTCCATCAGGCCGTGCAGTAATGCAGCACTGTGATTTTTAAGGGAGCCAAGATCTTCACTTGTAACATTTCTTTATAACAAGTCAGGGCACAATGAAGGAAGCTCCCCTCCAGGTCAGTCAAGCCCAGCGTGGGCAGAGGTGATGGAATAAGACCTCCACGTGGCAAGATGTTAAGTACAAAAGGAGATGTAAATGCAAAGGGAGGGAAAATGGGGACAAGAGGTAACAACCCTACTAACTGGCTGCTCAACCCAGATCCATCTACCTGGCCCTTAACAGGCCTCAATGGATCCAGTCCCACTCCTCCTTTCATTCTTTTCCCCAGCCGTTTTACAACCCCAGTGCCTTTGTGTTTATGTTGCTGGAATGCGTTGCCATGGTTAAAGCTGTTATTCTCAGCAGGGTTTGCATCTTACCTGTGAGACAAATAGATTCGGAGATGGAGACATGCATGAATGTGTGTGTTTACCTTCATGTCAGTTCCCACTGGCCATGTGGAAAAACAAATCTGATGGGAAAGGAGAACCCTTCAGGGGGAATGGGGAGAGAGGGAGAATCCCACCTTGTAACAGTTTCTCCAAGGAATACATAGGCTAAGCCAAAAGCATAGCAGAGATGCTATGGGATAGAAGAGATGATCACCTGAGGGCAGGGGAGGGCAGAGATGGACATAGGTTTGTTGGAGGTGTTATTGAACTGAGAAAACACACAACTTCTAGTCAAGTCTATTGTGAGGGTGCAGTGTACGTGTGGAAAGGTGGGATTCACCGTTCCCTCCCTGCACTGTTCCCACACTGGCAGTGCCCACCAAAATTCCTCCTTAGCCCTGTCATTTTCCTTGGCTCCGGTTGCTCCAAGTGCTAAAAGGGGTTTGCAAGTGTTATTTTTTATTTATTATTATTTTTGAATGTGCTTATCAGTTACATATTTTCTAAATTTTACTTTATTCCTATTCTTCTTTTATAATGTTATTTATTCAAGGTATAGGGAAGGTGGGAAACTGATTCTTTGGCACATTCCCATAGGTATTCTTGTCCAGAGGAAAATGATAACAAAACCTTTGGCATTTAGGATTTTTGGCTCTGGTGTATCAGGCCACAATAATTTTATTGTTGCTCCTCAGGGAATGATTCAGAATAATGGATCTGCTAGGAAAGACGGACCAAGCCCCTGAGTTTTTTGGCTAATGTTATTATGCAAGTTTGAATTGATGGAACAGTTCTGAATTGCTTCACTCAAACATGCACTGAAAGAAGAATTGAATCAATAGTTGCTGGGCCCTCTTCCAGCCCCTCTAGCTCACTTACACAATCCACCAGTGCTGTCCATGCCTGGACAAAATGTGTAAGGCTGGTCAGGGGGGGCTCCTAGCCAGGAAGTGAGGCCCAGGCCCTCTGGAGTATTTTGGTATTTCTCATCCTTTGATTCTGCCTGGAGGCAGGACTCCTCTCCCATCTATCATGAGGCACTTGACTATGCCTGGCTATACCTGGCTGCTGCCTAAGCAGAGGAGGAAGATGGCACCTCCAAGGGCTGAGTCAGTCGCCTGAGAGAGAAATCACTCTCAAGTGGGATTTTTCCATTGACTGAAAATCTCTCCAGGTTACTGAGGCCCAAGGTTAGCTGCCTGTGTTAAAGCTTGAGATAAGGGATGGTGAACTGGGGGCCTGGAAATTCACTCCTGTCTCAGGAGGATTGAATGAGTTGGGGATTAAAGGGAGGACTTCTAAATCATGTGCAAGAAGTGCAGAAATGTTTTTTTCTCCATGGGAGGAATGCTGGTAACAACCCCAGCTCAGTATTTCTGACAGCCTTAGCCCCAAGCCCCACTGCTGGTCAGGGCTGCTATTTGCCTTTCTCATGGGTGTTGCTACTCCATGGTGGTGCCCAGACAGCCAGGTCTTACTGCCTTGTTCAGTCCTCGTGACCTGCTGTTAAAAGCACTGACAGCACTGATAGCGATGTCCTTTCATACCCACCTGGCTCCACGCTGACACACACCTGACCTCCTGCCCTTTTTTCTGTTCCCTTTGGGAAGGCTGCCAGAAATGTCAATATTTTCACCCTCTTGCTCTGTATGGCAGTGGAGCTGCAGCCCTGCCTGACAGCTGACACCCTCCCCATGCTTTGTTATTGGGGTGATGGAGCTAATGAGAGGGTGAAAACCATCCCATCACTTTCTGTGATTGTCATTTGCCTTCTCCTGCATTGAGGAAATGAAGAAATCTGGTATCTGAGCCAAACAAGGGACATCTGTAAGCATGGTCTAACCAGCATTGCTGGAGGCTTGGTCCTGAGGATGAGCAGAGCAACCTCAGAGCCACATGGACACCTCCCTGTGCACTTGTCTGCTCTATAAAGCCACCACAAATTAACTGCAGGTATGTCCTGAAAATTAATGAGTTCAAGACCTTTACAGCCTCACACGGGCCATCTTCTGCAGAAACAGTGTCCTTAATTAAATCATACCTCTTTCACCAGGAGCTATATTGAGCCCAAAGGCAAGGAAGGCAGTCAGGCTGCCTGGTGCTGTACTGGCAGGATATGGGTCCACTGGGAAAAGGCTGCTATGGCTCATCTCCATCCACCTGCAGGGCAGAGTGGGGTGAGCAGTCAGTCTGGATTCACTAATTGCTGGCATGGGGTGGCGAGGACACCAGCCCAAATGTTGGCCACGGGAGTGGATAGCACCTCAGCAGCATAGCTAATTAATGGAGTGAAATGGATGTTTGGGATGTGGTATAATGGAGAAGTGAGTCAGGCACGGCACCACAGGTAGCTGAGCCCATGGTTCCACCCTCCAGCATGCTCAGACCCCTCTTCAGGCCATCTTGTCTTGTGAGCTGGCAAAACTTCAGCAGTCTTCTGGGGAGAAAAAATAACAGGGAGCAGGGTTAGCAGAAGCCAGGTATGCTTATCCCAGAGGCCCAGTATGTGTTCTGGGTGTGGAGGATGTTGTCCTACAACTATTTTCCAAGCAGGAAGGAGATCCACATAGATGCCTGGGTTGAAGGGTCTAGAGAGCTTGAGGGGAGAAGCGCTGCCAAAACACCTGGGGTTGGTGTTATCTATCCCTCTACCACAACCACCAAGGTGACGTGGAGATCTCTCTTCAGAATCTACCCAGGCACCTGTACCAACCTCAACTTGGGAAGGAGCCTGGTGGGTTGGGTAAAGCCCTCTCTGGCTGTGGGGTGTCAAGATGCACTAGTTCCCACCTTGGCACTGCAGGAAGCAAGGTGATGGCTGCATCTTTCACTCAGGTGTGCACCTTGGCAGCAGCTGCACACGTTTGAGCAGAAAAGCCAGCACCGAGGTGTTAAGGAAACTTTCCTGTCTGACCCTTTGGGAGTGAGATGGCCGGAGTGCTTCCTGAATGGTCAGACAGGAAAGTTTCCCTAACAAAGGATGGACTGTTTGCATTGTGCACCTGAGTTCCCTGTGCTCACGAGGGGCTTAAGGCTTCAGTTCTGGGCTCCGTTAAAAAGACCTTGCAGGGGTTGGCTGGGAGAAAAAAAAAAAAATAATTGCTCCTGCGACTGCAGGCAAGCCAGAAAGCATTCCTGGAGCCGTGGGTCTGCGGGCCCGCACCCACGCTGCACCGTCTGGGGCAGAGCCAGGCGCCAGAAGCGGCCGCGCTGGGGCACAAGGAGCACACTGCCGGTGCTGGGGAAGCTCCGTCGCTCCCGGGCACAGGTGACCTGGGTGCAGGCTCTCCCTGGTAAGGTGACCACCGGGACATGGGCTGCAGCCGGGACGTGGAGAAAGAGGACATGCAGAAGAACCCAGGCTTGTGAAAGCACTTCTGGCAGTTGGGGAGAAGTGCTCCTTTCCCTTCCCCACATCTCTTTTGTTTTCCGCAGCCCGACAGAAGAGGCTTCCAGTAAGCGGCAGGGGTGGGGGCAGAGCCCACCCGCACAAAGGCAGCTCCCCACGGGCTCTGTGACCGCTGTCACGCTTTTTCGCTCAAATCAACGCCAGCAGTGGATGACGTGGGGCTGGTGCTCCCCAGCCCCGGGGCTGATTGGTCCCAGCTCAGGTTTGAACGCCAAGGTGTCCTGGCAACGAGAAGCAGAGGAGCCAGACTTTCCCGTACCCACTCGGCTCCGGGAGCACGGCGGGTGCTGGGAAGCGACAGGCATCGCGGCCGAGGAGCGGCGCTCAGGGCCACTGGCTCTCCTCCAGGTACCCTCTGCGCCGTCCCGGGCCGTGCCCAGCCCCAACCTGGGAGCTGGCATCGGTTTCCCCCGGTGTGGGTGGCCCCGGCAGCGACTCCGCGCCGTGGCTCAGGCGGCATCTGTGCTCCCGCACAGACACGGCAGCGGAGCTGGTTTCAGCTGGGAGTAGGGATGGGGAAATCTCTGGTGTTGGGAGGGTCTTGAAAGTGGCCGTTCGGTGGGGTTTGGGGGAGGGATGCTTGGGGAGAAGCTGTGCAGGGAGGGGGGAGTCAAGGAGCTTCCCAACAGTTGTGTGGTCAGCTTTCTTGCCCCAAGAGGACGGAGCAAGTGATTTTGGCTAGTTTTGGGTTCACTTGATTAATCGAACTCACAAAAGCCCTGCAGGGCACACGGGGCTCTGAGATGTGCTAGAAGAAGATGGCTTTACATTGAAATGAAACAGCTTTTCCTGCCAATAGCTGCTCTGTTTTTGCCTCAGCGCAACCCACCTGCATGTCCGTCCCTCTGGAGCTTGGGGGGTGAGGAGGGAAGGGCGCCCCAGGGCTCAGCTGTGTGCAGGAAAGCAAAGGGCTTCGCAGGGGCATGCTATAAAGAAAAGGCTTTTTCCTCCACCTGGAAGATGCGAGCAGAGATGCGAGGAGCTGGCTGGGGGAAGATGTTTGCCGGCACGGGGAGGCAGCACTCAGCACTGCCCATTTTGCACCTGTCAAACCTAGCAGAGACATACCCGTGAAAAGATGCGCCAGCCATTAATGACAGGGCACGTCCAAGCTGTCCAAGTTGAGAAACCACCTCCACAGGGTAACAGCCACCCCAGAGGAGCTTCCTGGCTCAGTGGCAGGTGGTGAGCTTGTGGAAGGGCTGGCGTCCTGCATGGATTCAGTGGCACACATTGAAACGCAGCACCACGACTCAGGTCTTGCTGCTGCAAGTGGGGGATGAAGAGGGATAACAACGGCAAGACCTTTTGGATCACAGCTTGTGTTATTTAATAGAGCACAGGGCTGAGACCTGCCTGAATTCTTTCTCATAGACCCAAAGGCTGGATGAGACTTGGAGATCCCTTCTAGTATCATGCTCATAGTAGATGAGCAGTTCCTCAGCACCGCAGTGGCAGCGAAAGGCAGAGGGACATCACAAAATGAGCAGGGAGTGTTTCGCTGGCAGCATGTTATTGCTGACCTGGATTCGCACTGATGACCTGGAGGGGTAAGATTAGCACAGTCAGCTTGGCCCAGGGCTGTGGGGGGATTAGAGAGAGGGAAAGGGGTCATGCCTGTTACATACATCATTTTTCTCTGTTTAAATGGGAATATGTAGCACAAGTTTTCAGTTTAAAAAAAATTATCCTGCATACTGAAATGTTGCCAAAGTTTGCAATCTTGGAGTGGTGGGCTTACAGCAGTAGAGGCTCTGCCTTGAAAACCCAGTTACTGGATCTGTGAGAATCAGTGATGCTTTTTGTATCTAAGTGAAAGTTAGGAGAAGGACATGTAAGAGAAGGTTTGACCTAGATGAACCTGAAAACGAATAAACATGAAAATTCACTAAAGGTGAATTAAACAAACTGGGTATTTTCAACAATCACATTTTAAAATTGAGCAGCTTGGGACTGAATGATGTTCCTACTTGAACCAACAGCTCTCCCTGCTCCAATTAGTTCAAATAAGACTTGTTTCTCTGACCAGTTAGGGCCAGTACATTCTTCAGGCTTTATTAAACCCATGAACAGTAATGTCAGTCTGAAACCCAAGAGAGGGGAAGACATACCCACACCTTGCAGGCCATAAACAGGAACAAATTCAGCTCACTCTGTATCTCCCCAACAATTCAGCTGGGGCAGTTTATGAACTGGGAACATTAGCCCCAGTGAGGCAGGACTTTCCCAGATTAAATAACATATCAGTCATTAAATAACTCATCTTTCCTGGTATTTTATGGAATAAACAGTGCCTGTTGCTTGCTAATAGCATCTGCTTTTATTTGAGTGGGACTGTGTTTTATAACAATCCTTCTGTTCAGTTTGCATGTTTGAAGTGACCCCAGCAAGCAATCACTCCACGGCTGATAGTAAATTCACTCCCAAAGGTTTAATGATGGTATTTACTGTAGGAGCTACCAGTTTTAGGGCTGTAGTGATTAGGGTGGGTTAATAGGACACGGGGCAGTTGGGTAATTGCTAGTGATGAGCCAGTGAACTCCCAGGTAATTGCACCTTACCTGGAGAGGTGTGCTGGCATGAGCGGTGTTTTAAAGGCAAAGCTGTGAGGAGGATAAAGGACAGTCATTGTCTCCACATGACAGCGCTGAATCATGAACAGGAAATTATCCGTTCTCCTCACCAAGGAAAATAATGCTTGATCTGTTTTCTTTCCTGTTGCTTTCTTAAAGAAAAGACAGTCATTGTAGGACTCATGTGCCTGTCAAGTCTGTGCCCCTTCCTTCCCTTTATACCATTTAAACACTGTTGAGAAGTAGAGATGCTCTGCTTGAGGACACCTACAAGTGTTGTGAAAATAGGTTTTGAGGGAAGGAAAGACAGACATACTGACTGACTGACCCTCGGAAGGCCTGGTGTAGACCAAACCTCAGCTAGACACCAGAGAGGCCTGGTAACAGAGGGACCCTGGCAAAGCTCACTCACCAGAAAGCTTCAGCGTAAGCCCAGATTTCCTCCAGCGATGTTAGGTCCAAGCAATCCTGGTTCCTAGGACAGCAGACATCGTTAATAATGTTATTAAAGAGAGACAGTAATTTTACTTTTAATGAATGTGGGATCTACATGACTTGGTGCGGTCACTTGCTAGAGCCCCATTGGCCCTTGGGCAAGATTTCTCAAGTCCCAGCCATTTCCATGTATGTTTGGGCTCCTCAAGACATTACTCAGCCTGCGTGCATGTGGATTTGGTAGACCTGACCTGGCCCCAGTATTTGAGGCTGTCTCCAGTGCTGCTCCAGGCTCCCCAATGCCTGCGGTCTGCAGCCTTGGCACTTTGTGTTTGTTTGCCCTGAATACCCAGCAGTGGAGAAGCCAAAATTGCTTTGCCCTCCCTGCTCATGAAGCAGAGGGCTGGAGACTTGATCCCTGTAATTGCCAGCCTCTCCTACCCCAGAAAGGAATAATCCCCAAAGCAATGGTGACACTAGTCTTCTAATGCTTCTTGAGTCTTCATCAGCAGGTCCTGGAGGGCTTTGGGAAAGATGCTGTGAAAGATGCCTCACGTCTCTTTTAGGTCTGGGAGGGTTGAAGCAAAGCAAGGCGCAGAGCCTTGACACACACTGACAGGAGTAGAGCAAATGGCAGGTTTAGATAGGGGCAAAGGGACTGATAGAGCAAAGGGGCTGACAGTGGTGCTCTCACCCCAGGGAGGTGCTCCTTGGTGGGTCTGGGACCAAGAAAGCTCTGGTTAGGTGGGTCTTTATCTGCTAGAACCTTTTCATTTTGCCTTGTGATTAAAAGATAAAGATGGGGAGTGTGTCTCTTCTCTCTGTTAATGAACTTTCCTCTCCCTCTGCAGCAAGAGAGAAAGATTGCAGCAAGACAAGCTCCAGTACAAGATTCTTCCGCTGATGGGGAGAAAATGACTAGTTTGTGGACACAGAACCTCCCAGGAGAGGGGCTGTTCTTGGTGCACCAATGATTTAAGGGGCTTAGCAAGTCAGAAGTGCTGACAATAAAGCTGTGGCAGGGTTATCAATATATTAAGAATTATGGGCAATTGGACCAGGAATTTCCAGGTACAGGCTGATAGAAATGGAAGTGCTGGTTCAGATTGCTGAAGCTCCACTGACATGCCTGGAGCTACTCTACTGTTATGGCTAGTAGTGGTAATGGGAAAAGGAGTTTAAGCTGTTCTCACTCCACAGCCTGATCCAAGCACTCGCTGCTCCACCTTCTTCATTGACACACACATTTCTCCAACTGCTTGATGCAGAGGCATTGGTCTAGCAGGGAAAAAAAAAAAAAATCAAATATTTTCTCCCCTAGGGATTTTCCAGAGCTGGACAGTCCTTGATCCAGTCATACTCTCTTCACCAAGAGTAGTGCAGGCACAATGAAAAGGGGAGTCCAGGCTGTCAGTCCATCACTGCCTGCTTTAACCAGTCCAAAATACAGCTTGGATGAATGGAGGAATCCTTTCCCTTCTCTTGCATGTGGTGCTCTTAAGGGAAACATGTGCTGATCATGGGTTTACAAGCCACTGCCAGATGTTTGAAATTACATAGTATAATTGTTGGTGCAAGACCACTCAGTCTAGTGGGTGTGACCTAAAGGAAATCCCTTAAAACCTGCTCTCTGGTACCAAGATGAGCACCGGGCTTCACAATTACCAGGCTTGAACCTGAAGGTAGTGAGGTACCAGCAAAGATCAGAGCCTGAGATTCAGAGGCAGGAACTGCTGAGTGTTGATCCAGGATCTACTGCCGACTCTTTTTGCTCTGGGGCAAATTATTTAGCTTTCCTTTTCCCTGATCCTCTTCCGTCCCTGGTCCGAATCCTTTGTCACATGAGAGCTGGGAAGAAGCTTGCGAAACACCTGCTGAAGTGCTTTCAAGACAGAAAGCAGAATGCACAAATGGTAAGATGTATGGGCAATATAAACAAACCCAGCTATATGTTTCCCAGGCTAAATGAGGAAGGAGGAGGGGTTAACTGGTGGGTGGCACCCATGTCCTAATTACAAGGCTTGTCTCTGGATCCCTTTGGTGTGAAGCATCCTCTTGGCTGAAAAACAGCTGATATAGTCACACCTGAGCAGAGGTAAGAGAGGAAAAACTTGTCACACAAGTGAACCAGGGTGGGTGGAAATTTCCTTTGGGAGGAAGGGGGGGAGTGGTGGTACCAGCAGTGGGTTGGAGATGGCCTTCTGGACCACCTCTGGACCTACTGGTCCTGCTGTTCCTCCTCTTTCTTGTCTAGTGCATTTTTCCAGGTGGTTGCTATATGGCCTTGAGGGTCCTATGAGATCTAGGAAAGTCCTTCCTGTAGCTGCCATTAGACCCTTTTTAACCTCTCTGACATCTGATTCAGGGGGATTACTTCTGGAATTTTAGTAGTCTCTTTGTCCCACATCAATTTGCCAACTCAAAAAGCAGCACAGCCCCAAGGCTTAAGATTGAATAAGTACATTGTGAGTGTGCTTTACTTTCTGAACCTTTCCAGCATTTCAGGGTCACATCTCTAACATGTCTTTGCAACAGTGGGAGTTCAAACATGATGGTTCGTGTGTATGTGCTAAGAGAAGTGAGATATACATACAAACAGCTACTGTTGGGGAGACAAGAAACACAGCAGATGCCATGAGGGCTGACAGACCTTCCAAGCTTAGCCCCAGTCAGGTGTCTTGGACCTCTTCCGCAACACCTGTGGTTCCCTTCTTACAGCTGCTTTTTGCATTTCACTTATGCTTATGACCTTGCCTGAAATCTAGGTTATTCTTCCAAGTGTAGAACACTCTGAAGATCACCTGGAACAGGTTTGCAGGTCTGGCCCCTTGTTTTGGCCAAGGGATTTCTTCATGATCAGGGAACAAAACTTGATTTCTTCATTTGATCAGGGAAGATTTCTCCATGATCAGGGCTACAAATTTAGCAGCCTGGGACCAGGGAAAGCGATTGCAATTCACACCTCTGCCCTTGATGCTTTGTAGCTTGGGCAAAGATCAATTCAGCGAGGATCAGTTGCATGAGGACATGCAAGTGCCTGAAGATGCAGGTTGATATCTGTATGCTGTTTATTTTGCATTTAAGCTGCACCTGGGAGAGTTTTGTTTCATGTTTGGGAAATAGGAAGAAGTATTTTTTGTCCCTTCTCTCATTACTGTTCTCCAGCCTGAAAGCTGCTGGGGTAGATGTCCCCCTACATGTGCAAGTGCATGCTGCAGGCCCTGATCTCAGCTGGGGAGCTGTGATGAGCCACACTAAGCCAGCCCTGGAGCTGAGCAGCTGAGATGCTCTTTAAGCCCTGCAGAGCTGAATGTAGTGGAGGGTACATTTTTCCCCAATGAGCATTTGATTCCCACAGTACTCTGGGAAAAGGGACATGTCTGCACCACCTGGGTGTTCCTCCATTGCTTGCTAGGGCCGAGCAGCACCTGCTGACAACTGGTGCTTTGCCTTGGAAGCCCCTGAGGGCTGCTGAATGTATCTGCTGCCTGGTTTCTCCCTTAGTCTGCATGTAGCAGCCTGGGAGATTATTGCCCCCTCCCATCCAGCTTGCCAGACAGATGTTAGAGACTGTAATGGATAGATCTGCTCTCAGATTAAAAAGCAGTTTAAAACACATCCCCTGCCAGCTGTGGCCTTCTGCCCTGTTAGCTTTCAGGTGCTCTCTGGAAGAAATCTTTTTTTTTTTTTTTTTAAACTCAGCTCTATCCTTTCCTGCAGTCTTCTTGTGCTGTTCTCTGCCTGGCAAAGCCCCAGCAGCAGCCCCCAGGCAGCATGGCACGTGTAGTGGAAACGACTTTGGCTGACTGGGATGCTTTTGCAGGGAGTCCAGGTGCTGTACACAGTACAGTGGGGAGGAGAAGACGCCTCCGGAGGGAAGTTAGAGATCGTTTCCTCCTCTCCTTTTTCTCCTGAACCCAGCAATTCAGTGGTTGTGTCAGCATAACTTGATAGCATGGGGATAGAGAGAAGCTGCAGCCTCCACAGCACAAAGCAAAAGCCTCAGTTTCCTCTCAGTTGCCTGTTGCAGAAAATTCTGTCTCCTGGTGATAAAGGGAGAAAAGGAGCTGCATGGGGAGGATACCACAGGACAACTCCTTTAGGGGGAGAGTGGATGCTTTCTTCTCTGCATTGGACATTTGTATAACAACTTGTCCTGCCCTGATGTCTCTGCATGGACAATCTTGCCCTTAGCATGGGTTTTCCTGGTTTTCCCAGGCACCTTGAAAGCTAGTCATCCCCATGCTGCCTTTCCAGGACAGAGCCTGTAACGGCATGGGCTGTGGTGCAGGTCTCATTCCTTTCCTCAGTTTGCCATGCAACAGTGGCAGGATGTGCTGGTTGCTGCAGTCAGATTAAAGGCTGGTAAGCTGCCCTTTTGCTGAGGTAGATTTAAAGGTCTAAGGGCAGCAATGCCCAAAAAAATACCTCCTCTCTTTGTAGAAGGTGTGGGTGAGAAATTCTGTCTTGGTGCTGATGCTGTTGGGACAGGGATGCTGGGATGGCAGCTTCAGTGGGTGATGGCTCTGCCTGCATTAGTCATGGTGGTGTAGAGGGAAACCTGTAACATAAAAATATAAATTATATGTGTTCAATAGATAGATAAACATTACTTCTACCAGGACTGTAAATCAGGCCTATCTCCCCACCTCCTCCCAGATTTTACCAGCCTAATCTGGAATTTTCTGTGCAATATTTATTTTTCATTACTAAGTCTTGAAGGAATTGCATTTTCAAGCAGCCAGTGACTTATTTTTTTAAAAAACTTTATTTTCCCCTGAAGTCAGCTCAGAGCACCTGTCTCTTGGAAAACCAGGCCCCTTTAAGATGTCTCAGGCTGCTTTGAATCACTAATTGCTTCTGAATAGGCAGGCCAAATGTTTTATCACTTCAAACTCCCATAGCAATGCAAATCTATACAGCTGAGAAGCCTCTTTCCATGCATGGGGGTGATGGGTAAAGATAAGGATTAAAAATAGAAACAAATTCAGCCCGGGGGTCCTCTTTGTTCCTCCCTGCCCTCGGTGGGGTTGCCAGGGCTACATTTGTTCCCCTGCATCGTTTTTGGATGAGATCCAGTGCCCCTTGAATGCAAAGTTGAGAGGTACAGTGGCGGGAGAGGGCTGGATGAGGTCCTAGGTACATACATATTTCATTGCCCATGCCAGGCTCTGTATTGTTTTCTCTCTCTGGTTTCACAAAGGTGGTGTTTTCTAAAACTCTCACTTGTTGAGGGCGACACAGTCCAGGCTTCATCGTGTCTAAGGTTTCTGGCTTTTCAGTTGTTTCTCACTCTGAATGGCAGCCAGGCATATTTCCCATGCCTGAGGGGAAAAGGGGGATGCTTGGTAGGACAACAGGACTCACCAGAGTGCTATTTGGAGGGGACTACATGTGCTGTGACATGTCGCCCTCGGGGTTGCTGTGTGTGTGTTTTGGGCTCAGCTGGCTCACACACTCTGCAGAAGATAAGCAGCACTTTGCAAAGCCTCACTGGTACAGGGCTGGCCTGACTTCTTTAAGTAACTCACAGCCTGAAGGCAAATATTGACTACTAAGAGGTGGAAAATCTCGGTGAGCAAGGGCAGTCTAAATCCTCCTTTTTGCTTAGGTCACCTGTTATTAGAGCTGCCTGCCATGTGCTGAGTACGGCTGTGCTCAAAAATTGCCAGGAGCTCAGCATTATGGAAGCAAAAGCCAGTTTACTGACTTCCCAATAGAAAGGAAGATACATGCTGAATGTGCATCTGTTGGATGATATTTTTGTTTCAGGCATGCCACGAACATACAAATGGAAAAGCAACTTTGCATGATTTATGTAGTTACTAGGAAAACCTGAGTTAAGTGATACTTTGTAGAGTATTGGGCACTATTTATTCTTAGCAGAGAAGGTTATGAAATCTATTTTCTATTTATCTCCCCAAATGAATTCCAGTTGACATTACCTATCCTACTTGAGTACTCTGGACATGGAGAGCAGATAAATATCCTGACAAATAACATCTTCATGTAAAATCAATAGCTAATAAGAGATCAGTCCCTTGAAGATGATAGCAATTTATCTTTAAAATTAAAATAAAGACTGCAACATTTTGTCAAAGAGGAAAACAAAAGAAATCTCTGTTGTTCTTTGTTTAGGTATTCTTTGTGCATTTCAGGTGCATATAGGACCCAGTTAGGACTTGATCAACTAAGGATTATTATTGTTATCTTCATTGTACTTTTAAAAGAGACAGCTGCTTTCCCACCAGACTGGGATTTCCAGGGAGGCACAGAGGAACTGGAATGATTTTAGGCCTTCAATCCTGCTCTCCAAAGACCTTTAACTCAACAGGACTGAATCTCAGGCTTAAATCCTGCAGGGGTTTAAGTCTTCAGTGTTTGGTTCCAGCCCAGGGGTAATTATCTTACTGAACTAGGGTCTTCATACATAACCCTGGTCTTCCTGGCAGGGAGAAAAAAATTAACAGGAAATGTTTTTAGTATAAAAAGGACAATTAGAAACTGGAAAGCTTGCTTGTACTTTATGAGCTTATGTGTAGAAGTGGCCTTGGATGTCCAAGTCAGTATCAAAAGCAATCCAGGCTTGGGACTCTCCTTATTTCTGCTCAAGGTCCCCACTTGGTTACCAGCAAGGCCCAGAGTTGGTGTAAGACTCTGTTCTGACACCTGGCACCAGCAGAGTGAGGTGTGGGAGAGAACCTCCAGTGCTGGTGGTGTGAGAGGGCTGTGAGGCTGAGGATGTGGGGCTGGCTGTGTAATAGGGGGATTCTGAGAGCACAACCTGGCAGGTGGCTTTTGAGGCATGGTGTTGGAAAAACAATTAGGGGGCAATGGGAATGGCACAGGTAGAGAGCAGGAAAAGGTGTCCTAAAGGGTGGAAGCTGTGCCAGGCTCAGGTGTCCTTCCAGCTCGAAACTGGGAACCCAGGCAGGGAAGGAGGGGGGAAAGCTGGAGCAAGAACCAGAAAAACCTGCTCACACCAGCTGGGGATTCACATTACTCACACTGTTTTAAAACAGGTCAGGTTCGCTTTGGTTTCCTATCAAAGATGGCCAAACTGCCTGAGGACTGTTCTCAGCTCAGCTTAGAGCAGTTCCCGTGTGCCTGCTCACTGTGTCACTGCCTCTCTGCCCTCCTACCAGTGCAAGGCCTTTGCTGGGATTTAAGCCTTTCTAAGCAAAGGCTGGGCTAGAGGCATGCACAAAGACGTTTCCCAGCTCACCTGAGGGGTGGCAACTGTGAGTGGTGGGATCACATCTAGGCGCTCTCACCTCCTGATCTGCCACAAGCTTTGGAGCTCACACAGCAGGTTTGCTGCTTGAAGCTGGATGGGAGACTGTGTCTGGGGACGGTTCTCATTGCAGAGGAGAGTAATCTGCCTGCTGCAGATGCTATCAGAGCCTAGAAACTCATGGCAGTGGTGTGAGCTGTCCGGCTGCAGGTCTCATCCACATGCACCAAGGTCAGCCTTGCGTGGTTTATCCAGTCATTATAGTCAACTTCAACTGGATATGAGTACCAAAGATGAAACCACGTTTTTGTTGGGAAGAAGGAGGAGAAAAGGAGTGAACAAAGTTAGAAATCAGATTGTCAGAGGTTAATGGCTGTGTCTGCTTATTAGGCAGCAATAACAGTAATTTACCTTTGAATGCAATAATTCATCATAATGCTTCCCACCTACCTCATGAACCCTTGCTGCTTATCTCACCCCTCTTGTTCAGGGATCTGAAAGCATTTCATAAACATTAATTAATTGTTCCTCCACACCCCTGGAAGCAAAGTAAACATTATCCGAATTTTGCAGCTCGAGAAGCTGAGCTCACCTAAAGAGACAATAACTGAGCAGGGGTCAGGAGCCCAGAGCGTAGGCAGGTATCCCAGTTTTGACCAGAAGCATCCTTCTGCAAACAGCTCTGCAACATGGGCACTGGGGGCATCATCCAGGGTAGTTCAGTACTTCATCCATGCACGTTCCTGTGCTTGCCGTTTTCAGATGATAGGAGAGGTGTAAAAAGGGTGAGTGTTATTCCTGCCTTGGAGAAGTCTCCCATTCACCACCATCTCATCACCTTCAAGCCTCCACCACAGGGACCAGGCACCTGCCAGTGTGTGAAGCACTGCCATTATTCACAGTAGGACTCTCCCTTGCTTTAATGACTAGGTTAATGACCCTAATCTGTCGGTGTGAATGTGGTTAATCCCACAGCTCTAGGGACGAGTAGTTCGGAGATGTTTCCTCTCCTGCCTTCTCTCACCTCTCTTTGCATCCTAACCTAATGCTTCAGCACTGAGATGGGCTGGTGAGACCTGTGCTAAAGCAGAAGGCACTGCCCCTCTCCTGGCTTGAAAATGGGGCTGCTGTGAGTAAACATCCAGGATTACAACAGTTACAAATCAGGCCACCTCTCTCCAATGTCTCAGCTAAGGGATGTGACATGTGAGTGACACCCTGAAACAAGATGCTTGACGTTAAACCTGTGCTCAAGTGCCTTGATGGATGTCGGCCCTTGAGGAAGAGGAAACCTGTCACCCTGGATGTGCTGACAAATATGTAAATTGAGGGGAGGATATGCCCAGCAAATAATGAGCCTTGGCAGTGGAGGGGCGAATGAGACACCAAAGGTCCATGCCAGGCCAGCCTGTTGGGAAGGGGAATTTTTTCTTCCCCTGAAACCAGCCGTTGACTTTTGGAAGTCAAATGGGTTGCAGCATCAGTGCAGGAGGAGGTTCATGTTTCATAGACAGGCCATGGTGGATTAAATGTAAATGAATCTGCAGTGTGATGGACAAATGGGATCAGTGCCGGGAACCCCAGCTCCTGGTGGGGGATGGATTAGTAATGGGTACTGGTGCGTTTGCACGCAGGGAGGGAGTGAATGGCAAGGCAGGGAGGTTTCCAGCACTGCCCTGCCTGTAGCACTGAATGAAAGAGACATCTCCGCGCTCAAAGAAGAGAGGTCAAGCCTAGATAAACACCAGCTTGGTCCGCCATCAGAGAATCATTGAGGCATGAAGAAAAACTTTAACAGCTGCAATGCTGCTTTTGAACCTCCTAGTAAAAGGGAGGGTCAGGAGGTCAAAACTTTCAATGCCTCTGGGAAGAAGAGGACTTTTCCCCACAAGCCTTTGAAAAACCGAACTAAATTAGCATGACCACACTGCTAAATGCTTGGGAAACCCGAACGGCTCAGGTCACAGGCTAGCCGAGCAGCAGAATGGCAAAGAGCTGTTGCATTCCCATACTCAACAGCCATAATTAATGAGGCTATTTCCTAGGCGAAAAGCAGGTCTTCTGCCCAGCACCTGGACGGGAAACAAAACCTTGCGGGATGTGCCCTGGGCATCTTTTGTTCTCCTCATACTGTTGTCTTTTCCCCTTTCTGTTTCTCCCATCCATTTTCTCTCTCTCACTTCCATCCACCATTGTTTCAGCTGTTCTTTCCTCCCCTGCTCCCAATGTCACACAGCTAACTTGCTATTTGAAATGGTGAATGGCAATGAAGTTGTAATGATCCAGCCATGCTCTCCCCCGGGGGTTGCTGAGTGGGAATGCAACTGAAATCCAACCAAACCAAATCGCTTTTTTATCCCCCCTTATTCTTTATTGCAAAAGGGAGATATGAGAGCCCTCCTTCTCATTTTGAGTTATTCACTTCCACTTTAAAAGTAGAATTTTCTTGTTTGGACCTTTTGCAAAACTCATTCTAGCAAAGACCAGACAATGCCGACTTCTGGAGGATGTAGAGACCTGGAATTTTTGGCTCTGACTCTATCGTGGGGTTTGTATTCATCTTGCACCGTGAGTGTGCTGGGCACCACTTTTCACGAGACCCTTTGCAGGTGTCCCTTCATGGCTCCCACCAGCAGAGGTGTGAAAAGCAGAGAGAGACGTGCAGACCTTGCAGCGGCCGTCAATGCTTTTGGGAAAGGGCTGTGTGCCTACACAGGGCAATCCAAAGACATCAGACCAGTGTAGCCAAAAAGTTTACTGGTTTGGACTGCAATCCTGCAGGCTGCTGGTGAGCATCCCCATTCCTTGCAGCCACAAAAGACAAGTGCTCAGCAACTTTTCCAGGCTTGCTGCAGAAGTGGAAGGAATACTGCCTTGAATAAAGCAGGAGGACAGGAAATACATCACACTTCAGAGGCCAGAAGGCCTGCCCTTGAAGGAGAACAGCTCATCACTCATCTACCCACCAGACCAAGGTCTCTCCTTCCTGCAAGGCCTAGCCCAAGCAGGGTTGTGGGTGGAAATGAGGGGGTACAGTCTGTAGTACCCTGGCAGTCAGCTGCAGGGCTCTGCAGTGCCAAGCCCCAATTTGGCTTTCCTGTGATGCTGCAGGATCTTTTCTTTCTCATGTCTCTTGTTGTCCTAGAAACAGAGGAAAAAATTCTTCCAGAGAAGCCCTTTTATTACACTTGAGGCAGCATCTTCTGTCTCTCACCAAAATGGTGTATGGTCACAAAATAAAACCCTTGTCAGAAAATATATGGTGAGTTCAAAATCTTCCCAAGAAACCTGGAAAAACTTAATACCCTCTAAACTATCCAAAAGCCCTAAGAGTACTGAAAGGGTCAATGGGCACTTTGTTACACTGCTACAAATGTGTTGGGTAACAGAAAACAGTACTCTTGTGTGAGTGTGTGTGTACATGTGTGTGTGTGTATATAAAAGTATTTTAATAGATGTAATTGTGTGTATTATTTATACATATTGTTGGGAGAGAGACAGGTCCTCACCTCTAGCTTTGGATTACAGCTTTTGAGGTAGAGGGTGTCTGCTGGATGAGAAAGTCAACATGCTGTATGATACTGGCCGCTTTTCTCTCCTGGTGCCAGGGCTTTCCTGGAAATGCTGGGATTTGAGGGCAATTGTCTTTATTTGAGAGGGAAGTTCATCTCCTGGGGAAACCATGACCTCCTGTGTGCCCACCCGGGCAACGGATGCACTGGGTAATTTCTCTGAGGCACATGAAATGTCGTAGCTGTGTCAGGAAAGAATAGTGACTGACAAATTTTCTGAGGCTTGCAGGATCTGGAGGCACATCCCCAAGGCCTCAAGGAGTCCATGTCAAGGGGAGAAGGAGAGGAAAGCAGGCAGGAAGGTTTGACAACCATGATGCTGACCATATCCAGCTTCTGTGGGGAGCAGGGAATATGGGGCACCTCTGAAAATCTGGCTTCCCACTCTTTCCTTTTAGAAATGGGCCTGAAAAAGAAACTTTACTTTTCCTTCCCAACAACAGCTCAGAGGGTTTTGGGTTTGTGCCAAAAGCCAAAACGCAACAGCTCTGCAGATTCTGGTGCCTCAAATATCCATTTTCCCCTTGTGCCCCACGCTGACCATGGACTGTAGCATGGACTAGCACTGCTGGGCTTGGGTGGCTGTCCCAGGGAAGATGTGCTCTGCTAAGAGAGGCTATAGCTGGTAACCTGCTGCTCAGGTTTGTACTCGGGAGGGGGGGGTTGTGCAAACATATTCTGTATCTTAAGAAGCCTCAGAACCAGGATACTTCTTGTGCTCCTGAGCACAGCAGTGAGACAGCATCATCTTCTTTGGGGAAAGTCAGATTGGATTACTATCTCATCTGCTGCTGGAGAGACCAAAGGACCTGCTTGGTTATGATTCAACAGCTCAGGATGCTGAGACAGCATTGCTCCCCTCCCTAAAGCAGCCTGGCTGCTCAGTGTGCAATGAGGACATGACTTTTCAAAACTCTAAGATACACCTGTAGAAAACCCAGCAAGGAGCCAGTGGGCACAAACCCAGAAATCACCTCAGTCATTGTTCCTGGTCAGTCCTCAGCATCACAGGAGCTTTAAGAATAAATCTGAAGGTGGGCTGAGATAGAGATTTGGCTGGAGAAGATGGTCCATGAGCCAGTCTGGAAAAGCTCACTGGTGTGAAACTGTACGTTGGACATTTTTATCCATCTCAGTTGATGGAAGGTGTGGAGAACTTTTCATACAGTGAGGAATCAAGGGATCATGCAGACATTCGGGTCAGGGTTTGTTTATTTTTCACAGTAACAATTTTACAAGTGAAAAGAGATTTCCAATCTTTATACAACCTGCTAAAGGTAGAAAGATTTAAAATTCAAAATCGTTTTCTTAAAAGAAAGGCAACCATCCTTGCTAGTGGCAAATGAACCTCTGCTCAGCTTGCGTCTGATTGGGATCTCAGAAGAGTATCCAACCTATTAAATAAGATATGTATCTCCTGAGAACAGCCTTTGTTGTTTTCTTTTATAGATCTTTGTTCCTCCTGTGCTGTAAGGTCTCCAGGGCATGGCCTGTGTTACGGAGTGCCAGATGTACTATCTGATTTTAGGAGATCATAATTATGAGGAATATGTCAGAACAACAGAAAACTTCATTTTAAAACCCAATTAAAGCTGCTGAGTGACAGCTATGGACTTGTGTGTTGCATCACCTCCTAATCCCAGCAGCTTCCATGTAGAGAAGGGAGTTGTTAAAGGTGTCATAAACCTTAGATAAAGATATCATAAGGCCCACAAGAGATGGGGATTTTTCTGACCATAAGTTAAAATTAGCACACATTTTGTGGCGGAGCAGCAAACCTGAGATCTGTTTTGGAGCAGTCACCTTGGGATCCAGGGTCTGATGGGTGGTTTATCCTTTTGTGTGAGTAGCAGGACATTTTACAAGACATTCTGTGTAAAGAAATATAAAGGTGACTGTGTATCTGGCACTGGGGTTGCACCAGCACAGGCCTTGCTGGAGCACCATCACCAGTAGAGACCTCGAGGATGGGATGCTGATGCCATCACAGCCATCCCCATTGCTTGGGGGGCCATGGAGGAAGGACATTGGCATGCAGGGTGGGGGGAGCTTTCAGGTGGGTATTTTGAGAGTTAGGATGGGAAAAGCTGACGGAGGGAGGAGGTGAGAAATTTCCAAAGCCTCCAGCATAGCAGCAGACACCTGCTTCTTCCAAAACCAGCCGAACCTGTCTCGCTGCCGTCATCTCTGCGGTTTTAGGGCGTTCTAAGCCCCCAGCCGGCTGAAGGGCACGGGGCTCGAGGGCTGCACCCTCCTCGTGCACCAGGCCAAGCTCTTCCTCTCCAATAAGGGGCTGTTTTCTCTGCTCTACTCAGGGACCTGCTGGGGCAGGTGGAGGTCTGGCCCCTGCTGTCGGACAGGCTGAGCACTTCCAGGCAGGAGCGAGCCCGCCCATAAGGCCCCACTGAGCTGGGAGTCAGGGGTAGGGAAGTACAGCGTGGTTTTGTTTGTTTGTTTTTAGGGAGAGGAGATTTTAAGTCCTCTTTTAAAAAAAACATGATAACGTTTTCAGATTTTCTTTTAAGATAATTTAATAACCTTTTTAATAAAAGGTGAATTCAATACTTTTTGAAAGTTTTTTTTAGAGTTTTATTTTTATTGGAGAGTTTAAGACTTTAGGGGGGAAATGTAGAATTTATGAGTTCTTAAAAAAAAAACCAAAACGGAGAATTTAAGACTGTTTTAAAAGGAGAGGTTTAATCTATCGGTTTTTTAGAGAGGTTTTATGACTTTTTTTAAAGAGAATTTAAGGTTGTTGGGGGAGGTTTTAAAAGAAGAATTTCAGACTTTTTTTAAGGAGAATTTCAGGCTTTTTTTTTAAACATCGGAGGTGACGCGGGGGAGTTTGGTGTGTGGGGCGGGGCTCACCTGGCGAGGGCGGCGCTCACCTGGCGGGGCGGGGCCGGCGGGCGGGGCGCGGAGGGCGGGGCGGAGGTCGGCGGGGCTCCGCGCTGCGGAGCGGAGGGAGCGGAGCGGGGCGGTCGCTGCCGCCGCCGCCGCCGCCCAGGAGAGGAACCGGAGCCGCAGCTGCGCTGCCGTGGCCGGGCCGGCGGCAGGTGAGTGCGCACGGGCGCGGCGGGGCCGGGCCGGGCCTCCCGGGCAATGGCAGCCGCTGCTTTGCAGCCCCGGGCGCGGCCCTGCCCTGCCGCAGCCCGGCCGGTACCGCCGGGAGCGGCTCCGAGCAGGGGGGCTGCGGCTGAGGCGGGGCCGCTGGCCCCGGGTGTCCGCGGAGAGAGCCGTCCCCGGAGCAGCCGGCGCCTAGCCCGCCTGGCGGAGCCCATCGGGGCGGGGGACAGCCCACGGGGCTGCAAAGTGGGGCAGGGGCGACGAGCCGCTGGCTTGGGGCAGGGCGCCGCAGAGACCCCGGATCCCGTAAGGAGAGCCCGGGCTGGGGTGACTTGGGAGCGGCGTTCTGCACCGGCGAGACCCCGCGCCCCGCCGCCTCCTGCCCCGTGCCGCCCCTGTCGTGTCCCGGTCGGTCGAGCACCGGGTGGCTTCGCCTCCCACCTGCCCGAGGCACTCCCCGCAGCTCCGGCCACCAGTGCCGTGCCCCGCTGGCAGCAGCGGCCCCGCGGCCCCGCCGGCGCGGCAAACGCTGTCCAGAGCCGCCAGCGGAGGAGCCCAGGCGGCGTGGGGGTCTCAGCTGCCCGTGCCAGGAACCTCCTCCCCTCGCATCCGTGGGGCGAAACCGCCCGTCCTTTCTCCCTTCAGAGACGTCTCCGTGTCCCTGAGGAGAGGGGTTAAATTCCTCGATAAGAGCCAGGCTCCAGCCGCATACTTCTGATGCCTTCCGTGAACTCTGCCGGCAGGTTGGCAGGTTGTTTCGTAACTCCAATTCTGGCCTGCTGCGGGGAGGAGGAGCGGGGGGACGGGACGCCAAACTCCTCTCCTGTTGGTTTTTTTTTTTTTTTCTCTGCCCTGCAACAGCACTTTATAAGTGCAAGTTAAAAACCCAAACGTGGGTTCAAGGCTATTGTACAGAAGAAAGGGTCACAGCCATGCACCTCTCACTCCCAGTGGCTGCCTCAGGCACAGCCCATGGCACTCCCCTTGGAATGGCTGATTTCAGGAGAAATTAGGCAGAAACGGGTGAGAAATGGTCGAAGGAGGAGAGGCGGGAGCTTCGGCTGCTCCTCGCCGTGAGCCGGGGCCAGCTCTCCGGGATGCCGGTGCTCACGGCGCGCTGGCGGGCCCGGGCCCCGTGCTCTGCCGGGACTTGCCGGGCAGGCACCGGGCCCCGGGAGCGTGTGGGAGCACGAATGCCAGAGCTCCGCTGTCAATGCTGGGGCCCTGGCGCCTGCCGGAATGGGGCAGCGGTGCTGCACACACACCTGTCAGCTCACCTCTAGGGACAGCTCTGTGATGAGCTGCGCTCCTCGTGAGGAGGAATTGCAGCTCTTCTTATGGAGAGCAGAGCAAACCATGAGCACATGCTGTATCTGCAGTGGGTAGGAGTGGGAAGCGTTTTCCGAACGCAGCTTGTTTTCCTTATCAGGCAGTGCCGGTGGTGTCTTCTCAGGAAGGGGCTGTGGGGAAGGGGGGATGTTCTTACCTTCTGTTGGTACCGTTGGAATGCCAGGAATCCTCCCACATCCCAGTTATCTACTGGGGGAGCCTGAGCACAGTGCCTGGACTACCTCTTCAGCGTATCTCTGCTGGCTTCCCCATGCCCTGTTGAAAGAAATGGCATGGAAGTCCAGAAGCTGCCACAAATGCACACGTCTTCCTGAACCCCTTCTTCCACCATGTCGCACAAAGTTGTGAGGCCAGGGAGTGCTGCTTGCAGCACCTGTGGATGCCCAGCACTCACAGCATTGAGCACTGCAGTTCCCAGGATCCTGCACTATTTCCTAGCAAGGGCTTGCCAGTTGCTCTAAAACATAAAACTCTTTGCAAATGAGCGTGAGAGGGACATGGAAATTAGTTTTACCCAGGTCTTAAAGAGGCAGACACGAGCAATAATTTTGGCAACACGTTTGTGTTGTCCACCTCCAGAGTGGAGATGTGCCCTCTCATTGTCTTCCCTGTTGCCACGTGCTGCAGGGAAATATTGCTTGAGTGCATCTGCATGGTCCACACTGGTTCATCCCTTCCAAGTTTTTCAGCATCTCTCTGTCCTGTCTTGTTCGTGTCATCTTCTATAGGAAAAACTTCCAGTGGTGGCTCAGTATTGACCTATGCCCATGTTCTGTTGTTTCTCCATGTGCTGGGGAGGGAATGCTTTGGGACCAATTCCAGACAAAGAGTTAATCCTTCCTGGCTGGGAGGCAGTGATGTGTGTGCCAAGGATTCAGAGCAGAGTGTTTTCTGGAGTCATGGGAGGTTTTGTGCTGTGGTGATCTAGGGAGAAATCCAGGTGCTGTTTGACAGTGGGTTGCTTTGTGCCCAAGTTTAAATAAAGGTGTGAGGGACACTTTAAGGATCAGTTCTGTGTGTATGCATTGTTTTCAAGAGCATCTTTTTAAAGGATGTTCTTTAATCTGTCCCAACTTGTCTATGGCCTTGTAAACCTGTGTATTCAAATTAATGCTTAACCATGGCTGCTTAAAACTGAAGGTTTTTAACAGAATCCTGTTGTTGTAAAGGATTGCTAGCATTTTTAAGTCCTTCCATTTTTCAGATGCCAAGTTCAGGAGCTCCTAAAAGCAGCTGATAATCTGTCTTTTTGTGGGCTGGAGTCAGCACTTTCTTGAGGGTTGGGGTGCTTCCAGCTGCCCCAGGCTAGTCATCTAGAATAGCTTGTTGCTTTAAAAAGAAAAGAAAGGAGGAGGGCACAAGGGGAAATAACCTGAAACACTTCTTAACCAAACACCTAGGTGGAAACTTCAGGACAACTGAGCCATGAAGGCTTCTTTCGCTGCTACTTCCTAACCCTGCTACAGCACACAGAATCTGCTGGAGCTCTTCATCTCTGGACCCTCATGCTCATCCTTCCTCTGTCCCCTCAGGTGCCTCGTGCATGACAGTGGAATGTCACAGTGCTCTCAACAGCCCTTTGGGGTCCAGAGCCTCCCATGGATGTCCTCTGTGGGGTTAGACCTAGCACTGAGCCCCTGAGCACAGCAGGGACTTTGGAGGCACCTAGAGCATCCTGCAGGAGAGTAGCTGTGTTGGCAGAGAAGCCCAGTGAGTGGCAGTCTCCCCTTTGCTCCCTGTTATTCCTGCCAGCCTGGGTAAACCATTGGCATCCAGATGATGTTGTGAAGCTGTCTGACAGGGAGAGCACTTGTTGGGTTCTTGCTGGTTTAATGATTCCTGCTGTGAACATTGCTTTCCCCAGGAAATGTGAGTGTGCAGCAGGGAGCTGGTCTCTGCCTCTGGATGCTTGCCTGAGGCAGCTGGTGGTGTGCAGTAGGTTGAATAAACACCACAGGCATCTCTAGATAAGAATAAAGATGGGTTGTGTTGGTTTTTTTGGAGGCTTTGTGGTTGCTGTTTTCACTTGCCAGTTTTTATTTTCTTTTCCAAGTTCTGGCAATGTTTGGAGGCGTCAGCACTCCTTTCTGCTAGGAGCCAAACATACTTGCAGTGTGAATGCTGGGTGGACCTCTTTGCATGTTGTGATCAGTGCTGGCTGGTTCCTGCAGCAACAAGCACACACACACACACTTCTCTGAGGAACAGCTTAATTGTCAGAAAGCATCTCATGGTCTCCATGGGCTCTTTACCAGTATGTCCAGGTCTTTGATGGTTTGTGCCTGTAGAAAGTTAGGTGTTTCCCAGGCTTGCTCTGAGGTCATCTCTCCTTCCTCTTCTCCCTGCCCTGATTCCTCTGGGATGGGACTTTCTCAGGGCAGCTTGTCAAGTCCTTGGGGTCCCATCCCAAAGGAGTGGCTCTGCGGCGCTTTCCCAGGGCTAACCCAGCCTGGGCACAAGGCCTGTACCACATCATGCGTGATCCAAGGTACTCTCACTTGTCCACCATCAGTGGGGAAAAAAAGCTGTGTCTGTGTCTGCATAGGTGCATAAAGGATTCCTGTAGCTGTTTGAGTGTTTTTGTTGGTTTTTTTAAAGACCTTTTCTATTGCTCTTTCTAGTCTTTTAAAAATCCTGCAAACTCAGCATCATATGTTGGAAAAGGACATTTGCTTTCCCATTCTGGAAGGGAAGCATCACTGGGACCCAGGAGTGGAGGTGCTAGAAACATGGCTTTGAATCTTTGAGATGCTTCATGCTGAAGACTAGGTGTCCCTCAAAACTCCTTCTCAAGTATTTTTTTTTTTTTGAGTGCTTTAATGCAGTTTGAGGATTGCCTAGGCTGAGACATTGGATTTGGTATTGTCCTCTTTGAATTCATTTGGCTTTTTAATGACCAGCTTGGAGTATAAAAAAGTTGGGCTAGGAAGTTCAAAAGTAGGTATTTCCCCAAAGCAACCCCATGTGAGCATTAGCTGCATGAGGATTAAGCACGTAAATACTTCAGAAGAAACAATGTATTTTTATTGAGTCTCCCACTCTGTGCAGGCAGGAGCACTGGCCCAGTCCACAGCACACGTTCCTGTCCCATTTCGGTCCTTCAGGTATCATTAAGTGCTGGACCTGTGTATGGAGTAGGAGATAAAGCCCTTCACTGGCATTAAAAGCCCTTCAGCCAGAAGTCCAGCATGGCATTTTGGGGGATTAGAGTTGGTCATGCAGCCATGATTTCCATCACTTATTGTAGGACTGTGATTTGTACCCCTGGATGGATGTCCCAGATGCACTTGCCTCTCCAGAGATATACCGTGATTTTACTGCTTTAAAGAGCTTATTGTCTCTGGGTGGGCAGTGACTGATAGCACCTCCACCTAATTAGTCATGTGCCAGGTAGTGTGAAAGCAGAGACTTCTAAAACACCCAAGGGTCTTATCAAAGGTTTCAGCCAGGATTCATTCTGAGTCTCTTGTTTATTTGTCTTTGTGTCTGAGCATGTGAGACAAAGGAGCCTGTTCAGCTCTCTGCAAAGGGTCATTAAAGTTCTTTTTAATCCTACAAAGTTATAAATAAATATCCATGACAGCATGTTCATTTGTGCATCCTCTCCTCTGCACATCCAGCAGTGTGTCCTTGACATGTGGCTGCTTTCTGAAGCAGGGTAGGAAACTGCAAGTTATTCTGGAAATGGAGAATAAAATCTGGAAGGTTTATCCCTGGTTGTGCATTTGCTAATTTGTTAATTACCCTCTCCTGTAGGAGGAGAATTGGAATGGAAAGAGGATTACTGATGGCTGACACCAGCACTTCTAAAGGGGGCTGGAAGGCAGGTTGGAGGGACAATATTTTTAGGTCATTTGGGTTTTTTTATGTCCTTGGTCCTACTTGTAGGACAGCTGCAGAGCCTGAATTTTCCTGTAATCCTGTGGGGATGAAATTCTTTATTAATTTGACAGGAGACAGGGAGAATGTCCGTCTCTGCTTGCATTATAGGTGGTCAAGGCTCATCTCATCCTCTGGGCCAGACTGGGCGAGCATCTCAAGGCAGCTGCGCTTTGAGGGTCCTTTCTGGCTCTTCTGGAGGCATTGGGAGAGAGACCTCATTGCTTGGGTTTTCCCCATTTTGGCCTTGCCCTTGAAGGTGGGAGGGGAATGGAAGTTCTCTTTGGCTGGGGAGGTGAATTTCCAAGGCTTGAGCAGGCTCATACCTCTCAAGATTCTTCCTGTGTTCTGTTTGGTGAGAAACACAAGCTGTGTTCTGAACTGGGGAATGGACTGTGTGTAATACCAGGGGAATGTTCCCAAATTACATCGTGCTTTCACTGATGACTGATTGCTGTGGAAGATGAACACAGCAGAAATTCTGGACCTGCTGGCATATGAGTGCCATGCTTGTGTTTATGTGGATGCTTTGGCAAATACCCCTCAGAGCTTGCCTTTTAGGAACTGGACTGTGAGTCATCCCCTAAAGATGATGAACCTAATCTAGATCAGCCTAGAGCCCCAAGATAGCCAGAAATAGTCTTGCCCCTGCACTGGAGGCAAAGCTAGGTCCATCCTGGGCATTTGGATGCACTCAATTGCACAAGAAATAAAAGAGCATGGCAGTGCAAAAGCCTTTTGTCTTTCCCCTCTAATCTACACTCTATTGCTAATTTGGTTTCTCCCCTCCGAGAAGAAACTATGGATTTACTTCCAGCTGCTTTCATGAAGTCACTCTTCACATGTGGGACTGAGGGTGATGGTAATGGTTACAGGGATGGCAGGTGCTGCTATGGTTCCCCTGCAAACCTTCGTGTTTAGGGCAGACTTTCCTAGGCAGTCCTGCCAGCTCTCCCCCCATGGACAGTAGCCATTAGTGCTGCAAGGAGAAACATGATGCGTGAAGGTGGGAAAGATGATCCTTCCTCTTCTAGGCTGAAATGCTGTAATGTGAGTGTGTGCAGTAGGTGGAGGGGTGTTTTTGCTGCTTTTAATTTATAATGAGCTTTTGGTTGGTGGCTCATCTGTGGCGTGGCCTGACTAGTAATCATCCCTAAAATGTCACTGGCTGTGATTCTTGTTGTTTTCATATGATTCTCAATGCTGACCTGCCGTGGCCATGAATCTTAATCTTGTCTGAAAGGGAGAAAACGTTTCCCAGCTTCTTCATAGTGCTGTTTCTGTTTCTTCTGTTTCTGTGTGTGTCTGATGCTGTAGCAGACCCAAAAGCTTGGGTTAAAAAACAGAAATCCTGGCAGGTGGAGGTGGCGTGGAGTGAGTGTCTTTGACACCAGCCATGATATGAGCCTCCCTCCCCTAAATCCCTGCCGAAGGCCATCACCCTAAGGACTGTCCCCATTCTGCGTCACAGCCCTGGGCAGGATTTGTCCCTGACTATTCCTGCCCTGCTCAACATTGGCCAGCCTCCCCAGGCATGTTAGCATAGGTCTGTAATTTTTGGGAGGAAGTGGAGCAGAAAATCTCTAAGCCTCTGTTTTTCTCTTAGTGGGGGGTTGCTGGTGTGGTGCTTGTGGCTCTCCAGAAATCTGTCTCTTTGGGAAATTCCTGCAAGATTGCAAGATCCTCGTGTGGGACATGTCTCCCCTTGGATTGCCAGAGGATTTTGGTGGTGGTCTGTGATTTCTGGTTCAAGTCATGCTTTAGCTCTCGAGCATGCAAATGCCACAAGGCACAGTTTTCCTTTGATCTCCTTTAGTGCAAAAAGCCCTTGAAACATGGATGTAACTTTTGCTGATGCCAAGTGTGCATTATGCAGTGTAGGATGCCCCCAGCAGAAGCTGCTTGCCATTGAAAGGCAGCAGACCCTTGGGGGGTATTTGGGCTCGGGTCCATCCACACATCTCTGGTAAAAGTGCACCTTCAGGTTAAACTACTGATTTTGATATTTTGCTAATTTTTGGGGCTTTCTGTCAGGCATATGTCAGAGTAAGGAGCTGGATGGGGGGTGATGGGTGAACTGAGGATATGGTGCTATTATGGCCACTCCTAAATAAGCCGCTTGGGTGTCAATTAGAGCCCCATGCCTGCTGCTTCCTTGCTCCTGGGTACTTGTGGCTGCCTTGCATAAGAGCTGGTGGCTTCCTTGGGCCTGGGGGGTGAGAAGCACTTGCACACCCTCCCTGTGACGGTGGAAGGATGAAGAGCTGCCTCTCTGGGCTGTGACCACTCTGGTAGGACCCGTTTGTCACCTTCTGAGCTTGTTTAACCCCTGTTAACTCTTTGTGCTGGGATGAAGTAACCTGTTTGCTGCTCCAGTTTGGACCTCTGTGTGAGCCTCCCACCCGCACCCCGATGGCCCCCGTGCTAAAGGACAGGACACTGCCATCTTTGGTAGGTGACCCTCTTGGCTGCCTTGCACCAGGCCAGGGGATGTGTTCCTTCAGGATCCTGGGGCCAGCATCCTCAGGACAAGCTGGAATGGTGGAAAGGTCATGCACCAAGTGGCCGAGGCTTTGCCTGGTGCTCCCAGTTGCGGTGGCAGTGACCGTGGGTGGTTGCCAGACTCTGCTGCACGGACAGCTTGTTCAGAGATGTGGATGGTCATCTCTGCAGCAAGGGAACTGCCAGCCTGGGGTGTGCCACGGCATCAAACCTTGCCATGGCTGGTCTCTATGCGGTGTTCGACCGGCCAGTCGTCAACCCTGACCACGGCATTGCCTTCTGTCCTGGGTGGACATGGCGTGGAAAGCCCAGCAGAACTGCTCAGTCCCTGTAACAGCTCAGCCAAGGGCAGATGATGTCACTCCAAAAGAGGGCCCCAAGGCAGGAGGACACAGTTCGTGGTCTGAAGGGAAACCTGGACCATGTCCCATCCCCTCCAACCTGCTGCAGGTGTTCTCAGGAGGCTTCAGTTATTTATGGATCTTCTCTATGTTGGTCACCAGAGTAACAGGGAGGCTGCTGCCCCACCAGGGGTTTCAGTAGGTGGGCGAGTACCATCTCTCCTCTTTGGTACAGGAGCTGGGCCCGGTGCTTAGAGCAGGAAGAGATTTGAGGAAGTATTAAATAGCTGCTGTATGTGTCACTGCAGCAGTTGATCCAGGGCAGTGAGTCACAGCCAGCCTGCCAGTGCCCCAGCATGGAGGATGGCAGCACAGGGCCACCCCTCCCCTCCCCACTTGCTGCTTACTCATGTATTGAGTTGGGGTTTTTTTATTGGTGTGTCTGTGCACAGCTGGGATGAGCATCTCCCTGGCATTGGGTGGGAGAGGAGCCAGAGGGTCAGGTTCAAAGTAGAAATAAAAGGACTGAGAGTACCCCAGCATTCTCCTGGACTGCGTCCAAAGGGACTCAAAGCTGCTGGTCCCTATGGACACCTTGGTGCTTCATGTGGATGGCAGGCTCATCACAGCCTGCTCCCAAGTACTAATGCAGTCTATTAACTATGAGCCTTTATGACCCTACCCTCAGCCCAAACCCTGACACAAAAGGCTGGTCTTCTGGATTGCTTTCACTTTTAATTAGGCTTTCCTGGAAGCCTTCCCTGTGGTGCTGCTCTCCTGCCACCTGGCCCTATACCCAGTTCCCTGCCTGTGGACGTAGTGAGGGAGGTGAGTGAACCTGCAAAAATGGGTGAAATCTTCGTGCTGGCAGGTTGCCCATCTCAAAACCTTTATGCTGGTCCCAGATGGTGCTTTTTGGGAGCTGTAGTAGAGATGTTTGGGGTGCTTTGGTATTTGGGTTGCAGAAGGCCTTGCTGTTTGCTGCAAAATGGGTGGGTTTTGTCTGAAACAGATTTTGATTTTTTTTTTTTTTAATATTATTCTTGTGTGTGCAAAATAGTAGAAAGACTCTTGCGAAGTGCTTGCAGTCCTTGGCTGGAAAGTGCTGTCTCAGCTTCTGAGAGACGCCATAGGGTACATGGCAGGTGGCACTACAAATCAGGAGTGGTCCTCACTTCTGTGAGTAGGGTGACTGGCCAATTTTCTATTATTTCAGGTCCAGGGGAGGTCTCCAAACCCTTGTGAGTCCCAGCAGCCAACAGGATGGCAGTTTGCAGGAGCAAGGTGTGCTTCCTCCTGCACGTGCAGAAATACTCCTTCATTTCCACTTCCTTCAGCCTGACATTTTGAGGGAGGCTCGGAGACAGCAGCGCCAGGAATCAAAATAAAGCTGCAAGATCTGAGATTTTTAATTTAAAAAAAAAAATTATTTTTTTTTAGTGTCAGCATTTGAAATTCTGACTTTCAGCTAGGAAATCTGTTGAAGTCATGGAATGAATCATCCCTACCCTCAATTTTAGGACCCATCACATGGGGAAAGGGAACAGAAAATTAGTCATTTTATTAATCTGCTTCCAATAAAAATTATTTAGTTGTGGGGAGGGGTAAGAATAAAATGAGTGGCCTTTGGGAGCAGCCATCATGTGTCCTGGCACCCACAGCCACCTGCTGGCTTCTCTGGTGCTGTTTTGGGGCAGGGGCAGGGCCTGGCAGCTGCCTGCACTTCTGGTTCATGGTCAAAGCGACCTCCTGGGGCAAATACAAATAGAGGCAGCTGGAAACCTGCCCTCTGCTGAGAAGCTGCTCTTCCCCAGGAAAAGTAATTCTTGCTCCCCAAAAAAGCCCGTTATTTCTCCTACCTGGTGTTGTAACAAAGGTACCCACTATTAATGCAGAGAAACTCATTAAGAGGGGGGTCTATTTGCAAGTGAAGCAATGAGACTCGCCCCCAGCTGCTGTGGTTTTGAGTGATGGTAAAGAACTGAGTGGGTTACAGCAAAGGTGATGCTTAGGGTAAGGTGGATGCTTTGGGGTTTATTGCTTGATGGGGTTTTATGGTTTTTGTTGGCTTTTTTGGTTTTTTTCTTTAACTAGGGTGATGCTGTCATGGTGGAGTACTGGAGATGAGATGCTGAGTGCAGCCTCCCAAGCAGGAACTGAGGGGTTCAGGGAGCATTGCAGGTCCCCCACAGATAGGGATGAGCCTTCATCCTGTCAGTTCCCTTGTGAGACCGGGGATTTGGGGGAAGAGGGGCAGCCAGGCTGGTTTTGAGTGGGAGCTCATCCTCCCCAGAAGGCAGGGGGAGGGCAGGCAGAGAAGGAAGCAACCTCCAGCCCTCTCCAAGGGGTCATGTCCAAGATAACATCCTGTATCTGGCAGCAAGCTGGAGACAACTCCCAAAACCCCCAGAGGTTACAGCAAGGACCCCTTATGCTTGCTAGGATCTAAGGAAGCGATTAAAGTCCATTGGATTTTTGAGGTGCTGGAGAATGTGGTGGGGATTATGCCCTGGCTGCTTTTTGGGGGGTTTCTCTTAAATGAGGAGCAAAGCTGGCTGCCTCTCTGCCAGCGTTTTGGCAGCGGTGTTCTGGGCTGCTGGTAAATGATTGCCTGGAATGCCGGCCAAGGCGGAGCCAGAGACTGGTGCCTGGTTTGAACCCGGACAGGTGCCTGGGGGCCGTGTGCCGGCAGCCGTCCTGCTCCCACAGCCTCGGCAGCCACGGGATTTTTCCAGCAAGGTGAGACTGTTTGGTGTGACTCAACGAGCTGGGTTATTTTTCTTGTTTCTTCTTAAGCTCCTGGCCCCCTTACTGGGTCATGACACAAGAAGCTGGATTTGAGACTAGCTTAGTCCCTGGCCAGGGAAGAGGAGAGGATAGGAAGTGCTCTGTGGGAGGTATTGCACTCCAGTTTTGGTGTTAGGGGGCTGCCTAGGGGGAGGTTGGGGGGTGGTGAACAATAGTGGTTTCAGGTGAGTTGGGTGGTGCCACAGTGGAACCTGGACTTTGCTCCATGCCAGGGGACAGTTGTAGCCTTGAATACACAGGATTGGGGAGTGGTGCCAAAACGCAGTTTTAAATTTGTATCTTTGAAATTTTAGTGGATTGGGGCTTACAGGGAGGGGAGCCAAACCCAAGGTGTCCTTCAACCCCACAGTTTTCCCCGGTTGTTCAGCCAAGGCAAACATGAGCTCAGCGTTGAGGTATTTATGATGGCTGCTCTGTGTGCCCATGTTTTGGAGGTGGGCAGGGAGGTGGCACCAACAGGACCCAGCACCTGCGCAGAACGTCCTCACCAAGCCGTGTCTTCCCTGGTTTCTCCTTGCCTTTCTCACACCATGATTAAAACTCCTCATCACTGGAGACAGGACCCTTCAAGCCCTCCCTTTGATTACTCAAGTAGGCAACAAAAAATAATGAAGAAGTGGAGGTTAACCTAAGGTCAAGCTTTCTCACAGCCTGGCTGCAAACTTGGGATAGCTGGAGCAGAGGGAGGGGCTGCAACCAGCCAGGTGAGGCTGGGAAAGCAGTTTGTGACCCCCTGGATGGAGGGCCTGAAAATTTAGTGTATGTTACTCCATCCAGGGCTTTCAGGTAAGATTGATACTGTCAAAACCAGTGTTATAGCAGGGAAAGTAGATATCTTTGCACAGTGTTTGAAAATACTGTAAGTTCAAATATTTGAGTTCTTTATAGCTTGTGCTTAATTTTTTTTTTTTTATTTATGACGGATGCAGCTGTTGAGCTGCTGGAAGAGACAGGAGTTGGGTGTGCCCAGGCTAACAGGTGTTGTTTTAAGGTAGTAGTACCCACTGGATGGGAGTTGAGCTGGGCTGTGGTGTCAGAGCCTGGGCTTTGTCATGGGTGTTTATGCCTGGCTACCCCTCCCAGACCCTACCTTTGGTCATGCTTTTGTTCAGAAAGAAGCTTTATTTTAATTTCTTAATCCCCGTCTGATAAATTGAGTTGGATTTAAATATGAAAAGATTAAAATATGCGTTATCTACACTTTCCCTCTATATCATTTCAAAAGCAGGCAGCCAGCAGTTCATCTACCTTTTCTAATGTTTTTTTCAGAGAAATTGCAGTGAAAGTCTAGCAAACCCATTAAAAGCCTGTGCTTGCAGCAGAAATAACCTGGGCATTTTTGGGCACCACAAAGGCACACAATCCTCATCATTTTCTACCATGGGAAGCTTTGGACCCACTGTCCGGACATGAGGAAAAAAATATATTTTCAGTGTTTAATAACATCAGCAAAAATGCAATCTGTGCACAGGGTGGCAACAAACAACTTCTTGGGCTAGGATTAACTCCATGGGATGATGATTTAATGACACTGCTTTTAAAGTGTCTTGTGTTCCTTGTTAGTGACTTGGGATGGAAACTTGGTTTCTTTTCTCCCCACAGGCAGCCTGTCCTGCAATGACCCAGAGCACCTGAGGCCCGGCAGCTGTGGGGATGGAGCTGAAGGTCTGGGTGGATGGGATCCAGAGGGTCGTGTGTGGAGTCTCGGAGCAGACCACCTGCCAAGAAGTGGTCATTGCCCTGGCACGGGCCATTGGTGAGCCATCTCCATCTGCTGGGGGGATGCCCCATCTGCAGGTTCTTCCTGGGAAAAGGAGTCCTTGGGTGGGTGGAGGTCTTGCTCTGTGGTGGTGGGGTTGCCACCAGCACTGCCTGTGGGGCAGCAGCCTCAGCACACCCCTGCTGGTCTCTGCTTTCCCAACCTGACATGCTCACCTCCTGCCGGCAGGTCAGACGGGCCGCTACGTGTTGGTGCAGAAGCTGCGGGAGAAGGAGCGGCAGCTGCTGCCGCTGGAGTGTCCCCTGGAGTCGCTGGCCAAGTGTGGGCAGTATGCCAACGACGTGCAGTTCATCCTGCGGCGCACAGGCCCCAGCATGGCCGAGCGGCCCTCCTCCGAGGGCGCTCCCCAAGCTCCCGAGAGGACGTTCATCCGGGCCAGCTTGCCCATCAAGCCCAGGCTCACCAGCATAGATGGACCCCGTTCCAGGGAGCCAAAAAAATCCATGACCTTCAACCTGGGTCCCACAGGCTCCAGCGACCTGTTCACCGTGAGCCGATGGAGGCATCAAACACGGGATGGGCTAGACTTGGATGGTGGTGGTGTTGTCCAGCCCTCCAAGGAGGAGCTTTTTAGGAGAGTGCTGCAGCAGCAGGAGCAGCTGCATTCCTTGGAGGCCCATGGGGACACCCTAGAAATGGACCTACGGCTCTGGGAGCGCAGCCGGCTTGCCGGCCAGGAGAATGAGATCCTCTATCTGGAGCAACTGGTGCGGAGGAATGAGACGGAGCTGGGTGAGGAGGAGTTTTGGCAGAGTGAGCTCCGGCTGGAAAAGGAGTGCGAGCGGGAGCGGCAGGAGCGGGTTAGGAGCCTGCGGGCCAGCCTGGAGGAGTACACCCAGAGGATCTATGAGCTGAGTGTACGGACTGAAGCCCTGCAGGAGGAGATCCAATGGGAGATGGCCGAGAGGGCCAAGAGGGGAAAGGAGATCTCTATGCCCAGTCCCATAGAGCTGGAGGACATGGCCACCAAAATGAAAAGGGACCTGGAGGCCAAGGTCAAGCAAGGCACCCAGCTGGAGAGCAACCTGGCCAGCGTGGAGAAGGCCCTGGAGGAAGCTGAAAAGAACCTGCAGGTAGATAGGACTGGGTTGAACCACCCCATGGGATGGTAAGACCTTCAGGAGGGGGTGGGACCAGCTTTCCAGACACATTGGAACAATGGGTTGAGTGGGGCTGGTTACTCCGCTGCCCAGTGAACTTGGGGCTGAGTGCACAGCCCTCAGCAGCAGTGATCACTGACTGAGGGACACCCCCACTGTCACGGGGTCCCACACCCATTCTCTCCATGCAAGCTCCATCCGGGCTAATGCTCCTTCTGACTGGTGCACCAGGGGCACAGCATCACCCTGCTCCAGCACAGACAGTGGTGCTGGAGCAAGTGGTCCACGTGTGGGGTTGGCAACATGGGCACAAGGGTTGATGTCTTGGATAAAAGAGTCACAAAGGGGATGTCCAGGTCCCCATGGTGCCTGTGCACAAAGTCTTTCAGCCATGCAGAGCTTGGGGTCATGGTGGGGGGCTGTGCAGTGTGGAGATGGCAGCTTTGGCGATGAGCTGTGATGCCCCCCCAGCTCTCCCCTTGCAGCCTCCCAGCATCAGAGGTCAAGGGGCTGTGTGACTCCTGCCTTCCACCCACCATGTCCCCTTCGGTGGAGCAAAACGGGGACGCTTTTACCCAGCCAGGCCTTCCCCAGGCTGTCCATGCTTTCAGCATCTTTCTTTGAGCATCTCATTTGCATTTGGCATCTCGCAGCACGGCGGCGGCCTCCGTTTGGTGGCTGCTCGCACCCTCTTGTGGAGATGCAGCAAAGCAGGGCTGTTCCCAAACAAACGCCTTCCTCGTCCCCGTTGCCTGGGCACCTCCCTTCCTGCAGGCCCTCAGAGAGGGGCGGCTGAGCCGCAGTACCCCTGAGGTCCCCTCTGCTGGCCCCGGCAGGGTGAGCTCCAGCCGGGCAGCAGCCCCAGGGATGATTGCCAGCTGGCTTGGGGCATCGGGGGAACATGCGGCTCACCCTGTCCCCCCGTCGGTGTGTGTTTTGCAGGCCCAGACCCAAGAGCTGGAGGAGTTAAATAAGGAGCTGAGGCAATGTAATTTGCAGCAGTTTATTCAGCAGACGGGGGCCACGGTGACCGTCCTGCAGGCCAGGTCCGAGGAGGACGCCCAGCCGGAGCCGAGCCCGTGTGAGCTGCCAGCCTACCGGAGAAACGGAGGTCAGCACGCTGCCGCTGGCTCGGCCGCGGCGGCGGCTCCGCGGGGCCCCTGCCCGCTCCCTGCCTCCTTCTCCCAGGCGTCAGCCCCAAAGCTGACCAGCTCTCCCCTGGGTACTGAGTTAGGCAGGTGGGGGGTTGTGTGCTGACATGGCAGTCGCTCACCACTCCAGGGGGTTTCGGAGATTTGTCAGCCCTGGGGCTCCCTCCTCCTCCCCACTGAAGCCTGGAGGCTGTTCATAGACATGCACAGGAGTCATGGCTGCTTTCGGGGCTGAGGTGGCTGCAGGGAGCTTTCCTTCGCAGCCTTGCTCATGTCACCACAGCGGCTGCAGCAAAAGGCAGGTGGCTGAAGGCTAGTGTCAGTCCCCAGGGGCTGTGGGCTGGTGAGGACATGCTCTGGCCGCAAATGACCTTTCTGTGTTTGGCGAGGGAAGGGTGGTGCCCAGGGCCTTGTCTGCATCCTCACAGGCATGAGAGGACAGGGCGGGGGGTTCTCATGGAAAGGGACCTGGTCATTTCTCCTCCGGAGCACCTGGAGCGGGTGATGTGACTGCCCTGTGGCACTGCAGCGGCCGTGCCCAGTGAGCATGGGAAGCTCGAGCCCTGCCTGAGCCAGATGTTTTTGCCCATCCTGTAGGTTTTTCTCCCACCATTGGTACCGACTCACCTCCCCAGGTCAGCACCAAACAGCTCCTCGGCCATCCCAGGACCCTGCCAGAGCCCCTGGTGTCCAGCCTGAACCCTGAGGGTGCGTATGTCCCAGTGGGGCCCTGGGAGCATGAGCCAGTCTGCAGAGGATGGGTGGGAAGAGGGGAGAGGCTTTTGCTGCCCAAAATGGGCTGCAGAGAGCAAGCGTGTGCTGGTGGTGGGAGGCCAGAGCTATTTATAGATGCCATTAGGAAGCACAAAGCTCACACTCTGGCAGTCTCTGCTCTGCTGCCAGGGGCTCACACGCTGGCAGCCTGGCTCTCTGCCCTGCCAGGAGCTGTGGAGGATGGTTCTCATCCCCCCTCCTGCCACTCTGTATCCCCCAGGGTTAAGACCTCGCTCAGTTAGGATGGGGAGAACTTGTTTCCTGTCTTTTACAGGAGCTACTTTTGCTCCATCTTAGTGACCAGTGCGTCTGAAAACCCTTTCTACCTCCTGTGACTCTTTTGTCACCTTGCACCTGTTTTTTGGGTGCAGCAAAAGAGAACTACGTTAGGGACACCTACCTGCTGTGGTGATGCTGCCTCCACCTCGGCATCCTACTCCCACCCATGCCTCCTTTGCCTCAGCAAAACCCTACTGTCATCCTCCTCACAGCCCAATGCATCCACCCCCATCCTTCAGGACACTGCGGCAGCCGCATTCCCATCTCCCGGTCCAGGCTTTGTGCTCACATACATCCTGTTTTCAGCTCCCATTTTTGCAAGTGCTCACCCACCATGGTGGGATTGCTCAGGTGTTTTTTTCTCTTGTCTTGCAGTTGTATCAACCAGGCAGAGCATCTGGAGGTAGAAGGGCCCAGGCAGTGGAGGACCGATTGTATTGGATCAATTGATTGAGGATCAATCTTCAAAGTGTAACTGTATAAATAAACCATATTATATATATATATATATTTTATATTTTTTTTTACTGCTTTATATTGTGAATGGATGTGAATGGCCAGACAGAATATTTTTACAGACTGTAAAGTAAAACTAGAGACTGATGACACAAAGCAACCCTCTTCCCCTGAGGACAAAAGCGTCTCCCTTCTATTTTTTTTTAAAGCAGTTTCTATATCGAACAGAAAACAGCAGTGCACCAATTCTCAATAGCCTCCTCAAGAGACCCATCATGCATTTGGAAAAGTCCTTGTTCCTTTGACTAGGGGAGTGAAGCTGCAGTGGAGACCTGCGTGGAGGCTCACCTGGATGGAGCAAGTTAACAGATTTTACAGCAACTTATCACAGCAAGTGAGGCCATGACAAGCAGCCTCTTCACTGGCGGCAGGGGAGGCCCAAAAGCAGCTTTAATACAAATTTCTGGCCCCTCTTTTTTACATATATTATAAGAAACCTGTAGGAGAAACGCACTTTCCATGGTGCCACGGACCATGCTTCGAGGAAGCACACAGTGGGAGCTTGTTTTTCTTAAATTCATTTAATCTTTCAACTTCTTTTTAAAGTAAAAAATTGCAGAATGAGCCCTTCCCCGGTGGTGGTGTGTGGGGAACAGGACCAAAATATTCTTGGTGACATTTCCCTGATGTTTTTAATTTTTTTTTTTTTAACTTGATGGCCAGTAGTTACCATTTTGTTCATCTGTCCCGGTGGGTCACCTTGTATTTTAATTGCAAAACCAAAGCAGTTTGGGGAGGGGACGAGTTTGTATGGGAGATCCCCGAGCCTGTTTTCAACGTGTCATATGTGAAAAATGTGGCTGGGGCACAGCGTTCACCGTAAAACCCCGCTTCCCCCACGTGAATGTAAATCCTGTGCGCCGCAGATCCAATTTTCAATAAATCTTTGGGAAAGGATTTGAGCAAAGCGAGTGTGAGTGTGCTGTTGTGGCCAGGGTGAGACATCCCTGCCGGTGCCTGCCGGATGCATCCAAGCGGTTTGCGCACCCTGCAGCTGCCTCTTCCATTTCCAAGCCATCTCTTTCTATTTGCTGAATTAAAGCTGTGAGTATTTTATAACTGACTAAATCTTCTACACACAGTGCTCTTTCCTACTTTTTTTTTTCTTTTTTTTTCTTTTTTTTCTTTTTTCTTTTTTTTTTTTTTAATCATGAAGTGCTTTACAACCAGGCGATGCGGCTTGTCTCCGGTGAGATGTGGCCATCTCTGGGATGAAACATGGCAACATTTTAATAATGCACAGCAGCAGCTCGGAGCATTCTAGGACAGGAAGCAAAGGGGGTGGTGCTTGGCTGCAGACAGGAGCAGGTAAGGGGAAATTTCCCATTTTCTTCCATGCCCCTTTGTCTGCACCTGGATAACAGCAGCCAGGAATGTCAGCTCTTGCTGTCCATCACCATCTCCCCTGAGCTTCTGCTGGGCTCTGGTCCCTGGGGACATCTTCCCCTCTCAAAACTGGCTTTCAAGGTGCCACCACAGCCCAGCAGGCTGATGAAGTAATATGAAAGGATTAAAGTTTGCTTTGTTGGGAGATCCACTGGTACTGCTGTGGCTTGCATTATGACTGGAGAGCTGCCACAGTGGGGAGATGCAGTTTCAAAGTTGCCTTTTTTGAACTGGGACTTTGGGGTTTTTGGGGTGGGTTGTTTTTCAAGCTCCTCCTCAGCCTCCTCCTTAAATGATGTATATCTCAAAGAAAATTATTTAAAAACGTGTTTGTTCCATACAGCTGCATTTAGTTCCTCCCCTGCTTGTTTGCTCTTTTTGGGCTTTGTGTGCTTTTTTTTTTTTTTTGGACTCTTGCTTTTAATGGTTCTGCCTTGCTAAGAAGTGGTTGATGGACATTGTAAAGAGCATTTCAGTGCTGCTTGGGGGGGGGAAGCAGGTTTAGAAAACCCGCTTGCTTTGGACATGGCCAGATTTCAGTGTTATGGGACATCCTCTGCATATCCCAGAAAACTGAGCTCTGCAGGTTTAAAACTGGATCTTTCATTTTGGGGGCTACATTTGTAGCCTTGCCTTCTGTAAAATAAACAGGAATAAAAAGAAAAGGGTCGTCACTTATGGTACTTCCAAATGGGGACAGAAAATTAATTTGAATATCTGTAGGGGATTTTTTTTTCCTCTGTTACAATTATGTATTATTTATTGGTTTTGTAGGTTCAGTCATAATTCAGTCATAATCATAACAGGCCAAACCAGCACCAGTCTTTCCTGGAGGGCGGTGTGGGAGGGTGTGGAAAATAAGGATTTAAAATATATGTATCACAGCAGATTTGGCCCTTCAGCTGATGCCCCTTGGCTGGCATGCGGGATTTGGAACTGTTGCATGGGTGGGAGACATAGTAACTCGATTGCATCCCCCACCGAGGTCTGATAACCACGAGAGGGGTTAGCAAGAGTGCCCTGACCAGGGGCTGTTTTCAGCTCAAGACTGTGGCTCTTTGCAGATTTTCTTCATTTTGTGTCCTACAAACCATCACCCAGCTGCTGCCTAGGCCAGCAGTGTTCCGCGAGGTAATAAATTGCTTTGATTAACACCTCTGTGCCTGCTGTGGTGCACGTGGGGGAGAGGTGGTAATCAAACTCATGTGTTACCTCGGGAGCTCCCCAGCCGAGGGTGACCTATATTCCTGCGGGCTCGGGGGGCCTGCGCTGGCCGGGCGAGCGCGCGGGTCCCCGCCTGTTATTTAATGCAGCGAGGCTCAATACCCGCTCCCCCGCCTTCCCGCTTTTATCTGCTCTAAAGTCTGTGTCAATAATACATTTCTGCCATTGAATATTTTATTGATGGCTTGACTTTTTTGCTGCTCGCAATTCCCATTTCAAGGCTGCGTGATTGTTCCTAATTAAAATTTCATGCCCTGGGACAAGCCTTCTTGCTACAGTGGAGATGATGCTGTCCTTTTCTAGGCCACTACAGAGTAGTAGGAAGAAATTACCATTACCCATTGTTATGAGATTAAAACAAAGCAAATAAATTATTGTTTTTTCCCTTAAAAAACAAACCAAGAGCCCTGCGTACGGCGCGTACTGGAGAGGGAACTGGCTG